>NC_134570.1:130436099-131761516 GCF_050947875.1 Dermacentor variabilis | reverse complement strand
TTGGATCGGCTCTGCAACGCTAAATACTTCTCATCGATGGACCTCAAGTCTGGCTACTGGCAAATAGAAGTCGACGAGAGAGATCGCGAAAAGACTGCCTTCATCACGCCAGACGGCCTCTACGAGTTCAAGGTCATGCCATTCGGACTGTGCTCGGCGCCTGCAACGTTTCAGCGCGTCATGGACACGGTGTTAGCCGGACTGAAGTGGCAGACGTGCCTTGTTTACCTGGATGACGTCGTTGTCTTCGCCGGAAATTTCGACGATCACCTTAGGTGGCTTGCGACAGTGTTAGAAGCCATCAAGTCATCAGGGCTCACTCTGAAGCCGGAAAAGTGCCGCTTCGCTTACGATGAGCTTTTGTTCCTAGGCCGCGTGATCAGCAAATCAGGAGTACGCCCCGACCCACAGAAGACAGCTGCCATCGCAAAGTTCCCGCAGCCAACCGACAAGAAGGCAGTGCGCAGATTCCTTGGCATGTGTGCCTACTATAGGCGCTTTGTCAAGGACTTCTCACGCATCGCGGAGCCGCTAACACATCTAACCAAATGTGATGTCGCGTTCAAGTGGGAAACGCCGCAGGCCAAGGCATTTCAAGAACTCAAACGACGCATGCAGTCGCCGCCGGTACTTGCACACTTCGACGAGGACGCCGATACCGAAATCCACACTGACGCCAGTAGCCTAGGCCTCGGTGCCGTCCTAGTCCAGAGGAAAGAAGGACTTGAAAGGGTGATATCGTATGCTAGCCGGTCGCTGTCAAAAGCGGAAAGCAACTATTCTACGACTGAAAAGGAATGCCTCGCCATCATTTGGGCTATAGCTAAATTCCGCCCTTACCTCTATGGCAGGCCATTCAAAGTCGTCAATGACCATCATGCATTGTGTTGGCTAGCTAACTTAAAGGACCCTTCAGGACGGCTGGCGCGGTGGAGCCTCAGACTACAAGAATATGACGTCACGGTAATATACAAGTCCGGAAGAAAACACTCCGACGCCGACTGTTTATCGCGCGCCCCCATCGATCCCCCGCCGCAAGACGACGAGGACGACGACGCCTTCCTTGGGATAATAAGCGCGGAAGACTTCACTAAACAGCAACGACCAGACCCGGAGCTAAAAGGTCTCGTCGAGTATTTGGAAGGGAACACCGACGTTGTCCCTAGGGCATTTAAGCGCGGGTTGTCTTCGTTCGCGCTACAAAACAACCTGCTCGTGAAAAAGAACTTCTCACCAGTCCGCGCCAGCTACCTTCTTGTTGTACCGTCAGCGCTGCGTCCAGAAATACTGCACGCCCTACACGACGATCCAACCGCTGGGCACCTCGGATTCTCCCGGACGCTGTCGAGAATACAGGAAAGGTATTACTGGCCTCGTCTGACCGCCGACGTCGCCCGTTACGTCAAGACATGCCGAGACTGTCAACGACGCAAGACACCACCGACAAGGCCAGCAGGATTACTACAGCCGATCGAACCTCCTCGCCGACCATTCCAGCAGATTGGGATGGATTTGTTGGGGCCGTTTCCGATATCAACATCCGGGAATAAGTGGATCGTCGTGGCGACGGACTATCTCACCCGCTTTGCTGAAACTAAAGCTCTACCAAAAGGCAGCGCAGCCGAAGTGGCGAAATTTTTCGTCGAGAACATCCTGCTGCGACATGGTGCCCCAGTAGTCCTCATCACCGACAGAGGAACGGCTTTTACAGCAGAGCTCACCCAAGCCATTCTGCAGTACAGCCAGACAGGCCACAGGAGGACAACTGCCTACCATCCGCAGACGAATGGTCTCACGGAGCGCCTGAACAAGACCCTCGCCGACATGCTAGCAATGTACGTCGACGTCGAACACAAGACGTGGGACGCGGTCCTGCCGTACGTAACCTTTGCGTACAACACGGCGGTGCAAGAAACAACACAGATCACGCCGTTCAAGCTGGTCTACGGCAGGAACCCGACGACGACGCCTGACGCCATGCTGCCGCACGTAACTGACGAAGAGAATGTTGACGTCGCTAGCTATCTCCAGCGCGCCGAAGAAGCCCGACAGCTCGCCCGCCTGCGAATCAAAAGCCAGCAGAGGACCGACAGCCGACACTACAACCTCCGACGACGCTTCGTCGAGTACCAGCCTGGCGACCGTGTTTGGGTCTGGACCCCGATACGCCGACGAGGACTCAGTGAGAAACTACTCCGACGATATTTCGGACCCTACAAGGTCATCCGACGTATTGGCGCACTGGACTATGAGGTCGTGCCAGAAGGCATTTCGCATTCACAGCGGCGCCGCGCACGATCTGAAGTGGTCCACGTGGTGCGCCTTAAACCCTTTTACGGACGCTGACGAACTTCGTTATTTTTGTTTTCTTTGCTACGAGTGCTTTTGTTTATTAACTTCGTTTGTTTGCAGCATCGGGTCGATGCTTTTTAAGAGGGGGGTATTGACACGTGTACTTATATTTAACAGGCGACCACGTTTCGCCGCCTAACAAATGTTATCACACAGCGCGGGACGCGTCTGCATGTATCCGAAGTTTCTGGAAAGTTATCGACGCTTCTATCCGCTGTGTTGTCGCCGAACCTTGTGTTATCTGATTTCATCGCGTGACTCGAATGTTGTAGAACTTTGTGGAAGGCATGCGGGTCTGAACGATTAGTCTGGAACATTCGATGACTGCTGTATAAAAGCCGACGCACTTGAGCCGCTGATCAGATTTCCGACGATCGCCGACCGTGTTCGCCGCTATCGTTGTGCTATAAGTGTAGCCTGTTTTTGTGGGCACAGGTTCGCCCAATAAAAGCTAGTTTTGTATTCCACCGTATTCTTGCTTTCTTCACCGTCACTACCCCGTGACAATATTCATACTATTTGTTACCAAGAGGCAGAAGAGGGTCACTTTCATACCATATAGTGATACCATCGGCGAACTATTGCCCGTATGGACAATTCGAAAGTAGAAGAGAAATCAGATAGGACCAAATTCAAGATAGATCAAATATGGCATCATTTGTTGGCTTTGATTTGGGTATACAGCCAAAAGGCAATGCGAGATTTTTTTTATACGGTTTCCACGCATGTACACTTGGGCTGCAACACAGTACCATAGTTGCACGCAAGCCCAACTGCTTCTCAACGAATCAACTTCGACTGCATCGTTTCTGCAAGAGCTAAGGCCACTTGGGCTACAGTGAGGTGACAATGGCTCAGAAGCCATTAGCTTCTGAACGCGAATGACGTCATGGGTGCTAAGCACGAAGCCCACCGCGTTAGGTGTCAGCGTGTGGAAGAGCCTATGGAGGCTAGGACGTTGCTCGTCATTATCATCACATCTGAAGGAGCCAAGAAATGGTAGTCCAGCCAGCTGGGCGCAATGTTCTCGCAAGTTACGCTGCAGACCAAAGTCATCATCAGAGAGAGGGTGAGGCAGCAGTGTTGGGACCCCTGCCTGCAGCCATGCAGCCGCAAGAACGTCATTGTTAGCGAATAGTCTGACCGTGATTTGCATTCGTTGAACCCGGCTTCGCAGCCGTGACTCTCTCTCAATTTAACAACGCCTCACGAGTAGTTAGAAATGTCCATAAATCGGCTATTGTACTATTGCGGGAACGATCTCATCAGTAACAGAAAGTCGTCGAGGCCTCATCCTCTCAAGGCCATTTCCTATTGAAAATAAGCATAATACGCCCCGCAGGCCTAGGAGAGCACTACACGAACAGGTTTTTCTGGGCCTGGCCCGGTCCGAGCCTGAAAGCGCCATTCCCTTGCTCGCCCCAAGCCGTCCTGGTGGTTTCAAATCCGGCACGTACTCGGCCCGGCCCAATTTTACCCGTTAGCCATTCAGCCTAAAGGAGACATGGTTATGAAGACACCAGCCGTACACAAAATCTGGAGATAGATTCTGGAACGTGCGTAAAAAGGCTTGAGACGCACCACGTGAACCACTTCAGATCGTGTGCGGCGCCGCTGTGAATGCGAAATGCCATCTGGCACGACCATATAGTCCAGTGCGCCAATACGTCGGATGATCTTGTAGGGCCTGAAATTGCGTCACAATAGTTTCTCACTAAGTCGTCGTCGGCGTATCGGGGTCCAAGCCCAAACACGGTCGCCGGGCTGGTACTCAACGTAGCGTCGTCGGAGGTTGTAGTGTCGGCTCTCGGTACTCTGCTTGTTCTTGATCCGTAGTGGCGAGCTATCGGGCTTCTTTGGTGCGCTGGAGATAGGTGGTGACATCAAAATTCTCTTCATCGGCGATGTGCGTCTGCATGGCGGCGAGAGTTGTGGTCGGGTTCCTACTGTAAACAAACTTGAACTGCGTGATCTGTGTGGTCTCTTGCACTGCCGTGTTTTAAGCGAAGGTTACGTACAGCAGGACGGCATCCCAGGTCTTGCTTTCGATATTCCTAGCATGTTGGCGAGGGCCTTATTCAGGCACTCCGTAAGACCGTAATTGTCCTCCTGTGGCTTGTCCGACTGTACTTTTCAATGGTTTGGGTGAACTCCACTGTAAAGGCCGTTACTCTGTCAGTGGTGAGGACTTGTGGGGCGCCATGTCGCAGCGCGATGTTCTCTACAAAAAAATTTCGTCGCTTTGGCTGCGCTACCTTCCGGCAGAGCTTTCTTTTCAGCAGAAGCGCCTGAGGTAGTGCGTCGCCACGACGATCCACTTATTTCCCGTTGTTGACGTCCGAAAGCGTCCCAACAAGCCCATCGCGATATGCTGAAATGGTCGGGAAGGACGTTCGATCAACTGTAGTAATCCCGCTGGTTTTGTCGGTGGTGTTTTGCGTCGCTGACAGTCTCGGCATGTCCTGACGTAGCGGGTGACGTCGTTGGTCAGGCGCGGCTAGTAATACTTTTCCTGTAAGCTTGATAGTGTCCGGGAGAATCCGAGGTGCCCAGCGGTCGGGTAATCATGTAGGGCGTGCAGTACTTCTGGACGCAGCGCTGACGGAACAACAGGAAAGTAGTCGACGCAGACCGATGAGAAGTTCTTTACGAGTAGCTTGTTTTGAATTGAGAACGAAGACAATCCTTGCGTAAATGTCATATTAAAAATGTCGGTGTGCCCTCGCTGTTTCTGGGTGACGTTGATGTCATCTTCCGCGTTCGGGCTCGGGTCATGGCTTTGTGGGGGCGTCCGGTACTCAGATACCACGTGGTAGGGACGATAAAGAATGCAATAGCAGCACTGTGATAGACGAAACTAACTTTTATTGCGCGAACAGGCTGCACTTAAAGCACAATGATAGCGGTGAACACAGTCGGTGATCGTCAAAATCTGATCAGCGGGTCAAGCGCGTCGGCTTTAATACATCAGTCATCGAACGTTTCAGATTAATCGCTGGTGCCCGCGTGTCTTCCGGAAAGTTCTACACCATTCGCGTTGCGCATACATGAGATGAGATTACACAAGTTTCGGTGACAACAGACAGCGGATAGAACCATCGATACCATTCGGGAAACTTCCGGTACATGCAGATGCATCCTGCGCTGCGCGATGAAATTTGTTAGGCGGTGAAATGGTGACCTGGTGAACAAGTGATACATGCATATTGCGTGTTTCTTGAGGACGATGCACGCGGGCACCCCGGCGAAGACGACGAACGCTCTGGATCTCGAGATGTCGGCTGAACTGGCCGGCGCTGCAGTTGTCCTTTGTAAATATACTTTGTAAATAGTCTCCCGTTCTTAATCCTTCGTTCGCGGAACATTTTGGTGGAGGCTACCGTTCCCCGTCCTCACCACGGAGCTCCGCAGTGGCCGCACCGTCCTGCTTTCCACCATGGCTCCCAGTGACGACACCTCGTCTGATACTACACCTGCGACCCCCAGAACAACGTGCGTTACGTTTACCAATCCCTGCTCTTCTGGCGCTTTCTCCGGCCAAGATAATCTCGAAGTTGAGAACTGGCTCAGCCTGTATGAGCGTGTTAGCCGAAACAACCGCTTGGACCTTACCATTATGCTAGCGAATGTGCTCTTCTACTTGAGCGTGTCGGGCCCTTGGGCCCTCTCTGCAGCGCGCACGGGGGAAGCCTTTGAAACGCATGCCACAACGGCACTCGTCGCATGGAGCATGCGCACCGATCGCGTTATCGTAAGAACTCGCGCGGGGACTACCGGGAAGGCGGCTGCCCGATAAGAAGGCAGGGGAGACGGCACTCGTGGCTTTTTTCCGGGGCGCGGGCCTGGGGAGGTGTTGGTGGGGCGTGGCCCGTCTAGGTTTCTTTCCGAGCGTGCTGCAGAACGGGAGGAAAAGCGTTTTTGCATTGTGTCCGCGTGAGAGAGTGCTCTTGTTCGCTTTTGGGACTGTGTCTGCGCGCCTGGTTCAATGCGCGCTTGCTTTCTGCGCTTTATGCATTCTGCTTTCGACCGAAAGATTGTGTTGGTTGATGGTTTGTAACGGCTGTTCTGTCGACGCTCCCTTTTGCTTGTATATTTTGTTGCCTCGCTGTTCTGCTGCTTGCTTCTATGCCTTGTTCTTTTGTGCTATTGGCCGCGAGGCTGCGGTAATTGTTTGAGTGTTTCATTATACCGTAAATTAAAGCGCTTTTTGTTCTTTGCGCCACTGGTCCTTTGTCGTGCTGGTCGCGGCTCACGGACCCCCTGAGCGAAGGCTAGGGGCCTTCAAGCGGAATTCCTCGTGTGTGGTTCCGGACACACGAGGACGAGATCTCCAGCTGGGATGCTTATAAGCATCCCAGCTGGAGAAGGAGAAGCTATAGAAGGAGAAGCTCAGCGATCTCTTTGGAAATCCCACCGGTAGGCAGCCGGCTGCTCGAAAAGAGCTTGCTACCCCAGTTCAGTCTTCTGCTGAATCGCATTTCTCGTACATACAAGACGTGCTCGCTCTTTGTCGGAAAGTCGACGAGGAAATGGCCGAAGTTGACAAAGTCGGCCAATTACTCAAAAGGAATCGCGGACGCGCGTTGAACTTCTTGGTCTTCACCAATGTGTCCATCATCGACGTCATTGTGAAGGAATGCCAACGCTTTGGGCTCACCGTAAGCCGCCTCGTCATTCCACAGTTCTACCGGCTGCCAAACACGGCTGCGACGTCATCTTGCGTCGACCTTACCGCTTCAGCGCCATTAACTGAGCACGTCACATGTATTGATCGCCGCGAGATCAAAGCTACAAGTCCTGCACCGTTCCATCCACGCCCACTTGACTCCACCAATGATCAACCAGCCCCAGCGATCTCTCTCATTCAGGCAGTTTTGCGGCAAGAATTTACCAACCTCGGTTTTCCTGCTGCCTACTCCGTCTCCCGACCTGACGCCCGACCGGTGCCGACAGCTACGCCTCACAGCAATCTGTATTGCCCTCCCAGATACTGCACCCCTGCGAGTGGCGAATTACGGACGACAAGCCCATTTACTTCCGTTGCCTCCGCATTGGGCACGTCGCTTGCCACTGCGGCTCATCCTGGCCGTCAACATATTCGAGCTCCTTTTCCCCGTCTCCTCGCCCATATAGGGGGGGGGGGGTGTGTCCCTTTGACGGCGTTAATAGGTACGGGAGCCCAGGCGTCCGTAATGAGTTGTAACCTCTGTCGTCGACTGCGGAAGGTTCTCACACCTCCTACTGCACGAGCCGTACGCGTGGCCGATGGCAGCACTGTTGCTGTCACTGGAATGTGTACTTGCCCTATTAGTACCGCCGAGCACCACGTTCCTGTTCTTCTTGCAGTGCTGACCAATTTTCCCCATGGTCCTAATCCTCAGACTCAACTTTCTTACAGCGCATTCCGCTTTGATAGCCAACAACAAGCGTAAGTTGGGCCAGACTTCTATTGTTAAGCAGCGCATAAATGTCTTATTCATCGCCGGCCATGTCGATGTTCTGCTTCAGAGCGTAAGGTTATGCCAAATGAATTGAACCAGATGCTTGCCGAAGACATCGTTGAACCTTCGTCGAGCCATTGGGCATCGCCCATGGTGCTCGTTAAAAAGAAAGATGGCACGTGGCGTTTCTGAGTAGATTATCGTTATCTAAGCTGCATTACTAAGAAAGACGTTTACCCCTCGCCTCGCATTCACGGCGCATTCTATTGTCTCCACGGTGCCAACTACTTTTCATCAAGAGACCTTCGGTCCGGTTATTGGCAAATTTCTGTGGATGAAAAAGACCCCTGATGGTATATATCAATTCAAAACAACGCCCCAGCAACGTTCGAACGTATGATCGACTCATTGCTTCAAGGCTTGAAATGGTTAACATGCCTCTGATACACAGACGACGTCCTCGTATTTTCGCCTACATTTGAGACACACTTTGAGCTCTTCTCAGTTGTTCATGTCTTCCACGAGGCTGGGCTCCAACTAAAAATTCACGAAGTGTCACTTCGGTCCTCAGCAGATTACAGTGCTGGGCCACCTCGCCGACGCTGCCCGTATTCAGCCAGATCCGGAGAAAATTCGTGCTGTCAGGTCTTTTCCTGTACCTCAGTCTGTCAAAGACGCCCGAAGTTTTGTCGGACTCTGTTCCTACTTCCGACGCTTCGTTCAAGACTTCGCAACGATTGCCCGACCACTTACTGATCTGAAGAAGGGCGTGGCTTATACGTGGGGCCCCACTCAAACTGCCGTGTTACCACGCCACCAATACTGGCCCACTGACCCGTCCTCTCCTACAGAGGTGCGTACCGATGCCAGTGGTCACGGTATCGCAGCCGTCTTAGCCCAGCGCCAACATGGTCACGATCGTATTACCGCCTACGCTAGCCGCCTCCTCACAGCAGCGGAGCGCAGCTATTCGATTACAGTTCGTGAATGCCTGGCTCTCGTTTGGGAGGTTTCCAAATACCGCCCGCACTTGTATGGCACGCACCTCTCTGTAATCACGGACCACCACGTGCTCTGCTCGCTTTCCTCACTCAAGGGTCCTACCGACCGGCTTGGTCGCTGGGTTCTGCGGCTGCAAGAATATTCCTATGCAGTAGTGTACAAGTCGGCCCGATTACATCAAGACACAGACTGTTTATCACGCTATCCACTGGACGAACCACGCACCGACCATGACCCCGATGCCGACGCTTGCATTTTCTCCGTCTGTCAGCTGCTACATGTTGCCGACGAGGAACGCCGTGATGCCACCTTGCGCGCTATCATTGCCTTCTGATTCGTCCGTTCACCTGTTTGTTCCCTTGGATGATGTATTATACCGCCACAATGTACGCCCCGACGGCCCTGCCCTACTCCTCGTCATTCCTAAGCACTTCCGGTCAGCTGTTCTCCAATAACTTCACGATTTACCAACGGCAGACCACCTTGACGTCTCCCGCATCTACGACCGAATTTGCCGACGCTTCTTTTGGCCAGGCCTTGCCCGCTCAGTCAGGAAATACGTTGCGGCCTTTGAGAAATGGCAGCACCGAAATACACCATCGACGCTCCCTGCCGGGTGCATTCAACCGCTCGACGTTCCTTCGGAGCCATTCTTTTGCGTTGGCTTGGACTTACTTGGCACTTTCCCTCTATCCACTCCACAGCGACCCACTTGTCGCTGTGGCGACAGATTACGCCATGTGCTGCGCCATCACTAGGGCACTTCGAACAAGCTGCGCCACAGATGTCGCCGATTTTCTTTTACGCGACGTGATTCTGCAGCATGGTGCTCCACACGAACTGCTCACTGACCATGGTCGGACATTTTTTTCTAAAGTCATCGCCGACATCCTTCAGTCCTGTTCAACAAAGGACAAGTTGACTACGTCTTACCATCCACAGACTAATGGTCTCCCGGAGCGTCTGAATCGCACCCTAACAGACATGCTTGCAAAGTATGCCTCGTCCGACCATACTGATTGGGACCTTGCCCTAACCTATGTCACTTCTGCATATAGTCCTTATACGACAGTCCTTATAGTCCTTATACGACACACGGCGGGTATTTCCCGCAAAAATCTGACATTCGAAATCACTTTGCGTCGCTTTGGGTTCCACCGCATATGCCCTGCGTAACCAAGAGATTGCACCGAGAGGAAGCGACACTTCTATATCGAATAAGGACAGGATCTGCTAATACACCGGCCTGGTTCTTTAAAACGGGGCGAATCAATTCTCCGAACTGTACGGCATGCAATGAGACAGGAGACATTGAGCACTTTTTGTGATCCTGCCAGCAATTCCAAAATGAAAGAGACACTCTCCTGAAGAATCTGCAAAACAAGGACCTTCCGCATGCGTGCCTGCAACACCTTATATTTCCAGAGGGATCAGTTATAGCCCGCAAAGAAACTTCACGTCTACTCATCGAATTCTTAAGAGAGACTGGCTTGATAGACCTATGGTGAAACCCTTCAGCGGTATTGTGCGAGACGCTCGGGCGGAGCAATTGCCGGCCTTGTTCTCCAGGCTAAACCTGCCTGTTGCTACAATTCACCACCACCACCACCACCACCACATTCTTTCTGTTGTTCGCCCAAGAACCCACATTGCCACTGGACGCATCCCTTCCATCCGCCGCAGCAGAGACCCGCGAGTATTCACTTGACGCAGTCACCAGGGCAGCCCAAGCACACGATATTGCCTTCGCTCGCCTTCTAACCTTCTAAGAGAAGCAACGGTGTATTTACGATCGCCGACACAGAGACGTCCACTTTTCGCCTTAATCTCTAGTACTCCTGTTCCCGACTTGTCACATTGACCTGTCAGAAAAACTCCTGTCTCGTTACGCAGGCCCATATCGAGTGCTGCGTGCAGTGACTCCAGTTACGTACAAAATCGCCCCAGTCAGTACCAGTCCCTCCTGTGCCGCAAATTACGCTGACGTTGTGCGTGTCGCATGCGTCAAATCATACTACTCTCCTGTTCTCACCGATATTTAGACACACAGAGACGGTGTTTCTACCGCCGGGGATAGTGATACATGCATATTGCGTGTTTCTTGTGGACGATGCGCGGGGGCGCCCTGACGACGAACGCTCTCTGGGTCTCGAGCTGTCGGCTCAACTGGCAAGCGGGGCAGTTATCCTTTGTCAATATTAAATATAAAATATAAAACTTCAATATGCGTATATTAGTGGGCCCGATGGCTGTACCTTGGTGCAGTTCGCTAACCGCTTTGCTCTCGCCATGCAGATGGTAGTCTACACCTCCAACCTGCTGCTTCCTGCTCTGGCATGTGCATCCTCGGGTGCCTCGTCATTGCAGGCTTCCCTTGTCACGAAGACGGGGTGGCCACGTGCCACCATTTGCCCGCTTTCAACTTATCACCCTTTCCATCGGCGTCAGCGTTTGAACGCGAGCTACCGGTCCTGAAGACAACTTGGAAAGAATCATCGTCATCAACAGCCCTACAAGCTACAAAGGAACAACCATCGTCGATGCAGCTATGTGGGCCCGGTGACTGTACCTTGGTGTAGTTCGCTAACCGCTTTGCTCTCGCCATGCAGGTTAGTCAAACATATGCACTTCTTGCTAAAAAATCAAGCAATTATCTTCTGGCACAACTCCCGAGCCGACGGCGCTGCGTCGTGATTGCCACTGAGTGCATTTATGTCATCAGTCTGCTACTAATTATATCTGGTGACGTGGAGAGTATCCCTGGTCCTGCGAGCCTAGACACTGTACTAGCCGAATTGCAGAAACTAACCGCAGGCCGAACAACACATGTGCAGGAGCTGAAGGGCCTCAAACTGCAGCTGACCACCACAGACAAAACACTCACCGACCTGAATAAGCGCATGACCGACTTAGAGGCCCATTATCAGGCCCTCACACCTCTACGCCAAGACATCGAAATACTACAGACAACATCAACTGAAACAACTCGCCTGGTCACAGCGTTAGAGGCCCGTTTCAATGACGTCGAAAACCGGTCCCACCGCAATAACCTGATCTTCTACGGAATTACTGACCCCATTACAGATGAAACTTTTACTAAGGCTGAAGAATCAATAATTCAGATCTGCCGTGATCATTTACAAACCGACATCAACCCCACAGATATAGAACGGGAACATCACTTAGGAAAACACACCAAAGATGGGAAACGTCCAATAATAGTAAAATTCGCACAGTGGAAAACGATAGACGTCCTTCTGTCAAAAGGCCGAATGCTGCAAGGAATAAATTATAGTTCAGGTGAAGATTTTTCCCGCCTGACTCGGAAAGTACGGAAGGCCCTTTTGCATTTCGCTAAATCAAAATCACTTGCATACTCCCTACGCTATAAGACCTTGTACATTGGTCCTAAACGATATATTTCTGACGAATCATCTAACTCTGTAAACGAAATTGTGTAGCAATCATCCCGTCCTCTAAAAGAAGAATCAACCAGAACTTGCACCCAGAAACGATCTTTCGTTTTCAGCAGTCTTTACTAACGCACGCAGTTATCTTCCGAAGCGCGAGCTTGCATCTAACACCGTGTCAACAGGCAGCAACTTGTTCATTCTAACAGAAACTTGGCTACACAATGACGTCACTGATACCGAAGTTTTGGCCGAGCTACCTGACTTCAAAGTTTATCGAAGTGACCGCATAGGCACAAGGGGCAGTGGTGTTCTTGTAGCAGTTCACCGGCAACTTTCGTATTAATTTATTAACATCGCATCAAAACTCGACATACTATGGCTATTAATCGCGCATCATCACTTACAGTGCTGCTGGGGGTTTGCTACAGGCCTCTCTATGCAACTCCTGAATTCTGTGGGGAGCTCAATAACAACTTAGTACAACTTAAGACAGCCTACCCTAATGCCTCCATCTTACTTTTCTGGAACTTTAATTTCCCAAACATAGACGGGAGCAACTTACCGTATTCTTCAATAGTAGGTCGCCCAGAGGCAAGGAATTTTATCGGCATTTGTTTGAACTTTAATCTTACAATTATTTTCAGAGCCAACGCACGTCACACCAGAATCCGCAACCATTCTGTATTTAATCCTGACTAATAATCCCAGTGCCCTCTCATCAATTACACACCTTCGAGAAATTAGTGACCATAATGTCATTCATGCTACTTTCTCTTTTCTTTTAACACTAAATAAGACACATAAGAAAACTATAAGACTTTACGAAAAGAGTGACCATGACGCAATTAACCGGAGACCTTCTTCCCCACCTTTGAAGCCGCGTATTACAATCAGTCAATATTATATAACTGGTCGATGTTTACGGATAAGTTAACAGATATGGCTAACAAATATATTCAGAAAGTCCACATCCGCCCTAGTAATAAAAAACCATGGTTTACTAACGCCTTAAAAAACTAGAAAATAAAAAGAAACGTCTTTACCGAGAGGCTAAGTATAACGGGAAATCGCATCGATGGGACATTTACTACAAAGCTGAAAATTAATATCTGATTGCTATCCGCAGCGGAAAGTGTTCCTTTTACGGCACTAAACTCCCAAATTCGCTGCGCACTAACCAAAGACAATTTTGGCAAGTAATAAACCCTCATCGTGTTCGCACTATTGTGCTCACCAATGACTCACACGAGACGGTGACCGATACTGAAGGCGCTGAAACTTTTAATTCCGCATTTGCAACAGTATTCGCGAAAGAAATCGAAACAAATATTTCTTTACATTTGTACAATATTGAAGGTCACATGCCATGCATCACATTTTGTGCTGACGTAATTTCATCAATAATCCGGAAGGCTAAGCTATCATATTCAATTGGCATTGATGAAATAACTCTAAACTTCTAAGAAGCACAAGACACATGGCTGCATCATACTTGTCTTTACTGTTCTCACAGTCACTCTCTTCAGAAAACATGCCGGGTGACTGAAAAGTGGGAAAGGTCGTTCCAGTCTACAAAACAGGTAACAGGAATTCTCCATTATATTATCGACCCATCTCACTAAAAAACGTTGCGTGCAAAATCATGGAACATGTCATAGACTCTCAAATCTTTACCTTCTTGGAAAGTAATAACTTTTTTCAGTCTTTACAACATTGTTTTCGCAAAGGTTTCCCTTGCGAAACTCAATTAGCTCTTTTCGTTCATGACTTGCATACTAACCTTGACATCAATGTACAAACTGACGCAATCTTTTTGGATTTTGCAAAGGCATTTGGTAAAGTGTCCCCCCAACATAAGCTACTAAAACTTCAACTGTTGAACTTGGACCCTCACATTCTAATCTGGATAAAGGAATGTTTGTCTAATCGCACAGAAATGGTTTTAGTCAACAATGAGCTATCAAGTCCCCTCCCAGTAACATCTGGCGTGCCCCAAGGATGTGTTCTTGGTCCCCTTTTATCTTTAAAATATATGCATAATTTACGTATATATATATATATATATATATATATATATATATATATATAAGTAAATATATATATGATATATGATATGATATGATATATGATTTATTCATGATTTACCTCAGTGTGTCTCCTGTGATATCCGCATGTGTGCAGACGACTGTGTCATCTACCGCTCTATCAATTACTCCTTTGACCATACTGCTTTCCAAAATTATCTTAATAGGGTTTTAGAAAGGTGCAGCAATTCGCTGAAGACCCTTAGCGCCAACAAATGTAAAATTCGTGTCCTCCCGCCGTCCCCCCCCCCCCAACCCTTTCTTCTTCCTATATAAAATTAATAACACACCGTCAGAATCAGCACAATCCTATAAATATCTAGGTGTAACCATATATCACGATTTATCTTGGCGCACATGTCATTAGCATTATCTCCGCGGCTAAGAAAACCTTAGGTTTTCTATAACGGAATCTACGGCACGTCCCACCATATGTAAGATTACTAGCATCTATGTCACTTGTCAGGCCCAAACTGGAATACGCGTCAGCCATCTGGAACCCGCATCATACCTCACAGACGCATTAGAATTAGTTCAAAATCGTGGTGCTAGATTCGTTCATACCTCATACTCATACGACGTCAGCGTTTCATCACTGAAATCAAAATCCGGCTTCTCAATGTTTTCATGTCGACGTCGCATTTCCAGTCTTTCCCTGTACCACGAAGTTCTTTTTTTTCTTCCCTTAATCAAGAGCCTTACATCACAGCAGCAGCACGCATATCTCATCGCACCAGCCATCCACTTCAAGTAGCGCGCCGACGTGCACGGACAACCACCTTCACAGCCTCCTTTTTCTTCCGTACCGCCACAGACGGGAACGGCCTTCCCACCAACATCGCTAGTACTACTTGTCCATCTTTGTTCACAGAACTTGTAACCGAACATATTGTTAAATAATTATCTCTCACGATGTTTTCGCTATTTTTATAAAAAACCCACCACAATCGTTCTATCGCCTTTTGCCTGGTTACCATGTGATGTTTGACAATGCGCGAGTTGCGCCGCCAAATTTGCGTATATATATTGTGTTTCCGTCAATAAAGCATCAGTAGTTAGTAAGCGCTCGTCCGTGTCTCTTCTTGTGTCATCTGTTTGGCGCTATAGTACTTCAGTAACCCCTTATGTAATGCCCCTACGGGGGACTTTAAGGTAATAAACTGAAACTTAAACTAAATATACCTTACTTTGCAAATAGCCTGCAGTTCTTAATCCTTCGTTCGCGTAACAGAAGTACACGTGTCCGTTTATTCTGACCCTTATGTGTGTGGTATGCTGCAGTGATTGATTGCAGAGGCTTGTTGCGATTCTGTCCTTCTTGGTCATGGCTGCCACGTTACATATCTCGGATGTGACCGCCTGGTCATTTGCATTAGGCAGTAATCTCTCAAGTTAAGTACCTGCTCCTGTAGTCCGCACAGTGACAAGGACTCCCAATATATATGCACCGTGAGCCAATTGTGCTTGTGGCCTTCCTCGGCAGGCTCGATCTGGCATGCACAATGACCAGCACAAGTCTTACATGGTCTGATGTGTATAAAGTTGATAGCCACGTGGGTGGAAAGGCACGCAAAAGTAGCTGCCAATGGTGATGCTCACGAAACGGACGATAAATATATGGAGACAAAGTGGGGCACGAAGTGCGAGCTACACTTGAGCGGCCCCCGAAAGAACAAAAAGAAACGTGCTGATTGGAAAGGAGTTGAACGCTAAAGTGATGGGTAGTTCATGTTGCTGTGTTGGCTGCGGCAGGAAATACCGGCGTCACCCGGCTGCTTCGCATTGCAAGTTGCTCATCTTCAACGGCAACTGTCGCTTCAAGCAGGTGGGACCCTCTGTCTAATCTGTTTACACTGCTGGTTATATGTATAGAGTATATTCTGAACCTTATATGAGTGGTATGCTGAACTGATTGATTGAAAAGTTTCGTTGCGATGCTGTTCCTCTTGGTCATGTTTGCCGTGTTAAGTTCCTCAGATGTGATGGCCTGGTCAGTTGCATTGGGCAGTATTAAAGAGACGGCAGTTGCGCAAGAAGTTTATTGACGATGACTGGCCGGTGCATCACATATCTCAAGAACCCCATCCCCCTGCTCGTGTAGGCTATTTATACTGTAATGGTGGCGCTGGAGTGCCCACAAGCCTGGCCCCTTGGATGTTACAAGATACAACACCTTTCTTCCCTTTATTTGGCCACTGGTACCCGCACCTTTCCGGCACTAGCCGGATCCTAGTGGATCACAGCAAATGCACCGGTCCGACTGGCTGCTGTGGGGTAGTTTGTTCGGTTGCTTGGCCCTCTGCTAGTGGCACCGCCTGCTGAGTGGACGTGACTGCGTCTAATGCCCTCCCCCTTGGTACAATTTCGGGTAGTACGTCGCTTTGGGTATCTGCGTTCTCCGACAGCGTTATTTCGGACCAGGGAGCCGTTGCCGATTCCACTTTACATCTTATGTGATCGGCATGGCAATGCCTAAGAAACCCTCCTACGCGTACCAGGAACGTCACTTTGACACCTTCTTTACAATTTTTCCTGGCCACCAATTCACCCTTTCGCTGCGAACAGTACCGACATATACCCTTCGACTTGCGTAAAGTCTGGTTCTTCGGACTTTTCGTCCCGACAAACAACTCGCAGGGCGCTGATTCTGTGGACGAGTGCGGTATCATCCTGTATGAAAACAAGAAATTATCAATTCGGTGTTATAATGACCGCGTCCGGCCGGCTCTTTCATCTTCTAGCTGTAATTTCAAGATCCCTCTCTTCGAGGTCTGCACCAACCTTTCCACTGCACCGTTTGACTGGGGTTAATACGGGGTCGTGAAAAGTGACTTTACACCATTTTTTTCCAAGTAGTGCTAAAATTCTCGGGATCTAAATTGTGGACCGTTGTCGGTCATAACGACAGTGGGCAGGTCATATGCCGCAAAGCTGCTCTTTACCGCCTCCACCGTGGCCAAAGCTGATGTGCCGTGCATTACTCTTACCTCGAGCCATTTTGAGTACGCGTCTACCATCAGCAGCAAAGATCTCCTTTCCACTCCCACAAAATCAAAATGAACCATCTCCCAAGTGTTTGTAGCTATTGGCCATGGTTGCACTGGTACTCACTGCGCTGAATTCCGCACACTTGAAAGACTTCGCACGCCCGTACCTTGTCTTCTAGTTTTGTATCAAGATTTGGCCACCAAATCCAACTACGCGCCAGCATTTTCGTTTTAGTCATTTCTGGGTGACTCTCGTGTAATAAAGAGAGAACACTTGGCCTAAGAGCTTTCGGGATAATAACCCTACTGTTCCACAACAAACAACCCTGCTCTATGGAGAACTCCCGTGGACGATTAAAATACGGGTGAAATTGCTCTTCTGTTTCTTGAGGCCAACCGTGCCACGCCATGTCTACTACCGCTCTCAGAACCTCGTCCCTGCTCGTTCCTTCAGCCACTTCTGGGCTGTAAAGGGAACCTCTGATAGACGCAAAAAAATATATTTCTTCTTCTTCCCCGTAGTTGTTTCCAACTGAAGCCTCGATAAGCCATCTGCGTGGCATACTTGTTGGCCCTTCTTGTACTTGATGACATACTGATAACAAGCCAAGATATTTTTCCATCGCTGCCCTCTTGCTATCGCTACTTGACTGCTGTGTCTCGTCGGATCAAAGAACTGCGTCAGCGGCTGATGATCAGTCACCATTTCTAACTGCCGACCGAACAATATTTATGAAACTTTCTAATGCCAAAAATATTGGCTAGAGCTTCGCGCTCAATTTGTGCATAGTTTCTTTCTGCCGCTGTAAGCGTGCGTGACGCCAATGTGATAGATCTCTCGCCGCGACCTTCGGTGTGCGCGAGCGCCGCTCCAAGACCGTATGCCGATGCGCCACATGTCAGGCGCAGCGGTTTCCATCGTACAAAGCTAGCACTGAGTCCTCGCTCAGGAGCAGCTTGCATTTCTGAAAGCTGGTTTCACTATTTTGTACATTACGACGGACAATCTTTTCTGAGGAGCTTGTAGAGCCGTTGTAAGGCCGTGGCTGTTCGAGAAATGAGCCTAGCGTAAAAATTCACCAACCCTAGGAAAGCCTTCAATTCGGAGACACCAGTAGGAGTGAGAGCCCTCAATATTGCTTCTACTTTATCTTTCGTAGGATGGCTTGCAAACCGCGTCAATTTCGTGACCGAGATAGCGGACCCGGTTTTTAAGAAATTGAGATTTATCAGCATTGGCACGTATTCAATGCTTCCGTAGTCTCTGTAGCACCTGTTCGGTGCGTCTCAGGCACTCGTGTTCGGTCTTTCCTGCTATGAGAACATCATCGAGATACAACACGGTGCCCTCCAAGCCAGATAATACCCGACCGATTACTGGCTGGAAAATGGCAGGTGCGCTCGCGACACCAGAAGGTAAACGTGTGAAACGTAAAAGGCCAAGGTGCGTATTTATCGTTGCCAGCTCTTGCGAAGGGTCATCCATTCGAAGTTGCAAATATGCTTTCCATAAATCAAGCACACTGAAACAAATTCCCGCTGCCAGCAGCGCGAACACATCTTCCGGGAATGGTAGCGGGTAGTGGGCAACCGTAATTCAGGGGTTTAAAGACACATGGTAGTCACCACAGAGCCTGACGGCTTCTCCATCCCTCTTCAGAACTGCTACGACAGGAGTTGCCCATTGGCTTTCACGCACAGGGTACAACACACCGGCCGATTCAAACTCCTTCCCCTCTTTTTTCTACTTTGCATTCCAGGCCGAACGGCACTGGCCTGGCTTTACAAAATACAGGTTGCGCTCCCTGCTTCAAAACACTGGAGCCCACACACCCCTTAATAGTTCCAATTGGGCCCGTGAATACATCCTTGTAGCTGTTTAGCAACCTCTCCTGGTTGCTGATTGCGTTCACTCGCAAAACTTGTGACCAGTTTAGGTGAATATGCTTCAACCAGTCTCGGCCAAGCAATGCCGGTACCATGCGCGTCTGTTCATTCGCAGCCATCACGAGCGGCAGTT
Organism: Dermacentor variabilis; assembly: GCF_050947875.1. Lineage (NCBI taxonomy): Eukaryota > Metazoa > Arthropoda > Arachnida > Ixodida > Ixodidae > Dermacentor > Dermacentor variabilis. Next base: position 131,742,217 of record NC_134570.1, on the reverse strand, counting down.
TAGAAGAATTGACTTTATTAGCTACATTTACAGCGACACTGCCCTTCAAGGGAACGCTTAAGCCATTGTATGTCCTTAAGCGAAACTGCACAGGGCCATATGGCAGATGTCCAAAAGATTTCACAAATTCACTTTGAGGCATAATAGATACCGCTGAGCCCGTGTCTATTCCCGTGGCAATGGTTTGCCCATTTAAATTCATATCAACTTTCTACGGCTCATCTCTTTCCCCTAGCGCGTACCATTCTGAGCTAGACACGTCCTCCTTCCGCGGTGAAATTGCTCTGCCTTCTCTTACACATAATAGCTAAATGTCCCGTCTGAGAACAACTGTAGCACCTTGCGTTTATGTGCCGACAGTCCTGCTGGTGGTGGCGACGCCCACAACGAAAACACGGCCGCATCCTGTCCTTGTCAGCGGACCCTTTCCTCGCAGCCGCCGTACCAGGTCGCCGACAGTCGCTGGTCGATCGCGTAGTCGCGGCACTGTCGTCGCGCTGCCACTTGACGTCGTCCTCTTATTCTCGGGTCACGTCTCCTCCCGGTAGCATCTCCCTTTCGTAGTATTCTGCGGCTTCCATGGACGTGGTGATAACACATGCCTTGTCCCATGTTAGGCTTTTGTCGTCTTCAGCGGCCGAAAGCTTGCATCGAATAGCCTCGCTGCGCACACCCACGACGAGCTGGTCTCTGAGCGCCTCAGGTAAGAACGTTCCAAACGAGCAGTTCGTTGCAAACCGCTCAAATTCCACGATGAAGTCGCCAACTGTCTTCCGGGATCCCTGTGTGCGTTTATGGAAGTTGTAATAATTGTAACGCTCCGTGATTATCGATCGCCTTGGCGCGCAAGGGTTCAGAAGCGCCCGTTAAATCTCTTGATAAGTCTTCTTTTCAGGAGCATCCGGCTACGTCAAGCTCCCCAATGTGGCGTACGCGCTGTCACCTACTATCGTGATAACGCGTCCGTCTCGCTTTCTTCGTCCAGCTTATTCCCTCTCGCAAAAGCCTCGAACCGCTCAAAGTAGATAGCCATGTTACCTGTCGTGGTACGCGATACTGTCAGGCGCCCGACGAACGGTTGGTGGATAGAGGACGGCGGCAGATTGTTGTCCATGAAGTCTGCGGCTGCTTGAATCAGGGCCGGTGGTTCATCCCGTCCTCGTCCCCATTATTAAAGAGACGACAGTTGCGCATGAGGTTTATTGACGACGACTGGCACAACATCACACAATATCTCAGAAACCCCACCCCCTTAATTGGGAGGTTATACTGTAACAATGGCGCTGGAGTGCCCACAAGCATGGCCTCCGGCTGGTTACAAGATACGACAGGCAACAGTCTCTCGAGGTAAGTACCTGTTCCTGCAATCCGAACAGCGACATGGACTCCCAATTTACATGGACCGCGGGCAAACTGTGCTTGTGGCCTTCAAGGCGGCCGCGATCTGGCATGAACGGAGACCAGCATACGTGCTTACATGGTCTGAAGTGAATAAAGGTGATAGCCACGTGGGTGTAAAGGCCCGCAAAAGTGGCTGCCAATGGTACTGCCCACGAAACTGACGATGAACATATTGAGACAAAGTGGAACACGAAGTGCGAGCGACACTTGAGCGGCCGCCAAAAGGACAAAAATAAACGTGCAGGTTGGAGCAGAGTTGAAAGCTAAAATATCGGGTACTCCATTTTGCTGTGTTGGGTGCGGCCGCAGATGCCTGCGTCCCCCGATTGCTTCGCAATGCAAGTTGCTCATCTTCAACGGCAACTGTTGGTTTAAAGAAGTGGGACGCTCTGTCCAATCTGTATGCACAGCTGGTTGTCGCTCGTTACCAGACCGCCAAGCACGACGACGAAGAGCCGTTTAAGAGGTCGCGCTAGGGATTCCAGCGTATCTCGACATGCAAATTTTATTTCTGTTCTTGCACGAGAATGTACATCGACACTGTTTGTCTTCTGCCAACAAAGTAGCACGTTCTGTTCACTCACTTGTGGCTTGTAATTATGGGTGTCAGTAGAGGCTCTTTGGTATCCTAGCAATTAGAACGCACCAGCTACGCGGCAGCCAGGACATCGAGGCACACTGCATAGGCGGCAGGGCGTGCACGGCGAGTACCAGCGTGCGCTACCGGTGCAAAGGGGCCATATTGGATTTTGCTCTAAGAAAAAAATTGCAATTCCGCTTAATCCTTGAGCAGCGCCATCTGGCATCCACCTGAGTAAGTTCCCTGCGCTGCCTCTGCTTATTTTGGTGCCCCTGCCGAAGGTACACTTTTCCTTCTGTCAGGTTGGTACTTTATTCTATGGTCACGCCACCGAAGCCCGCGAGGCCGGTTGCGCATGTGAAGTTAGCCTTTTCGGCGACCCGTCTCTTTTGGATGCAGTGCGTTTATTGGGCTTCCGGCATTTTTTTGCGTTACTTCTGCACTTCGACACGACACCACTGCATTATCGGACTACGACAAGGTGATAACTTTTGTCTGACAGTCTGCGACGCATTTCAAGCAATTTTTGGCTTTTACGGCACGGAACCAAGACTTGTGACGCAGTTTGCCATAAACAGCTCGGCCATCCTGGCGTGGTTAATTTAACCCAATGACTCGTACTGGGAGATGTTTGCGACGCTTTCTATGGGCCCCAATATTATTATAACTTATTTCTGTAATATTTGGACGCGCTCGCCGCACCCCGCTTTGTGACCCAGTAATCGAAAAGCACCTCGTCCGTGTGACGCAGTTTCGCGTGTACTGAATCTTACCGGGAGAAGTTTTGGAGCTTTCTCTGACACACAAAATTATTATAACTAATTGCGTTTCTTATCGGATCACTGTTCACGCACAGTGGGAACGCCTGGCGTTGTGCCGCAGTTAGTTCGCGTGCACTGAATGCTACCAGGACAAGTTCACGACGCGTTCACTGACCCCCAGAATTCTTGTGATTACTTTCGTTACTTTTTGGGATACTTTTGTGGCACACTCGCGGCGCCTGGGGTTGTGACGCAGCAAAACGCAAGCCGGTCGTGGTGACAGTTAATGTGGTGTATACTGAATCTTACACAAGTTTGTGACGCCTTTCTAGCGCCCCGCCACATATACCTTCTTTCGGTACTCATGTTTGTCGAAGAAGCTACGAGCGATTGCCAAGAGTGGCAACAATGGAGTGTGTTGCTTGATCCAGCAGAACGAGCAAAAGTTCACGCCGAGGAGCTGAAAAACCAAGAACTCGGAAATGCTGTCTTTTGAATAACTGAAAACAGGCTTTGCACCAACGCTTTTCTCTTGAGTTCAAGTTGAAGGCATTCTGAGAGCGTCTAGTATGGTCTGACTAAGAGCCTGTGTCAGTGTGGGGAAACTCCCCGGTTTCGGTGGCAGAGCTAATTGGCGCCATCTCTGTATTGGGCGAACGCAAAAATCCTTTTCCCTTGCATGGCCTCGTAGAAGGTCGCGCGCACGCGCGTCGATCCAGGTGGCCGAGCCCTTCCCCCTCCCCAACTCCTCTCCAATCGCCCTCCCTCGTTACCCCCTCGCAACTCCCTCACCTTCGACTGTCACCGCGCGCGCGCCGTGCGGCCCCGCCGGCCCGGAGCCGGCTCAGCCCGCTGCATGACGTTTCATGTTTCGTTATCTGCTGTTACCGCGAAGCGCGCGCTGCTGTGCGTTGACTGGCGTGGGTAGTTTCGTCAGTTTCGTGGTCCTCGGTAGCTGTGTGCTTGTGCTCCGCGATGTTTCAGCCGTTTCACGACTCGTACCGCATGTGCATCGTGCAGTGGTGCACAAATACCTCAAAAACAAGCCCTGCAAGGCTGTGCCGGGTGCCTAAATAAACAGGTGAGTGCTCAGACCCAAGGACATCAGAAGGCGCATGTACACGAACACAGCCCTGTCCATTTGTGTGCTCCATGAGGCTCCGGACGTCGTTGCGCGTTGATTGTGCTACACTTGCCTCTTCCCGGTAGAGAAAGCTGACAAATAGGTGTTCCTCCTCATTGTTACCTGGTCTATGACTTGTGTTTTTCTGTGCCAAGTCTCATTCTGAAAGTTCAGTAACTTGACCAGCTTTCCATTTCGCCCTCAGTGCTTTTTCTGTGTATCACGTTTTACAAACGTTCTAACAGGTGAAAAATTACTGTTAGTGTTTCTGTACTATCTCAGTAACGTCCCTGATGGGAAAACCGCGTGAACAAACTTCGTGTGCAGGCATGATACGCTTTCTTTTCTTCTGGAAAGCATGAGGATTGCAAGTGTCCTACATGCAGATTTTCTTGCAGTTCGTGTTTAATATACAAAGCAGAGCCGAGTAGGTACGACTTAGTGCCATAAGTGACGTAATTTTATTGCTAAGCATTGCATTCGGGTGGAAAAAAAAGTCGTGTTGTTGGCTTATTTTGCCTGGTCTTTGATTTAGGAATAAGCCTTTCTGCGAATGTTTTCTATGTGCTGCTGCAAAAGCCGACGACCTTCTGTTCCCCTTGCCACCGTTACTCGAGCTGGGGCCAAGTGCAAAATAATGTGATAATGTGTGTTTCAGTTTTTAGTACACTTATTTCCTTTTGCCATATTTTTTCAATTTCTTCAGCAGTAATGAACATGTCACGCATTTCGTATACTTTCTTGCAGATTTATAAGTAAACTCTTTCTTTTGGTATGGCTCTCAATCAAACAATGTTAGCATTTTACTCTATTTTTAGGTATTTTGCGTGTCATTCTTTTTGTCATTACCAGTGAATTTTCCGTTTTTATAGTTGTCATGACTATGTCATACATGTCGTCCAGTTTTGTGCAATATCTTAGTGCATATATCAGAAGCTCTTGTACATTTCGGTCTTGAGGACGTCATATACAAATCTTGTTTTTTTTTATGTGTATGTACATGAAACGGCCTTCGCGTCTTCTAGCGCTTTCTTTTGTTATTTCACCGTCTGTGAACTTTTGTGTTTAGTACTCTTGCATATGTCATGCACATTTCACTTTTGCTCATTTTTTGAGCGAGTATCACACCACGTTATAAGAAAAATCTGTTTTCGCAAACGAAGTCAATAAAGCGAGACTAAACATCTGTTGTGTTGGAAGTGGAATTTTTTTATGTCCCGGCACATGCTGGTATAATATACCTATGGGGAAGACTGCGTGCTTGCCAACGCATAGCCCATGGCGCACCACGCGCCAGCTCGCAAGCAATGCCAATGCGCTGTGTAGCGCGCGCATTGCTTGCGAGCTGGCGCGTGGTGCGCCGTAGCACGCGCGCGATAAAAAAGAAAAAAAACGCGCTACGTACAGGTAAAAAAAAAAAGTAAGCGGCGCGCGCGGCATGGGGGAAAGGGTGAAGGTGAGCAGAGCGGGTCGGCATACTAAAAACAAAAAGAAAAGAAAAACGTTGGGGAGAGCAGACGCCGCGTGATTGCTATTCCTGTTGCCATGACAACGTAAACAATCTTGTGCGCCGCCATTTTGCTTCTGCGTCGCCCATTGGTTAGGGCCGCAACTGAAGCGGACCTTGGCGCTAGCATCGGAAGAGCGTCTGCTCAAAAAGGGCCAATGACAGCCATGCGAAGATTCCCCCCCCCTTGCCTGTGTTGCGGCCTACTCTGCATGTAGCGTACTATCGCCACGTGTGTAAAAGCGAATTGCTTTTGTTTGTAATGTCGCCTATTCAACACTTTCGCATTTCTCCCCATTACACGCAGTATTCCTATACGGTCTAGATATCAAAATGAAACATGCTTGTAATTTGCTTTTTTCAGCTCGTGCAGTACGGTGGAGATTCGTACGGGAACTACTGCTGCTTACCTGGTGCGACAACTTTGGATGAACGCACAAAAAGCCTGGAAAGAGCATTTATATAGAGCGAAATAAGCATTTCCTCATTTACAAGGTGTCCTGCGTTTACTTTATGAAATTGCACGTGGCACAGATTCGATGGAGGCTTGAAAATATCGTTCGCAATCATTTTAACTAAGTGAATCTGCACATTAGTGGCGAGCAGTTTATTTAGTCCATGGCATCTATGAGAGGAGCGAAATGAAATGTGGCCGGTTCTCTGCGAACAACGAATATTTCTGAATAAAGTAGCTGCTGTTGCCACGAAGGCCCATTGTGCAGCAACGCGGCTGCTGCGGGCGACGGCGGTGCTCGCCGTGCCAGAGGGGGACTAGAGCGGGCGCTGGGCGGCACGCACGGCGGCGCGGCTGCAGCGTTGGTCGTGGTGGCGGTCGTCGGAACTCTCGTCTGATGACTGCGAAAATCATGGCGAAAATGCATGCTGCTGGCCGAGCGCTGCCGATGAGATAAAGAACTCCCTGCCACTTTCTCGTCACCATACATGATGCAGCCGACCTTGTTCACCGAACGCACGCTTGAGAGCAGCAGAATACCACTGCGCAAACGCTCCATCACGTGGCTTTTTTCATATTTCGCGGGCTTTCTTTGCAAAGGACTACGTGAGATGTATCATAAAGGAAACAACCCGATCGGTGGTTTCTGAGAGTTCTCTACAAATCAACCTGTTATATATACTTGGTATCCTCAGCCGATAATGAAAAAGTTTAGTAATCCAACTTAATGAGTGAGTTATGAGGAAAACAAAAAAAAATTGTCTGAGTTACCGTAGGCGTGTACGAGACGGCACATGCCAAGGCGCACGAGCTCCCGAACCGCGCCAGCGACCATCGTCCATGGGACAGCATCACAGACTGCTTGACCAGTTACAACGAAATTACCAAGACGTTCTGCCTGGCCCGCCGAAACTTCCCTCAGCCCAGCGACAACCTGGATAGGGCGCAAGCAGTAGTCCTCACACAACTGCAGACACTCACGTACCCTAACCCGGCACAATATCATAGGCTCCACCTCGGAACATACCCGCCAAATATGTGCGAGGTCAGCCATACTGATATAGGCACTTTAACTCTCGTACTCCAGGACTGTAACAAAAACCCGCACGATGCTAACTCCGAAACCCTTCCGCCGCGGTGGGCCGCTGCCTTGCGCAGCCCCAGCCTCGGCGACCAATTCTGGGCCGTCCAGCAGGCCCGTGAGACTGCAGCGAAGCAACATCTCGACGTCCCCACGTGGGAGACATAAGACCCCCTGGGCGAAAGCGTTGCAGGACTATAAAGTTGTTACCGAACCAATGTATGCTATTGCAAATAGTATGCCTTCGGTTCAATTCGCTTCCCACGTGCCTTTCATTTTTATCTTCTTGGCTCAAGTTATGTGGGACAACCTGTATAATTTGTTCATGTCTGTGAAAGAAAGCAAATATTTGTGGAACGAAAGAGTAGCTGACGTGCTCTATTTGCAGGTTACGGTTTGGGTTCCCTCCAGCGCGGCACTTCTGTTACCCACAATCTTAGTGTTCGTTTCATACACTTTCACAAACCTGGAAGACAGAGTCAATATAGGTTCCCTTTATAAACAGAACACTCTTACGCATTCTGATAACTCAATATGTGAATTGTGCGGCCTCGGGATAACTAAAATATTTATTCCAGAGAGTCTGGAAATTGCCTGCACAGTTCTTGTACACAGCTCTTAATTCCTACACACTAGCCTTTTCTGGGTAGATAGAGTACATACGCTGTTCTAGAGAGGTCTAGAGCAGTCATAACCGAGAAAAAGAATTTGCTAAATAACTTATTTTTAGTGGCTTATTGTGCTTCACATAAATTTTAGTTGGTTGCATGAGTAATGCTGGAAGACTTCAGTCAAGAGGAAGATTATTACCAGAAGTTTACAGGGTGTCTAAAGAAAGTCTGTGGTCTTTCCAGAACATGTCCATAGACATTTCGTGCACGTCAAAAACTTTTTTCAGTTATCATCAGAACCTAATTCGTTTCCGTGTCCCATTGCTGCTGTGGGTAGGTCGCAAGATTTTCTCCGCATCCTGTCGCGCCACACGAGAACGAACAGCAGAACCGCAATGCAAATGTTCAATGCTCCCAGCATCCGGTAGAGGTTCTCGTACGATCCCAAGGTGTCGCGGAAGAAACCTGCATCGCAAACGCGTTTACGACATTTTATAAAACAGAAATTGAACAACTCGTGTACAAAGACTAAGACAAAACGTGCTCTTCTTAGAATTCGATGGCTCTAGGAGAGGCTAAACAGGGCCTCATGGTAGAAAAAAAAAAACAAACACGATAGGTTGGGACCACCTTTGACAAAACGCTGTCGTCGAGTTCGTCAACCAGCAATGCTAAGGTGCCAAACAAGGACATGACAAGAGCTACATTAACTTCTACCTGTTTTATAAACCAGGACAGGTGAACGTATTGTAACAGGCGTGTTCGTCTCAGCAACGTAGGCACGACGTCTGGAAAATGGCCACTAACACAAGGCAGCCACAGCCTGAAAAACCGACAGAGCGAGACACACACGAACGCCACCATCTTCTTCCCTGCTTGCACAGAACTGGCGCCGAAGTGCTTCGGTAGAGCACGTATAAAAAATCGCCGCCCACGTGCTCCGTACAGATGATTAACCAACGAAGCTGAAATGTACGGCCCGGGTGTTTGTCACTGCGTCAATCCCGACGTTTCATTAAGCGAGGGCTTGTTAGGCTGCCGGATCCTCGGTACGCAGTTGCTGCTTGCGCTCGAATGCACGAGCCTGTTCTTGTGCCCGGGCTTCAGCGTGGACACGGCGTAGATGAGCTCGTTCCCGGTACTGTTCGCTGCGTTGCTGATCAAAAGCTGCCTGCTCCTCAGGAGTACGTATCACGCGTGGCCTCGCCGTTTCGGAGTCGAAGAGAAACAGCTGCGCGCGCGCGCTCGGCTGTGACGGAGAGAAACGCCGTCACTACTGGCGCAGCCAATCGCGCGCCTCTATTTCTCTTTTTTTTTCGCGCACGGGATTTCTCAGGAGGAATTTTCGGCGCACAGGCGACAGACGGGCGGACAAATCAAATCGGCTAGCCATATGCAGCTTAGCTGTAAAATATGGTATGAAGAAGATCTTGTAGAAAGATTGCTACGTGTTGGTCACGGGCTCACTCTATTTCCTCAAAATTTGATGACTCATTGGACGAGCATACGGCGTATGTGGCCTGATTCAGCGTTCGAAATATTCGGAAAAACTAATAAGCTGCTGCAGTGGCATGCAGAAGTGACCCCAGCGATGCAGCACCCCATATCGGCGGAGCAGACGAAGAACCTGCAGGGCATGTTTTGTCACTAGCAATGCACAGAATTTTCGCGCAGATATCTCGTGCTTTCCTTCATTGCAGCTACATTTATGCCTCGTTGTCAATTCTACCGTGTCTGTTCTTGATCGCGGCAAACATTCCAGTCACGACGACACTGCAACAGCATCAGAGGCTTTCGAGAAGATAACGCCACAACATATCGCCGAATCACCGTAGCTTGCAGTAGATCAACAAGTGCCCAGAGAGTACTTGCTGTTGGGCTAGTTGGGGGTGCATGGCATGCTCGGACAGCATGTTACTCTGATATACATAACCATCTGGGATAAACGAGAAGAAAGGGGGTTACCGAGGGGCCCGATTTTTATTAAGCATATCACAAGAAGCGAACACTGACACCAAGGACAACATAGGTGAAATTACTTGTGCTTAATAAATGAAATAAAGAAACGATAAATTAATGGAAATGAAAGTGGATGAAAAAAAAAACTTGCCGCAGGTGGGGAACGATCCCACAATCTTCGCATTTCGCATTTCATTTATTAAGCACCAGTATTTCCCCTATGTTGTCCTTGGTGTCAGTGTTGTGGACTTCTATGATTAGCATCCGAGAGTCTCTCGAAGCAATGCAACGTTTCAACGTCCTTCAATCGTACCGCTAGTGCAACGGGTGAGCCTCGTAAGTAAGGTTTAAGGTTTAATTTCTTTTACCTATGGACATGCCTAGTCTAGTTGACAAGAACAAAAAATTGCTTTAAATTAATTTGTACTGGAGTAAAAGCGGCTCTCATACACAGACAACGAATCCTCAGAGTAATATCATAATTCAAATGCACAAAATTCCATACAAGAACAGGAGCGGTCAACTATGGTGAGCGATACGCAAAAGCTCTTAAACCACCGGCGAGAGTGATCACAATTCATAAACACTGATCAGAAGGCATCAGTTCCGATGCCTCGAATACTGCCGCAACTTCCTTGTGTGATTCACTGTACTTTATATAAGCACATGTTATAACGCTACTATTAGGCGCCTGTTCGTGTGGCGGGCGTTGGCATCGTACCTCGTAACCGAGCGAGCGACCACAGAGAACTATGAAAGCAAACGCGGAGAGCAGCGGGAGATGAAAGACGGCGATAGCGAAGAGAGCACGAGGAGGAAAGCGGAAGCGGAGAGTGCAGGGGAACCTTGATGCAGAAAGTGGAGGAGGAGGGTATGGAGAAGGTGTGAGATCTTACGAGCTGCTTCTCGCGATCTCCCGATTAGTGAGGCAGTCGCGCCACACATCGCTCCCATTGCAACATGCCACACGAGACAGATTATCCGCACCAGCCAATATATTTGAAATTAGAACACTCATATAGCTGCGCTCTAATTTGGCATTAGGGGGTTTCGTAATCGTCGGTGAAAATGTTTTCTCATGCAGTTTAGACCATCGCGTTTCTCGCTATTTAGTGACGTTTGACTTTCATACAAGTTCTTCGTGTACCGCAGTAAGCCTTAGATGAAACTAACTTTTATGCTTTGCTTCTGATATCTACGTTACTTTTTCGAGCCACACGAAACTTCGTACAGAACACAGGTATGTGACAAAGCAAAACTCAACAGTCAACAGCATATACAAAAAGTTGAGGGTGGCGCTATATCACTTATTTTTCGCAAAAGAAGTCACTTGCATGAAACTTTCTCAATGAAATCCTCACGAAATTGCGAAATGGTACACGGCACCACGCACTGTCCGTTCGAACTACGCAATTAAAGTTGATTGAATCGGGGATTCGATATGATAATATAAAGGACGGCTATAGAAGGGGTACGCTATTTAATCTATCTTGGGAAGGAATGACATCGAAATAAAATAAAGAACGGATGCGATGATAGCATGAATAAACTGGGCAACAGAGGACACACAAAGAACGTGGACAATATTTACAAACCGTCGTCTAGTGTCGTTAAGATAATGCATAACCTCTTGACAAGAACATTCAGACGAAAACAAGCAACACTTCTGCATCTCTTGCGAATGAACTCAGCCTGATCGCAGTCACTTACATGAAAACTTGCAGCTAACGATGAGAGCGCATAATTTGGCCTAAATGTGGCTACGGCCGAACAGCTTTTATGGCAAAACTCCGGATTCACCGCGCACAGATAAATTTTAGGGCAGCTCTCACGCGGTGATTGATTCATTAGGCGTAACCTCCCGAAGCCCGTCCTGCGACTATAATGGACGCCGTAGTAGCGGGCTGCCGTTTAAATCCGTCATTCCGACTTTTTTTTTCATCGAAATGCGGCCACCTCGGCGGAACGTTGAACACGCGACCTCGTGTTCACCAACAGGGCTCCATTGCCGCTACTGCGGCGGCGAGTGTGAAACTGCTGTTCGCCGTAAAGGAGTTAAGGAATACCAAAATTCTAGGAACCATTCCATCGTGATTGGCCACTCACCTATGATTGTTGGCCCGCTGAACGACAGCGGCACCAGCGTCAGTCCGAGAATGCCGAAGAACGTAGGCAGCCGCTCGACTCCACAGTAGTCGTTGACCAAGACGCTTCGGATACATGTCACAAAACCCTGACACACTCCTAGCACCAGGTTCAGTGCCACAAAGGCAGACAGGGTTTGCACGGACGGCATGAACGCCAAGCAGGCGCCGGATCCGATGAAGCACGCAACGGCCAATGGACACCGGCTGTGAGCTACCTTGTCCGAGGCGAAAGGCAAGAGCGTCCTTCCGGCGAACTGACCCGCTGCGTTGTAGGTGAGCACTAACTTTGCCTCCTCGAGGGGAGATCCCTTGTCACGGCCGTAGTCCACAATGGTCGTAGTGTGCATCGATATTGTCCAATCGCAGAGGGCATATACTATGAGCAGTACGTAGAAAGCAAGACGACTGAAGAGAGCCAGTTGTTCCAAAATGCTTTTACTTGACTCACAAGGCAACAACTGCAAGGCGGCAGCTGCCGGCGTTCCGTAAGAAACGCGCCCGCCGTGGTCAAGATATGTTGATCCACATTTATGAGATTGGCTATTGCCAGCAGAGGTTTTGGCGCCTAATAGCGGTTGTGCTTGGAAAGCCTTCCCGTCACTAGAGATTTGTTTGTCGCAGAACACCTCAGTACAATCTACATTTCGGGCCAGCACACTTAAGTTCGCTTCACACGGCGACGCAGCACAAGCTGGCCTGTCGCTGTTTGAATCTTCCTGAACTCCGCGTAAATCCTTGCAGCTTTCTTCCGTAACATTTCTGGTTTCGTGTTCACTACTTGACTTGTTCCGCATATTGCACCACTGAAACGTAAATACGAGAGGACGTGGGATGCGAAGAAAGATCTCTAGTGGCAAGGCATTCATAGCTATTGCTGCGCCGATAAGGAAGCTTCCTCCTAAGCCGTAATTTGATACAGCGGCCGAAAAAAACAGGGGCCCAAATATTCCCGATGCGGCCAAGCCGACGTACTTAGCGGCTGTGGCTGTGGCTCTGTACTTGTCGAAGTACAACATTGTGTACATGGTGAAGGAAATGATAGATGCTCCTCCGCCTGTACCTGCAAAATCCAAAGTTAATAATCCTAAATTTAATTATTCACATAAAAAATACCACTCTCAAGAGGCTAAAAAAGGTGATTGCAATACAAAACACATGTTTTCGCAGTGTTTTTCACAGAGCAGTTTCTTCAGAGCATTCACATCAACGTTTCCCGTAGTACTGACATGTGTTTAAATACGACAATGAGAACCCGTATTTGCCAGATTATTATAATTTCGAATATACTCTTAGTACAGTTATGCTACCACCGTCGATGACGGGTCTAGTATTCTACTTCCTCCCGTTGAGACTAGGGCTGTTGCTGGTGCGACTACTCGGTTTAGAAACAGGCTCGTTCGTGATGTGCCGCAGGTATGTTCGTTCGCCTCTACTGGGTTTTCAAAATTAATCGCCACGACTGTGGGAAGTCATCCGGACCACGAAGAACTCAACATCTCGGCAAGTGCTTCCATATCCATCCAAAAATCCCCATTTCGTGCCCGGTTCGCCGGCCGCCGTGTTAACCCTAACACTGGTTCTGCAGCCCGGCATCTCTACCAACTCATCAGGCAGCTATTGAAATAGAAGTGGAGCGGACTGAAATCGCCCCAGAAGAACTAAACGAGGGCGGGTGACACGCAGCCAATAAGAACCTAGAGTGAAGCAAACCAAGCCTTACCGAATCCAATGCCATACCGCGTACAAGAACTAGTTCGGTAGCGCAGACGCCGGCGTTCCGTCCGCGTCGGCAAATGGCGAAGCCACCGCAGCTAGCGGAAGACGACTTCAAAGTGGTTCTCCGACCGCGTGTACAATTCAGTACAACCAGCTGGAGCTCCACGCTCACCACCGACAACATCATGAGAACGGCCACTCTGGGAGCGGCGAAGCAACTAGAAGACACGATCCGAATCAACACCAGCCAAAATATCATTATTGTCAGCACACCAAGAGAAGACAACGCCGTCAAGTACAGCCAAATCAAAGAGCTCAAACTACAAGAAAAGACATTCAGCATGACTACATACATTACGGCGTCAGAAAACTTGGCCAAAGGAATCATCCATGGAATTCCGGACTACGACACACAAGAAGACATTAGAAGTTTGGTGCGTAATACCCCCCGGGTCCTGCGCACCAGGCGCATGGGCAAGACGTCCTAAGTTATGATCGTTTTTCAAGGTGAAGAAATACCACACTACATCAACTACCGAAATACTACGTACCGATGTCTTTTCTACAAGAAGACCGAAGTGTGTGGAATATACAGAAAAGTCGGCCACCGGGACGATGTGTGCGCCACCCCGAACGAAAAATGTTGTATCTGGTGCGGCAAGCAAAACCCGCCAACAGATCATGACTGTGAACTAGTGTGCGCTATCTGCAACGGCAACCATCTCTCCGGATCAAAGCAATGCAAGAAGCGTTTCCAAATCCCTTACATCATCCGACAACGACGGTGGCAAAAACTCTCGGTGGAAAGACAGAACCACCACAACGAAGGCAGGCAAAATAGATCGCAGGAACGCCGATCGACGCAGAACAGCCAAGAAACCAGTGCAAGCTTTTTTTCCCGGAGGATCGAGCAGCAGGAGCTGATCTCGATCTTACCCGAGACTAAGCTCAACTCCGAGCGCCACCGACTCCGGCGCGACGTCGCAGAACCGGTCGAGTTCCGGGAGACGAACGACGCCGACTAACAGCGCTCCTCGGACGAGCTGGGCTAACATGGTCTCTCCTCCCAATGCTCAGTATCCTAAGATGCAGGCTCTCGAGGCAGAACTCCAACAAATGAGGCAGTTAATAGAAGAGAGAACCGAAATCACTAAGCAGCGGGCAGAAATAACTTGACTACAAGAAAGACAACGGTAGTGCAGTCAGACGCCGCGCCCAACCCCGCCGTCTAATCCCTCACACAACACCACAGCACCACCACAAAAACTTAAGGCAGAAGATCATACCGGCAAGAATTCCGACATATACCCAAGATTCGAGAAACTAGAACATATGATTACTCAACTTGCCAACAAGATGCTTCAACAACACCAGGAGAATGGTGCCCACTTGCAACAAATAAGCACACGTCTAGACGCTCTTGAAATCCGAACCACCAACCTAGAATCTCGGGTAGCTGCGACCGAAGCCAAAGTCCTTCGTTGGGACTCGAGATGCACATCCAGGGCCTCCGGCTCCCTTAATGGCGTGGCATCCAAACCCTATGACCACCCATCCCTATTGGAATTCTCCAAACCGATCGCTGAACCACCACCACCTCAAAATGGCTCACACTCCTAACTACAAGATCTGGCAGTGGAACTGCCGTGGGTTTCGCCGCAAACGGGAAAACCTTCAGAAGTTCATTCGGGGCAAGGAGGTTCCGGATATCGTTGCCCTTCAGGAGACGGGAGGCCACGCAAAATTGGCAGGGTACAAATACTATAATGCTTCTGGGTCCAATTCCACCACCGCTATTCTAGTTCACAGAAACCTAACAGCCATTAAACATGATATTGAGGAAATAGACATATACCACGTCATTATTGAACTCATCCCTAAACGTAAGGAGGATGGAAGCATATTCATCCTTAATGTGTATAGTAGCCCAAAGTGCCGACGCCACAAGTTCAGAACTCTATTGAGGAAGGCTCTCAGGATCTCCCAAGAAAAGGCCATATTATTTTTAGGCGACCTTAACGCTGCCCACACTGCATGGGGATACCTCATAGAGGTAGTAAAAGGTCGTAATCTTTGGCTAGAAGCCCAACAACAGGGACTGACTCTCATCACAGACCCCCAGACGCCCACCCGTATTGGGAATAGTGTCAGTGTTGACACCACTCCCGATCTAACTTTCATCAAAAACATAAGCAATTATGATTGGAATTATACCGGGGAAAGCCTCGGCAGCGATCATTATATCATAGAAATCCACATTCAGGCGGGTCCACCCCGCAAGAAGTGCAAACGAGTCTCGCTCATGGAATGGGACCGCTTCCGCCAGATTCGGGAGGCCACCGCCACCGAGCATATAAACGATCTCGAGGCCTGGATCCCTCGTGGCGTGAAACGCGCCACGAGGGAAATCCCTGAATACGATGATCTGGTCCAGGTGGATAGCCGCCTCCTACACTTGTGGGAAGCCAAAAAGAGCATGCAGACCCGCTGGAAAAAGAATAAATTAAACCGTACACTCCGTTTGCGCATCGCGCAAATCAACATCGAAATCGAGGAATACGCTAATGAATTAACCTAACACCAATGGGAGAAGGTATGCGACAGTATGCAGGGACAACTCGGTCTAGCCAAAACATGGAATCTCCTCCGATATCTTATGGACCAGGAAAAGCGTAAATCCGAGCAGAGGAAATACCTCAATAAGATCACTCACCAATACCAGGGCACGAACGACGAGCTCCTGACAGAGCTCAGAACACGCTACATAGGCCCAAATCCCCCAGAAGTCATATGCTGGTCCGGAGAATCTTAACCTAGACGCACCAATTCTAGAGGTTGAAGTACGAGCCGTCTTGCTGAAGCTCCGAAATAAATCTGCACCAGGCCCCGATGACATCGCAAATAAGACCCTCCGAAATCTAGACGATGCATCTATCACTGCCCAAACAGACTACACCGTTGGGACTGTTGGGAAACAGGTTCTATCCCCTTGCAACGGAAGCATGCACAAATAATATTCTAACCTAAGCATGGCAAGCGACTACAACTGGAGAACTTATGCCCGATCTCTCTGACCTCGTGCGTAGGAAAACTCATGGAGCACGTCATACTTAACCGCCTCCACAATTTTGCGGAGGCCAACAACTTATTCCCGAACTCCATAATTGGCTTTCGTCCAAAAATTTCAACGCAAGACTTCATGCTTCAGCTTAAACGTCAAGTTCTTGACCACATATCCAAGAATGGCACCCAGGCTACCCTGGGCCTTGATCTTACAAAGGCCTTTGACAACTTAGCGCATCTTGCTATACTAGAGAATCTACAGTACCGAGGTGTAGGTCAGAGGACGTACAAGTACATCAAAGATTTCCTCAACCACCGCACAGCGGAACTAAGAATAGGAGAACTACAATCGGACAAGATCCCTCTTGGAAGTCGTGGCACACCGCAGGGATCAGTCTTGTCCGCCTTCCTGTTTAATTTAGCAATGATGCGATTACCTGAATAACTTAATCAGATTCCAAGTCTACACCACAGTCTCTATGCCGACGACATCACCCTATGGGTGGTTAAACGTAGCGATGGAGATATAGAAACCACGCTACAACAAGCTGTAGAAACGGTTGAAAAGTACGTGACCGACAAAGGCCTCGCCTGCTCCCCACGAAAATCAGAACTCTTCCTAATCAGAGCCCCTACAAACCGCAAATCCGACACTGCACCAGCCCCAGAAATCATTGTGCGAGCCGGAGGAGGCGCGATCCCGGTGGTGACCACGATCCGTGTACACGGCCTCTTCATGCAAGCTCACGTGTGCAACGGCAACACAATTCATAAACTAGAAGCATGCGTTCAACAGACGCAGCGACTCATCTCAAGAATTGCTAGCCTACACTCTGGCATGAAAGAAGCCAACCTCATAAGATTGGTACAAGCCTTCGTGCTCAATCGTATCACCTACATCACCCTGTACCTCTACCTCAAAGCGGCTGAGAGAGAGAAAATAGAGCGAATTATCCGGAGTGCCTATAAACAGGCTCTTGGGCTACCTATAAGAACGGCCAACGCTAAATTGCTAGCCCTAGGTGTGCGCAACACCCTCGAGCAATTTGTGGAAGCGCACCTTATATCTCAATACGAAAGGCTAGCTCAGAGTGCCACCGGGTTAAACATCCTGCAGAATCTCGGCATCAACTACGAGTCGATGCAAAGCACTAAAGTAGACATTTGTCACTATCAGAGGTGACATAAGCAACCTTGCTTCTGTCTTGTTGGCCATGGCCTCTGCCTGGCGAAGCGCCTCTACGCTTGATAACCTTGGACGTTCAAAAGCGTCCGTGTATACACATGAAATGAAGCTACCATTGGCAGGGAAGGACGCAATTGGCTGACTTCATTTCACGATTGTGATTTCCGTTTAATGTGTTTCTAACAACAAGGTGTTTGCCTGCTCGAAACATTGTTGCATGCGTTTTACAGGGGGCACAGAGAGAAAAAGCGAGGAAACGCGGGGATGTGTATGTCAAGTCGTTGCTTAAAATACTGCCAGAGGTTGCGACCAGCGTAAACAAAAAAATTCAAACAAAGCCTTGCAATGAGGCGTCTAATTCACCGGGAAAGATACCTGTGATAGCTCGATGTCTGCGACTGTGATTATAGTCACATGTGACGGAAATCGCACTTCCTGAACGAAGAAACTCGCAACATGTGGCTTAAGCCTAGTCATAGGTGCAGTTGTACGCGGGACATGAACATGAGTGAGGAAGGTTGTGCACGAGTATTTGGCGAATACCGACATTTTTTAGCCAAATTCAGAAGTGAAACTACTCTTATATAAAAGTGAATGAACGCTTAGCGGGTCGACGCAAATCAGCTATCCATCGAGAGAGCCAACGTGTCAGAAGGACGTCTTCATTCTGTCTACAGTACAGCATAGCAAACATCAACTAGCCCGTTCGCTTGTCGCACGAAACAGTGAACTGCAAGTACTTGTTTTCAACCGAGAAAAACACAAGAGGGCCAACAAAAACTCGTTCTCACCAGCAAAAAAAGAAAAAAATATGACCGTCTTCTTTTGTTCCACCGTCTAAGATTCCGTGTCAAATATCGCGGTCACAAATTCAAATCCTGCACGTGATAATTTCTTGTCTTGTCGAAGGGTTGTCGGTTTATTTATATTGTTACGTTGGAGAATTCACGTAAAGATGTATTTACATTATCTACAAGAGAAAAAAACGGTGCATAAACAAGATGACGGACGCGACCAATTCCAACTCTGCGCGTCAAATCGTCTTATGACTGGCACCACTCTTGGTTGTAAAGACGCCGTTACGGTGCTAATTATAAGGGAGGTGAACTCGCGCAAAACAAAGGCTTCAGCCAGCGAACATGCACAACGTCCGTGGGCACCCGCCAGTCCAGCGGAGCGATCTCTTAGTTGACATCGCCAAGCTGACGCAATATCGTGTAGGGCCCTGTGTAGCTCGGCAGCAGCTTTTCAGACAGGCCGACGCGGCGACATAGTGTGCATTGGAGGACAACGGAGCCAGGTGAAAATCTAACATCACGATGTCGGCTGTTGTACCGGAGCTTCTGCGCAGCCTGAGACTCAGTGAGCCGGGAGAGGGCAATCTTGCGTGCCGCGAGTCCGGGGGAAGACGTCTTGAGTGTATTAGGTGGGAGTGTTCTTCGAATAACGAAGCAGTGTCTCAAAAGGCAAAGATGGTGGTGACCGAACAGAAGGTAAAAGGACTGAAAGCCAGCGGTCGCGTGACGGGACGAATCATAGGCGAAGGTCATGAAGGGTAACGTGCTGTCCCAATCACTGTGGTCGTCGGAAACGTACATAGACAGAATTTCTGTGAACGTGCGATTGAACCGCTCCGCCAATCTGTTCGTCTGCGGGTAGTAAGTGATGGAAAGCTTGTGCTAGGCAGAAGAGTAGCGAAGTAGGCCTTCAACTACTCGTGAGAAGAAGGTGCGGCAGCGATCAGTGAGCTGCCGGGGTGCGCCGGCATGAAGGATGACGTTATGTAAAATGAAATCTGCGACCTCAGTTGCAGAGCTTGTACGCAAAGCTCATGCGACAGTATAGCGGGTCGCATAATCAGTGCCGACAACGACCCACTTATTGCCAGATTTCGACGTCGGAAAAGGGCCGAAAATAGTGAGAACGACGCGGAAGAAGGGTTCTGAGGGCACATCTATGGGGTGGCGTCCAACGGGTAGCACAGCAGGTTTTGTGCGGCGCTGACAGAGCGAACAGGCTGCAACGTAGAGGCGCAGAAAGCGATACAGGCCTGGCCCGTAGAAGCGGCGCCGTACGCGCTTCTAAGTATGCAAAACGCCGAGGTGCCCTCCAGTAGGGGCATCATGCAACTGCTCAAAAACTGATGTCCGGAGATGGCGTCGTACAACGAGTAAACATTCTGGCTTTTGAAGGTGTAAGCTGCAACGGCAGAGAACTTTGTCGCGGAGCACGAACATGCGCAGCGTCGGCTTCCAATGTCCAGAATTGAGATGATCGTTAAGACCACGTAAGCAGTCATAATGCGGTTGTTCAGTGCGGATGTCATGCAAATCAGAAATGGCCAGGACGCAAGAGTCTCCCGTTCGCATCACATTGAGGGCGGTCGACAGGATGACGGGACAGGCAGTCGGCGTCCTTGTCCAAATGGCCTGACTTGTATAAAACAGAAAATGAATATTCTTGTAGCCGTAGCACCCATCTACCCAAACGTAAGTGAGGAGAGCAAGCACAAGTTGCGATGATCCGTAACCACGTGAAATGTGTGGTCGTACAAGGAGGGGCGGAATTCGGCAACTGCCCAAACTAACGCCAGGCACTCCCGTTCAGTAAATGAAAAATTCCGCTCGGCGAAATTTTTCATTTACTTGCGGGTGACAGCAAGTGGCTGGCGTATGCAATTACGCGCTCTACGTTACGCTGTCATTGAACAAGTGCAGCCCCAATTCCATGGCCACTGGCATCCGCGTGAAGTTCAGTGGTGGCAGATGGATTATAATCAGCCAGCAATGACAGAGCATGAGCAAGCATACAAGGGCGGAGAAGGCTTTGGTTTGAGGAAGGCCCCATGTGAAAGCAACGTCCTTCCTAAGTAAGTCGGTGAGTGGGCGAGCGGTTTCAGCAGAAGTCTTGATAAAACGATGAATGTACGAGCATAGCCCGACAATGGTTCTCATCCCTGCGGTGGAAGACGGAACAGGAAAGTTCTGGACAGCGCATATACTGTCGGGGTCGGTTCGAACGCCAGCGGTACTGACGAGATGGACCAGAACGGTATTTTACCACGTCCAAAGTGGCACTTGGATTAGTGCAATTGCAGACCGGCGCGGCGGAAAACATCAAGAATAGCAGATAGACGCATTAGATGACTCGTGAAAGTTGGTGAAAAGGCTGTGACATCGTCTACATAACACAGACATGTAGACCATTGATAGTCGCGAAGTAGAGAGTCCATCAATCTTTCGTAGGTTGCCGGAGCATTACGGAGGCCGAACGCCACAACCTTGAATTGGTGGAGGCCGTCAAGTGTTAAGAGGGCAGTTTTCTCACGGTCCATGTCATCTACCGAGATTTGCCAATAGCCTGATCGGAGGTCTGTCGGTGAAAAGTACTTGGCTCCATGCAAGCAGTCCAAGGCGTCATCAATACGTGGAAGGGGTTAGACATCCTTGGGTGTGATTTTGTTAAGGTGTCTGTAATCCACATTGTCGTCCCTCTTGACAAGGACAACAGTGGAGGTCCACAGACTGCAAGATGGCTCGATAACCCCTTTAGTCAACTTCTTATTGGCTTTTTGTTGTATCACTTGTCGTTCAGCAAGTAAAACACGGTATGTCTGGCGGCGTATCAGATTGGCGTCTCTGGTGTAAATACAAAGTGCGACCACCGATGGGCTAAAGGCCGGCCGTCAAGGTAAGATATGTCGCGGTAAGTTTCGAAGATTCGGCAAAGGTCAGCAGCTTGGTGGGCCGGAAGATCAGGTGCAATAATCTTGCTAACTTCGTCTGTGAGATTCGGTGAATTGGAGGTTATTGTAGAGGGCGACTGAATATCGGCGCCAAGAGACGATATCTCGCTATGATTCTCAGGCAAGATGTCACCCAAAGACATGCGTCTGGAAATAATTTGAGTGGAGCAGTTCAAATTAGGGAAAGGGAGCGAAGTCTGATTGCCTGTAACAGCGAGCAAGGTATGGAGAACGGCGAAATTTCTTCCAGGCAGTATGTCAGCGGTGGCACATAATATAGAGGCGCCGTCCGGAACAGATGGGAGCGACAGTAGAGTGACGTACGTAGTGGTTTTAGGCAACAGGCGGATGTCTTCGGGAGTGCAAAACCGTGGCTGTGTGACTTGTGGACTATAGCAGCCGCGGCGCAGTTCAAGATCAATGAAACTAGACGCGCTATCAAACAGGGCTAAATGAAACGTTAAAAAGTCTGAGCCAAATATAGTGTCGTAAGGGCATTGTTCCCAAACAGCAAACAAAACATTCATTAAGTGCCTCCCGATGCCAATGCAAGTGGTGCACATACCAGGCATGGTAGGCGTTCCTCCGTCGGTGACGCGGAAGGCGCGTGATGCAGCGGATGTCCGAATGTTGTTCAGGCGTCGGCGCAATTGGACCCTCATCACAGATACGTGCGAGCCAGTGTCAATGAGTGTTGGGACACTCACGGCATTGACTAAAACGTCCATCAAGTTCTGTGTGGTCGGCAATGTGATCAGAGGGTTTTGCAGTCAAGTCGTAAATGCAGCGTTACCTACGGGAGCTGCATCACTTAGTTTTCCGGAGAGGAGCGTCGGAGCTGCATAGGGGACTGTGGGCGGCGAGCTGGTGGCGAATGGGACTTGTGAGGTCGGAGTGACTACGAGGGACTGTTCCGAGGATCATGAGCGTCATTGTTTGGCTCTTGTGGTGCCAGTGGAGGCTGGTAACGACGTTCGCTCTGTTCAGCGCGATAATAACTGGTGAATGGCGGTGGCAGAGGGGAAGAGGCAGTATGGCGAGGAACGTGACCAATGCGCCGGCAGGCAAAACAGATCGGCCGATCGTCTGCGGCTTGCCACTCGGCTGGATTTTGGTAGCTTGCAGGATACCGCGAACCAGTCGGTGGACCTGGAGCATGAGACAGCTGTGAAGCGGCAATGGTACCTACAGGATGAACTTCATGATTAGCGAGTTCTTCGCGGACTATTGTCTGCCGAAATGGTGCTCTAAGCAAGTGGTTCGGTTCACGGTGGTGCAAAAAAAATGCTGCAAGAGCCATTGCTTCAACTTCTCACCCCACTATCTGTGCCAAGTTTTCTGATGATCATGGTCGCCGCACTCCTAGCCTGTCATCACAAGAGTATGTCGCAGCTACGTTCGGCAGACGTATAAACGGCATTGCAATGCGGCGACTCTTGGTCTGTTCAAAGCATTGACACTCTTTTATGATGCTCTGTACTGTTTGACAATTTTTTGCAGATAAACAGGTCGAAAGCATCGTCAGCTATCCCCTTCATAAGATGCCCAACCTTGTATAACTCAGCCATATCACTGTCGGCCGTACGGCGCAGAGCCAGCACGTCCTGTATATATGAGACGTATGATTCTGTGGAATCCTGCGCGCGAGTTCTCTTCTTAGCGGTGCTCTTCCGCCGGTCGCGACAGCTCCATAAGTTCCTCTGTTACAGTTTGCACGTGTCCCAGTCGTTAACCTCTTCCTCACGGTTTTCTTAGCCCACCTTCGCCGTGCCTTCTATGTCGAAGACCAAATTAGCCAACATAATCGTCAGATTCCACTTGTTGGAATTTATATGCTCATACATGGCGATCCAGTGTTCCACGTCGGGGTGGTCGGTGCCGCAGTACTTTCCTCGATCCCACGGCTGAGCCAGCACAACCGTCGTAGTTATAGGCGTTGATGTGACATGCCAAGTCGCGTCCTGTTTCGTCCATCATGTTGTCCAGTCCTAGGTGACGACCACTCCGGAGCTCAGTTGTTTCTAGTGGGTACACCGCACCTGTCACTAATTCGTTACGTCACAAAAATAACATATAAAGGTGTATTTACAGTATTTAAGAGACAACGATTCATAAACAAAGTGGCTGCCGAAACCGACTACACCCATACACGTCAAATGGTCTTCTTCAGACTGGCGCCACGCTTTGTTTCGCCGTAACGATATTCACAATATGCACCTTATCAAAATTGTGCAGAATCATTTAAAGACCCATTTTCGGCGCCTAACCAGTGGCCCGATATGCCACGTCAAAGCGTACTTTGTATCAGTACCCCGCTCCACACTCCCATACTCATGTATGGCACTGGACCAGCACTATATAGGGTGTCCAATCTAACGTTAGCCAAGATGCTCGAGCAAAAAAGATTAAAAAAAAAACACAGTGCAAGATGCATTCTTAAGATTTACTAAAGTTGTCAGACCTCTAACGACGGAGCGCCGTCTAATTTTACAATTGTATCTTGCGCGCACCGTGTTCTTTTTCGTTGAGCAGCTTGGGTAACGCCAGCTGGAGCGTAATATCTACTGCGGCATGTAGAAACATTCTATCATCGGCTTTGACTAAATGTTGCGAGCACAAGGCCTTCTCTGTCGCAATGATCAGGCTGCAAGTCCATGTTGCGAATACTGCGGCGCCGTGGAGTCTCTATCACACACCTTGCTTGAGTGCCACTCTAAACAACCGTACGCGATTCAGTCTTTCACTTCGCAAGAAGAAACCTGCTGATTTGTTCGAGTGAAGCTCTAGGCGTCAGTTTCGGCGACGAGCGCTGGTCTCGGCGTCCCTCGTAATCGAGCGAACGAGTACAGCGAAGGATGAAAGTGCGAAGGCGGAGCGTAGCGGCGGATGAAAGGGAGCGATAGCCAATATAGCGCGAGGAGGAAAGCGGTGGAAGAGAGTGAAATAGAAGTGTGAGGTGGAAAGCGGAGAAGGAGGCTATGGCGAAAGCGTTAAAAGGAAAGCGTAGTGCACGAAAGATGGCCTCTGTGGCAATTATCGCTGCGATAGGGCACTAGAGTAGCGCGCGTCGCCTGTACACCGATGACGCCACTAATGCCATATATGGAAAGGAAGCGCTGCGTGAGCGAAGGTACGTCTGTGGCGGCTGCTGTGAACCGCGCCCACACGTCACCCAGGCTCTGCCTCTCGCGATCTCCTGATTGTCCGCGCCAGTCAATATATCGCGAAATGAAAACACATATAGAGCTGCGCCGAAATTTCGCATTAGGGAATATCGTAATAGCCAGTGAAAATGAGCCGTCACATCAATTTTATGCGATCTCCTTTGCACTTCCGTGCTAACTTGGGCGGGTTGGTACATCTCTGAAGAAAACGAGTAACAGCGCTGGTCGACGGGACTTGACGTAGACAGAAGAAGCGTATATTGCTTCTTTACAGAAGAAAAGGGCAATGCCGGAGCATAAAGCTCAGCGCCAAAACGAAATTGCTGTCGTATAAATCGCTCATCCAACCCATTCTCGAATATGGTTGTCCCATCTGAAACCTTCATAAGGTATCTGATATGAGAACCCTCGAATCAATTCAAAAGAAAGCAATCCATTTCATATACCGCCGTTATGACTGGAACTTCTCACCCTCATCTCACCTTGTTGCACTAGGTCGTCTGTCCAAGCGGCATGACCGTGAATGCCTTCAATTATTGTATAATCTCATTAACACCCCACGCTACTCGTTAAAGTACTATCTGTCTTCTGATAAATCGGAACATATTTGGAATAGCCACAAACTTAACCTTGCGCCATTTCAACCGCGCACTCAGTGTACTCAGTGACCTAGCTGAAACCAGATCACTGCCTTTGGAGCAATATTTCCGTAACGTAACTTGATTTATGCTGTGTTTATTATTGCTCATTGTATCTCTTATTTTGAAATTATCATGTTTCCTACGGTGTTGAAGTTTATTTGTGCAGAAAAATGTTTTGTTGTTATACTCGATGTACAAACCCACTCCTGCCATAGCCCAATTGGGCTGCAGTATGTTTAAATAAATAAATAAATAAATAAATAAATAAATAAATAGATAAATCTTATATGCATCATGCTGGCTTACCAACTGCAGCGATCGCTGTACAGAGGCACGCCATTTGTATCATACAGGCGGCTAACGTAGGCTTATCATAGTGATTTCAAGTCTACTGGACTTCAAATCCGCGAGAAAGATGCCGGTGGCTGACGCAAATATTTTATAACGATTCGGCAGATCTTATAATTGATGCTGGTACTGCACAAACACCACTGCTCTTCGAGTGAAAACAGATACCTCAAAATAGTTGATGAGACGTGCACACAACGCTGCTGGTGATACGCTTCGCAAGTTTAGTGCAGCCGAAAGAAACTTCCGCATGTTGTAGTTACTGCTGCACCGAACGGCTGCAGTGGTTGCCCGATGACTGTGTATGAACTGACATGACGTAAATCTTTCGGAGATCGGGCTAAGCCATCCTCAAATCTTTCCGCAGCACGCGATCGTAGCAGATTCCAGCACCACGCTGGCTCGCACAAGCCAGACAGGAGGAAAGAATCCCGGCGTGCCCTTTCTTCTTCACCCAATAAAAAGATGTCGTGGAGATTGCGACCAATACGGCGACAGTGGCGGCTTCCTAGGCACAAGTTGAACCGTTTCTTCTGTGTTTTGCAGGTTCATCGAGCAGCTAGATATACTGCAGATCCTCATACACGTGCCCTTGGCATCGACCGCTGAAAGGAGGCAAGCACAATCTACGAAAATAGCTCGAGGTGACTGGTTCCGGGACCACGTGATTCCGAGACCACCTCGCCAACGGGACATATAATGCCTGCCACCTTACTGGGGATCGCATGCGGCAGCAGTGGCTGCCTGGGCCCAAGCTGAACCAATTCTTCCGTGTCTTGCAGGTTAGTGGTGCACTCATTGCATTTCAGAATACAAATTGTAT
The DNA here is from genome assembly GCF_050947875.1 of Dermacentor variabilis. Lineage (NCBI taxonomy): Eukaryota > Metazoa > Arthropoda > Arachnida > Ixodida > Ixodidae > Dermacentor > Dermacentor variabilis. The sequence goes on along the minus strand of NC_134570.1, from coordinate 131,715,907 downwards.
TTTTATATAGCTGCCACTGCTGCCTGATCTTGAGTGTCCGTGGTCTTTGTGTTACGACTAGTGGGTAATATGAACAAGGAAGTTTCAAGAATGCTACATGATTTCAAAGATGAAATGATAAATGAGTGGAAACAAATGAAAGAAGCGCTAGAGTGAAGTATCCGATCCGAAGAGAGAAACCTGCGCACTGAAATTGATGAAATGAAGAAAAGCATGGATTTCTTCAGCAGGAGCCTTGATGATACAAATGAAAAATTGATGGCAACGTTAGGTGAAAATAATGAGCTGAAGTAAGAAAACTAACTACTACAACACAACGTTTCTACGCTGGAGAAGAACCTGGCAGTTGCCAGTCGGGCCTCTTGCAGTCCAAGCAGTACTCGCGTAATTGAAATCTTGAAATTAAAGGAATAGTCGAGAAACCAAACGTAAATCTGGTTGAAGTGCTAAATATATTGGTGAGGTGGTCGACGAGCTTATAGCACGCGGAGACATTGATGTTTGTCACAGAGTTCGTACAAAAAAGGAAAATCAGACAAGTATAATTGTTCAGTTTCAACGCTGTGACAAACGAGACGAAGTACTTCAGAAGTCGCGCGAGAAAAAGCTACGAAATGCATCCCTCGGCTTGCCCACTGAATATCCTGTGTTTGTAAATGAACACCTTTGTCCCAAAGTGAAGAAAATGTTATGGATGGCAATAGCACGCAAACGTGAACACAGCTGGAAATTTGTGTGGACGAAGAATGGCATTATTTATGCACGCCGCACAGAGACTTCACCTGTCGTTCGCATCAGGCGTGAAAGTGACCTGAGCAAAATCACAAGCGCTTAACCAACAGAAACTTTGACACATTCGTACCTGAAGTAGAGGTGACGCCTTCAGGCTGTGTGATTCCTGAGGAAATCATTAAGAGACACAAAATTAGCAGCGAAGCAAAGCTGCTAACATTCATGCATCTAAGGTCACTGTTGAACAAAAAGGATTAAGTTAATGCGCTAATCGAATCACGTAACCTAAAATTTGACGTATTGCTCTTTACCAAAACTTGATACAATGATGACTCGGAACATTATGTACTTCAAGAACACGAGCATTCCTTCGTGAACCACAAGGGAAGCAGGAGTGGCGGCGTTGCAATTCTAACTTCTCTAACAGGGTATGATATTCTTAGAGAATATAGCACAGCTACAGAAAATTATGAAGTCTTATGCATAAAAAAAGAAAAGACAGTATTTGCGCTTTTATGTCGACCCCTAAGCCAGCCACTGTGCTTTTTTTTAGTTTTTAGATAACCTTCTGTCATACGTAAATGAAAACGGCTGTCTGCTTACACTGGGCGGAAATTTCAACATGAACATGATGACTAATTCTGCACCTACTGCGTAGTTTGCATCTATCCTAGAGTGCAATTACTTCTGCAGCATCATAAGATCATGGACGCGTGTAACTGTCACTACATCATCATTAATAGACACTTTCATAATAAACTCGACTATCGATAGCACGACATCGGGAGTCATAAGCTGTGATATCAGCGATCATATGCCTATGTATCTTTTTCTAGAACGTAAAGGCACCGTTAAAAGGGCGTGCACTGAAAAGACAACGTACCGCAAAATATCGGCTCAAATACTAGATAAATTCAGAGAAGCCATGCGCGAAATAAACTGGAGCGATATTTTTGCCACTGAAGGTGCCACTAAGTCATATAAGTTTATGAGCAAACTCAAAACGCTGTACTTCAAATCATTTCCGCTTGAAAACTATTGGAGTCGAAGAAAGTCGCGCAAGCCGTGGATTTACAAAGAACTCGTTAGGCAAATCAACCAAAGAAATAAGCTCTATCAGTCTTTTATCAAGTCAAAGGAGTTGTCAAAGTGGAAGAAATATAACAATTTAGGAATAAATTGAACAAAGTAAAAGAAAAGGCGAAAAATGACTACTACAGCCACATATCTAACAAGGATTGTATGCGCAGAAGTGACAAAGTATGAAAACAAATAAACGAAACACTAAATCAGAAGCTAGTCGATACACAAACAGATACGTTGAACATTGATCGCACTTTTGTAGGTGTTACAGAACTTGCAAACCATTTTAACAATTTCTTTGTCAAAGTAGGACGCGTAGATCACGACATTCAAATACAATGCATGCAGCTTCATTAAGAGTATCTTTATTCCTAAAGCTTACTAGCATCCCTGAAGTAATTACAGCATTCTCATCCTTGAAAAATAGCCACAGTCGAGACGTAGATTATTTATAAATTAGGCCAATTAAGTACGTCATAGGCTTACTTGCACCTGCAGTAATGCACAATTTTAATATTTTCGTGTCAACTGGAGTCTTCCCGCGTAGTATGCAGGTAGCGAGAGTAATAAGTATTCAGAAAGGAAGTGACAAAAATAATCTTGGCAATTATCGACCAGTTTCTATACTTCCTGTGCTATCAAAGGGACTCGACAAAATTGTTAACTTTCGTATTGATATTTTTTAGCAAAAACATAGCTTGCTAACCGCTAGTCAATACGGATTTAAGGAAAAGCGATCTACGGAAACTGCTTTAAGTATACAGAAGGACCTTATTCTAGAGAACATTGAAAAAAACTTCTGCCTTTAGGGTTATACTTCAGCAAAGCATTTGATAGAGTCAACCATAAATTACTGCTGATAAAGCTGGAAATGTACGGCTTCCGAGGAACAACGCTTAAACTTATCCGATCTTATTTAGAAATGCGACATCAATTTGTTTAAATTAATGAGAACAGACCGCACATAATACCTTCGAGAGCAGGTGGGCCCCAAGGTAGCATCCTTGGCCCGATACTTTTCTTGTATTACGTTAATGATATTGTACAAGTAAGTGATATGTGTAAATTTGTCGCCTATGCAGATGACTGCTCTGTTTTCTTTACAGGTAAAGATTTAAAAGAAATTACGCCTATAGCAAGCTCCGTTTGTTATGGACTTCGAGCATCGTCTAAGGCAAACGGCCTCATCCTCAATAAAACCAAAACAAAATACGTTATTTTTATGCTCCGGGAAGTTCTACTACATTGCCAGATAATATTGTTATGCGTCCGTATAAAATTAACATTACGTCATTCATAAAAACCCTAGGCGTAATATTCACAGTGCAGATGTCCTGGAATGAACACGTTAGTCATGTTTCTCAAAGGAAGGAAAGGTGTTGGTATGTTAAAGTGGAATCGAAGTGCATTACCTTTTAATGTTAAGCGTGTCATTTATCATGCTCTTTTCCATTCACACCTCAGTTACTCTTCACTTATATGGGGTAACACTACAGCGCAAAATATTCAAATGATGGAAATACTTCAAAAGAGAGTGATTCGGGCGATAGCGAACGTTTCCTTTTTTTGAACACACGCAAGAGCTTTTCCAACAAAACAATAATCAAAGCTGGTGACATATATAAATTGAAAGCATTACCAAGCTATAGAAATGCTATTCTGGGAAAACTCGATTTATTCCTAACCCTGGCAACTGTACAAGAAAATAGAAGTACATATTCATATAGTCGCCAGGCACCGTGGCAAATCCCTTTCTCGCGTAGAAAATATGGCTGTCAACGTCTTAAACATACCCTACCTTCCCTGCTTAACTATTTCAACCAACAAAATGAGGATGTGCTATCTCTAAACAAAACTAAAATATTCGATTTGTTCTTAAAGATGTGTATTGTTAACCACTCTAACAGTTCAGCAGAACTTATGATGTACTCCGGTTGTGTTTATACGTTCACGCCTCTGACTATGATTCCTGGAATCCAGGTTACCGCTGCAGTGATTGTGCCTGGGCCGCGCGGCAAGGTTTGCGTTGTGAACTCGATGATGCAAAGGGCGTCCTCGCGTTTCTAAACTTCGTGGATGTGATGGCGCCCTGGGCTACGTTGCCGAGGTGCCTGTCGCGAAAGCAGCAGCCTATATGCAGATTTTCTTTTTCTAAATTTTTTAACGTAGACGCACATATATACTTCCAAGTCTGTGAAATAATTTCTAAAGAAAGAACGTTTCCTGATGGTAACTTGTCTTTATTGCACACTTCTGTGAAATTTGTTATATATATATATATATATATATATATATATATATATATATATATATATATATATATATATATATATATATATATATATATTGCTTTTGCTTTCTTATGATATATGCGATTATGCGATGGAGTCTCCGTCAAATAATAATATGCAAGATAACAAATTGTAATTGTATGCTGGGAGTTATTTTACACAACTGTATTATAACTAGTTTCTATGTAATACCATGAAAGTATCTGTACTTCTGTTTAAAATACTCGTATATTCACACTTTATGCGTGATTATATAGATACAATAGCCGCTGCCGGGAATGTCTGGGAGACCGGAGCTTTGTCAAGCGGAAGAAATTTTGGCTTTTTTTTCCGGCTCTCCCTTTTTCGCATTGTGTATCCCAGTGGTGAAAATAGAACTCATGGTGATGACGAAGACGAAGTTGGACACATTTTGCAATGGGGCTGTATATGTCTACCCCCCCATAGATTTTTCAATGTCCGTGTTTCAAAACTCCCGCGCCCTCTATGGGGAGGCAAAGCAAACCAGTAAGGCATGTGCTGCCACCTCGCGTAGCAAGAGGAAAGCCAAGAAAACCAAGCAATACCCCATTACGCCGCCCTCTATGAGGAGGCAGAGCAAACCAGTAATGCATGTGCTGACACCTGGCGTAAAAAGAGGAAAGCTAGGAAACGGGCGGCCAGTAGCACCGAAGGTCATGCCTGAGAGCCTGCCCGTAAGCGGCGGGCTCGACAGGAAGACGGGTCCCTCGAAGCGGAGAATGCGGCGAAACGACGCAGGGCAAACGGCAGTAAATTGAACATGTTGAAGGGGCAGCGCAAAAAGACGATTACAGAAGGCATGAACACACAGGACAGCGCTGAACTCACAACTAACTTTATTCGGAGGCATACACACACTTATGTACATAACCCATAGCCACGTGCTCTCCTATCTATGGCGTCATTATCAGTGCGCAGGCAAAAAACACGCAAAACCATTTAATCTAATGCTACTCTATGAAGCGGCTTAAAAATTCAAATTCACTATCATGCAGATTTAACGATGGCATGCTTACGCAACGCGACCCTTTCTTCCTGACAAAGAAGGCCTCAATAATCTCCCTCGTAGTCTGATTTTTATGCGCGGAAAGTATTGTGGTGGTTTTATATATTGGAGTGCACCGATGCTCAGAGCAATGCCGCGCGACATGCGAGTAGGCATTACCCGTTAGTGAGCGCCTATGTTCAGACAATCTAATATTGACGCAACGACCTGTTTGCCCGATGTATACGTGACCACAGGAAAATGGAAGCTCGTAAACAACTCCCATTCTACAGTGCACAAACAGGGAAGTGTGCTTGACAGTACAGCATTTCCCAGCATGAGTGGAGGCAGCCTGGGCCAATTTCCTATCGATCTTACCACAAGTTTTGATCAACTTGTTAGGGGCAGCAAAAAACAACCTTTATATCAAATCTGCCTGCTACATTCCTGAGATTGTGTGATAGTTTATGCACATATGAAATTACAAGCGGTTTTTTCTTCTTGTCGGCAGGCTCTGGATTGTTCATTCTTGTGGGTGCTCCTAATTTTACACGCTTAACAAGCTTCTGTACTGTCATGCGGATAGCATACTCTCGAAAACCTGCCGCTCTCAAACGCTCCAGTTGATTTAAGAAACTCTCAGACGTCTTGTGAAAACACGATTTCGAAAGTGCGGAAAATAGAGCCGAAAACGCAATGCCGTTTTTTACCACCTTAGAATGTGCGGTGTGAAAATTTAAAATTGGGTTTTTTGACCTTGGGCAATACATCCAGCACACATGCGTATCAGTTAGTCTGAGCCTCATATCTAAAAATTGTAGTTCGTTCTTATCTGGCACTTCATGTGCGAAAACTAACCCTGAGCCACATTTGTGGAATACTTGAAGTACATTATGAACCATATGTTGGAAATTAGTACTCTTCGCAAAGATCAGAAAATCGTCAACATATCTTAGCTCTTTCAATGTTCGGTCATCTAGGTCACTTTCTATATTTCTGTCTACGCTGCCTAGGAAAATGTTAGTTAGTACCGGTGCTACCTTGGACCCAATGCAAATGCTAGATTTTTGTCGGTATAAAATTTCTTTCCATTCAACAACAGTTGAAGCTAAATAAAAAGAGAGAATCTCGAGGAAACTGCTGACAGATTGACAGAAACTGCCAATCGTGAAAGACAGCAGCAGCCAGCACCCACAAAGTGGGAGGAAGAAGTAAAGAAAGATTTGCTTTAAAGCGACACCTCTTTGCGAACGCTTGGTGCTCACATTTTTTTATGCATCAAGATCTATGCGACGCACGTGTCTGCCTGACTGGCATTCAAATTTCAGTACTTCGCTTAGCCTATTCACTTCTGGTGCTTCCTCGAGTGCGCTGTTCTACCCTGCATGCTTAGCCTTCTCGTACGCAATCATTGCGGATCGGTATTCTCTCTGTGCTTCAGGCTTCCTTGCTTTCCTCGCAGCGATCTGTTCTGCATTAATGACGTTTCCCTTTAGTACGTTACTTTCTCACAAAACGACATCTCTACATTGCACTTCTTTGACTAGTACCTTACTGCTTCATATCTAGTCTAACATGATGCGGTAGCTGCGCCATACCTTACGCAACGCTGAAGTCTGCATGTACATCTCTCGATGCAGAATGTGTGAGAATGACGAGGAGATCACATAGCACAAGATGCCAGATTAGGAGAGCTGGCGGCACTACACCATTCCCTATCTTGATAAGACAGCTCATTTCAGAGACATTGTGAAAATACCATATATTGATGATTCATTATTCTAGTAGCCTGCAACATGGTATTAGAACAGACAGGAACGCAAACGGAGACAGCAATATTATATTTTTGCTCGCGCTGTAAATTCTCAACCCTCATTTTCATATGCGATCAGCATTCTTTGCCTAGTTCAGGCACTTTGACTCCATTTATCTGAACTCCTATGCCGGCGCAGCGACCTAAGTTGCCTACTAGCTAGGCCAACAAGGTGTGGGCTCGCAGTCATAATACCGTAATGGCCGCTGAATCGTGGTTATTTTAGCTTCAACGCGCAGCTTTAGTCATAACATTGTACTCACGCTGTCGTCGTCCCGCTGTCGTCGTTACGCCATAGTTATCATTTCAAGAGCGTCATCCCGTTACCGTGATGTTGTCATGGTCATACCGCCTTCGTCGTTCAATCAACGCCATTCCTTATTCGTCATCCCATCGAAATTATGCTGTCGTCATTTATTCGTGATCATTCGCCATCATTACATCATTGTCATGCAGTCGCCGTTAAGCATTCGTTGCGATGCCATCGTCATGATGCCGTCATGGTCATTTCATCCTCGTCGTTCCACTTTTGTCTTCCAATTCTGGTCGTATTCTGGTCTGGTCCTAGTCAAGCTATCGTTGTCACGTGTTTGTTGTCACACCGACATCGCCATTTACTCGTCGTCATGCCATTGCTCTCATGCAAGCGTTGAAACGTTGTACTTGGTATAGGATCGTCATTTTCGCCTAAGCGTCATCCGATTATCATCCTGCTGTCATTGTCATACCGCCTTCGTCGTTTCATCGAAGTAATTTCTTCTCCGGTATTCCATCACAACATGTCGGAATTAAATCGTGATTATGCCGCCGTTGACATGCCATAGTCGTGTTTGCATAGTTGCCACACAGAGGGTGTCATACCGTCGTGGTATACCATCGGGGTCGTTTTATTAGCGCCGTTCCAGGTTTGTCATACCATAGTCATCACGGCGCCGCCGTGACGCTGCAGCTGCCGTCTTCGCCACGCCACAATCATATCGTAGTTTCCTCACGTAAGAGGCAAGAATTAATTTGTCTTTAATTTAACCCTTCCGGCTCGTCCAAAGCTCATTCAATGTGGCCTTCATATTGCGCCTGCGCATGATTGAGTAAAGATAACTGAACAACGCACATAAGACGTTATGGCAGCAGTAAGAATATTGCAGCTTTCGCTTTCTACTTTGTGGTTTTTTTTTTTGTAAACAGTACGACAGCAAATTGGGGGAGCAATTGTGGATCATACTCACCGTAGATTGCGCCGAGCATCGCAATCATCCATTTAATGTCTGGTGCAAATGCGGCGCCCAGGAGGCCAGCGCAGCAGAGAGAAGCCGACGTGAGCGCCACGTAGAAGATGGGGAGCCTGCGGTGGAGCACAGTGACCAGAAATCCTGAGGCGAGGACCACAGCGGTATGAAAAAAAAGAGCCCTGGTCACCATGTTTTTACGCCCGCAGATGATCGCATAAAGCACTGACCGAGCCAATCTAATTGGCTCAGTTTTAGACTTACCGTGCACCCTGACTGACCAAACTTGAGTGCAATAGCCCAGGCAATATGAGAGACATCTTCGAATTCAACCACCAAGAGTGAAAGAAAAAAAAATCACGCAAGTGTTGAAGAAACTGTTTTTGCCTAGAAGTGTTCGTAAGAGGTGATTTTAATAGGTTAATTAATACACAAACACAAACATTAATAGCACAGATGGCCGACCAAAAGGGAGGAGAACTCACCAACGAAAGGTTTTGTGAATTTGGCGACATCCGCCTGTGATCCACAGGCACCGGGATGCGAGCAGCTTCCGAAACCAGATGCGCACCCTTCCCCTCATGTTTCGCGAATTGCATGTATTGTAAAGTCAGCATTTCGTTACGGTGTTTATCACGCGCTCACCCACCACGTCAAGGACTCTGAGTCCAATTTCGAATGTACGCATGAGGCATTCATTTTATTATTGGGAAGCTTCCTTTTTTTTTGCCAGCTCTTTCGCTCATTAGGCTCTTTCGCTGCAGTCGGGTTTTCCTCAATGGAAACTCAGTGGGAGTGTCAGGCAAAAAAAAAATGCAAAAAGCTGTGCTCTGACGCTGGCTAGTGCAAAAACGTTTCCAGATGTGCAAAGACATAAGGGATATAAGGAACGGTTGAGGATGCACTGAGAGAGTCATTGGCTGCCTTTCGCCGATGAAACTTAGCTGATGACTCTTTGGGTTTCAAACATTTCTTAGATAGAATATGTCGTTGTTAAAATTGATAGCATTATACCATTTGTTCTGGATGCTCATTCTTTCGTACAACACAAGTCAATAGGTTTTGTTTCGCTAAAATGGCGACGCCCCTCTAACGTGATACACCCGAGAAGGGCACAGGAAGCGACGAGGTTGCTGGGAGTGGATGTGGGTTTTCCAGCAATCATGAACACTGAGGGCAAAGTTGTATGACGAAGTTTCATGACTGGTAGCGTACCCCGCACCTCCAAGAATTTTTCGGAGTAATAGTAGGGACGGACGAGGTCGCAGCGACATTCTGCGACCACACACACACACACACACACACATATATATATATATATATATATATATATATATATATATATATATATATATATATATATATATATATATGTATATATATCATCAGCCTGGTTACACCCACTCCAGGGCAAAGGCCGCTCCCCTACTTCTCCAACTACTCCGGTCACGTACTAATTGAGGCCATGTTGTCCCTGCAAACTTCTTAATCTCATCCGCCCACCTAACTTTCTGCCGCCCCCTGCTACGCTTCCCTTCCCTTGGAATCCAGTCCGTAAGCCTTAATGACCATTGATTATCTTCCCTCCTCATCACATGTCCTGCTCATGCCCATTTCTTTTTCTTGATTTCCACTAAAATGTCATTAACTCGCGTTTGTTCCCTCACCCAATCTGCTCTTTTCTTATCCCTTAACGTTACACCTATAAATCTTCTTTCCATAGCTCGTTGCGTCGTCCTCAATTTAAGTAGAACCCTTTTCGTAAGCCTCCAGATTTCTTGCCCGTACGTGAGTACTGGTAAGACACAGCTGTTATACACTTTTCTCTTGAGGGATAATGGCAACCTGTTGTTCAAGATCTGAGAATGCCTGCCAAACGCACTCCAGCGCATTCTTATTCTTCTGATCATTTCTTTCTCATGATGCGGATCTGCGGTCACTGCCTGTCCTAAGTAGATGTATTCTCTTACCATTTCCAGTGCCTCGCTACCTACCGTAAACTGCTGTTCTCTTCCGAGACTGTCACACATTATTTTAGTTTTCTGCAGATTAATTTTTAGACCCACCCTTCTGCTTTGCCTTTCCAGGTCAGTGAGCATGTATTGCAATTGGTCCCCTGAGTTACTAAGCAAGGCAATATCATCAGCGAATCGCAAGTTAATTAGGTATTCTCCGTTAACTCTTATCCCCAATTCTTCCCAATCCAGGTCTCTGAGTATCTCTTGTAAACAGGCTGTAAATAGCATTGGAGAGATCGTATCTCTCTGCCTGGCGCCTTTCTTTATTGCCATTTTGTTGCTTTCTTTATGGAGGGCTACGGTGACTGAGGACTACGGTGGCACTATTTTTACATACGGCTCGTCTACACCCTGATTCCGTAATATCTCCATGACTGCTGAGGTGTCGACTGAATCAAACGCTTTCTCGTAATCAATGAAAGCTATATATAAGGGTTGGTTATATTCCGCACATTTCTCTATCACCTGATTGATTGTGTGAATATGGTCTATTGCTGAGTAGCCTTTATGGAATCCTGCCTGGTCCTTTGGTTGACAGAACTCTAAGGTGTCCCTGATTCTATTTGCGATTACCTTAGTAAATACTTTGTAGGCAACGGACAGTAAGCTCATCGGCCTATAATCTTTCAAATCTTTCGCGTCCCCTTTCTTATGGATTAAGATTATGTTGGCGTTCTTCCAAGATTCCGGTGCGCTCGAGGTCATGGGGCATTGTGTATACAGGCTGGCCAGTTTTTCTAGAACAATCTGGCCAGCATCTTTCAACAGACTTGCTGTTAGCTGATCCTCCCCAGCTGTCTTCCCCCTTTGCATAGCTCCCAAGGCTTTCTTTACATCTTCCGGCGTTACTTGTGGGATGTCAAATTCCTCTAGACTATTCTCTCCTCCATTATCGTCGTGGGTGCCACTGGTACTCTAAATCTCTATAAATATCTGGTAAATCTCCGTAGAACTATATATATATATATATATATATATATATATATATATATATATATATATATATATATATATATATATATATATCCTGACGAGGTTCATTGGGGTCCTCAAACAGCAGTCAGAAATGCAGCGACGAGAGCTCAGCTGAACGGGCGAACTAGCCACGGGTCACGCGATGATGACGGTGGTACCAGACAGCGCGCTGTATTCTATTCTCTTCCTCACCTTTACGTTCCCGTACTTTAAACTAGAAGTATTAAAGGACGGGCGAGCACTATAAGGCGCCCCCCCCCCAAGGTGCTTGCATTGAAGGTACATATAGCGTCAAACGGTGTTCGAAAATTGTCTATTACTTCGCACACCTTCAATGTATAACACTAGCTCCACTCGACGTGCTTCCTTAGTCGCTTTGGTGTTGCCCTGCTAAGCGCGGGGTTGCGGGATCAAATTGCGGTCACGGCGGCCGCATTTCTATGGGGGCGGAAGCCATAAATACCGGTGTGACTGTGTTTAGGTGCACGTTAAAGAAGCACAAGTGGTCAAAATTGATCCGGAGTCCCAGACAACGATGTGCCTCGTAATCATATCGTGATTTTAGCACGTAAAACCCCATAATCATATTTTTTTAATTGACACCTGTCACAAGTCTTCTTTCATGCTCTGCCGTTAATTTGATAGAAAGCCCGGGGTAACTTTGCCAGCGTTTTTATCAGCAACAAATTGGTTTAAAAGCAAGGAACAACAGAACACAAATTTTATATTCCTTACCTCCGAGGTGCTGTGTGAGCATCATGATGCTCTCTGGCCAGGAAGCTATCTCTCGATTGACGTGAAATTTTTCCATGAAGTGCACGTACAAATAGCCCATGCTGGACTGTGTCATACATAACAAGAAAGACGAACACATAGCCACCAGTGGTATACTCCAGCAGCTGTCCTGCGGAAAAGTCACCGTCGTCTTGGGATTTTTGGAACGTGTAAGAGCACTGGCCATAGCGGAAAAGTGCCACCGGCTTGCAACAATGAAGAGGAAGATCAATGCAGGCGATGCTGTAACAACGAGCGTAGGCGAACTTCTGAGAGCTCAGACTGTTGCCTTCGTCTTGCGTCAACGATACGCAATCTGGGGAAAATCCAGCAAACTACAACAAAGCTACAAGGCTCTAGCCAGCCCTAAAGCACCTCGGTTCGAGCTTTCGGTGAACTCCTATGAGACATAGAGGATTTTCAATAATCGCTCCTATCAAGCCAGCGCCTAGGTTTAAATCCTGTATTGACGGGGTTGTCAGCTCGTTGACACGGAAGTACATGCAGGGCGCGGGCCTTGTTGCGTGTCAAAGAATCTCGTAACTCTAAACAGTGAGCAATATGACTTTGCTTCCTTCATAAAGAGTGGGAAAGTGGCGTGAGGCGAACAGGGAAATTTCATATCACAAGATAAGTAACTCTGGAGAGCACATCAGTGTCTCTTTAGCCATCGACTGATTCGCAGTGAGTGTGCACGTTTGCCGCGTAGCTTGGCCGTTGCGTTTCCCGCGCAGCTGGGTGACCTGTTTCGTAGCGGTACGGGTAATTGCACTGTTATTGTCATCACCGGTGCTCATCTCACCGGAACACATCCGGTGCTCTGCTGACACGTATCATAAGAAGGCTACGCGCACATACAATAGGTCCCGCACGCACGCACGCACGCACGCACGCGCGCGCGCGCACACACACACACACACACACACGCACACGCACACGCACACGCACACGCACACACACACACACACACACACACACAAGCGCACACACACACACACGCATGCACGCACGCAAACACACACACACACACACAAAGGCCAGACTAGACCGCGTTAATGGAGAAGTCGTCGTTTCGCCTGAAAGGCCACGAACCGATTGCGATGTCAAATTAGTAGATATCTATGTGAAGTCTGTGAGGAACCGGCGTGGGCCAAGCCCATTCAAGCCCTCACCGAGATGGTCACACAACTTGCCAGCCATATCGGCTTGGTAACGTCCAAGATGGCCAAGTTCGACGCGCTAGTAGCTAATGTCAAAGAGGGAGCCCCGTATGGGAAACCGTGCATGGGGAGTAGTCTCTCGACTACTAACCTGAGCTAAGATGGCGGCCAGGCGTAAAAATAGGAAGGAAGAGACAACGACCTTAGCCCGATAGAACTGTCGACGAATTAAGGACAAAATACGCGAATTACAGCAATACATAGATAATGCGGAACACAAACCGGATATCCTTACAATATAAGAAACAAACTCGCGACCCAAACTCGCGGGGTACGTCACATACACCGATCCCAGTGAGAAAAGCACAGCGATCCTAGTCCGAAGCAACATAGCTACAACGCAGCACATTACCAGCCAGAGAGGGTGTGAACACGTTCTCCTGGAAATTCACAGCAGAGGCATAGGAAGCAAAGACAATATATTTATACTCAACGCATACTGTCCGCCCTCCAAGAAGAACCTTGGAGGGCGGACAGTAAGAAGAGGGCACGTTATTCGACAGCAAGGTAGAGGCGGGCAGCCGACCCCTATTGATATTAGGAGATTTCAATGCGCCTCACTCAATATGGGGCTACAAATTTTGCTACAAGAGAGGCAGGGTGCTGGCGAACCTCATGGATCAGCACAGCCTAGCCCTACTCAACGAACAAGACACTCCCACGCGCATGGGCACAAGTACGACCCGGGACACCACTCCCGACCTTACCCTGCTGAGTGTAACCTTGCACGTGTCGTGGCAGAACACAGGCGTGAACCTGGGGTCGGACGAAGATATCCTCCATATTACGTTCAAGGGGCCCGCGTTCAAGGCCCGAATGGGAACAACAAAGATAACTGTCTGGGACAAACTTCGAAAAAGGCAAGCAGCCGGTGAAGACGAGGACACGAAAAGCACCAAACCGCATGGGGATTGGGCTAACGAACAACTCGAGCTGGTAGAAAAATAACCCAGAAAATTGCGACCACACTGCAGGCACCCTGTGTGGACGCAAACCTTGCCCACCTTTGAGAAGCACGAGCCATTCACCGACACCGAGTTGGTCTCGGCAATCTCCGAGAGCAACAGGGGCAGTGCGCCGGGACCCGATACCATTACCTACAAGTTACTGAACAACCTCGAGCACAAGGCCCGCAGACAGCGAGTAAATGAACCGTGTCGTGGAGTCTGGCAAACTTCCACACGTATGGAACGAGGCAGAAGTCCGCTTCATACGCAAGCCTGGGAAGACACCTCACATCGACAACATGCGACCGATATCCCTCACGTCCTGCGTGGGGAAGGTCATGGAACGTATGGCACTTAAGAGGTTGCAGCGACATCTGGATGCCACCGATCAGATGCCAGCGACAACGTATGGCTCTAGGTAACACCTGGGCACCCAGGATGTTCACGTACAACTCAACGAACTGGCAATTAAGTGGGCAACAAAGCAGGCGCCACGAGCGATACCAGCGCTAAACTTTACAGGTGCCTTTGATAACGTCACTTATGAAAGTGTCCTCCGCAACCTACGCAACATGGGTTGTGGAGTGAAAACTTACAACTACATCCGAGACTTTCTTCGTAACCGAACGGCCAGGATCAGAATAGGAGAGGAGACATCCCAACCGATCTCTCTGGGGGATAGAGGAACACCGCAAAGTTGGGTCCTTTCCTCCCTCGTATTTAACGTGGCTCTCCTGCCGTTGCCCAAGCTTTTCGAATCGATAGATCGCCTGGGCCATGCATTGTATGCCGACGACATCACCCTCTGGACTGCGAGGTTAGGGTCGGATGGCTGGATGAAAAACACGCTCCAAAAAGCGGCTGACACGGTCAACAGCTATGCGAAGACATGCGGCCTTTGCTGTTCGCCTCAAAAATCGGAGCTGGCCATTTTCAGACCGCGTGCATCAGGGAAACAAGCAGAAAACATAGAAATCACTTCGGAAGGGAACCGGATGCTCCCGCTACCTCAACTCAGCATCTTGGGCCTCCCGATCCGGGGAGATGGCAAGCCATTATTATAAAAATCAAGCTCACGTCAGACGAAATCTTGAACATGATCAGACGAGTGGCCAACAGGAGCAGGGGTCTGAAGGAATCGGACACCTTGTGCCTGGTTCAGGCCTTTGTTATCTCACGAATCATCTCCGCAACGCCATACCTGCAACTCCTCAAGAAGGACGTCTTACAACTTGACGCAATAATCAGGAAAGCCACGAAGCAGGCCCTGGGTATTCCCATAAATTCATCCACGACAAAATTACTTCAAATGGGAGTCCACAACACAGTAGCCTAGCTCGTAGAAGCCCACCTATCCAAAGGGTCAGCCTTAGCCAGACCAAGGCTGGCACAAGCGTCCTCCGCAAGATAGAATGGCAAGAATTGCACTACACCCGCCACGACCAATTACCCGAGAAGTTGAGGGAGAAGTTGGAATGCAAACCACTACCACGCAACATGAACCTCACAACGCATGCCGGATGACGCTACGCCCGGGCAAGAGCAATCTCCAGGACCCTGGAGGAAGACGACACTGTTCTATATACAGATGCCTCTCTAGCCAAGCGTTCCACGAGGGCAATAGTCATGGTCACCGGGCTAGAAAAGCTGATCACCTGCGCATCAATCTACACTCCGTCTTCGGAGGAAGCAGAAGTGGCGATAGCTCTTGCACTCCTGCATCCTAACGTCACCAAGATCGTCACGGACTCACAAGCTGCATACAAGAACTACAGATCTGGCTGGGTGTCCCTTGCGGCCTTGGTAAAGCTACGTCTCCTAAACAAGCAATCGAATTAGTTTAGGTCCCAGCTTACTCCTCAGTTGAGAGCAACGAATAGGCTCATCAATAGGCCCGAGCGCTAAACTACCGGGCCAACCCGGCCAACCCATCACAAATTACATAGATATAGTCAAATATTACAGGGACAGCAGGAAGACATTCCCGAACCCCCTCCACTCCTTGACCAGTGCCGAACAAACAATATGCAGGCAAATCCAGGCAGGATCCTTTCCCCACCCCTGCCTCCAGAACAAAATATGCCCAGAAAGATAAAAAACACATGTCCTCACTGCAATGCACTAGGCACCCTTCGGCACGGCATAGGAGTGCCGAAGGGTGCCTATGAAGGGTGCCATTAAGAAACGGAACGCGTTTCATAACGGACTAGTAAAGTGATCTCTCTCTTTCCTCTCTCTCTCTCTCTGTGTGTGTGTGTGAAGTGAGCATGGTAGTTCTATAGACCGCGTAAACTTCTATACATTTCGCTAACTAAATTAAGAATAATGTAATGTGTAAGCGCTACTGAACGAGGATATAGAAAGAAAGAGACACACAGAGGTGGCTCTGTCCCTGCGTGTCTCTCTCGTTCTGCGTCCTTGTTCAGTCGCACTTACAAATTCTATCATGGATTCAAACCAACTTCCTCGGCACGTGTTTTGATGATGATGATGAATCAACATTTATATGGCCTGAAATAAATCAGTGTTGCCCGCAGGCACCAGACGGGGTGGTTCCCTAGTTACGGGAACCATATGTTCCCAGCAGCTCGTGGCCCCTGTCCGTCAGCGCGAGCTGAATCAGTATGTCGGGGCTGGATAACAAGGTCTCCCATCGCTCAAGGGGTTGGGGATTGGGGGTGTTGGTAGGAAGAGGAGGAGGGGGTCTTGAGTTCTGTGCACTCTGCCAAGACGTGCGGCAGGGTGCCCTTTTCTCTTTTGCAAAAAGGACAGAGCATATCGTGTTCCACAGGGTACATGCGGTTCATCAGTACGGGATGCGCAAGCGATCCCGCCTGCACTCGACGCAGGATCGCCTGTTGTTGCCTGGTGAGTTTGGGGTGCGGTTCTGCAGTCTGCACCTTTCCTCTGGGTACATCCGCGCAATGTCCCGAAAGCTGGTAACCAGGCGCGGTAGCTCTTCCGGCTCGTGCTCGGCCCGGATTGGCATTTTTCGGGCATAGTAGTCGGCGATGGTGTCGCCTGCTACCTGCGAGGGAGCCGGGACCCACACAAGCTCTATGGCTTTTCCGGGAGGCTTGCGCTTCTATAAAATGGCTCGGGACGCGGAGGAGATTACCCCCCTGCGGAAGCTTCCGTAGGTTGTCTTTGAATCAGTGACCACTGTGTCCACACTCGGCTGTGCGAGTGCGAGGGCCACGGCCGCTTCTTCGGCAACTGCGAGGTCCGTTGTCTTCAGGGATGCGCTGACGATCAGCCTGTCTTTTGACGTAACCACAACCTCTGCACGGTCACTGTGTTTTCGGAGCGAGGCGTCCGCGTAGACGACCCTAGAGTTCTCGTCCAGCTTCGGGGCTACGGCTTCGGCCCACGCGGTGCGCCTCTCGTCGTCCTTGCCCGGCGTCATGTTCCGGAGGAGGGGCTTGGTCTGAATGGTCGTCTTCGAGTCTCCCCGAAGGGCCGGCGTTGATGGGTTCTGTCTCGATCTGCCATCCTAGCGTGCGTAGGACGGCTCGTCCGTGTGCCGTGTGACTGAGCCGGATTCTCTGGTTAGAGAGGTGGGCTTCGATGAGCTCCTCCACCGTGTTGTGGGCGCCAATGTCTAGCAGTCTTTGCGTGGAAGAGTATATGGGCATGCCCAGTGCTTGCTTCGTTGCCTTATGAAGCATTGTGTTTAGGGTATCCCTATTCTCCCTCGTCAGCTGGAGATACGGGGCGGAGTAGGTAACCCGCGACACGACGAACGCGCGTACCAGGCGCATGACATCGCCCTCTTTAAGGCCTCGCTTTCTGCTAGAGACCCTCCGAATCATACTAAGTATCTGATAGGTTGTAGTTTTGATCTTTGCGACGGCGTCGTGTGCCTTCCCGTCACTCTGAAGTGGTAGGCTGAGAATCCTAATCTGCTGTGTTGGCTTGATGGCCGTTCCGTCGATGGTGATGATCACATCCGGCGGCAGCTCCTTCTTCAATTTTCCCGGTTAGATCATGAGCAGCTCTGCTTTCTGGGGAGCGCAGCTCAGTCCGCACGACTTTGCGTACTCGTGCACGGTCATTGCCACCCGCCGCCCAGGCATCGGACTCGGCTCGTCATAGAACGCATCGTCGGCATAGAACGCGTGGTCCACGCATTAGGTTAGCTTGAGTAGGTCGGGCAGGGGCAGCAGGGCCAGATTGAATAGCAGGGGCGACAAGAGCGATCTCTGAGGGGTGCCCCTATCGTCGAGCTCGACAGGGTCCGACTTCTGCTCCCCTATCCTGATGGTCTCCGTTCGGTTTCACAGATAAACTTTTATGTAGCCGATTGCCTTTCGGCCACACCTACTCTTGTTCAGATTCTGCAACACGCTCGCGTTTAACACGTTGTCAAACGTTCCCTTCAGGTCGAGGGCAAGTATCCCGCGCTGTGCGTGCCTCGTTGCCGGCTTGACGAGCAGTTCGTGGAGTTGGATCATCACGTCTTGGGTGCTGAGATGTTGCCTGAAGCCGTACATCGTCTGCGGCATCTGATCCACTTGTTCGAGGTGCTTCTTCAGCCGGCGAAGGACCATGCGCTCCATCAACTTCCCCACGCAGGACTATTGGCCAGCTGGACTTGGCCAGCTTTTGTTGTGTGTCTGACGTTTCCAGTGCCGCGTTTATGAGTGCCGGGCCGCCCACATGTGGGTCAGTTTGGCGTCCACGTACAAAGTCTGCGACATCGTTGCGATTTCTTGGGTAAATTTTTGGAGGGCCTTCTGGTCCCTCGCCCATTCTGTATTCGTATGTTGTGCTTCAGCTTGTCGCGATTCTTCCTCGGACGCCTCTTCTTGTACTTGGGTAAAGTTTCTCATCTTGTCCCAATCCGTAATCCGCGCCGTCCCCAGCAGAGCCCGATATCGGGAGCCTCGTATCGTGATGCCGATCACGCTGTGGTCAGAGCCTAGGTCCACGTCTTCGCTTCTCCAGGTGAGGTCTAGGCTGCTAGATTAGCACGACAGGTCTGGCGTGGTGTCCCTCGTGGCACTGTTGCCTCTTCTGGTGGTTACGTCCGGCTCGTTCAGGAGGGCCATCTCGTGATCCTCCATTGCCTTGGCCAATGCTTTTCCTCTCTTGGACTGGAACTTATAGCCCCACGTTGCGTGAGGGCCGTTAAAGTCGCCGAGGATAAGGAGCCGCCTGGTCCCCGCCAATCCTTTCGCCTGGCTCACAAATGCGGTAAAATTCGTACTGCCGTTGTGACGGCCGGCAGTACGCGTTCTTACAAATAAATTCCCCGAGCTGCCAATTTCTCTCGCGTGAATAACCACCAGCGTGTGCTCGTACCCGCCCTGTGCCGTGACATGTTGAGTTGCCGCCATGTTGCTGCGGACGAGCACCGCCGTTCCGTTCTCCGTGGGCACGGTGCAAGAAACATTTTGGAGTGGAAACTCCGCTGTTTGCGGCGACCAGAAAAGGTCACAAGCCCGCGGAGCCGTTATCGCGCTGGCGGCGCCTGGCGGCCTGGAAAGAAATTACCGCCGTTGAGAGCGCGCCGAAGCCGCCTGCCCGGGCGCTACATTTTTTTTTCGCTGCGGCTTCTACAACACGCCGCATGGCGCCGCCGCTGTATACAGTCCCATCGGCGCATACAACAATTGTGACCTTATCTGGTCGCCCGCGCTCGCTCGCGCTGACTGGAGTTTCACCTCCTAAATATCTTACTCCGTGTCCGTGGGGTCCGTGTAAGTGACGTACCCCGGGAGTTTTGGTTTCCCGTTTGTTTCCTGTAAAGCAATTACGTCGGGCTTGTTTTCTTGTCCATCAATGTGTAACATCAGTTCCGCTTCTTTGTTGCGAATCCCGTGGCAGTTCCATTGGTAAATTACGGTGGTATCCCCCCCGGTCTTCTTCTTGTGCTCCTTACTTGGCTTCTGCATCAACCTTTCCGGAAGTCTCGAGTCGATTGCACTTTTTCGCGATCGCGCCTTTGATTTTTTCGGCCCGCTCCGTTTTCAGGGATGCGAGGCGGTTCCTCACCGATGTTGAGGCTAATTTTGGCGCTAGGTGCTTGTGCTTCACCGATGGCATGTGAGGCTGACTCTCGACAGCTTGAAGTCGGGCGTCCATTTTGCCTAGCCTTTGGTTAATTTGGGAAATTGCGGCCAAAATGGCCGTCAGCTCTCCTTCTCGCGGTATCTGTGTCGTTGCCGTGGTCGCGGTCTCTGCTGTCGCCGCTTCCTCTCCGCTCGCGGGGCTCTCTTCGGCGTCCATCGCCTCTTGATTATTTGATGCACGTTGCGTGGCACCAGCCTCTCCCGCCGGCCGCCCGTTGTTTGCCGCCGTGCTGTTGTTTTGGGGGCTTGCATTTGCCGAGCTGCCGTTACTCGCCAGCGTTTTAATCTTATTCATAAGCGCTCGTACTTGGGCGTTCTGTTCCTGGATCTGAGCGGTTTGGCGCTCTATGATCTTCTTAAGCTCTACCACTTCGCTACTGTCCTTTTGCGGATTCGCTTGTGAGTTAAGGGGTTGGGAGAAGGTGAGGGGTGCGAATTCGGTGTCGCTGGTTCAACCGACGAGAGACCTGTTGGTCCAGCCCACCTTTTTCTCGGCAATCCCTCGGCGTCCGGTTGACTCGCTCCTGGACCTCGAACTGCCCCCGGATCTTGAACTGGCCCGGAAGCGCGAGCAGCGGTTGCCGACGCCGTTGCCGCCCCCGGTTGGTGTCTTCAATGGAGAACGACTCCGGTGGCCGTTTGCGCCGCTACTGATGTTGCTGCTGCGGCCTGGTGTGTGTGACCGGCGCCGTTGTTCGGAGGTGCTACGGCGGGGTACGCCGGCAGGACCACTCTTGTCTCGGTTCCTTCTCCCGGCGTCTTCTTCCTCCGCTCGGCGCCGTTCCCAGGACTAAATTAACAAGCACGCTGTCACGTGCGTATAGGTAAACACGAACACATCTCGCTCGATGAGCGCGGAAACTTGCTGTCAAAATGCTGCAGTGAGAATTCGCGGCAGCAGCAACGATCCAGTTGACCTTCGTTCATCTCTCACTTCAAAGCGCACGAAACGTCGAAAGCACAGTGCATACGCAGCTGCCAGCATTATGCGAACTTTGCAACCATCGCAGATCACTCTGGATATTAGGTCCGCTCGGTCGCGCATTTGAACCGGTCGCAGATCACTTTCAAGACACGGCGCCCGCACGGCCGCGCCGTAACCAGCAGGCGCCAAAGAAGGAACGAACACCTCCCTTGCCTCACGTGACTCTGTGCCTCGCGCGCGACAGGCGAGGGCGCTTCCGGCCCGCCTTGTGAGGGCCGGAAGCTCACTGTGAGGGAAGCTCGCAGTAAAATTGAGTGAGAAGAACGACTGAGGAATATGGAAGAAAGTAAATGGCCTGGGAGAGGGTTCAGGTATCTGTACAGGAAAAACAATAATTCACTGTGGAGGAAAAGAACTAGGAAGCTAGGGGGGTGGGGGCAACACAGCAACAAAGAACGTCAAGCGGTAAGTCAGAGAGGCTGAAATAATCTCATGGGTGGCGGCAATAGAAAGGAAACCTGCCATGAGTAACTACTTAAAGAGTAAAAAACGAAATCAGCAAAGAAAAAATTTATGATAACTCAAAGGGAAGCTCATTACTTTTCGAAGCGAGATCGGGATGCCTTAGAACACGCTGCTATAAAGCGAGATATAAGAAGGAAGAAGAAGCGTGTGCTTGCTGCGGTAAAGCTAGGGAAACTATGTAGCATGATTTATTAGAATGTGAAGGCATCTGCCCAGCGGTCGATTTAGGCACCACTGGCCTCCCTGAAGCCCTTGGGTTCAGCGAGAGCAGCGGAAAAGTAAGCATGTCCGCAATAGGGACTAGTAAGAGGCGATAGGAGGATTGGTGGAAGAAAAGTAGGGAAACGACAAAATACGGAGACGTACAAAAGCACAGTTTGCAATAGGGGGTCAGAAAATTTAATTTTTGGAGTTCCTTGTGTTTTTGTTTTCTTTTTTATTTTCTAGTTTAACCTAGGCAGGGCATTAGGCAGTATAATAGCAAGAGCTCGGTGGCGCAACCCACCACTCTGTTCCAAAGGGGACGCTCATAACATCCATCCATTCATCTACGCCCGCACACGCGAGATTCAGCCGCGCTCACCGGTGCACGCTCGCACGCTTTCACTCGCACATGCAACATATGGCACGCTGTCTCGATTTTTATTGCGCTTGGATTTTATACGGAACCTCACGTTTAAGGTGATGCCAGAGATGCACTTGGAGCGTCCATTTAATTGCAATCATAAAAAAAAAGTTTTAACGGGTCTCCCTTATTCTCCACAATGATTTTCATAAGAGCGCTACTTTTTAACTCGCCCCAAGAAAAGCGTGCCTACAAAATTGTTACCGATGCTCAGCTGTTTTACCACGACCATTTTATGTTGATTTTGCGATGCTGAAGCAGAATTCCAACGGACGCAGCGAGAGGTGAAAGCACGGCGTCGTAGCGGAAAACAAAGCGCACGGGAGGCGACTAGTGTAGATGTGTTCAGCAGGTGACGTGAGAATGGCTGCGGTTTATCTAGTGAGTGTGCACATGGCAGTGGCGCAGCCCCGGTGTTCTGTGCATATGCAAAGTGCAGCGTTGGTTATTGTCCATTCCTTGCATATGTAGGGAATAATAGTCAGAGAAGTCTTCACCATCTTTCGTTGTACATATGGTGCCAGCCAAAAAAAGGTACCTGTTTCAGTTTGGTATTATCTTTAGTCACGACCACCGCGATTCCGAAGGATTCTAAAAGCTCCTGGTCTTGCATGCCACAGGATAGGCATATAAGCTCAGCAGATTAGTGAGTGAAATATGAAAGCTTAAATGGTGTCTCTGTTGGTGCCTGTAATGTGCCTCGTTTGTTTTATTCCGTTGTTCGTCCTGGCCATTGCCTACATTGTAAGCGCTCGTTATGATTCATTCCTAAACACCATTTACATTGAGCCACCACTAATTCTAGTGCATGCGATCCGCTCAAATCTTACGTCCATCGTAGCGCACATAGTAAATCAGCACACACGTCACTCACTGTGCAGAGAGAATGAATTGTATTTAATTTACTTTGATATTCACCAACCAAGATTGCCAGTGTATTCCCTATCCGTGTCGATCACTACATGCTTGCCCGGCCACTGCTCGAGCCAGAAAATTCGGGTATCTTGCTTTGAGTGCCTGTTAAAGAGCCGCAGCTGATCAGCATTATACGGGAGGCTCCCAGTACGGCGTCTCACATATCCTACTGAGCAACTTCTAGATGTTATAAATGACACAGTTTATTTCATATGCCGTTGATTATGACTTTCCGTGGCTTCTTGCTGTGCGCTGCATCGCTAATCGATGGTCATATATATTAGCTAGCTCGTAAAATATATTGAGGCAAACGTATCGTTTGCAAGGACAAACTAGATTTGTGGGCATAAACTGACATTAAACGCAATGAAAATTTCTGAGAACGCTGAAATTCCATGTGCGGTGCGCGTTCCTTAATCTGTCATAATGTCCTTAATCTGTCATACGCGTGATCTTGAACAAACGATGACTGGTATGAGTGGACGAGTGAAGACGACGAGGAGGGCGTTGTTCATTGTTTAATCTGTCCTTTGGATTTCTGAAGCAAAATGTCAAGAATTAAATAAATATTTGTTTAATATTTGCGCTACCTTTATTGTGACCCGTTAAAAGGATCTTTCTAACTAAGTAACATTCCAAAGCGTTCTCTTTCCTTTTTTTTTTTTGAGATGCGTGAAGATGGCGAGGACAAGGTTTCTTGCTCGGGTGGATTGTGAACCAGCTTCACAATTTTGTAGACCCCCTAACAATGATTGTGAATAAGGCTCCCCGTACAGGAGCCGAAACGTCGTTTGTGTACTTTTAAAGTTCCAATTACGTGGTCGGTCTTCATTATCACGTGCTGCATTGGGAAGTTGGACTTCATTTCGGGCACGGATAAAAGGATTTTATACTTGTAGATGACATCCTTAGTTTTGTGAACTCTTAGAGCAAGCCAATAACGCAACTTTCTTTTCTGTTTTGAACAGAGGTAAGAGCCCGCTTAAGAGCAGCTACATTCAGTCTTCGAACCCAAGTAAATTTAGACGCTTTTTCATTGCTCTTTATGTTCGTTCACGACGGTTTGAGTCTGGTATTACATAGATATCCCAACACATAGCGCTGAACTGCTTAGCACTGCAATGGTGCTTGTATTTAGAGTATAAGCTGTGTCGCACGTGCATTCTTCCTATATTTTTGATGGCAATATAATCGATCATTATATCACAGCCCCTTCCATACTTTTTTAATAGTGATAGTGTGGTTTTAATAGTGATAGTGTGGCTTAGGCACGCAAGCTGCCGCTGGGTGTGCGATCGCTGATCGCAGGGTGACGACTGTGAAGTCAGCTGATAGGGGCTGCACACGGAGTGAACGGCGCTTGCGCCCCCGACAGGATAGTGGATAGCAATAGTGCCGGTATAACCCAGCCAGCTGCCCGCCACCGTAGTTCAGCACTGGCATGGCGCTGCTGAATGGGAGGTCGGCGATCCCATTCTATAGGGGCTGCTGCAGGGGCTGATATTCTCCGCATCGTTTTTTGATGGCGAGCGAAATGAGAAAAACATAACTGCTCGTGCACGTAGATTTAAGTCCACGTTGAAGACTGCTGCTCGCACATGCCTACTGTCATACTAATGCCATGCTACTGACGTCCATACTGGCACAAGCGCCTACTGGCACATGCCGACTGACCCAAGTTGGCATCAAAGAGGAGTTTCATTGCACAGAGGCACCTACCCTGTCCCGCATCTACAGTTACCCATTTCGGTAGCAAAGAGGTTCATTGAAGAGCGGCACATATGTACACACTGCCACATACTTAGTGACACAAGTTAGCCCGATGGTTGATTTCGAACCCTATTCCCGTAGCACAGCCGATCGATGCACTATCCATTTCTCCGTGGACCACCCAGTGACTTAGACAGGCTGGCAAATGGTTAGAGATATACATACATAGATAGGTAGGTAGTCAACCACAGGAAAGTTTATGATCGAAGTGTCTTACGAGTGCTAAAGCAGTGAAACTTTTTCTGAGTGATCTGCACCAGCGAATTCAGTCAAGCATCGAATTTCTGCCTCCGGCAAGTCGCAAGATTTTTTTGGCAGCTTGTCGCGCCACACGAGAATAAACAGCAGGGCCGCGATGCAGATATTCACTGCTCGCGGCATCTGTTAGAAGCCGAGGGTGTGGCGGAAGAAACCTGCGTCAGAAAGAGAAATACTTATTCATTTATTTAAATGATCAGTCTAGGTGTACTTGAATTAGTTGGTAAACGGGATGGGAGCTAATTATGGCTGACTATAGAAGCTTTATGCGCGAATGTGCATAGTGAGTTAAGGATCTCTTTGATGTTAGCCCGTGATCTGACTCTGCCCTCAAACGATGTCACCTCCTTAGGCAGGCACACATCCCTTCACTTTCACCGTCTCACACGAGTTGGTGGACATTCGGAGTTATCTCTCTTGCGGCTGCCTGACATTTCACTTGGGCAGGTGCGTCAGAAACATGTTGGTGGCAGTAAAAGACCAAACAAATGAAAACTTAGTACAAATCCTTAAAATACTTGCTTTTTTTCCACCAACGACATGCTTTTTTGAAAGGCTAGATAAAGCTTCACTGTTCACAGGTCTTTGTTAAAAATATTCAACAGCAAGCCTATATTTGAGCACGAATCCTATATGACGTAAATTTTGCCAGCCTGCTATCATGGGATCAATGTGGCTCAATTGCGAGTTTCAAAATTTCAGTTAATGCCACAAACCGCAGGAGTCATTTAAAGTTCGCTTCATCGAAAGAAGCTCTCAGCGAAGCACCAAAAAAAAAAAAGATGCTGAGCATTCTTGTGGGGCGTATCCTGCCATTTACATGCTTTCGATTTCTACAGAGACGTGCGGTGATTAAACTTACGTGGAAGCTCTAGCTCGAGGCCAACTCCGATGCTGCCTATCTATAAACATGTAAAACACGGAGACGCTTTTATAAATCAACCCCTCAACCAATTTCAATAACATTAGTTGCATTCAAGCGACAAAGTTCAATTTCAGTTGCTGTAGCAAGTGGAATCTTTACATAGGGCCTGGGTATTTTGGAAAAATTTCCGGAAACGGGTGAATTTCGAGAAAAATGCAAGCGCGATGTTTGCAAGTGTGTAACTCTGCACCAAGCAAAATATCGCTGTTTTTTATAGTGCAACCGTTAAAACATCTAAAACATGCAAAATTGATGTATTACACATTGCTCTAAAATGCACCACGAGTTGCTGAGGAGTACTTTTGAAGAACATTTCTAAAAACTGTTACACATCCATTTAAGATGTAACTTAGATTCTAACTTGGTTAGGTTTGGATGTGTTCTTAGGTACTGTTTGCATAATAGGCATGTCCTTATAAATTACTGAGTTAGTGTTGTGTACCTAATAGTATCGTTTTCTGAGATTTCACGATCTTCAACAACTTTGATACAAAAATCCACGGCCTAAATCAAAAACCTGCTTCAAGGTCACTAGATTATCACTTGTTCTTTTATTTCAACAAGCTTCATGAGATATTATGCCATTGCTCCCTCGAAAAGCGATTTTCCCGTTACCCTGTATTTAGATAGGAGCCCCCGAGCTAAGGCTTCCTATTCAAAACGGAGTTTGGGTCCGTGAACCAGATGCTCGTGGCGGGCACAAAGCGCGGGGCAACGTAGCGGTGCCTGCGCAACTCGTCATGCGGTACGGCTGCACTTATGCTTCATTACAGCAGCGTTGATGTCTCCTTATCTGTGCAGTCGTATCTGTGGATGACGGTGACGAACATTTCTATTACAGCGCCAGTGTCATAGCGTTAGAAGCTTTCGAGAACAGAGTGAAAGCACGCTCGCGAAATGCGATAGCCATATATTATATTATATAGATAGGTATGATATACAGCAAATAATATTCATTTTAATGTGCCTTTGAGGCAGTGACGTAGTAAGCGGGTGGCACACCGGGAACGCCCCCCCCTCCGCCCTCTAAAGAAAAGTAGGGTTAATATGGGGACAACCCAGCCCCTCTTCTACCTCGTCCCACCCCCTCCCCCCTCCCATGAGAGGAAACAATTTCTAGCTACGCCCCTGCTTTGAGCTATCAGCTGGCGGTGAATGTGCTTTAGATTATGGTTACAATGGTCTTACTTTTCTGTTAGCTTATATGCATGATTTCTTCAAGATATCATTTCTGAAAAGTTATTGTTTCACCTGGCAACTTCGATGATCTCAGTGTAAATATCGGTCTTAGCTTCATTAACATATATTTTCTCATTTTTTTTTCTTTTCATCTTGTAGAAGGCTTTGTAGCTCATCCCCTTTCCAGCGCAGACTAACAGATAAGTTGTCGATGCAAGCCAGCAAATACCTCCATCTTTCCATAAAACACTACAAAACGCTTTTCTGTCCCCTCTCCAAACGACAATGCAGTTACAGCTTAGCAAATGGGTCATACGTGTTTGCTCGGAGAAGTTTTCTGTTTGAAGAGGTTTTTTGCAGCTTGGAGAGTCGGGGCCTATTCGACAACCCATATAGTCGGCATGCTTACTGCAAATTTGAAGCTGCTGCTTCCAATAAATCGGCTAAGGTCTATGAAATACCTAGAAGCATTTGCATTGTCTTTGCTACTCACCTATGGTTGTAGGCCCACTAAAGGACAGCGGCACCAGCGCTAGTCCTAGAATATCGAAAAACGTAGGCAGCCGCTCGACTCCACAATAGTCGTTGACCAGGACACTGAGGATGCACGTCACGAAACCCTGGCATACTCCCACCACCACGTTTAGCACCACGAAGGCAGGCAAAGACTGCCCCACTGGCATTAGCACCAACCAGGCGCCGGCGCCGACGAAGCACAAGAGGGCCAGTGGGCACCGGCTGTTTGCCTCGTTGTCCGAGGCAAACGGCAAAAACGTCCTTGCGGCAAACTGGCCTACTGCATTGTGCGTGAGCACTAACTTTGCGTCCTCAAGCGGAAATCCCTTGTCCCGGCCGTAGTCCACCATCGTGGTTGTGTGCATGAATTTGCGCAGTCGCAGCAGGCGTACACGACGAGCAGTACATAGAAGGTAAGCTGACGGAAAAGAGCCAATTGTTCCACGATGCTTTTACTTGAATCAGAGGGCACAGACTTCGAGATTGTCCCTGGCCATTGTGTTAAATGGTTAAATCTTCCTATACTGTTCAATAAGCATGTTCTATGGAAGCAGTAGAAATCACCATTTGACAATCTTCGAGTTATCTGCGTTCCGTAAGCAACGCGCGTGTCGCCGGAATGACATTTTCATTCTCGCCGGCTGTACACTTTCTGAGATTGGCCACTGCTGGTCGATATTCGCCGGCGGTTGGCTGTCGCGTACAGCTTGCGCATGTTGCTTGGGAAGTCTCCTTTACGCTCTTCGCGTCACTGCGATTCTTTTGTCTAGCAAACCCACATGGAAGGACAAGCGGCCGGCACAGCAGAAAAAAAAACCTGGCTTGTATCTGGTATAACCGTAGAATATCACCCCTGCTACATTGAAGAGTATCGAAGTCCGAAGTGGACAACCAGACGTCTCTCGCAAAGTTGTAGCACTTTTAACTCGTAGCTAGACTGAAGATGCCCAATCAAACACCCTGGCCATTGTGTTAAATGGTTAAATCTTCCTATACTGTTCAATAAGCATGTTCTATGGAAGCAGTAGAAATCACCATTTGACAATCTTGCGCATTGGGCGTGAGGACACTGTTATCGAAAGGATCAAACCGGCTCCCATTATCAGCACCTGCGTCTGACCATCTCTTCTAGTGACCATGGTAACTTGTCCGCAAGGGCGGAGAGGGGGGGGGGGCGCATCTGTGGCAAACCTTTCTTCTTCTGGTGCATCGTGTGTTTTAGACATGAGTGGAGTATGGCTTAAGGGAAGAGGGGTTAGAAATGACGGAGCAGATCAGGTGAAGGGACACAAAAATCAAACCCTTGTGCTCTTAACTCTGCTTGGTGGCTCCACACCCCTATTTTTTATTTATGTATTTATTTGAACCTCAAGGGTCCCTGGCGGGACATTACATGAGGGGTGGGCGCAAGAACGGCGGTTAAGAATTAATGTTACATGAGAATCATGACAATGACATGGTTTCCTCGATGGCTGTCTTGAAATGGGCTGGATCAGGGATTAGTGCTAAGTCGCAGGGAAGGTCATTCCAGTCGCGAGCTTTGTGGACGAAAAATGATTTCTGGAATGTAGTTGTTCGGGAACGATGCGGGATGACGCTGTTTGGATGGCCTGTGCGGGGTGTTCGACGTACTGGTAGGATGAGCTTGCTGTCACGGGGCGAACAATGGAAAAACCTGTGATAAAGGCAGAGACGTGAAATTCGGTGACGGGAAGCGAGAGAAGGAAGCTTTAGTTGCAACTTCAAGGCGCGTATGCTAGAGTATCGCGAGTAGTTTGAAAGAATAAAGCGAGTGGCACGATTCTGAACAGATTCAAGGGCTGAGATAAGGTTAGTCTGATGGGGGTCAAATATTGCGCAAGCGTATTGAAGTTTAGGTCGCACAAATGTTTTATAAGCTAGTAATTTTAAGGAAGAAGGTGTCATGCGCAGGTTACGACGGAGATACCCAACTGCTCGAGTAGATGAATTTATTATGTGCTTAATGTGGCAAGACCATGATAAGTCACTAGCAAGGTTAATGCCAAGATACTTAACAGAGTTAGTGGAAATAATGGCAGCATCGTTAATTTTATAAGTAGGCAGAGTATAATTTCGGCGGCGGTGAAAAGAAATTTGTACGGTCTTTGTAGTATTTAGGGACATCAGCAACCTAGTGCACCACTGCTGTATGTTGTCCAGGTCATTTTGGAGAATGTGAGCATCCTCGGCGTTAGTTATGGGGCGGTAGAGTACGCAATCATCCGCGAAAAGGCGGATACTAGATGTTACTGTGGAAGGCAAGTCGTCAATGTATATTAGAAAGAGCAAGGGGCCAAGAACTGTGCCTTGAGGTACTCCTGAAAGAACGTGTGAGTAGGATGATGAGAAGCCATTAGCGGAAACAAATTGCATGCGGTCAGTTAAAAAGCTTCGAATCCAGTTCAAGGCACTAGGATGAATGTTTAACAGAGACATCTTAATCAAAAGGCGGGAATGGGGTACTTCATTGAAAGCGTTCTCGAAATCTAGAAATAGCGCTTCAGTTGGGATATTGCGGTCAAGATAGGAATGAATGTGATGCAGGAAGAAAGCTAATTGGGTTTTGCATGAGGGGTCTTTCCGGTATCCGTGTGGGTTTGGGTGAAAAAAGTTGGCCGATGTTAGAAATGTGGCAACATTAGAGTAAATGACATGTTCCATGATCTTAGAGCATACACTGGTTAGCGAAATGGGTCGGTAATTACCTGGGGATGATCTGTCACCTTTCTTGAAAACTGGAATGGCCTTCCCAATTCGTCAGTCATGTGGAACTGAGCCTGTATCAAGCGACTGTTGAAAATTGAGGGAAAGAATAAGACTGCACACATGTTTAGTATTCGGTAAGACTTTGGAATTAATTCCATCGATACCACAGGAAGATGAAAATTTTAGCGAGTCGATAATATTAATAATACAATGTGCGTTCAAGGTGATGCCGTCCATTGGTGGATGCGGCAAAGGCGCAGGATCAGTGAAATCACGAGTTGTTTCATTAGTAAAAACTGAAGAGAATGCATGGTTCAAGACGTGGGGTACGTCGGATACGCCTACTGGTGAGCCAGTGCTGTTATTGAGAGAAATAGTAGTATCAACATCAGGGATGATTGTTTTCCAGAAGCGCTTAAGGTTGCTTTGTAGCATTTCAGGGAGGGTAGTGGAAAACAACCGGAGCTTAGTTTGGGTAGCGAGATCGGAATATTGCTTGGCAGTGGTGTCGTATTTGTTCCAGGCGCATTTGGTGTTAGATAACTTGGCAGAACGGAAAAGGTGCTTTTTCTTATTGTTTAAAGTCTTTAATGTGAGCAGGTGTGCATTCAAGCAGGTGTGCCTTCTCTTAAACATCATCGCAGTGCAAATATATGTCGAACTCACTATTATTTTGTTCCGAATATGTGACGTCTTACCCGTCTCAGTACTCGTTCTTTGCCACCACTCTCCATGCCCTTTGTTCGATGGGTCCACTGTTACTCATCTTCGCCACTTGCATTCGAAAGACGGGTTGTCTATCTCATGTGAACGCGAAGCGCACCCTAAAAAATTCAAGGTCTTGACCTGGGAACTACGTTGATCAGAATTTCCCAGTGTCACGAGGACGAAAAGAACTGGGACGTAGATGGGCGCCGATGGCTGGTGGAACCAATTTCAAGACCTCTGGGCGTTATTAAGGTACACTAAGCAGTGTAGTACAGCGCTACTGTGTCGAGGTTTGCCTGCCCGTGCTTTTTCGTAGGCCAAAGGCGGCACTGACCCAAAATTCCGTAACGGCGTCAATGAGAAATACAATAACCGGGCCTGTGGTAATAAAGTTTGTAAACAGGGATAAGGTGCCTCAGAAAGGCTGGCCAACGTTTCGATGGGAGGACCTATCTTCGTCAAAGGAAGAGAATAACCGGGCCTATTACACGACCGACTGAGGCGAGGGCATGGCCTGAGCCCAAAGCTCTTAAACCCTAGACTAGCCCGAGCCTGCGTCAAAACTTGCCCCGCCCAAGCGCAGACCGCCGGGCGGGAAGGGCCTGGGCATTCGGTTAAGCCATACTCTATGCAGTGTTTGAATGTGTAGTCCGGAAACACTGATGCGGAATAGTGCACACTACGTATTCTTAAATACAGTGGAAGTATAAATTCTAGAAAATTATGCAGATGTTTTCTGTGTCTATATACGAGGCCCAGTGCACTTTAGTTATTAAGAGTTCAGCAATGACGATGTGTTAATTAGTATCATTAGCAAGCACATTGATATTGTGAAATTCAAACCCATCAATGCTCAAGAATGTGCGCATAAGGGTTCTGGCACCAGATTTTATGTAGTCATCGCCTAATCTGCGACGAGCCATCCTTCATTCCAGTTCAATCGAAAAAGTAAACGAAAATGCAAGGGGCACTTAGTTAACCCTACCTGGATGAATTCGAAAGCATTGTGTCCACCGCGTGATGCTTAGAGAGTATGCCACAGCACAAGGTCATGGGTTCGACTCCCAGCAAAGGGCATGGATTCCAGTGCCCTGATGAACTCTATATAAGTCACCTGGCATGACATGGCAACAACTTTATTTTGGTCCAAAGAAACTAGGATCTGAGGGCAAAAAGCCCCAGCCTAAGTCGGTGGCTCCGGCCACGTAGGCATCGGTAGGCCAAAGGCTTTCCCAATGTCGTGAGCTCTCCGGACGGCCAGGAGTTTATCTTGGAGGACTTCGCTGGCTATGAGCCGACTCCAGTCCTCACTGTGGAGATCTGAAGCCCTTTCGTTGGGGCACAGCCAAAACATATGATCAAATAGACACGGAGTGTCCCCGCAACTTTTATATTCCGCGGGAAAATCGTGGTCAATTTGGTTAAGCACAAAATGTGTGGGATAGCATTTAGTATGAATCATTCCTAATGTGACTACCTGAGCTCGGTTGAGCTTCTGATGGGGGGGGGAGGAAGAAATCTCCTGCTGTCCCTATAGTGTGAGGTTATCTCGAAAAAAGTAATAAGTGGGTCTTTGTAGGAGCCGCAGTGATCTTGGAGCAGTTCCTGATCTGATGCGCCGCATGTGAGATCTCGCACAGCATACTGAGCTTGCTCATTAGGATTGCAGCAATTGGGGATGACCAAGTGGCCCTGATGAGCTGGAAACCAGACTAGGTTTGAGCTATCCAGTTGCTCGTATATATGAGTAATAAGACTGTGTGTAAGTAATTTGTGTGCTTCCATTGAGACGAAGCCGGCTGAGTCGTTCATAATAGCTGTACGGGAATCGGACAAAATTGTGGAGCTTCTCCTCATTGTATTTGCAAGTTCTATGCTTGCTTCTTCGGCGGCATGAATTGAGCTCATTCTTAGTGACACCGTGCTTATTAATTTATCGTTCTCGTCGACTACAGCAATAGCGTAGCGGTTGCCCGATCGATAACTACTTGCATCGACAAAAAGAGCTGAGGTTTGTTGTTGGTGCAGTTTACCGAGAATGCATTTGGCCATGGCGTCCTTTCTGCCCTTATTGTGGACAGGATGAATATTTCTAGGTATGGGGTCCACAACTAATAGTGTCTCCACCTCCTTGGGTACTTTGAACTTAGAGACGTCTCCTCTTCCAGGCAGTATTTCGACTTCTATAATTTTGAACCCTGGCTTAGTGTTGGAGAGTCTTGAAACTTGTGACATCGAATGCGCCTGAATGAGCTCATTTATAGTGTTATGAAGTCCTAACTTGTTGAGGAGTTCAGTACTCGTTCCGCGCGGGTGTTCCAGAGCCCTTTTGAGTCCGGAGCGTATAAGTGCGTTTAGCTTAGCCTTCTTCCTTTCCCCCGGTTCAAGTATGATGCAATGCACGTGACATGACTGATTAAAGGAGTACTGACACGAAAAAAATCCACGTGGTTTTTTCTGCTTTAATAAGTAGTTAATGACCCAGTAATCACGGCGCGAGACTTTATTTACTTCAGAGCGCGACAGGTAATTATTTGCAGACTTTTTTGTAGCGACCAGTCCAAGTTTCGGTTTCAGAGAGCAACGAGACGGCCAAACAGGAGTGTAAACAAAGTGGTCACGTGTTTGCAAAAAGCCATGACGTATGCTCTGACGCGCAGCCAGCGTGCGGCGCGCCGGCACGCGAGCTTCGTTTTGCTAGTCGTCTGCTACGCCTGCACGTGGTTTGCCATGTCCTCGCCATCATCGTCGTCGTCGTCCTCGTTTTCGTCTTCCAGCGGCGACGATTTCCTGCATGTGGGAGTCGCGAACTCGATCCACTTCTACCAGTGAAGGGTATCGTGGGGAAAACTATGCATAGTTATACCCAACCCTGAATATGTTCCGCAGGAGTCAGCGCAGCAGTATGTGCGCGGCATGGTGCTGTACTCACAATTCGTGCGTGGTCAGTGCAGCGCAGTCAAGCTGATAGTGTGGCAAATATCCCGACGGACACGACAAAAACTGCAGTTGCAGCGACACGGAGAGCGTCCCACTACAACAGCTAGAACAAGCAACAACAGAGGAGAAGAGCACGCGTAAGCCGAATGGCAGCCAACGAAAATTCGTGACGTAGCCACATGACGTAGCGTTTTCTTGGCTATTTGCAATCCCGGGTGATGTCAATGTCGCGAGGTGCTCTGTCTTGCGGTTGGCTGCGCGCACGTACTTTAAAATTGATTTTAAATATGTTCTAAGCGATATTCGCAGCTGATATTTTATAGACGATGTGTGTGTGACCAACTAAATTGATCTCACAAGTTATCTCGACTTCACATTTTTGTGTCAGTACTCCTTTAAGGATGCCTCATATGCTCTGATGAGATTGTCCTCCTTGAGGCCTGCATTTCTATTTGAGACCCTGCCCAGGAGCCTTAAAGTGCTGTTGGCCTGACCTGTGAGACGGTTTGGGGCCGTAGCATTACAGCTCCTTGCGTCAATGAGAAGATCCAGGATTTTAATTGTGTCTACTCTGGGTATGGCCCGTCCTGAGTTGTCTGTGATTTTAATTGGCAGAGTTTCTAAAGGCGCAAGGTTTCTAACACCATGTCTTTCCCGTCTAAAGAGCAGCAGCTCAGGTTTACTTGGTGATTTCCTCAGTCCGGTGCCCTTAAGGAAGGATTCCGTGGTTTCTACGGCTGCCTGTAGTGTCTGCTCTAGTGCTGCGAGTGCCCCCCTGGGGACCCACACTGTGATGTCGTCAGCGTATATGACGTGCCCCAAGCTCGGGATTTCGGACAATTCCTCCGAGAGCCTGTGCATGGCAATGTTAAAGAGGCGTGGGGACAATACGGAACCTTGTGGTGTGCCACTGTTGCCTAAATTTTATGGACCGCCTGTGACTGTCCCGAGTTTGACCCGAGCTGTCCGATTAGCTAGCACAAGCCTCACACAATTGTAAAAATTGCTTCCCAGGCTGAAGGTTGAGATTTCATGTAGGATATGTTTATGTGCCACCGTATCAAATGCTCTGATAACATCCAGACCCAGGAAGCCCTTTGCGTCCCTGCCAGGGTCGTCAATAATAGCACATTTGTTCATGAACACGGCGTCCTGTGTGGATAATGCCTTCCGAAAATCTATGAGATTGTGCCTGAAAAGCATCCTGATTTTCTATGTGTTCTATTATCCTGATATGAATCACGTGTTCGGCTACCTTGCCAATACAGGATGTAAGTGATATGGGCCTGAGGTTCTCCGTTGTTAGTGGTTTGCCGGGTTTCGGTATAAACGTCACCTTGGCCTCCCTCCAATCCGGTGGGACGGTGCCAGATCTCCAATGACTGCTAATTTTGACCATGATTATATCTATGGCATGATCGTCCAGGTTTCGCAAAAGTTTACCTGTGTTACCATCTGGACCCGGGGCATATATGCCATTTAAATTAAAGAGTACATGCCTTATCTCAGCTGCAGTGAAGTCACTGCATAAATCCGGTTGTGATATTCCGGAGTAAAGTTCGCTTATTTCTTCTTCGTTCTCATATTCAATTTTAAGTGGCAGGTACATGTGTGCGAGGTCCTTTGCGACCTTCTTAGCTGTCTGCCTTATAGTTACCTGCTTATTGACGAGTCTGTTTATGGCGAGGTTTGCAGTACCTCTGGCGAGCTGTCATTAAGGAGGCTCTTCAATAGACTCCATTTGCCTCCTCTGCGCAATCTGCCGTCTGTTTTTGAGCAAGCTTCGTCCCATTGTGGACGTGAGAGTTGAGCGGCGTAGGTTTCGATTTCCCGATTAACTTGGGCGATCTTGGCTCAAAGTCTTCTGCTAAGTCTGTGACTCTTCCAGCATGTGAGCTAGCTTGGAGTCCATTTTTGGGACTTCGACTTCTGTTGAGACTGCTTTAGTAGCTTTCTTAATCGTTGCCTTTAGTTGATCTCAAAGCTTCTCATAAGATTCGCCATTTATGATGGTTTCCGTAGCAACTTACGAAAGAGATCCCAGTCCATGTACTTATATTAGACCAACCTTGTACTTGGGAAGCTACTTGTACTTATAGACCAACCTTGTACTTGGGAAGCTCGTGAGTTTCATAGGATGTACTCTTTCTAACCAAAGTCGCTATTCCCCGACCCCCTGGAATGATCAAGGTTTCGGAGCTGTAACCTGGTAGAGAGATACGCTCCTTCGCTAATGTTTCCTGTGAGAGAATAACGTGCGGCTTAACTTTGGCCGATCTAATGACCTATTGCAGGGGAGCCTTGCGCCTTCTGAAACTCGCACAATTCCACTGCCAGATTTTAATGTTATTGCTGTCGTTTTCAGCCATTATGATACCATTTGTTGACTACCCGAACCCCTAGAGTCCGCGCTCGTGCTACCGTTTGTGCCTCCGTGGATTGCCGATGCAGCGGCTGCGTTTGCCTTTGCCTTAACTTTGGGTCTTTCTAGTTGACCCACTGGAGCATCTATATTAGGGATGAGCTCCATGATTTTCGCCAGAGTCCTGTCTATTGTTGCTAACCTTGCGGCTATTGACTTTTTTGGGTTTGGGGGGTGCCTCACCCTCTCCCATCTCCTCTGCCTCAGTAGTTTCGAAATCTTCCTCCTCCGTTGCCGTCTGCCGGCAACCGAGGACGAAAACCCTCTGCCGGCCAAGGGTTTTGGAGCCGTTGTCTCCATCTGACTACGGGGTGTTTCGGACTCTTCTTTAAAAGACTTGAAAGCTTCCCAGAGTTCAGACAGTTCTTGCCTCAATTTCCCATTTTCGGATTCTAATGCGAATATTCGGGGATTTGACTCACGTTCCGGCCGTGTCCTACCGTTAGTATTCCTAGACCTTGCCGTTGTCGGTTGTCCTGGTTTCCCAGGGCCACTGTTCTTGACTCGGTTGGCCCAGGTTGCTCTTGTGATCGACTGTGAACGGGACCTTGGGGTTGCGAGTCGACACCAGAAGATTCTCCGGAGCTGGGTTGTCCTCTGGATCAAGAACGCCCCCTGGAGCGGGAGCGTCCTCGTGAGCTGGAGCGTCCTCTCATGCGAGAGCGCAAGTTGGAGTCATTTTCTTGCATCATCCATTTGCGCTGGGAATTCTCGCTCTCGTCGATGTCGTCGGCCACCTGTGTATAGCGTTCTTGCTGTCGTTGGCGCCTTCGACGCCTTTGTCTCACAATATAAGGCGTCTGGAACCTTCGACTGAACTCTCGGTCCCCAGTTGGGTGTGCGCCACCGGAAATAGCACACTTGGGGTCACATTGATGACCTTCACGTGGGGAAGTGATTCCACAGCCCCTACACTTTCTAACACTTGCTGGACTGGGACACACGTCGGTATTCACGTTCACGACAGCCGTAGCACACATCTATCTGTCGCCGGCTGAGATTACAGGGCATGAGTACGTTACCATAAATAGTGCGGTTTGGCACTCTTTGTCCATTAAAAATTTCCACCACCGATGTAGTTTGCTTGATCCGACGTACCTCGATGAGGCCCGCATTTTGATGATTGACGAAAAAGGTGTTCAGATACGCGTCGCTAATGTCCAGGTCGATACCGCGAACAACACCCTTGCATATACCTTCTCCTGCTGCGGTGTAGGCCGCCACTTCGAATGGTCCATCCCTCGTATGGATATTGCGTATCTTGGCGTAAGCTCTCGCGTTTTCTTCCCGCGGATTCGACACTACCAAAATGTTTTGACAGCCATTCGGGTACGTGTCCTCCGTCGTGTCTTCCGGCGCTAACGCTGCCGCCGTGGTCAACGCTCTGGAGAGATGTACCACGCTGAACTTTTTACAACATCGAGGCCGCCGCGTGGGCGGACAATTATCTTCATGTGATACCTCGGTAGCATCTGGATCCTAGAGGCTGTAGCGACGCGCTTAAGCACGTTCTGCGAGGTGGCCATGCGGCGACTACCTTTCCCGCCATGGTTGGTATCATTTAGAGCCACGGATTTTCCGCCAGCGGCTAATGCACGTCTCCTTCGGCAAGTGGTGGCTGTCATTCATTCGGTGATCTCCATGCCTTCAATAGCTAAGCCAGAGGCAATGCCTACACTCTGTCGTGCGCGTGAGGCTTAGGCCTGCAGTGCGAGTTAGGGGCTAGCACCTTTTCTACGTGGCACGCAGAAAACAGTTTGCAAAGAGCCGAATAATGGACCCACTGGCAAAAAAGGGCATCCACGTAATCCTTGCGATACGACGCGTCGATCAACACCAGGTTATATATATATATATATATATATATATATATATATATATATATATATATATATATATATATATATATATATATATTGCACATACTTGCATTTAGTATACCTTATCACCAACTGTTGTCACCTTATCTCGTCAGCGAACAACTCCTGCAATCAAGTGTGCTGGTCCGGGTTTTACCTGCATTTCCACCTGTGCAGTTGGTAAGTCTTTGGCTGTTTACTGTAACTTCCTATTTCAAACGCTCGGCTGCATAATAGGCTTTGAGAACACTGGCTACCCTAATGCCTGGGCAGGCTTCACAAAAGGCCACCAGTACCACCTCGTTGCAGACTGTGCTGAACATTTTTCTTGGTTCGACTGTGACTAAGAACCCGTGTGTCTCACCTCCAAAGCGGCTGGTATTGACGATGCTTTGATGCAGAAAGAGGCTACTGTTGCACATGTCAACCTTACACCAAAAACAAATCTGGCTTTGGTGGAAATAGTCTTGTATTTCCCGGATGGTGAGCCTCGCAAGGCACATTCCTTCAGTCAATTTGCACACTGTCAATGTGAGTGAGACTGATCGAAGGTTGGCTATGGTGTCAGATTTCTTGCCTGATTTCGGTAGTGGCATCATGACCAAGTGTTCTCACTCTGTGGGGAATTCTAATATTCCAGATTTCATTGACTACAAGCAGTAGTGCTTAATTGCTTTCACATTTCGGCAAGATCCCTCAACATCTGCAATATGACTCCATCTTTGTCACGTGTGCTTTATGTGTTGACAGGCTCGAGAGCAACGACAGGTTCTGCCATCGTAAAGAGGCTTTCTATTCCTTCGTTGGCGAGGGGGCATTAAGGTGTATAGAAGTCTGGTGGCGGTCAGTCTCTTTGAGGTGGTCGGAGAATGGATCTGCAGCTTTTTCCTAAACATATCTCAGATGTGCACTAAGATTGAGCAGCGCGTTTTTGATAGTATTAGAGTATTTGGTTCATCCAGTTATACCCGAGAATGTGTCACAGCTTACAGAGACCTACGCGTTCAAATAACGCGCAGCGGTCCGTCCACTAGTCTCTGCCGACTTTCTCAGCATGACACCTTGCCTGCCCAGTCTTGTCCAGAATATTCATCAGGGTTTGTTGCGTGCGGCCACAAGTTAAAGAGGCGGTATGTAGCTTGGCTTGCTCCCCCTAAGTTACGGGAGGTTCTTGTCAGGGCTGGATATTGCCTCAGTAAGCTCTAGTTCGCGTGTCGCTCTTTGCACTGTGTAAAGAATGAATGTTGCTAGCGATACTTCAGCATCTTCCCATTCTGCAGACTCAAGTGAATCACGGCAATGCTCGCAGCCTGGAACCCTGATTTTGTGAATGTGGCACATTTTCACCGCTATATCAAGTGTTATCTCGGATAATGGTCGCTACCTCTCGGGGCAGGGTCGCACTGACACCCTTGATGAAAGTCCCGGTAACCCATGCTAAGTGAGTGCATTGCCCATCTGGTTTGAATGGAGGGTGTGGCAGTTCGTATAATTGGTGTGATTTGTTAATTTGAGGTGTGTGGTGTTTCCTTCGCCAAGGTCGCATTCTCTTGCCTGTACGTCTCTGCATCCCCAATGTGGGTTATGTGCCTAGAGCTCACTTTGAATGAGTATTCTGTGCAGGGGAAAAGGAAATTGAAGATATCAAAGCAAAGTGAAGTCACCTCGGATGCGGTGCCTGCTTTAGGAGCCGAGGTGGACCGATGCCAAAACGGCTTCCTTTCACTGCCTTAGCCTGCAGCACACCACCACAACTTTCTGATAAGAGGTGCAGTATAGAATAATGTTCAGTTATATGTGCAGAGCGTCTGCGGAAACAAAGATGACTGAGCCTGCCAAATTGGTGCCTTTTCTCACCATGCCCGATGTTCTATACACTCTTGGAGTTAGCCTTTGTACCCTTGTTTGTCTGGTGTTGTGCCTCTGTTTTCCTGGAGCAGCAGGACGATGGGTTGGTCCTTTTTCCAAAACAGCTGACCTAATTCGCTCGCACTAAAGCTCAAGCTGCAGCTTCTGCTGCATACGGTCTGGAGTACCGGCCAGGGAGAACTATTAAGGGAGGCTAGCAATGGAGTATTCTGGGAGTTGTGGATTTTGCAGTCTTTCAGAATGACAGGAAAAGATTCTTGAGCGAAGATGACTATGATTATCGAATGAAGATTTGGAGGAGATTGCATGCTTGTCCATGTATACTGCCATCACCTGTTATTTCTGCTGATATTGCTATTGAATGCGAGTAATGTGCCCTCTACTGAAGTTTTAACTAATTTGCGTTGTTCTATGAGGACCTGTTCAAGCTTGGCCTACAGGAGTGATATGGCTTTAATTGTGAGTGCCTTATGCAGAGTTGGACTCGAGGGAGCACAGCCCTCAGTGGACGGTAGCTGTTGACTGGTGCAGACTCTTGTGGCTTCTTGCTGTGTTTCACTTTTCTGAGGCACTGAAGGAGCAGACTTGCAGGATGTGGACCTACTATGACAAATGCTACGCTTCGGGGTGGTTGACTGCAGGTGCTGGCTGCTTTCCCCTCCTCCTCTGGCTTTCTCGTGCTTTCTCATCCTTCTAACGAGGCAGAAGGACCGATGTTGGATTTGTTGACTTGTATTCCAACTGGTAGCAACTGCAGGTCCCTCTAGAAACTGCAGGCACGTGAGAAGTCTTTCGACGAAAAAGGGGGTGACCAAACGACATGTCAGCGCAGGACCGCTCCTTTAGTGTATGAACACTCAGACATCCACCGGGAGCCCATGTACCCAATAAGCAGCCATTCCGTTCAGCCTACTGGCGTTCATACAACCAACGTATCCTGGGACCTTCTAGGCGCGACCACGCTTGGTGCCGCTGCCACTCAGCAGCGGTTTTCTTAGAATTTCCTTTCATTGACTTTCCAAGCACTAATTGGCTCGGAGTACTCTCTACTCCTTCCCCGTTTGCCTCTCATGGGCACCGAACCCGTAGGAAGCGGTGGCAGGGGAGAGCAGGTGCTAGAGTAGGACTTCTACCCCTACTGCTGCAGCCCCAGCTTCCCCTCCTAGCCATGCGAGCATCCGAAGCCACTCGCACGTTGCCCGTGACGCACCCCTGGGATGTGGGGGAGAGCTGTTGTCCAGAGGCCAGGACTCTACCCAAGCTGGATTACAAGGACACGCAACTGTCCGCATCGTTCAGGCACCTCTGGATTATGAATGGTTGTCGTAATCTCCCCGGACCGTCTTACAAGAACAGAATCCAGTAAGCTGGATTAAAGCGATGCGTAACCGAACCCAGGCCCTCCCTACGCAGTCATTGATCTGTCTCACAAGGACATAGTCCCAACCGAGGCCTCCAAGTAGTTGGATTACAGGGGCATGCAAAAAACAGCCAGCCAGTTCAATATGGTCCTTGTTCACCCTGTCGGTCCTTTTACCCGGGTGAACAGTGATGGTAGCATTCCTTGGATGTAAGGCGGTTGTACTTGAAGTCATCCGACTTCATTCGTGTATGCGTTGATCAATACCTTGCCACCAGGCAATGTGTAACAGAAGCTCGCCACAAGCCTCCGGCGTGGCCCAGCAATGGTATAGTACAACGCCAAACCATTCAGCGTCGCAAAGCGTCCCAGGTCCATTTCTGCCCATG
The DNA here is from genome assembly GCF_050947875.1 of Dermacentor variabilis. Classification (NCBI taxonomy): domain Eukaryota; kingdom Metazoa; phylum Arthropoda; class Arachnida; order Ixodida; family Ixodidae; genus Dermacentor; species Dermacentor variabilis. The sequence goes on along the minus strand of NC_134570.1, from coordinate 131,673,836 downwards.
CCGCTCATCTTCAAGTTCAAGGAGGCGTGTTGTGAGCAGTTTGCTGCTTGTCCAGCTGCTCAATTTGACCTAGTAGATGTGCTAAAGCCACTCTTAGTTCTTTGACAGATTCCGTCATCATTTCAGTGCGATGTCTGAATCCACTGCCGTGGCCAGGTATCCATTTTGATTCTCCGGACGCTGCTTGCGTACAGCCTTTCATTCTTAATGCAAAGGTCACAGAAGTCTTGTGCTTGTGTGAGCGGCTTGTTCTGTCTGCATCGTGCAGCAACTCACTTGACTCTTGTCCGGCGTATTCGCATTTGCGGGAGTTGCAATACAACTGTACAGCGGTCAGCTACGCAGCCGCTGCTCCATGTGCTTCGTCAATACTTTTTTGCGACAAGCCTCTTCGGGATATTTTGGGTCCGTGCGAAAATGTACGAGAACGCACGGCGGGGCAGTCTTCAGGTTAGTGTTCTGTGGCCCACATTGTGCAAACAGGTGGGGCATTCATACGTATTTTCTATAACTAGTCACATGAAATCTAAAGCACGGCAACATTCTGAGTTTGTCCGGTGACACAGGTGTCAACCAATTGCAATACTTCACATTACGATGACGCCTAGGTGTCTTTAAAGGGAGCAGCACCATTTGGCTTTCGAAGCGCCAAAGGCACGCCTATGTCATTTGGCTGCTAGTATCGTGGCTGTGTCCGAGTCCAGTGCAGTTCTGCGAGTTGGCGGATGCAAATAGTGAGTGGCTGGTTTTAAATGGTAATGGTAACAGTGTTGGAAGCTTATGTAGGTGAAGGCGGGCTGCAATTATCTTGCAGAGACTGTCAGAAAACATATTTGACATGGCCTGCCTGGCTCTGGGCTGTATAGAGAACATGTATTCTTCTAGACTTTGTCGTTCTTGGACACTCATATGCATTTGTCTGATGTAGTTGGATTGCATGTAGACCCGTTGCCTTGAACGCCAAGCAGAACAATGTTGTCTTCACACTAAGATGGTTCATTTGCAGTCTGTTTTTTGCTGTTAGTGAAGACATGCGCCACTGTCGCCCCTCTTGCACCAGAGGGTATGTCGTTGACATCCATTGGCCTTGACATGTTGCTTTCTGAATCTAATTTATTGGCAAAATTTATGCAATAGTCCATGCACAAATCACAAGGAGGCCATCGTTTTCCACTCAGTTGTAGGCATCGTTGTCACACTGCATAGAAAGTGCGCAAAGCAAATGGAAAACAAGACAGTGTACACAATTGGCCTAGGATTAGACATAGTCTATTATTACACTCCTGGCAGGAGCGCACTTCCATAGAGGTCTGACATATTGTATTATAACCACAACTATGAATGAAAGCATTACCCATGCTTGCAAAAGCTAGAACCAATGCTAGATCAGCAAAAGGTGCATGTTCAACCCCCTTTATATGGGACACTTGAGGATTACCTGATTACAAAATAAACACATTTAATTAATTGAACAATGGTAGATTGCTGCTTTACAATGTACAGAATGATTTTGTATGGGCCAGTGGTAGCTTTTCTTAGAAGACGTTGCTGTAGACAGTATAGTAAAGGCACCTATCAAGACATGTGCGTGGCACTCAGCAAACATGAATGAGAAAGAAAAAGCCTTTATCAAATATTGCATACAAAAGATGGTTACAATTTCAGAAGCACTTGTGTGTGCACTCGTTCACATACAGAAGCTGCCAAGCTGTGGCGATGCAGTGCACAGCACGCTGTTATGAGCATTTTGTTCATCTTTGCAAACTTCTACATCAATGCCTCAGTGGCGGCTTCTCCGCATTGCAGAACTTGGGCCACGTGACCGCGCTCGACAAATAAAGGAGCGGGCGACGCATGAAATGCAGAAATACACATGTTCGTGGCGCGGTGATTCTTGGTTGGGCTGCGTAGGCGAGTTCGTCCTGGTGTGTACAATCGTCAACGAATGAAATGCGACAACGCGACCTTGGGCCCTTAAATGGATTCTGTGCTGAATCTTAGTGTACCGAGAATGGCTCATACATGGCTGCGTGATTAAGGTAAGAGGCATTCAGATTCACGAGCAACTCGTGTGCTTTCAATTACTCTCTGTAGTACGTTTTGCGGTGGGATAATATGTGCTGCGGGGAAAGAGCACTCGCAATATGTGTTTCATAAGCTGACGATTGTAGGCATGTCTGTGGGTGCTCGGACCTTTGCCAGATGACGTCCATGCTTTTACTCAAAATATAATACGCGCCATCCCGATAACAGGCGCCACGGAAAATCTCCGCCGCGCTTGACGGTTTGATGAACGTATGTTTGTGAGAAGGTTGTGCTTAAATTAACAGCCGCGGCAAAGTGCGAGAAAACGCGTGTGATGGTGGATGTGGGTATAAGGTGCGAAGGCATGAGCAGCGTTCTCGAACGATCACTTTCACGGGCTTACGGCACCTTCCGCGTCGAGCGTCTACGAACGACAATGTTTTTGGCAGACGGGGAGGGTGAAGGGGGAAACCGCGGTTGACGGTCTGGATTGTACTTTCACTACACGTATATTCTATGTACCCAAAAATCCCGGACTCTGTCGACTAAGTTACCTAGTGTAGCTTTCTGTATGGGGTTTCGCCCAAACCTTGGGGTAGTAAAGTGATTCTGAGAGGCACACCTCACTGCACGATCAAATTTGTCAGGGCACACATTTTCTGCACAACGGATATAGAACAAGACATATCATAAATGTAGAGGAATCTTGGGGACTTGTGGACTTGGTAAAGCTCCGGTGGGAAACCAAAAAAGTGGATTCGACTTCATTCATTGCCCCTATCCCGGCATTGAGTGCGGCCAGTGCTCCGTTCTCGTCTTGTTTAACTATTCCACTAGGTTGAGCGTTATTTTGAATACCATCAGAGCACACAACGATGCGGTGCATTAAACAAATGCGGTGCCCTTACTTTACTTTTCTTTACAACGTTAAAAGATGACACTAGCTTCCTTACGTTGCATACTTTTGTTTTCTTTTATTTCTTTTCATGAGTACCGCGGTAGGCTGTAAAGACATATAGTAGTTGAAAGCTCTATCATCAGCCCCATTGTCTTTTTGTAATTCTTTTCGCTAAAGTGAGACGAACATGTCAAAGACTTTTCACACAGTTTTTATCTGCACGCTTTGCTACATGTACCATCCTGAGAAATTATTTTTTAACTGTTCTAATTAAGTCAGATGGGAAGCGGTGGTGCTAGACAAATGGCCCTTTTGTTGAACTTGTACCATACAGCAGCGGCATAGCATAGCACCATCACAAACACATTCGTATGAAGGCTTCAACAATTTTTTACTGCACCAAAATAAGAATTATGATGAAAAACAGAGTGCAAGCATGGCACAAACACAATCGAAGACACTCAAGGAATCCATTCCACAATGCTGGTCAGCGCCTTCCCGTAGACCTGTCCCGGAACAGTGACATCCCCGCCAAACTGGTGGAAACAACTGGCACCTGCTTCAAACCCTTGCCCAGTTCTGCGTGACGCAGGAGGCATGCTCATGTATGCTTTCATCGAGCGGCCGTGAGAGAGTACAATGACTACAGAGGAAGCGCAAGAGTAACTACTTTTACATTGTGTTATATATGCTTATAGGAGCAGCACTGTTATATGAACTTTCAAAACTGATAGCAGGAACACAGCATGCCGTAATGGATATGTTACATTATGAATACTGTCAAAGTAAACTGACCATAATCACCCGGAGGAGTCTGTTATGTTCAACATGCCATGCTCGCTGAACATGCCTCCTGAACTCCTGCTGCTTATCGGTCGGCTATGGACAAGGCCAGATGGGAAGCTTAGTGCTTGTCCAGGTTGTAAGCAGTGGTGCCTCCTTGCCAAGCAATGTCCACATGTGACATCAACTGTGGAGGTGGGACGCAGATCAGCACATCAAAGCGCCTGTAGATGTTGCTGGACACAGTGCTGACACGTCTGGTGTTCTTCTGCTTGGAATCCCATCTGCCTGCATCTCTCATGCACCCATGTGCTGTTTCAAATGGTCATTTTTCTTTGTTTGGTGCCATAATCATTTACTGACTTTTTCTTTGTCATGACACCTTGGTTGGTAAAATGCCCCTTAAACCTGTTTCAGAAGTATGCTTGCTTGGGCCAAGTAGTCACAGGGGACTTGGATAATGAGGATAACACCGAATAAGAATGGATTGGAGTCCGTTGAGTGAAACAGTCGTTGAGTTTCTGCTGCCTAACGATGCGCAAGGAATAATTGGAAATTCTACAGCTATTATATAATACTTGATTTCATACTGGCAAATTTCATGTAACGAGTTGTTTCGCACTCCTTTTAAACATGTCAGGCGTTTATTAGGGCCCCACGTGCAATACGACCCCTCCGAGCATGTGAGGACCTTGAATAAACAGAAAGCTACAAACATTCACAAGCGCAGCCGCCGCAAGGAGCCGTCGTTGCAGAGCGTGTCCGGAGAAACACTGCGGCTTCCATACAGCCCATTCCATAGAGTTAGTAGAACAACTCTAGAGGAAAAGCTGGGCCGGAAAAGTGGGAACCTCTAGGGCGCCGTCCTGTTGCTACTGGTCGATGTGGCCAGCGCACTTACTATTGAAAGAGCTGAAAACAAGTACAGGTCACCTTATGCTTTGTCATCTAAAAACGCATACCTGATGGCTTTATGAAGGTGGTGCGTTAATATTAAGTTTACAGAAAGCGATCGCTAAGTCCGTGACTTATTTAAATCACGATGTACGCATTCATGCGATAAAGGATGACGCGAATTTCGGTTTCGAATCTGTTTTTTGGATGCGTAGTAGTTTCGTACAGTTTAGGTTTGAGGCATTGATTTGACATGCGATCGCGCGTCGACATCGGACGCTGTGGCACACTCGTGCCTTATGTGCCACCGAAGCCCCGAAGTGCTCTGGCATATACCTTCACATGTAAGTAAACGAATGTATCTCCTTGTTGAGAATATCACGCGAGTAGGCAGCTCTTGTGGCGCATCACAATCGTTTGAAAAGCATCACAGTATAGCATTGTTCTACATGCGGAGCGGTGTTTTTATTTGCCGGTTTCCCTTCAGTAGAAAATTGCTGGACAGGTGGACCAGCGCACCGGAATTGTACTGGCGAAGCCACAAGCAACTCAAAGAATCTGTTTAAGTGTTGCCCTTTGAACAATCATGCTTCTACAAAGGCCACAGCAGAAAAACAACATCCTGATGCCGAGTATTTCTGTGCCGCGAAGTAATCAAGAGGCGAGTGCCTAGTGCGGACGAAATCGAATGCATCGAGACTTAGAACGACAGAAAGCTGAGCTTGTTTGTGAGGATTCATTGTGCAAAAGAGAGGTGAGGCGTGCAGACAGGACACAAGAGTAGAGAAGTGGGCAGCGCTCGCGTTGTTTGCTTGTAAATACTCTACTGTTGTGTCCTGTCTGCACGCCTCACCTCCGTTTTGCATAACGAGTGCATCAACCCACATATTAAGAGCGTAGGCGTTTTATTAACTGTGCAATATTTTCAACACTTCCTTGCATGCCATTTCATGCGGAATATCTTTCCTGGTCACAAATTTGTGCGGCGAATCTATTTGCATGATCGACTCCAGGACAGTGGGACCGTTCACTTGCAATTGATGCTGAGTTTTTTACATGTGCATATCTGCAGTTTATGGATACATCAGATCCCTGCGAGCATTTTCAAAATTCAATTATTTTAGACAACAGGCACATATGCAATACTGACATAATTTCAAATACCACTAAGCAGCTGGGACACATTTTTGTTGACCATACTCGCAGGTAAAATAAGTAGATCATGTGGACCGCTCCAACTCATTTTCCTTAAATCAATGTGTACAAGGGGTATGCAAAAATAATTTTTTTCTCGCGCACCGATTATTTTGCTGTATAAGCAAGAGAACCCACCACGTTAGTGTAACGTATCTTGTACATCACATTAATATGTGCTTTAATTTACCAAGTGAGATGAGTTATTTTTATGGCTCATTCAGTCATATCACAATTCACCAATCTTCAATTGCATTTTGGAAATGTTTAATGAAACATGTTTCCCTTTTATGCAGATATGCAATGACAAGCCCTTCCGTGTGTTCCAAATGTAAAATTTAAGCTCTAAATTAAAGCAGACATTTCTAGTCAGAAACAAGCAAAAATGGTGAATACAGAGTATCAGGAGCCCAAGGTACAGAAATTATGAGAAGTGCCGAATGATTTTAAGGAAAGAGTCATATTAGAAAATGCAAGACTCTTTAGTGGAGGTCAAGCAAGTCAATATAGGTAGAATACTCTGCAAAATTATGCGAGTGAGGGGATGTCAAACAATGGGTCAGGAAATGCGTTGTTTTACATCAAAACAAAAGCTGATTGCCATTACATAAGTCACTTTAGCATTATGAGACTGCTGCTTCATAAATTGTGAAATAAACCGAAAAACAAGAAACGCAAAAATAAAAAACAATTTAATGATGCTCTCTCCCCACTGGGATAAATAAAAATAAACACATCACATCTAATGTGGACATATCAGACGCCTTGTGAAACACTAAAGGAAAAATTACTAAGGATCTCGCAGCAACACCTGCAGGTAAAAACAGAAGCAGTCAAAGTGCTGGTGTGTACTGGACACTATGTTTGAAAACTTTTAGGCAAGAAAAGTGCAAGAAGCAGCCATAACAACTGCATTTATTTCCATAATTCCCCATTTGAATGGCCTTTCCTTTTTGCTTAGACAATGCCTACGCCTAGCCACAGCAGCTCCCTCATACAGACTCCGCAAGCCAAGAGGCCGTGGACGCAAATGCAGGTAAGAGGCAAGAAGCAATAGCACTGGTATCGACATTCATCTAATTTCTTTCTTTTTTTTCGTTTAGGCAGCCAGTACACCTGGAACAGCCACCTTGACTACGGATGTGTCACCCTCGTCGCCAAGGAAACATTTGAGGGAAAGCGACAGGCAATGTGAACAGCCACTTCTCCATGTAAACGATACTCTTTCTCTCGGATGACTCCTACGCCTCGCCACGCCAGCACACTCGTGCACAAAGATGCCGCGGAGGCACGTGCAGGTCAGAGGCAAGAAGCAGTGGCACTGGTGTCGACATTCACCCAATTTCTTTTTCTTACACTGAGGCAGCCAGCACCCCTGGAACAGCCACCTTGACTGCGGGTGTGTCAGTAGATTCCTGTTGTACATATGCTGATAATAAACTTCAGTAAACTTGAACTTGATAAAAAACTTGAAGGCAAATGGGACATTGATGCATTGTTTTTTTTAACGTTTATTGTACACATACAATATATGTTATAGTTTGAAGTGCTACAAAGCGTATTTTGAAGCTTCCTCCTATATTTTGCACCTTTAATTACGTATGTGTTGTATGGCCCTCAATGCAGTTCATGTTGTAGCAGCTGCTTTGTCTGTGTATCGCACATTGGCTTAAGCTCGTGATATCCACATGCTTCTCTCACATATACAAAATAAATTTATATGTAGTCCTCAGTGTTACAACAAAAAATGAGAGTAAACAATCCAATCGTGGAATTGTGTTTATTGCAGCAATTCCTACGACAGTTATTGACAAGTTGACAACTTGAACTGTTCAATCCGTCCATAGCCTCCTCTATTTTTCAAAAGTAAAGGAGGCTATGACCCGTCATGTCAAGGAATTGTATGTATACATAAAAAAAGGGGGGGGGGGTATAGGATTAGGGCGGTACAAAAAAATGTACCAACACCGTCCTCTAGACCCATTCCGTTAAGTACCTTAACAAAGCGTATTGTGCATAAAGTTCTTACAACCAACTCTGCTATTACTACACACGCCAGGAGACGCGAGCTACATTTGCCATGACGCATTCGCGACTGCACCGGACGCCCTCCATATTATTCTCGTTAATCGTGCTCACTGCACCAAGGCAAAAGAAAGATCATGGGCGCAGATGCCTTTAAAGTATCTCGACCTTGCGAGGCACTGCTGCGCGCGCCAGCGGAGCTGTCCGTGCGAACCCTCACTGGCACACACCTGCCTCGGCGGCCCCAGCCTACGTACCGTTCTGCTTCGAGCTTTGATCCCCCCACTGTCCCTTGGGTGCCCTGGAGTTCCTGCGCCGCATGCTTTATTATGATCTCAGGTGCTCTCCTGAGACTTCCGTTTGTCGGTTACATATGCTGGATCAGTACTTATGTACTGGATCAGCAATTATAATAATAAAAAAACCCGATCTATCGTCGCGACGATAGATCGCGAAAACGGCTTTTGCAACATACCGCGCCCGTGCGAAGAGAATTACGGAACGCCAACGAGGAATCTGACCACAGCTTCGAGCTCGTAACCTCGTCGAGTGACACTCCTGCAACAGGCGTGACCGCTGAAAACCGCATACCGCCGGAAACTTCAACAGGATCATCCCTCGGTTGCATAACTGCATAACGGCCAACATGGACCAAACCCACACCGTCCCGCAACATAGAATAAAGAACCAACTTATAAAGCCCAAACACACGGCAGCAAACACACATCACGACACTACAAGCGAGACGCCATGCTGCTACGCTGCTACGGTTGCCGGATTGAAACTGACTACTGTCACCAAGTCCAGCAAGCGTCTCAGGAGCTGGCAACCTCAGCGCGTAGCAACATGGCGGCGGTCTTGCGGTTCCCGATTTCAATGCATGGGCCCTATGGTATGGGTAGTTTGTTCTCTAGAGTCAGTATAGTAATTCTATGGCCCATCCCATAGAGTTTCTCACTGTAATACCTAGAGGGAAATCTGGCGCCACCGTCTATGGGAGTTTCTTAAGGGGGCACCGTGCCGTCATGGGAATGACGGTATATGTGTCTGCGAGGCTCGTGTTGGCTGGTGTTGTAAGAGGGTTCGTCTAAAACGTGGATATGGCTACATAAATAACGCGCTCTCAAAGTAAAATCTTAATGAAATGTTTCCATTCACGCATATTACATCTTTACTCACCCACACTGCATGACCAAGTGAAGAGAAGCAAGAACAGACGACCAAGTGTTTCAGAGCGAGCGCGAACCTTGTCGTCTGTCCTCCAACTTTAGCGGCCCGCTGATACTTTTTACGTAACATATAGTCGTACACGCAATAACAAGTTTTCATAGTTAAACAAAACATGTTTTCGCGTAATAATAAAGCTAAAACAGCTTTTCACGTGCTGTTTTAGTAGAAAGGGAATCATTGTGAAAGACGGAACGGTATTTGCCAAGTGCGTCTTCAAGGTGTCCTGTCTCTACGAGAACGATGCCAATCCGAAGTCACAACATACCGGCATTCCCATGCATACCACAGCGCAGCAGCGCCAGATTTCCCTCTAGGTAATGTAGTGCGAAACTCTATGGCCCATCCTGAAGTAGCGCCACCTGGTGATGTTTACACAAGGAGCCTCAGCCACGGCCCTTCCTGAACACAGTACGAGAGCAAGCAACACGATTCCAAGCCTCTTTAGGTATGGTGGCGCCATCTAGCTCAGGTGCCTGCAAGTGCATCCTTTCACGCCCTGTAAAGTGGGGCAAGGCACTCGCATTGACGGCAAATAAACTATGTAGCAGGTTCGGAAGCCTGCGTTCCAATCTCTTGCAGAGAGAGAGAGAGAATAAGAGCTCGAAGTAATTTGGAACGTAATAAATAGCATCGGGCACAAAGTGTGCAATATTGGACAAAAATCTTTTTGACTTCACAATTTTACGGTATGCGAGCTAATAAGAAATTACGATGTTGTTCCTTCAAGCGCAGCCAATTCTTATGCGAGCATTCAAGTTTGCGATGAGAGAACATAAATGAAAATCTTTGCGAAAGTGCCGTATACAAAGGTTACGCCGCCTTTAAAATTTTAAATGTTACTGAAAATCGAACTCTTCTGTTGTACAAGGCACTTTACCTGTATATATTTTGTTCATGTCTGTGAAGGAAAGCAAATATTTGTGGAACGAAGGGGTAGCTGACGCGCTCTCTCTTTAGGTTATGGTTTGGGTTCCAGCCGGCGGAGCACTTTTGTTACCTACATTCTCAGTGTGTTTGTTCCACATTCTTTTTTACTTTCACATTCGATATAGGCTCGCTTTAGAAGCAGAAGGCTCTTCCGCACTCTGATAACGCATTTGTGCGGATCGTTGCCTTAACTATAAAGTCAACCTCGAACTTAAACTGATTATTCTTCCTGCGCTCCTTCGTTTTTCATCTCACAGGCATATATTTTCATTTTTTGCGATGTCCTGAGCACGTTTGCTTGGCGCGCTTTTTCTTCAGCTTTATCGTTACCGATTCACGTACTCTTCCAGTTTCAGCGCAGAAGTGCGGGTACTACTCGCACGCGTGTTATTGTAAGTATTGTGTTTCATATGCCCTCGGGATACTTAATATACTTATTCTATAGAGTCTGTGAATTGCCTGTACAGTTCTTGTATAAAGCTCTTAATTCCTATAGACTTGCATTTTCTGGGTATAAAAAGTGCATACGCTGTTCTAGAGATGTGTATAACAGTAATAGAGAGTTTTAGAATAGGGGCCCCAAACGTTTTGGGGCCCCAAAGAAATAGCGTCGAAGCCACTGCGCATGCGCAAGACGCAAACTCCGTTTGGGTTTTGCGTTGGGAACGCTATTTCACCGATTTAGCGGGAGCCCAAATAGCGGCCCCAAAAGCTTTGCGTCGGCAAACATGGCGGCACCCATCGAAGCGACGGCTCTAACCTAGCGCAAAACTGGGTTCGATTCGCGGTAACGCGTGAAGTTCGCAAGCTAGGAGAAGTGAGTGCGGTTATCGCTTTCTCTCAACTAGCGTGTGTTATGGAGATTGACTCATTAGACGCCGCTGATTTTGAATTCGATTGTGGATTTTATGGCTCGTAGGCCTAACGCGGCTAAGCTTGGCTGGTGAAGGCTAGTAAAGTTGGTTTGCTCAAAACTAAGCGCAACTAATTGTTTGCTGCTTACAGAGAATAACCTCTAAATTGTACTTAAACGCGAATACACGCAAGTAAAAATTATTATTCCTATCATAAAATGGTATATTTTATTTAATTATTTCTAATAGTTTTTCTTTGACGCCGTAGTGGCGCTGTCAGCGCAAGACGCTATCCGCAAACGTAAAACCCTATTCTAAAACTCTTCAATCCTACGTGCCCCAACGCTAACACCCGCAAAGCTCTTTGGGGCCCCAAACTATTGGGGCCCCTATTCTAAAACTCCCTAATAATCTCAATACAGAATTTGCTAAACAGCCTATTTACAGTGGCCTGTTGTGCTCCACATATAAATTTTAGCGGTTGCATGTGTAATGTTCGAAGACTTCAGTCAAGAGGAAGATTATGGCTGGAGTGTACAGGGTGTCTCAAGAAAGTCTGTAGACTTCCCAGAAGATGTCTATAGACGTTTCGTGCTCATCAAAATCTTTTTGTCAGTTACCTCTACAAACTAATTCGTTTCCATGTCCCATTGCTGTTGTAGGTAGGTCGCAAGATTTTCTCCTCGTCTTGTCGCGCCACACAAGAACGAACAGCAGTAGCGCGATGCAAGTATTCAACGTGCCCATCATCCGGTAGAGGTTGTCGTACGATCCTGAGGTGTCGCGGAAGAAACCTGCATCGCAAACGCGTTTGCTGCACTTGATAAAACAGAAATTGAACAACCAGTGCACAAAGACTAAAACAAAATGCGCTCTTGTTCTTACAAATGGATGACACTAGGAAAGGCTCAACAAGGCCGCATTGCCGTTGAAAAAACAAGCGCGAGAGGTTGGGACCACGTTTGACACAACACTTTTGTCATGTTCGTCTCCGAGCAATGCTCAGGCGCCAAACAAGGGCATGACAAGAGCTACATTAACTTGTACGACTTCTGCGACTTATATATAGGACTACATGAACTTACAATCCACGACAGGCGAACGCATGTATAAAAATGTCACCGCCCAAGCGCTCCGTACAGATTGTTAACCAGTGAAGCTGAAATGTGCAGCCCCAGTATTTATCACCGCGTCAATTCCGACGGTTAAATAAACGATGACTCGGTAGGCTGCCGGGTCCTCTGTAATCAGTTGCTGCTTGCGCTCGGCTAAACGAGCCTGTTCTTGTGCCCGAGCTGCACCATCAGCACGGCATAGGCTAGCTCGTTCCCGGTTCTGCTCGCTGCGTTGCTGATTGAAAGCTGCCTGCTCCTCAGGAGTACGCATGAAGCGTGGCCGGAGAGAAAAAGCTGCGGGCGCGCCCGGCTGCGACGGAGAGCAACGACGTCTCTACTGGCGCTGCCAATCGCGCGCCTATCTCTTTTCCTCGCGCATGCACGTGTGGTTGCCGCGAAGGAGTTTTCGGCACACAAGCGACAGACGGACGGACGAATCGGCTAGCCATATAGAGCTTCGCTGTAAAATATGGTATGAACAAGAATTGGTCGAAAAATTGCTAGGTATTGGGGCGCTATAACGTAAAACTATTCCAAACTTTTCTATTCCAATTCTGCTATCAGCCCTCCACGATTGGTCAAAAACTTTTTTCGGACACCCCCACTTCACCTGTCTTTCACGCGACGTCACGAAAACCGCGATACCTCCCCATCTGATATGATGTGTAAACACTGATTATGCATGAGTTAACAGAAAAAAGAAAAACAGTTATTTCTGATTCGACCCCTTTTCGCTATTAGCCCTCGGCTATTGGTAAAAAGTTTTCGGGCTGCACCCATTTCACCTGCCTATCACGCGACGTCACAAAACCGCAAGAAATCACCGCGTCAAAGTGACGTGTACGCGACAAAGGTGCATTAATATGCCGAACAAAACTGAATTTTCTTCGGAATAGCCGCAGGCTGCCCCGTTCCGAAAGGAATAGAAGATGGCTGCCGCCGATCGGTCAGACGCTGGCTACTCGCACCTGCCTGAGAGCATGGGTGTATTTGCGTAGAATAAAACTTCTTGTGTGGCCGTGTAACGTTTTCGAGCACTTTCGGCACGTTTACCCCATCATTCTGCCAACTCTTCTTTGCTAAGGGTCGGTTTTAGCGTCATTCTTGAGCTTCCGTTGCATGCCGTCGCGATTTTCGACCAGCCACCACAAGCTAAGTAAGGGAAAGCCGACCAATCGTAGACGCTGGCACAACCCTCTTCATCCTGTTATCGACTTTCAGTGCTGTGGCTCGGCCCCATCGAATCCCTCTCCACTTGAGCGTTCTCCTCGCCTCTTGTCAGCCAATTAGATACGACAAGCCGCTCAGTGTAGGCAATGTTATTCGTTTTTCAAGCAAACAAAAGTGACCTCCTATGAACGAGAAGAGCGTTTGATTGGTCTGTCCAGACAACCCTGCGGGTGACCGCCCGGTGCTTGCGTTGGCGGTTACGCAAATTTGACGTCAGGAGATTGGAATAGAAACATATTGGAATAGTTTTACGTTATAGGGCCCTTGGTCACAGGCTCCCTCTACTTCCCAGAAATTTGATGACTCATTGGACGAGCGTACGGCGCATGTGGCCTGATTCGGTGCTCGGAATATTCGGAGAAACTAAGCTGCTGCGCTGGCATACAGAAGTGCTCCCAGTGAGCAGCTCTCATATCAGCGAAGCAGACGAAGAAAGTGCCAAATCCTGCTGCAGGGCATATTTTGTCACTAGCAATGCGCAGAATTTTCGCACAAATGTGACGCACTTTCCGTGGTTGCAGCTACATTTATGTGTCGTTGTCAGTTATACCCTGTCTGTCATTCGTCGCGGCAAATATTCCAGTCACGACGACACTGCCACAGCATGAGAGGCTTTCGAGAAGGTAAGGTCACGACATATCGCTGAAAGACCGTAGCTTGCAGTAGATGTATGAGAGCTAGGAGGTCACTTGCTGTTGGGATAGTTGGTAGTGCACACCATGCTCGGAGAGCATGGTACTCTGGTATTACATCATCATCTGGGAGTCTCTCTTGAGGCAATGGAACGTTTGAACGTCCTTCAATAGTGCGGCTAGTGCAACGGTTGAGCCTCGTAAGAATGGTTTAGAGTTTACTTTTTTTTACCTATGGACATTCCTATTCTAGCCGACAGGATCACAAAAACTGCTTTAAATTAAAGTGTATTGCGGAAAAAGCTGCTCTCATATACACACAACGAATCCTCACAGCAACATCAAAACTCAAGTGCACAAAATGCCATAAAATAATAGAAGCGGTGAACTATTGTGAGCGATACGCAAAAGCTGCTCAACCACCGGCAACGGTGATTAAAAATTATCAGCACTGATAAGGAGGCATCACTTCCGATACCTGGAATACTGGCGCAACTTCCTTGTGTGATTCACCGTATCTTATATATGCACATTTTACAGCGCTGCTCTTAGGTGCCCGTTCCTGCGGCGAGCGTTGGCGTCAGACCTCGTAAGCGAGCGAACGAGCACAGAGAAGGATGAAAGCAAATGCGGAAAGCAGAAGGAAATGAAAGACGGCGATAACGAACAGGGCGCGAGGAGGACGGCGGAGGCGGAGGGTGCAGGGGAATGATGAGGCGGAAAGCGGAGGAGGAGGGCATGGCGAAAGGGTGATTGTTTACAAGCTGTCTCTCGCTATCTCCCGATTAGTGAAGCAGTCATACCACACTTCGCTCTGTTTGCAACATGCTGCATGAGACAGATTAGCCACGTCAGCCAATATGTTGCGAAATCAAAACGCACAGAGCTTCGCTTTAATTTGCTATTAGGGCGTATCGTAATCGCCGATGAAAATTTTTCCTCATGCAGTTTGGAACTTCGACTTTTTCGCCATTTAGTGATGTTTGACTACGTTACAAATTCTGCGTGTGCCGCAGTAAGCCATAGATGAAATGGGAAGGTATCATGGGAAGGTATTACATTAAAATATAGAAAGAAAGGATGTGGTGATAGCACGAATAAACTCCAGAACAGAGGACACGCAAAGAATGCGGACAATAATTAGAAAGCGCCGTGTAGTGCCGAGAATAACACATAAACCCTTGATAACAACACTCAGACGAAAACAAGCAACACTTCTGCATCCCTTGCGAATGAAATCAGCCTGATCGCGGTCACAAGAAAACTTGAAGCTAACAATGATAGCACATAATGGGACTTTAATGTGGCTACCGCAGAACACCGCATATGGCAAAAGTACGGAATTAGCGAGCGCAGGTAAGATTCCAGGGCACCTCTCGCGCGGTGATTGATTCATGAGGCTTAACGTCCCGAAGAACGTCCTGGGACTATGATGGATGCCGTAGTGGTGGGCTGCGGTTTAAACGTGGCAGCCCGACGTTTTCTTTTTTTAAGTAAGCATGCAATCATAAATGCACATGCAGCGTTCTTTTTTTTCCATATAGAACTCATCGAAATGCGCCCCCCCCCCCCCCGGCGGGAAGTTGAACACGCGACCTCGCGTTCAGCAACAGGACTCCATTGCCGCTAGTGCGGCGGCGAGGGGGAGACTGCTGTCCGCAGTAAAGGAGTTAAGGAATACCAAAAGTCTAGACACCTTTCCATCGTGATCTGCCACTCACCTATGATTGTTGGCCCGCTTAACGACAGCGGCACAAGCGTCAGTCCAAGCATGCCGAAGAACGTAGGCAGCCGCTCGACTCCACAGTAGTCGTTGACCAAGACGCTTCGGATACAGGTCACAAAGCCCTGACACACTCCTAGCACCAGGTTCAGTGCGACAAAGGCAGGTAGGGACTGCACGGACGGCATGAACGCCAAGCAGGCGCCGGATCCGATGAAGCAGGCAACAGCCAATGGACACCGGCTGTGGGCTACGTAGTCCGAGGCGAAAGGCAAAAGCGTCCTTCCGGCGAACTGACCCGCTGCGTTGTAGGTGAGCACTAACTTTGCCTTCTCGAGGGGAGATCCCTTGTCGCGGCCGTAGTCCACAATGGTCGTAGTGTGCAACGATATTGTCCAGTCGCCGAGGGCGTACACGATGAGCAGTACGTAGAAGGCAAGCCGACTGAGGAGAACCAGTTGTTCCAAAATGCTTTTACTCGAGTCAGAAGGCAACAATTGCAAGACGGTTGCTGCCGGCGTTCCGTAAGAAAGGCGCCGGTCGTGGTCAAGACATGTTGATCCGCATTTATGAGATTGGCTATTGCGAGCAGAGCTTTTGAGGGCTGATAGATGTTGTGCTTGGAAAGCCTTCCCGTCACTAGAGATTTGCTTGTCGCAGAACACCTCAGTACGATCTACATTTCGGGCCAGCACACTTAAGTTCGTTTCACACGGCGACGCAGCATAAGCTGGCCTGTCGCTGTTTGAATCTTTCTGAATTCCGCGTAGATCATTGCAGCTTCCTTCCGTGACATTTCTGGTTTCGTGTTCACTACCTGACATGTTCCGCATATTGCACCACTGAAACCTAAATACGAGAGGACGTGGGATGCGAAGAAAGATGTCCAGTGGCAAGGCATTCATAGCTATTGCTGCGCCGATAAGGAGGCTTCCTCCCAAGCCGTAATTTGATGCGGCGGCCGAAAAAAACAGGGGCCCAGCTATGCCCGATGCGGCCACGCCGACGTACTTGGCGGCTGTGGCTGTTGCTTTGTACTTGTCGAAGTACAACATTGTGTACACGGTGAAAGAAATGACAGATGCTCCAGCGCCTGCACCTGCAAAATCCAAGGTAACAATCATAGTTTTAATTATTCACATCAGAAATAGCACTCTAAAAATGCCCAACGAAAGGTAATTGCAATACACAATACATGTTTTAGCAATGTTTTTGACAGAGCTGTTTTTTCGTAACATTCACATCAACGTTTTCCCTAGTACTGGCATAGAATGATGTGTTTAAATACGACAATGCGAACGCAGATTTGCCACGCTATTATAATTTCTAATAATCTGATTGCAGTTCTGCTACCACCGACGATGACGGGTCTATCGTATTCTTCCTTCTGTTCAGACTGCTGCTACTGCCGCCGCCGCCGCAGCCGCTGCTGCTCAGCCTAGGTGACGGCTTCGTGTCCTTGGACACGGGCGGCTTCGTCGGCGTGCTGGACAGCCCACGGTTGATCGGCGAGGTCGTGGCTGTGCAGGACCGCCTCCCAACGCGCCCTTTTCTTTGAGACTGCGATGGCTACCCCGTTCGTCGGGCCCTCCTGACGCTCGCTACAGGTGCATTCTCGCAGCATGTTCTGCTGCGTTGCTTTCGCTCCGCACGCTTTAAAGTACATCCACACTAGCGACAAGAACGCGCGCGGCGAGCGGTGCTGTCGCGTGCGGCAAGGTTCAAGAAAAGCGGCAGCAGTGCGCGACAAACGCGCGAATATGTGCGACACACATGTTTTCGCGGCAGTCGCAAGACGAGCACCAATAAGAAGCGAGCCGCGCTGTTGTGGCGCCACCATTCGGATGAGCAAAGAATCCTAATCTATGGGCTCTGAGATTTAACAGTGACACGCGCGCCGTAAAATCTCAGAAGCCATTTCCAGTCAAGGGGGCTGTTTTTGTTAAGCCTTCCCACACCGCCACCGAGACGTCGACGAAGAAGTCGCCTCGCAATGGCGGCGTTTTTGGAAAGCGTTTGCGAATATGCGTGACTCTGTGACAAGTCGGACAAGGAGCTGCGCGCCAACAGCTGGCACATTATTGGACAGCAGTTTGGCATGACAGGTGAGTAATTGGTGAAGGCGGGGAAGCAGAGTGTGCGCCTGGCCCTCAATGTCCCTGTGCAGCACCCTAAACTTTCTCGTCCGCTTTGTGGCACGCCGGCGTCGCACAAGTAAAGAAGCCGTCGCTCGAAGCCGTCGCTCGTCGCCGTCGCGCACTAAATTGGCCTCATGGTGTTTAGCCCGAAGGCAACTGTTTTTGCTCATGTATTGAAATGGTGTGATTATATGTCTGATTTTATGTCTCCTGTTGTGGTGTTCGAGCGCGGTTTGAATCTGAAAGGGTGCTTATGTCTACGAACTCGGTGAATTGTCAAGCGGGGAGTTATGCATCATCATGGAATATAGCGGCTGCTGTGTGGAATTACAATTGCAGGGGCGCTTTGCATACGCCTATTGTTTTGGACATGCCTGTGCATTAGCTAATATGAGTTGGCACTTCAAAGTTATGTCATATGAATAGCTAAATCACCCTTCCTCTGGGGCTTACAAGCGTAATGTGTGAATTTTCCTACTGCATGGCAAATCAAAATGTCTGAATCCCTTTAATATTTTTAGAGGAGAAATAAAGTATCAAAATAAAACGTTACTTTAATTCCGTTACCAGTCGTCTATCGCACACGAAACAGAGTTGGTGTGAAAAACTAATAACTGTGGTCTAACTGCAACTTCTACATCAATTCAAGAATGTAAAATGCTAGATTTCAAACTGCAGCAGTAGTCGAGTCTGTCAAGAATGAACTCAATTGTGCACCTCATAAATGAAAATAAGTTCATGCCTTTTAGTAAGCGTCGATGCAGGCCGCAGTGAACTGTTTCTTGTTAGTATATAAATGTGGGTAAACTTGCCATAACAAGCCTTGTTGCCCATTCTTATTCACATCCACTCATATCCGTTGAACTGGAGGACCATATTTTCATCCCTACTGAGCATCATGTTTGCAGATGTGATCCTCAAATCACGGCTTGAGCAGTGACACAACCAGTAATGGTGTGCGGGCACACCGGGCGCGTGCTTAGGATGCGTCACAAGTGGTGTTTGCGACACACCAGACTAATGACACACTTATGACATCTGACGATGACCAATATTCTATTTATAAGTAGGAGTATTGTAACATTGGTGCTAAACGAGAATGATCTGTTGCTTATTTTTTTTCTTTATATATTGCTACGGCATGAGGCGGGCGAGGAGAAGAGGAGGAAGACATTAGCTGGCGCAGCCTCGAGACGCCATGTTTACTTCACCATCACCCTCGTCCATTAGGTAAACCCGGTTCAAAATTAACCGTAACAGTTTTGTGGTGGAGGTGCGGGGTACTTCGACCAACATCACGGAGCTGCTGCAGCAACTACCACGCCGGAGCCGACGCCTCGCTCGACTGCCTCTGACACGACTTGAGATCCCGATGTTCCACAGCGGCGGCCAACAGCCTTCTCTGGCTGCTCCAGTGAGAACAACCGGCCCCTGGATGCATCAGATGCAGCCCCGCCCTTTCTCAAGAAAATTCGGTGAGGACGTGGAGGAATCGCTGACCCACTACAAGCATGTGAGCAAGTACAACGGCTGGAACTCCACGGCTCAGCTCGAAAATGTCATTCTGTTCATCACAGACACCGCGCTAGTGTGGTTCGAGAATCATGAAGATATCTTCACAACGTGGGACAGCTTCGTTACTGACCTCACAGAGTGCTTTGGTGATTCCGCCACGAAAAGGAAGCGGGCGGAGCAGACATTGCTTCAGCGCGCTCAAGTCCCAGGTGAGAAGTACATAGAGGCGATCCTGAAGCTTTGCAAAACGGTCAGTCCTCGAATGTCCGAAGAGGACAAAGTTGGACACCTTCTCAAAGGCAAAGCCGGGGATGTTTACAATTATTTAATCGGAAAGTAGAGTCTCACCTCGGTCGCCGACCTCATCAAGCGTTGCCATACATTTGAGGCCTTGAAGCTGCGCCGTATCACGCCAAAGTTCGGCACGTTAGCGAATGTCAAAACGGTGAGAAGCGCTGACGATAATGACAACTGCAGTTTTCGATTTGACCTCGCGGCAACTACAAGGCAAATTTTCTGCGAAGAACTTGAACGACGCACCAAAGGGACGGATGTCCAACAGCTTCGTTGCACTTCCAACCAACCTCAAGAACATGCGTCTACTGTGTCCGCATTGTCTGCGTTGCCAGGCGTTGCAGACTGTCGAGTCGATCAGCTGCGACAGCACCGACGTTCCTTCCCCGACGACATGACGCACGATCAACGCACTCGTCGAGCTACTACTACCAATCGGAATTCGGGAGATCGCGTTTATTATTCGCAGCGTCCCAGGGTTGACCTCGAGGCTTACAACGTCGGTCGCGCATCGCCTGTGTGTTACAGCTGTGGCTCCTCAAGACACATGGCTCGTTTTTGTCGCCAGCGCCGACAGACAACATATGGCCCACCGCCAGCTTGGCCTAATTTTGAACGTGACAGTTATGACGACGGTTGGCCGACAGACCCTGATACTGCAAACACCACAGGCGCGCCACCCCGGAATACCTTCCGTCAATATTGTAGAAGGAGTGGCTCGCCAGCTTCAGACCGCAGCCTGACGCCCCCAACCAGTCGCCAACGTCGTTCACCGTCACAACGGCGACGTGCTACGTTACCACCGCCGTCGGGAACTAGCCGGCGCGGCTGATGGAGCTAAGGTCGCCTGAAAGTCTTCGTCCCTGCGAAATACTCCTCTGCCTATTATAATGGTGAAGAACAAAGTGCGCGTGTTAATCGATAGTATAACTGCAACTGCATTAGTGGATACTGGTGCTACCGTTTCCGTCATGAGTGTGACTTTCAAAGAGAGGCTGGGTCGGAAAGTTGTGTTCCCGTGGAATGATGGTGTGAGGTTTCGTGGTGTCAGTGGAGATACCAAGTGCCCCTTGGTATTTGTGCTACAAGTATTTTATTCGGAGGAGGAGATCTTAAAACAGAATTTCTCGTACTATCGCAGTGCACTCATGATGTGATTCTCGGGATTGACTTTCTCCAGGATTATGGTGCATCCGTTAACTGTGGCACAGGCGAAATTACTTTCAATAGCGCGCTTCTCGCCACCCTTGCCGAGACATCCTTACCAGAGAAAAACTATTGTGCTGTTTCGAACGATTTGCAGCTACCGCCTTGGTCGCTGTCACGTATCCCTGTCAATTTCGCTGCTGCCGACCTTTCATCGTTTGACGCGCAAGTCCAGCCACTTACGTCGAGCTGCACAAAGAAAGATGTACTTATACCAAGCTCTCTCGTGAGAGTAGTCAATGGCGCCTTAAATTTGTGGGCTTTCACTTGTTCTTGCGTCCCTGCTGTTCTCCTGCGTGGTATGAAGCTCGCTGAATTTGACTAGATTACTTACAGCTCCATTAGAGCTCTAAGCCAGGAGGAGCAGTCTCATACTAGCGATCCCCACCGAAGCACTTCTGAAGAGCAGATCCTACGGATCATCGACAAGGCGCTGTCCTCACATGAGCGCCACGCTCTCGCACCAGTTTTGTGGGTACATCTTCCTGTGTTCGATTTCACACAAAGCGACAAGCGTTCTCGTGCTCGCCACAGAACTTACACCGGATCTGCGCGCCCCATTCAGCAAAAGCCTTACCGCGTTTCATCAACAGAAAATAGTTATCGCTGAACAGGTGAAAGAAATGCTACGGAAAAGTGTTCAAGAGTCCTCTAGTCTGTGGACAGCACCGGTAATCTTACTAAAGAAGAAGGATGGATCGCGGCGGTTCTGCGTTGATTACAGGAAACGGAACGCGGTCACCAAAAAGGATGTGTATCCGCTTCCTAGAATTGATGATGTGATCGATTGTCTACATTACGCTGCCTATATTTCATCACTGGATTTGCGATCGGGGTATTGGCAGATACCCATGCACGCAGAGGATAAGGAGAAAACGGCCTTCGTGAAACCAGACGGTCTTTATGAATTTAACGGTATGCCGTTCGGCCTCTGTAAAGCGCCAGCAACATTCGAACGGTTCATGGACACTGTCCTCCGAAGACTTAAATGGGAAATTTGTTTGTGCTACCTCGAAGATGTGGTGATTTTCGGCAACACATTGAGTGAACATAACAGCTGTCTCAGTCTTGTTTGGATTGTGTCAAACAAGCCGGCTTGATCTTAAATTCCAAGAAATGTCGCTTCGGGGAAACCAAGACGTTAGTACTTGGGTATCTGGCCGACAAAAATGGTGTCAGGCCAATCCACGGAAGATTGAGGCAGTCAGCTCCTTCTAAGTACCGAAGTCAGTGCGAGAGTTGAGGAGTTTCTTGGGCCTGTGCTCGTATTTTCGTCGCTTCGTCCCAAGATTCGCCAACATGGTGTACCCCCTAACATGTCTTCTTCGAAAAGTCGCCCCTTTCAGTTTCGACATCGGCTTGCGACGACGCATTCTGCCAGCTAAAATTTCTACTAATGTCAAGGCCCACATTGCGTCACTTCAATGCATCCTCACCTACGGAAAGGCACGCTGATGCCAGTGGCATCGGCATCGGTGCCGTACTAGTGCAACGTCATAAAGGAGCTCAACACGTGGCTTATGCTAGTCGCTCTTTGACTAAGGCGGAACGCAATTACACTGTGACCGAGCTGGAATGCTTGGCAGCTGTTTTCGCTGTCCACAAATTTCAGCGCTGTAGCTACGGACGCCCGTTCACTATCGTTACTGACCACCACGCGTTACGCTGGTTGGTGAATCTCCGCGACCCGAGTGGACGACTGGCAGGTTGGGCTCTTCGACTGCAGGAATACGACCTTATTTCCTACAAGTCTGGGCGTCGCCACGCAGATGCGGACTGTCTCTCCCAACTTCCTCTGACGACGACTGAGTGTGACGAAGACGATTTTAATGACTGCTTGGCCCTCATTTCTTCTACATTCCAAAACTCGACTACTTCCCGGCAGAGCAAGAAAATTATATTAGTTTGGAACCTCTATTTGTAGCCGCATCGCGTCCTGGAGCCACCGGTCGATCTTGTGTCCGTGACTGCCTGCTTCACAAGCCCGATTATTCGGCTAAAGGCACACGCTTCCTTCTGGTGGTGCCACCGAGTCTGCGAGCGGACATATTGAGAGCCATGCACGACGATGCGATCTCTGGCCATCTGGGATTCATCAGAACCTTGAACCGGACACCGGAGCATTTTTACTGGCCCAGAATGCAGGACACAGTCAAGCACTACGTCGAATGCGGGACACAGTCAAGCACTACGTCGCCAGTTGCGAACAATGTCAACGCTACAAGCGCCCAACGACAGCTCCGCCAGGTCTTCTCCAACCTCTGCCGTCGCCTCGCCTGCCATTTGAACAAGTGGGTATCGATCTACTGGGCCCATTTCCCCGATCATCTAACGACAACCGATAGGTGATCGTATGTGTCAACCATGTGACCCGTTACGCAGAGACGGCGGCCATACATCTGCAGCAGTTGCGTCCGTTGCGACGTTTTTGGATTCATTGTTCTTCGGCGTGGTCCCCCCCCCCCCATTAGTGTCATCATTAGCGATCGGCGGTCGTCAGTTCGTTGCGGACGCCGTAGAAGCACTGCTTCGTCTCTGCAGTTCGCAGTTCCGCCATTCAACGCTTTATCACCCTCAGACAAATGGGCCTGTAGAACGTACGAACAGAACTCTAACTAACATGCTGGCCATGTACGTATCTTCCTATCGCAGAGATTGGGATTACGTACTCCCCTTCATCACCTATGCTTAAAATACTGCAAAGCATGAGGCGACCGATTACAGTCCTTTTTATCTCCTTTACGCACGTCCACCGCTAAGCTGCATTGACACTATACTACCGTTTGACTTTCACAGCGAGTACTCTGTTGCCAAGACGCTTTGTCTTGCCGAAGAAGCCCGGGGTATTGCTTGTTTTCGTACTGTGGCATCGCAACACCGATCGAAAGAGCGCTATAACAGCCGACACCAGTCTGTCTAGTACGCAAAAGGAGACTTGGTGTGGTTGTGGACTCCGGAACGTAAATGTGGCTTATGCGAAAAGTTTTTACCCCAGTACACAGGCCCATTCGTCATTGTAGATCGCTTGAGTTACTTGACGTACGTGATGGCACGCTTGACATCCGCTGGACCCAGTTAGCACATGTTGCTCGTTTTAAGCGGTTTGACCTGACGCTTTCCGAGTGATTTGGACTTACCAAGCAGGCTTTGTCTGGCAACCGGGGATTGCTGCGACATGAGTCAGGCGAGGAGAAGAGGAGGAAGACGTTAGTTGGCGCAGCCTCGGGACGCTATCCTTACTTCCCCATCAACCTGGTCCGGCTCATGCCGTAGCAATTCCCAGTTGCCAGACGAAGCCCGCTGAGCTTCGTCTGGACCTTCAATGTAAAAATAGAAGTTCGTTTGGCAGTTGACTGTTGCAGTCATTTAGATGTGTCGCATTCATTTCAGTAGGAAGACTAAGAGCTAAGATTTTCTTTCAGTGCCGTAGCCTTTTTCTTGACTATCTTGATGTTGTTTTACACCATGTCCTCGTGTTGACTTTTGCGCGCGATATTTTTCAGGCACCCGCTTTATATAACGCAAGAAGACAGCTGCAAGGACACAAGGATGTCAAAGAGCCACCCCAGCGCGACTCCACGTAGTGCAGAGGAGCACACGCGAAACAATCAAAATACATATCCATGCAATTTCGACGAGAAAACAAGAATGTGGGTATATTGGGTGTACCATTTGACTAAATGTCAACAAAACCTTCAAGATACAGTGTCGCACCAAAATGAAAATTCTCACGTGCTCTAGGCAGTCATCTTTTACGTAATGTCTCTGATGGGAAAATGAAGATCAAGTATGCTCTCTGGAGGCAAACACATAGGAGCAAGTGTCATTGAAAAGTAAAAGATGTGTTTTAACGCGACAGCGTTAAGGAGCTCGTGTCGTAGAAAAGCCGGTGTAGGCGGCGTTGGTCGTGAGCGAAAAATCCCCGAAGGCAATTCATAAATAAAAACAACTTGCAAGATGGGCTGGGTGGCAATCGAACCAGGGTAGCCGGAGTGCGAGACCGAGACACTACCGCTCAGCCATGAGTTCGATGGCTAAAAGCGCGACAAAAGCGCCAATAGTGAATGCGGTGTCGCCTTAGAAACGTGCCGTAGAAAGTTATACTGCGATGTATATCGGTAATTATGAGCATGTAAATCACAGAAGTCGCAATTAAACGAGTACCGAAGTACGTTTTCGCTACATTTTCTCTGTACTTGGCGCAAACGCACAGCCATCTTGCGGCAAACACAGAAGACCCCCTCCTCGCAATGTATGGCGCTGCCCGATAGGTGGCGGGACACTCGCCCGCTTTTGCCCTTCGTCTCGTTTGAGCGCATTGGGGCCGTGCGGGGACCGGTGCGGAGGATGACCCCAATACCCTTGCGTTTAATAAGTTTTCTCGCTCTCTCCTCTTCCAGCGTGCGTCACTCGAACCCTCGTCTTTAGGCAACGCGGCTCCGCTTTCCGCTCAAAGCGCGATTCGTAGGTGCAGGGTCCGATGCGGGACGCCTCTGACGTGATCGCTGCGCCGTAGCGCGTCAGGTGGGAAAGTGTCCCCTGCGATGTGTGCCGTGCTGCTGGCGAGGAGTCATGCGTGTGCGCTGTGCTCCCAAGCGAGATAGATGACGATCCCATCGAGGCGTCAGCCCCATGATCGTGTCCACCTTCATGGCGCGTCGCGGCCCGGCTGTCCGCGCCGATCACGACGTTTGGCTCGCGTAGATCGTTTCTCCCTCCGAGACACCGAGTTATTTTGTTCGTTCCGCTTGCTAAGGCGCACGTTTCGTCTTTGTGCGACTCAAGAGCATGCCGGGCGAATGAGTGGGCGGTGCGAACGGGGTGCGACGAAGCTGTTGCGTTCCACTCTTGAAGGCGAAGCTTAAGCGTCCTCCAAGTTTTGAAAAAAGTTGATTAGTTTTGTGAAAAGTGACTGCATTGTGTCTTGCCTCTCAACATATATGTCCGTGTGATAAAAAGATACTGGTGCAATGAAATTGCATATTCTCTAAGTGACATAATACATACTTGTAATGGGCATGGTGCCTATGTTCACTATAAAAAGCAACAGCTATTGCTTTGTCAGGTGCTTGCATAATTGAACAGCATGTGAATGCAAGGATGCAAATACAAACCACTCTCATTCTGTATTTTAAATCCTGAGATAAAGCAGGCAGAGTTTTATGTCTTTCCTTTTATCTATTTTTTACACCTAATTTGAGAAGTATGGCTTCCTCATATACTTCAACTGCACCAAACAGGAAATACAAGAAGCGGACACAATTTTACGCAAAGCGTACAAAACAGCACTTCACCTGCCGAACAATACATCGACAGAGAAACTAATGGCACTTGGTTTAAGCAACACCTTCGAAGAATTAAAAGAAGCCCAAAGTATCGCACAGCTCATGAGACTCCAGCAGACCAAAACGGGAAGGGAACTGCTAATAAGGCTAGGCTTCGCGGAATCAATCAAAGAAACCCAAAGAACGGAGGGGATTCCTGATGAATATCGGAAAACATACACTGTTAGCCCCCTACCCAAAAACATGGACCCAAACCTCCACACGGCGCGAAGGGACGCAAGGGCGAAATACGTCGAAAAGTACCTGGCCACAAAAAACACAACAGTATACACAGATGCTGCAGTATACGCCAAGCAAAGAGGCACAAACATAGTAAAGACAGCTGCGATAGTAATAAGCCAGGACTACAAAGAGATCAGCAGCGCGTCAATGAAGGACTGCTCGGTAACGGAAGCTGAGGAAATAGCCGTAGCTCTAGCGGCAGTGGAGGGCTACCGATCCGAAAGGTCTTTAACGATACTCACCGACTCGCAAGCTACGTGTCGGAATTACATGAACGGCAGAATAGGACGCAGAGCGCTTCACATCCTCCGCTCCTGCAGGGCTAACAACAAAGTCAGGCATACAATTTTCTGGGTACCGGGACACGCTGGAATAGAAGGGAACCTAAGGGCGGACAAGGCAGCTCGAGAGCACACAAACCGAGCGGCCACAAGCACCGACCCTGAGGAACCCATACCAGTCAACCCAAGCTACTCAGACATTTTGAATTACTATAAGGGGGTCCGAATCAAATACCCTCCACCCCACAACAGCCTAAATTAGCATGAAGCAACCTCTTGGAGGAGGCTGCAGACAGGAACATATCCAAACCTAAACACACTAAGCAAGATGTTTCCCACCCAGTATAGAGACATTTGCCCCTGGTGCGGCGCCAAGCCCACCTTATATCACATTACATGGGAATGCGTTCAGAATCAACAATTCCTTCAAATAAAAGACCCGAGTGCGGAGCAGTGGGAGAGGGTGCTCTCCAGCAGCGACCCGAAAGTCCAGCATGGACTAGTAAGGCACGCTCGCCGAGTAGCCACCCTCAGTGGTGCCCTGGAATAGGGACGTCGACCCTGCGCAGATGGGGAAGAAGACCGTGAAGACGGCCGACCGCATCTGCCACCGCTAATTTCTAACCAATTAGAGCAAATAAAGTTTTTCCTCCTCCTCCTCATAGGTTCCAGAAAGGGGAAGCATTGGGGGCAGAGTATCCCATGTTGAAGAAGTCACTATCGTTTACGTACATGCTCACGAAACCAGTTCATTTACACCGTTCGTGCCTCCCGAAGTGAAAGCAAGGAGCAATTAAAGCCTTTAACTGTGTACACTGTTGTGCGCACCTTACGTCTTATTTATAAGCCGCAGAGTCACTTGAAATTGAAAATTATTTTTACGATGTAAAATTGTGGTTTCTCCTTCTGTGAAATAGTCATATGAGAGCTTGTGGCAGGTATTTCATATCTTGATTAGGGTGACTCAATCTACTTGCCAAGCAAGTTGCTAGTGGAGGCAGAGATGGGTTCAATGCAAAAAACAGAGAGCATCTGAGTAGTACACTTGTTCAAAAATTGGTAGATGTGAACATATAGTGGCAGTCAAGCAAGAGCACCTTATACACTTGTTCAACAATTGGTAGATGTGAACATATAGTCGCATTCAAGCAAGAACACATTAGTTCGATGGCTTCCGCAGACATAATCTTTATAAGGCAAAAGAAAAGAGCATTTCTGCACATCGTAAATTTCTGGATTTGGTGTAGTGTGCACAGTGAGGCAATGCATTAATCTTCATAGCCACGTGTACTTGTCTTGAGATGATAAGATTCTGTGAAGCGCGATAACTTTTCTTTAGCGCATCTCAACCACTTCACTAGGGAAAAGTTTTCGTTTCGGGTAGCTTATTAATGTGCAAGTATATGCATTGCTGCATGCAAAATCTACGTGCATGAAAGGGATACGTAAAACAGGATGGTGCCTTTCCCAATTTGATTTGCTTCTTTGTTTGTCTTTTTCGTGCAGTTGTCTGCCTGTACTTATGATTATGTCGCCTTTGATGCAACATATTCATCACATCTGATTTTGGTTCACATCTGAAGCCATGCTATGCTTTAGTTAGATCGCATTTTCAACTAGTTACAATATATTAATCATGTAATTATGAAAGCTGCTCTTCAGAAGTATAGCATTTTCACCGTAAAAAGAATGAAAACTACCATATATGACAAGAAATTTGATGCGCACGATTGTAATGCCAATGCGCCTTGCAGTTTTATGCTCATTTGCTACACACTCGATAATATTGGAAATCTTATTTTATTTATTTGTGAGAAATTTTAATGGCACAATCCTAACAGCGCCAGGAAACTACTTTCGTGAGGAGGCCAATCGAATAGGAAATATGATACACCTCTGTACCGATTTGAGACCGGGCAGGATATTGCCGCAGAACCACGACAAGACACTCTTAGAAACAATGGGGTGCAGCCCATGCATGAACAACTTAATGTTAAATATAAGCAAAGCTAGCTAGAACTGTGGCCTTACATGCGAATATACAACACATTTCTAGTACAACTGTACTCTTAGTCAGGAACATCCATATGCTGTGCGGGACGTTATCAAATGAGCTGCTGTCTCAGAACATGGCATACAAAAAAATGTTTCTTGCACAATTTATCTACATTGCCAGCCCCATGGTTAGAGCTCATTTGGTAACCGCTGCCATATAACTGCATGCGTTTTGTGCTAGAAATGTGTTTTCTGGCCAGTAATGCGGCGCATATTTCTCTTCGATCGCTTCTCAACACTGTGACTTTGCACACGTTTGTTCTATGTTTAACTTTTCATTGTATACTTTATTTGTGCGAAGGTGGAGCCAATTGAAAATAAAGGATAATTCTACGCTGTAACACTGCTGAAACTTAAGAAAACATACTTATGTTTTATTACAAGATGCATTGTGAAATTTATGGACATCATTGTAATCTCATTTTATGTCTTTGTCAATATGTTTCTCAAATTACTATTGAGTTTTTCTTGTGACTGATCATAAAGATTTCGGCCTTTTAAGAGAGAAAGTGTTTCAATTAGGTAACTCGGCGACTACAGATTACATCCAATTGACCAAACATAAGCGCAGTAGCTGCTTATGAAGGAATCAAATATTCCCCGCATGTAAGTATTGCGAATCCCTTTTAACGAGACCATGGCTCTACATCGTGCTTTCACACTATTTGGAAGAGTACTAGTACTCTGTTCTGAAGGAGTACAAGCACTCTGTTTGAGGGAGTAGAAATACTGCTTGGCGGAGTAGAACTACTCGGTTTGGTGGAGTATAAGCGCTCGGTCTGGGGAGTACCATTACCCTTGTGGGGACAGTATTAGCACTCCGGGGAAGATTACTAGCACTCCTTTGTAGTAGAGTAATAAAACTGTGAGGAGTTATTCTACTCTCGAAAAGAGTGAAATATGGAACAAGCATGGCTCTCATGCAATTTTAACAGTACGGCAAGTGTAACAAGCATGAAAGCTAATCTTTCTTTACCTCTTTTACCATCCCGCTGGCAGACAATTCGTTTGAGCCTTTTTCATAAACTATACCATCACCCTATGCTACGCGATTCCCTCATTTCGTGCCCCAGATACGTTGGCATTGAAAGTTGGCATTGAAACATGTAAAACTAAAACTGCATTTCAGTCTTTCTTGCCTCGTACATCACGTGAATGGAACCGCCTTCCCGCAGATATCGTCGACATAATTGATAACCAGCATTTTCTTTCTGCACTAGCAAACATTGTTTAACAAGAGGATGATAATACTCTTTTGTAGTATGCATTGTATCTATCTATGTATTTTTTGTAAGCACTCCCTTCTTTAATGCCTTTGGCCCTAAGGGTTCAATAAATGAAAAGAAAGCAGATACTCCCTCAAAGAGAGCGCCTGGAACTCTTTGTTTTTAGAGTGTGGTAATTGCACTTTGTATGCAGGAAGGTCTATACAGTGCACCTGTCTGCCTGACTTGTATTCAAATTTCAATACTTCGCTTCGCTTATCCTATTCACTTCTCATGCAACCTCGACTGTGTTGTGCAGCTGCATGCTTAGCACTCTAGTCCACCATCATTGTGGATCGGCCATCTCTATGCTTCAGCCTTCCTTATTTTCCTCGCAGCGTTCTGTTCTGCACTAACGACGTTTCCTGTTATTACGTGGATTTCTGCCAAAAGGATCACTCTGCATTGTACTTCATTGCCCCCCCCACCCGCTAGCACCTTTCTACGTAATCGCTATTCTAACATTCTGCGGTAGCTGTGCAATACCTTACGCAACGCTGAAGTCTGCACGTGTAGAAGTCTGTGTAGAATGTGTGGCAATGGCGGGGAGATAAGATAGCACAGGATGTCACATTAGGAGAGCTGGTGGCACTACACCATTCTATATCTTGATAAGACAGATCTTTTCAGAGACATTCTGAAAAGAGCATATATTGATAATTCGTTATGCTAGTAGCCTGCAACATGCGATCAGCATTCTTTGCCTACTTCAAGCACTTTGAGTCCATTTATCTGACCCCTGTGTGGACCCACTGACCTATGTTGCCTACTAGCTTGGCGCGCAAGGTATGGGCTCGTGGTCATAATACCCTCATGTTCGTTCAATCAACGTTATTTTAGCTTTACCATGCACCTTTAGTAATAACATTGTACTCGCGCAGTCGTCGTTACACCATAATTATAATTTCAAAAGCCTCATCCCGTAACCGTCAAGCTGTCGTGCTCATGCCGCCTTCGTCGTTCAATCAATGTCATTCCTTATTGTTCATTCCATCGAAATCATGCTGTCGCTATTTAATCGTGATCATGCAACCATTCTCATGCCATCGAGATCACTACGTCGTTGTCACGCTGTCGCCGTTAGGTATTCGTTATGATGCCATGGTCGTGATGCCGTCGTGGTCATTTTATCATCGTCGTTCCACTTTTGTCATTCGAGTCTGGTCGTATTCTCGTCTGGTCATCGTCAAGTTATCGTTGTCACGTTATTGTCGTCACACAGACATCGCTATATACTCGTCGTCATGCCATTGCTCTCATTCAATCTTCGTAAAGCAGTACTCGGTATACCATGGTCATTTTGCCCTAAGCGTCATCCCATTGTCGTAATGCTGCCATTGTCATACCGCCTTCGTTGTTCCATCGAAGTTATTTTTTCTGCAGTATTCCATCGCAACATCTTGTCGGAATTAAATCGCGACTATGCCGCCATTGTCATGCCATCGTCGTGAGTGCTTCATTACCACACAGACGGTGTCATACCGTCCTGGCATGCGATCGGGGTTGTATTATCACCGTCGTTCCAGCTTTGTCATACCCTAGTCGTCACGCCGTCGCCGTGACGCCATCTACTGTCGTCAGCACGCCACAATCATATCGTGGTTTCGTCACGTAATAGGCAAGAATTGATTTTGTTGAATTTAACCCTTCCCACTCATCCAAAGCTCAATCTGTGTAGCCTTCATATAAGGCCTGTACATAATTGAGTAAAGCAAACAGATACACACACAAAAGACGCTAAGACATCAGTAAGAAGAGTACAGGTTTCGCTCCCTACTTTGTCGTTTTCTGTAAACTATACGACAGCAAATTGGAGGAGCAATTGTGGATCATACTCACCGTAGATTGCGCCGAGCATCGCAATCATCCATTTAATGTCTGGTGCGAATGCGGCGCCCAGGAGGCCAGCGCAGCAGAGAGAAGCCGACGTGAGCGCCACGTAGAAGATGGGGAGCCTGCTGTGGAGCACAGTGACCACAAATCCTGAGGCGAGGACCACAGCGGTATGAAATAAAAAAGAGCCGTGAACGCATTGTTTTTACGCCCACAGATAACCGCATAAAGCACTGCCAGAGCTAATCTAATTGGCTCAGTTTTAGATTTATTGTGCGCCCTGGCTGACCAAACTTGAGTGCAATAACCAAGGTAATATAAAAGACATCTCCGAATTCAACCACCAAGAGTGAAAGAAAAGAAAAATCAGGCAAGTGTTGAAGAAAATGTTTTTGGGTAGAAGTGTTCGTAAGAGGCGATCGTGATAGTGCACACATTATTAGCGCAGATGGCCGACCAATGGTGAGGAGCACTAACGAACGAAACGTTTTGTGAATTTGGCTACATCTGCGTGTGATCCACTGATACCAGGATACCAGCACCTTTCGAAACCACATGAGCACCCTTCCCCTGATCTTTCGTGAATTGCAGGTAATGTTAAGTCGGCATTCCATTACCGCGTCTTGAATATGTAAAGGAAAACCTGATGTGATGTGTTGGGCGAGATTTTTGCCTAAATGACGGAATGCACGAGTTACATCCGGCGAGCGCAGAGTGAGGCGTTTGGTAGAGTGCCCACGTAACGGCGACTGCCTTTCGCACAAGTTTCTTTTTTTGTATCTTGCTCGTCCGCAGATCCGCGCCCGCGTGCTCAACCACCACGTCGAGGGCCCTGAGTCCAATTTTGATTGTAAGCATGAGGCATCCATTTTATTATTGGGAAGCCGTATTTTTTTGCAGCTCTCTCGTTCATAGCGTCTTTAGGTGCTGTCGGGTCCCTCGCGGAGTAGGCTAAGTAGTGAGTCTCGCGTACAGAAATGCAAAAGAGCTCTGCTCCGACGCTGGCTAGCGCAAAAGCGTTCCCAGATGTGCAAAGAAGCCTGAGGCCAGGCGTTAGGGATACATAAAGGACGGGTCACGATGCACTGAGAGAGTCATTGGCCGCCATTTCGCCGATTAAGCTTAGCTGATTACTCTTCGCGCTTCAAACATCACAGAGATAGAAAATGTCCTTCTTCTGATTCCTAGCATTATCCCATTTGTTTCGGATGCTCATTCTTTCGTAGAAGACTAGTTATTCTCCACATCATTAGGTTTTGTTTCGCGAAAATGGCGAGGCAGCGCTGACGTGACACAACCGAGCAGGGCATAGAAGGCGATGAGGTTTGCTGGGAGTGGAGGTGGGTTTTCTCGCAATCATGAACACTGAGGGCAAAGTACTGCGACGAATTTCCATAACTGGTGGCGTACCCCACATCTCCAAAAATTGCTCGGAGCAATAGCAGAGCGGACGAGGTCGCAGCGGCATTCTGCGACCTCGTCTATAGTTATATATATCGTGACGAGTTTGATTGGAGTCGTCGAGCCGCAGTCAGAAACGCAGCGGCAGCAACGAGAGCTCAGCTGAATGGGCGAATTAGCCACGGGACACGCGATGGCGACGGTGCTTACTCCAATCCTGACCTCGGATTGTTTGGATTGAAAGTAGGTCGTTTGGCTATTCTGTCGTCCGTAGGCCTGACGACACGCGTCGCGAGAGAAACAACAGGATGGTGGCTAATTGATTGCCTTGGCTTGGACATGTTTGGTACGAAGTACCAAACAGCGCCCTGTATTCTATTGTCTTCCTCACCTTTACGTTCTCATACGTTAAACTAAAATTATTGAAGGATGGGCGCGCACCATAACGCCACCCAAACGTGCGTGCATTCAAAGTTATATAGCGTCAAACGCTGTTCAAAAATTGTGTATTACCTCGCACTTATTCCATGTACAACACCAGTCGCAGACGCCGTGGTTGCTTAGTAGCTTTGGTGTTGCGCTGCTAACCTTTTGGTGGCCGGATGAAATGCCGGCCACGGCGGCCGCATTTCTATGGGGGCAGAAGGCAAAAACACCAGTGTAACTGGGTTTTTCCCTACTACGATGTGCCTCATAATCATATCGTGATTTTAGCACGTAAATCCTCATGACTTATTTTTTTCAATTGGCACCTGTCACAAGTCTTTTTTCATACTCTGCCGTTTATTCTTTTGAGTGAAAACCCGAGGTAATTGGGCCGGCGTTTTTATCAGCAACAAATTGGTTTATAAGGATGGAACAACAGAATATATGATTTTATTCCTTACCGCCGAGGTGCTGTGTGAGCATCATGATGCTCTCTGGCCAGGAAGCCATCTTCCGACTGGCGCCAAATTTTTCCATGAAGAGCACGTACAAATAGCCCATGCTGGACTGTGTCATATAGAGGAAGAAGGTCGCACACATAGCCACCAGTGGTATAATCCAGCAGCTGTCCTGGGGAGGAGCCGCCATCGTCTTGGGACTTTCGGAACGTCTAATAACAGGGGCCGTAGGGAAAAGTGCCACCGACTTGCAACAATGAAGAGAAAGATCAATGCAGGCGATGCTGTAACAACGAGCGTAGGCGGACTTAGGCGGAAGAGCTAAGACGTAGGCGGAAGAGGTCCGACTGCTGCGCTGGTCTTCAATCAACGATACCCTGGGGAAAATCCAGCAAACTCCAGCAATGGTACATGGCTCTAGCCATACCTAAAGCGTCTCGGATCAAGGTATCGGCGAACTCCAATGCGACATAGAAGATTGTCAATAATACCTCCTATCAAGCCTATGCTCCAACCCTCTATTGATTGCGGTGTCCGCTCGTTGACACAGACCAATGCACAGGGAGCGGGCCTTGTTGCGTAGTCAAAGAAGCTCGTAATTCTAAACACTTAGCAATATGACCTTGCTTCCTTCACAAACTGCGGGAAAGTGGCGTGAGGCGTACAGGAAAATTTCATATCACACAGTAAGAGACTCTGGCAGGCGCATCGGTGTCTGTATAGCCATTCACTGAATCGCAGGGAGTGTAGATGTTTGCGGCATAGCTTGGGCGGTGCATCTTCCACGCAGCTGTACGACCTGTTTAGTAGCGGTCTAGGCCATTACACTGTTATCATCACCACAGGCAGCCAAAACATCCGGTGTTCTGCCGACATATGTGCTATAAAAAGGGTACGCGCACACATAGAAGGTCGCTACACGCAGGCATGCACGCACTAACGCACACACACACACACACACACACGCACGCACGCACACACATACAAAAGCCGGGATAGACGACTTTAATAGAAAAGTCTCAGTTTCACCCGTAAGGCCACGAACCGGTTGCGACAGCAAATTAGTCCATGGAAATGCGAAATGTGGATAATTGTCTTATCGGCCGTATAAACTTGTAAACATTCGCTTGCTAGCTAAATTAACATTGTCATAATGCGTAAGTGCGACGGAACGAGGAAGTAGAAGGAGACAGGCACACAGAGGGGGGGGGGGGGGAGCGGCGCTGTCCCTGCGTGTCTGTCTCGTTCTGCGTCCTCGTTCAGTCGTGCTTACAAATTATATAATGAATTCAAACCAACTACATGCCAACGTGTTTTAATTAAGTTAACAAGCACGCCTCCACATGCGTACAGGTAAACACGAACACATCTAGCTCGATGAGCGCGGAAACTCGCTGTCAAGATGCTGAAGTGAGCAATCGCGGCGGCAGCAGCAGCGATCCAATTGACCTTCGTGCATCTCTCACTTCAAAGCGCACGAAACATCGAAAACACAGCGCATGCGAAGCCGCCGGCACTACGCGCCCTCTGCAACCATCGCAGATCGCTTTGAAGATGGGGCGCTATAACGTACTATTGCAAACATTTCTATTCCAATTCTGCAATTAGTCATCCACGATTGGTCAAAACCTTTTTGCACCACCCCTAATTAACCTGTCTGTCACGCGACGTCACGAAAACCGTGATAGCTACCCATCTGATATGACGTGCACACACTGATTATGCATGATGTGATCGAACAAAAGAAAAATAGTTTTTCTGATTCGACCCTTTTTCGACATTAACCCTCGGCTATTGGTCAAAAGTTTTCGGGCTGCACTCACTTTTCCTGCCTGCCACGCGACGTCACAAAATCGCGAAAACTCACGCGTCAGTGTGACGTGTACGCCATAAAGATACATTAATATGCCGAACAAAACTGAATTTTCTTCTGAATAGGCGCAGGCTGCCCCCTTCCAAAAGGAATAAAAGATGGCTGCCACCGATCGCTTAGCCACCGGTGACTCGCACCTACCGGAGAGCGTGGTATTAATTGCGTATAATAAACTTTTTTGCGTGGCCTTGTAACGTTTCCGAGCACTTTCGGCACGTTTACGACCTCGCTCTGGCAAATCTTCTTTGCTGAGGATCCGTTTCAGCGTCATTGTTAAGCTTCCGTTGAATGCCACCGCAATTTTCGACGAGCCACCGCAAGTTAAGTAAGGCAAGGCGGACCAACCGCAGGCTCCCGCACCACCCTCTTGATCCGGTTACCGATTTTCAGTGCAGTGGCTCGGCCCCATGGAATCCCTGTCTACTTGAGCGTGCTCCTCACCTCTTGTCAGTAAATTAGATAAGACAAACCATTCATTGTAGGCAATGTTATTCGTTTTCCAAGCAAACAGAAGTGACCTCCTATAAACGAGGAGAGCGTTTGATTGGTCTGCTCAGACAACCCTGCGGGTGACCGCCCGATCCTTGCGTCGGCGGTTACGCAAATTTCACGTCAGGAGATTGGAATAAAAACATATTGAAATAGTTTTACGTTATAGGGCCCATAAGGTCCGCTCTGTCGCGCTCTTTGACTAGGTTGAAGATCGCTTTCACTTGCACATACCACATAAGGCGCACAGTGACGATTTCGTTGCGCTTGGATTTTATTTGGAACCTCCCGTTCAAGGTGACGGCCGAGATGCATCTGGAGTGCCCAAATAATTGCTATCGTAATAAAAATATTTATGGTTCTTCGTCATTCTGCACAATGATTTTCATAAGAGCACCACTTTCTGGCTCGTCCAAAGATAAACGTGTCTACAAAATTGTCAGCAATGCTCAGCCATTTTACCCCTACCATTTCCTTTTCATTTGCAATACTGAAGCAGAATTCCAACGGAAGCAGCGAGAGGTGAAAGCACTGCGTCGTAGCGGAAAACAAAGCGCACGGGAGGCGACTAGTGTAGATGTGTTGAGCAGGAGACGTGATAACGGCAGCGGTTTATGTAGTGAGTGTGCACATCCCAGTGTCGCAGCCGCGATATTCTATGCGCATGCAAACTGCAGCGTTGTTTGTTGTCTATTTCCTGCAAATGTGGGGAATAATATTCAGCGAATTCTTCACCATGTTTTGTTGTACACAGGGTACCAGCCAGAAAGAAAGGTACCTGTTTCTGTTTGGTGTCATATTTGGTCACGGCTACCGCGGTTCTGAAGGCCCTTAAAAGCTCCTAATCGCGCACACCACACGCTATGCATATAAGCTGAGCAGATAAGCAAAAGAAACGTGAAAGCATAAGTGGTGTCTGTTTCTGCTGGTAATGTGCCTCGTTTGTGTTTTATTCTGTTGCTCGTCCTGGTCATTGCCTACGTTGCGTACGCTCGTTATGGTTCATTCCTAAACATCACTTACATTGAGCCAACACTGATTGTAGTGCATGCGACCCGCCCAAATGTTGCGTCCGTCGTAGTGCACGTTGTAAATCAGCACACGCGTCAGACACAGTGCAGAGAGAATGCACGGTGCTTAATTTACTTCACTTTGATATTCACCAACGAAGATTCCCAGCACCTTCCACATCCGTGTCGATCACTACGTGCCTACCCCCGCCAATGCTCGTGCCAGAAAATTCGGGTACCCTTGAGCGCCCTTAAAAGGGCTGCAGCTGATCAAAATTAAACGGGAGTCTTCCATTACGGCGTCCCACATATGGTACTGAGCAACTTCTAGATATTAGAAATGACAGTTTTTTTTTTTTCATATGGCATATATTATGACTCTCCGTGGCTTCTTGCTGTGCGATGCATCACTAATCGATGGCCATATATATTAGCTGGCTCGTAAAATATAATAATAATGCAAACGTAGGGTTTGGAAGGACAAAAAATTTGTGTGTATGAAATTACCTGTAACGCAATGAAGATTTCTGAGAACGATAAAATTCCTTGTGCGGTGCGCTTTCCTTAATCTGCTTCGCTGACCCGTCATACACGTTGTCTAGAACAGACGATGACTCGTATGAGTGGACGGGTGAAGACTTGGAGCGCGTTGTTCACTGTTTAATCTGTCCTTTGCATTTCTGAAGTCCAATGTAGAGAGAGAGAGAGAGAGAGCTAAACTTTTATTTTCTGAAACGGTAATCTGAGTCAGAACCCGGTTCACCCTAGGTGGGAGGATTCCTCATTCCAAGAACTCTCTGGCTTGGGCTGCCTCCTTGGCCTGGGCGGTGAGACTGCGTTGGTCGTCCAGGTCATCAGAGGAAAGCTTACCCTCGCACGTTTCAGTTGTCGTATGGATCCGCGGTGAGTTGGGGCGCTCTTGTGCTTCTATGGGGCGGCCTTCTTTGGAGTCGTCTTGTGGAGCTTGTGAGGTATGGCCTGCGGGTGTGTCACGCAGTGAGCAATCATGGACCATGTGTTGCAGGGTGTTTTGCAAGTAGCAATGTGAGCATGTGTACGAGCTCTGCCTAGGATACAGTCTGCGCATAATTATTGCGTGTACGTAGGTGTTTGTCTGTAGGCAGCGGAGGATGTCTTCTTCCTCTTTGCTCCGATTCTTGTGTGGTGAAGTGTGCGTTCTTCTGATGAGTCGGTGGTATTGCAGAAGCTCTGAGTACTTTAGGGCGATGTCATCAACGTTGGTGGCCGGCCTAGTGTGGGATGGCAGGAAAGCCCGGCTGTTATGCTCGCGGGCAGTGGCGTGTGCCGCCTCATTTCCTGACCCCCCCCCCCCCCGTGCCCTGATGCCCTGGAATCCAATTGATGTGGGATCGGGTAGCGGGGCGCGTGCGATGTGATTTCTATGTATTTTGAGTGCGGTTTCTGATATGCGTCCGTTTTGATAGTTGTGCGCTGCTGCTTGGGAATATGCTAGGATTACTGCTACTTCAGGGCAAGTTGTTATTACCAGAGTGATTGCCGTTTCCTCAGCAGTCTTGGGGGCTCTTGCTCGGATAGTGACAGATGGGAGTTCTTTGCCTTGGTGATCCGTGACGCTTACGGCAAGACTGACTGAATAAACTTTATTGAAACCAGCAAGAGATGGTGGCTAGGCCTAGGCCTCCCACGTGGGGACGTCGAGGTGTTGCCTCTTCGCCGCCTCGCAGGCCTGCTGGGTCGCCCAGAGTTGGTCGTCAAGGTTGGGGCTACGCAGGTCAGCGTGCCATCTCGACGAGAGGGACGTGGGGTTAGTGTCGGGGTATTGGTGTGTACAGTCCCAAAGCATGTGTGGAAGTGTGGCTGGCTGTGTCTTGCAGATACGGCACGTGGGATTGGGGTAAATGTCGGGGTAGATCTTGTTATAAAGTTTTAACGAGGGGTAAGTATTGGTTTGTAGCAGGCGGAAAGTTGTAGCCTGCGCTCGGGATAGTTTGTTGTGTGGGCCGGGGAACGTTCTACGCTATAAGTAGAAGGACTTCACAAGATCATTGTAGCGTGTCAGGCGATCCCTACCGGTGGGGGCAGCCTCCCCTTCTCCCGCGCGGTTAACTAGGCCTCGCGCTAGGGAGTGGGTAACCTCGTTGAGGTTGGGGAGGTGCGGGTGGACGGTGCCTACATGAGCCGGGAACCAGACGAGTGTAACCTGATGATCGGTTGAGCGGGTTGATGGGGTTGAGCGGCAAGAGAGAAAGAAAAAATTATTTACAGAAAGGCAGAGAGGCCGGCCTGAGCTATAACTTGCTCTGACCTGCTACTCTACACTGGGGAAAAGGGACGGGGAGGGACAGGGCTGATGAATGATGATAGTATAAGGAAGATATGCGTATATACAAATTCACAGAGTTGTGGCATCTCTAAAGCCGTGCGTCCAGCCCACTGGCTTGGAGAAAGGATATAGCGGCTCTTGTTACCAGGGCTGCGCTGTTTGCATTAGGCCAAGGACCTAAAAGAAGCTCGTCTAATAGCTGTCTCTCATGGATCGTTGCAATGGAAGAGTCAAGTTGCTGTCGTTCTTGCGCGTACGCGGAACACACACAAAATATATGTTCAAATGTTTCTGGCACCTCACAGCATTCACAATTTGGGCTAGTA
Organism: Dermacentor variabilis; assembly: GCF_050947875.1. Classification (NCBI taxonomy): domain Eukaryota; kingdom Metazoa; phylum Arthropoda; class Arachnida; order Ixodida; family Ixodidae; genus Dermacentor; species Dermacentor variabilis. The sequence continues at coordinate 131,633,864 of NC_134570.1, read as the reverse complement.
TCGCTGGCACCTATCATATGTCTATAACGGTTGGTGAATGTGACACCAAGGCGAATCCGGTGCACCATGCTCATGTGGCTTCTTTTGAGCTTGTGAGGCATACGCAATTTCATTTCTTGGTCCCATTTGTCTAATAGCTTATGTCGTCGATCTGGTTGGGTCCAGTGTTCCAACGTAGAGTTGCGGTTTACGTAACGAAGTAGGGCGTTTGTGACTGTTCGTGAGAACGGAATGCGTACTTCACAAGCATTATCTAAAGCAGTTTTCGCTTCAGCGTCTGCCTGTTCCTTCCCGATCAGGCCACAGTTTGAGGGTATCCACTGAAAGGAGACATTGTGGCCATTTCTAGTTGCGTGGTTGAGACGCTCTGTAATTTCTATAGTCATGGAATAATACGGGCCTCGTCTGAGGACACAGTCAACCGTTTGAAGAGCTGGCTTGCAATCGCAGAATATCGTCCATGCGTGAGGAGGCTCCTCGGAGAGAAATCGAAGTGCCTCCCGGATAGCAACAAGTTCTGCGGCAGTTGATGTTGAGCTATGGTCTAGTTTAAACCGCCGAGCGATGATCATATGTGCATTGACGAAGGCTGCAGGGGAGGCATATGGTGGGACAGAGCCATGGGTATGCATGTGTACAGTATCTCCGTACTTCGCAGAAATGTGCAGCAGGGTGAGTTGCCTAAGGTCAATAGATGCAATGGCTGACTTTTTAGTAATTCCAGGGATCGGCAATGTAACGACACGTTTAGGCAGAACCCACGGGGGTATTGTCGGAATACAGGCGGAAGAAAATCTTGACGTCAAAACACTCTGATCGCGCGATATAGTCCTTGAATAGCTGGAACCTGGGTGGGTGGCAGGGAGGGATGACAGAGGATGGTGCCTGTGTTGGGTCAACACGCGAAGGTACATTCGAAGAGGCTCGCAGAGCAAGTATACCCCAATAGGACAAGCACGAGCTTCCGCTATTGTTCCATTGGTTGACGTGCATCGTGGGAGGCCTAAACATGTGCGCAATGCTTGAGCTTGAATGCTCTCCAGCGCGCGCGCACAGCTAAGTCCCATGCCTGAGAGCGCGGAAATGCTGCGTAGTATATGCCCTACAAATAGTGCTTGGTTCAGTTGGAGTAATGAAGACTCCGAGGGGACCCATTTTGTTCCTGCAACGACGCGAAGGACGTGAACAAAACTCTTCAGCTTTAACTTCAGTGCGGTGACGTGTCTTGATCACGATAATCCCTGGTCTGACTAAGCCAAGGAATTTGTTGTGTGTAAACGTAGGTATCGCTACTCCTTTAATGATTATCGGATACCTGGTCATTTGTTTTCGCGTTAATATAACCACGGAACATTTTTCTGGGGAGAGTTGGAGGCCTTGACGCCGCAGATACTTTGCTGTGATGTCACTGCACCTTGAAGCCTAGCAAGCATTTGGGGACGGGTGGCTCCTGATGTCCCTATGCATATGTCGTCCGCATATGCGCTAATCTTCACCGTGCTAGGAAGTTCGGATGCAAGGACAATCAATGCAACATTGAAAAGAGTTGGACTGAGAACTCCCCCTTGTGGAACGCCTCGATGTATATGGTACTGTCCGGTGTCGCCATCACTTGTCGACATATACACCGGGCGGTCACTGAGGTAGCTAACAATCCATGCATATAGCCGGCCACCGACGTCTAAATCTTCCAGTGCATCAAAGATTGCATAATAGAGTACATTGTCGTGTGCACCCTTAATATCCAGAAAAACAGCTCCAACTAACCGACGGCGACTTCTTTCCTGTTCAACAGTGGTGACCAAGTCGATAACACTGTCAATGGCAGAGTGGCCTCTTCTAAATCCGTGCATAAAATCAGGAAAGCAATTTTTTCTCTCTAGAAACCATTCCAGCCTTGACAAGACCATTCTTTCCATTACTTTGCCGACGCAACTGGCTAAGGTGATCGGTCTGTAGGAGAAAAGCTCGTTAGGGCACTTCCCCGGTTTAAGCATCGGCGTACCTCGTATGAGCATCTCTCGCGTATTTCTTGCTGAGTGCGTGGATTCTGCTTTTGCCGACGCTCCTTATGCTAAGTTGGATGCATATTGCGCGTTATATTTGCAACGCTGATACAGTCTCGGACTGCAGGTGGGCTTTTTGTTTTGTGTTCTGTGTCTGCAATGGAGCTTTCACTGTAGTTGAGGTAGCGCAAAACTGCACGTCCGGTGGGTGTGAGCTTAAGCTGCTCTATTTGCTGATTTCATGAGCCTCAACAAGCTCTTCCCACGTATTATGGTCACCGAGCTTGAGGAGTTTTTCCAATGACGATCCAATGATCAAATAATCCAACTCAATGACAACATTGACTTTCCTGATTTCAGCCGGCCTCAGCGTCAAGTAGGGAGTTCTGTAGGTGATACGGCTAGTTAGGAGAGCTTGAATTATGCTTTGTGTGTCGTGCTCCTTGAGTCCGCTCCTTTGGTTTGTAATTCTCTTGACGAGGTGTGTAACTTGTGACAGTGTGCGTTTTAGACGCGGGAGAGTGGCCACGCCTGATCCGTCCTTGTGGATGTGAAGTCCGAGTACGCGTACAGAGTCGACTGTAGGGATCTTGGTTGCGTTGAGCGAGACGCTAGGATCGGCTTCGGTATAGTTGGTTGGTCTTCCTCGTGTTCATGCTCTCAGGACGAGAAGCTCAGACTTTTCGGGTGCGCATTGGAGACCGCACTCTCGGAGGTATCTTTCGATAGTATCGACGGCTTCTTGTAGATTGCGTTCTTGTTCAGTAGTAGGTGCTTTGGTCCAGAGCGTGATGTCGTCCGCGTAGAGGGCATGACATAGGTTCGGGATGGCCTTCAGTTGTTTCGGTAGCTTGATCACTGCGATATTGAAAAGGAGTGGTGAGTTAACTGGTCCTTGTGGGGTTCCTTTGTTGGCTGGCCGAAATTTGTCGCTGCGGAGGTCGCAGACGCCTACTGTTGCTGTTCGGTGTGTCGAGAAGCTGTTGATGCAGTTTTAGATCCGGGCTCCGCAGCCTGTATCTTCGAGGTTGCAGAGAATGGCTTCGTGGTCCACGTTGTCGAATGCGCCTTTTACGTCGATTTCCAGGATTCATGATTTGTGTCTATGGTCTAGAAGTCAAGCAAGTCTTCATTGAAGAGCAGGAGTACGTCCTGCGTCGACAAATGATGTCAGAATCCGATCATGGTGTGCGGAAAGTGTCCGTTGTCCTCGAGGTATGGTCTTAATCGGTCGTGCACCATGTGCTCGAGGACTTTACGCAGGATGTGAGGGAAATGGCCCGGAGGTTTTTGATGCGAAGGGGTTTGTTGGGTTTGGGGATAATGGTGACTTCCAAATGCTTCCAGGTTGTCGATAGGCCCCCTTTTCCCAGCCGTCGTAGTACTGTAGCAGTGCTGTAGTGGCAGATTGCGGGAGGTTGCGTACGAGCTTATTGTTCTGTCCTTGCCGAGACTGGTGTTTCTAGTGCGTATGGCTAAGGCTGCGTGCAGCTCTGCCTGGGTGAATGGTTGATCGAGATCTGGGTTTGGCGCACCGTTGTACGTCTTTCCGCTCGCTGATGAAGTGGGCTTGTCGCTGCTAAGTTTTTGCTGAAGCTCACGAAGGAGATCATGCTCCGATCCAGCGTGATTGTGCATGAGTCTGCGCAGATCTTGCATCTGTTGCGTTTTGCTACGATCGATACCTAAGAGAGCGTGTAGGAAATGTCAGGTTTTCTTGGTGCTAGATGTCCCTTGCATGCTGTCACAAAAGGTGTGCCGATTTTGCCTGCTAAGTTGATCCGCGTAATCTTCGGCCTGTATGGTGAGAAGGGCGATTCGTTGCTTAAGTTTTCTATTGAGCTTTTGTCTCTTCCAGCACTTCAGGAGGCTTTTTTGGCCTCCCAGAGAAAAAAGAGATGCGGATCGACTGCGGGGTTGTTGGTACTTAGTTGGGTGCTCTTGGTGTGGTTTCCTGCCATGATTAGAAGGCCCTTGAGCCAGTAGTCGATGTCGTCCATCGTCGTGTTGCCGCTGAGGTTGTCTCTGAAGGACTCCCAGTCTGTTAGTCAAGCAACTACATTGTTGGTCGGTTTCCGGTTATGCGCGAAGTCAAGTTGGATAATGTGGTGGTCGCTTCCGAGCGTCTCCGAGAGTCGACTCCACTCGGCCCAATGGACGTTCGCTCTGAACGTAAAGTCCGGGTTTGTGTCCCTGGAGACACTGTTCCCGACTCTCGTGGCCTGCGGTGGGTCGTTCCAGAGGGTCAGCCTGTGTTTTAGCAGTGTTGTGCACTCAGGCTCCCTTCCTGGTGGTGTTTGGATAAGCCCATGATGTATGTGGGGCGTTGAAATCTCCCATTATGACAACTTGATGGCCTTTCGTGCGTTTCCTGAGTTCATGGACAAGTGGTCGAATTCCGGAAGTTGATCACGAGGAGGGCTGTATATGCTGACGATAAAGAGGCTTTGCTGCGTTTTTCTGGCTGGTAGGAATTCACTAGGTTGTGCTCAATGGGGATTTCTATTTCGTGTTCTTGCGTTGTGAGAGTTCTCTTGGTGAGGATGGTTGTGCGGTATATCCTTGAAGTCGAACGTTGTAAGTATTGGTTTCCTGTAGGGCAATGAATTACACAAGGGTGGTCCAGTTTGACGAGTTGCTGTAGGTTTGCATACCGGGGACGGGAGGATTGACAGTTTCATTGCCAGATGGGCAGAGTTTTTGCGGGCTCTTTGTTGTGATTTTAGGTGTCGCCATCATGAGGCTCTTCAGTTTCACAGGCAACTTCATGGTTGGATGAGATCGAGCTGGTGGCATTGCCACTGTTTGTGCAAGCCTTCTTTCTACCCTGCTGGGTGGTGTTGAGAAGGCAGTCGATGTAGGACTTGGTGACGTAATTGTTCTTTGCATGTGCTATTAAATTGTTGGTCTTGGCTGTTAGGCCGGTGACCTGTCTTGTGAGATTGACGAATTGACTTGCGAGGGTGCACGGTGACTAGTAGTCTGTCTATGAGGCTTTGTTGATTTTGAAGCTTTCTCTCGAGGGTTCTTACGGCTACCCTTTCGGCCGATCCGACACTGGCACTGCCAGAGCTGCCGGCCACTTCAGCGTAATTAACGCGTTTTCTGGAACGCGACCTTCACGTGGGTCGGCTACTTCTTGTGGTGCTACTGGAGGCATTACTTGAGCTCGAGGCGCATCCATTGGCCAGTGCTTAGTTCAGGGAACTCATCGCGATTTGAGCTCCATCGACTGTCTCGTTCTTGCACACTGTTTCGCCATTGCTGTCTTACTTAGGTAAGGCGGTGGGTTAGGCTTGAGCTCTTTCTTGCATTTTTTCCCAGCCGTTTTGTGTCCTTCTCCGCAAATCTTGCACGTGGCATGGCAGTCATGGTTCGGGGGTTGGTTTGTTTTGCCACATTTGTAGCAGAAATTTGGAGTTGGTTTTGGGCAGACGTCTTGACGATGTCCGAGGTTACCAAAGGTTCGGCAATACTGAACTGATTTTCGGTAGGGCTTGCATCAGTAGTCGCCGCTGTGATAAATGATGCTGTAGGGGACATGCGGGCCCCCAACATAGATGACTGCCGCCGTGGACTTTCCGAGCATGCGGACATTGAGGGCTGTATGTCGTGCTGGCACTCGACTTCCATCCATTAGCTGCGCACTGCAAGTCCCAGGCGTGATACCGTAAATAACGCCTTTGCTAACTACTTCGGGTAGACGCGAGTTGGCTTTTACGTTGGAAATGTTGCCTCCAAGTTGTATGTTAGTGACCTTAGCTAAGCTTTGAGCTTAGTTCTTGTTTGCTGTACTTGCAATGATGAGATTTTCTTCTCTTTGCATTTGTACTCGCACGTTGTCATGGAATTCTCTTTCCAATGTTGCGCTGGCTCTTCCGGCTGCGTGAGTGACTGTGACGAGCGATCATTTGGCGAGTTCAGGTCCAGCTTATGGGCGGCAGACAATCTTGATGTCGTCCAAAGGTAGCGGTGACACTCTGGATTTGCGCGGAGGTGGCGGCATGGCTGGCTGTTGTGGGGATTGGGTCACTACGGGGGCGTTGATGTGCGTGATTCTTGCCATTCCTTTCCCATGTCAGCCATTGGCCGCTGAGGTCTGTAGTTCTGCCGCTGTTTTTATCGTAGGTCCAAGATTGTGCGACGTCGGCTTGTTCCGCTGAGTCTGCATGCATTGCGCTTGTTTCTTCTAGTCGATCGCTTGACGTCCCGTCCGTCGCGGGTGTTTCTTGGCTCATCTCAAAGTCTGCCTGTCAGCCGCAGCACCAACGAGCGCCGAGCTTCCTCTTCGGCTCACATTGCACGTGCAACGCCTGTTGCACGTGCGACGGCGGTTCTCCCCGGCGGGCCGGTGTAGTCTCGCGCGGCGTTAGGCTTAGCAAGGTGCGGGGTGGTCGGTAAAGATGAAGCTTGAAATCGTGAGCAAAACGACTCACTTTTCAAGTAGGCGGCATCCGCTGGTTCCTTGTAGCTTACCGATTCGGTCGGTGCGAAATAAAAGGGGTGAGTGGCCTTTCTGTAGAAGTGAGCGCAAGACGCAGGAGCCCATGTGAGGGACGTCGGTACTCCACGGCCCCCTAGCGGAAAGTCCTCGCAATGTAAAGAAATAAACAATTATTTTGTTAATATTTGCGCTACCTTTATTGTGACCCGTTAAAAGGATCTTTAGAATGCAGTAACCTTCTAAAGCGTTTTTTTTTCAGATGAGAGAAGATGACGAGGACGAGCTTGCTTGCTCAGGTGGATTGTGAACAATCTTTTAGGCTCCTTCACAATGATTGGGAACAAGGCTCCTGGGAACAAGAGCCGAAACGTCGTTTGTGTACTTTTAAAGTTTGAATGACGCGGTCGGCGTCAGTTATCACGTGATGCGTTGGGACATTAGACTTCATTTCGTGCACTGATAAAGGGATATTTTACTTGTAGATGACATCCTTTGTTTTTTGAACTTGTAGAGCAAGCCAATAACGCGTCTTTTTTTTTCTTTTCCCAAAGAGGTAATAGACGTAAATCGTAAATTTAGACACTTTTTTTTCCTTTTATGTTCGTTCACGATGCCTTGAGCCTGGTATTACAGGGATATCGCAATACTTAACTCAGAACTGCTTATAGCACCGCAATGGTGCCTACATTTAGAGTATAAGCTGTGCCGCACGTACGTTCTCCCTGTGTTTTGGATGACAATATAATCGATCATTATATCACAGCCCCTTCCATACTTCTTTACTAGTCAAAAATTTCTGGCCCAAGTGTAGCTTCGGTATGCAAGCTGCCGCTACTTGTGCGAGCGCTGATCGAAGGGTGACGGCTGTGAAATCAGTGTACATGGGCTGCACACGGATTGAACGGTGCGTGCGCCCCCGACGGGATAGTGGATAGCGATAGTGCCGGTATATACAAGCCACCGTAGTTATGTGGCAATATAACATGGCGCTGCTGATCGAGAGGTCGGCGATGCAGCGGCTGCTGCAGGGGCTGATGTACCGCGCTTTGCTTTTTGATGGTGAGCGAGATGAGAAAAACATAACCACTCGTGTACGTAAGTTAAGGTACACTTTAAAAACCCCTGCTGGCACATGCCTACTGGCATACTAATGGCATGCTGCTGACCTTCATACTGGCAAAAGCGCCTACTGGCACATACCGGCTGACCCAAGTTGGCATCGAAGAGGAGTTTCATCGAACAGCGGGACATACCCTGTCCAGCATCTACAGTGACTTATGTCGGCAGCAAAGTGGTTCATTGAAGAGCGGCACATTTGCACACACTGCCACCTACTCAGTGACCCAAGTTAGTCCCATGGTTGGTTTCAAACCTTGTTCCCGTAGCACAGTCGTTCGATGCGCTACCCATTTGTTCGTGGACCACCCAGTGGCTGAGGTAGGCGGGCAAATGGTTAGAGACATACATACATAGACAGTTAGGTAGTCAGGAACAGGAAAGTGCGTGATCGAAGTGTCTTATGAGTGCTAAAGCCTTGAAAACGTTTTGTCAGGGATCTGCACCAGCGAGTTCAGTTAAGCATCCCATTGCTGCCCCGGGCAAGTCGCAAGATTTTCTTCGCATCTTGTCGCGCCACACGAGAACGAACAGCAAAGCCGCGATGCAAATATTCACTCCTCCCAGCATCCGGTAGAAGTTGTCGTACGAGCCGAGGGTGTCGCGGAAGAAACCTGCGCCAGAAAGAGAAAGGCCATATCATTTACTTAAATGATCACTCTATGCGTACTTGAATAAGTTGTTAAACGGGATGGGAGCTAATTGTGGCTGACTATAGAAGCGTTACACGCGAATGACCATAGTGAGTTAAGGATCTCCTTGAAGTTAGCCCGTGATCTGACTCTGTCCTCAAGCGATGTCACCTCCTTAGGCAGGCACACATCCCTTCACTTTCACCTTCTCACGCGAGTTGATGGGCATTTGCAGTTACCTCCCTTGCGCATGCCTGCTATTTCACTTGCGGACGTGCGTAAGAAACACGTTGGTGGCAGTAAACGACCAAACAAAAAGCAAACTTAGTACAAATCTTTAAAAGAACTTGCTTGTTTTCCCCACCACCGACATATTTTGAAAGGCTAGATAAAGCTTCATTGTTCACAGGTCATTGTTAAAAATATTCAACAGCAAGCCTATTTTTAAACACGAATTCTATATGACGCAAGCTTTGTCAGCCTGCTATCGTGTGATCCGATGTGGCTCAATTGCGAGTTTCAAAATTTCAGTTAATGCCATAAACCGCTGGAGTCATTTAAAGTTCGCTTCATCAAAAGAAACTCTCGGCGAAGCACCAAAAAAAAAAAAAGGTGCCGAGCCTTCTTGTTGGGCGTATCCTGCGGTTTACAGGCTTTCGATTTCTACAAAGAAGCGGGGTGTTTGAACTTACGTTGAAGCTTTAGCTCGGGGCCAACCCCAATGCTGCCTAGCTATATACATGTAAAACACGGAGACGCTTTTATAAATCAACCCCTCAACCAATTTCAATAACATTCGTTGGATTCAAGCAGAAAGTTCAATTTCAGTCTGCTTTAGTGAGCGGAGTCTTTACATAGGACCCGGATTTTTTGCGAAAATTTCCGAGAATGGTTAACTTTCAAGGAAAATAGAAGCGCGAAGTTTGCAAGTGTATAATTGTGCACCAAGAAAGATGTCGCAGTTAAGTTTACTACAGCTTTTAAAACATCTAAAGCATGCAAAATTGATGTATTACACATTGCTCTAAAATGCACCACTAAATTCTGAATACTCTTGAAAAATCTTTGCAAAAAATGTAACAGATCCACCTAAGTTATAACCTAGATACTAACTTTGTAACCTTTGAATATGTTATTAGGTGCTGTCTACACTATAGGGATATATTTCTACATAACTGGGTTAGTGTTGTGAACTTCATAATATCGTTTTCTGAACTTTTGCGATCTTAAACAACTTTGATCCAAAAATCCACTGCCTAAATAAAGAATCTGTTTCAGACAGTCACTAGATTCTAACTTTTTTTTTAAATTCAACAAGCTTCATGAAATTTCGTGTCATTGTTGCCTAGAAAAGCGATTTTTTTTATTACCCTGTATCTATATAGGAGCGTCCGAGCTAAAGCCTCCTCTTCAAAGTGGAGTTTGGGTCGGTGCACAGGATGCTCGCGGCGGGCACAAAGCGTGGGGCAACGTTGCGGTGCCTGCGCAACTCGACATGTGACTTGCGCCTGTACGGCGGCACTTATCCTTCCTTACAGGAGCGTTGATGTCTCGTTATCTGTGCAGTCGTCTCTGTGGATGACGGGGACGAATGTTTCTATTACAGCGGCAGTGCCATAGCGTTAGACGTTTTCGAGAAGTCTGAAAGCACGCTGCCGAAATGCGGTAGCCGTATAATATTATACTACGCAGAAATATGTTACATAGATCAAATAATATTCATTTTAATGTCCCTTTGAGCCACTGACGTAGTAAAGGTGTGGCTCACCGAGAACACCCTCTCCCCCCCCCCCCCCCAGAAAAAAAAAATTTCTGGCTACGCCCCTGCTTGGAGCTACCAGCTGGTAGTGAATCTGCTTTGGAATATGGTGCGCTATAACGTAAAACTATTCCAAATTTTTTTATTCCATTTCTGCAGTCAGCCTTCCGCAATTGGTCAAAAACTTTTTTGGACCACCCCCACTTCACCTGTCTTTCACGCGACGTCAAGAAAGCCGCGATACCTCCCCATCTGATATGACGTGTAGGCACTGATTATGCATGATTTGACTGAAGAAAGAAAAACTGCTATTTCTGATTTGACGCCTTTTCAAAATTAGCCCCCGGCTATTGGTCAAAAGCTTTCGGGCTGCACCCACTTCACCTGCCTGTCATGCGACGTCACAAAACCGCGAAAACTCACCGCGTCAAAATGACGTGTACGTATAAAAGATGCATTAATATGGCGAATAAAACTGAATTTTCTTCTGAATAGCCGCAGGCTGCCCCGTTCTGAAAGGAATAAAAGATGGCTGCACCTGCCGGAGAACATGGGTTTATTTGCGTATAATAAAACTTCTTGCGTGGCCGTGTAACGTTTTGGAGTACTTTTGGCACGTTTACGACCTCATTCGGCCAACTATTCTTTGCTAAGGTTCCGTTTTAGCCTCATTCTTAAGCTTCCGTTGCATGCCGCCGCGATTTTCGACCAGCCACCGCAAGCTAAGTAAGGGAAAGCGGACCAGTCGCAGACGCCGGCACCACCCTCTTCATTCGGTTATCGATTTTCAGTGCACTGGCTCTGCCCCATCGAATCCCTCTCCACTTGAGGGTTCTCCTCGCCTCTTGTCAGCCAATTAGATACGACAAGCAGCTCAGTGGGGGCAATGTTATTGGTTTTTCAAGCAAACAAAAGTGACCTCCTATGAACGAAGAGGGCAGGGTGGTCTGTTCAGACAACCCTGCGGGTGACCGCCCGGTGCTTGCGTCGGTGGTTACGCAAATTTCACGTCAGGAGATTGGAATAAAAACATATTGGAATAGTTTTACGTTATAGGGCCCGTGGTTAGAATGGCCTTACTTAGCCAAATAGTCGGTATGTTTACTGCGAATTTGAAGCTGCTGGTTCCAATTAATCGGAGAAGGACAATCAAAAGCCCAGCAGGTTTGCATCGTGCTTTGCTACTCACCTATGACTGTTGGCCCACTGAACGACAGCGGCACCAGCGCAAGTCCGAGAATACCGAAGAACGTAGGCAGCCGCTCGACTCCACAGAAGTCGTTGACCAGGACGCTGCGGATGCACGTAACGAAACCCTGACACACTCCCAGCACCGCGTTTAGCACCATGAAGGCAGGCAAGGACTGCACCACCGGCATAAGCACCAACCAGGCGCCGGCTCCGACGAAGCACAAGACAGCCAGCGGGCACCGGCTGTTTGTCACGTTGTCCGAGGCGAACGGCAAAATAGTCCTTCCGGCAAACTGGCCTACTGCATTGTACGTGAGCACTAACTTTGCCTCCTCAAGCGGAGATCCCTTGTCCCGGCCATAGTCCACAACCGTGGTTGTGTGCATCGATATGGAACAATCGCAGAGGGCGTACGCGACGAGCAGTACATAGAAGGCAAGCTGACGGAACAGAGCCAATTGTTCCAGGATGATTGTACTTGAATCCGAAGGCACCGATGTCGAGATTGTAGTTGTCTGCGTTCCGTAAGAAACGCGCGTGTCGCCGGAATGACATTTTGATTCGCGCCGGCTGTTCACTTTCTGAGATTGGCTACTGCTGGCCGGCATTCGCCGGCGGCTGGGTGTGGCGCACAGCTGGCATGGCGATTGGGATGTCTCTGTTTCGTGCTTCGCGTCACTGCAATTTTTTTCGTCGCACCACGTCTCACTAAAAACTTCATGTCGTGTCTGAAAATTTAAGTTTACTTCATGCTTCGGCACAGCGCAAACTGACCGTGAGGTCTTCAAATCATTCTGAGCTTGCCGGGCATCTTTGCTGTTTCCTGTCATAACATTTGTGGTTGCATCGTCTTTGACCGGTTGGTTGCGCACAGTGCCCCGCAAAAACCTCAATACGACGGGACGTGGATAGCGGAGGAACATCTCCAGTGGCAGGGCATTCAGCGAGATTGCAGCACCGATAAGCAGACTTCCTCCCAAGCCGTAATTTGAGGCGGTGGCCGAAAAAACTAGGGGCCCAGCTAGGCCCGATGCGGCCCACCCGATGTACTTGCAGGCCGTAGCTGTAGCTCTGTACTTTTCAAAGAACAACATTGTCATCACGGTGAACGAGATGATCGATGCTCCGCAGCCTGTGCCTGCAAAGAATATTCATCAGAGAATCGGAGAATATTCAAAGCTTATGCAGTGTTGGCATTATTTACTTCATTGAAAATAGGAAAAGTGGCGTATCCAAACCACATTTTTAATCAATTTTTTTTACACGATAGTAACTGTCTTTTCGGAAGACTCTCCTCCAGGCTTGCCATAGTACTGATGAAGTTATCTACTTGCCGTCTTTGGCAGTCATAAACAATACATTTATTGATGGATGCTTGCGACAGTCAAATACGTAAACATTACCAAAAATCGTTTTTTCCCGCATACGATGGTTAGTATAGTACTAAAAAGTCCCAAAAACACAGTTTGTCAATGACTCTAGCAGTTATTGGTTGTTGTGATATCATGCTCGATTGCTGTGCAAGAGATGTACTCTCGCTAATGAACGCATGCCTTGGTGGTTTAGAACCTACCCATGATCTCTCTGCTTAACCATATATTATGTTTCTAGGCCTCGAGTTGAATTTCTCCTCAAGCAAGGTTTGCTTGGTATTTGAAGCGAGATGCAATAAGATCATTTTACTGTTCCGTTCTGTCACTCGAACTCTGAAAGAGGTGTATTGCTCCTGGCTCACGTCAGCCCTTTTAAATCTTGCTAACACAGGTCGGCTCGCCTCGTACAGCAAGTAACAGGACTTGGCAACGTTGTTTACCTCTCTAAACCTTGACGTCTCTCGCTGAAGTTCGTAGTAAGGTCTAGAAAACCCACAGGGAAGGATAAGCAGCAGGTACAGCAAAAAAAGAAAAAAAAACTGGCTTGTATTCGGTATATCCACAGAATATCGCCCCTATTACATAAAGAGATTATGGAAGTCCGAAATCGGCAACCAAACGTCTTTCGTGAATTTGTAGCACTTTCGAAGCTAGTCTGAAGCATGCCTACCCAAACACCATGGTCGTTATCTTCAATGGAATGTTAGTCTTCTCTGTGCAATTCAGTTTCCAGATATAGACCTTGTCTCAATGAAAGCTTTGTTGCTTTCATTGAGGCAAGGTCTATATAGCTCTATCTTTAAAAAAATATGACATTTCGATATATGGCCTTTCATTGCATATAATGCGAACCGCTTTCTAAATGATTAAATATTATTGTTCTATGGAAGCAGTACAAATAAAGAAGACAGCCAGCGAAGTAACAGAGGCCTACGACAATCTGAAACGCCTATTAGTAATTCTTCCGTTTACCTCACAGATAAATAACCCCCCTTTGATTCATTTCGCTGCAGTGTTAACCTGTAGAGGAGAAAAAAGTACTAAAAGGTACTAAAAGTATTAAACGACCACTCCTAATCACGCGTGCGCTCTTTTTGAGCGAAAGCTCTACTCCTCGAGGTGCAGCTCTCAAGGTCAATATCGGCACGCGTTTGACCTTTAGTGCCGGCGCGAAAATGTGAAGGCGTGACATCACGTCACGTGATCCGCTGCGGAGAGGCATCACAGCTGCACTCGCTCGAGCCTCGCCGCTGTGTACCACGTGACTAGCCCAGGGTTTAGCTGCTTCGGCGGCGCTTGGTCGCTCAGTCTCGCCATAGAAGCATGCGCGCTGCGAGCGCGTCATCTCTTCGCTGCAAGCGCTAGGCTGAGTCCGAGCACCCTGCCGATATAGCTCGCTGGGAAGAAGCAGTAAAGCATCCTGTCTAACCATGCGTCCCAGAGCTTTCGCTCGTATAACTAGGTTCAAGCCACGTTGAACCGCAGCCACTTTTTTCTACAACGTCCGTTATTCGGTTCTGCTCATTTCGACTTGCAGTTGTTGGGGCTGCGTTCCATCTATTCGCACGACTACCCTTGTCAGTTTATGCTATATGAACTTGCACGTGATCGTCAACACATTGTTGTGCCAAAAAAAAAAAAAAAAGAAAGCCAGGCTAGAGAAAAAGAAAGCTCCTAGGCCACCATTCAACCCGGTTGATTTACATCCTACTTGGGACCATCTCGGCGTGATGAACCCAACTGTGCCATCAGGACTCCTAAGAAGTGCGAGTGCCAAGAGCACTGTTGGCTCGCGAAACAGCGGGTGCGGGGTTGTTGCCGTGCGTGTTGCTCTCCCACAGGAAGGTGGTGGTAACAACTTTATTGAGACTCTGCTCAGTTATGATCTGGCAGGCCCGAGTCCTAGAATGGCCCTCACGAGGAGCGACCCTTTCGGCCCAGGCAACGAGGGCTTTTTGTACTTTTTCATCCGGCGTTCTGAGCAGCTCTTCCCACGTCTGTTGTGAGGGAGCTGGCAGGAGCGACCTGGGGGGTGCGAGGGGGTAAGCCCTTGCACCCCCAAAGAATGTGATTTTGGGTAGCCAATGTTTGATTTGTGCAATTTTGACATATTGGGTTCCGTTGCCCGTTGGTAATTATGGCTAGCCAATGTGGGCTGGGGAACGATTTAGTTTGGATTCGACGCAGGATCGAGGCTTGCGCTCGCGTGAGGCTTGCGTTTGGAGGCGGGTAGATTCGCCTTTTTTGCTTGTAATAGTTTGTTATTTCGTGGTATGTCGTCGGTGCCTCATCCATGGGATCCGAGTCTGAGGGGCACATCTCCCGGTTGATTAGACCTCGGGCTACCCAGTGCGCCTCCTCATTCCCTTGATTCCCCGAATGGGCAGGGACCCATACGAGTTCAACAGTGTTTTCATTATTAAAGTCCCGTAGGACTCGCGCTGCACAGACGCCTATGCTGCCTCTCGAAAAGTTGACTATTGCCCTTTTGGAGTCGCTTATGATAGTTTGCACGGAGGGATTAATGATGGCCAAAGCAATGGCAGTCTCTTCCGCTTCCACGGTGGACGCTGTTTTTATGGTCGTGGCGTTGAGGATACTTCCCTCTCCGGTCACGACGCTCACTACGTAAGTTTGGTGATTTTGCTTTGCTGCATCGACATAAGCGGTGTGCTGGTTGCTTTGGTACCTTTCTTGAAGAACCTTGGCTCTGGCAGACCGCCTCCTGTCGTGTCTCCCAGAGAGCATGTTTTTGGGTAACGGTTTTATAACCAAACGGCTTTTGACCGCACCGAGTAATGTTGTTCTTCCTGCTGAATTCATAACGGGATTCAGCCCGAGTTTACTTAGAATAACCCTGCCAGTTGCGGTGCCGGAGAGTCGTTCACGTTGGGCTGTTTTATGGGCCTCCACGAGTTCGTCTAGGGTATTGTATATACCTGTGGGATGGAAACTTGAAGGATAACAAAGAAGCTTAAGTTAGATACTGCGCTAAGATCGATTCGATGGGCGTAGCGGTAACAGACCGGAGAGCGATGTGGATTACGGAACATATGGACGTAGCGGGCATTAAATTGAGATTAAGAGGAAGCTTTAGCTCGGGCGCAAATCCGTTGTCGCCAAGTTTTGTAAAACGCAGAATTTTTTTAGATAACCGTTGACCAATTTCAATATTTATTGCATTTGAGAGAAAAAGTTATGTGTTAGTGCTTGCAGATGCAGAATTTTGATTTAGAACTTTAATGTTTTGAGAATGATTTATGTAAATTGGTAAGAGTGGGAAAAAAAGTATAGAACTACGAAGTTTACAAATCCAAAACACTGCATCAAAGCAGATGTCGCAGTTGTGTAAGCTGCATCCGTCAGAGCACCTAAAGTGGAGAAGTGTAATATATTATTTACACAAGGGTAGAAAGTTGGGCGAGTTGGTACGGTAACATATTATTGGATTGTAGCGCGAAGTGACACACACACACAGACTAGGAAAAGGCAGGACGATCGCTCGTCCCGTGTTCTTCTAGTCTGTGCGTGTGTCACTTCGCGCTGCCATCCAAGAATATTATTTACAGCTTACGTGAATTTGTTTCAACGTTTACAAGAGGTTTGCAGAAGTTCTATTCGTACAGCACTAATGTATTTAACGGGGATATGAACTGCACGCATTTCGTCAGCTTTAGGTGTAGTATTCAGGAAAATACTTCACTAAATAAATGCAGTTTTCAGAAGGGCCATATCGTTTTTCATCACTGAACTACAATGTTGTCCGTTGAAATACTCCTTTTCAGTAGTAGAAATATTCATTCCGCACATGATAAAGTGCGGCTGGCGTCGGCATTAACTCGTTGGACAGCTTGTTGTCGCTGCACAGTAACAGTACAAATTCCAACGTTGCTCGCGTTCGTGTGTGTATCTGTATCGGCATCCGCGTGAAAGTGGCCCAGAATTGGAGGAAACTGGAGGTGGGTCTGGAGCTCGCGAAAAGCGTCTTGTTGTTCTTTCGCTCAAATAAAAGGACTATCGTCTTTCGTAGATAGTGGTTCAGCGAGGCGCAAAAAATTCTCGACGAAGCGAACGTAGTATGCGCAAAGCCCAAGAAAGCATTGTACTTCCCACTTGTTTGTAGGTGTCGTGAACTTGGCAAAAGTCGTAGTTTTTTCTGGGTCGGTTCGAATTCCAGCGTTATTGACTACGTGGTTAAGGAATTTGAGTTCGTCGTGGGCGAATTGGCATTTCTTCAGGTATAAGGGAGAGATCAGTGGTATGGATGGCCTGAAGGACGGTTTTAAGTCGCTCCACGTTTTGTTAAAACGTCGCAGAGAAGGCTACAACGTCATCTAAATATTCGAGACAAGATTACCACTTTAGGCGAGCTAAGTTAGTGTCCATCATTTGTTAAAAAGTTTCGGGCGCAGAACACAAGCCGAATGCTAGGACCTTAAACTCATACAGGCCGTCCGGTGTAGTAAAGGCAGTCTTTTCACGGTCGCGCACATCCACTTCACTCTGCCAATAACCACTGTGCAAAAGCATCCGCGAAAAATAGCAGGCATGCCGGAGGCAATCTAAGGAGGCATCGGTGCGGGGCAACGGATAAACGACTTTTTTGGGACGTGGTTGAGTTTGCGGTCAGATTTCGACGATCACCACCTGAGCTAGCCGCTGTCATTGTGCTTGAGCGTTAGTTGTTTTGTGAGCAACGAGGTCGCGGGATCAAATTCCAGCCACGGCGGCCGAATTTCGATGGGAGAGAATAGTAAAAACACCCATGTACTTAGATTTAGGTGCAGGCTAAAGAACCTCAGGTGGTGCCAAAAATAATCACGAATCCCCCACCACGGCATGCCTCCTAATCAGATCGTGCTTTTGAGCAGTAAAATCTCTCAATCTATTTTTACTTGCCGGCCAAATTTCGCCCGATGAACAGTTAAGTTTGCGACTCACAATTGTGCCACCGTCTTATTCTTCACTATCCTATAAAGTGACGATACCAATTTTTACTTCACTGGAAAAAATGTCAGACGGGAAAACGCTAAGTACAGCACAGATAGAGTCATTTCTCTGTATTTCCGGTACACTAATAGGAGAGGAAATCGATAAACGAATTTTAGACCTCCCGTACCATATATTCCTCCGAGCATGACGCTCATCCATTTCATGTCTGGTGCGAATGCGGCGCCGACGAGCCCAGCGCTGCATAGAGAAGCCGACAGTAGAGTCACGTAGAAGATGGGGAGTCTACTGTAGAGCACCGTGACCATGAATCCTGAGTAAAAATAGAGAAGAATGGTTTGCAAAAGGAAAAACGGAAAATAAAAATAGTACTGCTGAGCTCTGATCGCTTCTTTTCACTCCTCCAGATGACAACATGAAGACGTGCGTTACTGCGCCACCCGAGCCACACACACACACACACAGACACACGCACACACACGTTAAATTTTATTCAATACTACCAAAAGCAGCGGCAGGTTCAGAATCCCTATGTGCGCCATTTGCGTCGCTTTTCACTAAATTATTTTGTGAGTGCAAGCTCAGCATCTCATGCTCCTTTTTTATAGCTGCATAGGAACACTTGATGTGTTGTGTTGG
Source organism: Dermacentor variabilis (assembly GCF_050947875.1). Taxonomy (NCBI): domain Eukaryota; kingdom Metazoa; phylum Arthropoda; class Arachnida; order Ixodida; family Ixodidae; genus Dermacentor; species Dermacentor variabilis. Next base: position 131,615,754 of record NC_134570.1, on the reverse strand, counting down.
AAGTGACATTGGCCTGGATGCTACACATGATGGAACAGACTAGTGCCCTTCAGCGAGCGCGGAACGAGGTGCTTGTCAGAGCGAACATGTGGCGGCGAAACGCTTACCCTTGATAGGCACAGCGTCCGTGCCACCTGTTGTTTTATTTTCTTGTAGGCTCTAGGCCTTATGGCATTGCGATTGATTCCCACGTTGAGCACCCAAGGTCGATGTTGGTTGGGAGGCAGAGTTGGGCGATTCTTTTTGTTTTCTTTTAATCAGTAATTTATTCTCGTTGGGGCATATATCTACGCACTCCATGAAGCGAGGGAATAGCCAAAACTGCTATGAAAACCGGGCGAGTTTTCACTGAAACTGCCAAAGCGTACCACGTCCACTCAAAAAGCTTACGGAAGGCAGTAGCAACTTAACGCTGAATATTTCCGCTGTCTGGAATTTGAGCTTGCAACATACAATTTTATAGCTGCCCAACTCTCTCTTCTAGAATTCGTAGGAATAAGCCGCGTGCTAACAGAGCTGCTTCATGCTACCCGAGTTCCGTAGTGTTGCGTGTCAGGTTATGCTGATTGCCCCTTCGCGGCACTGTCGTCTTCACTTTCGCACAAAACACGTCGTGATCGCAACGCCTTCTTCGCTTGTTCCACACGTCCAGAGCAAGTCATGATGGTCGATTTTCTTCTGCACTTTAAGAAGGAATGCCTACAATTGCAGACGTCGCGGGCGATAACATGCACTGCGCTATGGCATTGTCGCTGAATAAGTGCGAGTGCGAACCAATCAACGACGTCACTGAACGTTTCTTTTGTCTACATTCCAGCCGCCCGCGCCTGAAGCTCAGTCCACAAAACTAGTTCACATGCTCGTTCGTGGTCCGGTTAGAAACGGGGCTTGACTTCAACACCCGAGGTGTTTAGCGCTAGCCCAAGACGCAATTGTGAGGATGCGAACATCATGAAAGCCGCACGAAGCATTTTTCTCACCGTGCGAGCGGAAACTTTACTCCTATCTATTGCTCCACAGACGTTCACGCTACAGTGCCTCGACTGAGGACGCGGCGGCTGCTCAATATGGTTTCCTTTTCTTCCTTAAAAGAAGAGGCACTACGAATAAACTCGCAGAATGTAGCGCCTGATTATTAGGGGCCAAATATGCATAATTTTGTATTTTTACTTGTGCCATATCACCAAAATATTTATGCCTGATCATGAGGCACCGTGAAAATTGTTGATGTATATATTTTCGTTTCAACTCTATATCTCCATGGTGCTCGTTAATTGTTTGACATTGTTTCTTTTTCTTACCGATACAGATGTAGCCAAATGGTGTCTTCATAGCGCGTGGATTTTTGTAGAAGGATTGAAATATGCCTGAGATTTACCGTAGCACTTCATCGCTGAGCAACCTGTAAAGCAAAAGCTTGAATAAGCAAGCACGATGGCCTTCCTCGCAGCCAGGAGATTTTAAAAGCTGTCCGTAACGCGCTGACTTTCTGCCGATTTCTGCTGATCAGAACAACTAGCATCTTGCACCACTGCCGTTTTGTAGACCAGCAAATGTCGTGACACGACTTTGAGCTTTTTACCAGAGTGAGCATCCGGAATACATCTTTGCAAGAGCGCTGCTATCAACTATATGTTATCACAACTAAAGCACTGGCTTTGGCTTGATGGCAATAGCTCGTCCCATTAAACTACTTTCCTCAGCCGTGTTACGTTTCGCCTACGACGCGCGGTAAAGCCGGCGCGGATGCAACGGACGCCGGGGCTTCGTTCAAAGCGGCAGACATTTTGGCCCGTTCGGCGCCGCCGCTACGCCTCCCTGCCAAGCGCGTCCAGGCATGTTCCAATGCCACGTGTCTTCATGTGCGTGAGTGTGTGTATGTGCATATTGGTGCCCACGCTTGTCGAAGCGCGGCAGCCGGGGAGAGGAGCTCCCCCCCACCTGTGCAGCGAGGGGGTCCGAGCGGCGCCGACACGACGGCTGCTCCACCTTCTCTTCCCATTGTGCCCGAGTGGCGCCGACACGACGCTGCGCCACCTTATCCCTTTGTTCCCGAGCGGCACAGTCACGTGCTCGTCTATAGAGGGGTTCCTTCTTGCCCTCAACTGCGAGAGTATTAAAGCAGCTGCCCCCGGACGCCAAGAGAGGCTCCGATTTTTTCTGTTGAGTAACGTGCACTCCCGTCTCTCTACTTCGGTCAACCTGACCGCCAACTCTTTGCGATGTTAGAATAAACAAGTTGTTTTGTTGTTACCAGTCGACTCATGCTTTGCCGGGACCTTCGGATGCTTCCAGTTGTACCCCAGGCCGCCAGGCCAACGCTACCCTTGGGGCTTGCGACCCAGGTGCAACAACGGGCGTCAGCGCCGAGTTCCCAACAACTCGTGCCAGCGGTGCGATTACAACAGCCGGCACTGGCGCGGGCCAACTATGACGCCTGACGGTCGGTTCAATACTCGACCGACTGTGCATTCACAGTTCAGTTTTATCCGTGCCTCCAAAAGTGCTTTATGCGAGAACGAGCCACTTTCCTTCTTTTGGCAAGTCGTTTATTTATGATGCTGACTCGCTATACTGTGGCGCTGAGCTGTAGGGAGAAAACCGTGAGCCGTGGGGCATCGGAGCAACTCAAACCTGAATCTTAACGCTTACTCCCTTGGGAAGCAAATTCATGGACCTAGTGCCGCTTCCTTTCTTTTGTACCATTGTTTCATGCCATAGCACAACTATTCCCTTGCAACCGAGAGCAACGAAGTCGCGCTGCTTGAATTCTTGCATAGTGCTCGTAACGATGACGAGGAGACACCTGTAACGTTTTGTTTTATGTCCACCGGATACGTTCGGATTACGACGTTGATGGACACTTCATTTCACTCCCATCACAATTTTTGGGAGAGCGCCGAGCAATCAACCCTCCTTGACGACAATGAGTGTTTATTCAGGACTCCGTGCTATGTCGCTTTCGATTTTAGAGTGGTGCATGATAATCTTGTTTTAATTCGTGGGTTCGCTAGAATACATGCGCTTTATATCTGACCTTATACCGTGCAGTCCTCTATGGCACTGCCGTCTACTCTCACTAAGTGCTCCGCAACTAGTCATCAGTAATTTTGAAGGCAATATCTTATTAGCTGACTTCAGACGGGGTTGGCGTATGTCTAATATTGTTATCTTGTTACAAAATGCTTTGTTATCGGCGACTTGTAGATGCCTTAGGTACATGAAAATAGTACCAAAAGATACTTCTCCATGCCGCGAGAACGTATCAGTTGTCAACTAAAATTATTATATGAAAAAACAGTATAATAAGTCGTAGACACGTTATAAATGGTGTGATGCGAGTGCTTTTGTCACTGTCGCCTTCTAGCATGCCACGGCCATGCCCCATAAAACTTAACTACCGCGCACTCGTCAAGATGGCGCGAACTGCCCGAGTTTGGGACGGAGGACAGCTGGGTCTGAAAAGCAGGGATAGCGGAGAATTGCTGGAGGCGCGAATCACATAGCACACGTTAAAAAGCAGACTGATAAAGCATTCATGTGTACGAATATAATATGTGCATTAATGGTATAACATTAGGCGCACAATAAAAGAGTCACCCAAGAGTCGACACCAAACAAGGTACGGTCGACGTAATTGCGCGTCAAATACGATATGAATAAGTTGCAAAATAAGTGAGTCAAAAACATTAAAAAGAAACAAAATACGGAGATATCAGAAGTATTTTAATCATAGAATTATTTGAACGAACACGTACGTCGACACTGTCTTCTTTAGCGTCGATATTTGGTTGAACCTGTCCGTTTTTTTTATTGCGGACACCTGCTGCACCAAATGCTTGTTTACGCGCCTGCCCGTCTTAGCTATATATGGCTTCTCAGGTGGCAAAGGTATGGAACGTATCAGGCCTGTTGCACACCCGACTAAGGATTTTAGGTGTTTCACTCCGCAATCTCTCCATGAATTAGCCGCGTGTTTCTTCCGCTTTTTGCTGTACCGCAGAGAACAATAATCCAAACGCACAGTGTCGCTACGGAGTGAACGCCGTGTTTTCAGCCCTGGTGCGCTTGTCTAGTTTCTGTTCTCCAGTACAGCAAAACCAGGAAAGTATGCGACCTTTGGTCGGAGCAGTTGTGGAGGGAAGCAAGTGAGAGTCGTTGTCTAGACATATATAAGTCAGACTGGCAGGTGCCTCAACAAGCCCTTCGTTGTGCTGTCGTCTGCACTCAAAAAGCCTTATTTAGCACATCTTTCCACGCACTGCCGCTTGTGCCAGTTATATCAATAGCTACAGAAAAAAACACGGAGCTGGTCTAAATTAACGTCCGCTCCTAAATTTCTAACACCCGGTATACATTAACGTTTGACATCCGTTCTCTAGCCTGATGGTGGAGGCTCATAATATTACCAACACTGGTGATGAGTGCGTAAGCCAGGCTTCTATCTCGCTGCCGCCTAAGGAAGTGACTTTGCTCAATACGACATTTCCTACATGAGCTTAGTGTTTCACCTGCCTCACTTGAAAGACACAGCCTTATGTTGCATAAAATGGCGACTGTTTTGCTTCGTTCTTGCATTTGCTTACAACAAAAGAAATATTTGTTCCGTTGACAAGGTGTCTCGCGTCTAACTTATCGATCTGCACGTCCGGCAGGGAACAGTTTTTATGATGCGTTGTAAACAGCAGTCGCAAGCGTCCATATTTTCGCATTTTGCAAAACGAAAAAAGAGCAACTTTCCGCACCTCAACGGCACGCGGTTAAACAGCATGAGTCAATGCAGTAAAAACAACAAAACTTACAGGACACCTGAGCATTTCTTATGAGTTCTTAATGCGACAGCAATAATGTCCAACTCAACGCCGCTGAGCAGGCCTTCGAGTTTTTTGAGCTGCTTGGCCGCTGAGAGTTCAAGTAGCATTGACAACGCAAACGTCTATACCCGATGGTCAAGTTCTAAGATGTGTTCCGTTTTGCCAGCGCTGCGAGGTCTCATAGAAAGGAGTTAACTGAATGTGTTGTAGAAACAAAATAGGCGCCGCAAGAAAGCAATTTCAGTTGCTGAAAGCAAAAATATGGACATATAGGTCAAACGCAAATACAGTGAACATGGGTAAGACACTCGGTTTCGGAGTGTGGGGTCCTAGGATCGAGACTGACTGCCACCAACATGTTTTCCTTCGAACTTATTTTGTTCTTTTTATACAATTATTTCTATATAACGATTACCAAGGCGCAGTTAGAACGCAGGCTATAGTTTGGGCGGACAAGGTATGCGCGGAAAGCACTGGCTTCCGAGAGCGAGGACGACGTGACGTAGAGGCGATGTCCTCACGCACAGCAGCAGCAACACAGCAGCAGGTGTCCCTTTTCACCCGCTGTGCTCCGTCGAGGCACGCTTATGACGTCGTGTCACTGGCAATGGGAACTGAGGCGCAGTTTTTCCGTTTCCCAGACGAGAGACGCTGGTTTTTCTCGCTCAATTGGATATTCGATGCCTTCGCATCAAGAATACTGTACCATATGAGTGCCACGTACTAGCGCTCAAATTTGGCCCACCTAAAGCCGAAACCGAAAGGTGGGTCCAATTGCTCCTTCCACTCAGTTGGTGCGCTATAGTCAATTGGGCCACTGGGCTCTACGGTGTATTCTCTCCAAAACTTTTACTTCTTGGTGGCTTGAGTGCGCAGTTACGATGACGTCAGGGATACTCCCTGCTGGGACGGATCTGGGCAGGCGTCATCACATATGCCCAGATTGGCGTTTGTATGTTTGTTTGCTTCTCGTGAGCCCAAAGAGAAGTTATCCCCAACGTATATTGGGCTTGCGCCACTGTTGATTGACTATAAAAGTCGATTACCAATTTTTCGCTGCGCCCAACCCGAGGAGCAGCCACTGAGCATTCTTTCGGTCAAGCATTTACCTGTGGACATTTGCAACGTGAATTCCTGGTGCAGATGTCCTTCGCTCACACATAGAGGTTAACTTCCTGCGGAGAAGCTTGGAGGAATGCCGATAATAGCAAGGTTTAATAGAATATGGCATTAAACTCCAGCTGCGAGACACGATGGCAAGTGTTGTGGTCGACATTTTGATCATTTCTTCACCATGCACCTGCTCAGAAGGCAGACACGCGCTATGCACAACCCCATATATATTCGTTATTTCGTTCTCAGTACACAACCACTTAAAGAGTCGCTTCCTTAATGCAGTTTTTGTCTCACATACGCTTCAAAAAATTGACGCCCCTATTAACGAAAACGTGCTTGCACCCGCCGTGGTTGCTTAGTGGCAATGGTAACTATGGTGTTGAGTTGCTAAGCATAAGGCTGCGGAATCGAATCCCGGCCACGGAGGCCACATTTCGATGGGGGCGAAATGTCAGTTCACCCGTGTACTTAGATTTAGGTGCAATTTAAAGAACCCCAGGCGGTCCAAATTTCCAGAGTCCTTCACTACGGCGTGCCTCATAATCAGGTCGTGATTTTGGCACGTAAAACATTAAAATTTATTTTTTTATTGAGTCTGCTTACGCTAGAACTGTTCGTAAGAATGAATTCCAGATAATCGTGATGTTTTAAATGCCTTTATTAGCAAAGATGGTTGGTCAATGGTTAACTGCACCTAAGAAAAAGGAACGACGAGAATTACTGCTCTGGAAATTATACGCTTACATTTTCGGTCTTTTTTATTGCGATAACAATTACACAGACGTTTAAGGCATGTTTTCGTCGTTGCCATCACCGTGACCTTACCGTCACGGTATGGCTGGCGCATGCGCAGTGCGCGCGCCTGCAAAAGGAACAAAACCAAGTAGACGCACGCCATGCTGTGTTTAATCGACCCTGCATCGAAGCCAGTGCCGCAATCCACTCCGATGTTGGAATGGGCGTTGTGGGCACAACTATTAGTAAAGCTTCAGCTGTGTAGCTAACTTCCAGCTACAAATGGTCACAATTTGCGTTCTGTCTCATCTCATGCACCATATCGGTTCGACACTTCCAACGTCGCTGTCGGCACTCCTAGTAATGCAGCGTTGCGAAAGGCCTGGTAGCCGTCAAGGTGCTGTTTCTGCTGCAAAGCCGCAGCGGCTGCCTCACGTGCTGCAACGCGCCAAGATGTGGTACCTGCGTATAATTAAAACATCGTCCGAAGAGCTTCAGCGCAATGCTACTCCCCGGTATCGCTCCTGAGGTATATCAAGCTTCCTCGTAGAAGTTTGATGACCAAAAAACCGTTCAAGAAAGTTATATTATTGGGTTTTATGTGCCAAAGCCACTTTCTGATTATGAGTTATGAGGCACGCCGTATTGAAGGACTTCTGAAATTTCGACCGCCTGGGGTTATTTAACGTGCACCTAAATCTAAGTGCACGGGTGTTCTAGCATTTAGCCCCCGTCGAAATGCGGCCGCCGTGGCCGGGATTCCATCCCGCGACCTCGTGCTCAGCAGCCCATCACCATAGCCACTCCACAGTCGGTCCAGAAAAAATTACTAGTGACTCTAGTAATACTGTTCACACCAATTATAAAGTGTATTATCCTTCAGCAGGCAGCGCGAAAAATGGAATACAGAAAAGGGGCACATCTGTGTCGGGCGCCACTTTTCTGTGCCCCCTTTTTGTGCTACTTGCTGAAGTTTGCTTTCGTACAAACGAGCCCAGCTAGCAACTATTCTGATGTGTTTATCCGACATCCCATTTCGTTTTACTCGTGAACTTTCTTTTATTGCGTTTAGCACTGTTTGGGAACAAGTCGCGATCGCTTGTTACTTTTAAGCATTCTTGTGGCACGGTGGTACGGTACCACAAGGCGTTGGTATCACCTGATGGCATGGTTGTAAGGTGAGTGCTTTCGCATTCTTTTCTTGTGGCAGCTATCGTTTTGAGACACTGTCGTTTGACGCTTCATCACTTGTCGAAGATGCAGACGTCATTTGCCACGCTGCGCCTGTGGTCGTAGCTAAAGTCCCTAGATCCTTTGCTAAAATATGTCTGTGGACTTTAGCCATAGCGTCTACTAGCAGAGGCTGTCGCAGACGCTGCACGGAGTTCCGAATGCTTGAGCAAGTCGCGCTCGAAGTATCGGCTCACTTCCGCTGGTGGGTAAGTCAAAGAGGTAAGAGGAGCACCACCTTCAACTCAGAGTACAACAAAGGGTCGCAAATAACCACCTCCCAAAGCATACTAAACGCAGTCTTAGATAGCAACCGTAGTTCTTTCTTCATAATTTTCTTTATATTAAGTGCCACTCAAAGTTTACGTGATCTTAAAGAAATTATAAACCTTGTTACCGACCAAGCAATGACGAATTTCACATTCCAGTGGCCCTGGGGGAACATTATTCACAAAACCACAAATAAGCATTTTCTCTTTTCTAAAGGCGGTACCCATGCAGGCAACAAACGTAACTTTCCTGTTTGTTCGTTATTGGCAAGATCTGTAGTCACTGCACAGCGATTCTACCTGGCGAGACGGTTGTCGGTCAAATCCTTGTGGACATTAGCTTACGTGATTGTTCTTTAGAAAGTTCCTGTAATGACAAGGCTGTTGTCAGCGTGAGCTCTGTTAAAGAGAAGGAAGACTGCTGTTACATGGCAATTTAGAAGGCCCTTGAGCTAGTAGCCTCCCAACTCAGTGGCCAAGTGTTCGATGCTACACGGGCAGCTTCAACGGTCGTCGAGTACAGTAGTCGATCGAGTCAAAGGAGTTGCGCGGAACTCTATCAAAATTTCGAAGGCGTTCCAGCTTCTGTGACACAAATAGCGGTCACAGATGGCTTACATGACGAAAGATAGACGTATTTCCAAGTGCCTCAATTATACACAAAAAGAAATTTTTTTTCCTAGACTTATATGGAGCCTGACCAGCGTGCTTCATTTATTTGTTGAGGTACTTGTGCCCGACGCCTGCAATCAGGACAGCATACAGTGCTTTCTTACTTAGCAGCGCCATGTTCAAAGGTCTAAAGTGACATGAATTTCGGCAATTTGGGCACAGCAATGTCAGTCGAGATTTACAGAGTCCGTTAACGCGCTTCCTCTGCCGGAAGCAGAATTATCAAACTGCTAGCTCCGCTCGCGTTAGAACTGCGTCCAAACGGCATAAGATGGAACTTGTATATATATTGACGATTGGCAGTCGTCGTGCCATCGTTCGCGACTACCAAACATTGAGTGAAGCGCCTCTACCAATGTTGGCACAAGAAAGCACGACGTGCGAAATACAATTCAGAAGGGCTTCGTTTCCAGCGTGATTTACGGGATTTTCATTGCACAAATATGATAAGGAATTCTTGAAATGATCGGGATTATTATGATATGTAGCGTTCAACTGCGCAAGGACCGGTCAATGAGCGCCAAGGCAGTGTATGATCGGGAACAAGGAAATCGCATTGATAATTCTAAGCCAAAACAAACCAACTGTGAGCATTATGTGCTCTGATAGCGAAGAAAGAATAATAAACACGCGACTAGAACGACTTTGCAGAATTATATCCCACAGACAGCCCCTTTCTCGAAATTATTCCGAAATGTTTTCTTAATGTGTCGCAGAGTGGTTGGGTAGCTGCTAATCTCCAGCCACAGTGCTGGAGAATTCTGCAGTCAGCCATTGACCGGCGCGAAATGTCGCTTTGAAAGAAGAGCCACTCTCTACGGCTGTCGCTTTCCGACTCAAACATTCACTAACTCGGTCACTCGTAAGTGAGAGTGCGCCTTCATGACTAAAGCCAGGTGGTTGGTTCTTGAGGAAAAGTGTCTTCATTTGAATCTAGACTAGTGGTGCTTACTGCTTGAACCCTGCGTCATTAGTGATTGTGTGAACGATAAGTAGGTACAGCACGCTATTTTAAGGGACTCGTGTGCATTTATTAAAGAATTGTCCAAACTCTCAGATGCGTCCACACAGTCACCTTCAAAATACCCCCATTAGACACAATATACTGGTTCCATTTCATCTTCCATTACTGGAACCATCCTTGGAAGGGCTTTTCTGTTAAGCGCTTCAGCAGCGATGTCGTTTCCTTTCGAATTGTCATATCACAGAGGGTTGCATGAGCAAGAGTCTGTCTTTGGCGGCTGCTGTGAAGTAATTGCGCCCACGCATCACCCGCGCGCTGCCCCTCGTGATCTCCCGATTAACGAGGCAGCCGCGTCACACATTGCTTCGTTCGCAGCGTGCCGCACGCGACAGAATATGCGCGTCAGTTAATGTACCGCGATATGAAAATACTTGTAGAGCTGCGCTCAAAATTCGCACTAGGGAGTATCGTAAACGTCGGTGAAGTTTTTTGGCATGGACTAATCTTTTATTTGCACTCCTTGATGTGCGACTTCAGCTCTTCGTCTATTCAGTAAATACAGGTTTTCCAGTCTATTCAACGTACATTCTTTTCGTCGCAACTTTTGCTAAGAAGTGACCAGTTTCAGCACTATCGTGACATAAATCTTTATCACTTCTATTTCTGTTTGTGATAATCCTGTAACCTGACGACCACCCCAAACGAAGTGCTCGTGTTACGACTCTGTAAAAGCCATAGCAATCATTCGGCGGTCGCAGAGCGCAGGAGAACGCGCCCGATCGATGTTTTCATCTTCACACGAGGTGGAGGCGCGCCATAATCTTGCGTCGTCCTTGGGTCACGGCCTTCCCGAAAGCATTGAACCTACTTGAAACATGTCCTTTAGGGCATCCTTCTGTGGATATTTTGCAACATTCGATTCATCCTTTGGCGCATCTGCCGTCGATCGCCATTTCGACAAAGATTAAAAATCAATTGCAGCGAATCTACAAGCATAAAATACGGCCTTGCGTTACAGCAGCCCACCTCGTGAAGAGGTCAACATGGTCCTTTCGAGTGGGGTTAGCGAGACAGTGGTGCCGCTACGCCCCCTCTGACTTTTCTTGCTGTCTCACTGCATAAACTTTCGGAATTGACCTCGTAAGCTTTACGAATGTCTCACCAAGGAATACATTCATTCTTTATTTTTTGCTTATTTTTTTACCAAATTGCCCAAGCCGCATCTTTCATGAAAAAAGTATATTTCGCGTCGGAATTATTTTTAATAAATGTATTATTTGCAGTCTCGCATAGAACACTTTTGTCTCCTACGTTACTCCAGGAGGTTTTGCTAGGCCGGGGCAGATCGTTCTTATTGGTGTGCAGGGATCATCAATGAAGTGTACAATGCAGTTATTCCAGCAGTTAATCATCGACATAAAGACACAAGTAAACGGTGCAGATATCAGCAAACAAGGCATTTGTAGATCGAGCGTACGCATTGCTTAAAATGAGGATAAATGTGGGGATCTGACGTTCCAGGACTGCACTTTAGCCCTTGAAACCGCCGAAAGTTAAGGGCTGCGAAGAAAATACGTCACAATGAAGGTATTTGCATTTCGCGGAGCGATTTTAATTCCCACCAGATTCAGAATGCAGTTGTGGTAACCCCGATTCAGATGACATCCTGTGACACGACACTGAGCAACTTATATTTGATCCAGATGCTTTAACGTACCCTTGTTCACCAGACAAGTTCTCGTTAACTCGCGCACGTTTACACTACAACTGTAACTAACATTTTTCCAGCGCGCGTTCATTCGAGCGAACGCATGACTCGGGTCTTTCAGCAACTCTTTCAGGTACTAAGCGGCGAAAAGGTGAGCAAAAATAAAACATAGTCTGTCTTGCCTTACCGCCCAGGTTCTGCGTGAGCATCATGATGCTCTCTGGCCAGGAAGCCACCTCTCGATTGACGTGAAACTTCTCCATGAATAGCACGTACAAATAGCCCGTGCTGGTCTGCGTCATGCAGAGGAAGAACGATGCGCACATAGCCACCGCCGGTATGCTCCAGCAGCTGTCCTGGGGAGGACGCGCCGTCGCCCCGGGACCTTCGGAACGTCCAGAAACAGGAGACATGGCGTACCACGTACTTCGACAAGCAAAAGCGAAGGAGAACGGATGTGGCACTGCAGTGAGGTGCAGGAACGGCCTTTCTTCAGCATGTATGCAGAACTGCTCTTCTTATCTTCCTTCCACGATACCGGCTCTGTGGAAGACCCAGGGAAAGCTCACATGTGGCCCACTTTCCAGTTAATAATCGAGATCCGAGCTCTCAGGCTGCCATAAACGTTCTCGCTGCAAGGTATCAGCAGACTTCCATGTGACATGCAAAATTTCCAATAATGCCACCTCTCAAGCCATCACCTCAGTTGTACGGACGCTGGTGCCCCCCCTCTTGACTCGGAACTCCGAACGTTTGGCCTCACTGAGTAGTCAAAAATATTTAGTAATCTCAGAGTGGCTCCGTCGGTAAGGCGCACCAATATAGCGTGATGCGTACGGCGAACCTTCATAGAACACAATGAGAGACTTGAGCGAGCGCCTCCGCTGGGTCGCGCGCAGCACAGACTGATGTCGCATATGACGGGACGACGAACCTTGCGGAAAATTTTATGATCCCCCTCCACGTAGTCGTGCTGTTATCGTCACCACCTGCAGGCATACACGGCGCAGTGCCGGTGCATGCGATAATAGGACGAGCGCGGTACGGCGCAAAAGGGAAAAGCGGCACACGCGAAGGAAAAATAAATAGGCACCAGCTATTTCCGAATAAATCTGAACCTGGCAACGTTTAACGCTAGAACGTTGTCTAGTGAGGCGAGTCTAGCAGTGCTATTGCAGGAATTAGCGGGCAGTAAATGGGATATAATAGGGCTCAGTGAGGTTAGGAGGACAAATGAAGCATATACAGTGCTAAAAAGCGGGCGCGTCCTCTGCTACCAGGGCTTAGCGGAGAGAAGAGAACTGAGGGTCGGATTCCTGATTAATACGGATATAGCTGGTAACATACAGGGATTCTATAGCATTAACTAGAGTGTTGCAGGACTTGTTGTGAAACTTGATAAGAGGTACAAATTGAAGGTCGTACAGGTCTACGCGCCTATACGTTCAGTCATGATGACCAGCAACTCGAAAGCTTCTATGAAGACGTGGAATCGGCGATGGGTAAAGTCCAAACAAAATACACTATACTGGTTTGCGACTTCAATACCAGGGTAGGCAAGAAGCAGGCTGGAGACAAGTCAGTGGGGGGCGGGGGGGGGGGGGGTTGTGTCATAGGTTATAGGACTAGCAGGGGAGAGTTATTAGTAGAGTTTGCTGAACGGAATAATTTGCGGATAATGAATACCTTCTTCTGCAAGCGGGATAGCCGAAAGTGGACGTGGCCCGAATGGCAAGACCAGAAAAGAAATAGGCAAGGTGCGCTGCAATGACCATAGGATGGTAAGATCTCGAATTAGCCTAGACTTGAGGAGCAAACGGAATAAACTGGTACATAAGAAGCCGATCAATGAGTTAGCGGTTAGAGGGAAAATAGAGGGAATTCCGGAGTAAGCTACAGAACAGGTTCTCGGCTTTAACTCAGAAAGAGGACGTTATTGTTGCAGCAACAAACGACATTCTTATGGGCATCATTAAAGAGTGTGCAATAAAAGTCGGTGGTAACTTCGTTAGACAGGATACCGGTAAGCTATCGCAGGATACGAAAGATTTGATTAAGAAACGCCAATGTATGAAAGCCTCTAACTCTACAGCTAGAATAGAATTGGCAATATCATAAATAATATGAATAAGATAGTTCAGGTGGCTGAGCAGTTCTACAGAGATTTACCAGAGATTTATAGAGATTTAGAGTACCAGTGGCACCCACGACGATAATGGAAGAAGGAATAGTCTAGGGGAATTTGACATCCCTCAAGTAACGCCCGAAGATGTAAAGAAATCCTCGGGAGCGATGCAAAGGGGGAAGACAGCTGGGGAGCAGCAGGTCTGTTGAAAGATGCTGGCCAGATTGTTCTAGAGAAACTGGCCAGCCTGTATACGCAATGCCCCATGACCTCGAGCGTACCGGAATCTTGGAAGAACGCCAACATAATCTTAATCCATAAGAAAGCGGACGCCAAAGACCTAAAAGTTATGGACCGATCAGCTTACTGTCCATTGCCTATAGAGTATTTACTAAGGTAGTCGCAAATAGGCTCAGGAACACCTGAGACTTCTGTCAAACAAAGGACCAGGCAGGATTTCGTAAAGGTTACTCAACAATAGACCATATTCACACTATCAATCAGGTAATACAGAAATGTGCGGAATATATCCAGTCCTTATAGGTAGCTTTCATTGATTACGGGAAAGCGTTTGATTCAGTAGAATCCTCAGCAGTCATGCAGGCATTACGGAATCAGCGTGTAGACGAGTCGTATGTAAAAATACTGAAAGATATCTATGGCGGCTCCACAGCCACCGTCGTCCTTCTTTAAGAAAGCAACAAAATCCCAATAAAGAAGGGCGTCAGGCAGGGAGATACGATCCCTCCAATGCTATTCACAGCGTGTTTACAGGAGGTACAAGAAGGATAGCAGTTAATGGAGAATACCTCAGTAACTTGAGATTCGCTTGCTTAGTAACTCAGGGGACCAATTGCAATGCATGCTCACAGACCTGGACAGTCAAAGTAGAAGGGTGGGCCTAAAAGTTATTTTGCAGAAAACGAAAGTAATGTTTAACAGTCGCAGTTTACGATAGGTAGCGAGGCGCTGGAAGTGGTAAGAGAATACATCTACTTAGGGCATGTAGCTACCGCGGATCCAGATCATGAGACTGAACCAATCAGAATAAAAATGGGCTGGGGTGCGTTTGGCAGGCATTCTCAGATCATGAACAGCAGGTTACCATTATCCCTCAAGAGAAAAGTGTATAATAGCTGTGTGTTACCAGTACTCACATATGGGGCAGAAACCTGGAGGCTTACGAAAAGCGTTGTACTTAAATTGAGGAAGACGCAACGAGCTATGGAAAGAAGAATGGTGGGTGTAACGTTAAGGGGGATAAGAAGAGAGCAGATTAGGTGAGGGAACAAACGCGAGTTAAGGACATCTTAGTTGAAATTAAGAAAAAGAAATGGGGGGGGGGGCATGGGCAGGGTATGTAATGGGGAGGGAAGATAACTGATGGTCATGGACTGGATTCCAAGAGAAGGCAAGCGTAGCAGGGGGCGGCAGAAAGTTAGGTGGGCGGATGAGATTAGGAAGTTCGCAGGGACAACATGGCAACAATTAGCACATGGCCAGGGTAGTTGGAGAAGTATGGGAGAGGCCTTTGCCCTGCAGTGGGCGTAGTGATGATGATGATGATGATGATGATGATAGTGGTGGTGGTGGTGGCGTGGGGGTGATTTCCCAATAAGGTTTTTTTTATTATTTCTGTGTGTTTGAGGATGTGTAAGCATAGCCATGGCCTTCGCAATCCTGGGGTGCCCTGCACGCTCCGATATCGGAAGCCATCCGTTAAGCATACTAGGTAAGTGGAAATTCACATTTATGAATATGGAGTTATGCTCACGCGCTATATGTAGCACAATGTTTTCTTGAACAGTAAAGAACTCTTTTTGTCGAAGCAGTGTTGGTTTCCTTTGTGGCACTATGTCGTATTGATGCCTATTGCAACGTTTGCTATATAACCTGCGATACAGCTGGCCGATCGCTTACTTATGCGGTTGGAAATCGAAGGAACAATAATGTATACCTCGAGTATATCGGGCAACTTACCGATCTTTCTGAATGCCTGTCTGAGAAATATTATGGAAAAAGTGCGACCATCAATCAGTTCAGTAGTCCTGACAATTTGTTAGGTGCCATTACACCACACGCAAATACAACAGCTCGAATTCCGCTTGCCAGAACACCGATGTATTATACCCTCCATCGTGGCTTATTGGGTGTTACGTTCTTGCTGGGCAACAAGAAGACGCGGTTGCCCTTTTTGGTCGTGGCTGCTGCATTGCGGTGAAGGAAGAGGGCCTAAACGCTCGTGCAGAGTTATTTAAGTGTAGGTTTAAAGAGCCCCATGTGGTCATAAGTTTAAATTCGATGTTTTTTTTTAATTTGAATTTAATTTCTTGTATTATTCAAACGAGAGTAGGCTGATCCTAAATGCATAAAGCCTGACAAAGGTATCAGCCCCCGCAAGCGACAGGTTTGACAGTGGGTTACTTACATATGCACAATTTTGCAAGCTACAACAGTGTCGTTCTTGATTGCTGCGGAAAATCATGGTTACATTGTCTATTGTCAATACATTCAAATATCTTCAAATTTATGCAGAAATATACAGAAACACCATACTGACAGTCGTTAGCAAAGTTTGGGCACCAAAGTTGCGACATTTTTTTTTTTCTTTATTTGCAGACTGAGTATTTCGGCTGAAACCAAGAGTGCACGCCTACGTGCGCCTGTCTGATCGATACAATGTATTAAACCAACTCCAGGCCGCGGAGCTGCGCTTGAGTATGTTGTAATTTTTTTAGCGATGCCATGCGGTCTCCACACTTTTGCTCGCGACTGTACAACTAATATTCCTCACGTACTAATGGTATGCTACGCGTGCCCTTATTAGATTTTGATACCCGCCGTGGTGGCTTGCCGGCTATGGTATTGCGCTGCTATGCACGAGATCGCGGGATGAAATCGCGGCAGTGGCGGCGTCATTTCGATGCGGGCGAAATGCAAAAACAGCCGGAATCCGAAATCATCCGCAGTCCCCCGCTACTTCGCGCCTCAGAATCAAATCAACGTTTTGACAAGTAAAACCCCACAATTCGTTGATTCCAAATTTTCATAGTTGCCTTAATATTGCCTCAGAGTTAGGAAAGCGCACACGGTTCTTTGATGTTTCTGCATGGCACGAGTAAGCTTTGTATGCCATGAGGGTGCATGTAAGTTAGCCTACACAGAGAGTACTGAAAAATGTGTGATTCTTTGCGACTGGAAGGTGGTTTACAGTGCTTGCAGTCCTTCCTCCAACATGGAGCTAACGACACGCTGACATAAAAAAATCGTGAAAATTCAACAACAAACAATCATTGGAAACGATGACGCAAACGAGGTGGCTCGAACGTAACATCAAAAATACCACTGTGACCCGATTCCACGTTCTAGGACAAGGGCTTCCAGGTAGCTTCGCGATCTGATACGCCGACTCTCGTTAGCCCAGTGGAACAGCACTAATAGAACATGCAATAGACTGCACAAGCTCACTCCCGGCTGCAACTCCGACCACCACCCGAACTACGTGACGTGAGGCACACTTTCTCTGCAGGCCGTTGCTGGGAGTTGCCTTCGCCAAGGCTTATGCAACACTGATAGGAATGGAAGACAATTCTGAATGTGATATCAGTGGCCGCGTAAGGGACAGCGACTGCTTATTTAGACGCTGCCATTGCTTTGGGTCAAAATAAGAGTGCCCTCTAATACATCCCAACCACTCGACTACCGTGACACTCTTCGTGAAGACACTATACTGCCACAACTTCCCTATCAGTCGTCGGCCTACAACACAATAGCGAAGTTTGCATGAATGCAACAAGTGACGCACCGTATCGCATTCATGTAAACGGAAGAAATACGCTAGGAAGGTGATTTACATTAATGCGACGGAACAGGGAGGTCCGAAACGGGGAAAGTCGTCTTGCGTGGTGCGTGTAAAGGTCGGCATCATAATGCATCGAAGGAGAGCATAAAAGTGCGAGGACAGGTGCCGCATGCGCTCCTCCAATGCTGTTCTTTGCCATCTATTTTTTTCTTCTTTATGCAACCCATGCTGAAACTGCAGAAGTGGTAACCGCGCGGCAGCATAGACTCCTCCCCGGGCGGACAAAAGCGTTTGTGTCCATCTCCTCTGTCATTCTTCCGTAAGCTGGTGTGCTGTTGGTATACAGTGGATTAGCAACGACTTCGGTCGCTCGTCTTGTAGCAATCGTCTTCGGTCGCTCGTCTTGTAGCAATCGTGGCAAGGTTCCGATGCAATTCTGTTGCCCTGTTGTTCACGCTGACCAGAACGCCTACGGCCGGCCCCATTACAGAACACTGTTTTTTCGTCATGCATAAGGTAACGCATCGGAGCTTATGCATTTCAAGATAAGTGAGGAGCGCTGTTCACTTAGCCAGCAAGTCACTCGAAAATAAGGGGATTTTCGACACTTCTTTATTAAAACTCGTAGTCTCGGTAACTTTTCTGCTGCCTGTTTAGCCTTTCTGGCAGAATTTCAGGAGTGACTCTTTCTCAGGTCATCGAGGATGTGAAACGTAGACGCCACTTCATCGCGAGCTTTCCCGTGAGCGCACGAAAGTGCTGGTGGAGCAAGGAGTCTTTCTTTTTAACTTCAGTGGTGTTTCGAAATCGCCATCACGCGCAACATGAACGAACCACATAAAAAAGTTAACTGACGATTACGATACTCCCTAATGCAAAGTTCGAGCACAGCTCTATTCGTCTTTTCATTTCGCAAAATATTGGCTTGCGCAGACAAACCATCTCGTGCGGCACTTGCAAACGGAGCGATGTGTGGCGCGACTGCGTCGTTAATCACTAGATTGTGAGAGGTAGCGCGTGGGTGAGGCGTGAGCGCGATTCAGAGGAGCAGCCGCAGGCAGACATCCGCTCATGCAGCGCTTTGTTTCTGTACAGACGATACGCGCTACTCTGGCGCCACCTTGTAGCCATCGTCTCCGCAGAGCCTGCCTTGCGCGTCACTACGCTTCTCGCACTTTCACCATACACTCCTCCTCCGCTGTCCTCGTCGCGCTCTCTTCGCTATCGCTGTCTTTCACCGCGTCGGCTCTTTCATCCTTCGCTGTGCTCCTTCGCTCGGTTACGAAAGACGCCTACGCTAGTAGCAGCAATGGGCACCTAAGAGCAGCGCTCTAAAACAAAGCTGTGGTCCATCTCAGTGCATTAAAGCCGCTTTTCCAGGCTAAACACAACAATGAAACCTGAAACCATTTAAGGATATCGCTTGTTATTTTGCCAATTCACATTTCGAGCGTTGAACGATCACCGCAGAAGGTAAGTTAAGCCATAGCTGGAAAATAGTGAGGAAGATGTCTGAAAGAAATGTAGACACAAATAAAACAAGATAATATAAAATCCAAGACAGCCATATTCACTATCAGAAACACAAGCGACCTTTCGCTAAAAATGGAGTGTTTAAGCGAGCTTCCTTGCGACTTTGCCTAAATGTAGTTACGATCACTAGAAATGAAGCGCCTACTTACTCTGCACAGCTTTTACAAGTTTGCTGGTATCACTCCTAGTAAGTCAAGAATGCAATGGCAGTTCACCTCCTGGCAGCGCCAGCCTACACATTCCAAACGGTCTGTACGAATGCACATCTTTATCAAGATTCTGCAACGTGCATACATCCGACGGCGGAACGTCATCTCACATAGCAGCTGATCACGTACGTTGAAAACGTTGCCTCAGATGCTTTCTTTACAAAACGCCTCCCGAATCGTACATTGGGACATTATCACAGTGCTAAAAACGGCACTTTCCAAGATTTATGAGGCGCAAAGCATTCGAAATTTAAAGTTTTCATTACATGGATTTGCTAAGATGTTCTTTGGGAGACCGACGATTTGAAGTCACTGCGTCGCGCAAGAGAAAACTATTCCAGTTTCAGCTCCCCATGTACATTTCTGTCTGCAAAATTCATACAGCGGACTGTGAACAGACCTGAGCCATGCATGTCGCATGTTTCAATTACGCATAAATGGACGTCGCTATGTGACTCACCGGTGAAAAAGCAGAGCGTTGCAAGACCTTGGCTGAAGACAGTGGCAATTTGATTAGCAGGAAATAGTAGAACGAAAATACGCTGAAGCTTTTGCATTTGAACGCCAACGAACACCACATCACATTATGTGGTAGCGAGGTAGTGACCTCGATCTTAGTGTCATTCAAAATCTAGAACGCACTTTCTTTTCAGAGAACAGCAGTTGCACATGCAACTGCAAGAAACTAATAAAAATAGTGACGTGCAAATATTTTCGCTGCGCAAAAGGCGCTCGCTGCAGCTGCACACGCGTGCTCTTCTGACTTCCACTGATTTTGAAGGTCGTGAGAAAAAAGCAAATAAAGAAGGTTCGGTAGAAGACCTCGAAAGGTAAATATACGGTAGTGCTAAAAATTTTATTTTATTTTCATAAATCTGCGACATCGACGTACATTCACTGAGCATTGTATATTGGCGTATGTCTACTATAAAGGATGCCTCTGTGATTCAGGCAGAATATGAAATAACAGGTCGTTAATTAGTTAGAAGTAAAACCGGCCGAAATGTCTGGTTAAACAATGCGTGAGCGTCTTGCCAACATTCCAAAGCATTTGCTGTGTTTTAAAATACGTTGTACTTTATATACTTATTAAACTTACTATTAGGTGCATAAATATAACGATTCAATGAAGAAAGGTCGTTTTCAGGCGGTGCTGGGGCCTTACCACCTCGCTATTTCGCTTGCTGACCCTTCAGATTTGTAGAGTTCCCGAAGCTTGCGGATAACTTGAGCTTGCGCGTTGGTGATTTCTATTGTGTATGGGCAGTTGGAAAGACACCAAATGTCATAAAACTTTGCACGGCGCATATTGACTCCTCTTTTCTGGATGAGTGGACTGTTTTTCTCAGATAAAGTGCATAATGCGGGTGGCTCCCCAAGTCTCGCTCGGAATACCTGCACATGTGAGAGCAACATAAACCCATTCACACCAGCCGCATTCCCTAAGTGCCGTCCTGTTTAATACCTGATTGTTAAACGTGTCACTGATTCTGCTTGCACTGTTCTGAGAACGTCGAACTGTGTACATCATCGCTCTTTGATTTCGAATCTGCTCAGTGACTGCCATGAATCACCCGCGGCGACTGTATCTGAAAAAAGCATGCATGGTCTGTGTGTCTGATCTTTTCGCACAGGTCACTCAGTTAGTTGCCTTCGTAATGTGGTCCGACCATATCATTCTCCACCTTCGACTTCTCATTCCTCGAGTCATCTTCGCCTTCAGGATCCTCTCGGGCAACTACCTGCCTTTCGTTTAATGGGAGCGAGGTGTTGCATTTTTGAGAATTTAACCTTCTTGAGAGTAGCGGGGTTCTTTTGTATACACTACGAAGGAGTTTCCTCTCCGAATTGTCAAGCGAACTGACGTGATGTTCCTCCTTTACACAACTTGAGCACAATATTCGTGGGGAGAACACCACCAGCACTCGTTGAAAGCATCCGTGTCTAACAACCGCTGCGCTCTCAGACACCGCATATGCACTCTGACCAGCGCGCCCAACTGGAGCCCCCAAGCAAGCCCGTTTGCACGGCCAGCCTCGTGTCTGGGGCTGCTTCGATTAGGAGCTCCCGGCGGACTTTCATCAGCGGTGACGGGCGTGCGCTTAAAGTCTTTAAAGATGAAAACATGACCAACATCATCTACATGGCTAAGGCCGAAGATTTCAGCCCCGTCTGCCTAACTGAACAGCTTACGTTGCCAGGACGATCGTTCTCCGCGGCGACACCCGTCCTCACCTGTCGAAGCTACCAACATATTACATATTCAGCGCCATTGGCACTTCCGCGTCGGTAACTACACCACAGCAGCGGCACATCTTCGTGAAAGTGACAATGAGACCAAATCTCTTCGTGGCATCCAGCTGTCGAGAGTCAGCACTGCAGAAATTGGCCGACATCCATACCCTTCTGGACGGTGGGGCCCCGCGAATCCTAACAGCATATGTGGCACATTACGTCTCGGCCAGTGCCAGATGCACCATCCATCGTCTACCGCTAACTATGGCCGGAGATTAGTTTCTCATTTCCCGACGATAGCGAGTGGCTGGCGGCTTGTCGCTTTCAACAGTCTACCTCTCTCCTCCTGAGCATACGTGATTCTCAAGTTCACTGACAAATGAAAGTCGAATTGGGGCTCCAACAGGGGCATCCCTTCCAACACGAGCAGTGCAATGCGCCAAGTTTCTTAAAATTCACCAATACGCTGATGTGTGCCCTACAGCGTATCAACCAGAGGCACTGGAGGAAAGCTCAGAGTATCGCATTTGTTTTGCGCGCGCCACCGCCTGCCACGGCCGCCGGTGTTTGGGTCAGTCTTGTCACGTACTCACTCTTGTCACGGCTGGCGAACTAGAGGAGAAACGACCGAGGAAACCTGCCCGGCCCGCTGCGATGACTCACTTTGTGAAAACAACAATGCGCCGAGTCAACGGGCCAACGGCGCCAGGATGTCTACGGCGGCGACTCGTTTTGTAAGGACCACAATACGACAGTCCCCAACCGAACGGCGCCGGGATATATAAACGCAGTTGGCGGACCAGGTATTGTTAGTGGATTCGCCGTCACCGTCACGGTTTGTTTGGAGCTGTGGAACTCCTGTAATAAGGTGTTTTGCGGCGCCGTCTCATGGGTCTTAGAAGTCGCCAGTCAATGGACAGACGCGGCGGCCACTGTCTGCGGGGTCAACTCTGGGACCAAGCGGCGCCTGCTCACCTCGGTGTGGTTAGTCAAACCTTTGCGGAAGGAAGCGTGTGTGAACCCTCTCCCTCAAAGGCGGGTCGGCTACGATGACTTTCGACGCCCCGAATTGGTCGACGGTTGAACGGCCGTTTTCCCGCACACAGGGATCTAGGGAGGACAGAGTGTTTATAAGCAGCTGTTGCGCGGCTGCTGGGTGTGCATTCTTTTTCAGTGATGCTAGACTGATGAACTGTAACGTTCTCCCATGTAGATACTGTAAATAAATCCCATATTCCTCGTTCTCGATGAGAACAAGTCCTTCCCTTCGATAACGTCCTCAGCGTGGATGAGTTGGACGAGGGCACGGGCCAGCTACCATTTATTTCATGCCCGAACCCAATCCTTACAACTGGCTGACAACGGTGAGACGGGCTTTGCGACGTGGTGCCCTGTCCGCAGTGAGTGCTTGGTTCTTGCTTTGAATCTCTAGGCTTCACTTTGTGGTTGTTCAGTTTAGAACAGTAAGGAGCTGGATTGTTGATTGCTAGCTAGGTTGTGTTTACCTAGGAATGTTTAGTGAGCAGAACCAAGGCAAGAAAGCAGCAATCATGGAGTTAAAGACACTGCTGGGAGACGAATTGTTGATTGTTGGTGAGGAACTGAGCCTAGAGTTACGCAAGGAAATGCTAAAATCGGAATTATTGCAGCTGATGTCCGAACAGGCCAGTGATGAGGACATTGAAACGGGATTAAACTTTTTAAGAAAAGAGAGAAGCGAGAAAGAGAGAAAGAAGAACGGGACGGAGAGGAACGCGAGAAAGATGGCTAGTTAAGAAAAATACAACTTCAGCTTGAAAGCAAAAGTTTGGAGTTGTCCCAAGGAAATGAAGGGGCTCTGGGACGATCAAGCGAGGCAGAATCATACCGCATGGACAAGCTGTTAAAGCCATTTGAGATCGGGAACGACATAGGCTTGTTCCTAGGAAATTTTGAAAGGACTTGCGAAGTGCAAGTAGGACCTTTTGAGTCTTTGTAGATGGGTGGTCTGGCCACCTAGGCATAAACAAATCAAAGGAAAGATTGCTTATGTAATACTACTAGCATGGCTGTTTCGAAAACGTAGAAAACATTAAGATCATGCCACGCATGCCAGCGCTCGGATAAACCAGGTGAGACATGCGAAGTTCCACTAAAGGTAGTGCCCTTAATATCACAATCTTTCAGACGACTTGTGATAGACACGGTAGGGCCTCTACCAAAGACAAAGTCGGGTCACCGGCACTTGTTTACCATGCTGTGTCCGGCTACAAAGTTTCCAGAAGCAATCCCTCTGAAACAGCTCAGCTCCACTGAAGTAGTAGACGCGCGTTTGACAGTATTCGCACGAGCTGGGTTTTCAGCCGAAATTCAGGTGGATCAAGGGTCAGTATTATCCAGCGCACTGACTTCCACATTCTTACAAAACTGTGGGGCATGGTTGATACACAGTTCCGTCTATCACCCTCTGTCAAATAGTGTAGATATGTAGCATTCAGCGCTCAAGCGAGTTTTGCGGGCGCTCTGTTACAAGCACAAGGAGGACTTGGAGAATTGTGTTCCGGCCACTTTGTTTGCTTTGCGAACGATTCCTCATGAGGCTACAGGGTTCTCACCAGCAGAACTAGTGTATGGAAGGACACCCCGTTCTCCACTGGGAATGTTAAGAGAGATGTAGGAGGAAAGAAGAGAGAGTCTAACAGTGGTAGAATACGTGCTAAATCTGCTGGAATGGCTAAGTGCAACCCAAGAACTAATCCAAAAGAACATGTGAGTAGTTCCAAAGAACGACAAGTTCTTTTATGACAAGAATGCGAGGCTTTGCACATTTAACGCCGGAGACTAGGTAATGATCCTCAAACGCTCAAGAAAGAACGAGCTTGAAGTTCACTGGGACGGACACGTTAAAGTGTCGCACAAACTTTCAGATACTAACTACGCTCTGAAAATACCCGGTCGCAGAAAGGAAGTGAGGATATTCGAGTGCAATTTGATGAAGCCGTACGTAGAGCAGAGCGGAATCGTTGACTGTACCATCAAGGAGCAGGACGACACTAGTACCAAGTTTAATGAGTAGAAGGCGACCTCCAACTCGGAAATCAGCCTTGAATAAGTGGTAAAACACTCGGTAAGCTGGCACGCTCTCAGACCCGAACGGCTAAATGAGCTAAAAGGGATGTTGGAGGAATATCTTGACAGATTCAGAGATCAGCCGGGTAGAACCGAACTAGTAACGCATGAAATAGAGCTTACCTCATCCGAACCCGTAAGATCAAAGCCTTACAGGGTTTCTCCATGACAGAGAGAAAATATGGAGGTAGAGATGCAGCGTATGCTAGCATTGGGAGTTATTGAGCCTGCTGATTGTGACTACACGTCACCGCTAATACTTGTAGAAGCCCTTAATAAGGACCCTCGTCGTGTCTTGATTACAGGAAGTTAAATTCCATCACTAGGGATCAGCTGTACCCGATACCCAACATTGAGGAACGAATCGAAAGTGTTAGCGGCGCTAAATAGATTTACGCTATAGATCTCTTGCGGGGATACTGGGAAGTTGCCCTTTCAGAGAGTACCAGCCGCTATGCCGCATTTATCTCGCCTGTAGGCACTTTTCGCCCTCTCACCCTCAGCTTCGGGCTCAAGAACGCATCGTTTAGCTTTTGTAAGTTAGTGGATATTGTCCTAAAAGAGTTCGCCTTGCCATATCTTGATGATGTAGCAATTTTTTTGACAACTGGGGACAGCACGTATGGCATCTCAAACACGTTTTCTCATGGTTGCGGGAAGCCGGCTAAACGATGACGGCGGAGAAGTGCAGGTTTGGCTGCTCGCAGGTTACTTATCTGGGCCATGTTGCCGGCCACGGCACGAGACGGCCGGCTGAGCTGAAAATAGCTACGATTAGAGTTTTCACAGCCGCACACGAAAACAGACATTCGTTCATTTTTGGGCCTTGTGGAGTACTATCAACGGTACATTCACAATTACTCGCAAATAGCAAGTCCTCTAACGGACGCCCTCCGAAAGGGAGCACCGAGTAACGTGCACTAGGATAAGGACAAAGAGAATGCTTTCCAAGCTTTGAAAATATTTCAGAACACAGTAAACGTTCTGGAAATAAGGGCGCTTTAAGTTTGACGCTATTAAAGGTACAAAAATACCTTATGAAGAACACACACAGTTTTTCTGCCCATATACGAAAGCAAGCTTGCGTCTCGCGTAAACGAAGAGCTATTAATATTACAACGTGGAGTATTGCGCCCAGAGATCTTATTTGACAAGTCAATGGCAACAATACAAGCACGAATTCGCAGATACGTCAGTAGCCGCAACACGCGAAGTTGTCGGCATGCTGCGGCTACTGGCGTTTTATCCCCGATACGTGACGCAGAACTTTAGAAATCCACATAAATATTAGCGTGTACACTTGGCTCCGACTATACAGATCAAACAGTGAGCAATATTTACTACATTTTCTTGCTTGTGTACTTTGAAAGGACGCGAACGAGCACTATGCAGGCAACCTAAAGACCAACAACACATTCCAACGGCTGTCAGGCTGCGTTCTTTAGCACAAGCACAACGTCAAGACCCAGATGGCAAGTAAACGACGTTTTAAGCGAATTCATCGAGCCCATGCAATTATGCTTGCAGCTCCGCACATAGAATTTGACGCAAGACTACGTCCATAAAGCGACACGGAGAGTTCGCGAGCATTGAAACCGTCGCCGCAGACATTATGCAGTTCCGTCGCTTTCCGCGCAGTACGTCCATTAATGTCAATATTACGGCATTACTTGTGATACACGATTGAAGAAACACAAAAATATAACCCAGTTTCACTGAACGGAACGCGAAATTCAGGAGGGAAATCCCTGTCTTACTCAACGCACGTTGGCAGCGCGTCCGCGGTCTGGAAGGAATATGACTGCCGCGACCCACTGTTGCCGGCATGGCGCGCACCTTTGCGGTATTATGAAATATTTTCCAGTCACTCTAGTATAAAGTATTGCGGTGCAATACCTGTAGTTAACAGTTCCCGCCTGACACAACGCTCGACCGTACCCCGTGTGAATGCGAACCTCATTAATTTAACTGCAATGGCACGCACAGCGCAAGAGACCCGACGTGTACATGCAAGCGGGAAGCTGATCGAGCTATCTATCAGGCTGCCAACAACTCACCTCCAGACAAACCCAAAACCAAGACACCGAAAACAATGACGGTGTCATTGACTCTTCTACCACCTGCCAAGTATTCAGCCCGGACATTCACCCACCGATTCAGCACGCTGGAACACACAACACCAACAGATCCACAAACTACTGCTTCACCGCTCACTCATTTGGGTCGCACCCCATTTCTAGAAAGAATAGCACACACCCAACCGCATTATATAACCGCATAACGCGCGCGTAATTTGCTGCATAGACCTCACAAATGGACGCCCACTTAGCTGCCACTGAACGGGGCTCGGTATGATAGAGAGACTGCTCTCCTTAATCCAACCTTAGCTGACGTACCTGAAAACTGGAGATAGCTCTGATATAAACAACATGTTCCATGCAGCTACAGGCGACATGGGTGGCATCGGCTCGGAGTTAAGGGGCCGAATTAAAGTAGGTGCGAGCTAAAGCTTCCTCATAATAGTTATTTTACTGAATGTGTTCTTTATATTGGAATGAGAACGGCGACTGAGAAGACGAAGGAGTTCGCGGGCATCGGTCCATCCGCGCTAGCAGCTACCCACGGAGTCGGCAATGGGAAGGCTTCATTTCCTAAACTTTAACCACAACACGCTATTTACGACGCATGCGCACAGTAAGCGCTCAGCGTCATGAAAAACAGCACATTAATTTTTGCGATATAATAGTTTGCTTCGCGCAACCTGCATTGTCGCTACCTCGCTATCTTGCATGATTGGGACCTAATAGAATTTGTTGTTGGGCTAGTTGTTAGATTCTTGCGTGGAATAATAAGCGCGGACGGGACAGTCAGACAGACAAGAGACAGGCGCTACCTCCCAACTGAATTTCATTAAAAGCCACATGCGTAAATATACTATACACGCAAGATGGGTGGCAGACCGCACCGTGCATATAAGGCCGCACGTATCATGTGATCTTGAAAAGCATGCAATCGGAAAAAAACACATCAAAGAAGTATTCCTAGAAACATTTCTTCTTAGCTGCGTAAGAATACCAACGTGTAACTTATATGCGCTTTTTCTTTTTTCCTGATGTGATGTGAGTCCTTCAGCTCTCGCGAAAGCGGGTCACCACTCTTGCTCAGAATTGGGATGCCAGATAGTAACGGCTCACATGAGCAATCTCTATACCGGAAGTTATATTGTTTTATTGTTCTAGCATTGTGCAGCCCACTCGACGGGTCTACTAGACAAGGCGTTGACGCACTAAGCGTTACGCTGTGTAATGGCACGGGTAGACCAGTCCTGATTCCAGTGCGTAATGTACGTCGTCGCAAGGGCTAGAAATAATAACAATATTACGGATTCCACGGATGTGACACCTCAGCATCTTCGGGGCTCTGCGAAGCGTTATTCATATTGACCAACATGCTTGTGTAAGGCGAGAAAAGTGTTTGTGACGACAGCAGCAAGACGAAGTCGGCGGCGACGACGATGGTATAACGACTACTGAAATGGCATGATGGCTTACTTTTTGAATTCCAGCGAAAAAAAAAAAAAACGTTACACCCTGTTCCTTTACAGCCTACGCCAATACTGAATGAAGTGCAGTGTCATTGGGTAATATTAGTGGCCTCTCGCAAATTTATTCCCATGTTCGCACTTATTATCATGATCGTCAGCCTATTTTATGTCCACTGCAGGACGAAGGCCTCTCCCTGCGATCTCCAGTTACCCCATTCCTGCGCCAACAGATTCCACCCAGTGCCTCTGAATTTTCTCATTTCGTCACCCCACCTAGTCTTCTGCCGTCCTCGACTGCGCTTTTTTTGACAGCCATTCTGTAACCCTAATGCTCCACCAGCTATCTAACCTACGTATTACATGACCTGCCAGGCTCCCTTCTTTTCTCTTGATGTCGATTAGAATACTGGCCATACCCGTTTGCTCTCTGATCAATACCGCTCTCTTCCTGTCTCTTAATGTTACGCCTAATATTCTTCGTTCCATCGCACTTTGCGCGGTACTTGTTCTCGCGCTTTGTCAATCTTTAAATTTCTGCCCCATATGTTAACACCGGTAGAATGCATTGATCGTACACTTTTCTTTTCAATGACAGTGATAAGCTTCCACTCAGAATCTGACCAATGTCTGACGTATGCACTCCAACTCATTTATATTCTTCTGTAAATTTTCTTCTCATCATCAGGGTCCCCTGTAAGTAATCGCCCTAGGTAAACGTACTCATTCACACACTATAGAGGCTGACTGGCGATCCTCAGCTCTTGTTCCCTTGCCAGTCTATTGAGCATTATCTTTCTCCTTGCATATGGACCTTCAACCCAGCTCTTACACTTTCTCTGTTAAGGTCCTCAATCATTTGTTCTAACTCGTACCCAGCGCTGCTGAACAGGACAATGTCATCTGCATACCAAAGGTTGCTAAAATATTCGCCGTTGATCCTCACTCCCAAGCCTTCCCACTTTAATAGCTTGAATACTTCTTCCAAACATGCAGTGAATAGCATTGCAGATATTGTTTCCTTAACTTACCACTTTCTACATAGGTATCTTTCTACTTTTAGAGAATTGAGGTAGGTGCGGAATCTCTGTAGATATTTTCTAAGATATTTACGTAACCCTCCTGTACTCGTTGATTCCATAATTACCCTATGACTGCTGGTATCTCTACTGAATTCAATGGCTTTTCCTTATCTGTGAAAACCGTATAGAGAGGCTGAATGTAGTCCCCAGGTTTCTCGATTACCTGACTGATGACGTCGATATGATCCATTCTTGAGTATCCCTTCCTGAAGCCAGCCTGCTCTCTTGGTTGACAGAAGTCCCAGGTTGCCCTTATTCTAGTGGCGCGTCAAGTAGCGTTTCAGAAGTTATTAAGTCAGGCTGTGAAAAAAAAAAAACACACGACGTAAGCGTGCATGACAGGCACCCCGGGTGAAATCCTTCTCAAGGGCTTCGTCGGCGGAAATGCATGATACCAGTCCAGATGTCGAAGATGGGAATTGTAGACGCCATGTCGGGGCGCGCGTGATCCTAGAGACTCGCAAGTGTAGCTCAGCTTTGGCTTCTGGTCCCGAACAGCGTGCCTGCAAATCCAAGCTCGGGAACCACCTTGCTGAGAAAGAATCGAGCCTCATGCGGCAACAATATTGCACGAGTGAAAAATTACAGGTGAAATCCATCTGGGCACCCGATGCTGATGCTCTCAATTCGTTGTATAGTTATTGAACGAAAAATAAAATGAGGCGGATTGAAATTTACAGAGATAGTTTGTGGACTGGATCTTTTCGCCGCTTAGGTCCTAGAATTTCCTACAAAGATCGCTAAAGTAAACTGTGGCGCTAGATCGCATAGCTAGCTACCATGGCAATGATCGTTAGCGATTGTATTTGTCTGATCTTCGGGCTTTTGGCTTGATTTGCTGCGCTGTCTGTGCATTTATTAGCCTAAATTTTGCTGCAGTATCGTATCTCCTAACGCTAAATGCAGTGATACTACTCTGCGCAGACGCATAATCACTGAGAAATGTTACATCTACAACGCAATATTTCGTTGAAGGTAACCAACGTCTAAAGTCACAAAGTCATGCGAGCCGAGGGAAAAGTTTGGGTTGCGCTAACAATCATTCCCATGCTGGCTGAACGGTCATGAGTGCAGCTCCCATAGACACTTGCGCCACAATTAGGTCTGATAATTATTATGGGAACATCTGTGCTTAGGGTACCTTAGCCAAGTAAGTTCCTGGGTGAGGTGGCACCAATTCATGAATGGGAAATGCAAAAGAAACGTATACATGTGAACACGATTTCATTAGCACACACTTTGAATGTCACGTATGCTGACGACTTTCAATAGCGGCTACGCATGTGTCTAAGGCAAAGTCGTACCTTATGAAATAAAAAAAAAAACACCAGTTCTAAGTGAGCAATCGTCTTGTCGTCCTCCTTGTCTTGGTATTCTTTTTGTGCTCGCATACTTCCTGTTCGTGAAATATCCACACGCATTGTAGAATATGTGGAGCGGCCCTGCTCGACGCGCATCCAGAAGTAAGAATTGTGGAAACCGTTCAAATGAGTGAAGCAAAGAAGCCACGAGGAAACACAGAACGCGGCTCCAATCAAAATGAGGAATCTTTTTCTTCTTAAGTTTCGCCGTCACTACATTGTGAAGGGCATTCTAGTAGAATATATTCTATTATACTATACCCCCAGCGCACTCTTTAGTGATAGTAGGACCGCAACGGCGCGCCAATTCCCCCGCGTCGATGCAGCTCCGAGCAGAATATGTAGAGACGCTTCGTGTCTCTTGGTGAAGCGAACTATACGAAACAGTTTCAAAGCTTAGCAGCCGTACTCCATCACCGAAGTTTCGCTAGCAGAAGTCCGATATGGATCCGTCATATGCACAAGACGATCAAACGAACGATCACAAGAAAAACAGCCACAAGGTGCATTTAGTAAACACATTGCAAACATAGCAGTACTTCCAATGCTACCCGTCGTAACGAATCCTCCCGCGCTACACAACCTCCAATACCTTTCCGGCTACACAAGCCATGACGACGAAACGCCTCCTTCTCCCGACACTGCTCTACCCTTCCTTTTGCACGCCTTA
The DNA here is from genome assembly GCF_050947875.1 of Dermacentor variabilis. Classification (NCBI taxonomy): domain Eukaryota; kingdom Metazoa; phylum Arthropoda; class Arachnida; order Ixodida; family Ixodidae; genus Dermacentor; species Dermacentor variabilis. The sequence continues at coordinate 131,584,580 of NC_134570.1, read as the reverse complement.
TAAAAACTACTCTACACAACTGGACAGGTTTTCGTTCTCGCCAATGCAGAAAGGCAGCTGTTCTGTGCTTCCATGTGATACCGCGTGCGGAGCCTACTGGGTGAGAAGCCCGACCGCGTCTAATACAGAGAATCTTTCGCATTATTGCCTTTCTAAATCCAGCTCACACTACCGTATAATACAGAAACTCCGCAGTGGCTGTCAGCTTTGGGTGTCTGTGCTCCGAAAGAGAGAGACAGAGAAGCTTTATTTCCTGACGACTCTTTGTCTAAGTTTACTCATGGAAACCCTTTCACCGCCATCGAGTATGTTTTAATGCGATTAGCATTACTTACATCTTTGAGGCACAATAAAACCTTTTATCTGTGTGGCCTCTTACGCGGGCACACTAACGCAATTAACTTGTCTACTAGACTGGGCCGCTACACGTGTGCTCAGGGTCGTGACGCCGTCGTGGTCGCTCCATCGTCGTCCGTCCGTCCATCGGATAGTGTCATCTTATGTGCCGAGGCGTAGGTAGTACCATGTGATATTTTGTAGAATCGCAAGGAGGTCAATTGGCTCACCGGCGATGACTTGAACTTTCTAAGCATTCACCGTGGCCACCTTCAGCATTTGCGTGAACAAAGGCATCCACCACTTTTTGTCACAAATGCGAACTCTATAGTTGTCTGTGGCTCAATAGGCTTGATCTATCTCACATACAGCAGTTATAGCTATTGAGGAGGAGGAGGAAAAACTTTATTTGCTCTAATTGGTTAGAAATTAGCGGTGGCAGATAGCTATTGAACACTCTTGGTTGTAGAAAATTCACCTTCTCGTGCGCTGTACGCGACCGCTGCTTCACAAAGCACGTAGGTTCAATGCTGGCATGGTTGGTAGCTATTGTTGCTACACTACTGTCCTTCCATTTGACGAGAAGAACCTCACCGACTGGGTCCAAAAAAAAAACGGCAAAACTCTCATGATTTTCTTGTCATTTCCTTCTGAGTTGGCAGAGGCCACTTCAGGCGCCTATTCTCGTGAAGAGTGCATGTAGTCGTAAATCCCTTATCACGCAGTATAAGGCAATTCTGACTAGTAAAATAATGTAGAAAAAGACAATGTGGTCACTGTGATCGGAAGTTGCCTCAAGGAGAGAGAGAGCCAGGCGAGTTCACAGATGTTTATGTGAGCTCGAGGATTTCGAACAGCAGGTGTCAAAGGCATAACAATAACCATCAGCACTGCGCCTCATCGAATTTTTGTAACCAAAATGAAGCGGCTGGTCTCGCATAACTAGTTTGGAAGGGCGGTGCCATAAGCATTTCACCATAGACGTGTCTATAGAAAGGTTTCGTTGAAAAATTCCATGCTGCTGAAATTGCAGGCTCAGATCGTTCAAGAGCGGACCTAGTTCGAACATTCGCTCAATTGTTTCCTAGGTCGGGTCGTCATGGTCAGCTAGGTGCATGAACTTTAGTATCCTACGCAACCTATTTCAGGTCATGCACATAGCGAAGATGTTGGAGCACCGTACTTAGCTAATTCACTAGTAGGGCTTCTGACGCGGGAGACTATGGCATACAGAAAGAAAAAGAATACCGATGAAGCTTTTCACATCCTCCATGTTGAGGGAAAAGCCGTGTTCATTTTTTCTGCTTTGTATAGTTGCCAGTCTGTATGATTATATGTCTAAGTATTTCATCATCAAAGATGCTCCTGAAGATTTGGATCGCTGAATAACCGCCGTATAGAGCTCTAAAATGGCCTTGCGTTCTATATTTCCGGGTCAGTTGAATTTGACCAGGTATACTCAGGTTCATTTATGTTGCACTTAACAGCAGGGACATTTTCTCGCCACAACACGGGACGCACTCGTCAGCTTCTTCTTCCATACGACACCACTGAACTTCCAGTGTGCCTGTATCAGGTAAAAAAAATTCACCGACAATTACGATACTCCCTAATGCGAAATTTGAGTGCAGCTCAATACGCATTTTCGTTTCACGATATACTGAGGCAAACAATTTCAGAGCGACATGCAGCGGAGTCGGCAATCGTCGAAAATCTTATCGGCGGATCAAGCGCGTCGGCTTTGATACATGACTCGTGGAAGGCTCCAATGTATTCGCTCGTGGCGCCTGGCTTCTAGAAAGTACTACACGATTCGTGTAGCGCATACAATCAGGTTAGACAACGATCGCAAACCATGGCAATCGAAAGAAGCGCGAATGAGACCAAACCAAGCAAACCAAACAAGCGTCAGCAAGAGGTGGCGAGAGCAGACAATAGTACGAAACGAGCGGTCGGGCTGAGGCCAGATACCAGTACGCGTGGAGCGGTCGGATGGGTCCGCATGACATCAGTTTCCCGCACGCACGTCACTGAAGGGGCCGCTCTCACTCGCCTCCGTTCGCGGCTCGCATCTTTCTTCCCAAGCTCCACCATTCGCTCTTTTATCTTTCGCTGTACTCGTTCGCTCAGATACGCCGCCGACGCCGACGCTCGCCGCAGGAAGGGGCGCTCATGAGCTGCGCTCTAAATAATACCTGAACTTGATTAAAACAACTTATAACGCTTTCATGGCTACACATATGAAACTGTTTCTTTCGAGGGGTGAAGTAATGGCAGCGGTATCAAGCATGCGCCACGTAAAGAGCGCCGCGGAATATTCGAAGCAATATACGAGTTCATCGACTGTTAAGGGCGTGGAAAAACATTCGGCAATACCGGCGCAAGCTGATACACAGATTCAAATGGCAGGCCGCCTGCCCACCCACCGCATCGCCGCCCCCCGGCCGTTCGCACACTTGTCCGATTCTCCCCGTTTTGGCTTCACTACATAGTGCAGCGCCACTGCGGCCGAGAAGAAGAAATAAATAACTTGTGGCCTTGTTGGCCTCGCCGCCACAAATACCGAACACTGGAAATACGCAAAGTGTCCGCATTATTGCAATCGCAATAAACGAAAAAATTCCTTACCAGAAACATCATTTACTCTCAATAGGGCACATGTATGGCACCCACAATTATCTCTAGACTGGTGATGAGCCTCCAACCTCTGCTAGATGTGGTGAAAGGTTCACCGTCCTCCATGTTTTGCTAGAATGCCAGGAAGCAGAAACTCCACGTAAAAAGTAGTTCCCTTCAGCTTACAGAGAGCATATTCCTCACGATCCGGCAATGTTCCTTCGATCAGGGATATTTTATTGCGACAGCAGTTATATGGACCCTCTAGGCGCAATTCCGCCATCAGCGACCCCGTCGCCGTAAGGTTCCGTATAAAGTCCAAGGGCGATATCACCGTCGCCACGCGCCCTAGTTATGTTCGAGTGAAGGCGTGCCCGTGGAGCCGACGTGGCTAATCTCGCCCGCTTGAAAAAGAGGTAAGCGGGGAGGAAGCGCGCCGTCTTCCATCGCGCGCGAGGCACCCAACGTTTCAAGGCAGAGGAGGAATGGGAGGGACGGGCCACATTTTACTCCGTATGCAACTGCGTATGTGGCGGCTGCGCGCGGGCGCGCGGCCGTATTTTCAGGGCGATCTGCGTTGGGAGCAGTGTGTGCTGCGTCGACGGCTTGTAGATTTGTGCGTGCTGCATGTTTTCGGCGCTTGAGCACGAAGGTCACTTCGCTCGCTGCTGCCACGCTTACGGACGCCAGCGTTTTAACAACGAGTGCCCACTGTTCAGTGCGATGTGTTCATGTTTGCTGTGAGCTCTGACACAGCGGTTGTTAATTTAGTTAGCGAGCGAGTGTTTACAAGTTGATACGACCGATAAAGGTACTATCCTTACTTCGTCATCATCATCATCATCAACAGCATCATCAGCTTGGTTACGTCCACTGCAAGGCAAAGGCCTCTCCCATACTTCTCCAACTACCCCGGTCATGTACTAATTGTGGCTATGTCGTCCCTGCAAACTTCTTATTCTCATCCGCTCACCTAACTTTCTGCCGCCCCCTGCTACTCTTCCCTTCCCTTGGAATCCAGTCCGCAACCCTTAATGACCATCGAGTATCTTCCCTCTTCATTACATGTCCTGCCCATGCCCCCCTCCCCATTTCTTTTTCTTGATTTCAACTAAGATGTCACTAACTCGCGTTTGTTTCCTCACCCAATCTGCTCTTTTCTTATCCCTTAATGTTACACCCATCATTCTTCTTTCCATAGCTCGTTGCGTCGTCCTCAATTTAAGTAGAACCCTTTTCGTAAGCCTCCAGATTTCTGCCCCATAGGTGAGTACTGGTAAGAAATACCTCTTATACACTTTTCTCTTGAGGGATAATGGCAACCTGCTGTTCATGATCTCAGAATGCCTGCCAAACGCACCCCAGCCGATTCTTATTCTTATGATTATTTCCGTCTCATGATCCGGATACGCAGTCATTAGCTGCCCTAAGTAGATGTATTCCCTTACCACTTCCAGTGCCTCGCTACCTATTGTAAACTGCTGTTCTCTTCCGAGACTGTTAAACATTACTTTAGTTTTCTGCAGATTAGTTTTTAGACCCACTCTTCTGCTTTGCCTCTCCACATCTGTGAGCATGCATTGCAATTGGTCCCCTGAGTTACTAAGCAAGGCAATATCATCAGGGAATCTCAAGTTACTCCATTAACTTTTATCCCCAATTCTTCCCAATCCAGGTCTCTGAATACCTCCTGTAAACACGGTGTGAATAGCATTGGAGAGATTGTATCTCCCTGCCTGGCGCCTTTCTTTATTGGGATCTTGTTGCTTTCATTATGGAGGACTACGGTGGCGGTAAAGCCGCTATAGATATCTTTCAGTATTTTTACATACGGCGAGTCTATATCCTGATTCCGTAATGCCTCCATGATTGCTGAGCTTTCGACAGAATCAAACGCTTTCTCGTAATCAATAAAAGCTATATATATAGGGCTTGGTTATATTCTGCACATTTCTCTATCACCAGATTGATAGTGTGAATATGGTCTATTGTTGTGTAGCCTTTACGGAATCCTGCCTGCTCCTTTGCTTGACAGAAGTCTAAGGTGTTCCTGATTCTATTTGCGATTACCTTAGTAAGTACTTTGTAGGCAACGGACAGTAAGCTGATCAGTCTATAATTTTTCAAGTCTTTGGCGTCCCCTTTCTTATGGGTTAGGATTTTGTTAGCGTTCTTCCAAGATTCCGGTACGCTTGAGGTCAAGAGGCATTGCGTATAAAGGGTGGCCAGTTTCTCTAGAACAATCTGCCCATCATCCTTCAACAAATCTAATGTCACCTGGTCCTCCCCAGCTGCCTTCCCCCTTTGCATAGCTCCCAAGGCTTTCTTTACTTCTTCCGGCGTAACTTGTGGGATTTCGAATTCCTCTAGGCTATTCTCTCTTCCATTATCGTTGTGGGTGCCACTGGTACTGTATAAATCTCTATATAACTCCTCAGCCACTCGAACTATCTCCTCCATATTAGTAATGATATTGCCGGCTTTGTCTCTTAACGCATACATCTGATTCTTGCCAATTCCTAGTTTCTTCTTCACTGCTTTTTTTACTTACTGTTTTTGCTTTTTTACTTTCACTTTTAACTTTTTTTTACTTTTTAGACAGCCTTACTTCGTATGGCTGTCTGATAATTTGCTATCCCAATCAATAATTCGCCTTTCGGGTGAAACTACTTTATACACCAAATCAATTTGACACTTTTGTGTTGATTTTGGTTTACTGAAAGTGATCAGCACTAGAGATTCGTAGCGCATCCTCTTGCAAGAGGCTGCTGCGATAGGATTGTTTTGTAACGTACATGCTTCCCGGCCCTTCGTTTGAAGGGCTCTGGAAATTCCATAGTGCTTCTTCAATATTTTCACCAATGACATGGTGTAGTTTATTTTACCCTCCCTTCTAACTGTATATTTTGTTTGTAATACATTTCATTGATCCTTTACATAATTTTATTACATAGACCTTTTACGGACGTTATATCAACTGTTTTTCAGGACCCTCTACAGTCATGTCACAACCAAATGTCGTAAGTCTATACTGCATTGCCAACTCATTAACTGTGCGCTTTTTCGGCCATACTTGGCCCTTACGTCACAAAGCGAAAAATTCATCATCACTACATGTTTATTATCAAAGCTAGGGCTTATGCAACAACAGCGTTCGTCCAAATAATAAACTCGCATTAAAAAACGTGGCCATCCGGACGCTTCATAAATATTACAAAGTGCCCACCGGCGCAAGCACAACAGGGGCACATGTGCTACATCGGCGTCGCGAGTGTTGGGTGACGAGTCGGAGAACGGGACCGAGCAGAAAGATGAGAGCTCCGAGCGGCATGCCTAGCCGACTTTGCCGCCATAAGACGATGGTTTCCGCTGGCTCCTACGCTGTGGTGGAATGTTGCACGACGACCTTTTCTTGAAGCTGGAGCCTGAACAAGATCACCAACCAACTTCGCCTCTTCTGCGGCCGGGATCCAGTCACTGTCGGGAGTGTCCGTCTCGGTTCCTTGAGGAGGCTCTTCTTCAGTGACCACGACTTCCGTGTTGTTCTCCATGACACTTCTGCAGCAGCAGCAACAAAGCATAAAGTCATTCCTCTCCGCCATGCGTGCGTTTAATGTAAAAACCACTGAACTCGAGCACCAATAAACGAAATTTGAAGGCAGCATGCAAGAGGGAGACTGTATACTAAGTGAATAAACTATGTGAGGGGATTAAGGTGCCCCTTGCAACTAACCATATCACCAAAGTAAGTTTTTCAGCGTGTGAATTGGCTTTTCATTTTAAGCATGCGGTGCATTTCGTGCTTGGGGCCTATTTATTATTTTATTATCTGGTTTGCAATGCCATACTGGTCATAAATTTTTCTAGTAGCTGAGATGTATTCACGTTAACACTCATTTCCCTGGTGTCACACCGTCTAACTCCATCTCCCTGGCGTTGGCTACTCCCTTCGTGCGATGTCTCTTCCAACGCTGTCGGCATGCTCTCACGTTAGTTACCTGCTGCTGACTTCCACGCGCATTCGAATCTGACCTTTGTCTGCTCCGACAGACCGAGTCCAAGCGAATATTTTGCGATTGGTTCGCGTACTTCACTGCGATCTCCTGCTCTTAACTCTGTCGCGACACAAAAATACATGGTTATACTTGTACTGCACGACAACACGCCAGCGTTACTTTCGGCGTAAATTTCACATGAACGAATAGAAATAAATCAGAGTGCATATTTCTGCATCCACACCCACCAGTGTATCTGTTTCCTGCTATTTCGGTTCGAACATGCAACGGCACAAACACAAGCCGGCGCTAGCAACGGTGTGCATGTAAAGGCTAAACTTAGCTCTTGTGATCGTGCATCCACCCCGCGACAAGAGCTCCTGACCCACGTCATAGGGCTTAAATTTGCAGTTATATGTGAGCATTTCCCGGCATGACAAGGGCTACTGTGGCTTCTTCCACCACAATCACTAGCATAAGTCGCGACGTTGCCGGACATTACCCTCTACGGACATGCCACAAGCGGGCACGTCACGACGACGCCATTAGGCCGCCGCACAGTGCCTATACTGTCTGATTGCTACCTGCGCACCTCCTCAGCGCCTGCAAAGTCAACGCGGCCTTTCCACTGCATTGATTGCTTTGTGGTTGCCTCTTTGTAAGGGACAAATTATCTTTTTGATATGCGAAATTTTTCCTCAAGCATAAGAAAAAAGGGGAGTCTGGCAGCACCACTGTGGCCGAGAAGAAGAAATAAATAACTTGTGGCCTGTTAAAGTGCTTGCTCGCTGTTATCGCGCATGCCTTGCATTACGCTGTTTCATCTTCTGTATCTGTACCCACGGAAGCCACGGGGCGATGGCGTTATGGTGCTTGTACATACGGCTGGCAATAGACGTCGAGGGCGCTTCTTCTGCGTGCCGTCGAGAACTGCGCGTGCCCTTCGTGTTCCTTCATCGCCGATAGCTGGGCCGCTTGGTCGCTGCAGCACGCAGCAACACGACATGGTGTCAGGAAGTTAACCTATCCACCCAACTGCGTACGGAAACAAGACGTCGGCAAGCAGGAAGCGCCATGGCTTCTACAGTGCACGGCCTTGAAGAATCCCCACAGCTGGACTTCGACAACACGTCAGAGTGGCCAGCGTGGATACAGACGTTCGACGGCTATCGCTACGCATCGGGCCTGAACGAGCGTTCGGATGAGGAGCAAGTGCGTGCTTTGCTGTCAAGCTGTCAAGCTCGAGACATCTTTTCTACTTTCAACTGTTCGGTCGACGAAGCAAAGTTCAACGTCGTCAAAAAGGGTTTCGACCAGTACTCCATAAAGGAGCGCAACTTGTTGTACGAAAGCACTCGCTTCCACAAGAGACAGCAGGTGCCCTGAGAATCCTTTGACCACTTCATGACACCTCTACACGTTCTGGCAGACAGGTGCGACTTCGACTCCAAGGACCGCCTCGTCAGGGACCGTGTTGTAGTCGGCCTGCGATACGATAAGCTTTCTAAATCTTTTCAAATAACCGGCAAGTTGACTCCTTCATCGAGTCAAGCGAAAGCACCGGCTGAAGGAAACGGTCCAGATGCAACAAGAAGACCTTCGCGGATCTAAAGGCATCAGCGACGGTTCCACTTCCCCGGAGTGCGGCGAGGTTGGCGTTAACGCCGTGGGTCACCAGAAGAAACAGTGGAGGAAAGTCTACGGAAGAAGAGGTTCAGCACGTCTGGATGAACGCTCCAACTTCTGTGGCGGCAACGTGCACGCCAGGACTACCTGTCCAGCAAAGACACTTAAGTGCCACAGCTGCGGCATCAAGGGACACTTCAGCAGGGTGTGCCTCAAGTAAACTTCAGAACAGTGACATGTACGGGTCTCTTCAGTGCACACGGACTCGGGCAATATATTATGGAGAGCTATTAATGCTTCGAGCGCGCAGTCGCGATTTGTTCAAGTAAGAATTAACGACGTGCAAGTATTGGCTATGGCGGATACAAGCGCTGAAGTTTCTGTAGTACCGCCATTTTTTCCAGGTTTACCTAATAGTCTAAGGAAGATAGGCGAGGTGCTCACTGCTGCAAGCAGGGCTGACCTGAATTTTTTTGGGCAAATTCGAGGCAGAAGTTCAATGGCAGAGAAAGTCTCCTCGCCAAGAGCACTATGTCGTCAGCCTTTTGCGCCATACTCTTCTCGGTTTTCAGCTATCGAAGAATTAGGAACAATTGAGTTTGTGGTGCCCTTAAGCAATCACACTAATTACGAAGCCTTCCTCTCACACGCGTTAAGCAGCCTTGACACAATGCCAGGCGAGTATTGCATCAGACTCAAGCCGGATACCGATTCCACTGGGAGACCAGGTGAAGCAACAAATTGAGGGAATGGAGGAAATGGGCGTCATTCGCAAAATTGACGGGACAACCGACTGCAGGGTGCGTCAGTATTTTGCCAGTCGTAAAACCTTCACGAGACATCAAGGTATATGTTGACGCAGCTAAACAAATCAATTTTGAGGGAATGGTTCGCGTTACCTACGGTCGATGAAGCGCTAGGTTTGTTAGTTGCCGCAAAGTAGTTCTACCAACTAGACGCGAGTTCAGGTTTTCATCAGGTTCGACTTCCCAAGGACTCGGAGGAGTTAACCACATTTATAACGCCATTTTGGCGCTACTGTTTTACATGGTTGCCTTTTGGCATTGCATCAGCGCCTGAACATTTTCAAAAGTGCATGACCGAAATATCGGAGGGCCGCCTTGGTGTAGTTAGCCTGATGGGGGACTTTCTTGTGTATGGTGACACTAAAGAGCAGCACGACTCGAGGCTGACAAAAGTTCTGGCTAGATTGGTTCGGAACAATGTCACCTCAATAAAGCAAAGTGTGTTTTCGGTGAAACGAAATACTACCTTTCCCCCACTCCAGTCGCCACCTTCTTATTCTTTTTTTAATTCTCAGGTTTTAAGTTGAAAGGCATAGTGCTGTATGGTAGTAGTACTCTAAGGCTCCTCTAAGGCTTATCGCGGTAGCCCGCTCCAGCTGCCGAATTTCATTCCTTGAACACTATGATTTGCAATGCTACTTGCGAAAAACATAAGTTGCTTCGGGCACCACGTGTGAAGGAAAACAAAATAAATTTTGGAGTTTTATGTACGAAAACCAGGAACTCATTATAAGGTACGTCGTAGTGGGGTTATCCGGAAACAATATTGACCACCTGGTGATCATTAGCATGTATCCAACGCAGGGCACAAGAACCTCTTTGCATTTAACTCCCATTCAAAAGCGAACGCCGCGGCAAGAATTTGATCCTGCGATCCTGTGATTAGTCAGCCCGAGCCATTTAGCCACCACGGCGGGTCCCCGAAAAGGAAAATTGAGACCGTGCTGTTGAAACTACAAACTAAACATTTTGCAGATTTTCGGGCGCATGAAGAGTTCATCCAGTTGCTAACATCCTTACGCTTAAAAGGCAAGATCGCATAATTGATAAGCCCTTACGATAAGCTTTTCTTTGTTTTTTTTTTTTTTTTGGGGGGGGGGGGTGAGGTGACTTTTTCTGACAACTGAACATTATGCTAGCTGGGAGAAACGACTTCCAAGTCTGTATCAAATAAACGTATAATAGCTATCGATGTAAAGCGTTATTGTCGCATATTTGAATGCGCACCAGGCGGTCAGAAATAATGCTCAGTTTCCAACTCCAGCTTTTCTTATAACCACTGCAACTTGAGCTCGCTGTTGTGTACAATAAAGCTTTATAGCCCGAATAGCAAGGGTGCCATCCATTGAAATAACCAGTACCCTTAAAGGTGCTGAAATTCCTTAGAATGCAAACATTCATTAAGCGGAAATAACACAGCATGACCGAGAAGAGACACGCAAGACGCGCAAATCATCTGTGCCTTCGCCTGTCCGGGTCCTGTAGCGACAGAGCGATGTACAGTCTTATGTGTACTTTGGCGTCCCCGCCTACTCAGACGGCTTCGCGCACTGTGAAGTAGGGAGCAGAACCGAGGCACCAAGCAGAAAAACACACCGAGTGATAATGAGGCCAGCCATTATAAGATGCCAGTGTGCCTGCCGCTGATGGGACCGGCAAAAGTCCATGTATGACCTGTAGGGATTATGTGCGTGCTACAAAGCCGCCTCACCATGGTTTCGCTCGCGAATCTGTTTGTACTATCCTTGGCGCTGCCGCTATCAATGATAACGGAGCTGTAACGTTACGAATACGCTGAATTTATATCGGAATGCGTGAATTACCGGACATAGCTTGCAAGCAAAAAATAAAGTTGCATTTTTGCCCGACAGGCGAGGAGGAATTTCTATTTAAGTCCAACACAAAGACCCAGTAAAGAAGAGCGCTTGCTCCGCTAAGGCCCGTCGTTGATCCGCCGAGTCTGAGTGAACCCAAGCACTCCAGGAAGAAAGGGAAGGACAAGGAAAACAAGGAGAGGTAATGGCAGTGTTACATGAGTTCGGTGTCTGCCCTTAGCTCCGGACAGTTGGGGAAGTGAGCTGTGCTACGCCAACCAAAGTTGTAGAGCATTAGTGGGATGAGAAGAGCGTTGGATTGAACTTTACGAAAGATATGCGCCTGTTCCGTGTTGAGTTACAGATGGGGTTGGGGTAAAATAGTGCGGTTTTCTCTGATGTTCTTGTAGTGTTCAGTTTTGGCTCTTTTTACGTGGCAGCGTCTTCCACTGTCATTGGATTTGGCCAGGGAATCGAGGGCGCACGGAGGTTAACTTCGCGGGCAAGTTGGGGAACCAACTTATTTCACTCGATCCCGGCATTAGCTGGTACCCAACACAGGGTGATTATAATGTTCAGTCTGCGGATATAGGGTTCCATTAAAATGTCATGTTGGTGTGCTTTCAATAGTCGGTGTTGAATGTTGCGAATGGCTTTGCTGGAGTCGGTATAAAGGTTAATGTTACTAGACTGGTGCTAGTGAGTAGAGAGGCTTCTTGTATGGCATATATTATGGCGTGAGCTTCCAGAGTGGCTATGTTGGGAGGGTTGGAAAATCGCCCAGCTGTTTAGATGATCGGAGCTGCCTGTCCAGGTGTATATATTGCATACGCGTATGACCCGATGTTAGAGCGTGTGGCGTCCGTGTATATCGTGATGTATTTCCTGTCTATGTGGTGATGTCTTGCTTGGCTTGACGTAGACCTTCATGTAGGTGTAATGGCGAAGCATCGATTGCGATATCAAATTAGTCAAGAGCTATAATAAGTAAGGAAAGTAGTTCTGTCGGTCGTGTGAATTTGTAAACATAGGTAAACTAACTGAATCAACAAGCATGGTGTCACGCGCGCACAAGCAAACATGAACACATCCCACTCGCTGACCGCCAAAACTCCTTGTCAAAAGGCTGGCGAGCGGAAACGCGGCAGCAGCAGCGAGCGAAGTGACATTCGAGCTATCACTTCAATGAAAAGTGAGCGCCGAGAACAAAAAGCTACCAGCTGCTGACGTACCTAGACCCTGCCTCGATTGCAGATCGCTCTCAAGATGCGGCCGGCCGACCACGCGCAGCCGCCACATGCGCAGTTGCAGCCGAAGAGAACGCCGCCCCACACCAACCTTGCCCCCGGAGCTTCGCGCGTGACGGAAGACGGCGCGCTTCCTCCCCGCTTTCCTCCCTATCGTGCGCGAGATTGAGCTCAGGTCGCCGGCTCATCTTCGCACGCTTTCGCTCGCACATACACCATACGGCGCGCGGCGACGATATTATCCCCCTTGGAGTGCATACGAAACATCACGGTGATGGCGACGCCAACAATAGAAATGCGTTTAGGGTCGCCACATAGTTGATATCGCAATAAAAAACGCATACAAGGGACAAAGACACTTATGCTATACCTTTTCACCATATAGATGCACGTAACACGGTAGCGGCCAGGCTATACTCGCGTCGTTGATGAGTCTTTAGTAGACCGCTCCACATAGCCTAACGCCAAATGTAGTATAAAGAAGTGAACCTGTTTTCCCGGGAACGACAGCGTCGTTCATTAAGTCTGACAGTGTCAGAACATATCACTCATCTCAGTAGAGGCGACAAAGATGTCACCAATACGTCGTCTCCAAAAAGAGATTAGTCTGTACGAGAAAACCGATTTATAATTTATGTATTGCTGTCATGACGAAAAGCATTTCAGACCCATTATGTTATAGCGTACTCAAGGGATTTGAGTACGTAATACAAGACTATCTGACATCTATATTGACACGTGTACTTATCTTTATCGGGCGACCACGTTTCGCCGCTTAACAAATGTAATCGCACAGCGCGGGACGCGCCTGCATTTATCCGAAGTTTCTGGAAAGTTGTCGATGCTTCTACCCGGCTGTCTGTTGTCGCCGAACCTTGTGTTATCTGATTTCATCGCGTGACGCGAATGGTGTAGAACTTTGTGGAAGGCACGCGGGCCCGAACGATCAGTCTGGAACGTTCGACGACTGCTGTATAAAAGCCGACGCGCTTGACCCGCTGATCAGATTTCCGACGATCGCCGACAGTGTTCGCCGCTATCGTTGTGCTATAAGTGTAGGCTGTTTTGTGGGCACAGGTTCGCCCAATAAAAGTTAGTTTTGTCTTTCACAGTATTTGCTACTGTGTTCTTTAACGTCACCACCACGTCACAATATGCTTCTATTTCTGTGGAGGAGCTAAAACGAATTCTATTTGGCCCTTTTCTGTATCTTCTGCACAGCGAATGAGTAATTCGATTAATTTTCTTCTTTTATCTTTTTAATTAGTCGTTCAGCTTGTACAACTTTCTGATGCCGCTGAGTGACTGTGTTGCAAGACAGTCGGATTCATTTAGTGTTCAAGCGCTCACATCCGCATAAATGTGTAATGAATTCTGGCAACCAGTTTTCCTTTTTCAAAAATAAAAATATTCATTAAACGCCATATAGGCCACATTTTTTGTCAAAATGTAGAGGCAGTGAAATTAGCTTGTATACTAAAAGGGTGCTATCCCTGGAAGTAATCGCGAATGTCTGTGCAACGTGCTTTTTTGTGCTTTTATATAAACCCTCGTACGGATCCTTTCCGTGCAATTTCGTTTTTCCCCATGCATACGTGCCCAAAAACATTTAAGATGGGTGAGCCAGATTCGTGACGGTATGAACGCGGCTGCGATGTGTGAATGTAGACGTACGTGGTTAGAAGGCGATTTCGATGCCTGCAATCATTCAGCTAATCAGTGAGAGGGTGAAAAAAAAACGCTAAGACGCTTCCGTTTCTGCACCCCTCTGCGCTGATTCGCGCTGCTTTCAACGTTCCAACCACGATTTTGTACAAGCTTGCCCAAGTTTTCATGCTTTTCAACATTGACGTGGATGTAACAGGATCAAATAAGGCCTCAAGTCATGGTTACCTATAACGATATACTTCCTCTTAAACCTTTACGTTCTAATCGGGACCGCTCGGCCACCGCTTATACTGAGGGCCTTATGCAAGTGGCCTACGAGTACACGCTGCCGAGAGACGTTTCTTCGACAAGACACGTAGCTTTCGCGTCGCGTCGCGCGCTTCCTCCTGTGCACGGGAGAAGGACGGAAGTCGGTAGCTCACGCGTGCCGGTTGCCGGCTGTGTTAACACCGTGCAGGTCGCCGTCTCGCCGATAGCCGTGCTGTCCGAGCACCAGGTACGCCACGGCGACCAGTGCGACCAGGGCAAAGACAGCGGCCACCGTGCCTTTGGTACCAACGGATCCGAGAGATGTTGCCCCCGATGAGGTCAGCGCCTGCCGACTCCCCGAAGACTCGGTCGGCCGAGGCGGTCCCTGCTGGCTTTGCTGCATTCTTCTTCTTCTTTTGAATTTCCGAGTTCTACCACGTTCAACCTTGCGGAATATTGTTGTTCCCTCTTAAATATGGCCCACACCCGCGAAGGGGCATTGACAAAAGTTCACAATGGAAGATGAAATCACCATCGTGTTTCTAACTTCGTTTTAAAAAAAAACAGTCACACAAATAACTGAAAAGAGAATAAATTACTTTTTGATGTAACCGGATGAGGGAAAGGGGAAAACGCAACGAAGATCTAAGTTTGCAATGTGAGAAACCTGAGTCTCCGTGTACAAATCCCAGTAAGTTTTGCTACAGGGAGGATCACACGCGCCGACATCCCCCCCGTCCAACCCTTACACATGGGTGAGCTCGGCCGCGCCACCCGAAGACATGCGCCAGGAGGCTGCTGTTGGTGCGCCATGGCAGCCAATACCAGGGGGGCGTGGAGCCCGTCGTCAATATGTCACCGCTGAGCGGTACCTGAACATGCGAGGACGACGCGGACTAAAGCCGCCACAAAATAACGTTTCATTCCTGTTCTTCTTCTTCCTTGTGTCCACCATGTGGTCATGTAAAAACTGACAGACTTCCTTTCGGGCACGACACAAGATGCTCGGCCCGTGCGCGTCCGGGGCAGGCGAAAACTAAAACCGTACATTTTGTGGATTGTTCCTTCGGACATTCTCAGTAATGGCCGCAGGACAACGGGAAGGCGGAGAATACAGGCACAGTGTTGTCCATGTTCCCGTAATACTGTAGCCAGAGCGCTGTTTTCTATCAATGTTGACGTACAATCAAATAGTCCTCCTTAGCAGCCTTGTTTCTGTGGACGTAAATTATACCGGGAGCCTATCTTTAAAAAGGATACGACATGCAGCGGCGGGGATTAGTCGCGCAAGCAATCGAAATCGAAATGCATAACAAAATAATTCGAAAATCACTTACTTTTTAAAATAATGAATTTACAGTATACAGGGTGTCCAAACTATCATGCACCAAGATGTAAGAACACGCAAATGACGCTTCGACCGAACCAAGGCAATGTTTGCCGCCGCTTCGAGATGATCGGTTAAGTACCCAGGAAGACACACTCAAGGAAAAGGCTGATTCTCTAGGTCCACACTTCGAATATATTTCCACTTCTTCCAACCACTCAGAGACATCCTTAAGATTAATTAAGGGAAAATGAGACATCCACCCAATCGTAGCAATTGCTACAACGTAAACCCATACGGGTTCCTCGAAAGAAAAGCCCGATACACTCAATTCCCCTTAATTACTTCTCTCCACCTTGCGGGCATCAGCAGAACTATTACGTCAGACATTCTTAAGATATCAACGACAAGCAGGACGACTGCATCGCAATCGAAAAAACAGACAGACTGAACTATACAATCAATCATTGATTTTATATTTCAGCTACAACGAGTTACAACAAATGATTGAGGATCTTAACAGGGAGAGTGTAAGAGTGGGGCTGAAGATTATTATGCAGAAGACAAAGATAATTATAAATAACCGGGCAAGGGAACAAGAGTTCAAGACCGCAAGTCAGCCTCTAGAGTCTGTGAAGGAGTACGCTTACCTAGGTCAACTAATCACAGGGAACCCTGACCATGAGAAGGAAATTCACAGAAGAATAAAAATGGGTTCGAACACATACGGCAGATGTCGTGAGTTCCTCACTGGGAACTTACCGTTATCATTGAAAAGAAAAGTATACGATCAGTGCATTTTACCAGTGCTGGCATATGGCTCAGAGAGTTGGAGACTGAAAAAGAAGCTTGAGAACCAGGGCCGCTATTTTGTAGCGATGCCTTATGCCTTATTCTATGCTATTCTTATCATCCACCACACACGGCCGCCTGATCCCGTTGATAATGTGGGCAGACCGTCACTCTGACCTCTGGCCAAGCGCAAAAAGCCTGAAAAAGCATAACTTTAAGAGACAGAAAGAGAACGGTTTGGATCAGGGATCAAACGGGTGTAGACGATCTTCTAATTGACATCAAGATGGAAAAATGGAGCAGGGGAGGTCATGAAATGTGCCGGTTAGATAACCGTTGCACCATTAGGGTTACAGAAAGGGCCCCGAGAGAAGGAAAACGCAATCGAGGATGACAAACGACTAGGTGGAGCGATGAAATTAGGAAATTCACATGCACTAGCTGGAATCGGTTGGCGCAGGACATGGGTAATTGGAGATCGCAGGGAGAGGCCTTCGTCCTGCAGTGGACACAAATAGGATGATGATTATGATGATAATGATGATGACGATGACGACAACGACGACGACGACGACTGACCAAACCGAGCCCCTCGGTTCACTTTTTCTCGTTTATTCATTGCGAGGCTCTCAAATGTGGCAGCGTTGATGTCATTAGGAAGTATGCGAGGGTTTACTAGGCACATGTCCGCTCTCAAGATCACGTGTTACGTGACGCCATCGGCCAAAAAAAAAAGGATGTTCCACATCCGCCAACTTGGCTCTGAGTAGCGCTGGGTAACACTCCTAGGGCTAGGTCTAGTAAGCCTAAATACCAAAGTTAGTGGAGGAACTGATAGCCGTCGCCGTAGCACAATTGGTAGTGCAACCCACGCGTAATGCGGAGGCTGTGGGTTCGGCTCCCACCGGCGAAACTTTTTTCCTTCACTTGCATTTCCCTTTTATTCATTATTTTCTACAGTCCAATTTCAACTACAGTTAATTCGCCGATGCTTTCCTTGCCTTCATTGTCTGTTGCCCTTGTCGAGCGCCTCGGTTCCCCTTCTCTCGTTTATTTATTGGAAGTGTCTCGAATCTGGCAGCCTTGATTACGTTAGGTAGCATGCGAAGGTTTATTAGTCACGTGCCTGCTTTTTTAAGGTCACATGTTACGCGATGCCATCGGGCCAGAAAGGATGTTCGACCAAGCTCGATCCAGATGGGCCGCGAAGCTTCGGCTGAAAAACGATTGAGAACTGTCACAGACATCAGCAAGGGCAGTTGTGGGAGCGGCGATGGACTTGTCACTAAAGCAGCAGGTAACAAACATTGGGAAAGAAAAAGAAGTTGTTTAATTAAAACGAGGCAGTTAGATTATTTCAACTTCAAAATTCCTATTCAAGTTCAAATGCGCATGACGAGAAAAGACAGTCTTATCTTGCTTCAACAAATACATTTTTTTTCAGCGCCCACCATAATGGTGTCAGAGGTACCACTGCGTTGACGCCACTATTACTTGCACTGCAATTCATCTCTTGAAGTGTGCAGAAAGGCGCGCTCGTAAAGTTAACAGGCTGCAATACGCCCCTCTCACACATTGTGTTGTTTTGCTTGTCGACGTTTTTCTGAGTTATATGGCGCGAGTAGGATAATCGTTTCTTAACACGTTCAGTCAAAAGTAATGCGTTACGACCGTGAGATAATCGTTTACTTTAGCTGTTTTCGTGCGACTACGCTTTACGATGGGCTTGGCGCCAGACGATGGGACCAGCCCTCTACAACCGAAGGTTTCGTCAGCCTCCACAGAGCGTATGTGTCTGGGGGGTATAGAATTTCAACGCCCGAACGACTGACCTTTTACTGCATCGCTTTCCGCGCTAAAAGCTCGGGACACCCATTAAGTCGAGTGGCGGGCAACTTGAATATACGTAGGTAATGGCAGGCCACCAAAACGAACTTCGCGAATTTGAGAACGAAATGTCATCGTTCCTGTGTTTAACGAATACGGCGTGACATTATTTTAAATGCGAAGCATTTCTTAGCAACCATTTGCCATTTTTATAGTATCTATCTAGCCGCCTACGTCTCGGTTCTCTCAAGGTCGTTTCGTGACTTGGTATGCGCCAAAATTGGCATAGTGTGACAAGAGCGTATGACGAACATAATTGATAGGTCACGATACGAATATCGCGATATGTATGTCATGTAGATCATGAAACAGCCGCCTACACCTTGGTGCTCACATGGTCGTTTCCCTAAATTCGTATGTACCGCAATTGGCATAGTATGACAAGAGGGTATGACGAACATAAATAATAGGTCATGACATGAATGTGATGACATGCGTGTCCTGTAGGTCATGAAACAGCCGCCTACGTCTTGGCATGTACCGAAATTGGTATAGTTTGAAAACAGTGTATGACGAACGTAAATGATCGGTCATGACACGAATATCATGACATGTGTGTCATGTAGACCATAATACAGCCGCCAACGTCTTTGTGCTCTCATGTTCGTTTCGTTAACTTCATGTGTACCAAAACTGTCACAGTATAACAAGAGTCTATGACAAACATAAATGATCGGTCATGACACGAGTATCATGACATGTGTGTCATGAAGACCACAAAACATCCGCCAACGTCTTGGTGCTCTCATGTTCGTTTCGTTAACTTGGTGTGTACAAAAATTGGCACAGTATGACAAGAGTGTAGGACGAGCATAAATGATCTATCATGACGTGAATATCATGGCATGTGTGTCATGTAGACCATAAAACAGCTGCCAACGTCTTGGCGCTCTCATGTTCATTTCGTTAACTTGGTGTGTACCGAAACTGACACGTGTACTTGTATATCTGTATCCGGTGACCACGTATCGCTGCCTAACAAATGTTGTCGCACAGCGCATGACGCGCCTGCATGTATCGGAAGTTTCTCAAAAGTTATCGATGGTTCTATCCGCTGCCTCTTTTTACCGAACACTGTGTTATCTGATTTCACCGCGTGACGCGTATGTTGTAGATCTTTGTGAAAGACACGCGGTTGCCAGCGATTAGCCTGGACCATTCGACGACTGATGTATAAAAGCCGACGCGCTTGACCCACTGATCAGATTTTGACGAACGCCGACTGTGTTCGTCGTTGTCGCCGTTTTTTATGTTTAGCCAGTTTTTGTGCGCACAGGCTAGCCCAAGGAAAGTTAGTTTCACCTTTCACAGTATTGCTACTGTGTTCTTTATACCTGACTAACACGTGACATCTGGTGGAGGTGTTCTACGTTCATTTACCGGATGCCCCCGACGAGCCGTGATCCAAGCCTGGAACGCACGGACAACGCCAGCGTCGTCCCGGAACATCGAGCAAGCCGCCGGCTACAGCAGCTGCCTCCGGAGCACGGACTTCTACCAGAGACGACCAAGAAGATCGTGGCCAAGAAGGCCCCAATGGAAGCCGCAGCGTCCCCAATAGTCCTGCAGCCGCCCAGGCAGCAACCGACGTTCCACGGTTCCACATTCGAGGACCCGGAAAGCTGTCTGGAGACGTATGAGAAGGTCGCTACGTTTAACAGCTGGAACAGCGACGACAAGTTGCGGCATGTCTATTTCGCATTGGAAGATGCCGGCAAGACGTGGTTAAAGAATCGAGAAGCCACCTTAAGGACGTTGTACCTGTTCCGAAACGGCTTCCTGTAAACATCCACAAGCGTCGTGCGTAAAGAGCGCGCCCAAACTCAGCTAGAAACCCGAGCACACCTTCCCAATAAGACCATAGCGATTTCACGGAGAAGATGGCCCGTCTTTTCCGGCACGCCGACCCGAAAATGTCGGAGGAGAAAAAGGTCCGCTTCCTGACGCGGGGCGGATCCAGCAAGAACTTATCGCCGGACTGATTCGCAACCCGCCCAAGACCGTAGCTGAGTTTTCTACAGAGCCATCGACGATCGAGATAACTGTGGAAATGCGCACTTGGCAGTATAATCGACAAGTGCTCACGCCGCAGTGCGCCATCCAAGGACTGGGTTCCGACGACCTTCTAGAGACTATTAAGGCCATTGTGCGCGAAAAACTGCGCAAGGTCTTGCATTCGTCGCAACCTCAAGTGGCCTCGATCGCTGACATCGTGAAGGAAGAGGTTCAGCGATCGCTTGGAGTTCCTGAGGCGCAACCACGATTACCGCAGCCCCAGCCGGAAGCGATGACCTACGCGGCCATCGCACGCCGTCAAGGTCCCCCTCCGCGACCACGCCAGGGCCATGTAACGCCGCAATTCCATCGTCGTCCGCCGCCGCCAGCACGTCCACCCGTCCCGCAGCGCAGCTAACCGAGGAAGACAGACGTCTGGCGCACTCCTGACCACTGCCCGCTCTGCTACCACTGCGAAGGAACGGGTCACGTCTACCGACGATGCCCAAACCGGGAGATGGGACTGTGAGGGTTCGCTGTTAACACACCACGACCACAGCTTGACGAACAACCTCGCGATATCGTCGATGCCCTCACCGCTACTCAGTGGAGATCTCGACGACCGTCCCGTTCGCCATCACTAGGCCGTTACCTGTCGCCGCAGCGCCGTCCATACACTGGCTCAGCCCGGAGCTTCTCTGCGAGTCCATATCCAGAAAACTAAAAGCAGCAATCCATGGAGGTGCGATTGCTGTTCGTGGAACTGACGAAGATCCTCCGCCGCCGGCGAAGACGCCAAAGAGACTATCTCGATGACATAACAAAGCCACGCCACCATCCCGACGAAGTCTTGAAGCAAAGAATACGCCGACGAAAGGCAACCTGACGACGCCACGTATCAGCCACAGGTCAACGCGACGCAACCCTGATCCGACGCCAAGACCTAACTTGTAACGCAAGACAAAGAACCGCCGACCTCGACGTGCTTCTCGACGGCCATGCAGTCGCCGCCTTACTAGACACAGGAGCCGACTACTCCGTGATGAGAGGACCCCTTGCCACCCAGTTCAAGAAAGTTAAGACCGCATGGGAAGGGCCTCAATTGCGGACAGCGGAAGGTCACCTAATAACACCGACGGGAATTTGCACGGCAATAATTACGGTTCATGACCGGACTTACCCTGCCACCTTCGTTATCCTCCAACAGTGTTCACGAGACGTCATTCGCGACATGGACTTCCTGAACCAAAACAGCGCAATCATCGATCTGAAGTCGAAATCGATAACGCTGTCGGAAGATCTAGCGATACCACCAGACCTCTCGTGGTCACCACGCCTTCAGTGTGCTCGAAGGTCAAGTGAACGTTCCGCCGCGCTCCAGCATTATTATTTCCGTCAGCACCAAAACACCCGCTGACGTAGAAAGCGTCATCGAGGGTGACCTACGTCTACTACTCGACTGAAATTTTCGTCCTGAGAGGGATCGATCGAAGGCACGGAGGAAAAAACGGAACTGTTGCTGACAAACTTCAGCCAGGAGTTCAAGCACATCAACAAGGGCACGACGATCGCATACATAGAGGAAATACTGGAAACCGGCAATGCCTTTGTCTTCTCGGATTCTGCGGCATCTACACCGACGACCATAGCTCCCGAACCAGACTTCGACATAAATCCAAGTCACCCCATAATTAAGCAGTAACAGCTCAGAAATCTGCTTCGACGACAGAAAGACTGCTTTTCGGCGTCATTGAGGATTCGACAAACACCAGTCGCAAAGCATCGCATAAAAACCGATGAGTGTGCTCGGCCAGTCTGCCAGAGCCCTTATCGAGTTTCCACGCGAGAACGTGAAGCTATTAGGCAACAAGCCGACGAAACGCTGCGCGACGGCATCATCCACCCGTCGAAAACTCTGTGGGCATCTCCTGTAGTCTTTATGAAGAAAAAGCACGCAACCCTACGTTTCTGCGTCGATTACCGTCGATTTGGCAAGATCACGAAGAAGGACGTATACCCCCTCCAACAGATAGACGACGCATTGGATCGACTGCAACGCTAAATATTTCTCGTCAATGGATCTCAAGTCTGGCAACTGGCAAATAGAAGTCGACGAGAGAAATCGCGAAAAGACCGCCTTCATTACGCCAGACGGCCTCTACAAGTTCACGGTCATACCATCCAGTGTGTGCTCGGCGCCTGCAACGTTCCAGCGTGTCATGGACACAGTGTTACCAGGATTGAAGTGGCAGACCTGTCTTGTTTACTTGAATGACGTCGTCGTATTCGCTGGAAATTTTGACGATCACCTTAGACGGCTTGCGACAGTAGTAGAGGCCACCAAGTTCTGAGCGCTCACTCTGACGCCGGAGAAGTGCCGCTTCGCCTACGATGAGCATCTGTTCCTGAGCCACGTCATCAGCAAATTTGGAGTCTGCCCCGACCCGCAGAAGACAGCTGCCATCGCAAACTTCCCGCAGCCCATCAAGAAGAAGGCAGTGCGTAGATTCCTTGGCATGTGCGCCTACTACAGGCGCTTTGTCAAGGAATTTTCAGGCATCGCTGAGCCGCTGACACGTCTCACAAAATGGGACGTCGAGTTCAAATGGGAAACGACGCATACAGTCGCCGCCGGTACTTGCGCAATTCGACGAGGACGCCGATACCGAAATACACACTGATGCCAGTAGCCTAGGCCTCGGTACCCTCCTAGTCCAGAGGAAAGACGGACATGAACGGGTGATAGCTTGCGCTATCCGGTCGCTGTCAAAAGCGGAAGGCAATTATTCTATGACGGAAAAGGAATGCCTAGCCATCATTTAGGCTACAACACAATTTCGCCCTTACCTATAAGGCAGGCTGTTCAAAGTCGTCAGCGACCATGACGCGTTGCGTTGGCTAGGGAATTTAAATGATCCTTCAGGATGGCTGGCGTGGTGGAGCCTCAGACTACAAGAATAAGACATCACTGTAACCTAGAATTCCGGAAGAAAACACTCTGATGCTGATTGCTTGTAACGCGCCCCCGTAGACCCGCCGCAGCGAGATTACGAGGATGACGACGCCCTCCTTCGAATAATAAGTGCGGAAGATTTCGCTGAACAGCAGCGAGCAGACCTGGAGCTAAATAGCATGGTCTAGCATTTGGAATGGTACACCGACGTTGTCCCAAGGGCATTTAAGCGAGGATTGTCTTCGTTCTCGCGTCAAAACAACCTACTAGTAAAGAAGAAGTTCTTACTAGTCCGCGCCAGCTGCCTTCTTCTTGTTCCCGCAGCGCTGCGTCCAGAACTACTGCACGCCCTGCATGGCGATCCGACCGCTGGGCACCTCGGATTCTCCCGGACGCTATCGAGGATACAGGAAAGCCATTAATGGCCTCGTCTGATCGCCTACGTTGCCCGTTACGTCAAGAAATGCCGAGACTGTCAGCGACGCAAGACACCACCGGCAAGGCCTACGGGATTACTACAGCCGATCGAGCCTCCTTGCCGACCATTTCAGCAGATCGGGATGTACTTGTTGGGGCCTTTTCCGACTTCAACAACCGGAAATTAGTGGATCGTCGTGGCGACGGACTACCACACCCGCTTCGCTGAAACGAAAGCTCTGCCGAAAGGTAGTGCAGCCGAAGTGGCGGAATTCTTCGTCGAAAACATCCTGCTGCGGCATGGCGCCCTAGAACTCCTCATCACCGACAGAGGAACGGCCTTTGCAGCGGAGCTCACCCAAGCCATTCTGCGGTGCAGTCAGACAAGGCACAGGAGGACAACTGCCTACCACCCACAGCAGAATGTTCCTATGGAGCGCCTGAATAAAACCCTCGCCGACATGTTAGCAATGTACGTCGACGTCGAACACAATACCGGAGATGCTGTACGAATTCCCGTACGCAACGTTCGCTTACAGCACGGCCGCCGTGCAAGACACAACACGGATCACGCCGTTCAAGCTTATTTACGGCAAGAACCAGACGACGTCTCCCCACGCCGTGCTGCCGCACGTCACCGACGAAGAGAATCTTGACGTGGCCACCTATCTCCAGCACGCCGAAGAAGCCCGACCGCTCGCCCGCCTACGAATCAAGAACCAGCAGCGTACCGACAGCCGACACTACCACCTCCGACGACGCTACGTGGAGTACCATCCTGGTGACCTGGTTGGGTTTGGACCCCGATACGCCGACGAGGACTCAGTGAGCAACTATTGCGACGCTATTTCGGACCCTACAGGTCATCCGACGTATTGGCGCACTGGAATATGAGGTCGTGCCGGATGGCATTTCGCATTCACAACGGCGCCGCGCACGATCTGACGTGGTACACGTGGTGTGTCTTAAGCCCTTTTACGCACGCTAACGAACATCCTTATTTCGTTGTTTCTCTTCTACGGGTGTTTTTGTTTATTACTTTCGTGTCTTTGCAGCATCGGGTCGATGCTTCTTGAGAGGGGGGTATTCACACGTGTACTTGTATATCTCTATCGAACGACAATGTTCCACAGCCTAACAAATGTTATCGCACAGCGCAGGACGCGCGTGCATGTATCGGAAGTTTCCAGAAAGTTATCGATGGTTCTACCCTCTGTCTGTTCTTACCGAACCTTCTGTTATCTGATTTCATCGCGTGAGGCGAAAAATGTAGAACTTTGTGGAAGACACGCGGATCCCCGGGATTAGTGTTGAACATTCGACGACTGTTGTATAAAAGCCGACACGCTTGACCCGCTGATCATAGAGATAGAAATTCGACAAAAGGGTGGTGGTAATAAAAAACTTTTGGGACAGTCTGCAAGAACTGGCAACAGAAAACACGTCACGCCTAGTGTCAACTCCATGCGTTAGTTGACGCGAGCATCAGAAAAAAGAATGTGAAATGAACTTACAGACAACTTATTTTTTATCCTTTCCCGCTAAAACGAAAAAAAGTTTTGCATTAAATGAACTTATAATTTGCGACTTATTTTTCTTGCGTTGCCTAGCAACAAGCTAGCGGCACGCCAGACGGGCGTGCGTACGTCATGCGCCAGACATGCCACAGGAGCGAGCGAGGTCGGCTGCGCAAGTGAAGCTCGCGTGCTCGGCGACCCGTCTGTTTTGGATGTAGCCCGTTCTTTGCGCTCCCCGCGTTCTCTTGTGTTCCGTCTGCATTTCGACACGGCACCGCTGAAATACTAGGCTACAGCAAGGTGAGGAATTTTGTTTGACAGTCTGCAACGCACTTAAGGCACATTTTGGCTTACTGCACAAAACTGAACCTACATAGTGACGCAGTTATCGAAAAAAGGCTCCCCCGGCCAAGCCTAGTTAGTTTAATTTATTTACTCGTACTGGGAGATGTTTGCGGCGCTTCCTATGAGCCCAAGCTTGATTATAACTTATTTCGGTAGTTTTTGGGCACGCTCGCCGCACCTGACTTTGTGACGAAAAGCACCTCGGCCGTGTGACGCAGTTTCGCGTTTACTGAATCTTACCGGGACAAGTTTTGGCGCTTTCTCGGACCCCAGACATTATTGTAACTAATTTCGCTACTTCTTGGGGTACTTTTCAAGAACAGTGGCCGCGCTCGGCGTAGAGGCGCAGTTAGCGAAAAGCACCTCGACCGTGACAGTTAGTTTCGCGTGTACTTAATCTTACTGGAAGAAGTTTGTGACGCATTCTCTGACCCCAAAAATTATTGTAATTCATTTCGTAACTTTTTGGGATAATTTTCAGGCGTGCTCGCCGCGCCTGGGGTTGTGAAGCTGTTAGCAAAAAAGCAAGCCGGCCATGGTGAGTTAGTTTTGCCTGTACTGAATTTTAGTGGGACAAGCTTGTGACGCAATTTATGGCCCTGCAACAACATATGCCTTATTTCGGTACTCACGCTTGTCGAAAACGCGACGAGCGATTGCCGAGAGTGATAACACGGAAGTGTGTTGCTTGCGCCGGCAGGACGCGTGAAAGATAACACCGAGGAGCTCAAGAACTTGACATTTCTGTCTTCTGAGCGACTGAAAGCAGGCTTTGCACCCTCGACTCCGCCTCGAGTGCGACTATAAGGCATTCTGCGAGCGTGTAACATGGTCTGGTCTGTGTTGTAGCCACCTACGTGTATTTGTGCTCTTAAAGTGCAGGAAATAATGCCCGTGAAGGGAGGGATGCTTGAAAATCGGGTGTTTTCTTCAGATTTCATGGCATTGTTTTGGAGGTGTCTATTTGCTACGAAACGTATGTAAAAGTGAATTTATCTGTAATACCGCTCATTCGCCACTTACGCACGTTTCGCATCTAGACGTAATATTCATCTTATGTCAATATACCAAAATTATACATGCTTGTAATTTACTTTTCTTCAGCTTATGGCATCCGGTGGAGCTTCTTACTCCGACTGCTGCTTACCTGTTGCCACAACTTTGGACGATTGCACAAGAAGCCCGGAACGAGCATTTATATAAAGTAAAATAAGGATTTCATCATTTCAGAAGACGTATTGCGTTTTCTTTATGAAATTGCACGTGACACAAATTCGGTGGAGGCTTGTAAAGACCGTTAGCAATCATTATTACTAAATAATAAAACGATTCCGTGCCAAGGCCGCGCGTGGCTGAGCAGTAGAAAAGGAAAAAAGAAATGCCGCGCCGATCAGCGAAGCCGTCGTGGCGTGTACCAATTGGTGTTCCAAACACGCGCGCCCAAAACCGGAAGGTGTTAATACCATCTGATTGGTGCGCTACAGTCAATTCGGCCACTGGGCTGTTTGGAGTGTCCGCTCTTGTTGAAGTTTCTTTCTCTATTCGCTGATCTGATTTTCACGATATCCGACTGTGTTCGCCGTTGTCGCCGTTCTTTAAGTGTAGCCTGTTCTTGTGGGCACATGTTCCCCCAATAAAAGTTAGTTTCGTCTTTCACAGTATTCCTACTGTGTTCCTTATACGTCACTACCACGTGACAATGGTATGACAAGAGTGTATGACGAACATAAATTACAGGTCATGACATGAATGTTATGGCATGCGTGTCATGTAGGTCATGAAAGAGCGGCCTACGTCGTGGTGCTCTCATGGTCGTTTCGATAGCTTGGTAGGCTGCCTGCGCACTGCTTCGCATAACATCAATTCCCGCAGGGCGTGGGATCGGCCGGCATTTTTTCTTCTGCCGCAAGTGTTCCCTTCGCACACAGAAGGCGCTAAGCCCCATGAACCGCCGATGAACCACCATGTTTTGAAAGTATGGGCTTCTATAGAAGCTTGGCTACGAGGTATGTTTACCTTGGTTCCACACCCCATGCCTCTGAGTGGCGCTGGCTGACACTCTTAGGACTAGATCTAGTAAACGTAAATACCAAAGTCAATGGACGAATTCTTAACCGTCGCCGTAGCACTTGTGCAACGCACGCGTAATGCAGAGGTGGCGGGTCCGGCTCCCACTGCCTACAAGTTATCTTTCCTTCCACTTTCATTTCGCTTTTCTTCATTATTTTGTACATTATAATTTCAAACACAGTTCATTTTACCGATCCTTTCCTTGGCTTCATTGTCTGTTGCCTTTATGTGGTCATGATAAGAAAATCGAGGCCCACGGTTTCTCTTCTCTCGTTTATTCATTACGAGGGTCTCGAATCTGGTAACATTGTTGTCATTAGCTAGCATTAGCCACGTCCTTGCTCTCCTAAGTCACGTCTTAAGCGACGTCACCGGGCAAAAGGGGTGTTCCACATCCGCCCACCATGGCTCTGAGTGGGACTGGCTAACCCTCGTAGGGCTAGATCTAGTAAACATAAAAAGCAGGCAGATCTCACGCCCTGTGGAAATCCATCTTATGCGAAGCAGTGTGCGGGGAGCCTACTAAGTTAACGAAACGAGCATGACAGCTCCAAGACTTAGGTGGGTGTTTCATGGCCTACATGACGCACGTCATGATATTACTGTGATGACCGACCATTTATGTTCATCACACACTTGTCATACTATGTCAATTTGGTGCATACCAAGATGTAGGCGCTTGTTTCATGACCTACATGATTTACAGTGGATGACGAACATTTATGTTCGTCATACTCTGTTGACTCACTATGGCAATTTTGGTGCCCACCAAGTTAAAGAAACGACCATGAGAGCACCAAGAGCTAAGCGGCTAGATATAGAGAGCTGCTGACAACGTGAAAAAATGTTCGGCAAGAAATGCTTCGCATTTAATATCGCAGTTAGTGGAAGAATTGATAGCCGTCGCCGTAGCACAGCTAGTAGTGCAACGCCCGCGTATTGCAGGGGTTGTGGGTCCGGCTCCCACCAGCGACACTTTTTCGTCTACTTTCATTTCCATTTTCTTCCTTATTTTCTGCATTCCAATTTCAACCAGAGTTGATTTCCGCGATATTTTCCTTGACTTCATTGCCTTTTGCCTTTATGTGGTCATGATTAAGAAAATTGAGCCCTTCGGTTCTCTTTCTCACCTTACTGGAAATGATCCTCCGACGAGTGATAGAAGTTGCAACATTCTCGCTGTCCTCCGTGTTCTTGCCCAGTATCTTCAAATAGAAACACAGCGTAAAGAGTAGTTTCACCCCGCATATTGTGAACGCATCCCACTTCACCCCGCATTTTTTCATCAGCTACGAGTCACTTTTTAATGTTAAAGCAGTCCTATAGTTTTTACGAGACATAAACACCCTACAAAATATTTGGCCAGGTTATCTGTAGCGGTGCCTCGCCTTGCAGGCGGTAGCTGCAGTGCAAAATGTTTTCACAGCGCGTATCTCTTCCCTCCTTGATTTGAAGGACTCTCTTGGGGCACAAGAGCCATTGTATACGTTTATTATATCATCCCTTCCTAATGCAACTCGTATGCTCATAGCACACATCCTTATATATATAGCCATTGTCATTATTTTAATACTCGTATATTTTACGCAATTCATCGCGAATTGTTTTTAGGCCTTTATACAGCCATGGTACATCTACCAATTACCACTCGTTTAATCATTTCATATATACCGGGTGTCCCAGTTACCTTGGACCAAGATTTTGAAAAAAGAAACAAGAGCTCTAGAAAAATCGTACCGACTGCATAGTAGTGGCAGCCATGTGTACTTACAGTCAATATTGTTTCCGTCACACATTATAAATTAACTGTTTTCAATTAGTGATTTCTTTTTTATATTGCGTTAATCGCAAGCATGTTAATTACAAAGTGGAAGTGCACCTTAAATAACCTCCTAATCAAGCATTTATTTCGTGCTAAAGTGCCTAGTTCTTTTTTCCCAAGAAACACAAAAGCCCGCGAAATACGCGAAATATGAAATAGATGCGCGCTCGCGCGCCTCTACTCAAGCGCATCCAAACAGCCTTTAAAAGATATGCGGCTGCCCTCGTTTATCGCCGCATCGTATAACGCATCGTCATGTAGGGTGGCTCGGGAGGTTTTGCGACCTAACTGGCGTGGTGCGATAAACGTCAGCATCTGCGGACGCAAGAATGTTGTGCTCGATCATGAGGCACTCGGGGTTGCTTTAACCTTCGCGTATCATCAAACAAAGCTACAAAATAAATTCAACGAATGTTAAAAGATACAGTGCACGACAGGGCACGTAAAAAGAAAAGAAGGCACCTCTCGGAAGAACAGAAAATAGCTACTCAGGAGTTTATTTCTATAAAAAATGAACCGAAAGCACCTAAGGCATCTCTGCCGCCCAAAAAGAAACATCCAAAGGCGCAACTGGTGCAGCCATCTGCCCTTTCTGTATCTTGAACTCCGGAAAAGAGGCAAAACAGAGCAGATATTTACCTATTCCTATCTTTGTCGCAAGCTTTTTTTACATAAGGATAGGATTATATCATGAAGGTGCGTTAAAGAGTCACGTTTTACGGCAGTATTGAGCGGTTATTTTCCACCGCCACTTGTAGCAAGTGCTCAAACAGGTCATCGTCTGAAGCCAATACAGTACTTGCTTCTTTTCAACACTTGGGCTGTTGAAGCTTCGACCAACCACATTGGAACCTCGCGGCAGATTCTGCTTATTTTTGCCTTCAGGGTGTCCGGTGCGTTATTTTGGCTGCTATGCACGCGATCTTTCACGTCGCCCTACAACAAGTCCCGCGGTGTCATGTCCGGTGAACTTGCAGGCCAGGGTACAGGTCCGTGCCGGCCAATCCACTGTCCAGGAAGATGCTTGTCGAGCCACGCTTGAGGGTGACTACTACTATGCGCAGGAACACCATCATGTTGAAACCAGATGTTCCGAAGGTGCACAAGTAGAACGTTGCAAGTTGCAACAGACGTCGTTCGCGGGGCCGTCGAGGATGTCGTTGGCGTAGCGTTGCGTCGTTAGTGTGTTCTCAAAATAGATGGGTCTGATGATGTTGCCATCAAAAATACCGCACCCCACATTAAACGAACACTGGTATTGGTGTCGTGTTGGTGCCAGCCAGTAGGGATTCGTATCACTCCAGCAGTGCACGTTGTGAAGATTCAATTGTGTGTTTCTGGAGAAATTGGCCTCATATGTCCATAGCACGCGACAGAGAAAGTTCGATTCCTCTTCACATTTCGTGAAAATCCAATTGGCAAAGTCAAGTCCTTTTTCAAAATTTCAGCCTTCAAGTCTTTGATGAAGATGTACAGGTACAGGTGCATATGGCCTTTGTTTTTTTAAATCGTCCACACTGGTGACCCTGAGGTTCTGGCCTCCGCACTTGCGTCGTGCACACTAGCGTTATGGTTATCAGCAAACAATGCCAAAACGTTCGTTTCCGCTTTTTGAACTACCGTCGCAGTCTTGTGTCGCTTTCTTGTGAAGCTAGCCGTCTCGCAAAGTACTTCGTACGTTCCAAGTATTGTTGACGGAATAAGGCGTCCTCCACAATGCCACATCTGGAATAGCTTGGCTGCCTTCCTCTTGTCGCCGTGCGCCGCCCCCAAAGCCAGAATCATTTTAGACTTCTGATCATTCGTGAAGGGCTTGACTGTCTTCTTGAAGAGTAGGTCACTGGCGTGGAACCGTTGAGATTTCCGTTATTGTCTATGCATTGACACGTCAAGCAATAATGATTTCGACAATATCTAATCGGCAACAGTATATGCTGGCCGCACAGATACGCCACAACGCATTAGATGGACATATCGTGCGCAAGGTTTATCTCTACTGTTAAGAGAACAAAAGGAGCATACGTTCTGGACGCGCGTATACTTACAGAAGAAGGTGAGTGCGCAAACTTAGTCCCCCGTTTGCCTTCGAAATCTCCGCCCTGCCCTCTCTACGGCTCCGCTACGCTTATCAATACGTCAGCGGCGTGTTCTCATGACGCCGCGACCATCACATAGCGTGAAGCCCTGTGTCGAGCTGCCACCTCCAGTAAAGCCGTGGCTATTCGCTTGGGGGCGCTTGAGTAGCAGCGCGCGAGCGCGTATCTATTAGTATTTTGGATGTTTGGCTCGCTTTTGTTTTTTCTCGGAAAAACCAACAAGTCAAAGCTGAGCACGAAACAAATGCTTCATTCGGAGGTTATATGAGGGGCCCTACGACTTTGTAATTGATATGTTTGCGATTCAAGCAATTAAAAAGTTCGCTAATTAAAAGCAATTAATCATATCTCGTGATGAAAAAGGCACCACCTGTAAGTACACACAACTGCGGCTACTATGCCCTCGGTGCGGTTTCTCTAGAGCTCTTGGTTTTTTTTTATATATTGGTCCAATTAACTGGGACACCCGGTATATAATTTATAGGCAATTCATCGCGATAAGTCATGGCGTTCTTTGGCCACAGCTGACACTTCCGCCATTAAACACCACATACATCATCATCGTTGGCCCGATCTTACCTGATAAAGTTGACCTAAAGATGTTTCCCTTATAATGGTTACGCAGTACATGGCTGACAAGGTTGCTGCAAAGATACCCATCCAGCAATACTGCTGCATCATACTTGAAAGGTTCACCACCGCTTTAAATTATTCTTGCTTAAGCTACGGTATGTTTGTTGTGCGTGCAGCTTGGTTTTAATAGTAGTGATTATCCTATCATTGCTGCCGGTTGATTACACGAAGCTATGTGAACGCTTACCGTAGCTGTAGGCACATTAATTTAGTTTTGCTGTTTTTACTCTCTTTTGAGAAGTTCAACAAAAGCAAGGAAAATAAGGACTAGAGTGTTGCTGCTGAGTGGCCGGATCTGATATTCACAAGACGTGTGCATTTCTGCAGAATAAGTGAAGAAAAAGAAAACGTATCATGCCTACACATGATGGTTGTTCCCGCGGTTTTTCGATCGGCGATTATTGAGATAATACAAAAACACGAACAGTAATTTTTCAGCTGCTTAGTACGTTTGTAGAACGGTGACACACAGAAAAAGCACTCAGGGCGGATTGGAAAGCTCGGCGAGTTACTGAAGTTGCACAATGAGACTTCAGGCAAAGAAAAACACGTCACAGACCAGCTGACAATGAGAACGAACATCTATTTATCAGCTTTCTCTACCGGTGAGAGGGAAGTGTAGCACAATCAAGGTGCAACGACATCCGGATACGCATGAAGCACACACATGCACAGGGGCGTGTTCGTGTACATGCGCCTTCTGACGTCCTCGGGTCTGCGCACACACCTGTTGTCTTTAGGCACCCGGAACAACGTTACAGGGCTTGTTTTTGAGGTATTCGTGTGCCACTGCACGATGCATGAACGGTGCGAGTCGTGAAACGGGTGAAACATCGCGGAGCACAAGCACACAGCTATCGAGGACCACGAAACTGATGAAACTGCCCACGTGGGTCAACGCACAGCGGCACATGCTTCAGCAGTTAACAAAACATGAAACGTCATGCAGCGGGCTAAGCTGGCGCCGGGCCGGCGGGCACGCGCGGAGACAGTCGAAGGTGAGGCAGCTGCGAGGGAGGGCAAGGAGAGAGGAGGGGCGAATAGGCATGGCTTCCTAGATCAGCGCGCGGGCGCGCGCTGATCTAGGAGGTCGTATAAGGGAAGTGGATTTGCTTTCCCGTCCTCCTGATGGATGGCGCCAACTACCTCTGCCACAGAAGCGGCCGGGTTTCCGAGGCCGGGTGTGATCGCGTGTTCGTTCGCCTCGTACCTGCCGTTTCCCGCCAGTTCAGGCCCAGCAGTGAGGTGGGGAGGCCGTGTTTGGTTCGGTTCTGCCGAAGAGCTGGCTTCGTTGAAGGAACGGCAGCGGGCGCGGTCCGCGCGTCGTGCGTTCGGCCGAAGAACAGGCAGCGTATGATGAACGCCGCCGGGAGCTCGTTCGGGAAAGGACTCGTCGTCGACGTGCCGACATCACCGTGAGGGAGCGCGAAGCCGAGGCGTTACGACAATGAAGAGCCGCGGAACTCAAGCTTCGCTTGCACACCTTTTCACAGCAGTGGAACAGCGGTCATTTTTTTACAAAGAAAGAGTGCCTTGTGTGAAGCATTTGCTCGAAGTAAGCGTCTTTTTTTGATGCAGCAATATTCTGCACGGACAAACATTGTGAGGGGTACAGACATGCTGCCGGTGTACAGAGTGTAGTGAGTGAATGATCATCGGAAACCCGGCACCCGGTAAGTCAGACATGTCATTGTGGTCTATGTATTTCACGATTTCCGTGCGTTTGCTACGGTCATGCTACATCAAACGCAATCGATCTGCTGGCTATCAGCTTTGCCACTTGTTTCTGTCTCTGCACATGTCGTATAACGTGATGACTGCATATATTAGTATACCCAGTCATGTCATAATATACGTCATGCGACAGACAGAAACAAGTGGCCAGGCTGATCGAGTCAGCATATTGCTTGACTGATTTCGTGTGACCCCTCAAAATGCACGGGAAGCGATAAATACAGAGACCGCAATAACATATGTCACTACATCCTGCTGTACGAACAGCGCGAGTACCGCTCATAATGGTTATAGGTGCACGTAATTGGGCTCGCATGTTCTTTTAGTTGCCCAAATGCTATTCAGCGAAGCGGTTAATTATACTCCGTCGGCGACGAGAAATTTATGAGTAAACATAGGAGGAGATCCCTGGGAGAGTTTTTTTTGTTGGAACATGCATGTTGCCAAAACGTACCTGGGACGCTTTTCGGTTCCCTCGAGATCTCCTAGGGACGTCCAAAATGTTCCATGCGAACATCTCTGGGACGTTTCTAGCAGATAAGTGGTTTGATTGGCTGTGACTCAGTCCTACCATCTCCTAGCTATTATAAGGAATCATTATTTTATATCGTCGTCACGCTATGCTGTCTAAAATGCAAGAACATTGGACTGAGCGTACCACTACTCGCCACAAATAGCCAGGCGTAATCGGGCAGCACTAAACAAATAAACAGCGTTGTTTACTTCCTGAAGGATATGAATGACGGCAAGTATGAATGAAGTTCCACCACTGTCATACTAAATCAAGTCATTCGTGATCACTAGTAAATTATCCCTACGACTCCTGTCTACCATAACGGAGTCACCGTCTGAATGGCATTTAATTTGATGTCCATGAGTCGTAGAGACACATTTGTGTCACCAGCGGTAAAAGTGAACCACTTGCGCTCGCGACAACGACACAATACGTCGCTTACTGGAAGCTCAAAGGTGTACAAATAATACTTGATTTACGGTAAGCTTGCGTCCGCATGTTGTAGTAATACACGAAACAGTGCGCGATTCCTCAAACAGTGACACAGACCAAGAAGTACACTGTGAAACGCATGGACTGCATTTCAATTCGTAGACCTAGAATATTCTTATTTGCGAATAAGGAGAGAACAAACAAAGGTATTAGTTGGTGTTCACCAAAAGGCATTGATGAAAACTTGAAGGTGGTCTGTTGTGGATGTTGCGAAGTCACATTGCAATGGGCAACGCTGTGACGCTAATTGCAGGGATTAACTGTCTGTTAAGGTTGAATATGCAAGCGATAAAATCGAAACTATGAACACGGACATCTAAAGACTACGAGTTACAATAATGTTACAATGTTGTATCTTATTTCCATCTTATCCGAATCTCCACCGAATCCCCTTCCAAAGGCCCTGCCACGGTGTAGGCCCTGCACGTACTGTAAAGGCAGCCACAACATCAGCCTCGCCCCATCGTTCATCCATTCACACTGCCGTGGGCGCAATGTGCACACAACAGGGCTCCAGGGTGACACTATTCGGAGTTACAATGTCTTGAGACCGGTGCCATAAATCCTTTGCAGTGCAATAAGGTCTCTTGTCGCACAACTTCGCGAAACACTTTCGCCCCAAAAGAAAACACTTCCCCGCACTTTGGGGCATCCGGTCCGTTCGCAGATTGCCTCGGCGTGGTTGAGCTTCAGCGGCGATGGGCCAAAGCCAGGGCACTGCTTCCCCTAACCGAATGGTGGAAGCCCCGACTCACGCTCAACCCACCTACGCACTCCCCGTAAACCGCGACTACCCAGCCGCCGTAACTCTCCACCGCCGTCTTGGCGTCGAGCCGCGCGTCTCTTGACAACCATGCACGGTCCTTACAAGATGCCGCCCGCACTAACAACTCCGAAACTCCACTGTAATAAACACACTTCACACGAACAGGACAATATTCTTGACGCACCGCTACTTGTTAGCACTGTGGGAACGCGCGGCGTCGTCGGGCTGGTCCTGCAGTTGGTTGAAGTGGTGGATCAGGTGATGCTTTTGGTCCGGCACAGCACAGGCTAAAGGAAATTATTACGCGCGGTGTTCAAAACAAAGCCTCGATTCGTTTGCCGCCGGGCTGTCTGTGGCCCGTGGTGCGGTCGCTAATTCCGCACGTAAGCGGACATTCACTACCGCCGACACGGAAAGGGGCCAGTTGGCAGTCAGTGGGCCAGTGGGCATGCCGTTCTGCCGCGACGTAACTTGCATCTGTGCGAGAAGTCAACGCGCAACGTTTGATTACAAGCCGACGACGCGAGCATGAAACGACGTCTCTTCTACCATCCGAGCTCAGAGCGTTTGGACTTCATCTTAGGAGCACGCCTGGCGTGAACTGCCCGGCGTCCCAGGAACGCGGCATACACGGTCGCTGAATCGGAGTTCTGGCTTCGTACGATATAAAAGACCGGAGAACCAACGCAACACTGCTGATGAAGCGAGCCGTGTTAGTGCTATGCTCCCTCGAGGCTGCCAGCGGTGAAAGAACGGCGGCAAATTGCAACAGCGTTCAACCTCCCCTCAGATCTGCCCTCGTATTATTAACAGCGCAGTCATGAATCGCGCCGGCGCGAAAGAAAGCTGCGCGAGCGTGACTTTGCAGTTGTCAGCGGTGGACACAAAACGTAGAGATAAGCAAGCTCGCCTGCAGCCACGCCTACGGCGGCCGCCTACGCAGTTTTCGAAGTGCGCGCTTTAGGTTGGTCGTATTAATCGCCGTGGTGTGCGATTTCCACAATTTTGTTTCATTTTCTTTCGCTTTTTTTTCGCTCTCGTTCCTCCATTCAGTCTCCTGCTCTAATGTTCCTGTGTTGCCTGAACTGTGGACACTTTCCCAGCTTTCGACTAAGCCAGCGATGTCTGTGAATTTCGTGGTGTTGTCGGACAGTGATGATTCGGTGTGTCGGTACAGCAGCTCGTCCGATGAAGACACCGCTTGCCAGGATGCGGACGCTGGAACTCCGACCTCCACGTCGCCTCAGCATTGGTAAGTGGGAACACGCAGGGGCATTTCAACACTTCGCGAACAGCATTCGGTTCCCTGAAAGTACCTTTCCAGCCGCCGCGCTCTTGGTCCGTGGCTGATAGACTTCCGTCGCCTGGACGCCCCGACACATTCGCGGATAAGAGTCCGTGGCTGCGAAGGCAAACCTATGGGTGCTTAGCTACAGCACCTTCATCAGCTCACAAGTAGTACGTAATATAACAGTATACTCGAAATTTCTTTGTAGCGCCTTGTTCCTCGTAGCGGCGCCAGCACCGTCTGTGCGCAAGCAGAAGGTGCCTTGCCGGCCATGCGTGCCAGGAACCAGATGTGTTTGCTGCCATATTGTGAACAGGATGCTCTTCTATATTGCGGTGGCATATATGAGAGAGTATGGTTTACTTAGGCATAAAATAAAAGCTGTGTTCAAGATTTGAAATGAGGCCTTAAATCATCGATACAAACATGAGAAGCTACCACGCGTGCTCTCCGGCTCTGTTCTACGTTTCGCTGTGCATATAGCAACAGAAAGATTTCGCTAGTAGAGACACCCATCGAAAGGACCTGTGTTGCACTGAGACCGGAGATGCCTGCGGGCGAACCCTTAAACTGTCCTTGCTCAACAGTACCGTTTACGACAAATCTGAACGAAAAAAAAAACTTCGAAGGCGCGTTCTCACCGTACGTCGTCGGCTCTCGCTATGGTTGCGCAAACATGCCGCACTCCAGAGGCACCAGGTTTGTTTAGCTTGCTGACAGCTGCGCGCAGAAGTATCGGTAAGTTCACGTCGCAGGACACGCTGCTGTTCACTCCGGAGGGATGTTCACCTCGCAAGGTCGCCATGTTCTAAAGCTACCGCGTTTCTGCGGCGCTATGGAACAAAGCATGTAATGGCGAAAAGCGCGCGCTCTCGTAATGTTTTTTTTTTTTCCAACTCAATCGCGAGACCGGCGACAGCCGAGCCGGCCAGGCACGGTGTGACGGAGCGCCGTGAAAGAAATATGCGAGATTGCAAGATCAAGTGCAAGCATATTGGGCTATACGATTCTGCGAGGCGCATTCCACCGCCGTCGCATTTCTGCTAGTCATGTGCCGCCTTTGCATAACGCCGGCACCACCACGTAACTGGTAAGAACCACGTGGCCGACAGGAACGCAGCTTGCAGATAAGCACATCTACCAATATATCCAACAGTTTTTTTCTTTGCGCAGATTCCTTGCTTCGCATTAGGAAAACGATGGCTCGCGAACAAAAAAAAAAAAAAAAAGACGATGCATAAACTCCGTTACGGGACTTGACGGGCAGTACGTGAGCATTTCCAGTCGTCGACTTTGCGCTCATGCAACGAATGACTGAGCGGCCGAGCTACGCACGCCGCAGTTCGCTGTGCCGATGATGATGCAATGTATTGCAATGATTTATTGTAATGCGCTAATTGTTGAACCCAGTTACCCGCACGTAATATTTGTGGGCGAAAGTAACGTAATTTAAATTATTCTGAATTATGGTAAGTAACGTAACATGAACTATGCTTCATTACCATTATTAATCTTGATTGGACTTAACTAATGAATTATTTATTCTCAGTTAGACCTAAGTCACCTTAATTACCCTTAATGAATCATAATTGACCTTATTCGATTTAATGGCGGTCGATCTAAACTAGGCTTAATTATACCAGGTACTTTCAATAATGATTGATTAGGTGCCATTATATTTAACCCTAATAACGCTCGAAGAGGCTAAACTGACTACTCATATTTATCTTCAATCGTCACGCCTAATTTCATCGTAATTAATCTCTAACTGCATTAGGATTTTTTGGCTTAGTTGCATCGAAATTAATCAGTAAGGCTTAAGGCAGCTTAATCTATCCTTAATTAATCTTAATTATATTTAATCATTGCAACCAAGATTAATAACTGAACCTAACTACTCGTGTTAGGCGAACTATTTAGCCTAATTTAATTCTCATTAGCCTCGGTCAGCTAATCGGCAATTAGCCGTGATTCGTAATTATTTATTCACTTAGGCTCATTTACTCTTCATTGTTCTTAAGGAGGCTTGCTTATTAATTTCATCCTAATTAACCTTGTCTTTTATTAACCTTAATCACTCCTAATACCTCTTGAGTACTCATTATACGAAGTCATAATAAACATCTCACTAGTAATACGTATCCATAAGGCAATTTCATATACAGGGTGTCCCAGCTATCATGCACCAAGATTTAAAGATATGCAAACGCCGCGTAGCTGGACAAAACCAAGGTAATGTTGTTTGCCGTCGCTTTGAGATACTCAATTTCTTGAATGCAGCCTAATTACATGATTAGTTTTAATTAATCAACTTCTCAACTATTATAATTAGATTAAAACTGTCAATTAGAAAATTGCACAGCAACATGAAGAACTTGCGATACAGCTTTCTGTTGCTCAATCGTGCTACATAGAAGTGTTTTTCCGAGCGTGGAAGAAGCTCGCGAATACACCCATAACTGCCGCAGTTAAGTGGATTCATATAATTAAGACTAATCTAATCAGGCGCAATGAAAAAATGTGAGTATCTCCAAGCGACGGCTACCACCGTTACCTTCATTCTGTTCAGCTACGTGGCACTTGCATATTTCAAAATCTTTGCGCATGATAGTTGGTACACCCTGTATACCCCCATACGACCCCACGTCTATGGGCCTATAGAGCGCATCCTGTCACGCGTTGCAGACAGGCGGACCGTTTTTCGAGGGAATTAAGTGGCCCTAGGATGCTTACCCATTGAAAACAAAACACGCCTGTGAATAATGAGCTTCTGATGCTTTTTCGTATTGTGCGCTGTTTACGCACTTTCAGTGCAAACCTGTCGTGCCATTTTACGTCATTCCAGCTGTAACTGATTTCTGCTCTTATTATTGATAGAAGAGTTCCTAGAAAACTTGTGTCGCGTTTAGATGACCTTTCTGGCCTCGAAGGTATACGCTTTGGCATAACTCTGTTCTAAAATTTCAAATGAAACTCTGGTTTTGCGTAGCATAACCACTTTATGATTACACTCTAAAAAACGTTTACACCCATTGGGGTGCATATTTGCCACACAACAGTAATCGCCACCTGTCGAGAATGCTCTGTCATGCTGATAACGAGCAAGCCGTTCGTGACTTGGAAGTAGCGGGCTCGCAGCGTTAAAAAAGGAAATGCGGGCAAGAGAGATGACAATAATAGTTGTGTGGCAAATATACGTACCAAAGGGTGCAACTGTTTTTAGATTGTACTATCAGCGTCAAATGAAACTTGAACAGCGGAGCACGTGGCCCAAGCATAAGTGAAGATATAGTGCGCGCCGTGCAGTCATCACCATTGATAGGCGCGCACATCTGGTTTGGCCGAACTGCGCGATCCCCCTCTATAGTGAGATAATATCGCTTCTGTTCTGGTTCTTACATTTGAAAGGGAGAAAATAAAAAAAATGAAGCTAAAATATTGCAGTTTACGGCGAGTGTTGTCGCACAGATCGCCGAAACCACAAGTGCTGTCGGCGCGAACAGCGGCGCGCGTGGTGCAGTTTGCACCGTCATCGCAAGGTAGATTCGCCCGCGCGGCGCGGGCGATGACGGTGCAAAGTGCGTCACGCGCACCGCTGTTGGCGCCGACAGCACTTGTGGTTTCGGCGATCTGTGCGACAACACTCGCCGTAAACTGCAATATTTTAGCTTGATTTTTTTATTTTCTCCCTTTCAAATGTAAGAACCAGAACAGAAGCGAAACCGGATGTGCGGCCAAACCAGATGTGCGCGCCTGTCAATGGTGATGACTGCTCGGCGCGCACTATATCTTCACTTATGGTTGGGACAGGCGCTCCGCTGTTCAAGTTTCATTTGACGCTGATAGTACGAGGCACGCCGACATCACGCCGGCGGTTTACTTTTGCCCACCTTCTCGTGCGCGAAGTGCAAGGCACACGATCGTTTTTGCAATTCTCACCATCGGAGTGCGGCAGGGCATCGGATCCGCGAACTCGTGCTTAGCCAAGCAACGCCATAGCCTCATAGCCACTTCTGCGTTGGACGGTGTTCTCGTTTTTTACAGCGGAGCCATAAAGACATTCAACAAGAGCGCGCACTCATATAGAGACCAGCGGCCGAATTGACTGTAGCGCACCAAGCGGATGGGATTAAGTCCTTCCGGTTTTGGGGGCGCGCGTTTTGAACGCTAGCTGGCACGCGCTACTCTATTATTTATTTATTTTTTATTTTTTTTCCGCTGTTGAATCGCGCGTGGTCTTAGTGCGAAGTCGCTTAGCCTCCATCAAATCTGTACCACGTGCTATTTCATGAAGTAGGCGCAAAACGCCTTGTAAACGAGGAAACGTTTATTTCGCCCTATATAAATGCTCGCTCCGGTCTTTTTGTGCTTTCGTACAACGTCGTGGCACCAGGTAAGCAGCACTAGTTCCCGTACGAAGCGCCACAGGACTGCGTCAGCTGAAAGATGTAATTTACAAGCATGTGTCATTTTGGTATTTAGCCCTTATACGAATACTGCGTGTAGAGCGGAAGCGTGCGAAAGTGGTAAATGGGTGAGATTACAAACAAAAGCAATTCGCATTTGCATACATGACGCCGAGAATACACGACTAATTTCAAGCCGTGCTATAAATTACGAATAAAACATCTGATTTCAAAGCATCTCGACAGCCCCGACATTATTACCTGCACTTTAAAAGCACAAACGAAAGGGCGACTGCGATATTCCAAAATAACTTGGCCTCAGACGACGCGATAGTAGGATAGATACACAGATGGCCAGAACACAGGCTCCCAGCCAGACCATGCTAGACGCTCGCACAATGCATTCTATGCGCACTCAAGAGAACTGCGTGGGTGGAAGGCCTGTTTTAAGAAGAGAGAATTTTCGAGTTCTTGGCTTTTGAGCTTCTCGTAGTTATTTTCTGCGCGTTCTGCCGGCGCAAGCAACACACTCCAGTCTTACCACGCTTCGAAATCGCTCGTCGCGTCTTCGACAAGTGTGAGTACCGAAAGAACGTATATGTTGCGAGGCCATAGAAAGCGTCACAAACTTGTCTCACTAAAATTCAGTGCACGCCAAACTATCACCATGGCCGGCTTGCTTATTTGCTAACTAATTCACAACTCCAGACGCGGCGAGCATGCCTCAAGTGTGCCCAAAAGTTACAAAATTAATTACACCAATTTTAGGGGTCAGAGAATGCGTGACGAACTTTTCCCAGTAAGATTCAGTATACGGGAAACTGCGGCACACAGCCGAGCTGCTTTTCACCAACTGCGTCACAACGCCGGGCGCGGCCACTGTGCTTGAAAAGTACCCAAAAAAAGTAGCGAAATAAGTTACATTAATGTTCGAGGTCAGAAAAAGCGCCAAACTTGTCCCGGTAAGATTCGGTACACGCGAAACTGCGTCACACGACCGAGCTGGGTGCGGCGAGCGAGCGCAAAAACTAGTGGAATAAATTATAGTAATGTTGGGGGCCGTAGAAAGCATCGCAAACATCTCTCAGAACGAGATGTCAACGCAAATTAACTACGCCAGGACGGTCGAGCTGTTTTTCGCTAACTGCGTCACGTCTCGGTTCGGTGTGTGTGTGTGTGTGTGTGTGTGAAAACTTTTATTGTAATGAGGTCTGGAGGCTCGACTTCTCAAGCCAAGGCTCCCACGTTGGCACTGTCAGGCCAAGCCTTTCAGCGACATCATGGGCCCTCTGGACTGCCCTTAGCTGGTTCTGAAACAATGAGCCTTGAATACTTTTTCTCCCGCTGTGTCCATTCTTCAACGAGGTTGGGGAGAGTCGCGGAACACCCCGCCAGCATATGTCTGATTCCAATGATGCCATTACAATCATTGCAGTCCATCTTAATCTCCCTCTCTGGATATATTTTATTAATGGTGTACGGTGTGGGATATCTGTGCCGTAAAAGCCAAAATTGCTTTAAATGCGTCGCAGACTGTCCAACCAAATTTCTCTCCTGCCGTAGTCCAGTAGCGCAGTGGTGTCGTGTGGAGTGGAAAAGGAACGCAAGAATACGCCGTGAGCACAAGAAAGACGCTACATCCAAAAGAGACGGTTCGCCGAACAGGCGAATTTCACACGCTCAACCGGCTTCGCTGGCTTCGGTGGCCTGTCTGGTGCATGACGCATGCATCTGCCACGCCTGGCGTGCCGTCAGCTTGTTGCTAGGTAGCGCAAGAAAAATAAGTCTCAAAGTAGAAGTTGATTTATACGCAAAACTTTTAAGTTTTAGCGGGAATGAATAAAAAAATAAAACGTTGTAAGTTCAGTTCACAATTTTTCTTTTTTTCGTTGGTCGCGTCAACTACCCGTTGGGATTAACACAAGGCGGAACGTGTTTTCTGTTGCTAGTTTTCGCCGAGTGTCCCTTCTTGAATTTCGTTGTGTGTGAGCGAGCTGCTCAGCTTTTCGTAAGTCCGTTTCGTGCCGACAGAAAACTCGGCCCAGCTGTGCGTCGCCCAGCCACGCAACCACGTGCGTAGGGTGCAGTCTCGCCGCGGCATGCCTGCGCTCCGCCTTCCATCTCCCCAGCTGAGGAGAAAAAAATTGGAGGA
Source organism: Dermacentor variabilis (assembly GCF_050947875.1). Classification (NCBI taxonomy): domain Eukaryota; kingdom Metazoa; phylum Arthropoda; class Arachnida; order Ixodida; family Ixodidae; genus Dermacentor; species Dermacentor variabilis. The sequence continues at coordinate 131,541,017 of NC_134570.1, read as the reverse complement.
CGCTTAAGCTTCGCCTTCAAGAGTGGAACGCGACAGCGTTCCCGTCGACCCGCCAAGGGTTGTAAGACAATGGGCTACGGCGCAGCGACTACGCGCCCCGCATCGGACGCGGTGAGCGTCGAGCAACGCAGCGTTCGGCGCGACAACGAAATGTGCGCCTGAGCAAGCGACGCACGCCTGAGCCTTAGAAACAGCTCGTTTGTAAGGCAACACCGCGTTCACTAGAGGCGCTTTTGTACCGCTTTGCAGCATCGAACTCGTGGCTCAGTCAATAAAGAGAAAAAAAACTCGTGGCTCTGTGGTAACGTCTCCGTCTCGCACTCCGGAGACCCTGGTTCGATTCCCACCCAGCCCATCTTGCAAGTTGTTTTTTATGCATGAAGTGCCTGCCGGGATTTATCGCTCACGGCCAACGCCGCCGACGCCGACGACACCGGCTTTTCTGCAACATGAGCTCCTTAACGCTGTCGCGTTAACAAGTGTTTGCTTAGCCGTGACGTCACTGATATGCTAGAAAGCTCTGAGCAGCCAGCGCGCTGACAGACGTGTCGCGTCTCTCGTCTTGTGAACACGCTTGCCCAGCTACCGCGGGGCGACCGAAGAAAGGCAAGACTCCTGAGGAAGAAGCCGCCCACAAGGGAGCTCGTCGCGCGGCTCAGCGGGAGCAGGATCGACGAAGAAGAGCCGATCCTGCCCATCGCGCCGAGGCCGCCGTCGCCGAGGATCCCGAGTTTCGGGCCAGAGACAACGAACGCTGCCAAGTGAATGCTCGGCGCCACTGGGAGTGGCGCCGGGCCTGCGCGTCACCGAGAACTTCCAACGCCAAGCCCGCAAATCCATGGGAGGTGCGAACGGCCGCTTACATCGCGAATTCCTCGGCACAGAGTTCGGTTGCTGCCCCGGGTCCGTTTGCAGATCTCGCTCGCCCGAACGGTGGTAGCTGCCGCAAGTCGCCGCACAGAATCACATGGAGTCCGCCAAACGTTTCGCCGTACTTCTGGGTTATGTGCCGCACTCGGATGTCTATGGCTTCAAGTTCGTCGGCATATATCATGCTTATCTCATCAATGATGACACACCGTACGTTTCGAAAGGCCATTCGGAAGTCCTGCGACCATGTACAACTTCACAAAACCTGGCAACACTTAGCAAAATCCAGAATTAGCTAACTGTCACCCAGCGTTGCACCACAAGTGGAAACTGCCCACATTTTTAGAGATAACATTGTGTTACATTAACCAGGTAAAGGCCGCCCGTGTAACAGAGGTATAAGAATTCGCATAGATCTTGGGCCTTTATTTACCGGCGTTCGATGTCCTCTTCCGTTCTTTTTATCACGTGGCGTGCCGATCGGCTGAACCCTGTGATCATGGCAGCCTGCGGTCGTGCCCTAATACAGCCGACAACGAAGGTCAGAGATAAGTTTAAATCGATACGTCTGAGAAGGCGGTCAATGATAAAGTTTCGATTTCACCAAGCTGTGAAAGCACGCTGCTAGAATCGCGCACATCTGCTGCCGCAGCCAGGACAGCTGGTTTATTAATCACCTCAAAAATGTACTACCGTCTGAGGATGCGTGTGCCCAAGCCCTGAGAAATAGCAGAAACGGCGTTCTCTCGCAGTTCCTTTCTGGAGTTGGTGACGTTCCCATAGGTTACGGCTAAGCTCGATTCGTGACAAAACATTTTATCGGTAGTGCGTGCTGCGCTGCAGTTGCAGCAAGTCGAGACGACGGAGTCGCTAACTGGTTTCGTGCCGCCGTAGCCTCCGAGACACCTGTTTTGTTGTAGCGCAGGCAGAACCACAGGGACACAGAAAGCCGGATTAGACACGCAACGCTATATTATATTTAGCGTTGTGTAAATTATTTGATATGAATGTTCTTTATGTTTACAATTAGCCTCGACAAGATATAATATATGAGAAGAATTCCCTCGACAAGCTCCATACATTGTCCTCCTGACATCGCTGCGTATCGACTTTTCACGCTGTGCACCCGCTTGATATGGAATTTGCATACCGCCGTAGCTTGTGAGCGTTGTAGTGCATGAACATAAAGATTGCATGAGAATGTGACCTTAGCGGTGGCTAACAGGGAACGTTGCATGAGACTGTGCGTTTAATATGATTGAAGTAAACGATATTATTTACATCACCATTATACGTAAGCGTTTAATTTACTTCTCCGCTTCACGTAGATTCCAAGATGTGCGTTCGACTTGCATATATTTTTTTATTTATTTACGATGGCGTTGGAAATTTTTGCATACCACAGGCACTCTCCTGAACAGTCCATAGTTAGCCTGAATGACGCAGCAAGGCGACGCATTCCGTACACGCTTCACAAAGAGTGTGCCTTATCGTGACTACACCGCGGCGATTCAGAGTCTAAGGCGTGCTGCGTCCGATAGGATGAAATGCAAACGAAAACGCTTGGGTAGTGATTGAGTTCGGTGCGCGTTAAGGTACCCTGGGTGGCTGAAATGAATGTGCAGCGCTCCACTATCACGTAATTTATGTGAGCATTGACATAGTTTTTATAAAGGAGTGAGAGCAAACAAGGTGAGGCTGTTGTGCAAGTTTCTATGTCCAGAACGTTTATTTGGGTTGAGAGACCCTCGCATTTACTCGAGCTTCACTCAGATGCAGCTTCCCGAGTAACTGTTAGGTCACTAACCTGTTAGGTACAGTGCGTCCGCTGCGTGTGTTCATTCGTGGAACTACTGGAAGAAAAAGAGACCCTATTCCCAGCATACGGAGAGAGATGGAAGACAGGAAAGGCAGGGAGGTTAACCAGATGCACGTCCGGTTTACTTTCCTGCACTGGGGGAAGGGGGTATGGGGATAAAGAGAGAGAAAGAGAACAGGCATGCGAGCATCCTATGATTATACCGGTTCTTTTACGAAAAGAGTTCGAAACTTCGTTAAAATAGACAACATGAGCTATAGTGATTTCTTCTTGATTACTTTTACGACAGTCGTACATTTCAAAATGACTCAGTGTAGTATTTCGGGTGGTGTTCGGAAACTCCCTTTCTCCAGTTCTGACCGCTACCGAGAAAGCTGGCTTTTTTTATGTCGATCATGAGAGCAGACGTTGACTGGGATAAACGCAGTTTTGTTATTGCACGCTGCGCCCTCGGCGCGTTCCGAAATCCGTCTCTCCAGAGCCTACCCCTAAGGTCTGCTTAAAACCCCTGCTGCACGGGGTCCTCTTTAGTTCTCATTCATGGCTGTCTCGAGCAAGATTCACAGTCCCACGGTCACGGCACGGCACAGGAACGCCTCCAGCCGTGGTGACCAGCCCAGTCGTCGGGCGATGACGCTCGGCAGAATCAGTCCGTGGAGCGCACTCGAAGTCATAAATCGGGGCCCTGACGCTCGTCGAGTGAGCGACCGCTGCCCGTGTCCCCCGCAGTGTTTCGCGCTCGCCGCACGGATGTACGAGGCGCTGACGGACAAGTTCCCACCAACACTGCTGCGGGAGTTCTAGGCTACGCATCCAGCAACACCACGCCGATGCAAGCTGTAGCTGGTGACGAACGCGGCATTCCACCCGCAGCTCGGTTTCGCTTCAACGAGTCGCCAATATCGACGTCTGTGGCGCTATAGTCGGGTATTGTCAGGCGCTTAGTGACGCTCTGCCCGGCATTATGCAAATTATGCTAATTACTTTTTAACCAAAGATCTATGCGAGTGGTCCCAATGGAAGAATTGAAACGCGCCAATCGAGGAGCTCGTAACCGTTTTCAGGAACGCAAGAAGTCGGCGCTACTTGTTTTGCGGACGTGATGAATCCCCGCCGATTTCACACAGAGAAGCGAAATTGAGAACCTGAAAAGTGCAACTGTGATCAAGGTGTCGAACCAAAACTCTGTCCCGGTTTTCGTTTCCCTTCGCCAAGCAAAATATGTTCAAACCGCTTGAAGCTCGTGTGCATAACCCAAAAGTAATTACAGAGAAACAGCTTAAATTGATTTGGTACAGAAACTCAACACAACTGATGCGCGTTACTGAAAAATTACGCTTGTTCTTTGTTCTGTAGGTACCACGTAGTTAGTTAAGCACATCCAACACCAATGCTAGAATCTGTCTCAAGGATAGCTTGTGGTCTTCTCGCTACACTCACGGCGCGCACGCTCGGATATCGCGCGCGCCGGACCACCACCGCGGGTTCGAGCACTCCGAGTCCGCCATGAGTGCAGGGCATCGCGTCTGCGCCTGCTCCGCCCCGCTCCGTGTGCCGACGCGCAGCTGCGCACGTACGCGCCCCGCCGGCCCCAGCTTAGGGGAAGGCGAGACCGCGCGCAGCAAGGGAGACCCTAGGCGAAGCTCTCTTGAAGCCACAAAGAACATTTATTAAGGTGCGGCTCAATGCGAACACTAGTTTTAACATCACGTCCGAATTTGAAGCTAATTAGGACACAAAACATGGCCAAATGGTCGCCGGTGGCCGCAAACGGCGCACCGCGACAGAGAGCGAACAAAGAACCCCAGTACTAAGAGGCTGCCTATCCTTTGGTAAGCGCCTGTCATCGCGCTCCCCACAGCAAAGAAAAGGAAAATGGAGAGAAACGACAGAGGTACAGACGGGAGCACGATCGGAAGGCGCTGCCTCAGGACATCGAGACGACGGAAGAGTGCGCGCGCCGCCGAGGCCGGGACCCCGACGAGCCGAAGTAAGCATCGGCCGGCGACGGACAAAGGGGGCCGCCGCCGGCAGAGAGGTACACGTACGCACCTTTCGACGCCCCGATGTGGTCTCCCCGGGCCCCGTCTTGCGCGCGCGTACCCGGACCGCACGCAAACAGAGCCCGAATCCCGCCAAAATGCCGGCCACTGGGAAAAGCCTCTTGACCTTCCCGAGGGCGGGATGACAGCCGAGTGACAGTGTTTTATGACCCGCTGCCACCCTGTCCAGGCAAGGAGGAGAGGGCCACGGAGCCCCCGGCAACACAACGCAATGGCTCCACACAACCACCGCGAGAGCCCGAAACCCCACAAGCTTTAATGAAGGAAATGGATATACAGGAGGATATATCGAGCAAACGCAGAGAGGTCCTGCCGCCTGCTACTCTTCTCAGGGTGAAAGGGGGAGGATAAAATTAGGGGACTAGGAAGTAAAGACGAGAACCGGCAGTGGGTTGCGATTATACAGGGCGTTTAACGTAGCTTGACTCGAGGATGTAAAAAAAAAAATGTGGTTGACTACAGACGAATGAAACCAACCACGTATGGTTTGCTGTCATGTGGCGCTCTTTAGAATATATATATATATATATATATATATATATATATATATATATTCTTGTTATCTTCGGTCATATCTGGGTCTATACGCCGGCAGATGTCAACTACATCTTCAATGTAGCTCGTAAAAGTTTCGCCCTTTTGTTGGGCACGACAGCGAAGCTGTTGTTCAGCCCGAAGTTTGCGCACAGCAGGGCAACCGAATACTTCTTGAAGTGCCGTTCGGAATGCTGACCAGGTGGAAAAGTCAGCCTCATGGTTGCGGAACCAAAGATGGGCGACCCCGGAAAGGTAGAATGGGACGTAGCCAAGCTTGTCAGCTTTACACCATTTGTTGTGGGCACTCACTCGGTTGTATGACGACAGCCAGTCCTCTACGTCATGATCGTCAGTTCCATTGAATATGGGAGGATCCCGTTGGCGTGGCGCACCAGGACAGACGACTGGAGGCGGTGCCATGGGTGGCGCGGTAGGGCTAGTCTCCTCAGGCATGGGAGATGTGACAGGGATCGTCCGGCTTCGGAGTTCCAGGTTGGCAATAAGTCCAGCACCTCCACCAAATGTCGCGAAGCACTTTGAGCAGTAAGCGTTCGCGACTAGAACGTTGGAGCAGCGAGAGGTAGTGTAGCCGACCAAGCACCGAAACAAGGTTGTTCTTTCTCGTCGTCGTTGTCTCTCTACTAGCCACAGCCCCACTGCTCCCTATTTTACAGTACAATATATATATATATCCCTCTTAATTCGAATCGTAACCAAAAATCCGACCCGCGTCGGCCATGTCTATATTCGAACCGTCCTCTCTTTGTCAGCGTTCCAAGTGCTTGCGTATAAAGCTTCCTTCCGCTTTCCTGCGGTGGCGGTGCCATCGAAACGTCACCCGTGTCTAGTTTCTCCGGCTCCTCGGCGCGGCGGTCCCGTCGTCCACGCGAATGTATATTAAAAAACAGGAAGACCAAGTTGTCGTTGTCTATTCTGAATTTCGCTTCTCTTCTGTCTTCGTAATGGGGAGGCCGCGTATAATCCAGACTCCCGAGGAGCAAAGAGTCTACGAAGAGCGGCGTCCTGCATGCGCTTGGCGTTTTGTGCACGATCTCCACCGGTGGTGTTCGGTGCCCGCTGGCGACGATTGTATTCTCGTCTCTGTTGCTGCTGTCGCTCTTCATAGGCGCATAGCTCCTCGGGAGTCCGGACTACACGCGAACATGATGGAATTAATATAATAATACCAGAGGTGATAAGAGAATGTGTGTTCGTACCTATCCGATCACCACCGATCAAGACAATGTGTTCGTACCTTTGTTCAATATGCTGTGTTTTATGGGGTTTTACGTGCCCAAACCATTTTCTGATTGTGAGGCGCGCCGTAGTGGAGGACTCCGGAAAGTTCGACCACCTGGAGTTCTTTAACGTGCCCCTAAATCCATGTACACGGGTGTTTTCGCATTTCGCCCCCATTTAAATGCGGCCGCCGTGGCCGGGATTCGATCCCGTGACCTCGTGCTCAGCAGCCCAACACCATAGCCACTGAGCAACCACGGCGGGTATCAATATTCTGTGCCACGTGTGTGTCGTGTGCTAAACAACTTCGATGGTCACCCACCTTCACAGAGTGGAATGGTCAAAGTTTTTCTTTCACGGTTTTCGCTTTTCGGTTCAGTTCAGGTTCGATACCCTGAATGTTACGTCCATAGATGCCTGTAAGTGATGTGGTTACTTGAGCGTCACACGTGGGCGGGCATCCAGGGAACCTCCTTATCGAGCCGTGACCTTTGTCGCTCGACGGTAAGGCGTAAGCAGGAAGGTCACTCATGGGTGTCTACTATGGGCGCAACAGTTGCACTCTACGGCTATCAGTTTCGCTTTTCTGTGTAAAAATGACCAAATTCATTACGATGTGAAAATTATCAGCGTCAACGTTTTGCATGTCTGGAAATCGTTACGAGCTCGTAGCATGCATGGCGCTCTCCTAATATTTCGTTGGAATCAATCGCATAGCCCTTTTGGTTGAGTTAATTTGTGTAATTTACACAATCACTTGTTTAATTGCGGCATTAAATGATCTTCAAATGTATGACTGTGGTAAAAGCAATGGTTTAATCATTTCATCTTTCCTGTTTTTAAGAATATTCGAGTGCATTTCGTGAAATAACCGATGTACTTGCATGCGATCAAAGCGCCCCATCGTTTTCAAACCGGTTCCCGTCAACACTTCAGTGCGGAATGGTAATTTAGGTTCTAACGCGGAACGGATCAAACAAGAAGAACCGGCTCCAAAGCCTTACTCGCACCATAATTTAAACTGGAATTAAATAGATCATTGTGTAATAAAAAGTTAATTGACGTTAGAAAGTTTTCCGCAGTATCGTCTCATGAAAGCAGCGCTGCGTGACAGTGTTTTGATCGAACAATTAAAGCACGCATCCCATTCATATGTATTGAAAAATGAAGGATTGGTGTGTTGAAAGACTCAAAACTTTCAATGTTATTACAATAGCAATTATAGGAACGCTCACCAGCATGCGACAAAAAGGCGCCGCCGCAGTGCTGTCACACTGACGGCGTAAGTGCAGCTTGCGCTCGGATGTCTAGGGGCTCTTCAGAGACGCGGAGTAACTTTTGCTAAGAAGAAAACAAAAAGACCAAGCGAAGTGGACGACAGGCGCAAGACGAACTACATAACTTACTACGTACAATCGACGACGGTCATTTCGCCGGTAGATAAGAACAAGTGCACAGTATGCAGCTCGTATAAACAAACCAAGCCTCAGTAATAAGGCATTGCTATCCTGCGTGTGCAGTACGGTTCAGTGCTACATGACACTGGGGAGCACGGACACAACAATGAGGTGCCGTATAGCTGTCAGGGCGCTGTCCTTCGGCTCTGCAGTATAGTGGCCTTGCCTTAGTTGCCATGCAGTAGTTGCGATAGCCACAGAACTGATAATCAGTAGCCGGAAAGCGCATGTTTAAATCTCGTAAGGTTGGAAGAAATGTCACCGTTAAAGTGGGATGACACCGCTATAAGAAATGAATCATTGCTGCGCATACAGCACGCATCAGATAGGTGAGGTGTCACTTCTGCGCGCGCTTCTGCGCAACCACGTGGTAACGCAGCACATGTACGTGTCTTATCAGGAGCTGTCGATATATAAGCAAGGCGGGCATAAACACAGGTTCCTAGCCCTGCATCTGTCAACTGGCGTATCTGTCCGCTCTTCGGTCGCGGCGTGCCCTAGTCACGACAGTAGGTAACTGACCTGCATAAAAAATTCATCAGACAGACTGCTTACGTGTCGGAATGCGAAAGCATTGTAGTCGCTTCGCTGAAATGTTTTAGATTCATGTTTTCGACATGAATTTAATTCTGTTGAATCGAATCAGCGTATGTGTGTTTGCGTATACGTTGGTGGAAGCATACGGACCGTTTTGCAGCAGAACGATGAATTCTAGTTTATTCCTAATGGTAGGTCTGTCGTGACTATGTCGTCTTCTATTGTGTTCTCTTCCTTCAACTTCTGAGGCGTGCTTCCGTGGGTGACCACGTTTCACTGCTGCCTCTGAGGTAAACGCTTCGAAGTGAATCGCAGTAGATAGAGCACAGATGAAATCTGTAGTGCAAGTGACGCGTGGGAGGCAGCGACAGAGGCAGTGATGTGACGTGTGCACTGACGCACGCACCAGGCACAAATTTAGTGAACCATAACTATGGAGCCACCGTGGCGTCGGGGAAGCGTGATCGTCTTGCACCCCGGAGGCACGGGTTCGATTCCCTCCTAGACCAAAATTTACCTGTTCTTTTATTCGAAGGCATTAGTTCACTTTGTTTACAAAAACGTGCCCGAAAAACGTGCCCGAAAAACTTGACGTCGATCTGAGCATTTTTTGGCGCGTTTTTACTCTTCGCGCCGTCGGCGATTTTTGGTATCATCTTTCGGTCACGCCGCCTACGACAACGCCGGATTTTCGCGTAATGGAGCACATAATGCTTTCGGATTATTCACAGCATTTCCTAGACATTGCGCGTGGGAGTGCACAGCCCCATCTGACTCCGCAGAATCGGCCGTCTACGTAGGCCACCCAAGTCAGGCGCACTGCTCGCAGAACTGTGCTCCGCAACAAAATGGCGCGACCAAGCGGAATTTGGCGGATCGAAGTATCTGCCATCCACTTTTGGCGTCAGTGCTGGTAGTTGTGACCGGTACGCCTCAAGGAAACATCGGGAGAGCTTAAGGGCTGGTGCAGTGGCGGAGCAGCGAAGTGGCACGCTCAGGATGGACCAAGGCAGCAAGACCTTTAGAATAAGCCCTATTTTCGAGAGCATCTTCGTGGCGCTGCCCAGCCAGGCTTAAGTGGTTTCGTGGTGCCCTATTGTACGGGGTAGCTAAGTAGTACCTTTTTGCAGCACTCTTAACTTTCTTTGCTGTCTTGAAAGCAAGCCCAAACGGCATATGTTCGGAGCAAATTTTGCAGTAGCTCAAGAGTCTGGGCCAAGCACGGCTAGAACTTTGCAAAGAAAACGAACACGTACCAAAAATGCTCTGCTCATTCTCATTAAGTGCTTCTGGCACTTCCAGAATGGCCTGCATCTTTTGTTTCTAAGGCTGAAGTCTCTTGCTGCTGATCTGACGTCCGAGATATTTCACACTGCCGTGAAACATTGCGCATTTTCAGAATGAACGCGTATTCCGTGCTTCCGCAATCGTTCTAGAGCACACGCTGTGTTGTGCGCGCATTCCTATCGCGTTGGCCTTGCGATAAGAACCTAATCCAAGTGTCAGGTTGTTTTCGGAATACCTTAACCAATCTCATGCATGGTGAACTGAAAAAAACGCAGGCGTACTCGCTACGCCGTAAGGAAGTCGTCTGGACCAAAACAACTCAAAATGAATATTTAGATAGTATTGTGAGTGTTCGCCAAACTGTAACTGAAGATATGATTTCGACAAGTCAAGGACATTGACTGATTTTCGCCCTGCTGTGTCCACGATAATACCTTCAGGCGAAGGAAGTGGGTGGTGGTCTACTTTAGGGGATCTGCATTCACCGTCGCGCGAAAGTATTCGCAAAGGTGTGTCGTCCTGTTTTGATTAACAGCGTTGCATATTCGCTCTGTTGGACTTGACAGAGAGAGAGAAAGAGAAAGCTTTCCTTTCGCTCAGTTGATTATAGACCAGGTAACCTCAGCCCAGGCTACCTTAAGCAGTGCATAGGGTACATGCATCGCATTGCATATTATGTATATACATATAAACACGTGGACTTGTTTATTTTTTTCAGGTGAGCGCTTTTCACCATCTTAGAAATGTTATCGCTCAGCGCGGGACGCGCCTGCATATATCGGAAGTTTCTGGAATGTTATCTTTGATACCGATCCTTGTGTAATCGGATTGCATGTATGCGTGACGCGAATGGTGTAGAACTTTCTGGAAGCCATGCGGGCACCAGCGATTGCTGTGGAACGTTCGATGGCTAGCGTATCAAATCCGACGGACTTTTTTATGAACGTCCACTGTGTTCGCCGCTGTCAGCGTTCTTAAATTGTAGCCTGTTTTTTGCGGGCGCATGTTCGCCCAATAAAACGCGAGTTTCGTCTTTCCCAGTTCTGCTGCATTCTTCACCGTCACTAGTACGTGACATCTGGTGGACGTGCTGGGTACGTTCGTGTACCGAAGGCCCCCGCAATGCCGCGATCCAAGCCCTAAGCCCGAGGACAACACCAACGTCGCCAAGGACCAGCGGCCTAGCCGTAAGCAGCAAGAACGGCTACCGGAATACGGACCTCTTCCCGAGAAGACCAGATGGACTAAGCAAAAGTCAGCAACACCAATGACTTCCCAAGCGTCCCCCACGCTGCTGCAACAACCTCGGGACCCACCAACCCTCCATAGATCATCGTCTGGAGACCCAGAAACCTGACTGGAGACCTATGAACGAACCGCGACCTTCAACAACTCGGACTCCGACGAGAAGCTGCGACATTGTAAGACGCAGCCAGGAAGTGCTTAAGAATAGAGAAGCCGCTTTAACGATGTTGGACCTTTTCCGAAGCGCCTTCCTGCAGACATTCACAAACGTCGTACGCAGAGAACGAGCCCTAGCTCTTCCAGAAGCCCGAGTGCAGCTGCCTAATGAGACCATCGCGATCTTCACGGAGATAAGCCGTCTATTCCGCCACGCCGAACTGTAAATGTCCTAGGACAAGAAAGTCCGCCTACTCATGCGTGGTGTAAATGACTAAGTTTTCGCCGGAATGTTACGAAGCCCACTGAAGACCGTCGACGAGTTTCTTCGCGAGGCCACCAAGATCGAGAAGACACGGAAAATGCGGAACCGGCTATTCAACTGCCGCACGAACTCAACAAACTACGCCAGAGTTCAGTAACTAGCCACCGCGACGACCTCCGAGAGACTATCAGAGCGGTCGTGCGGGAGGAGCTTCAGAAGCTGTTCCCTTCATGACAGCCTCAAGTGGCTTCGATAGCCGACGGCGTACGCGAGGAGCTCCGAGAATCGCTCGGAGTAACTAAATTGCCGGAGCCTCAGCCGGAAGCGATCACATACGCCGCCGTAGCCCGCCATCACGTTTCCCCTCGGCACCTGCGCGAGGGCGCTGTAACGACGCAGTTCCGCCGTCCACCGCCGCGGCCAGCTCGCCCGCCCGTCCCTCAGTGCAGCCACCACAGCAAGACGGGCATTTGGCGCGCCCCCGACCACCGCCCGCTCTGCTATCACTGGGGGAAGCCGGACAAGTCTACCGCCGATGCTCATAACGCGAAATGGGACTACAAGGGTTCGCCGTCAACGTTCCGCGCCCGCAGCAAGGTGAACACCCTTGTTATATCGCCGACTACCTCGCTGCTACTCAGTGGAGCCCTCGACGACCATCCCGTTCGCCGTCACCAGAGCCACCCGTACACTGGCCCGGCCCGGGGCCGGTCAGTCAGCCTATATCCGGAAAACTAAATGCAGCAACCGATGGAGGTGCAGTTGGTGTTTGTGGAACTGACGAAGATCCTCCGCGACGACGAAGACGCCGAAGAGACTATCTCGACGACATAACAACGACACGCCTCCATCCCGACGAAGCATGAAATAAAAAAATGCACCGGCCAAGGACCTGGCGACGCGACGTACCAGTCACATGTCAACACGGCGCAGCCCCGATTCGACGCCAAGACCTAACTGCAACACAAGACAAAGAACAACCGACTTCGACGTGCTTCTCGATGGCCACGCAGTTGCCACCTTAGTGGACTCAGGAACCGACTACTCCATCAATGGATTATTCGCCGCCAAGCTGAAGAAAGTCAAGACTGCATGGGACGGCCCTCGGGGTCGACAAGACCACACTACGAATCTTAGGCGAAAGTAAAATCACCGATCACTCCATGGTATGGTTCCCGGCACACATGGGCAGCTTACGGGGCGGCCTGCTGAATCTCAAGGAGATCGCGCACGAGGCGGCGCGAGGACTCATCGACCGCGTCCCTCCGGTTACCCCCGCTACCCCGCATATCGAGTACAGGTATCAATTATTCGCTTACAACGAGCTCACTAAGCACTTTTCTCTAGGCAGACGAGAGTGCCCCCCTCCCGAATAAGAAATTAACGAGCAGCCAGTCGCTCGCATTACGCTTCCTCCAAACGAACTCCTACCCCAACCCCTGGCGCATGAAGCACATAGACCTAGACTACGACGGACAAAATGTGCGTGAACATTGCAGTGAACGTGTAGACTTGAACCATATGCTGTGTGCTTGTGCATCGAGTGACGCTTACGCCAAGAAAAAGGAACATTGGGACAAAGTGCGAAAAAGTGCCTCACTATACGACCAACTTCGGACTGTCCAGGAGGCCCGCGCGGCGGCGGAGAGCTTCGGGCTTTCTGTGCCGACGTGGGAGGTGCCCTCTACACCTGGTGCCTAGCCGAGTGTGCTTCAGGACCCCTACTTTGGGAAATAAAGTTTTACTACCACCACCACAGCCCTCAAATTCGGACAGCTGGAGGACACCTCATAACGCCGACGGGATTCTGCACGGCAAGAAATACAGTTCATGACCGGACCTACCCTGCAACGTTCGTTCTCATCCAACAGTGCTCGCGAGACGTAATTCTTGGTATGGACTTCCGCAACCAACACGGCGCAATCATCGAGCTGAACTAGAAATCGATAACGCTGTCGGAATATCCAGCGATACCGCCGGAAAGCTCTCGTAGTCACCCCGCCTTGAGTGTGCTCGAATATCAAGTGAGCATCCCGCCACGCTCCAGCATTATTATTTCCATCGGCACCGAAACACCCGCTGACGTAGAAGGCGTCACCGAAGGCGACCAACGTCTACTGCTCGACGGTGAAATTTGCGTCGCAATAGCGACCGCTTGTCTGCACTGAGGGAAAGCGAATGTGATGCTGACAAACTTCAGCCAGAAGGTCAAACACATCAACAAGGGCACGACGCTTGCACACATAGAGAAATTGTGGAAACCAGCAATGCGTTTGTCCTCTCGAATTCTGCCGCATCTACCCCGACGACCATAGTTCTCAAACCAGACTTCGACATAAATCCAAATTCCACCCTGTGTAAACAGCAACAGCTCAGAAATCTTCTCCGAGGATACAAAGATTGCTCTTCGAAATCATCAAGGATTGGACAAACACCAGTTGCAGAGCATCACAATCGCATAATAACTGAAGAGTGCGCTTAACCACTCCGCAAGAGCCATTGTCGAGCTTCGACGTGAGAACGTGAAGTTATTAGGCAGAAGTCAACGAAATTCTGCACGACAATATGATTCAACCATTGAAAAGCCCATGGGCATCTTTTGTAGTCTTGGCGAAGAAATAGGACGGAACCCTATGTTTCTGCGTCCATTATCGTCGACTGAACAAGATCATGAAGAAGGACGTATACCCCCTCCCAAGGATAGACGACGCATTGGATCGGCTCTGCAACGCTAAATACTTCTCGTCGATGGACCTTAAGTCTGACTACTGGCAAAAAGAAATCGACGAGAGAGACAGCGAAAAGACCGCCTTCATCACGCCAGACGGCCTCTACGAGTTCAAGGTTATGCCATTTGGACTGTGCTCCGTGCCTCCAACTTTCCAGTGCGTGATGGACACGGTGTAAGCAGGATTGAAGTGGAATACCTGTCTTGTTTACTTGGATGACGTCGTCGTCTTCGCTGGAAATACAATGATCACCTTAGGTGGCTTGCGACAATACTAGAGGCCATCAAGTCACCAGTGCTCACTCTGAAGCCGGAAAAGTGCTGCTTCACTTAGATGAGCTTCTGTTCCTAGGCCACGTCAGCAGCAAATCCGGAGTCCGACCCTACCCGCAGAAGACAGCTGTCATCGCAAAGTTTCCGCAGCCCATCGACAAGAAGCCAGTGCGTAGATTCCTTGGCATGTGTGCCTACTACAGGCGCTTTGTCCAAGACCTAACTAAATGTGATGTCGAGTTCAAGTGGGAAACACCGCAGGCCGGCGCATTTCAACAGCTCAGACGAAGCATGCAATCGCCGCCGGTACTTGCGCACTTCGACGAGGATGCCGATATCTAAATCCATACTGACGCCAGTAGCCTAGGCTTCGGTGCCTTCCCATTCCAGAAGAAAGACGGACTTGAACGGGTGATAGCTTACGCCAGGCGGTCGCTGTCAAAAGCGGAAGGCAATTATTCTACGACTGAAAAGGAATGCCTCGACATCATTTGGGCTACAGCAAAATTCCGTTCTTACCTATATGGCAGGTCATTCAAAGTCGTAAGCGACCATCATGCGTTGTTTCCTATATAATTCAAAGGACCCTTCAGGATGGCTGGCGCGGTTGAGCCTCAGACTGCAAGAATACAACATCACTGTAATCTACACTCCACAAGCCGGGACGGAAACACTCTGATGCCGATTGCCTATCATGCGCGCCAATTGACTCGCCGCCGCAAGATGGCGAGGATGATGACGCCTTCCTTGGAATAGTAAGCGCGGAAGACATCACTGAATAACAACGAGCAGACTTAAAGCTAAAAAACGTCGTCGAGGAAGGCAACACCGACGTTGTCCCTAGAGCATTTAAGCGAGGATTGTCTTGGTTCTCGCTTCAAAACAACCTACTCATACAAAAACTCGCCAGTCCACTCCAACTACCTTCTTGCGCGTCCCTCGGCGTTACGTCCAGAAGTACTGCACGCCCGCATGACGATCCGACCGCTGGGCACCTCGGATTCTCCTTGACGCTATCGAGGATGCAGCAAAAGTATTACTGGCCACGCCAGACCACCGACTTCGCCCGTTACGTTAAGACATGCCGTGACTGTCAGCAACGCAAGACACCACCGACAAGGCCAGCAGGATTACTAAAGCCGATTGAACCTCCTTGCCCACCATTTCAGCAGATCTGGATGGGCTTGCTGGGACCCTTTCGGACGTCAATATCAGGAAATAAGTAAATCGTCGTGGTGATGGACTACCTCACCCTCTTCGCTTCGTCGAGAACATCCTGCTGCGACATGGCGCACCAGAAGTCCTCATCACTGACAGAGGAACGGCTTTTACAGAGGGGCTCACCTAAGTCATTCTGCAATACAGCCAGACAAGTCATAGGAGTGCAACTGCCTACCACCCGCAGACGGTCTTGCTGAGCAAATGGTCTTGCGAAGCGCCTAAATAAGACCCTCTCCGACATGCTCGCTATGTACGTCGACATCCCACACAAGACCTTCGATGCCGTCCTGTCCTACGTAACCTTCGCTTACAACACGGTGGTGCAAGAAACAACACAGATCCCTCGGTTCAAGCTGGTTTATGGCAGGAACCCGACGACGACTCTCGACGGCATGCTGCCGCACGTCACCGACGACGATAATCTTGACGTCGCCAGCTATTTCCAGCACGCCGAAGAAGCCCGACAGTTCACCCGCCTGCGGATCAAGAACCAGCAGTGGACTAACAGACGACACTACAACCTTCGACGACGCTACGTCGAGTGCCAGCCCAGCGACCGTGCTTGGGTTTGGACCCTAATACGCCGGCGAGGACTTAGCGTGAAACTTTTTCGCCACTATTTCGGACCCTACAAGATCAGCCGACACATTGGCGCACTCGACTGTGAGGTCGTACTAAACGGCATTTCGCTATCACAGCGGCGCCGCTCACGACATGTAGTAGTGCATGTTCTGCAACTTAAGACAAGCCGCGGCAGCCGCATTTCGATGGGGGCGAAAACAGCCGTGTACTTAGATTTAGGTGCACGTTAAAGAACCCCAGGTGGACGAAATTTTCTGAGTCCTCCACTACGGCGTGCCTTATGATCAGAAAGTGGTTTTCGCACGTTAAACCCCATTAAAAAAAAGACTTAAGCCATTCTACCAGCGCTAATGAACTCTGGAACCTTGCTTAGATGACCTTTGGACTTTGTTTTTCTTGGAATGTGTTACTTTGGACTTTGTTACTTTTATAAGGGTCCTTTCGTGTTTCGCTCTCCTATTTGTAGCATCGGGAGGATGCTTTTTGAGAGGGGGGCATTGACACGTGGACTTGCTCATATATTTCGGGTGAACGCTTTTCACCGTCTAACAAATGCTGTCGCTCAGCGCGGGACACGCCTGCATGTATCAGAAGTTTCTGGAATGTTATCAATGGTTCCATCTGCTGTCTGTTGTCACCGAACCTTGTGTAATCTGATTGCATGTATGCGCGACGCGAATGGTGTAGAACTTTCTGGAAGACACGCGGGCACCAGCGATTACTCTGGAACGCTCGATTGCTCTGGAATGTTCAAGCCGACGCACTTAACCGGCAGATGAAATTTACGACAAACGCCGATTGTGTTCGCCGTTGTCGCCATTCTTCAACTGTATCCTGTTTTTTTGAGGGCACAAGTTTGTCCAATAAAGCGTTAGTTTCGTCATTCCCAGTTTCGCTGCTTTCTTCATCGTCTGTACTACGTGACAATATATATATATATATATATATATATATATATATATATATATATATATATATATATATATATATATATATATATATATCGAGAGAGAGAGAGAGGCTGTGCACCACATTCAGAAGCAATCGCCAGCGTGAAGCCATTGATTGCCCCAAATCCCTTCTTTAACACACTATTGAAGTTGATGAGGGGAAAGTGAGACATCCACCCAAACGTAGGTGAGTGCTATAAAGGAAATCCATACGGGTTCCTCCACAGAAAAGCATTGCAGTTGAAGAAAAATTCGTCCTGATCCAGGACCACTACATTTCCGGGGCAGCCGCTCTGCCATCTGAGCTAACCAGGCGACTAGAAGATGGCAGGCGAAGTGAAAGTTATCAACAACTCAGAAGCAAAGGCAAGTTTGACGTAATAGGTCTGTGGAAACCTGCAAGGTGGAGAGAAATAAATAATAAAGGGAAAGTGAGACATCCACCCCAAACGTAGCTGAGTGCTACAAAAGAAACCCATACCGGTTCCTCGAAAGAAAAGCTCCTCGAAGAAAACCCGGGACCACCGCCTTTCCGGGGCAGCCGCTTTACCATCTGGGCTAACCAGGCGGCTAGCAGAGGGCAGGCGAAATGAGCTACGTTTGGGTAGATGTCTCACTTTCCATTTATTAATTACTTCTCTCCACCTTGCTGGTTTCCTAAGAACTATTACGTCAAACTCTTGCCTTTGCTTCTGATGTGTTGAATATTTCGAATTCCCCTGCCATCTACAAGCCGCTTGGTTAGCTCAGATGATACAGCGACTGCCCCGGAAAGGCGGTCGTCCCGGGTTCGAGTCCCGGACCAGGACGAATTTTTCTTCAACTATGAAACTCTTCTTTTGAGGAACCCGTACGGGTTTCCTTTGTAGCACTCAGCTACGTTTGGGTGGATGTCTAACTTTCTCATTATTAATTACTTAACTCCACCTTGAAAGTTTCCGCAGAACTAATACGCCACATTACTGAAGTCTTCTTTTCAGGACACTTCACTTTTAACTGTATTTACTGCGGCTATCTGCTCCCACTTTATGGAACTTTTGACAGCCAATCCCACCCTATCAATTTCGGCGTGTCGGAACCCTTCAGGATGATCGCAGTGATCTACGGCAAAGTTTAGTCTTTGCCTTAGTATGTTACCTTAAAGTCCGCGTGTGGTTTCGCTGTAATCGGGCTCCCATTGTATGCTTTCAATCGAGTTGTTCTCTTTCAACGTGTCTTTCCAAGTTTCTTAACAAAATCTGTTGCGCTCATGACTGAAGGAGCAGATGTCACATCCGCTTGCATATCAACTTCCTTGCCGTCAATCGTCACGCTTATTAGTAAGCCTCTTGCTTTGCGCGATGGTTCAGCTTCAAAGAATTCGCACTCATGACTGGTTTGGTCTACTGTTTTGACAGGTTTTCACTGTGTTCTGCGCATCTTCCTCTGTGGCCGTTTTTGGACATTTGAATCACTTTCTTTTAGGGAGCGCGCACTTCTGTACATCACGCATGCTACGAAACCTAGTGCATGCGGTGACAGAGTTCTTGGAAGGCGATTTATTTTTACCTTCTCACAACGTGGACGTCCGCTGCCATTTGACGTGCTCTGGAGCGTGGGTGCTTGGCCATGCAGGATCAGGAAACTGCAATTCCTTGTTTTGGCCTTGCGCTACGTCCATGTCCCGTGCTAGGTTGCAGGCCCGATCAGAGATGAAATCTGAAAGGTAGGGAACCCCGGAAGGTGCCCTAACAGCGCCATCCTTTGCATTGTATCTGCGCTGCTACTCGTGATCACAGCTTCCTTTCTTTATTTCTAATTATTATCATAGGTGTTACAGTGCATACGAAAAACACTGTTAGATCCAATAGCCGCAGTCTAGTGGATAGGTCCAGATGCGAAATATAATAGACATTCGGTACAAGTATAGGAACATCAATACAGTGGATGAATGCAGCACATTAGCACATTAAAAACAGAAAGAAATAGCTTTTTTACAGCATGCATAAAAATTATCTCCAGTTATATAAATTATCAAACGGCAAAGAACAGAGCGCAACGCAAGAATACAGGTACCAAATCAATGGTTTATAGTTAATAAATATGACTTCAGTGCTTCGCTGAAATCTTGTGTTTCGTTTACTTTGGACGAACGAGAAGGTGGTTAACCGAGGGGTCCGATCTTTAATAATCATAAGATGCCCACAAACAGACACCAAGGGGAACACAATGGAAATTAGTTGCACTTACTAATTGAAATGCAAAAATCCTAAATTAATGGAATTGAAAGCGGATGAAGAAAACAACTTAGGGAACGTGGCGAAAGATCCCACGTCTTCGCGCGATGCTCTACCAGTTGAGCTACCGCGGCGCTATCTTTCTATTTACTTTCTGGGGTATTTATGCATTACTACTAGAACTAACCCTGAGAGTGTGAGCCAGCGCCACCACTCACAAACCTTGGCGGCGGATGTGGAACATTCTTTGTGCCGCAGGCGACACGAGTACGTGATCTTTTTGGGTGAAGGCAACTGGTCAATAAACACACACGTGCTACCTGACGGCATTAATGCTGCTGGATTCAAGACCCTCGTTATGTAATGAGCGAGAAGAGAAAACAACTGAGGGGCCCGATTTAGTTAACGGGCCCGAAGAGGGGCCCGAAGAATTAACCGAGGAGCCCGATTTTTATTACTCACATCCTAAGAAGCCAACAAACAAAGACACCAAGGACAACACAAGGGAAATTCTTTCTATTGACTAATTGAAATAAGTAAATTATAAATTAATGGTATTCAAAGTGGATGAAAAAACTTGCCGCAGGTGGGGAACGATGCCCTTTCATAGGGGAACGATGCCCTGTCATCGCATTACGCGTGCGATGCTCTACCAATTGAGCTACCGCGGCACCGTCTTCCCATCCACTTTCTGGGGCATTCATGTGTCACCACTAGAAGTAACCCTGAGTGTTAGCCAGCGCCACCAGTCACAAACCTTGGCGGCGCTGGAACATCTTTTGTATCGCAAGCACAAAGAGTGTTCTTCTCGTTCATTACATATTGATGGTCTCGAATCCGGCAGCACTGATGCCTTCAGGTAGCACGTGTGGGTTTATCGACCAGTTGCCTTCACTCGAAAAGAACACGTGCTTATGACGCCTGTGGCACAAAAGATGTTCGATATCTGCAGCCAAAGTTTGTCAATGGCGGCGCTGGCTAACACTCCCAGGGTTAGTTCTAGTAGTAACACATCAATACCCCAGAAAGTGGATGGGAAGACGCCGCTGCGGTAGCTCAACTGGGCGAGCATCGCACGCGTAATGAGACTACGGGGGAGCTCTCCACACATGCGGCAAGTGTTTTTTTCATCCACTTTCAGTTCCATTAATTTATTTCTTTATTTCACTTAGTAAGTACAAGTAATTTCCCCTGTGTTGGCCTTGGTGTCTGTTAGCTTCTTGTGATAGGATTTATTTTGGAGGGCGTGTTGTTCCATGTCTTTATCCAACAAATTTAAGTAGTCTTTTTCCATGTACATTATGCACAGGAGGCAGGTTGAAATTTCCAGCGGCAGTATTTCTGCTACTTATGCTCCACTGAGGCAGTCCGCTGCCTTGAGGACGCTCCTCCGAAGTATTGTCACAATCTGTTTCTTCAGAACGCAGAGCCACACTTGAACTTTTAGAGGCGCTGATGTTATACTTGTCGCAATAATCTTAAAGGGGCATCAAACAGAAACATGATTTTACTTGTATTAGTAAGTTACACTGCTAACAATACGAAAAGTGCCACTCTTCCCCCTGAGGATACGCTTGGTAGGCCAGAAAATAAGCAAAAGCGAAAGGCGGGCGGAAGCGACTCCATTTTTCCAATTGGCCATTCGACCTTAAAGTTCCCGCACCAGCTCGCCATGACGGCTCAAGGGATGTGGCTCGAAATTTATAAAGAAGAATAAAAAGCTGACCGGCATTTTCTCTTATAATATTCAACCCTTTATCGCAAGATCGACGAAAATAGAGTTCTTCGTAGATACCTTATTAATCTAAACTGATTCAGTGTTTCTCTTTATTGCCCCTGTAAGTTGATAGACGACCGGCTAAAGACAACTGATCACTGTACATATTAGGCGACAGTCAATTTGCAAGTAGAAGCAAGGGCAGCTATATCTTGCAGTGTGTCTTGTGCAAGTAGAAGCAAGGACCTTTGTCTATTGTTATCGGCTACTTCCACGACAGCAGTGCTAATTCCTCGACTTGCTGACTGAGACATAGAAAGCGTCACAGCAGCGAGCTGGTATACTGATTTAACTCTATGCGTCAAAGTTGCTAGAGAATAAAACGGAGGACAATCTAGCGACACGATTCTTATCCGTAATCAACTTTCGTATCATCCAGCTGGACAACACGACTCTTTCGCAATCAACTTTGATATCATCCTGCTGGACATCGATTTAAAGCGCCCGGATGCCCTTCGATGCTTCAGAGGGTAGGGCAGCGTTCTTCGGAGCAGCATGTTTGACACTGTCTGGCTTGCTGTGCAGGTTAGTTATACCTACACTCATAATTCCACACTAGGTGCTATGCTGTTGTCGTGCTGCCGTGCCCTCAGAAATGCGTTGACATTGTGGCCGACTGTAGGGCTGTCCTTTACTTCCTCTTTTGCGGTGACGTGGAAAAAAATCCTGGGACTGCCCAAATGGAGGCTGCAGTAGCATCAATACTAGCAAAATTAAAGGAACTAAAGGAATCACAAAAGCGAAGTGACGCTGCGTTCAGTGAAATGCATGCCAAGCTTTCTTTGGTAGATGAAGTACTGCAGATGTCTAAGGGGAATGAGGAAAAGATGAAAAGCTAGAAAAAAAATATGCGACGCTTAGAAGGGAACCTACTTATTCAAGATAAAGGTTGAATGATCACGAAGACCGGTCGCGTATAAATAACATTGTACTTTTTGGCATACCGGCGAGGACCAAATGTAACAAGGGCTGTTCTGGAAGAGCGGCTTCTAAATACTGTTTGCACGGGCAGGCTTAGCGGGACTGTTCACTCTGCGGAACGCTTTCACAGGATCGGAAAGACTCGTGGAAGTCGAGCTAGAGCTGTTATCTTGCAATACTACAACTACAATGAAAAACTGGGAATTCTCAGAAATTGTTACAAGTTAAAAGAGGCGGGTGTTTCACTTTCACATGACTATTCGCAAATACCACTACGGATAAGGAAGAAACTGTGCCAATAACTAAGCACTGATAGAAAGCATAAAGTTAAGCTTGTTGACGACAAGTTGCATGTCAACGAGAAAGTTTATTCATGGGATGAGGGAAACAACTGTGCGATTCCTCTACGTGGCGAGAGCAGCTCAGGCGCAAAATGACGGCCTAAAAACAAAGCATGTGATTTTTGCAATTAAACGCTTTGCCTTGTACGATTCAAGACATGAAGTTTCCGCAATAGAAAGAGCAGCTGGAACACGACCCGCATATAGCCACGGAGACATGGTTGCGCTCGGCTCTTGGTGACAACTTCATAATTCCTCCTACTTATATACTTGTTACCGCAATGATCTCCCGACCAAGGGCGGTGGCGTCTTGGTTCTAGTAAAACCAGAATCATCATCTACGTTATAACTTGGTATCAATGCGGATCGTGAAAGTGTTTTCTCCAGGGTGGAGTTTTCTAATAATCACGTAGTTATTGAGAAAATATATCAACATCCGGGGACTGAACTTCAATATTCGAATCAATTGTACGATCATCTTGCTGTGTATCGGCATCAAAGGATCCCGATGGTAGGAAACTTTAGCATGCCGGACATCGACTAGGCTTCCCTGAGCGTTAGCGCAAATCAGAAACCTAGCTCTGATGTTCTTCTTTGTGTGGTTTTGGCGTATAAGCTCACCTATACACTTCATTGTCCGACACGAGTCAGTGCTTGATGCTGTTCGGTACTGGACTTGGTGTTTTGTTCTGGATGCGCGAACGATTATACTACAGAAGTGGATGAAGGTACGTCGGATCACAAATTGATTTATTTTACTTGTATTTTCCCTCGGCTATCTGTCACTCGGAAAACTGCAACTGTTACAATTAAAAACTACTCTGCTGCTAACGACCTGCAGACTAGAGCTATCTACAGGAACCATTGCTAACATTTGACCATGGTAATGTTACTTCAATATAGATGAAGTTTAAGTTGTACAGCCTAGTATGTATTGAAATATTTGCACCAAATAAACGAAAAAAGTGCATACCCTTGGATGAACAGAGAAATCATTCACTTGAAGCGTACGATAAAGCAACACCGTAAGCATGAGCCCAGACGTGATACGGTAGTTCAGGAACTTAGCAATAAACTGTGATCGCGGCTAAAAAATTGCAGGGAGCACCCCATTAAAAAAGTTCTACAAGGCCGCTTTGCCTCTGAAAGTGCAGACAAACTGTTTCGCTGCCTCTCAGACCAAGAAAACCAAACTGTTCCTCGCACAACGCTAGGCGATTATACAATCACACGTACTTCCAATGTGTGTTAATTGAAACTGCCGAAAAGCACGAAGCCTTACATGGGAACGAAGTAGTGGCATGGTTACTGCTTCATTGGACGATGTTGTGGAACCGCTCTTACGACTGGACCATAAAGGAAGCATGCGGACCTACTAACATCCCAGCTGCCTTTCTAAAAGTTATGCAAAATTGCTACCTAAGTTTCTAGTGCACATACTGAATAAGTCAGCTCATACAGGTAACGTTCCAAAAGATTGGCGAATTGCGCACTTTATTCCGGTGTTCAGTAAAGGTTGCATAGAAGAAATATGCAATCATCGTTCAATATCGCTTACGTCTATTTGTTGCAAATTGTTAAAGCATATCTTAGCTAAATACCTTAGCGATTTTCTTTATGAAGATTTTGTAATTAATAAAGCCCAGCATGGCTTTCAGCGGGAAATATCTGCCACTACTCAATTATTAGTTAGCGTTGACTAACTTGCGTGAACACTTGATAGCGTTAGTCAGGTTGATCTGATCATTTTGGATGACTCCAAAGCTTTCTAAACAGTTTACCATACGACAAAATAACAATAAAAAATTAGTTGGCATTCTTCCATACGTAATTTGGTTACGTCTTAGCGAAACGAAAACAGTATGTCGATAGCGATGGTTCTTATACCCTACTCTTGTTCTGTTTTCAGGTGTTCCCAAGGATTCCGTTTTAGGACTAGTGTTTTTTAATCTTTCTATTAATTATCTTGTACAAGCAGTGCAACCCGCTGTATCAATCACTCTTTGCAGACTGCGTAATTTACAAATATGTTACTTGTTTCTCTGATCAAGTTATGCTTAACTATAATTTGCAATTATTGCCACATCATAGTGCGCAAATTGGGGAATGTCTATAAACTTTGACGAAAACGTAAACCTAAGCGTCACTAATAGGATTACCAACCTACATTTTCCATACAGCATTGGAGAACAATTCGTCAGGCTAGTAGAATTCAAGGACTTAGATGTCCCAATAAGTTTAGGTTTGAAATGGACGAAGCACATCGATCACAGATGTTGTGCGGTACGAGTCAAGTTAGTTTTCTTAAAACACAAAGTAAAAGAAACGACTAATTCACTTCGACTAAAGTTACAAAAAGCAATTAGACCGGCTCTCGAATACGCAAACGCAGTGTGAAGCCCGCACCACGTCGAACAAAAAAAAACTTAGCATCAAAATATTGTCCACACAATTCATATGCAATAATTATAAACGTCACGCCTCTCCAACGGCAATGCTGGAACTACTACATCTTAAATAACTGTCAGAAAGGAGGAAGGTTGCAAGGTTAAAAATGCTTCATTCGATTACTTTGGCTAGCTGTGAATTCGACGGGAGGTTGCCTTTGTCGAAGATTCATGAAGAGCATCCCGCTACGAACATATGCATAATATTAAATAAATTTTCGCATGCACCGGCAAACATTCCCTTTTTGCAAGGACACTCGCCGTGTGGAATGCATTACCAAATAGCTCTCATTTTCTTACGCCTCCTCAATGAATTACACTGAACTGAAGTTGCATCCCAGTTTTCATTATTGTTGCGATAGCAATTATGGGATACTCCAGGCGAATTTCTGACGTCGACGCCGACGTGACGTTCCGCATAAAGTCCAAGTTTCATAACATCGCGGCCGCGTGCCTTGTGCTTAGGTGCGAGCGAAAGCTTGCGAGGGTGAGCTGAGAAGTATGGTGGCTCGCTACGGTGGTGTCTTCACACGCTCACAAGGGAGGAAGGCGGGGAGGGTGCGTGCCGTCCGTCTTTTTTCGATCGCAAGTGGGGGAGCAGATGACATGGGCGCGCTAGGAAAGCATAGGGGGGAGGGGGTGGGCAGGTTAGTGCGCATCTCTTCTACTCCAGCTGTAGCGGCTGCGCGCGTCTCATCCTGGAGGCAATCTGTGCTGGGATAAAGAGAAGCCGACCGGATATAGTTGATGGCTTCGTGTGCGCTTTGTTTTCGTGCCCCTCGTTAGCAATGAAGCGATGCAGCACGAAGAATCCGCACGCCCCTGCTGCCGCTCTTCATCGCACCAGCCTTAGGACAGTGAGTGTCCGCGGTCATCGAGTGAGATGTGCTCATGTTGGCCTGTGCACGCGTCACGAAGTGTTTGTCGATTTAGTTAGACAGCGATTGTTTACAGCAGTTTATGCAGCTGATAAAACGGCTAACTTTGCTTCGTAGAACTGTATAATAATTTCCTATCTCAATCAATGCTTCGCCTGTCCGGTGAAACTGTGGCATTTGTAGATATTGGTTTATTCTTGATTAGAAATTTTTGACATAATGTGTGTATGCACTGACAGATTTGTAGTGTCCTGCTTGGACCCTAATAAGTCCGCAGAATGTACCGAATAAAATAAATAAATACATATTTTCCAAATGTGATTTACCCCACTCAGAAGACTTCTTCCTGGGTCTTGCGGCGTTTTACTGTAAGCAACCGTGACAGCGATAGGTCTACAACGGTTTACAATGGTTCTCTATGAGCCTGACAGTGTCATTGTCATGTGGAATCTCCATAGTATTACCGCGATTCTGGGAGATTTATTTATCTCAATATCAACAGAAGTCCCGTAAAACTTAATCTGCACAGCTGTTGGAACCAATTTTCGTCGTGTAGTGCACTGGAGCTCTACCGGTCAATGACACGTGCGATCAAATCAACTTCACCTGTGACACAAAGCTCTCGTTTTCGCGATATTTCTTGCCTCACAAAGTACGTTGGCTACTGCTACCTAGAATACGTCGAACATATACGCGCAGAGATTTGGCCCTCTCAGTCATGCTCGGCCAGTGTCCGCTTGCACCGCCTTTTTTCGGCCTAGTTGTGTAGAACGTATCGACGGACTACTTAGATATTTCCTTGTTTCAAACAGTGACTGCCGGAAATCTGGTCTTAGGGTACGCAGACGAAGCATGTCTGTCTGCACAGTGGGTGCAGCTGACGAGCATGCAGCGCCCGTTCTTGTCCCGATGTCCGTAGCATTGGGCCGAAGAGATCGGCCGCTTTGCGCCAGCAGACGTCTTTTCTCGTTGGACTGAGTGTTCAAGATCCCCAGATACTTTGTCTCAATATCCTTGGCATTCCCAAAGTGGTCCTTTGGACATCAACGGCGTCAGTGTAGCTGCTTTTGCTGGTAAAAATTCCCGCGATAGCTTTCACCATCCTGCCTTCCATCAGAGAACGGAGATAACGGAATCTGTCACCATCACTGCGTCGGATATTTCCATGAACTGATTGCCGGAACATGTCCCTAAAAATGCTGCCACTACATTACTATTCCTCGCACGACAGGAGGTTTAATTTTGGCAGTTTTGGTAGGAGCACGTTAGGGGCACTGACTTGAGGTTCAATTCTCAACAGCCCGTTGGTAGACAGTATTGACTGTAGAGCAATACGGACATATGTAACGGCGGTTGGAGGACTAGATAGCTCCAAAGTATGGTGTCGCGACAGGTACGTGACCCTTCTGGTCCGGTCTTCAGATTCTTGTACGGACTCGTGGTCAGCTACGACATGATTGTCGGTCAACTGGGCATGAAGATAGCCATTGATGATCGTGAGATCACTCGGGCCCTTGCCATAACGCAGACGGTTTACCCGGAGCCATACGAAGTTGAAACCGTTGAAGTCGGTCTGGTCGCTCATCCAGTTGACAAGGATTCTGCGCTGACCCCTTTGAGACTTCTTCAGCTGCACCATGATCCGTCCAAGTCGAACTCGCTGCTCCCTCGTTCGACGCAAATTGTAAAGGCGAGGGCCTTCTTATTAAGCGAGCAGGTTCTGTCGTAGGCCCAGGTCAAAGCCTTCGGGCAAGAGAGCGCATCTGCTCGAATATAGCTTCATTCTCTTTTACGTACGCATGCTGCTTGGCATGCGCGATTGCCCCGACTTCTTCCTCCTCCTGTCCGAAAGCCGCTTTGTGGAGCAGACGACATTGCTTCAAACGTGTTTCAACAAATGGTTAGGTATCCGGCTTCAGGTGAACTCTATAGGTGTCCTTCAGAGTGCTTAGTTCGCGTAAGAGCTCGGCTGGCAGTAATGCATTAGTGGTTTGTACTCCGACAAGTAACTTGGCAACGCTAAGGGCTAGTATTGCCGGTATTCTCAGAAGATGCGCAGGGAGAAAATCACTGACAAAACTGAAAGGGAGCTCGTCTTTCCGCGCCACTAAAGTCAGGCCGAGTGGTCAAGTGACCAAGTGACCGAATGACCAAGTGACCAAATGACCAAGTGACCCAGTGATCGGTTTTCGGGTCCATGGACGAGCGTCTCAATCTTTCCGAGCTTGGTTGGAAGCGTGGGGATTGCAGTCGACTAGAATAGCTGAGTTCTTTTCCGGCGTCGACTTAAAACTCAATTATCTAGGCGAGGTCCATGAAGATCACTTTGGCTGGCGTACCAACGGCCATGCAACTTTCCTCGAGTTTTGTACGAGCGTTTAACGTTTCCCTTCGCACAAAATCTGCAGGGCGAGTTGCACACTGGGTCCTGCGTGCGCAGATGACGGGAGCGGCCGCAGAGCTCGCATGTCAGCAGCACAGCACGCCGTTCGAAGGCGTCGCAAAGGTGCCGAGCAAACTGTAGCGACTCCGAAGCGTCGTCTTGTGCACCACGGGAGTGTTGTGCGGCAGCTTGTGACTGCCGTTTATTTTTTGTCGGCGTCCTCAGCCTGATGTGCCTAAGTGTACAGTCGCGATCAATTTGAAGGTGATCGCTAGAGCGGCGACTGAAACTAGGAGCAGCGCCACATTACGTCATCTCCGTCAGTCGAGAGAGAAGCATCATATAGCTCCCCTCTCTCTCTTTTGCTGTTCCCTGAGCAGCTGTCACTCCCGTCGCCCTTCACGAGACAACCTGCGAATTCATTTCGATTACCTTATCGGCTTTTGCACAGAGGCGTCATTGTTAGCCAAGATATGCATGAGACAGCAACGCACACACATCATTGCCATGAAAGGGAAACAAACAAAAATGTTGCGAGTTAGTCTTGGGGGTGACGGTTGCAGCCTAGAAGAGCATAAAAGGGGAAGAAGGCAGCGAATTTTTATCTTCACAGTTCCGAAATCGGCCGCTATGCTGCTTGGAAGGCCCGCCGGTCGATGCTCGCGCGGTCACCTTCAATTTGATCGTGACTGTACATGTTTCAGCAAAGGTCAATTTCGCCTCCGTACGCAAGTGGTCCTGGAAATGCGTATCGCACAGGCCAAGGGTAGGTTTGTCGCACAGTAGCCATTCTTCTATACCAACTCTGATGGGTAGACGTGGCGTTTTACTCGACTGCTTAGTTCAGCATAGTACGCGTCCACGAATCAACGTGCTGCTGCACGCGTCAGTGAAAGCGCGGCGATCATAAGGATCATTACTAAAAAGCGCCTGAAGTGTCTGGATTAAACGGGCGATGACCACGTTGTTCATGGAGACTGATGCTGCGCCGAGCGATAACGTGTCGAGGAATTGGCACGCTTCGCGGCCTTTACAGTACCCGAACAAACGCAGCCACATGTCCTCTGACGCATGCATGAGTCCACGAATTGAGGCGTAGTCCACTAAACGACTTTTCCGCGTTGGACAACTCCAGGCTCTCGCCATGTCGAGTGGTCCGGCCCGGCGTCTGCAGTTGATATCGAACTAATACGGGATGGACTGACTGGTAGACATGATGACACCGTTAGCTAAGCTGCAAGCGGTAGCGTTCGGACACTGCTGACATTTTTCGGGGTGGGCCCAGGGAGACAGCACAGAGAGCGGGTTGCTACCACGAAGCAGCAACTTTCCATCATTTTATTTGAAGACTCACAATACCCGTTGGCGTTGCGGCCTTCACTGACAAGCTGCAAGTTAGGCTGTGGCAACCATTACATTCGAGAGGCTGTTGCGAGGCGCCGATGCAGGCGAACAGGAGGCAGTTGTACCTGCATCAATAGAAAAGGGAGCAGCAGAGGGGACAGCAGCGTCGAATTTTGGCCGACTTCACGATGGCTTACCAGGCGATCACAGTGGCGATAATGGCACGTCGTGGTGGCGTCGTGCCGTGGTCAAGGTGATGGCACTATAGTGTCCTTTGCGTTTATACTTGAATAACGATGGTCCTGTTTGCGGATGGTCGTGCAGCGAGAGGCGTAGGGCCACTACGCCAAGCTCGGTCTGTGGGCTAGCGGATGAAGAGCGAAGCACAGTGTCCATGTTCCTCTTTAGAGCTCGAGCGTTCGTCGTCGTCTTTTGCTGCCAGCCATGCTGTGCTACTTAATTATGATGATGATCGTGGAAAAGGCGGCACCTGCTCAGTGTGGGGGACCGGTCAAAAAAATTATTGATAGAGACAGCGAGTGTCATCCAACAAATTCTCGTTTTCGATTACATCTCGGTTTGCAGTTGTCCCTGGTATATACCCTTAAGTATGTTCATGAGTCTCGAGTCTACAACGGCACCTATTGCAGATACCACTTCGCACACAAGAAATTTGTTTTCAAGTTTGAAAGTGTGTTAGGCACAGGGAATGTTTCACAGCACAAATGTGCCAGGTTGTTATGCACCTCATGACTAAAAGTACACGCCAGACACTTAGGCCGTAACCGGCGTCATACGTCTTTATGTCTAATGCGCACTCCAGCACTTGGCGAGAACTTTTTGCGACAGAGAGCTCCTGCCCAAATGTAAGAGGAACTGCCATCACAGGAGTGAGGAGATAAGCACACGTATCGCGCATTACCACGCCACGCATGTGCCTTGAGCACCGTTCATAACGCGGCTCTTCTATTCCTTCATTGAGCCGCATTCTCTACTGCACAAAATTTGAACCAGCGTTGCGCAACGCTCCACAGTGACCTCGTAGGAGAATTTCAAATCTGGCACAATTACTTGCTCACCATTTAGGAGAAAGCGCCATACAAAGTAACGCTCACCCGATTTGTGTACTTGCACTGCGCTTTTGTAGGAACTGCCTGCTGGGCAACAGTCTGTAGCGGCCATTCCCACGCATAGGACTGCCAACCACAAATATAAACTGCGTCCCGACGGTGTAAAAACCACAAAAGCGCGGCACATGTGCTCAGCAATCTCCTAGCTGACGCCGTCTTCGTACGCCCGTCTTCGTGCGTCCTTGGTCAAGACACGCTCCACCCCGGGCGGAGCTTCGAACGCGGTCACTCAGGAACGCGCAAAACGCCGAAAGGAATTAGCATCGGGCAAAGGCATCGCCACAATATTGCGGCCCTCTCGCTTTGCTCCGGTGTTCGATCGGCAAGCGGCCATCGTGGTCCACGAACGCCGCGAGCAGCTGCACACGGCACGCTTGCTCACGAGCCGCGAGCTGGGGCGCGTTTTCTTCTTTTCTCCGACGAATGCCTTATCATTCAGAAGTGTTCTCTTGTCAGTGGTGGTGCGTTTTGTGTTGAGACTGTGCTTTCTCACGCGTACTGTCGCTGGACTCGGTGCCCACCTACGTCTGAGAACCCTGCCTCGGTCGCCGCATTCGCGCAGCTCCTCCTGCGAAGTACAGGTCATCTTTTCGCAAGGTAAACCACTTCCTTGAAATCGGCCCATCGCGAGAGCCACGTCACCATAGAGGAGACCACGCTTTCGCGCCTGTTAAATCACACGGTGCTTGCATACGCTATAGATATGCGGTTCTGTACTTTAGATGAACGTTATGGAGAAATATTTTGCAATATTTTGGATAGTAAATTTCGTCTCGCCCACTATCAAAGGCGGTAGCTTTGGCGAATGCTTCGGAAGTGCATCATTGATCCCATGACACCCGGTGCACTGTAGGACCAATTTTAGCAAAGGAAGTCATTCCCCACACAATATATCGGGTATCTACCAACCCATTCTCAGACGGCCCCGCTAACTCTTCGTCGCCAACGGTTCTAGGGCGCTAGCAATCATCTCTGCATTAATTTATCGTCATTAATTCAAGCTTTGCGACATGATAGCGTTCATTCCTGTTTTAGAGCGCAGCTCTTAAGGACGCCCCACATGCAGCGTTTTTACCGGCGTTTCCTTGCGTTGCGTCTCTCGGCGTCAGTGCACGAACGCAGCCAGAGAAAGCGTCCAGCCACACGCGCGGTAAGCGGACCAGCGCTGATTGGTCTGTGCTCATCGAGCCGCTTACGACGGCGGCAGCGAAATCTTGTGTCACTTGCACGCGCCACCCGCGGGGTCGACGCCGAGCTGGCCGAGCGACGCCGAGAAAACGCTGAATGATGGGCGGCCTTTATATGCGCCCGTTCCTGAGTGGAGCGTCGGCGTCCCTTGGCGTAGCCACGCGAACGCGCTCGTGCCACTGCTCGCGCTTGTTTCATCGTCGTCTTCCTCGACTGGCTCCGATGCCGCTCATGACAGCGTTCGCATAATGTCTCTCCCTCTGCAAAGGCGATGACTGCAATGGCCCAGTGCCAGTCGGTGCAGTGATTTCGGTCCCAAATTCTTTGCCTCAATGTATCGCGGAATGAAAACACGTATACAGCTGCGCTAAAATTTCCCGTTAGGGAATATCCTAATTGATGGACACTTTTTTTTAATGCAGTCTTCCTCAGCGAGTGATCACTACTGTTATGTATTTGGTGTTTCTAGCCGTTTTTGTGGGTCGATCCAGGAGATAGTGCAGTAAGAAAATTTAACGCCTACACTTCTCCTACTTCCCTCACGTGAGGGGTGACGCGAAAGTGCCCTGCCCAATGACTCCACCACTGTCTCAGCCCCAACTCGCTCAGGAACACTGTATTTCATCGACTTCAACTACAGGTCGAATCGCCTTCCAGCACTTCGCCTTTTCCGCGTCAAGCTTGCACGGTTGAGCGCGCAATTCACATACAGCAATTTGGTGTAATCAAGCCGTGCTTCTGAAATTGTGGACAATCGATAGAATACTTGGAGAAGCCGTAGCGTATTGTGAGCCATAACGTAACCTTTACGAGCGTCCATGTTACCGTTAGGTAACCCGAACTTCGGTTCTTCGCGCAATCCGTAGCGATTGCTGTACATGTGTTACAAGACATCCGTTTACGTTTGTTTAAGAACATACATGAAAGTCATCATTATCTCCAGCAGTCAGTGCTTGCTTAAACCCAGAGTCATGCATAACGCTGCTTGAGTGTGGTTTTCAGCGCCACCAGGTGAACGACTTGAGCATAACCTGTCATCGGGTTGCTTCAAAACAAACCGCGCTCAGAGTAACCCTGGCACTATGCCTACGGGAACTGCAAGCACAGCATTTCAGCCAGCATGGGAGCTGTGTTCCAATGTTCGCCGAAGTCGGCTGGACAGACAGCTGAGCGGACAATGACTGGAGTCTTGTGCCAATTCTGACGAACCCTGAAGAATAGACAGACACACAGCTTCGCAAAGACAACATCGAAGTCAATGACGATGCGGACTACTTTTCCATCCAAGCAAGATGGCCGCCGAGCAGGTGGCTTGGGATTCGAACTCGATGGCATCGTCTTCAGTTCACAGGATAACGTAGTCACGCTTTCTGGTGCGCATAGTTTAAGCGACGTTGCGTTTTCCATACGTTCGCACACACGAAGCTTCAAAATACGGCGATGATATGTGCTTCGCGGCTTCTTGTCGGCGCGATGTGGCACAGTGTCGCAGAAACGACTTCCAGATGGTTCTAGAGGCGTTCCATGCCTTGGGCTCGAAGCTGTTTTCTCAGCTATTAACGTAGCCTGTCTACAATGCTGGCCAGAATTGGACCACACCCGGGAATAATGGACATTGGATTTTTTAAAACTTCGTCCTTGTGACTTCAGAGGATCGTACGGCCTTGCCGAAATTGATAATTTTCAACAATACATTGCGTTATAAATGTAACAATTCGCAATGATTCCAAGCCTTCGCCGTCAATAATTGCATCGGTGTGATTGGAGAACTGTGCTTGGAAATATAGAAAGATGAGGCGTGATAGATTGCATCAAAAGAATGTTTGAAGTCTCAAGCACGAGTATGAGGCAAAACCATGTACTGACCAGAATTTCCGTGGTATTTGAATGATAACAGCGACGGTGTTCCATCTAGCAATTTTTAAAGGAAAATCAATGGGTACAAGCGATTTGTATTAGGTATTGTATCAAAACGGGCAGTGATCCCTTGGCAACAATGTCGTAAGTCGGTGTTGTGCATAAAATGTCTAGTGTAATCTGGACTCGATAATAATCGCATGTCTGTTCGAAGACTAGCATTGGATGCGCATGGAAAAGCAACAAATTGAAGAACAGCAGGGCACCCGGGCTGAGCGGCGTTTGAAGGTGTGGTCCTGAGGGATATCCGTTACGATGCACGACTGAGGGATACAAGCATAAAATAAGGGCAACTAGATTATCTATACTTACCCGTTGCTACCTATAATTACCGGTCCTTCAATATGACGCAAATTAACCAGTAAATTAAGCACAATGCCTTAGCCCAACAAAGTTGACAGTGGCAAAAAAAATATCAATCTGCCGCTTCAAGTTAGTGCGATAAGCAGATCCGTTGCAGTCCCCCTTCACAAAACCTAGCAGCCAAACCACAGAGGGAATTCATTACATAAGGAATGCTCAAGATTTGTCTCCACTTACAAGCCGTTGTGCAGTGTTGTGTATTTGTGCCCCGGCATTCGGGCGAATTCATCAATTATTATTTTGTCCTTCCGAGGTTTAGTATGCCATGTTGGGAGAAGCCGGGATGTTACAGTCAACTGTTATATTACATGCAGCTGTGACATCACCACGTAGCGAGATATTGCAAGTATTTCCCGAAACCTAGATCATAACTGATTGTCGTAGTAAAAGGAAACAAACCATCGGGTATGATTGTATGTCGAGCGATAACTTCGTGGTGTAAATATGCTGAATTTCTTGTTTCGCGAGGGGCGTGCCGCCGAGCATTAAGACGATGGCAGAAACAATGGAATGGCGACGAGCGCGTAAAGAAGACAACGTAATACCGACGTTGTGACGATGATGACTTCATAACGACAATGGTGTTACGGCCACGGTGTGACAACGGCAGCTCGACTAATGATGAGCATGGCAACAGATTGACTATAGCGTCAAGACAACGGCAGCGCAACAATTACGGTGTGACAGCGACGGTACATAGACGCCCTGACAGTGTGACGACGACGATGATGGCGCGACGGGGACGTTGTGACGGCTGCAACATGAGGAAGACAGCATGATGAGAATGGAATGACGTCATCGTGACAAGGACAATGGTGTGACGACGACAAAGACAACGGTGCGATGGTGAGAGCAGCATCACACGAATGGAATCGCAAGAGCGGGAAATGGCCGTGCGACCACGACGGTGTTACGACGAAGCCATGACGAAGATGGCATGACGACAGCGCGACGGCGAGGACGTTCTGACGGCAGTCGCATGACGAAAACTGCATCATGACAACGACAATGACAATAGTGTGACCACGACGGAGATAACGATGACGCGATGATGACGGCATGACGAAGACAGCAAGACGAAAACGGATGTTACAAGTAGCGGCGACGTTACAAGCAGTCACTAACCCGCCGCGGTTGCTTCGTGGTTATGGTGTTTGGTTGCTAAGCATGGAGGACGCGAGATCAAATCCCAGCCACGGCGGCCGCATTTAGATTGGGACGAAATGCGGAAACACCTGCGCACTTAGATTGAGGTGCACGTTAAAGAACTGCAGGTGGTCCAAATTACCGGAGTCCCCACTACGGCGTGCCTTATAAGCAGATTGTGACAAGAGCATGCAATAGCCTATGAAATTTTTACAAGCAGCCATGCTATTACAAGTATAAAAAAAAATTGCAGTTGCGCCCGAAAGGCGTAGCACTGATTGCGATTGCAAATTAGTAAATAGCTGTATGAAGTAAGGATAGCAGTCTTATCGGCCGTACAAAATTGTAAACATTCGCGTACTAACTAAATTAACACTTATGGAATGTGTAAGCGTGACACAACAAGGACGTAGAAAGTAACAGACACACAGAGCACTGTCTGTGTGCCTGCTTCTTTCTACGTCCTTCTTCAGCCACGCTTACACATTCTATCATGGATTCAAACCAACTAGCATGTCAGCGTGTTTGAACTAACTTAACCAGCACGGTGTCAGGCGCGCACAGGTAAACATTAAAACATTTCGTTCGATGGCAGCGGAAACTGTCTGTGAAAACGCTGGAGTTCGGAATCGCGGCAGCAGCCGCTAGCCAATTGACCTCCGTGCATCTGTCGCTTCAAGGCGAACGAAACTTCGAAAGCGCAGCGCATACGAAGCTACCGGCACTACGCGCACTGTGCAAACATCGCAGATCGCTTTGAAAATGGGACCCGCGCCGGCGCACACTTCGGCCACGTCGCAGGTAGCTTTCAAGACAAACGAGCGCCGGCAACGCGTACCTATGCGCCTGCTGCGGCGTCCGCGATTCGTGCGGCCAACGCCGTAGCGGACGCGGCGATTGTCTCCACTGTGTGCGGAGCGGCGGGTGAGGAGGACATCGAGTACATAGTAGCAACATCCTCTCAATATTCCTGACAGAGGGTGTTGGTAATAATCAACACCTTCTCGTACTGATAGTAGCGGTTCCCTAGCAGCCGCCGGAAAGGAACGCCCCCTCCTCCCTCGCTTGACCCCCCCGCCTCGCGCGCCACATGACAGGGCACGCATCTGGGTGGGAGTCTTGTCTGAATCGCCGTTGCAAAAGGTCAAACCGGAACGCGCTCTGCTGTTTCACGTCACTCTCCGCGACGCCAGTCGCGTCCCCGCTCTCTATGTGCGCAGTGTTTCCACCGCACCCTTCGAGCTGCCAACTGGCGGGACACAGTCGACCACACGTGAACTGTTGCTTTTGATCGACGTTAGCGCATAGCGCCCCCCGGCCACAGCGATGGAGCCACATACGTCCGCCCCCACAGTATCAACTGCGGAAGGAACATTGCGGTCCAGTACGCGTTCATCGCTGCACAAGCACTCGGAGAGCGTTGCGTGCCCGCGGTCTCTTCGGCACATGATTGCCCAGTGCGAGGAGACCCTTCAACGCCAGGAGCAGGCACGGCGGCTCTGCGCGGCCGCGAACTGGCCCAAGCGTTCACGCTGATCACCCACTACCGACACGATTACCAGGGCGATGCTGCAGTCTGCTCCAGCAGTGTCGGTGGCTTACGTCACCGGGGCACGAGGGACGCCAGCCGTGACCGAGTGTCAAGCTTCACCACCGGACGCCGACTCTCACAACGCGGCCGCGGACGCCGGTGCAGACGCTGCCTCGCTAATCCCGCCTGCTGCTTCGTCGGTTCTCGCACCGCGTGAGACGCCGAACACTCCAGTTCTTCTGCCGAACTCCGTAACTTCTGCCGCCATCGTGAATGTTACCGTTAGCGCTTACCCAGCTGCGGAAGCCAGCTAGCTATCGAGCGCTCCACTCCCGGATTCGGTCGAGGATAACGACGCGATGGACACCTCGTCCTCGCACAAGCGCTGGCGCCCCAGCGAGACCTGCAGCGACGACGACGCCCTGCGAAAGCTAGCAGCGACGGGTTCTGACGAATCATCACCCCCTCCTGTGACGCCCGTCTACGAAAACGCCGTGATGCAGGCGGCGGACTCTGTCGAACATTCAGACGACGGCACGGCCAATACAACGCAAATCCAGAGCAGCCTACGTCCCACGGAGCTCCACGATAAAATCTTCACAAATATGATCTCACGCAAGCAAAAACGCCGCCTGCTTGCATCAACACGAGAAGGGATCGCCGCTGGTGTGGCCCCTGCCACCCACATCTCGGGAACCGCTGCGGCATGAATGCCTGCTGCCGGGCTGCCTGCTGCCGACGCTGGTTCCCGCCTACCGGCAGTTCCATGCTGCTGCTGGGACCACAGGGGCAGGCGCCCCTGCACCCAGCGTCGCTGGCACGGTCCTCCTCAAGCCGGCATCCGCGGCAGCTTCGTTTCACCGAACACATCGCCTCGCTATCGCGCAAGCGCTCTCCGCGCTGCCCGGAGTCGAGGAGGTGCGTGTGAATACTAAAAAGAATATTGTGGCGGCTGACGCCGTAACACCCGCGCGGCTACAGTTGCTGCTGGCTACGACCGAGCTGGCAGGGTTCGCTGTCACTGCTCGTCTACCTGCAGACCGTTCCCAGAGCACGGGCGCGGTACATGGCGTCGACGGTGACTTCTCCGACGAGGCCCTGTTGGTGGCAGTGACCTCGGTCGTGCCGGTGACTGCGGTCAAGCGGAGCGCTCGCAACCTGACCTTGCGCTTCGCCGCTCCGAGCCCGCGGGCCCGCATCCTCCTTTTCCGGTTGCCGTCGCGGCCCTGGCCCTTGCAGTACCGGCGGTGTGGGCGCTATGGCCACGCGACGGTGGCGTGCGAATGGCCAGAGCGGTGCCTGCGCTGTGGCGGTCAGCATGCGCACCAAGTGCGCACCAAGTCAAAGTGCTTCCACTGTGGAGGCGCACACGCTGCCGACGCCCCTACATGTAAGTTGTGGCAGGCTGAGAGGCACATAGCCACGATAAAGGCTACAGTGCCAATCCACATGCCTCACCGGGAAGCTCGAGCAGCTATGCGTGCCTCCACAAAGACACAAGCCTCTCTCATCGCTTCGGGGGTCCATGCACTGGAGACGGCGGTGCGCCCCAGCTACGCAGCTGTGGCCACCGGCTCCGCCAAAAGCACCTCGTCGAAAGGAACCCGGCATGGCCAAGAGAAGCCGGGGTGCGAGGCGGCCCCGGCAAAGGCAGCAGGCGCACCCCCAGCCGCAACTGACTTGGCGCCGTCCAGCCACACTTCTGAGCAGCAGTCGGAGGCCACCAGCCTAAGGCTCTTTCTGCGGGCCGTTGCTGGCTTACTGCCAGCCGACAAGTTGCGCTCAATCTGCCTCCAGGCTGGTGGGCAGCCTCCTCAGCAGAGCCACCATGGCTAACGCCCCAGCTGGGAACCACCACTGCCGGCCGAGCGTGCTTCAGTGGAACGCGCACTCGTTGCCGCGGCAACAAGCAGACCTCTCCTTGCACCTCCTGCAAAGCCACTCTACGTACTTGCTTTGCAGGAGGTGTATGCGACTGCAGATGATTTGCGCCTACCTGGCTATGTGGGCTACAGCAGCCGCACTTCGAGCACGCTGCAACCCTGCACGACGACCCCTTGTCCCAACAAAGAACATCCACAGGAACTTCCCTGCTGCGTGGTGTGCGTGCGGGCTGGTGTGCGGCAAGCTGAGGTCGATGTGGTGGATCTGACTGGACGACCACTGGAATGCTGTGCTATCCGTGTGCGTCTTGGAGGCATTGACACCACCGTGGCCAGCGTGTATATCCGACCGTGCTGGTCCTGGGATCCCCCGTGCCTGCTGCAGCTAGCCCGACGTATCCGCAGAGACTTCGTCCTCTGCGGATACATCAATGCTTACCACACCATCTGGGGCAGTCACCGCTGATGCGGGCGGGGTAGCAACGTTGTGGACGTTGTTAACCAGCTGGGTATGAAGATTCTCAGCACCGGGGCTCCCTCTTTCGTCCGCCGCGCATCCCGTGCCGTCAGCACGGTGACGTGAGCCTAGCCACTGAGGGCTGCCGGTACACTTGGACACCGCAACCGGACACCTGGTGGTCCGACCACTTCCCTGTCGTGCTGGCACCGTTCAGAGGCAAGACCCCAGGACGCGCCTGTACACTACTGTCCATTAAGGTGCTTTCCGTAAGCTGTGCCAGCAGGACACCAGTGCCAGGGCCTTCCTGCAGCCT
Organism: Dermacentor variabilis; assembly: GCF_050947875.1. Classification (NCBI taxonomy): domain Eukaryota; kingdom Metazoa; phylum Arthropoda; class Arachnida; order Ixodida; family Ixodidae; genus Dermacentor; species Dermacentor variabilis. Next base: position 131,501,550 of record NC_134570.1, on the reverse strand, counting down.
GTGGCAGAGAGCGGCCGCGCAGCCACTGTCTGGTCCACTGCGCAGGAGGGCCAACCAGCACCAGACATTCGGCACTGCCAGGCGGAGGGCTCAACGTAGAGCACTGCGAACCAATCAGGCCTAGCACTGGACGGAACACGGTCCCATCGATGCCGCCTGCAGACGACACTGCCGGCAACGCAGGCGCCAAAGCTGGCAGGGCATCTGTGCCACGATCATCAAGGCGCCGGATGGAGCTCGTGCCTGGCGCCTGCTGAGGGCTTTGCTGATACGACCTCGTGTACAACACCAGGCGCTCTCAGCAGCCATTTCCCTGGGCATCCCCGCATCTACTCTGGCGGAGTTACTAGCCGACCGGTTTACCATCAGGTCCTTGGTACAGCGGGTCCTGCCTCCGCCAGATACTGGGCCTCGGTACCTCCCCCGCATCTGTCACCACCCGGAAGGGTGGCTCGAGCAGATTAATGCTCTTTGCTGCGAGCTCATCCGAGTGCATGAGCTGAAGGCCGCCCTATGGCAAAGCAAGCGATGGAGCGCTCCAGAAGCCGATGGAATCGCGTTCCAGATGCTTCGGAACCTGCAAGATGCAGAGCAAGATAGTCTCCTGGAGTACTTCAACACCATATGGAGCACTGGCACTCTCCCAGACAGCTGGCTCACCGGGGTGGTGGCGCCACTCTTTAAGCCACGGAAACTGCAGTGTCACCCTCCTCGTACAGGCCAGTGTCTCTCACCTCTGCCGCCTGTAAGTTGATGGAAAGGATTGTCCTGGTACGCATGAAGTGGATCGCCACGCAGGTACAATACTTTCCGGAGCAGCAGACCGGCTTCAGGCGCCATCGCTGCACTACCGACTTCATCGCTGACGTCGTGGCCACACTGGAGGATGCAAATAACAGTTGCGACGTGGCCCTTCTCGTGCTGATTGACGTGCAGAGCGCCTTTTACAGCCTGCCCCACGTGGTCATCGAGGCCTCATTAGATATTTTCGGGATCACTGGCAGCCTCAAGCGCTTCGTCTCTGCCTTCCTTGCGGGAAGAACCTTCCGAGTACGAGTGGGCCAGGCGCTCAGCTCGCCTCGAGTCATCGCCACCGGCGTGCCGCAGGGATTGGTTGTGAGCCCGTTTCTGTTCAATGCAGCCGTGGCAAGTCTGCCAGCCGCCCTACCGGCAGACACCCGGTACCACACACTGTGTTCCATCTGCGCTGATGACGTGGCCCTTTGGGTCCAGGGACCAAGGCGGTGCCTTCCAGCCGTCCGGAGATCACTGCAGAGGGCCTTGGACGCGGTGACAACAATCCCCGGGAGCATCGGTTTAACCGTCTCTCCTGCAACGACGGAGGCCCTACTGATACACCAAGGTGCGCCGAGTACATGCAATCGTGGGCCGACTCCTTCAACGAAGACCTCCTTGCTGAGCATCCTCCTCAGCAGCCGGTGGCGGTGGTGTGCGACTGTAAGCCAGCGCTCCAGGCCCTCGTCAATCCATGGCGGGCAGGGCTTACAGGGATGCTGCTGCTTGCCAAGCTAACGGCTCTAGCTACCGCCGGAATGTGAATGTCATTCCACTGGCTGCCCTAACATGTCGGGGTAGCCGGTAACGAGGAGGCGGATACCTACGCCAAAGCTGCCCATCATAATGTAGTTCCGGTTACGAGAGCGGCAGCGGCTTCGGATTACACGAGACATCGGCTACGGTGCCTGCTCACCTCCATTCACCCGGGCTCCCGAGTGGCTAGTGGCAGGGCCCCCAAGCCACTTCCAGAGAACGGCCTCTCCAGAAGAGACAGTTCCACACTCCTGCGCTTGCGGACCGGCTGCACCTGGACTGCGGCACGGCTCTACACCAAAGGCCGCGCCACGTCACCTGCCTGCAAGAGGTGCGGGGACCCCGAGACTCTGTAGCACCTTCTCTGTGCCTGCCCATCCTTGGCGCAGGAACGCTCCACAGTGATCAACACTTACAGACGTCACGGCCTTCGAGCGGCCACAGAGACTGACCTGCTGTTCCCGGTGTGTCCCCAGCTCCCTGCGCCGCAAAGCCTGCTGGAGTTTATGAATTCCACGGGAATAGACACCCTATAAGAAAGGGGATGCCAAAGACTTGAAGAATTATAGACCGATCAGCTTACTGTCAGTTGCCTACAAAGTACTTACTAAGTTAATCGCAAATAGAATCAGGAACATATTAGACTTCTGTCAGCCAAAGGACCAGGCAGGATTCCGTAAAGGCTACTCAATAATAGATCATATTCACACTATCAATCAGGTGCTAGAGAAATGTGAGGAATATAACCAACCCTTATATATAGCTTTCATTGATTACGAGAAAGCGTTTGATTCAGTCGAAACTTCAGCAGTCATGGAGGCATTACGGAATCAGGGTGTAGACGAGCCGAATGTAAAAATACTGAAAAATATCTATAGCGGCTCCATAGCCACCGTAGTCCTCCATAAAGAAAGCAACAAAATCCTAATAAAGAAAGGCGTCAGGCAGGGGAATGCGATCTCTCAGATGCTATTCACAGCGTGATTACAGGAGGTATTCAGAGACCTGGATTGGGAAGAATTGGCGATAAGAGTTAATGGAGAATACCTTAGTAACTTGCGGTTCGCTGATGATATTGCCTCGCTTAGTAACTCAGGGGACCAATGGCAATGCATGCTCACTGACCTGGAGAGGCAAAGCAGAAGGGTGGGTCTAAAGATTAATCTGCAGAAAACTAACAGTGTAACTAACAGTTTAACAGTCTCGGAAGAGGACAGCAATTTACGATAGGTAGCGAGGCACTGGAAGTGGTATAAATACATCTACTTAGGGCAGGTGGTGACCGCGGATCCGGATCATGAGACTAAAATAATCATAATAAGAATGGGCTGGGGTGTGTTTGGCAGGCATTCTCAGATCATAACCTGCAGGTTGACATTATCCCTCAAAAGAAAAGTGTATAACAGCTGTGTCTTACCAGTACTCACGTACGGGGCAGAAACCTGAAGGCTTACGAAAAGAGTTCTACTTCAATTGAGGACGACGCAACGAGCTATGGAAAGAAGATTGATGGGTGTAACGTTAAGGGATAAGAGCAGATTCGGTGAGGGAACAAACGCGAGTTAATGACATCTTAGTTGAAATCAAGAAAGAGAAATGGGGGGGTGCATGGGCAGGACATGTAATGAGGAGGGAAGATAACCGATGGTCATTAAGGATTACGGACCCAATTCCAAGAGAAGGGAAGCGTAGCAGGGGGCGGCAGAAAGTTAGGTGGGTGGATGAGGTTGAGAAGTTTGCAGGCATCACATGGCCACAATTAGTGCATGAGTGGGGTAGTTGGAGAAGTATGGGAGAGACGTTTGCACTGCAGTGGGCGTAACCAGGCTGTTGATGATGAGCGCCCGCAACAATGCTGGCAACTTTACTGAGGACTGCCACCTGTCGCGCATAGCGGAGTCGATTAGGCCACATCCTCCCTCTTTCTCTATCATCTTTTACTTCCCACTCCCTCTCCCCTGACGACGCTTCGCCATGCTCCCTCACGGGTTGTAGAATCAAGTGTCTTTCCTTTCTTTAGATCCCTATCATCATCAACATCATCTGGGCGGCGTTCCTCGCTCGAGTGGCTGGCCTCCATTCGGCTGCGCACATGCTGGTGGAGGGCCAGCCGAATTCTCCAGTTGTGATCCACTGCGACTTGCTCGCCGTGCTCCTTGCTCTTCATTGACCGGAGACCGCCGGCCTTGGCGTTGCCCTGCTGGCCGAAAATATTCGCGCCCTTGTTTCGGGTGGCTTGAAGCTGTCGCTGCAGTGCCTCCCCTCTCGCGTTGGCGTCCAGGGCAATGAGGAGGCTAACGCCCTGTCAAATTCAGCACACCATACCACTGTACCAGTCAGCACCACTCTAACGGTCTTCGACTATGCAAGGCACACGTTTCAGCGACACCTGATGGTGCTCCACCCGGTCTGGCGCGTCGCCAGCGGTCGCCCTTCCCGTCCACTTCCTGAACGCGGCCTCACAAGGTAGTAGCCGTCTCTCGTGCTGCGGCTCTGGATCGGCTGTTCTTGGACGGCATCCCGGAGCTACAGCAAAGGCGTGGCGTCATTCCTGGCTTGCTCAGTGTGCGGCAAGGACGAAACAATCGACCATCTACTTTGTTCCTGTCCTGCCTTCTCCAAAGCGAGGGCTTCTGTTCACGTCACGTTCCGACGCCTTGTTCTCCCAGGGGTATCGGCATCCCAGCGGCTGTTTCCCGGCCGGCACCACGGGTCCGCCTTCGGCCACCTTCTTACGTTCCTGGCGGACAGGGGCCTGTCCTGTAAATTGTAAATGCGCCGCATGGCTACCGCTGACGGCGGTACCTAACGGTACCGAGCTTTGCAATCGCCTCGACCTTCTCTCTTTTTTCTTTCACCTTTAAGTCCCCCTCACCTTCGCCAACGCGCAGAGTCGTGCTTCGTAATGGGCTACAGAAAATAGCGCCTCTTCCTCTCCAAAGTCACACTCTCTCGCAAGATTGAACCGCGTTCGCCGGGTTACCCTCACACGCTTTCTCTCATATTGAACCGGCGGACATATGGACGGCGACGGCAAAGGTGACGGCAGAAATACGCCTGGTGTCTCCATATGATTGCTATCGCAATTAATGAAGCGCCTCTATTGAAAGCAAAACAAATAAATACAATAAAAAGTCGGTTTCTCCCGACAGGCGAAGCATTGATTGCGATAACAAATTATTAGTCAGTTATATAAAGTTATTCGTTTTATCAGCTGCGTAAACTGCTGTAAACATTCGCTTCTAACTAAATTAACCAGCACGTTATGACGCACGAACAGGGACACATGAGCGCATCTCACTCGATGATTGCGGACACCCGCTGTCAGAAGGCTTCGTCGAAGAAGAGCAGCAGCAGCAGCGAGAGAATTGTCTTTCCCACTGCGATTCGCTTAAACGCAAACTGGCGAGAGCACAGCGCACATGAAGCTATCATCCCTCAGTACACCTAGACATTGTACCCTGTGCCTAGGGCAGATCGATTTCAATATGGGGCCTGCGCGGTCGCGCCATGTGCAGCCGCAGCCAAAGTAAAACGCCCACGCCCCCTGCTGACTTACACGCGATGGAAAACGGCGCAGTTTCTCCCCGTGCTTCTCCCATGCGCTCACGAGATCGAGCCACCATCCTTCTCGGCTCACACTCGCAAGCTTTCACTCACACATACAGCACACGGCGCGCGGCCGCGATGTCATCGCACTTGGACTTCGTACGAAACATGGCGACGCCGACGCCAGAAATTCGCCCGGAGTGTCCATATACCTGCTATCGAGTGAATATATTAGACTCTGGGGTAGCACAAGAACGTGTTGGAACATGCAGAAGGAGCAGGTGAGGGGGGCATCCGCAACAGGCATCTCCGCGTCGCTCCTAACCAATTATAGGCGTCACGTGTACTTCCCGCGTGGGGCAACCGCATCGGAAGTGATCTAGGAACGAGCTATACGCTGAATCTGGGAAGTGTCTATCGATCGGGAATAAGTACTAAGTTGTGACTAACTTATGCTATAAAGAACTGGAAATATATCGGAGCGCTCCTCACCGCGAGGTGTAGGACAGTATCGTTTATTTGGCTCGGAAGCGAGCGCTAATGTGTCTCTGGCCGCAAAGAGGGACGCCGGAGAAGAGAGGATAGAGAAATGCTAAAGAAATTTATAAATGTTTCCGACAGCGCGGTTTTGAAGCGGACACGACCGGGCGACCACGAAGGAAGACATTTATAGAAACTAGACAATTTCGACAAGCTTGGTATTTGAAGCAGGAAACCACGCTTAACAGCGCTCAAACGCGATCACAAAGATTTCTTGATTTTGAGTCTTAAAGGGACCTTGAAACGCTTTTGACGATTTTCTACAAACGTACTGAGTCGTTAGAGTAGGTCCTTCTGATCATTAATTGACACATCTAAGTGCTCTGCGTAAAGCGTGTAATTTATTATAAGGTTTTAAATATGCACATCCCTGCCGATGGCAGCGCACTGCTCGGCGGAATTTTAAGCCGCCCCTACCCATATGACCAAAATCACCCATATGACGTCAGTGGGGCAAGCTATCCGATTGGCTGACCAGGGCGCGTGATCGATAATTTTTCCAACTGTATGGTAAACAAATGATCTTCGTAATAGTTGGAATGTTAGTTAATTTGTTTTTATGATAAGAAAGTAGCATAAAGAGAATGCACAAGAACAATTTTTCAGTACATTAAGCACTTCCGGCACACAGCAAGTGTCGTCTGCTTGTGTTACAACGTACTCCATTTTGACGAGAGCTCCGCGGTCACAGTTGGTCTCAGTCTTTTCGCGAGCACTATGATTCGACTTTGTTGCCTTGTGGACTGCAAACGTAGCGACTGGCATTATGTCAAGCTGCGACATCGTGTCCCTCTGCAAGGCAGCGTACGAGCGAACTGGCTGCTGCGCATCGGACTACCGCTATCCGATCGGCGCCAGGATTTGCGCGTTTGTGGCCGTCACTTTACACCGGAAGATTACTAACGCAACAGCGTTTCGGGAGTCCCGTATTAGGGGCAAACGTAAGCGCAAGGGGACAGGGTCTGGCCGCTTAACTGTGCCGTAACGGGATGAGCCACTTATGGTCTGCACGGTGCAGCCACCTGGTAGCATAGAGCGCAACCATACACAGTAGCAGCAACGAAGCGTATTCTTTGCTGCTGGGGCGTATTTTTCGCAGGAGTGTAATCGTCGACACGTTGTTTTTATAAATGTTTAAAATGTTTTACACTTGGTTAGAGCAATATTAGCGCTTTGTTTGGCTGCTTAAGCGCTGCGCCAACAAGTGTCTGAACCGTGTAGACCGATCAGGCCGCTCACGTACGTCTACGCCGAAGTTCCTTCATCAGCTTGAGTTTATGCCTCCAGTGATTTGCCGAAATGACCAGCTTGCCTGTGGTTAACGGAATACCAGACACGTTCGGCGCTACGACAGAGTGCTCGCAACGCGCGCTGCTTCGATAGCTCTCGCTTAGGGTCGACAGTCAAGCGGCTAGCGGAGAGGTCTCGCGCGGGCGGGGGCGGGCTCCAAAACAACCGGAAGTGGACGATGTGACGTCGCATCGTGACGCAGGACCAGTGAAGGCGGAGCGTAGCCCCGCTCGCTCGGCGAACGAGTTGAGGAGGAAAAGCGTAGATGGGGAGGAGGGTAACCTCTAATCGCTTGTAGCTCCATTAATACGTAACGCTTCACTCAAATTGTGGTGCGAATGTTCTACTTAAGCTGTACCCTACGCGTCTACAAAATTTGTCCGAACCGTTTCAGGGGCCCTTTAATGCTGGCTCGACAGAGATTATTCTTCAGTGCGCGGTACCGTGTTAGCTAGGAAATAACTAAATATAGCTAAAGATAGCTAGAAAATATTTTGCAGAAACTATCGACGATGATTCGCGATGTAAGTGAATAGCCCGAACGAAAGAGTGAGCGAACGCTATCCTTGTTGAGTCCGACCACAAATCATTGCTTTGTTGTGCAAAGCTGCTTTTCAAGAGGAGCATTATCTCGTGGTTAATTAGGCAGTTCTGCGCTCCTTTTTTCAGGGCACAAAGCTTTTAATTTCATTCAAGCAGAAGTCATTTACTATGACTATTTAAACAGGTGTTCTGTTTTTTTCGTTGGCTGATTTTTCCTTCCCGGAACTGTACTAGGCCGCGTTAACACTCATTCACACTAAGCCCACACGACATCGCGACGCCAATCATCGGCCGACTAGTCGACAGACTGTTTCGCTGCGATGCACTCTGTCACACTAGGCCGACAACACCACCGACCCGACTGAGGACAAGTCGTCGTGGTATGACAGGCTTGACACCAGAGTCCTTCAATGAAGTACTGTGGTGACGCCGATGCAGACAAAGCGTCTGCCGGCCGTCGCCAGTCGTCGCGGGATCGATCGCAGGGGGAAAACATCGCACTGAAAACGCGATTGCCAAAGCATCCACGCTTGTATGCGTGCTTAATTGAACTCAAAATGAACGGAAGCACGTTTTAGTTTAAATGCATGATCGCCGGTATGCGTCAGCTGGCCGTAGTCAAGGGCAGTGGGCGCGTTCGGCGTCAACGCGGGGAAACGCGGATGGCGTCGGCAGCAGCTCTGTCAAATCTTTCAGTGTGTTGTCAAGTTGATGCTGCTACAATTTCCTGCATTGGATGTGCAAAATGATCAAAACATGTAGGCACGAGACGTGTACATGCCGAGCGTTTGTAGGCTTCAGCGTCTTCCAGAGCCAACTTCCGCATGTGGTTTTCGTGCGCTCCCTGCGTCTTCCTTTATTGCAGCCACGGAGACACCCAGCAACTTATTGACTTGCATTTAAAGCGAAAGCTTTACTGGCCGCCAACTTGCGATTTCGCCGTGGCGGCGCTCCGAGGAGGCACGTTACGTCACAACGCGCGCCTCGCCGCGGATATTTCTCTTTCTCGCTCTCTAGTCACTACTACGCATGCGCCACTAGCAGCACCGAGGCACAGGTGTTCCGCCGCTGCGCTGCGCCACGCCTTTCAGCCGCCGCCGTTTGGTATGACGTCCCACCGCGTTCCTCGTCGTTGCGCTCGCCTCCGCTCGCTACGCCACTGCTTCGCATGCTTGATAACATGTCGGAAGATTGAAAAGGAGAGCTTTCGTGCGCCGCAACCACAGTTGAGGCGGCAGTATGGACGGCGACAATTCTGATAAGCAGGAGGAGGCCTGGAATCGACATCGGAACGAGATGAAGAGCAAACGAATCGCCCAGGAAACCGACGAACAGCGCGCCGAACGACTGGCTAAACGCCGCAACATAGCTAGACAACCAGACTAACCTGGACTTGCAATCAAGATTAACTAAGGCTAACCATGCTATGTCTTAGCTTTCGCTACGTATATCGTGGCATAGCCGAGCTAAGCCACTGCCAATATTTTCCTGGCGCTTCTTCAAGATTGAAAAGGAGAGCTCGCGTGCGCCGCAACCACAGTTGAGGCGGCAGTATGGACGGGGACAATCCTGATAAGCAGGAGGAGGCCTGGAATCAACATCGGAACGAGATGAAGAGGAAACGAATCGCCCATGGGGAAACAGATGAACAGCGCGCCGAACGACTGGCTAAAGGCCGTCACATAGCTAGACAACCAGGCTAGCCTGGACTTGCAATCAAGATTAACCAAGGCTAACCATGCTATGCCTTAGCTTTCGCTACGTATATCCTGGCATAGCCGAGCTAAGCCGCTGCCAATCTTTTCCTGCCGCTTCCAGGGCCTTTAAACATACGAATGCTGCCGTAGCGACGACGGCAATTTGAACTTCGTCGAATCTCGTTGCTAACAAGGTACAAAGTTGGTGAAAAGGTACAAAAAGGCACCGCACGTAGCCAGCAGTCTGCATGTGTGAACGCCGCGCAAGTGCGACAGGCCGCAGACTTCGTCCCGGCGCGACCGCGCCACTGGCGCGCCACCGACACGGCCTCGGGCGGACCATCAGCAAGACTGTCGACGTCGGTGCTGTGTGACAAAGGCGCCGACAAGAAGGAAAAACACTGTATCCCGGCAGTAGCCAGACCGAAATCGGTGTCGTGTTGGCCTAGTGTGAATAAGCCTTTATAACAGTCACATACGGGGCGCGCACGATGGACGAAGCAAACGGTCAAATCACCACAGCTTCGTCCGAGGTAGCTCTGAAGGCCTGCCACTACACGTACTACGCGTCTCGGCGCTAGTGCTGTGACAGGAGACAGCTGGTTGGCGCTTGTACAATTATAGAGCATATTGCTATGTCCCGTGACAGTGGCCTTCACTTTTGGCATGTTTCACCTTGTGGCAGTTTTATGCTGCGACAAAGCTGACTTTAAAAAAAGAACGAATTATGTCGCGCTTCTTAGGCCTTTGCGAAATTTCCTTCTGATTTCAAGCAACCTTCAGAGCTACCTCGGACGAAGCTGCGGTGACTTGAGCCCTTCTTCTTTACGGCTTCCTCAAACACGTGTGCTCATATGACTGCACCGCGTGGTCGCGCCTCGCACTATAAAAAAATATATAGTCATCAATTCAACTGCATGTACATCATGTAACTTCAGTCAGTAACTCACCCTCGGTAAAAATAAACGAATCGATATTGATTCCTTCCCTCTTGCCGTCTGCAGCGCAAACATCTTCCCTCGGCGCAGGACAGCCCGGAGTGGGCGCGGGCGCTCGGAAAATTGAAAGGTCAGAGCTGTCCTCCCTTCATTGGAGCACGCTTGAACCACTAACTTCAAAGTTCTGTACCTCTACATCTTCAACCTTATCTGCTATAGTGTTCTCGGCGTCTTATAAACGCACTTAGCATCCTTGGTGAACTAACCGCGTTTTCTTGTGAATGTCTAACCGTTTTCATAAGCCAATCCCGGTGACATGGTGGTAGGAGGAGCGTTCTCGCATTCTTTCTTCGGGACAGGTAGCATTTTTAGACGCTGTGGAGTCGCTTCGCCACTAGTCTCAAACGCCGCACGTGGTGCCGAACTGAATTCGCAGTACAAGGCACGGTAGAAGTAACAGGAGAACAGCGAACGGACCTTTGTCTTCCAATAACTTCGCTACTTGTGAACATATTGAAAAACTTTTGCAGCAAAGTATTTCTGAAAAGTCTATTTTAACATAAAATACATTTGTTGGCTTCGATAAAAAGCGCTTCAGGGCCACTTTAAATATTGCTGAACAATCGCTGTATAGTAACCGCACCTTTTCGCTACTATTTCCGCGTCGGTGAGATGGGGGAAGCACACGGGAGATCCGTGGGCATTTTCCTGATTTGGTTTATTTGACTTGTAGTTACCCGACTCACACATTTACCCAAATATACATTACATAACTATGACTTACGACCAGCACTCGCTGCTACCTGCTTTTTTTTGGAGTCTCCGGCACGAACTCCCGCCGCGCCTCTCGGGAAGTGTGTTCTGTTTGCCAGAGAGCAAACAGAACACCAATCCCAACTCCTCTTTGACCGCAACCAATCGGGTCACGCAGATTCAAAGGCGCCCTGCAAATCGTGAGCGGGCTTCGCCGAGTTTAAACTCGATGAGAGCCATCTGCCTAAAGAAATATAGCCCAAAGTAACAACACACAGAAAACCACAGAAACAGCCGTTAGGCTTTTGATGAACTAGAGCGAAGAACTATCGGGGTCTAGAAAGAGAAAGTGCTCAAAAGAGCCGGGAGGGCATTCGCCGAACAGTTTGGGAATCAGAAGACGGTTTCAGTCGCCCTTCTGTCGCTAGTACAAAAGGCGGGTGACAACGCGGTCACCTCGCCGGAACCTTAGGCGAAGCGGATGGTGTCCCTCCTGAGATTCCACCAACTGGCCGTTTTGAAAGGAAGATATATATTGAGTGAAAAAAACGACGAGAAAAGAACACTCCTGCGCAACACAGGCGTCGAAGAAACGCAAGGACGGGCAGCTAACCTACAATATTTAATTTCCTATGCTTTCTAAAGTTTATAGCTTTTACGCAAGGTTGCGCCCTCGAGACATTTCCGGGACTTCCGGTGCCAGACGTTCACATGATTGTCGAGGGTTGCGCGAGTAGCTTACCACAGAGATATTAGGTCACAAACTCCATGCGGGTCACGATAACGACAGAAAAGAAGCAAAGCAAAAGCCCCTCCCTTTTCCGCCTCTCATTAGCCCCCAGGCGACGCCTACTGAATGGAAGCATCACCGAATGATTAGTGGCACACAATGGACACTCGCCTCTTCGAAATACGCAAGTGGTCATCTTTATTGGTTGGCTGACACGAGCCCCACTCTTCCCTGCACTTTCCATTTGGGGGAGAGCGGACCAGTTGGTCTGTGAATCGCAGCATGCGAGAACAAAGCGCAGTGATGCCGCTGTTGCAATGCTCTTGAGCCAAGGCCCCGCGGCTTCACATCAGTCCGCACGACATTATGCCTAGGCCCACGGAGCTTTCATCCGAAATGTCCGAATTTCAGATTCGCGAATCATTTGCCGAGCAATGTTTATTACCCATATTCACAGGACAAGTAACATGCGTGCACCATTGTGGTGTTGGCTCACTGCAACTTCCGCTGCGCGCTCCCTAGCTCACTGATCAAGCTATACTCCCCCACGTACAGCTATAAATACATTATTCTCGCATTTTCTCCTGTCCGAGAGAGCAACGCGACGCCTCTGACAACACGCGAATACAGCGGCACAGACGTCGATGTTGGCGACTCCTATAAACGAAACTCAGCTGCGGGGGGAATGTCATGTTCAGCACAAGCCACAAATTGCATCGCCGTGATGTCCGTGGAAGCGCGCCTTATAGAACTCCCGTAGCAGCGTTGGACGGAACGTCTGCGTCAGCGCCTCGTACATCCGTGCATCGAGCGCGAAACAATTCAGGGGACGCGGGCGGCGATAGTTCCCTCAACGGGCATCGGGGCACCGATTTACGACTTCGAGTGCGCTGTTTGGGATCGGACTGCTGGTACGATCTGTTGGGAACTCGGCGCTGACGCCCGTGGTTGTACCTGGGTCGCAAGCCCCAAGGGTAGCGTTGGCCTGGCGGCCTGGGGTACAACTGGAAGCATCCGAAGGTCCCGGCAAAGCATGAGTCGACTGGTAACAACGAAACAACTTGTTTATTTTAACATCGCAAAGAGTTGGCGGTCAGGTTGACCGAAGTAGAGAGACGGGAGAGCACTTCACTCAACAGAAGAAATCGGAGCCCTCCCTTTGGCGTCCGGGGGCAGCTGTTTTTATACTCTCGCAGTTGAGGGCAAGAAGGAACCCCTCAAAAGACGAGCACGTGAATGTACAATGGGCTAATGGTGACGCACACTGTCGTAGCGATGCCGTAGCACCATGTCGAGCACGATCTCGTAGCACCCTGTCGTGGCGCTGCCGGTCGGACACAATGACTGTAATGAGAGGATGGTCCCTGCTTTGGCATCGCCTGTTTCGGGCACAATGACTGGAACGAGATCCCTGCTTTGGCATCGCCTGTTTCGGGCCCAATAACTGGAATGAGATCCCTGCTTTGGCATCGCCTGTTTCGGGCACAATGACTGGAACGAGATCCCTGCTTTGGCATCGCCTGTTTCGGGCCCAATAACTGGAATGAGATCCCTGCTTTGGCATCGCCTGTTTCGGGCACAATGACTGGAATGCGAGGATGATCCCTAGGCGGTCGCATCGCCGCAGTCGCGCCTGGAAACACCTGGCGATGAGTGTTGCGGCGACGACGATCGGGCCAAAATGTCTGCCGCCCCGCCGCAGTCGCGCCGGCAAAACCACGTGTCGCAGGCGAAACGCAACAGACCGCCCCGCCGGGGGAAGGAGATCCCGATGGACAGGGGACTGCATCCGCTGTCCGGAGGGATGTCGCTCGATGATGCTCATAACCGAAGTCGGGCGTCCCTTGACGTTTCTTGAGCGCAGCGCACAGAGAAGGCCTCGTTCTCTCGTTCAGGTTCGCACGGGACACTGCAAAGTGACTTCGGGAGAGTTCACATTTTTGTTCTCGTTCCCGGCAAGCGTTAGAACTACGCTGAAACTCAACCGCTCAGTCAGCAAGCACGGCACAACCCTCACTAAGCCCTGCCAGGCTCTTTCCCCTTTTTATACCACTGCCTAGTTCCTTACAGTAGTCTAGCATCACTCAGAACGCGTCCACAAATTGAAAAATTGCACTAGAAAGCATATCATCACTTTGAAACACTAAACAAAAGCAATATGTTAAAAAAAAAAATCCTGCCTCAGGAAGAAAAACATCAGTAACAAACAATTTCGAGGCTGATTCCTACGTTAGGGGCTTCGACTTAAGCCATCGGCGTTACCGTTGAGACTCCCCTTTTTGTAACGCACCTCAAAGGAATATTGTTGTAAAGCGAGGCTCCAGCGCAGGAGGCGGCCATTTTTGGGAGAGATGGTCTGCAGCCATTGGAGAGGGCAGTGATCCGTCTCAATGATAAACCTCGAGCCGGCTAGATAGCATGACAATTTCTGAACGGCCCACACGAGACACGCACACTCTTTCTCGGTGGCGCTATACGCCTGCTCACGACTGGTCAGCTTACGACTAGCATACAGGACGGGGTGTTCTACTTCTCCATTTTCCCGTTGGCACAGTACAACGCCCATGCCTCGCTCACTAGCATCGCACTGAACAATGAACCCTTTTGTATAGTCTGGCGATCGTAGCACAGGCTGGCTTGTTAGGGCACTCTTTAGGGCGCTAAAAGCTCTTTCCTTTGTCTCGTCCCAGACGACTGTTTGAGGCTCTGTTTTTCTTAGAGCATCCGTCAGGGGAGCCGCGATATCAGAGTACCTGGGGATGTACCTCTGATAGTAGCCGGCGACACCTAAGAACGACCGAATATCGGTCTTGGTGCGCGGTTGCGGAAAGTCTCGCACAGCGGCCACTTTTATTTCAGAGGGGCGGCGACGACCCTGACCAATCACGTGACCGAGGTAGACAACCTCGGCCTGTGCTAACTGGCACTTAGGAGCCTTGACTGTCAAGCCCGCTTCGCGCAGGCGGGTTAGCACTGCCCGCAAGTGTGTCATATGCTCAGACCAGGATGCGGAGAATATCGCTACGTCGTCTAGATACGGTAAAGCGAATTCTTGCTGTCCCCGCAACACTTTATCCATGAGGCTTGAAAAACAGTATGGCGCGTTCTTCAAACCAAAACTCAACACTTTAGGACGGAATGTTCCCATTGGTGAAATGAACGCCGCATACCTACTAGCCTCTTCTGTAAGTGGAACCTGCCAATAACCCCTGACAAGATCTAGGGTGGAAATAAACTGAGCGCTACTAACTTTCTCAAGGCGCTCCTCGATGTTAGGGATCGGATAAATTTGATCCTTAGTGATGGAATTAAGCCTGCGGTAGTCGACGCAAGGACGAGGTTCCTTGCCCGGTACCTCAACTAAAATCAAAGGGGAGGTATAATCACTCTCACCTGCCTCAATAACACCGAGCTGTAGCATTTTCTTTACCTCAGCCTCCATAATATCGCTCTGGCGGGGTGACACCCGATACGCCTTGGATCGTACTGGCTCTGTGGAGGTAAGTTCTATATCATGAGTAAGTACAGAAGTCCTACCAGGCCTCTCAGAGAACAGACCTTGAAACTCTTGTAATAGCTGGTGTAGTTCGGTTTTCTGCTCGGGCGACAGCGGTGCTTTACTGATAAGGTCACTAATGACTTGACCGGTGTCTTCCCTGTTCGTCACTGAGCCTAGTCCCGGAAGCTCGACCGGAAGCTCTTCAGGAACGTTTACCATCAGGCACACCACTGCTTCCCTTTGTCTATAAGGTTTGAGCAGATTACAGTGGTAAACTTGCTGTGCTTTCCGCTTTCCTGGCAGACTTACCACGTAGTTAACGTCCGACAGTTTCTGAACAATTCGCGCTGGGCCCTCCCACTGCACGTCTAGTTTGTTGTTTAGCGATGTGCGCAATATCATGACCTCATCGCCAACCTCAAAACGACGGGCCCTGGCTGTCCGATCATAATAAACCTTGGCCCTCTGCTGGGCCTTTGCCATTGCTTCACCTGACAACTCCTGTGCCCTTCTTAAGCGTTCGAGGAGCTTAAGCACGTACTCCACCACGACTGGGTCGTCGCCCCTACCTTCCCATGATTCTCGAAGCATGCGAAGCGGAGATCGAAGCGAGCGACCGTACACCAGTTCAGCTGGCGAAAACCCCGTAGCCGCATGCGGCGCGGTCCTTAAAGCAAACATCACCCCAGGCAGACACAGCTCCCAGTCAGTTTGATGTTCAAAACACAAGGCTCTCAACACGCGCTTCATGACGGAGTGGAGCTTCTCAACGGAATTCGACTGTGGGTGGTACACTGAGCTGTGTAACAGCTTTACCCCACACCTTTCGAGAAAAGTTGTCGTCAAAGCGCTAGTAAACACTGTGCCCTGATCTGATTGGATTTCCGCAGGAAAACCAACTCGCGCAAATATGGACAGTAGTGCATTGACTATCTCAACTGAGCTGAGTTCTTTAAGCGGCACTGCTTCAGGGAACTTTGTCGCTGGGCAGATCACAGTCAAAATGTGTCTGTACCCCGTGGCTGTTACCGGCAGAGGTCCCACAGTATCAATAACGAGCCGTCTAAAAGGCTCCGTAATGATAGGTACCAATTTCAACGGCGCCCTTGATTTGTCCCCTGGTTTGCCCACCCGCTGACAAGTGTCACATGTCCTCACGAAATGGTCTGCGTCCCGAAAACACCCTGGCCAATAGTACTCTTGCAAGAGACGGTCCTTAGTTTTCTTAACTCCTAGGTGTCCGGACCACGAACCCCCGTGTGACAAGCGCAACAGATCCTGACGATAGCATTGAGGCACGACCAGCTGATCGAACTCCACTCCTCGGCGGTCTAGATACTTCCGGTACAGGACTCCACCCCTTTCCACAAAACGCGCAGTTTTCCTGGCGATACCTTCTTTGACATTGCAGCGCACGTTTTCCAGGCTGCCATCCTTTTTTTGCTCGGCTATCAAAGCCGACCGGCTGACTTTTAGCAACCTATCAAGTCCGTCTGACGTAGGCGCGATGAGCAAATCAGTAGATAGCTCTTCTAACTTTCCCGAATCGGGATTTTCCTCTCCAGTATCTGGTGCCTTTAACGTTACAGACTCAAGTTTATTCAGTTCGGGCGTGCTCTGAATATCAGCTTGCTGCGCCTCTGACCCTTTTTCGTTGTTTGATAACGTCGGCCCCGCAACTACCGCCTTTGCAGCGAGCTCCCGAACCTTCGATCTGGTTAAGGCCTGAACACTAGCTTCACCAAACAAAAGCCCCTTCTCGCGCAGGAGGTGATCGGACCTGTTTGAAAATAGGTACGGGTACTGGGGTGGCAGCATAGATGACACTGCCGCCTCTGTCTCAAGCGCTCCGAAAGGTCCTTCAATAAGCACCTTTGCTACTGGCAGACACACGCTATTGGATTCCACGGCTTGCTTGATCCACGCGCACTCGCCCGTGAACATATGGGGTTCTACGTAAGATGGGTGAACTACATCCATCGTAGCTGCGGAATCGCGAAGCACTCGGCACTCTTTCCCGTTCACGAGGAGGTCTCGCATGTAAGGCTCGAGAAGCTTCATGTTCTCGTCCGTGCTGCCTATTGAAAAAAACACAACTTTTGGTGTTGTTTCCGGACACTGCGCCGAAAAGTGACCCGGCTTCTGGCACGTATAACAAAGGCCCGCTCTCCTCATCTCGAACCGCTTTCTGCGTTCGGCTTCGGCTGCCGTCTCTTTACGTTTGGTCGGATTGCTTTCACTCGCATCCTCACTACGCGTGTCCCCCTTAAATCTCATGGGCGTGAACCTTGGCCTCTCAGACTTGGAGCCAAATTCACCCTTTTGACCGTCCTTAGCTCCGCGAGCTCGACGCGTCACAAACTCCTCGGCTAGCTCAGCGGCTCTAGCCACCGTACTCACGTCTGGCCTATCCAAGACCCAGTATCGCACGTTCTCCGGTAACCGACTATAAAACTGTTCTAGCCCGAAGCACTGCAGAACTTTATCGTGGTCACCAAACGCTTTCTCTTCTTTGAGCCACTCCTGCATGTTCGACATAAGCCTATACGCAAACTCTGTATATGACTCACTTCTGCCTTTCTCATTTTCCCGAAACTTCCGACGGAACGCCACCGCAGACAGCCGGTACTTTTTTAGCAGACTCGATTTTACTTTGTCGAAATCCTCTGCTTCCTCTCTATCCAAGCGAGCGACTACGTCGGCCGCCTCGCCGGGTAACAAAGTGAGCAAGCGCTGTGGCCACGTTTCCCGAGAGAACCCCTGCTTCTCGCACGTTCGCTCAAAGTTAACCAGGAACAAACCAATGTCCTCTCCAAGCTTAAACGGCCGCATCAGGTCAGTCATTTTGAACAATACGCGTTCTCCTGCACCGTGTGCCTGACTTCCATTACGAGCGCGTTCCATCTCTACCTCAAGACGCTTCATTTCCAAAGCGTGTTCGCGCTCTTCTTTTTTCTCTTGTTGCTCTCGCTCTTTCTGTTCTTTACGTTCACGCTCTTCTTTTTCTTTCTGTTCTTTACGTTCACGCTCTTCTTTTTCTTTCTGTTCTTTACGTTCACGCTCTTCTTTTTCTTTTTGCTCTTTAAGTTCGCGCTCCTGTCTTTTTGACCTCTCCTCAATAGTCTCAAGGCATTCCGACAGCTCGTCATCCTCAGCCTCTAACTCAAGAATAGCCTTTAGCAGTTCAGGTTTTCTTAGTTTGTCTGAGACATCCAGACCCAACTCTCTTGCAAGCTCCAACAATTTCGGTTTGCGCAACGACTTCAAATCCATGGCTGCTCTGAATGCTGCTTTCTCTACTGCTTACTATTGTCTTGCCGCAACTAACCCGGCAGCAACGACAACCACAATTACCAGCTCTGTTTCTAACACTAACAAAAGCCTGGCAAAGCTCAGAAGAAGAAAGTCCCGCACTCACCAAACCTCGCAGGCAGGAATTCCGCGCAGTCGTTCCGCTGCAGGCAACCAGTCGTCACACAGGGCTCGTTGCACTGCTCCCGGATCGTCGTTGAGCTGCTCAGCATACCGTCAACTGCATCTCTTCGCTGCTGGCCTCCGTTGTCGCGATCTCACCGCTGGCAGACAGTTGTTTGAAGTCGTAGGCGATCTCACCGCTGCCAACCAGATGTTTGGGATCTGACTGCTGGTACGATCTGTTGGGAACTCGGCGCTGACGCCCGTGGTTGTACCTGGGTCGCAAGCCCCAAGGGTAGCGTTGGCCTGGCGGCCTGGGGTACAACTGGAAGCATCCGAAGGTCCCGGCAAAGCATGAGTCGACTGGTAACAACGAAACAACTTGTTTATTTTAACATCGCAAAGAGTTGGCGGTCAGGTTGACCGAAGTAGAGAGACGGGAGAGCACTTCACTCAACAGAAGAAATCGGAGCCCTCCCTTTGGCGTCCGGGGCAGCTGTTTTTATACTCTCGCAGTTGAGGGCAAGAAGGAACCCCTCAAAAGACGAGCACGTGAATGTACAATGGGCTAATGGTGACGCACACTGTCGTAGCGATGCCGTAGCACCATGTCGAGCACGATCTCGTAGCACCCTGTCGTGGCGCTGCCGGTCGGACACAATGACTGTAATGAGAGGATGGTCCCTGCTTTGGCATCGCCTGTTTCGGGCACAATGACTGGAACGAGATCCCTGCTTTGGCATCGCCTGTTTCGGGCCCAATAACTGGAATGAGATCCCTGCTTTGGCATCGCCTGTTTCGGGCACAATGACTGGAACGAGATCCCTGCTTTGGCATCGCCTGTTTCGGGCCCAATAACTGGAATGAGATCCCTGCTTTGGCATCGCCTGTTTCGGGCACAATGACTGGAATGCGAGGATGATCCCTAGGCGGTCGCATCGCCGCAGTCGCGCCTGGAAACACCTGGCGATGAGTGTTGCGGCGACGACGATCGGGCCAAAATGTCTGCCGCCCCGCCGCAGTCGCGCCGGCACAACCACGTGTCGCAGGCGAAACGCAACAGCGCGCCACGGACTGCGACTCGGCCGAGCGTTGTCGCCCAACGACAGCGGTGGTGCTACATCACGACGGCTGGTAGCGTTTCTGTGCCGGGCCTTGACCGCGGGACCATGACTCTTGTTCGAGAAAGCCGTGAATGAGAACTGGAGGACCCCGTGCAGCAGGGGTCTAAAGCAGACCTTAGTTAGAGGGTCTGGGGAGACGGACTTCGGAACGCGTCGAGTGCGCAGCGTGCAATAAATAAGCCGCGTTTACCCCGGTCCAAGTCTCTTCTCATCGATGAACAAAAGAGCCGGCTTTCTCTGCGGAGTTCAGCACTGAAGAAAAGGAGGCTCGCAAACATCAAATTGTCTCCATTCTGTTTCTAATACACAGCAAGCAGGAAACGATCTTAAAGGATCGATATCTAGAGCAAGCGCTCCAAACAACGTGTTCACAATGATCCACCGGTCTCTCGCTATGCCTGTGCACATGTTTTGAGATTCCTATCCAAGAACGCACCGAGTGTGTTCACCCTAAAATTTTCTGTTTCGTCAGTCTTCATTTTCCGTACCCTCCATGAAGCATTTTCATGTCGCAAAAAAAAAATAGTTTAAATTAAGCTGCGACCCCGAGCACGCGCGGACCACGTAACGGAACTTTCTCGCTTTGCAAATTCCTGTGCAACGTGTTTTTCTACACTACATTAGTTCAGGCCAATAGACTTAATTTGGGAAATTTTAAAGAAAATTGAGGATAACCTCGTTAAAAAAAATTTGGAGCGCCATTCATTCAACCATAGGCCTATCCTTGAGCACTTCCTTTAAATTTCAACGACTTTTGTGGCAACAGGCTGACAGTATTTGAAAGCTTCTTTTCACAGATGGAGAGAAAAAAAAATGTCCACTTATGACCAATATTAGGTAGTGTTCGAGATTCGCGATTGCACCTCATCATATAGTCATATTATGCAATGACTTAAAATCGATGCTATTGACGCGTACGCTATCATTAAATATTTTTAGAGAGCCGCAGTCACGACACCTCTTGTTGAGCCAGCCAAAATTCGCAAAAAGCACTTCTGACTGACCGGGGCTTTCATATTTTTTTCCGCGAGGACAGTTCTTCTTTCTCGCGAAAGTAATACTGATTTCAGCTTTCTTGGCCCTCAAGCAGCAAGGAATATTTTTTGTTGTTGTTGCAAATTAAAAATGGCCGCCGGGCATCCTTGGCTGAACTTACGTCAACGCGCGCTGCTGCTTCGATCACGAAAGCTAATGCTCACCGCTAGCCGCAGTATCTCTGTCGAGCGGCATCAACGAGCAGCTCCTTCACACCGCACCTGCGTCCGCGTCGCAGGTTCGGCGTCAGCAAGACTTCCCTGCAACCTTCATGACATGACGCGTCGATCCAGCTTAGCGCCGTGCGCTCTACGCCAGATGGCGTTATTATGACGGAATTAGCACAGCTCAGAGAGAATGCAACCGTGTATGACTAGTTTCCTACGTAGAGGGAATTCGATTACCTTCTTGAGGCGAATCAATGACCGCACTGTTCACAGCACTTCGCCCTCGGTCAAGCCACCTTGCTGGGGCTCCGATTCTGATGTCCAGCCTCCGAACCCACCTACGATGCGATGACGGGGCAATAGGGAAACATGGGTCCACACTGTTACCATGAAAGTCATCGACGTCGGCTCCTTGCCGCAGTTAGTGGGCTCTCCGTGACGGTCAGTTTGTCGAGGTCGGGAGCCGGGCCTTGGCGGTCGTTACCGCTTGCACAGAATGCGGCGATTGTTGTCACCTCGAAGGGAGCTTCCTTGTTTACCCGCAAATAGTCGGCGTCGGGGGCCGTCGCCGTCTGGGCGGGTGGTGGCGAAGGGGTCACCTCCTGGGAAGCACCTAAAGAATACCCATTGCCCTTTTGATATGCGACACTTTGCAGAACACCGAACAGTGGATGGAGCATGGCCCCCGAGGTCGAGCGTGCTTTCGGAGTCCATGGATGCAGGAAAGCCACAGCTACCTGCAAAATGGGGTACATAAAACATCGCTTCCCAGAAGGCGCGGAATATCCACAAGTTTCTTTTTCGATCTTTTTGTCTTAATTTTTCTGACGTTGCCAGAAGCGCAGGCTATAGGTATGCTAACGCTGCGGGTGCAGACGAGAGGCTTAATTCGCAGCATGTTTAGTTTGCAAGTGGTTCCTGCCATTCGCCAGCCGTCTTCGCTAAAAAAATATGTGCAGCCTCTAGGTTGGCTGAAGTTATCTATTTTCGAAACAATCCGAGCGTTATAACTTGTTTGTAAATGCGCTCCCAGATTCAGTCTTTTTTAACGACCGAAAGTGGTCATTAAAATATAAGCCAATGATTTCATTTTTAATGTCCTTCATATATACCTTTTTTCGATATACTTATGTTCCTACTTCGTTTCATCCGCCGGCACGATAAAGGCGATCGCCAGACAAGGCGGGAAGATTACATTGATCTCTAATTCCCATTCTCCCCTATTCAGTCCGCGTCCGTGTAATGTCGTTTCTCTAATACTATTCTTAATACTAGCGTCCAGCAATTGCGTTGATGGAAATTAGAAATAAATTATGGGGTTTTACGTGCCAAAACTACGATTGATGATAAGGCACGCCGTAATCGGCGACTCCGGATCAGTTTTCACCACCTGGGGTTCTTTAACGTACACCTAAATCTAAGTACATGGAAATGCTGCCACCGTGGTCGGAATTCGATCCCGCGACTTCGTGCTTAGCAGCGCAACTGATGGGCATTTGCTGGCGGAAGACAAGACAGTCGTACTATGGCACGTTGCGAGCCGCTGCTCGGTACGTATGGCGTGGTCCGGACGCGCTCCGAAGAAACCTCGCGCTTTCGAGGAAGGTGGCGTCGTAGAATATGAGCCCTTCGTAGTCGCCAGCGATCGAGTCCCGCAACACGAACCCTGCACACCACGTACCGTGGCACGGCCGCTGCAGTCGCCGGACGCGCGACACGTTCACCTGGAGTGGCCGTATGCTTGTTCTCGGGGATGGCTTTTCTCGAGAGGGGGGCGGGGGGGGGGGGGGGGGAGGGGTGACCAGCTGCACGACTGATGTAGGCTGCACGTGCGTCCGCAGGGCCCGTGCCACGTTAAGAACAGAAAATGAATTCGAACGTTTACAACATAACGGTCTCTTATGCTACCGAATACCTTGACTGCAACGGATTGTGTGCGGTCAACGTCTCCTCGCTGTCTAGCGTAGAATTTCTACATTAATATCCTGAAGCGGGATGTCGGCGCCAGTATCTATATTCATCTGCGCTCAATGGTGCTTCAACCATTGTGGGGAATGCTGGCAAGCACGCAGATCTGCCTAAATTTTGTTCTTCCTTGGCATCGAACTACCTTCCTTGTTTATTCCATTGTTGGCCTTCTTGCACGTTGCTTCCTGCTCACAGCGAAATCGTTCTATGGCGATAATTACTCTCATTTAGCCTCCGCTTTCTGCGATTGGAATATTTTTCTGCAGATTACAAGCAAACGCTGTTATATAACATAAAAGAAAACCGCGGTGTACTGAACCTTTAAAGACGATAAGCGATTTTAATGCTATAAACAACCTGTCTTATGATTGTTGGGATGGTGAACGTCGCCAATCATCTCCGAAGGACGAATGCACTGTCAATTTCTATTTTCTTGTTTCTGCCCCAATGTAGACACAAATATTTTTTTTGGTAGCATTGCTGTTTTTGCTTGAGATGCTGCTTTTTCGGGAATAATAGCAATGGGACTGATAAAATATTTGCATTGATGTCCAGTGAATTTCGCTGCTTTTATACCATTTTCGCACCTTTTGAAGCAATCCAGTTTTTCTTTACAAGCATTACATTCTCTGCGCATTTGTTTACCGGAAGCTATAGGCTCGCAACAGATCAGCTTCAGCAATAGAGAAGCGTGTAAACATCATCGCCATCATCGCAAGCTCGTATGACACTCCGATAGCTCTCCCGTTTCACGCGCTGGGAAGCCGCCTTCAAAGCCTATCTCATCCGGGTGACGTCACGCTAGCGTGCGGGGGTCTTGTTGCACTCTCTCTCTATCTATTACTCTTTTAGAAGTGGTTTTGAACTTTCCTAGATGATATTTCAGTGCTCAGGCGCCAGGGTTGCCAAGTTTCGCGGTTCCTTGCCAAATTGGCTGTTATAGAGGCTCTCGGCAACCAAAAATCGTGCTTGGCGACTTGGCATTTCTCTGCCTACTTTTGGCGGCGGTAATTCGTGTAGGTAGTGTCGGAATCACACTCCGCCCGACGGGCCCCTCGTAGCAACAGCCCCAAACGCCAGATCATGACGCCGTGCCTTTGTGTGTTTCAAGCTTGGGAAGTAAATTCAAGAGCTGAAAATATATATCGTACAGCTGATATATGATCAGTGGGCCTCTTCGACTTGTCCTTGGCTCTGCAGGATTGCCTTAGATCTTTCATATGCAAATCTTGCTGGCTGAAATCAACGCCTCGAGCAGTCCGGGACTGTCATGAACGGATACATAATTAAAGAAAGTCCAAGCACCTCCCTCTGAGTAACAGGAATTAGGCAATGTTTAAGGCAATGCTTTTGCGTCTTTTGTAGGACAGAAATAATAGATAGTGCCCGAATATTACCCCTAGGCATGGCTAAGTCTATAGAGAATCTCTAAGACCACCATTTATGGCGCCAGGAACGACTGCAACAACTGATAACACGTCATGACAGTCATGACATTACAGGTGCCAATGTATACGTCACTATGCGACTGCGTACGAGGGAGAGTAGGGCGTGTGAACGTTTAAAATGAAGTCACAGTGGTGCAAGCACGGCGTGCAACGAGCTTATTGCACGGAAACTGGCGACACCGCTTCAGCTATGAGAAAGCACGCAAGCGTGCGGCTGACATCATCACAGAACGTCGGCTGGTCATTATGGTAAATTATGATGCAATAATATGTGATAACATTTGTTTTGTTCTGTTATTTTTGTTTGCCATCTTTGCAGCAGGCAACTACAGGTCCTTTTCGCCTTTTTCTTCTTTATTTTGGTGTAAACAAAATGGGCAATTCTTGGTTTCTCCCACCGTGGCGGCATCTATTTTTTTTTTTTTTTGGCTACTAATTAAAGCTTTTGCCGTAGTTGGGGCGACTTTCCTGTCTACTGCTTCTACCGAAGACTTGGCAATTTAACCCAGTCGGGCACGGCCGCTCGATGCAAAGGAGTTTCACTGAGCGGCCGTCGTCGCTAGGGCATCTCTGTGCCTTCTTCAAGGACCGAGAGAAGGGGGGTCGTGGTACGCGACACCCCAAAGCAGGCGCCGCCGCGGCCAGCGTGTCTTCGGCCACCCGCGCGTTGCTCTGCACGTAGCGTTCGCCCCCCCCCCCCCCCCCCCCCAGCGAAAGCACCTCGTCTCGACACATCACTAGACGCCGGCGCCGCGAGGCATCGGCGCCCATTGCCTCCGCTGCCACCGGGGCCGCCCGGCCGTTATTGGTCGCTGTTTATGTGCACGGAAAGGTGGTTAGAAAGACGTATAAGGAAATACAAGTGCGGGCGAAGAAAAAAAAAAACTTGGATTTCTTCTTTTTCGTTTTCGCCGCGAACTAGTGGCCACGCAGGCGTCGTGTGCGCGGAAACGAACCGGGTTCCTCGCGGTACGAGCAAGTTGTCAACGATTGTCCGTGCTCCCAAATGTCCTTTTTGTCCGCGCTGCGAAAACTCGCTTTTCGAAAAGAATGTAACGTGCCTTAACGAGGCAAATAGTTCAGATACAAAAAAAGGAGGTACGGAAAAAAAAGAAACGGATATGTCTGTTCCCTTTTGTTGGCCACATTTCTTCCTACCCTTTTTTTTTTTTTTGTAGCAGTTTGATACCAACTAGCTTAAGAGCAAACCCTAATGCACCATCTAGCCCGTCAAGGCGTATTCCGTCTTTTGGAGCTTCCGGACAGCACGAAGTTTTCACGCGATGTTCGGTTTCCTTTTGCCTATAAATCACACCGATCTTGTTAAGGGGGGAGTTCCGCAAGGGTTGTCGTGCGGCGATGAAGGCCAGTGTGCGACGGTGTGGTCGATGCTGGGGAACTACCGCACAATATCGATTATACTAGTATTTGCTAAAGGTATTGAGAAAATGTTGACCCGCCGTGGTTGCTCAGTGGCTATGGTGTTGGGCTGCTGAGCACGAGGTCGCGGGATCGAATCCCGGCCATGGCGGCCGCATTTCAATGGGGGCGAAATGCGAAAACACCCGTGTACTTAGATTTAGGTGCACGTTAAAGATCCCCAGGTAGTCGAAATTTCCGGAGTCCTCCACTACGGCGTGCCTCATAATCAGAAAGTGGTTTTGGCACGTAAAACCCCATAATTTAATTTTTTTTAATTTTTTAAAATGTTGAATTTCCGTTTCTCAAATTTTTTTCAATAAAGCTGATATTACTAGTAATTCCCAGTTTAGTTTCCGGAAAGGAAGATCTGCGGAGTTACCTCTGTTAAGGCTCAAAGAGTTCATTTTAGACAACATTGACAACAAACTCTAAACATTAGGTTTGCTCGTGGATTTCACTAAACTTTTCATTCACTTGACCACAATTTACTATTGCATAAGCTAGAAATGTATGGTGTTCGGGGCACTCCTCTGGCTTTAGCTAAATCATAGTTAATAGATAGATAACAATGCGTGTGTCTGGGCAACCATCGCTCATCTGCATTGCCGATTAGTAGAGGTGTCCCGCAGAGAACTGTATTAAGCCCACTTCTTTTTAATGCCTTTATAAATGGCACTGTAATCATTGTCATGACAGTGAAATTTATTATATATGCTGATCCACAGCTTTACTGTCTTGCCAAAATGCAGATGAGTTGGCAGAAAAATGTAATCTATTATTAGATAACATGAAATCATGGTCACTGTCAAGTAAACTTCAAGTTAACCCCAGGAAAACAGAAGCAACAATTTTCAGAGCTAGAAACAAGACATTGGACATTAAACAAGATATGATGTCCGCAGCACAGAAAATTGTTGATGAATAGAAGATCCTTGGTGAGACATATTCATCTCATCTAAGTCGGGATTCTCACATAAATAATTTATGTAAGAAACTTTCTTTAACTAAGGGAATTTTATCGCGTTGCCGAGAAATTAACCCGTCACAAATAAAAGTTGCAATGTATCATGCGCTATTTGAATCACACATAAACTACTATAGATTGGTTTGGCTTACTATAACTCAGCGTAATATAAATAGAATACTGCTTTTACAGAACAAAGCTCTCCGTCACATTGCTAACATTGGTTATTCATTTCCGTCCTGTACATACTTTCGCACTCACAGGATAATTAAAATCCCAGATATGCATGAGTTTCGCATCCTGCGTTCATTTTACATCTGCTCTTCTTCATTGAAACACTTCATTGAGACTACTATATTTCTGCAGCGCAACAGCCATCTCATAAATACTCATAATGTGGAAGACTGGCTTATACTCCGTTTTCGTACCGACTATAAACACCAGTACACGTCGCAACTTCCGAGAAATGGCACGCGAGCACAGCTGGCGTAACAAGCGCCGACTAACGAAACACATGCGCAAAACCTAAAAGCCAGGAACGGTCGGGATCATGTCAGTGCTCGAACACGTGCGCGACGCGACCAGATTCCCAAGAACAGAAGGCCATGTGGCGCCACAAACAACCACTTGTTTGTAAGCCAAACTGTCACTGAGGAGCACGGGATAATTGTCCACCCGCCAAGGTCGGCCCCGTGTTCGGGCCGTAAGTCGAAGGAAACGTTCCCTCGGCGCCCCGGAACCGAGACAAAACCGTAGGCTCTTGCGCGGTTCTAAGAACCCACACGCCGGTCAGCACGCGCATACTCCAAGGTCACCGGCAGAGCACCGCGGAAGTCAGACGTGCACGCCTATAACGGCGTTTGACGCCCATTCGGGGAACCTGAAGCTGTGAATCAGTTCACAGCCGCCAGCCCGCCGCGCGCAAAGAAAGCGACTGCGGGGATTTCGAGGAAGCGCAACGCGACGGGGGTTCGACGCTCCCTTTTCACTGTCATGCGGTGCAACCGCTACTGTGGTGCTGGTGGTCCACTCCGCCACTCCGCTCTCCGAGCTCTGCGGTAGTGTTAGGGTTGCCGGCAGCGTGGTTACTCTGCTTGCGTGCAAGACCCCGCTTTGTGTCAACCGTTGACAGCCATTACCCAAGTGTGCCAAACAAGCTCGTCGAGACGCCATGCCCACTACTGCCCAGATGGCCCGCGCCGTGTTTTTGCGTTTGTTTTGCCGCCGCCCGTAGCGGCGCTTACAACCAGTCTTTGAAACATAAGCTTCCATTTATTCTAAATAAACATAATGGTTTAGACAAACGCACAGTCAATATATTACGCGAAATATTTCTGAACTACTAATTTATTTATTCATTCAATTTATGTATTAAAATGGGGTCTTCATTTGTAATGGACTTTCTTCTACAGAACAGGTTACTCTGGTTTCGGATCCCTTATGAATTATTGTTTTATTTTTGTTAATTGGTATCGATATAACTGATGGTATTTCATACTATTGCGTTTAATTTTTGTATTAGTGGTGCTACCATTTCTGTCTATTAGTAAAATTAGTGTTACGTATTATGGTAAAATTGCACTTCGTTAGTCTCTTCAATTTACGTATGTTGTGCATTGCAAGACAAATGCATTGTTTTTTTTTCTATTTTGCGAGTAATAGTACGCATTCTTAATTAATGTATAATGATAGTCTTCTATCTGTATAAATAACATTCACGTGTGATGTTTTTAAAACATCTGTTCCCAGTTTACCTGTCCCATGTATGTATGGTCTCCTGGGCCCCCTCAAGCTGTTTTCTTTCAGCTTTTAGCCCAGGAGTCCAGCCAGGATATTTCCTGGTAAATAAAGAGAATTGCATTAAATATAAACGTAAATGCAGGGCAGAGCCTGTGCCTCAAGTGTTATTTGTGACGTAACTATAAATGAGTCTACCATGAAAATTACCCTTCGTATATCTCATTCCAATATAAAACCAAGTTATGCCCTATCTTCAGTAGTAATCCGTTATTTTGCTTTCTCATGGCGCGTTACCGCCGGCTCCACCTTGCGCATCGGCCAGGAGTTTGTGCGGCTGCAGCGGTGAAAGCTGACGCCGTGGTACTAAAACGTAATTATTAATGATTGTAAAATAAAACTGCCTCGCGTATGCACCGTCAGATTATAGTTTGCGCGGTATTTTCAGCCAGTAATTCGTAATTGATTTCTTCTCACGTCGCCATTTGGCGACCTCACTTTGGAATTAGAGAGTTCTTACCACGGTAAAAAACCGACGACGTTGTCAAACGATGGCGCCTGCACGGAAACCCGGAACAGCATGTACGACCAAGTTCGCCGGTGAGAACACGCAGGTGGTGTGGGTGATTAATCATAATAATCAAGACTGCCAACAAACAGGAGCTTACTAACTCTGGAGCCTTAATAGGAAGCTTTACCTCGGGTGCTCCTATCTAAATACATGTAAAAGGGGAATTCGTTTTTCTCGGCGACCACTGCACCGAAACTCACAAGGTTTGCTGCACTTAAAAGAAAAACTTAAAATCTAGTGACTGCTCGTTTGGAATTTTTCAGTTAGGTCATCAATTTTTATTAAAAATTGGCAACAATCAGAAATGTTCAAAAAATTAAACTATCGAGTTTACAACTCTGTAACTCAACAACGAAAGAACATAATGCAATTCTGTGAATTGCATCTAATAGCACATCTAAACCGGACAAAATTGATATGTAACGCATGAATATAAAAAAATTTAATAATGTGGAAATACAGCTTTTGCAGTACCTTTGTAACCAACGTAACAAATTCACGTAGAATGTAAAATGAGATGTCGAAATTGTGCGCTTTGAACGATCTAATGGATGTCGTTTACAGAACCGCAATATCTGTTCTTGATGCAGAGCTATGAATTTGTAAGGTTCCTGCTTCTATTTTTTTTCAAACGGTTGAATATTTGAAAATCTTTTTAACAAAATTCAGGCACTAAATCGAAATTCGGCTTCCAACAGTCACTAGAATTTGACTTTCTCTCTTAAATGCAACTAATTTCATTAAAATCGGCCCAGGGGTTATTTCAGAAAAACGTTTTTGCGTTTTACATGTATTTGAATTGGCTGCGTTGGAGTTGATACCGAGCTAAAGCTTCCTCTTACTGTGAGGCACGCTGTAGTGGAGGACTGCGGATTAATTCCGACCACCTCGGTTTTTTTAGCATGCACGCCATATCCGGTACACGGGCGTTTTTGCATTTCACACGTCCATGGAAATGCGACCGCCGCGGCCAGTGTTAAAGGGACCCTAAGCCACTTTTTATTGAATTGGAGAACGGCATTTAAACTGATAAATAGGCTATTTCAGAAATAGTTTGCCGCAAAAGCTACTTCAATGCGTTGAGCAGAAGCGGAGTTATTGGCAATTAAACATGGCCTCCACTGTTCTCCCGTTCCTTCTTTAATGCATTGCACCGTGAAAGCTACGGCGGAGTCCACTGGAGCGTGCCCACAACACTCCGCTTTTTAGATGCCACCGTGGCGCGCAGGCCAGATTTAATTTTGGATGATAACGTATGAGTCGCAAGGGAATACATCTACTTAGGGCAGGTAGTGACGACGGATCCGGATCATGAGACGGAAATAATCAGAAGAATAAGGATGGGCTGGGTTGCGTTTGGCAGGCATTCTCAGATCATGAACAGCAGGTTGCCATTATCCCTCAAGAGAAAAGTATGTAATAGCTGTGTCTTACCAGTACTCACCTACGGGGCAGAAACCTGGAGGCTTACGAAAAGGGTTCTACTCAAATTGAGGACGACGCAACGAGCTATGGAAAGAAGAATGATGGGTGTAACGTTAAGGGATAAGAAAAGAGCAGATTGGGTGAGGGAACAAACGCGAATTAATGACATCTTAGTTGAAATCAAGAAAAAGAAATGGGCATGGGCAGGACATGTAATGAGGAGGGAAGATAACCGATGGTCATTAAGGGTTACGGACTGGATCCCAAGGGAAGGGAAGCGTAGCAGGGGGCGGCAGAAAGTTAGGTGGGCGGATGAGATTAAGAAGTTTGCAGGGACGGCATGGCCACAATTAGTACATGACCGGGGTTGTTGGAGAAGTATGGGAGAGGCCTTTGCCCTGCAGTGGGCGTAACCAGGCTGATGATGATATACGCCACGACTTCCACCTTTAGTGCCTACGACGCGCTAGAAATGAGCCAAACGCGGTTATTCTTAGCGTGTTGCAGTGCGCTTAGCCAGTGGACTCGTGGCGGCACCCAGCGGCGACCGCGGTATCTGCGCCATGTAGCCGGCCGCAGCCTGCTGTCGGCTATCGGTGAGTAGCAGCCGTACAAGGAAATGACGAGATAAAGCGTCCGATGACGAATTAAAGTGTCCAGAAGGGAGTGAGGCCTCGTCCTTCTGTTGAAAAGAGAGCGTTTGAGAGAAAGGTGACTTCGTGATCCGCTTGCGACCTCCACGCGCCGCGCACGAGAGCTAAACTTGACTGAGACGTTCACAGCAGCGTGCGCTACCCGCGGACTTTCTTTTGTCACCAAACTCGGGGGACCAGATGCTTTCAGCTCCCGAGCCGTTGTCAGATGGGAAGAGGACTTGGCACCGGAAGGGGCCGTGTCCATAAGCTTACATGTACTCATCAACTTAGCATCATTCGACACATTGACCCCGGCTCCCAACGCTTTGAACAGGACCGCATTACATGCGCTAGGTACTACCAAAACAAGTTACAAAAAATGTTGCTTCGGAGCTCTTCCTAATGGTAGTTCACAGTATCACTCCAGCTGTAACTTCTAGCACGCTGAAGCTTTATTTGTCATTTCCAAGAGTGTGTGTGGGGGGGGGGGGGGGGGGGGGTGGACGTCCGTAAGGCAGATACAGGGCACCATGCACTCCCTTGTCTTTCGGCGCTGAACGCACGCTCGCACAAGCGCGGGCATTGCGTCGCCTCGAGAGATGCGTGGCGATTCAACCGCCGCGGTGGCTTCGCGGTTGTGGTGTTACGCTGCTAAGCACGAAGTCGCAGGTTCACATCTCGGCTGCGGCGGCCGCATTTCAATGGAGGCGAAATGAAAAAAAAAAATCCGTATCCCGTGCATTATGGAGGCACATTTAAGATCCCCTAGTGGTCAAAATTAATCCGGAGTCCTCCACTAAGTCGTCCCTCGTAATCAAATCGTCGTTTCGGCACGTAAGACCCCAAAATTCAATTCATTCTTCTTCTAGCAGGGCAGTGCGCTCTGTCTCATTGGCGGCTTTCGCTGCCTGTCGTGCGGCCTTCAGCCGGTTTTCTTCTAGCTGAGCAGCGTCCACGTGCAACAGTGCACAGTATGGTGTGGTGTGATGAAGTGTGCCATTGCGAACGTGCACTACACCCACTTTTGAGAGTGTGTGTAGCATCGTCCCCAACCAATCAGCTTCGCCGGTTCCCATTTTATGATTACATCTACTCTCGATTGCAGGCTCCGTTACGCTCAATTAAGGGCTCCGTGTCAGAAAAAAATCCCGTGTCGGCATCGGACCTCTTTTACGGAGAAATCATTCCAAAATACAACCACGCAGGCCCTCCCCGTGGCGCAGAGGCGCTACGGATCTAATTGAATTCCTCAAAGTAAGGTGCCTAGACAAATCGTAAAGTACCACCTAAACACAACCTGCTGACATGAAAGCGTCGGAATTTACTTTGAATATGCCAGAAAACATAATTCCGTTACGCGGAAACTCATGCGCAAACGCCTTTTCCGAGCAGCACGGCCAGCTCGGGTTGCGTACAATCGCGCTAGCCTCCGCGCATCCGAATAAATGTTGCGGTTGCCGGGAAGCGTGACAAGTAGTCAGGGATCTTTAAAATCTATCGCGTTCCACTATCAGAGGCTAATCTTAAACGACCTCCAAATCTCTGATCCCGCGACCTCGTGCTTAGCAGAGCAACAAGCAGACGCTTACCCCCGTATTCAGAAATGCCCCTTGAAGCTCATGCTTGACGATCTAAATGACGCCTGGGGCGAACGCGCCCAAGACGCTCATTGCGTTTCTTTAGGTGCGGTAATGACAGGCGTCATTTAAATCAAATCAAGCATATGGGCTTTAAGGTGCATTTCTGAATACGGGGTTGTACTCCCGTTTCAGACGTCAAGTGGAGCGTTCTGGAAGCTATGCAAGATGTTCGGTCACGAAAATTCATCGGTCTGCGCATTACATCGCTGCGCATTCCGTCCATACTTCGCTTCGCGCCAACGGCGTTTGCTCGTGCGAGCATGCACGTGTGGCTTGTTGCGACAGGCTGCAAATAAAAACGACGCGAAATGAAAAAAAAATTGGTAGTGGCTTGCTCGGCTATGCCAGGATATACGTAGCGAAAGCTAAGGCATAGCAGGGTTAGCCTTGGTTAACCTTGATTGCAAGTCCAGGTTAGTCTGGTTATCTAGCTATGTTGCGCGTTTAGCCAGTCGTTCGGCACGCTGCTCGTCTGTTTCCTGGGCGATTCGTTTCCTCTTCACCTCGTTCCGATGTCGATTCCAGGCCTCCTCCTGCTTATCAGAATTGTTGCCGTCCATACTGCCGCCTAAACTGTGGTTGCGGCGCACGCGAGCTTTCCTTTGCAATCCTCCGACATGTTATCAGGCATGCCACGTAGCTGGCGAAGCGAGCGGAGGCGAACGCAACGACGAGGAACGCGGTGTGACGTCATACCAAACGGCGGCGGCGTAACGGCGTAGCGCTACTCAGCAGCGGAACGCCTGTGGCTCGGTGCTACTAGTGGCGAATGCGCAGCAGTGACTAGGGTGCGAAAGAGAGAGAGAGAAATATCCGCGACGAGGTGCGCGTTGTGACGTTATGTGCCTCCTCGGAGCACCGCCACGGCGAAATCGCAAGTTCGCGGCCAGTAAAGCTTTCGCTTAAAAACACCGAAATGCAATGTTGTATAAAACAACGTGTTAGCAGTCACATACCACAGTTGTTTTTTTTTTGTTTCTGAGGATTAGAAGTTTTTTAAATCTTTTATTCATTTTATACTGAGCCTGTATATAAAGATGAGATTCGCGCAACTGCAGTCAAACAACATATAGCGATTTCTAAGTGCCAAATGCACCGACTGCAGAAAGGTCTTTCTAGCTTCCACAGAGTTGCACCTGATGTCTGAAGCACAGTACAGTACTTGCCGACGGTGTGAGAAGTGGACCTTTGATGCATCACTTGCTCAGATTGGCATACATCTGCGAAGGAGTTTTTTTCTTCCCTAGGTCACAATTATGCGCTGTAAATTTATGCGCTGTTAATGAAACTACGTTACTTTAACCGTGGGGCTAGTGAGCAGGAAGCCCAAATCAAGTAGACCGGCCCACCTCGAAGACCAAGGAGCGTGACCCTGATGCGCGGTGTAAGATGCATACTTTTTAGGTGAGGATACCCGCGAGGCACGATCGATAAGATGAAGGCTGTATTGCAATACTCGCCGTGGACGACTAAGTAGACTGCTAAACGGACAACGGACATCTTAGGTCTCGTTCCAATTCTCCCGAAGACGTCAAAATAGACAGCTCCGCGAAGACAGCATCGAAGTCAAAAATGGTGCAGACTACTTTCTTGTTCAAACAAGATGGTGGCTGAGCAAGACGCCTGGAAACTCGATGGGGAGGTTGTCTGCGCACAAGAAAATGTAGACACGTTGTCCTACGCCCTTAACGTAAGCTACATCGTGGTTTTCATAGGTTTGCAGGCGCAAAATACAGAAATAATGTGCGTTTTTGTCAACTTTTTCTTGTCGCCGCGAGGTGGCGTCACGCCGCAGAAGCGTCTTCCGGACGGCTAGAAACGCATTCCATTACATGGTCTCGAAGTTCCCTAGGCGGTCTCTTTAGGTGTCTCCGATTCTGGTCACAATTGGAACACACCAGAAGTATCAAAGGCGCGCGACCATCGGTCCGGTCCCGGCAGTACCACCTATCGACGGCACAATGCAACTTCAGTTCAAACTACAGTTAAGAGGCGAGAAAGGAACACGGGGATCACACAGACAATGGCGTCTGCATGCGCCCCCCCCCCCGCTCTCTCCTCACCATGGTAACCTACTTTCGTGCGTCACTAGAGGCTTAGCGTGCCCGGTATTCCGGCAAACCGGGGGTGGTTTGGGCGGGGGCGTAGGTGGATGGATGGATGGATGTTATGAGCGTCCCCTTTGGAACGGGGCGGTGGCTTGCGCCACCAAGCTCTTGCTACTATGCTGCGTAATATCCTACCTAGATTCACCAATGAAAAAAAAAAACCACTACGAACTACCACGTCCAAATTTTCTGATACCCTATTGCGAACTTTTGTACGTCTCCGTCTTTTGTCGTTTCCCTACTTTTCTTCCACCAATCCTCCAATCGACGTGAGTGGCCGGAGCGCCGCCTGGTGGCATATAGCTCAGCTAGAGAAACACAGAGCTAAAATTGCAATAACCAACCATATGCTTCGCTGCTGGTGCAAATTTTTGGCTGTGGCTTAATTGTGAACACGATTACGGCGCTGCCGAAAATTTACGCCAGCAGCTAATTTACGCCAGCAGCAGCACTGCGTGCTTGGAAGAAATATTCAAGCGATTAAAGTGGGAAGGCTTATATAGACGGCGAATATTTCAGCAACCTTCGGTTTGCGGATGATTGTCCTGTTCAGCAACACTGGAGACAAATTACAACAAATGATTGAGGACCTTAACCGAGAGAGTGTAAGAGTGGGGTTGAAGATTAATATGCAGAAGAAAAAGATAATCAGGAACAGCCGGCAAGGAAACAAGAGTTAAGGAACAGAGTTGGAATCACCCATACCACAAACCGAAGTAGAAAAGGCTATAGATAACCTGAATCTCGGCAAGTCGCCAGGGCCTGACAGTCTGAGCGCTTCGTTTTACAAGACGTTTAAAAAAAATTGTCTCATCTGCTTACAGTTCTTTTTAATGAGGCTTAAGAACTAGATGGCCTGCCCCGGTCTTTTGGGGAAGCACATGCTGTATTAATACCAAAAACAGAAGAGACAGAGAAGTTAAAATTGGTTTCCTCGTACAGGCCTATATTACTAACTAATTGTGATTATAAAATCGATTAATGTACTAGCAAGGCTTCTATAGAAAGTAATTAAGGAATTGGTTGGTCCTCACCAAATATGTGGCATTATGGGGCGGTCGATTGTGACTAATATACATAAGATACGGTGCGTGTTGGAGTGCTGTGACATTATGCAAGCAGGGTAGCAATTCTACAGCTCGATCTTGAGAAAGCGTTTGATTGTATACCCCATGGTATTTTGTTTGCCATTCTAGACCACATTAATGTCGGATCTATGATTAGAGATGGGGTAGCTTTGGCGTACCGAAACTACACTACGCGTTTAATTGTTAACAAGTCAGTGCGGGCCCCCATTAACCTAAAGCGTTCTGTACGCAAGGCTGCCCACTGAGTCCCCTTCTGTATATATATATAGAAACAATGTACCTAGCGATCATTGAAAACAGCAGTATTCACGGCTTCAGTTAAATGCATCGGAAGTTAAAATTCTGACGTATGCGGATGACGTCGCAGTTTGTTGTACAGATAAAGAGAGTGTAGCTGCAGCTATCGCTGTAGTGAAGGGTTTCGGCAAGGTAACTGGAAGCATGGTAAACTCGGGAAAGCGCCTTGGCTTCTGGCACGAAGAATGGCCTATCACCCCGGTCACTTTCGCCAACGTAAAGTGGCTAACAACACCCGTTAAATACCTTGGCGTCCCGCTGGAATATTACGAAAATAACGATGAGTATTGGTAAGATCAAACAAGAGAAACACAGATAAAAGCGAACAAGTGTAAAGGTGGACATCTGTGAATGTTTACAAGAGCTACTGTTTGCAATCTATTTTTTTTTTGTCGCAAAACTCTGGTATGTAATGCAGGTATTGCATTGTTCAAGGGTAAATATACAGAATTTGCACCGAGTCTTCGTAGTATTTGTGTGGGCTTCGAATTGTAAGCGATGCAGTGGAACGAATTTTTTCAGGCGAGTTAAAGACTGAGGTTTGGGACTGACGCACATTTTTATACGACAGGTCATGAACCGGTTTTTATTTTCCCGCGACTTAAGCGATCCTTTCTTGCGCACGGTGTGCTAAGTGAGGCTAAGGAGCGCGTTACCTGGCTATGTAGTCTGTACAGAGAATATGAGCGGTCCTGTTTGTGGATTTCTTGAAGAAGTTATTTTAAGTGTACGGTTCTTGTCCGTTAGATTTTCAAATGAGTACATTTTTTCAGTGAAACGTAAAACTCTGTACAAAGACGTATGCAATGTACTTTTCCCTGTGTCAATGTACAGGGCCATATACAGTGGGGGCCAGGGGAAAGACGTGCTTAAGTGGGTGAAAAGAATGCAAGTAAAGAGGGGGACCATGTCTTTTTTTTAAAGCTTTGCACGGGTACTTTCACTGTCAAAACCTTTTTAGACGATCGTGGTTTTTTCTTACCCTGGGGCTCGCATCCCTTGATCTATAAGAAACCAGAAACTATAGATAATGTATTCCTAGATTGCTGGGCTGGTGTCTTCATTTGGGATGTACTTCAGAGGAATATCAAAAAAGGCTTTCCTTTAGATCCACAGGGTACTAGATATTTATCAATAGAAAACGATGATGGACGGCCGTTTGACCTTATTATGCTTGTTGGCCTTCACTGTCTATGGCGCGCCCGTATGGCGGGGTATGACTGCGATCCAGATGCTCGGCCTGCACGAATGCTTTTTCGAGAATGCATGTCGAGATTTGCAGAAATTAAGAAAGCACAAGATTGTGTACCTGCGTCGCTGTCAAGGGTGGAACCCTTAACCGCGCTCAAAGAATTCTAATATAGTCAGCCCTGTAAGGCTGACACTTGGTGCTGGTGACACTTGGTGCTGAAAGCCAATTAGAGAAAGACGCAGTTGAGAATCTTCTAAAATTAGTACTGAAATATAATCACTTCGAGTTCGAGAACAAGCATTATCTGCAAATCAGCGGAACTGCCATGGGAACGAAGATGGCGCCCAATTACGCAAATATATTTATGGCATCGTTGGAAATCCCCTTCCTCGGAAATTCAGCCATCAACCAATATTTTACAAGCGATTCCTCGATGACATTTTCTTCGTGTGGGCCGACAGCGAACAAAGTCACTCACACTTCATTTCCAATTTCATTTCTCTGCACTCGTCAATCTCCTTTACGCACAACTTCTCTCAAGGCAGTATTCACTTCCTCGGCGTCACTTTGTCAGTGAGTGGCGGTCGCATTTTCACGTCCCTATAGAAGAAGCCGACAGATCGTCAGAAATATCCGCATTCCCCATCACTGCAAATCAGGCATCCCCTACTCCCAGGCCCACAGACACAGAATGATCTGTTCCGAATCTGCACAATTTGAGAGACACGCGGAAGAACCGAAATCCGCTCTTGTACGCCATAAATATCCTCTGCAAATAGCAGACAATGCCATTGAACAAGCCCACAGCCGAGCAACTCCCGGGCAAATAAGCTGCCGACCTCACGCCCCGACACCGAACACCGCCAGCAGCCGTGGAAGCCAGCCGCCGACGTCGAGGCGCCGACTTCGAGGGTCACTTACGGGCCGCATCGTTTGGGACGGACTGTCGGCGTGCCTGGTTTACTGTATGCCACTTTTGTTTGTGAGGACTTTGGACTATAAATATTTGCTTTCCCGATTACTGTTTAGAAATATAGTTCGAATTTATGTTCATTGTTCACGTTGCGATTGCACATAAGCTGTGTGGACTTCCTTTGTTCAACATTGTTACACCTGTTCTTTGGAATTGTCACTTTCTTACTTTTTCTGTCTATAATATTCACATCCACTACTTAATAACGCCAGTTTGTTTTGTTGCTGAGAAATCACATTAAATTACTGCCCATTGCTTGATTTCATCAGGCCTTTGTCTCGTTCACGACGGCAACTCGCGAAAGCCAGGCACCAGACTCCACCCTCGCGTGCCATTACTCAGGAGGAGCTAACGCATCGACTCTGAGTCGTGACATTGTGCCTCACTTTAAGTTATTTGGCGATGATAGAGTTTCCTTCGTCTGTTGTCCTTGGTTCTCCGTTGGAACGTGAATTTGTTCTTGGACGATGGCTGGCAGTTGTTTATAGAATGCAGACAGGAAGCGATGGAGATCAGATGGACAAGAAATATTTATTGGTAAGCTTCTCTACATACATCACAGATGCATGAATTACAACTTGGAACAATTGAGACAGTCTCACGCTTCGACTGTCTCAATGACTGTTAGAGCCAAGACTCATTTTAACGTACACGGTACGGAGCCTCAGTCATCTGTCAGCGATCCTGATTTCAGCTCAGTCTGAGGGACAGCATATCGTCTCGATTATTATAGCTCAGGCAGACTAAGAAAAAGGATAGTAGGGCCGTTGGCCCGTCTTACAGACGCAATTGCCAATGAGATATGAAAGTTCGTTAAGGCGCAAACCAAAAGGATGGGCTTACTCTTAAAAATAAACATATTGGAAAACTATTTTTGTTCTTACAACTCCGTTCTCCTCTTCTATTTCCACGTAGTCAGTGATGGCCTCAGCAAACCACGTCAGTCCCGCACAATATATTGCTAAGCCATGTCAAACCTTGGTGGCATCTCTACCCCGCAAATGTCTCGCAAGCCGGGGCTTCAACACCGTGTACCGCAGCCCCACTCAAGGTTTGTCCGCGTGGGAGAAATATGACCGTCCATGGCATCCGACCTTAGTGTTCACAAGACGACGTTCTCCGAATGCGCTCCTCACATGCGCACTGCATCTCCACGGCGCACATTGTAAGTCGTCATTCGACACCACGCGGGCTTTCCTGAGCACTCAACAACAAAGCCCGATGGTTGCCACCCGGACGCATAGAGAAGTAGAATCCCGCTTCGTGCACGCAGCACGTGGTCAATACTGCTAGGCCACTCTAAACCACGGCGGCCTCTCCAGCCAGCAAGGGACTCGGGAACCGGCGCCACAACACCGCGTACAGCATTCCCACTCAAGGTTTGTCTGTGTGGACCTGTTACGACCGTCGGCGGAATCCCAACTCAGTGCGCACAAGGCTGCGTTCTCCGAATCCGTTCTCCGCACCGCGACCCCCTGGCGCGCGCCGTGGCTCATCACCCGACACCACGCGGGCGTTCTGACGCCTCATGAAACAAGAACAGCTGCCCCTCGGTTGTGGAGGGAAGTGGACCCTATCTCTATACAGAAAGCAAATGGGCAACTCGCGAAACTTAGGAAGTATACAAAACAATCGTGCCGCCTTGCTTATGTACTAGTGGAGAAAATAAAGGGTATATTTTTTCGCTTTTTCTATTTCGCTACGTCAGTGTGATGTCATGCATGCCGAAGCATTTGCGCAGGTTTGTGCCGTTCTGTCTTTAAATGTGGCAAGGTTGAGCGTTTGGTAGCTGTGCTATGAAATAACTAACCTTGCTTTCAAAATAGATAGATGCAAAGCAGGCGCTGTCGAAATCAGTGGCGCCACGGTCAGCTGCAGCGGAGAGTTGTAGGAATAGTTCTTTGTCACTTTCGTATCTTTCTCGGCTCACAAATAATCCGCTCATGTTACTACTGGCGTATATATTCAAGAGGTGCAATTTACTAATTCAGCTCGAACGTTTCTTTTCGGTATCGCCCTTTAGGAGCAGAATAGCGGCTGAGGAGCCGCAAAGAACTGTGAAAAAAAAAAGGAACGAATAAATAGAACGGACAACATCGCGTCTTCACTAAGTGGTTTTCTTGGGCAGTGGCAACAGCCTTTCTCTCGATCATGGCAAGGAGGAACCTCGACGCTTCTGTGTTCTCTGAGAAACCGTTGGCAGCTTCTTCATTATCCCTGCTCGGCATTCCAGTCTGAGCTAAAGCTGTCAGCACGGCCGGAGTTTCGCCACACTCCCATCCACCAGCTGTTTCCTGGTCTGTTTCCTTCGCGACCAGGAAGGAAACACTCCGATGTCGTGAAGCTTCGCGACATCGGAGTGCGAATTACGGACGGATTCCCATGATCAAAATACTCTTTTACATATTGTGGGGTTTGACGTGCCGAAACCACGATCTCATTCTAAGGTGAAAGCGAACTTTGCTGGTGAGGCCTTCATCCGTTCTTAATACATATAAAATTGAAATTGAAGAGCTGACTAACCTGACGGCTATGAAAGGTGAAACATGGGGAACACGTTCTGTGTGTCGCTTTCGTTGTATCTGCATGAAACTGGCCTTCAAGCTTACATTTAATTTCATCCTAAAGATGTACCGCGTGGCCACCGAAGCGACAAAGAAAACGTACACGCTGTAGTGGGGCACGCTAGAATAATATTGATTCCCTTGTTTTTTTTTTGTTTTTTTTTTGACGGGCAGCGAATTCACGCTACACGAATGTTCTTGCAATCAAAGTGCAGCCTTCGCGGCTGGGGTCAAACCCACGACCTCGGCAGCGCAACGCCATAAACACAGTTGCCGCGACGGGTAGTCCCCCCTCATGGGGCCCCACTCCCTTTCTTCCCAGCTCGGGAGCGCCGTGCAAACCGACACGGGTGTTGTTGCGTTTCGCCTGCGACACGTGGTTTTGCCGGCGCGACTGCGGCGGGGCGGCAGACATTTTGGCCCGATCGTCGTCGCCACAACACTCATCGCCAGGTGTTTCCAGGCGCGTCTGCGGCGATGCGACCGCCTAGGGATCCTCCTCGCATTCCAGTCATTGTGCCCGAAACAGGCGATGCCAAAGCAGGGATCTCGTTCCAGTCATTGTGCCCGAAACAGGCGATGCCAAAGCAGGGATCTCATTCCAGTTATTGGGCCCGAAACAGGCGATGCCAAAGCAGGGATCTCGTTCCAGTCATTGTGTCCGACCGGCAGCGCCACGACAGGGTGCTACGAGATCGTGCGCAGCGCCACGACAGGGTGCTACGAGATCGTGCGCAGCGCCACGACAGGGTGCTACGAGATCGTGCTCGACATGGTGCTACGGCATCGCTACGACAGTGTGCGTCACCATTAGCCCATTGTACATTCACGTGCTCGTCTTTTGAGGGGTTCCTTCTTGCCCTCAACTGCGAGAGTATAAAAACAGCTGCCCCCGGACGCCAAAAGGAGGGCTCCGATTTCTTCTGTTGAGTGAAGTGCTCTCCCGTCTCTCTACTTCGGTCAACCTGACCGCCAACTCTTTGCGATGTTAAAATAAACAAGTTGTTTCGTTGTTACCAGTCGACTCATGCTTTGCCGGGACCTTCGGATGCTTGCAGTTGTACCCCAGGCCGCCAGGCCAACGCTACCCTTGGGGCTTGCGACCCAGGTACAACCACGGGCGTCAGCGCCGAGTTCCCAACAGATCGTACCAGCAGTCAGATCCAAACATCTGGTTGGCAGCGGTGAGATCGCCTCCGACTTCAAACAACTGTCTGCCAGCGGTGAGATCGCGACAACGGAGGCCAGCAGCGAAGAGATGCAGTTGACGGTATGCTGAGCAGCTCAACGACGATCCGGGAGCAGTGCAACGAGCCCTGTGTGACGACTGGTTGCCTGCAGCGGAACGACTGCGCGGAATTCCTGCCTGCGAGGTTTGGTGAGTGCGGGACTTTCTTCTTCTGAGCTTTGCCAGGCTTTTGTTAGTGTCAGAAACAGAGCTGGTAATTGTGGTTGTCGTTGCTGCCGGGTTAGTTTGCGGCAAGACAATAGTAAGCAGTAGAGAAAGCAGCATTCAGAGCAGCCATGGATTTGAAGTCGTTGCGCAAACCGAAATTGTTGGAGCTTGCAAGAGAGTTGGGTCTGGATGTCTCGGACAAACTCAGAAAACCAGAACTGCTAAAGGCTATTCTTGAGTTAGAGGCTGAGGATGACGAGCTGTCGGAATGCCTTGAGACTATTGAAGAGAGGGAGACTGCAAAAGAAAAAGAAGAGCGTGAACGTAAAGAACAGAAAGAGCGAGAGCAACAAGAGCGTGACCGTCAACACGCTTTGGAAATGAAGCGTCTTGAGGTAGAAATGGAACGCGCTCGTAATGGAAGTCAGGCACACGGTGCAGGAGAACGCGTATTGTTCAAAATGACTGACCTGATGCGGCCGTTTAAGCTTGGAGAGGACATTGGTTTGTTCCTGGTTAACTTTGAGCGAACGTGCGAGAAGCAGGGGTTCTCTCGGGAAACGTGGCCACAGCGCTTGCTCACTTTGTTACCCGGCGAGGCGGCCGACGTAGTCGCTCGCTTGGATAGAGAGGAGGCAGAGGATTTCGACAAAGTAAAATCGAGTCTGCTAAAAAAGTACCGGCTGTCTGCGGAGGCGTTCCGTCGGAAGTTTCGGGAAAATGAGAAAGGCAAAAGTGAGTCATATACAGAGTTTGCGTATAGGCTTATGTCGAACATGCAGGAGTGGCTCAAAGAAGAGAAAGCGTTTGGTGACCACGATAAAGTTCTGCAGTGCTTCGGGCTAGAACAGTTTTATAGTCGGTTACCGGAGAACGTGCGATACTGGGTCTTGGATAGGCCAGACGTGAGTACGGT
Source organism: Dermacentor variabilis (assembly GCF_050947875.1). Lineage (NCBI taxonomy): Eukaryota > Metazoa > Arthropoda > Arachnida > Ixodida > Ixodidae > Dermacentor > Dermacentor variabilis. Next base: position 131,458,376 of record NC_134570.1, on the reverse strand, counting down.
GGCTAGAGCCGCTGAGCTAGCCGAGGAGTTTGTGACGCGTCGAGCTCGCGGAGCTAAGGACGGTCAAAAGGGTGAATTTGGCTCGAAGTTTGAGAGGCCGAAGTTCACACCCATAAGAGCAAAGGGGGACACGCGTAGTGCGGATGCGAGCGAAAGCAGTCCGACCAAACGTAAAGAGACGGCGGCAGCCAAACGCAGAAAGCGGTTCGAGATGAGGCGAGCGCGCTTGTGTTATACGTGCCAGAAGCCGGGTCACTTTTCGGCGCAGTGTCCGGAAACAACACCAAAAGTTGTGTTTTTTTCAATAGGCAGCACGGACGAGAACATGAAGCTTCTCGAGCCTTACATGCGAGACCTCCTCGTGAACGGGAAAGAGTGCCGAGTGCTTCGCGATTCCGCAGCTACGATGGATGTAGTTCACCCATCTTACGTAGAACCCCATATGTTCACGCGCGAGTGCGCATGGATCAAGCAAGCCGTGGAAGCTCATAGCGTGTGTCTGCCAGTAGCAAAGGTGCTTATTGAAGGACCTTTCGGAGCGCTTGAGACAGAGGCGGCAGTGTCATCTATGCTGCCACCCCAGTACCCGTACCTATTTTCAAACAGGTCCGATCACCTCCTGCGCGAGAAGGGGCTTTTGTTTGGTGAAGCTAGTGTTCAGGCCTTAACCAGATCGAAGGTTCGGGAGCTCGCTGCAAAGGCGGTAGTTGCGGGGCCGACGTTATCAAACAACGAAAGAGGGTCAGAGGCGCAGCAAGCTGATATTCAGAGCACGCCCGAACTGAATAGACTTGAGTCTGTAACGTTAAAGGCGCCAGATACTGGAGAGGAAACGCCCGACGCGGGAAAGTTAGAAGAGCTATCTACTGATTTGCTCATCGCGCCTACGTCAGACGGACTTGATAGGTTGCTAAAAGTCAGCCGGTCGGCTTTGATAGCCGAGCAAAAAAAGGATGGCAGCCTGGAAAACGTGCGCTGCAATGTCAAAGAAGGTATCGCCAGGAAAACTGCGCGTTTTGTGGAAAGAGGGGGAGTCCTGTACCGGAAGTATCTAGACCGCAGAGGAGTGGAGTTCGATCAGCTGGTCGTGCCTCAATGCTATCGTCAGGATCTGTTGCGCTTGTCACACGGGGGTTCGTGGTCCGGACACCTAGGAGTTAAGAAAACTAAGGACCGTCTCTTGCAAGAGTACTATTGGCCAGGGTGTTTTCGGGACGCAGACCATTTCGTGAGGACATGTGACACTTGTCAGCGGGTGGGCAAACCAGGGGACAAATCGAGGGCGCCGTTGAAATTGGTACCTATCATTACGGAGCCTTTTAGACGGCTCGTTATTGATACTGTGGGACCTCTGCCGGTAACAGCCACGGGGTACAGACACATTTTGACTGTGATCTGCCCAGCGACAAAGTTCCCTGAAGCAGTGCCGCTTAAAGAACTCAGCTCAGTTGAGATAGTTAATGCACTACTGTCCATATTTGCGCGAGTTGGTTTTCCTGCAGAAATTCAATCAGATCAGGGCACAGTGTTTACTAGCGCTTTAACGACAACTTTTCTCGAAAGGTGTGGGGTAAAGCTGTTACACAGCTCAGTGTACCACCCACAGTCGAATTCCGTTGAGAAGCTCCACTCCGTCATGAAGCGCGTGTTGAGAGCCTTGTGTTTTGAACATCAAACTGACTGGGAGCTGTGTCTGCCTGGGGTGATGTTTGCTTTAAGGACCGCGCCGCATGCGGCTACGGGGTTTTCGCCAGCTGAACTGGTGTACGGTCGCTCGCTTCGATCTCCGCTTCGCATGCTTCGAGAATCATGGGAAGGCAGGGGCGACGACCCAGTCGTGGTGGAGTACGTACTTAAGCTCCTCGAACGCTTAAGAAGGGCACAGGAGTTGTCAGGTGAAGCAATGGCAAAGGCCCAGCAGAGGGCCAAGGTTTATTATGATCGGACAGCCAGGGCCCGTCGTTTTGAGGTTGGCGATGAGGTCATGATATTGCGCACATCGCTAAACAACAAACTAGACGTGCAGTGGGAGGGCCCAGCGCGAATTGTTCAGAAACTGTCGGACGTTAACTACGTGGTAAGTCTGCCAGGAAAGCGGAAAGCACAGCAAGTTTACCACTGTAATCTGCTCAAACCTTATAGACAAAGGGAAGCAGTGGTGTGCCTGATGGTAAACGTTCCTGAAGAGCTTCCGGTCGAGCTTCCGGGACTAGGCTCAGTGACGAACAGGGAAGACACCGGTCAAGTCATTAGTGACCTTATCAGTAAAGCACCGCTGTCGCCCGAGCAGAAAACCGAACTACACCAGCTATTACAAGAGTTTCAAGGTCTGTTCTCTGAGAGGCCTGGTAGGACTTCTGTACTTACTCATGATATAGAACTTACCTCCCCAGAGCCAGTACGATCCAAGGCGTATCGGGTGTCACCCCGCCAGAGCGATATTATGGAGGCTGAGGTAAAGAAAATGCTACAGCTCGGTGTTATTGAGGCAGGTGAGAGTGATTATACCTCCCCTTTGATTTTAGTTGAGGTACCGGGCAAGGAACCTCGTCCTTGCGTCGACTACCGCAGGCTTAATTCCATCACTAAGGATCAAATTTATCCGATCCCTAACATCGAGGAGCGCCTTGAGAAAGTTAGTAGCGCTCAGTTTATTTCCACCCTAGATCTTGTCAGGGGTTATTGGCAGGTTCCACTTACAGAAGAGGCTAGTAGGTATGCGGCGTTCATTTCACCAATGGGAACATTCCGTCCTAAAGTGTTGAGTTTTGGTTTGAAGAACGCGCCATACTGTTTTTCAAGTCTCATGGATAAAGTGTTGCGGGGACAGCAAGAATTCGCTTTACCGTATCTAGACGACGTAGCGATATTCTCCGCATCCTGGTCTGAGCATATGGCACACTTGCGGGCAGTGCTAACCCGCCTGCGCGAAGCGGGCTTGACAGTCAAGGCTCCTAAGTGCCAGTTAGCACAGGCCGAGGTTGTCTACCTCGGTCACGTGATTGGTCAGGGTCGTCGCCGCCCCTCTGAAATAAAAGTGGCCGCTGTGCGAGACTTTCCGCAACCGCGCACCAAGACCGATATTCGGTCGTTCTTGGGTGTCGCCGGCTACTATCAGAGGTACATCCCTAGGTACTCTGATATCGCGGCTCCCCTGACGGATGCTCTAAGAAAAACAGAGCCTCAAACAGTCGTCTGGGACGAGACAAAGGAAAGAGCTTTTAGCGCCCTAAAGAGTGCCCTAACCAGCCAGCCTGTGCTACGATCGCCAGACTATACAAAAGGGTTCATTGTTCAGTGCGATGCTAGTGAGCGAGGCATGGGCGTTGTACTGTGCCAACGGGAAAATGGAGAAGTAGAACACCCCGTCCTGTATGCTAGTCGTAAGCTGACCAGTCGTGAGCAGGCGTATAGCGCCACCGAGAAAGAGTGTGCATGTCTCGTGTGGGCCGTTCAGAAATTGTCATGCTATCTAGCCGGCTCGAGGTTTATCATTGAGACGGATCACTGCCCTCTCCAATGGCTGCAGACCATCTCTCCCAAAAATGGCCGCCTCCTGCGCTGGAGCCTCGCTTTACAACAATATTCCTTTGAGGTGCGTTACAAAAAGGGGAGTCTCAACGGTAACGCCGATGGCTTAAGTCGAAGCCCCTAACGTAGGAATCAGCCTCAAAATTGTTTGTTACTGATGTTTTTCTTCCTGAGGCAGGATTTTTTTTTAACATATTGCTTTTGTTTAGTGTTTCAAAGTGATGATATGCTTTCTAGTGCAATTTTTCAATTTGTGGACGCGTTCTGAGTGATGCTAGACTACTGTAAGGAACTAGGCAGTGGTATAAAAAGGGGAAAGAGCCTGGCAGGGCTTAGTGAGGGTTGTGCCGTGCTTGCTGACTGAGCGGTTGAGTTTCAGCGTAGTTCTAACGCTTGCCGGGAACGAGAACAAAAATGTGAACTCTCCCGAAGTCACTTTGCAGTGTCCCGTGCGAACCTGAACGAGAGAACGAGGCCTTCTCTGTGCGCTGCGCTCAAGAAACGTCAAGGGACGCCCGACTTCGGTTATGAGCATCATCGAGCGACATCCCTCCGGACAGCGGATGCAGTCCCCTGTCCATCGGGATCTCCTTCCCCCGGCGGGGCGGTCTGTTGCGTTTCGCCTGCGACACGTGGTTTTGCCGGCGCGACTGCGGCGGGGCGGCAGACATTTTGGCCCGATCGTCGTCGCCACAACACTCATCGCCAGGTGTTTCCAGGCGCGTCTGCGGCGATGCGACCGCCTAGGGATCCTCCTCGCATTCCAGTCATTGTGCCCGAAACAGGCGATGCCAAAGCAGGGATCTCGTTCCAGTCATTGTGCCCGAAACAGGCGATGCCAAAGCAGGGATCTCATTCCAGTTATTGGGCCCGAAACAGGCGATGCCAAAGCAGGGATCTCGTTCCAGTCATTGTGTCCGACCGGCAGCGCCACGACAGGGTGCTACGAGATCGTGCGCAGCGCCACGACAGGGTGCTACGAGATCGTGCGCAGCGCCACGACAGGGTGCTACGAGATCGTGCTCGACATGGTGCTACGGCATCGCTACGACAGTGTGCGTCACCATTAGCCCATTGTACATTCACGTGCTCGTCTTTTGAGGGGTTCCTTCTTGCCCTCAACTGCGAGAGTATAAAAACAGCTGCCCCCGGACGCCAAAAGGAGGGCTCCGATTTCTTCTGTTGAGTGAAGTGCTCTCCCGTCTCTCTACTTCGGTCAACCTGACCGCCAACTCTTTGCGATGTTAAAATAAACAAGTTGTTTCGTTGTTACCAGTCGACTCATGCTTTGCCGGGACCTTCGGATGCTTGCAGTTGTACCCCAGGCCGCCAGGCCAACGCTACCCTTGGGGCTTGCGACCCAGGTACAACCACGGGCGTCAGCGCCGAGTTCCCAACAGATCGTACCAGCAGTCAGATCCAAACAGTGTGCAGGTGCTGGCTGTTGCGCGTTTTGTGTTGTCCTTTACCAACCGCACCGCTCCTTTGTTACCTGCATGCCGACATTGACCGGCCGTACTCGACATCACTTGGTGGATACAACACGTGCCAGGAAAATGCCTCCGAGGAAGTAGGTTGGACATGCCGCAGTTTTGTTGTGACTCGTACGCATGGCAGCCCTTTTTGCAGTGCTACTACAAAGTTTGTTATCGTAGACCCTGTCGTTCACCTTTGCGGAATCTATTTATTTCAAGTGCATATGTTGTACATCGACATAATGTTGCAGTAGAAGTGTTAACTTGTTAATCACACACATTCTGCGAATATGCATGAGGAACATCGTTTTGAGTTGATCTTTTTCCTGGCTACACTTTATAGTATCGCAGCGAGAAACATTTTAGCGGAAGCTTAAGAGATTTGGGCAGTTTAAGCATACCGATTGCACAAAGCACTGATGACACCTTTTCACCTTCCCCGCAATGCACTCACACCAACTGCTCTTCCCATAAATAAAAAAAAAAACTGATCAAAAGCCAGTTACAGTTTCGCTAACTCAGTACGTGCTGCTTCTCAAGTAGGCATCGAAGCAATCCTGGTATGCGTGGCTGCATGCATAGGTGTTGCATGACGCAGGTCCTACTATGCATTGCGCACATTGCACATATTGCAAACAGATCATTTCTTTTTGCAGTGCTCAAGTATAAAGAGACACTGACTCTAACATGACTGCGCTGTGTCATGTTTCCTTCAGTGTGTCAGCGTTCTTGAGTGCTGCACGAGCGATTTATCCCCAAGTAGCCCATAGGACGCATGCACTTGAAAAAAGTGTGAAGGAGTACTTTGAACTTATACTGAAGTGGACCCACATGCCGAATAGAATAGCGCACTAGTGCGTTAGCTGAAACGCAGGTCATGGCTGATGACGTACGTACTTCCCATTGTTCGGCTAATCGTGTTTTTCGCTTTCGAAAGTTATCTTCGCCACTGGAAACAGTGCAGAGCTCATCCGTTAAACTTGCGTGAAATGAGACCGCACGAAACATGCCGCGGTTCACCACCCGCAATTGCACACGGTTCATTCACCTCATTACACACCACACGAAGTCGGGCGTGCCATATTTTTAATCGCTGCAGCGCCAAACGAAATTGAAAATTCATTTCCCTCGACAGAATTTCTCAGCTGGGCTCGTTCACTCGCTAGTTGCGAACTCAATGGACGCGCCAGGCCTACGTGTTACGTAAACAGCATCGGCGGTAGGCGAGTGCTAATTATCCAGACTTCGGAGCTCGGAAACATGTTTCCATTCGTTTTGAGCACAACCAAATACACATACAACAAGCACAGACGTTGCGGCAATCGTGATTCGGTTAGATGTTTTAGCATAAGATCTCACTGAGACCGGCGGAAACCAGTGGGCAGGTTGGATTTGTCGGCATCGTTCGAAGTCGGTTCGGATGCACGCCGAACTACCACAACCCACGGTCGTCGATAGTGTCGTTGTCGGCCTACCATCACAACGCTGTCTTTCAGGAACACTGTCGCACGCGTCATGCGTCGAAAGAATTCGGACGATCGCTGGTGTCGGCGTTTTCGCATCGGCGGCCATCAAAGGCATAGCAGCCGGAGGCCTCGCAGCCTCCGATCGGTCGACGCCGGCGAAGCATCGACACGCGTCGCCGCACTTCTAGCGTCGCCACGCGTCACCCTGTTCCCGACCGATGGTTTTGGCGCATTGGCGCAAGCCGAAGCTTGCCGACGCGTGCTAGTGGTTGATCCCTTAAAAGGTCCTGACGATAACGACAGAGCTCACATACACCAAGGTTCCATTGTCTTCTTCCCTGTGGGCTTTGCCGACCCGGTATCGACTGCGCCAGTTAGGGGTGGATGTTCCTGATGGTGGTCCGAGGTGGCGCCCCACGATGGGACGAATGCGCGCTGGCAACGCGAAGGAAGAGCCAGGGTCTGGTGGAGGACAGCGTTTATTTCCGCAGCGAAGCGCCTGGCCGGGCTGCGCCCATACAACATTTCCGTCTCATCCCGAGCGCCCGTTTTTAGGGCTCGGTCAAGCAACTTCAGCGAAAATGTGTACAGTCGTTGACTGTGTCTACTTTCCCACTCCCCTACGGGAGCAACACTCATATCGTGAATCCCTGCGAGCGTTTTTTTAGTCATTCGCTGCCAGTTCCCCGTCATGCCCGCTTGAACAAACAGCTACTGGTTGGTGTCCCTCTGCAGTAACACGGGTTGAAAAAGCCATAGCAGCGGGTCCACCTTCCTTGCTTAAAGGGAAGCTGAAAGGTTTTCCAGAAAAAATGAGTGAACATGTGTAAATAATGGTTTTCAACCCTCCGAATTCGAATATCGTATCGAAATTGAGCGAAAGAAAGCACAAATATATTTTATTTCGACGAGAAGTGCAGCAGCGGACACGCCCAGCTTGCGCGTCTCGTTTCCGCCTGTGATTGGTCGGGCGCCTCGTGACGTCAACTCTATAGTGACCGACCGCTGCCGCTACACATGAAGCGCGGTGCCAGGTAGTTTGGTGCTGTAATGGAAAATTAAGAGGTAATGGAAAATTTAGAGAGACCGCGTTTTTCTGAGGAGTTCGGCGTTACTCCCTATGTACGAGCCGATTGCGAAGAGCCGGCCTCTCGAAGAAGCAAACGATGCTGGTGCGAGCAGTGCTTTCGACGCGAACGAAAGCGAAGTCTTGGGATCTCCTCGTTTTGGAAATGCTCTTTGGTGAGTATGTTTTTTGCAAAGTGATCTAGTGATCTCGCCGGTCTTTCGCCAATCTAGTGAGCTCGTTTCCGGTCAAACAACTATAGTGTTGTGTTCCTGCATGCCTCCTCGTGGAAGCGGGGATGCGATCGTCGGCATTTGTGCGCTGTGCAGCTTTCCAGCACATGCAAACTCTACATTTGCACTGTGTTATGGTAGCTGCATACAGGCTGTTTTACAACACATGTGCAAATAGAAAATTCACGGCGCTTTGCGACGAAACCTGCGTCAAGGGCGGGAGATAAACATGCACCTTCCTTTCAGCGTGCTAACACGAAGGAGCTCGCAGTAAATCAAAATCCCGGTTTGGGCGAGTTCGTGTATTCATAAGGCCTTCCAACACCAGCTCCTTGTGTACGCGAACACTGACGGCACTGCGCAGGGCCTTAGACGAGCCGACTTGACTGGCAAACCCAGCGCACGTTTTAATGATAAATTCTCGTGATAATCGTCGTCACGGAAGTGGTTGGAGCTCAGGACTGTTGTTCTTGAGGGCTTGAAATTCTTTTGCTCCACAGCAGCATCCCACTTCGTTAAAAGCTTCTTGTCTTGTGGGAAGCAATGGAAGACAACATTGTCGCGGCCGCTGGTGCTCGTGCAACCGTAGGCTGCACAGAAAGCCGGCATGGTCGGCCCACCGCTTGAGTTGATGCAGCGCACGTTGACTACCACTCTACATACACGCAGACGCACCAACAAAGGAATGCAGGGTCGATCGAAGCAGATTACGATGGCACGCACGCAGAAACAAGCACGGTCAGGCACGGTCGCGCAGGCTGCGAAGGAACAAAACACTAGAGTTGACGTCACAACACCGCGGTTTCCGGTCTCCGCTCGCATCGTCAGCGTCAGCAGCAGCGCGCGGCATTCGACGGGGGGCGGAGCTACAGCGCAATTTTAACCGACGATTACGTCGCTCCTAATTGAAAAAAAACCCCAAATCTTACCTACATGGTTTATAAGGTTCCCGCATCCGTATATGAGCATCTTATTGAATTCGACCGACTCTTCAGCTTCCCTTTAAGGACCCGCTGTCAAAGCTCAATCCCAAGAAACACTTTCTACGTGTGCTTTGTCGTCTCTCCTGTCACACGTGTCCGGGGACACCATCACGGATCTCAACATAACTTCCTGATTGAGCCCCGTATGGACTGCTGATTGGCCTCGGCGCCTTTGCAGCTGCATCCAGTACAGAGAAGACAGCTAAAAAAAGCGTGGCGAACCCTAGCAACTGCCCCATGGAGGAAGGAAACTGAGGAGAGGCCCTACCCCCTCCGCGCTCTAGGAGAAAAGTGTGCAGAAAATGACGTAGAAGGTTCTTTTTTTTTGCCGTTTTTCTATTTCTTTGCTCTAGCGGCCACGCCTTTCGGGCCACAATGGCGGCTTTGTTATGGTCTATGCACTCACACATGTTGCTCCGTGGTTTTCGTACCATGGCAAAGGCGCCGTGCCGGCAGGTTTGCGTTGGTTTGGTTGGTTTGCGTTACAAATGTTTAAATACCATCGCAAACAACTTAGACTATAATATGCTACCCTGTGAGCGATGTTCGCTCTCGATTAGACGAGTAATTTGTGGACAGGAAGTTCTTAAAGTCCACCGGCCAAATACGGAAGACCATGTATGTATGTATGTATGTATGTATGTATGTATGTATGTATGTATGTATGTATGTATGTATGTATGTATGTATGTATGTATGTGTGTGTGTATGTGTGTGTGTGTGTGTGTGTGTGTGTGTGTGTGTGTGTGTGTGTGTGTGTGTGTGTGTGTGTGTGTGTGTGTGTGTGTGTGTGTGTGTGTGTGTGTGTGTGTGTGTGTGTGTGTTTATCTCTCAGCAGCTCTAAAAAATTACCTATGCCTTCAGGCTTGAGAATATCCTGTGACAATCCCCCGTCTACGTTGTCGTAGGCTCCTTTAATATCTATGCATGCTATCCATGTAGGTCTAGTGTGGGCTACTGAAAAATATCGACTCAGTTAATACAAACATATTACCCTCAAAGCGTCTGCCTTGTCTGAACCCATTCAGTTGTTCCCCCTGTAAATAATTTCTTTTCCACCCACTTTGACAGTTCCGATATTATAGCTTGCGTTACTATTATATGTATCACCGACGTTAGCGTAACTGGCCTGCACGAGCTCGTGTTATATTTATCGTCTTTGTAGGTGTAGTTTGCATTGCTTGCACGCCATTCAACTGATGGTTACGGTGATCTGTGACCATTCCCCTTTGTAACCAGCGGGTAAACTGTTAACCAGGTCTGAATAGATAAATAAAAGTAATAAAGAAATTAGTGGCACGGTAGAAGCGCCATCTGTGCACGCAACACTTGTATAATCAAGTGATCACGTCAGAAAAATTAAACCACACTTTATCGATTGTTCTTATTGGCTACGTTTCCTAAGGTATTGAATCAAATGTATACGAATGTTGGTATGCTTTATTAATCATTTATAACTGGTACGTGCGCTTGGATGTCTTATTTGTAAATGTTTCATGTGTCTTTCCGCATTCATGTGCTGTAATCGTTACATTGTCAAGAGTACCCGTGACGCCAATTAGTCTTTCTTTTTTTGGCAATGTCCACACAATCATGGTTGCTAACTTTATGTTAAAATAGACATTTCATTTCAACATGCGCGCATGCGTGCTTTGCAGTCGCTAAATATTATGAGCCGCATGAAGTTGTAGAATGGGACTGCTTGTTCTTCGAGAAGTTATCAAAGCCACATATAGTTCGTTTTCTTCACGCGCTTACAGCGGTTGTAATCGGTTAGTCACTGCGGCTTGGCTCGACGCACACGTGTCACTGGCGAGTATACGCGCAGTGTTTTCCTTGACTGGATCAGTTTCAGATTCCAAAGCAGCAGCTGGCGTTATGAAAGATGTCGCAGTGAGACGACCTCTGAATTACACGTTCACGAGAGTTTCTTGAATTCCGCCTCCATCAATATGCCAGTCTGGAGACAAACCGACAAAATCATACCTAACGCAGCAGGTACACGGTCCCATCCGGCGTCCGACGCGCCGGAGCAGCATGCCGGAATCGAGGTGTTTTGCCTTGCCGAAGCGGCAATAGCGAAGCGCCGGATCGAACGGCCGATGTGCGACAAACCGGGTAGGTTGCCATCACCCGACTTGTCCGACAACCGCACCGTCATTTGGCCGCAGCCAGTTACAGCGTGGTTGGCATGTGACGTTCTCTGACGTTCCCTCCGCAGAGGCGGCGCCGGCGGGCCCGTTTCTCGCTGTTTCTTTTTGTTTTTCTTGTCGGCGACAATTCGTTTTCGACACGCCAGTAGTTACCACTTCAGTAAAATTGTCTCAACCATGTGCCTGTTCGGCAAAGCAGCGCCTAGTACACTTGCACTAAACTACTGGCGAGATCGGTAACCGCGAGGGCCTTTCGCAGGCAGACAGCACACACCGACTGTCTGAGCGAGGCTGCTCGCTTGGCTTGCCCTTCGAAACGTCCGCGTCGAGTAAACCAAATGTATTTAATTATGGGCGAACTAAGAGTTCTGTGTCAACCACTTTGGAAAAAAAAATAGCGCCCTTCGACCAGCTCGGGCTGGATCGCAAGCGCCGTCGGCCGCGGCGTCCGTCGAGCTAGGCCTACCTAAAGCCCCTCCATACACGGCGGTGACGCGTGGATGGAGGGGCTTTAGGCCTACCGGCCCTATCGCTGGTTCTCAGTGAAGCCGTCACTGGACAACGCGCTGCGGTGAAGTGTTTTGTCATTCGCACAGGCGTACCTTTATTGACAGTGTCAGTGTTATGCGAAGTTGTTGATATCGCATTTATCGACGTGGAAATGGAGTCATCCGAGCGGACAAACTGGGGCGCTGGATCTAGGCGGAGCTTACGCGCCGCTCTCCCGTTCGGATGCACGTACCGTGTGGCCCGAATCGTCGTATGCCAAAGCATGCAGCGCCGCACGTCGGATCGGACACCGAATCGCACCGTGTGTCTCCTGCTTAATCCCCGAATGCACGAACCACTCAATTATTGCGGGGGTTTTACACGCAGCGTGTTTGAATGGGTAGTTCTCAGTTCCCTCACAGTAGAGAGCTTTAGAATAGGGGCCCCAAAGAAATAGCGTCGAAGCCACTGCGCATACACGAGAAGAACTGCGTTTTGCGTTGGGCACGCTATTTCACTGATTTAGCGGGAACACCAAAAGATTTGCGTAAACAGACATGGCAGCACCCATCGAAGCGACGGCTCTAACCTAGCACCAAGATTCGTAGTAATGCGTGAAGTTTGCAAGCTAGAAGAAGTGACTGCGGTTATCGCGTTCTCTCAACTAGCGTGTGTTATGAAGATTGGTTCATTAGACACCGCTGATTCCGAATTCGATTGTGGATTTTATGGCTCGTAGGCCTAACACGGCTAAGCTTGGCTGGAGAAGACACGTAAAGTTGGTTTGCTCAAAACTAAGCGCAACTAATTGTTTGCAGCTTACAGAATAACCGTTACATTGTAATTGAACGCGCACAGTGGCGTAGCAACGGGGGGGGGGGTGCCGTGGGCCAGCAGAGGGGGGGTGTCGTATACGTCTGAAGACACCCGAAAATTGTTGATATCCTGGCCATCCTCGACTAGACCCGTGGGGGGCGGGGGGTGACAGAAGAGCTATCGGCCCCGGGTGCCAGACGACCTAGCTGCGCCACTGAACGCGAATACACGCAAGGCTAATTAGTATTCATATCATAAAAATGGTATATTTTATTTCATTATTTCTAATAGCTTTTCTTTGTCGCCGTAGTGGCGCTGTCAGCGCAAGACGCTGTCCACAAACGCAAAGCGCCATTTAAAACTCTTTACTCCGGCGTGCCCGAACGCTAACACCCGCCATGCTCTTTGGGGCCCCCATTGTAAAGCTCTTTAGTACCTCCCGCTTTTTTTCAGTAATCTCATTCCCGAGCCCGTTGTCGGAAAGCTCGTTTATTTCATGTTTTTCTCCAGCACATCATCATCATCATCATCAGCCTGGTTATGCCCACTGCAGGGCAAAGGGAGCTCCCATACTTCTCCAACTACCCCGGTCATGTACTACTTGTGGCCATGTTGTCCGTGCAAACGTCTTAATGTCATCCGCCCAACTAACTTTCTGCCGCCCCCTGCTACGCTTCCCTTCCCTTGGAATCCAGTCCGTAACCCTTAATAACCATCGGTTATCTTCCCTCCTCATCACATGTCCGGCCCATGCCAATTTCTTTTTCTTGATTTCAACTAAGATGTCATTTACCCGCGTTTGTTCCCTCACCCAACCTGCTCTTTTCTTATCCCTTAACGTTACACCCATCATTCTTCTTTCCATAGCTCGTTGCGTCGTCCTCAATTTCAGCAGAACCCTTTTCGTAAGCCTCCAGGTTTCTGCCCCATACGTGAGTACTGGTAAGACACAGCGGGTTATACACTTTTCTCTTGAGGGATAGTGGCAACCTGCTGTTCATGTTTTCAGAATGCCTGCCAAACGCACCCCAGCCCATTCTTATTCTTCTGGTTATTTCAGTCTCATGATCCGAATCCATAGTCACTACCTGCCCTAAGTGGATGTATTCCCTTACCACTTCCAGTGTCTCGTTACCTATCGTAAACTGCTGTTCTCTTCCGAGACTGTTAAACATTACTGTAGTTTTCTGCAGATTAATTTTTAGACCCACCCTTCTGCTTTGCCTCTCCAGGTCAGTGAGCATGCGTTGCAATTGGTCCAATATCATCAGCGAATCGCAAGTTGCTAAGGTATTCTCCATCAAATTTATCCCCAATTCTTCCCACTCCAGGTCTCTGAATACCTCCTGTAAACATGCTGTGAATAGTATTGGAGACATCGTATCTCCCTGTCTGACGCCTTTATTGGGATTTTGTTGCTTTCTTTATGGAGGACTACGGTGGCTGTGGAGCCGCTATAGATATCTTCCAGTATATTTACATATGGCTCGTGCACACCCTGATTTCGTAATGCCTCCATGACTGCTGAGGTTTCGACAGAATCAAAGGCTTTTCGTAATCAATGAAAGATATATATCAGGGTTGGTTATATTCCGCACATTTCTCTATCACCTGATTGATAGTGTTAATATGGTCTATTGTTGAGTAGCCTTTACGGAATCCTGCCTGGTTCTTTGGTTGACAGAAGTCTAAGGTATTCCTGATTCTAATTGCGATTACCTTAGTAAATACTTTGTAGTCAACAGACGGTAAGCTGATCGATCTATAATTTTTCAAGTCTTTGGCGTCCTCTTTCTTATGGATTAAGATTATGTTAGCGTTCTTCTAAGATTCCGGTACGTTCGAGGTCATGAGGCATTGTGTATTTAGGGTGGCCAGTCTTTCTCGGACAATGTTCCCACCATCCTTCAACAAATCTGCTGTTACCTGATCCTCCCCAGCTGCCTTTCCCCTTTGCATAGCTACGAAGGCGTTTTTTACTTCTTCCGGCGTTACTTGTGGGATTTCAAATTCCTCTAGACTATTCTCTCTCACATTATCAACGTGGGTGCTACTGGTACTGTATAAATCTCTATAGAACTCCTCAGCCACTTGAACTATCTCATCCATATTAGTAACGATATTGCCGGCTTTGTCTCTTAACGCATACATCTGATTCTTGCCTATTCCTAGTTTCTTCTTCACTGCTTTTAGCCTTCCTCCGTTCCTGAGAGCATGTTCAATTCTATCCATATTATAGTTCCTTATGTCAGCTGTCTTACGCTTGTTGATTAACTTAGAAAGTTCAGCCAGTTCTAGTCTAGCTGTAGTATTAGAGGCTTTCATACATTGGCGTTTCTTGATCAGATCTTTCGTCTCCTGCGATAGCTTACTGGTCTCCTGTCTAACGGAGTTACCACCGACTTCTGTTGCGCACTCCTTAATGATGCCCATAAGATTGTAGTTCATTGCTTCAACACTAAGGTCCTCTTCCTGAGTTAAAGCCGAATACCTGTTCTGTAGCTTGATTCGGAATTCCTCTAGTTTCCCTCTTACCGCTAACTCATTGATTGGCTTCTTATGTGCCAGTTCCTTCCGTTACCTCCTCAAGTCTAGGCTATTTCGAGTTCTTACCATCCTATGGTCACTGCAGCGCACCTTGCCGAGCACGTCTACATCTTGTATGATGCCAGGGTTAGCGCAGAGTATGAAGTCGATTTCATTTCTAGTCTCACCATTTGGGCTCCTCCATGTCCCCTTTCGGCTAACCCGCTTGCGGAAAAAGGTATTCATTATCCGCATATTATTCTGTTCTGGAAACTCTACTAATAACTCTTCCCTGCTATTCCTAGAGCTTATACCATATTACCCCACTGACTTGTCTCCAGCCTACTTCTTGCCTACCCTGGCATTGAAGTCGCCCATCAGTATAGTGTATTTTGTTTTGACTTTACCCATCGCCGATTCCACGTCTTCATAAAAGCTTTCGAATTCCTGGTCATCATGACTGGATGTAGGGGAGTAGACCTGTACTACCTTCAATTTGTACCTCTTCAGTTTAACAACAAGACCTGCCACCCTCTCGTTAATGCTATAGAATTCATGTATGTTACCAGCTATATCCTTATTAATCAGGAATCCGACTCCTAGTTCTCGTCTCTCCGCTAAGACCCGGTAGCACAGTACGTGGCCGCTTTTTAGCACTATGTATGCTTCTTTTGTCCTCCTAACCTCACTGAGCCCTATTATATCCCATTTACTACCCTCTAATTCCTCCAATAACACTGCTGGACTCGCCTCACTAGATAACGTTCTAACGGTAAACATTGCCAGGTTCAGATCCCAATGGCAGCCTGTCCGGAGCCTGGGATTCTTAGCACCCTCTGCTGTGTCACAGATCTGACCGCCGCCGTGGTCAGTTGCTTCGCGGCTGCTGGGGACTGAGGGCCGGGGTTTGATTGTTGTATTCATATAGGAGGTTGTGGCCAAGTACTGCATCAGGGTGCCCAATCCTGCTCTGGTGAGAGAGTGCGTTACCGGTTCAGGTCACCGGGATCAGGCCGCACTCCAGGCCTGTTTCTGCAATTTTCTCAGCACACGGGTTTTTTTCCGGTGGAGAATTGCGCGGCACCGGGATTCGAACCACGGTCCTCTTGCACGCGAGGCGGATACTCTACCGCCCCAGCAGGAGTTGTACGCCTCATTTAACCTACAGTGGTGCCTTATTTGATCAGTCAAGGTGGACTAATGTGACCTCGGTTTTTCCGCACAGATGGCACTCAACTAGAGAACCTGGTATTTATGACCTGCACACGTGTGGCCATACATAATAGAAGAGATTGTTTTTTTTTCTCTTTTCTAGAAGGGTCCCCGAGCAGTGGTAAACTAAAAGAAAAGACATATTAAAAAGGGGGGAAGAAAAAAGAAAAAGAAGGAAGAGAACACGGATTTGAACTCGTGACCATTGGATTTTACCCGGAGAGATAGCTCTGTAGGTTGGTCCGTCAGGCCCCAGGTTACTTTGAAGCGCGATAGCTCCTGTCCAGAGCCTCATACTTACGTGGAAAGGGACTGATGTTGTCCGCGATGGTGTTGCCCGCGATATATGCATGAGATTAAATGCGAGCGCTGTTGCTTTGTCTCTGCGTGTAGTAGTTAAGAGAACGAGTTTAAGGGAAGAAAGCAAAGTTTCTGAAGCATAATTGCAGCGCCGTGGTTTGAAAGCGCATTTGCGGTAGAGAAACGGAAGGAGATATAAGGGACTTGTAGCGGTGCTACGGAAAAGTACGGTATACGGTACGGTAAGTGCGTAATACTGTACCGGTCGAGAAGTGCGTATGCGCGAACTTTACCGTACGGAATGACTTTACGTACGGCATACTAGACGGTAAGGAGTCGGTAAGGCTCGGCTAGCACCGTGTGTCGCGAGGCGAGCTGCACCAAGCCAAAACAGTGAGAAGCTGATGGCGGTCACAGAGTCCACGTCTCGTGTGCTTTTTTTTACCATGATAATACCAAGGCAAGAGGTTACCTTAAACCACCTTCTGCGGAGCGACGAAGTGGCAACAAGTAAACAGTGGCATAAAAAAAACCAGGTAGGTGGCGCTATCTAGTGATGCAGAGTTTTTATTGCAGTAACTAACTATATTCTGCTTATCTGCTGGTGTAAATTGTCAGCAGCGGTGCAATTTACAAGAAACAAACCATTTTTTATGTATTGATTAGATAAGAACACCTACGTAACAAAAGGTTTCACCTGCTGCAGGACTAAGGGTCACAAGATGTCGCTACCGGCCCTGTGACTGGCGTCTAAGTTTGCCGTAGCCGGGCCCTTTTGTAAATAATAATGCGTGTATGGACAAGCTAAAGCTTTCTAGTATTCGTCGAAATGAATATTTCGCGCTCAGCGCATAGTTATTGTATTCTGCAAAGCCTCAATGTTAGCCGCTAGCATCATTATCACATTGCCGTACGCATCGAGCGGCACACACAGCTAAAACGTCTTCGGTCATCGCGGTAAGTTAGTACGGAACGGTAATACCGTACCGTATACCGCACTTACCGTACCGTAATACGGCACTGCTAAAACTCTATAAGCGCGCGTGGCCATGATACGCACACGACAAACTGTCTTAATAAATTTAGAGACTTGAGAGAAAGTTTCGTGAAGAACCGATAACACAGGGCAATCAGCACTCGAATACGACGAGAGAAATTATTGAGACGTGGAAAATTCCCTTGAACTAAGTATGGTTTGCGAGACAAATGCTTGTAAGTATTGACTTCAGTGACGGCCAAATACCTCCCCCGCGTTCAGTGCATCATGCCTGACAGCAACGGTGTCAAGTTCGCCGCGACATCGTCGGAGGACGAGGCAGAACGAAAAAGAAATTGACAGGAAAAAAAAAGAAAAAGAAAGAAAGCACTTACGGCCCATTGTCCGTCTGGTCGGTCTTTTCGACTGTTCTATCCGAGTCGAGCGAGCGACGTCGTAATCAAATGCGGCAAAGGAGGCGAGCAGCGGACAAGCCGTACGCCTTTTTCTTCCCACACTTTAGGAAAGGTCGACAGCCGCCGCACGGTGCCGCTTCACAAAAAGCTGTGTTCTGCCAAGAAGACGACACCCCCATATTTCCCACCCCCCTCCCTATGCTGGGCCCTCCCGAGGGGGACACTAGACGGCGCATGACAGTTGGCCTTGAAAACGCTTTGTTGATGCACCAGAGAGGAACCGCCCTCTCCCTCGCTTCTGCGAGAAACACGTGGTCGCCTCTTCTCGCTGCCGGCTCGCTTCAACGTGGCTGGATCATTTGGCGCAGCGTGCGTCCCCGGGAGGTGTCCACCCTGCAGCCTCGCTGTGTCTGCGCGCTTTTCTGTGACACCTTGAGCGAAGGCGCGCGTACGAAGTAGCGTGTGCCATGGGCCGCTACGGCAAGTGGGCGAGCTACAACGCGAGCCGTGGTCGCTGCGCCAGCAGCGCGTCTCCGTACTGGCGGGGCCGATTCGGTGTCGGGAACGTGCGCGGCGCTCGAGGCGGGCAGCCGCCGTGGAAGCCTTGGAACGTGCCGCCCAATATGCGCGCTATTATGATGATGGTCGCCGCTGTTGGTCGCACCGCGCCGCCTTCGACCATGGCGCCCTATCGCCCCACCGCTTCGCGAAGGGACTTCGGTCGTGACGAAAGAACGACGACCGATAACCGGTGAGTTGTGAACTTGTGGCTACAGTAGCGATTCGGTATCCTCCCACTCGGCGCTTTTAATGCATTTCCTTTTTTTTTGGGGGGGGGGCGGAATTAACCGCACGCTGGTATCGCTGGTAGCGCACGGCGCTAAGGGGAGCCTTATGGCATCGTCCTTCGTGACGGCTAGCGTTGTGAGAGGCGGCGCGGCGCCCCTGGTCGCAGACGTAACAAGGGGCGGTCGGAGGCGCTGCACGGGGTTCGGAAACGGTCCCTACTAGTGGCGCTGGAAATACGGACTGAATCCCACGGAATGAGGCACGGTGTTAACGGGAGCGCTACCGATACCGCATAAAACGACAGAACATATAGTGCCACAAATGACCATCCCCTAAGGCATATTAGCTGCATTCTTCGATAGCAGCCGTGGTTGTTGGTTGGTTCATCTGTTTTTTTGTGGCGGCCGCATTTCGATGGGGGCGAAACGTGGAAACGCCCGTGTACT
This sequence comes from Dermacentor variabilis, assembly GCF_050947875.1. NCBI lineage: Eukaryota > Metazoa > Arthropoda > Arachnida > Ixodida > Ixodidae > Dermacentor > Dermacentor variabilis. The sequence goes on along the minus strand of NC_134570.1, from coordinate 131,439,499 downwards.
TATATTTAAAATTATGGGGTTTTATGTGCCAAAACCACTTTCTGATTATGAGGCACGCCGTAGTGGAGGACTCCGGAAATTTTGCCCACCTGGAGTTTCTTAACGTGCACCTAAATCTAAGTACACGGGTGTTTTCGCATTTCGCCTACATCGAAATGCGGCCGCGATGGCCGGGAGTGTACTTATATTTAAATGCACGTGAAAAACTCCAGGTGGTCATAATTTCCGGAGTCCTTCACTACGGCGTGCCTCATAATAAAATGTAGTTTTGTTACGTAAAACCCCATAATTTAATTTTTATTTTTTGTGTGGACTATACCAGAGAAGCCGAGCGCCGCCCATGTTTATATTTAAAATGCGTTCGCTCTCCGCGATTGCTTCCTGCAGCATCGCGATCTCTAATAATCCTGTCAGCAGCGATTGATTCCGCAATGAACTTTGCACATGCTTTGTTTCACTGTGCTCAGTATAGCGCTGTTACGCTCATTCAACAGCCTGATTGATTTGTGTGGGAGTTGTCGCAAAGCGCGGTGCGGGAGAACGCGCCAAGAAAAAAGCCCGCATGTTGGACACAACACCAGACTTTTTTTTCACTACGTGATGGTTCGGTTATGCCGTTAAATTTGCTATGTTTGAAGACCAAGTAATCGGTGAACATTTCTGCAATGACTTGAAGGTGATTGCTACATTCTCCTATGTTCTATAATTCTGACGCCTTCATGTTTTTTCTTTTTTTTTCTTTTGCCGCACTTCGTGTTTTCGGCAGCCAATATTCCATTTGACCATCTGATTGCTGCTGCGCTGCCCTACGTTTTTGCCGTATTCAGCTGTACATGTGCGCCATACCGTCCTTCATTCTCCAAGTATGCCTCCCCCCTTCCCAACACACATACACTTTCTTTCTTTTGCTTTTGTTCTCGCCCTGACGGCGCTGTAGATCTCATTCTTGGAACGAACACATTGGCGTTCCCCTGCTGCTGTTGTAACGTGACCTCGCGGCGGGATGGGCGCACTCTGCACCGAGGCTCTCCTGCCCGTAAATCTTGCGTCCGTGCGTTTCTCGCAACAGTTCCTCATGGGGGCCGTTTTTTACTGTTTCTAGTTGCTTTCGGTCCGGTGATGTTTCCCCAGCAGCGCGGAGAGAGGGGGGTCGAGCGCCGCGTAGGAAAGCCCTCTACGGCCTCTGCTGGTTCGGGGCCCGTAGTTTATGGCCGACCAGCTGCGGAGGAAGACTCTTTGCAGATCGGGCACCGCACCAGCGTTTCGACACTGCCGCGAAACCTCGGCGCACGGTGGTTGGCCCCGTGGCTGTCGCGTAAACACGCCCGGTGGGACGGCGCGTATTGTCTTGCGCGTGTACTTTTCAAGCAGGGCGTCAGCTTCAGGCTGGATCAGCTTGCTGTGCCCAGAGCGCCGCCCCGCGTGTTGTGACTGTCGGTCCTATGGTGACGCGACAGCCGTCTACAGTGTGCCGTCACAACACGCACGCGGCATTCGCGAGGTGCACGTTTCAGCTACGACGTCTTTCGGGCTTTCCTTCCTTTTCGAGAGGCTAGAGAACGACATCGAGCAGGGGTATTGTGCGTTAATATTGAAAGATCCGTCTTAAGTGTCATCTGAGCTTGTCCCAAGTTACTTCAGCGTGCTTGTCCCGAATTGATGCAGGGCGAGGAGTGGAAACCACTTGCGAGAAGTGACATATTCTGGACACTCCCCATTTACCTTCTCCTGATTCTTAGAGCTCCTCGAATGCCAGCATTCTAGCACGCCTTAGCAAGTATTTGTGAAGTCTGTGGCATAGGAACTGTGCAAGGAGCGGTCCTCCTGTTTGCTCGTTTCTACTTCGTCTTAGCTGTACAACAATTCAACTATGACGACTTGAGTATTGTGAGAGGTTGACACGGCCACGCGCTGGATGCGGTGACACGTGCGAGTGCCACCACACCTTATGATAGGTCTGTTCCATCCGGCTGCGCTTTCTGCACTAGTGTTCAAAGAGTGAGTACAGCAGTCCACCCACCTCCCCAAGAGCGCCGAAAAACTCATCCAAGGATGGCGGTGTGAAACAAAATGTGAATTTTGATGTCTTATAATTGGTAGGCAGATGCATGAGAGCAGCCCCGCCTACAAAATACGGCCTTGTTTAAGCATAGCAATTTATTACAGAAAACTTCTGATCACACGCAATTTCCCTCCTGCTTCTGATAGAATCGTCGCTTGAAATACAGCGCGAACTGCCGCAATGAGGTAACAATGATTCCAACAGTTCTAAATAGATATGAAAACGGGCTAAATTTTCGTTGTTCGGTCTGCTAGCGTGAACCGGCAAGTTCGTGCCTCGGATGCAATGGCCTCGGCCACAAAATCGCAAGTGGGGTCAAACGAGTTCAGAGGTCACGCCCCTACTAAGCCGTAGCTTTTCTCACAAGAAAACGGTCGGGACAATGCTGCCTACTCTCAAAAAGACGCGGCACCCACCCTTGCGTTAGGACGTCACCACTCAGCCATCCGTATAGTGAACTAGAATAGCCATCCGTTTCGCCTGTCGGTAGAGAGACGCGCGCCGAATGCCGCCGCACTTGGAAGTGTTGCGGGGCTGCAAGTGGCGTTTGGGCTGCAGGAATCCGCCAAGCCGACCGACCAGAACATTCGGTACTAGCAATGAAGGAAAAATTACGCAGATGCCACCCACTGTGGGAATCGATGTACGCGATGCTTACTGTGCTGTTTGCTTTGATTGAGATACGATAATTAGCGGTGGTGTTTACGGCTAATGTTTCATTTCTTCGACGTTCAGTGCAACGCCAGAGTGCTGAGTTCACGTTAACCGTTACATTGCACGCGCCCCTGCTGTTTATCTGCGTAGTAGAGGGAACGTGTTTGCTTCAGGCATTGTTGTGCGCCTAATTTTATGACGTCTGAAGGGGTTGAGTATTGTCATTGCCTTACATGGCCCATCGCATCCTGGCAAAAGTATCAAACTTTAATTGAATTATGACGTTTTTCTTTCCGCCCCCGTCGAATTGCGGCTGCCAAGGTCGGGATCAAATCCGCGACCTCCAGATGTGATGTTGCCGCAGGGCTACTGCGGCGGGCACTGAAGTGTTGATTTCACGTGCCGACGCTACCGCGGTGTCGCCTTGACCCTGCGGTGCGCTTTATTAGTGCGGCTCATTTTCTGCACGCCCTCCGTAGATTCCCCGCTTGACATATTTGCATGGTGCTTATTTTTCTGAAATAGCAGGGACGCATCTTGCCGTACCTTGAAATTCATCCCGTTGCCCCGCAACCGCTGTCGTGTCTCAAGTGCTAACGTTTCGTTGCCTTCTCGTGTCACCTTCTCTCTATCCCCCTCCCTTCCCGTTGGACGGGAACTGGAAGCGAAAAGTAACAAGGCTGTTATTGACTCGTTTAGCGACCGCGTCTGTTCTACGACATCTCTGCTTCCTCTAATCCCTCCTCTCTACCATTATATCTAGTTAGCCGCTGGACTTGCACGTTAGTGGACATATAAGCGCTGCAGCTTCTGCAATGGTTTTGCCGGGGTCACGGATAATTACAGCTGTCGAGAGGCTAATGTGGCTTCGCCCAGGGAGCTCCAGAGAGTATGTGCACATTCGACGACGTCCAAGCGAGTTTCTCGCGTCCACTTTCCTGCCGCGCTACTCTCATGTAGCCGGTCCTCCGAACTCCGCCTCCGAAGGTATGAAATACGTGACTGGTAGTGTAGAGGATCCAATTCCGGCGGCGCCGCCGTGAATGTCTGCACAACGAGCGGATGTTTATGTTTGCGCCGCCCGCCTCCTCGGCGTGGACGACACATACAAAATAAGGCTCAATTTCACCGCCGCTCGGCTGCACTCAAAATTCGTTCTCTCTGCGCGTGTCTGTCTACAGCGGACGCATTTCGCGCCCTTATAGGTTACAACCTGGCAATCCAAGGTCGACGCTGCTCTTCGGTAGCCGTCGACTTGGCCCCCTTTCATCCATTGGTTCAGCTTGTCATATTCAGGTAGGTCTTTTCCTGACCCGTCAACGGTCGATGTCAAAGCTGCGTTGACTTCTGGGTAGGGGTGGGTTGCCTCTGGTAAACGTCTAAGAAATGCTTTTCTTCGTATTGAGATGCAACAGGAGCTTCAGCAGTGAGCTACGACAGCGCCGCAGCTGTGATCGGCCCTGGGCGCCGTAGTCGCGCTGCGGCGCAGCGGTTCCTCTCATTGTACTGACCCTTTCAAGTCTTCTAGTTCCCTGCAGCAGTGCACCCAACCACTTCAGCCGGTTCGTTTGCACGCAGTGTTCGTGTCGCGGGAGGAAACGCCAGCCTATCTCGCCACCGGAATAGGCTCCAACGTGTGGTCGACGCCACAGGACCTTTGGGTTGCCTTAGGATGTCGTAGAAAAGGCCCATTCCCGACATTTTTCCGGATGCAAGCAAGCACGCCAAGCAACAATGCGTCCACACCAACCTTTCTGCTTCAACAATGGGAGATTCGGAGACGCTGCTTGAACAAGAAATTCCTCAGCGCTCCGTTTTGATTCCGCATGAAGAGCCTGTGAACAGCATTACTTCTGACGACGCTTGTCCGTCGTCGTCGGTGCAAATAGACGAGTGAGACGAGCTTTCCGCATCGTGTGCAGCAAGGGATGAACCTAATTCCGCGAACGAATTCTCCGCCCCGGATGTGGAGCATGCAGGCCTGTTGGAAACGCCGAAATTTAAGGCAGTCACCCACACAGCCAATACTGAACCCATTTCAATCTAAGAAGTACGGCACATTGAGCAGAAGCTTCCACTCGGACTGTTACTGCTTATTTCCTTGTGGCACATTCACACCGAAAGCGGAGCCGCCAAGCGGATTTTCAACGCGGCGATGCGGTGAGCGCGCACGCCTGTTCAGACCGGACGGCTTGCATGGCGGCCCGCGCCGCAGAAGAGGCGGAGCATCTAGCGTTGTTGTGGCGCACGTGTCGCCATCTCTTGGCATCAGTCGTCCGTCCTCAACGTGCCCGAGCGTCGCCACTGGGCCACCGTCGTCTGGCCAGCCCTTCTCGCTTGCTAACCACTTGCGAAGAATGAACAGCTCGGACAAAGAAGACTAAATAGTTGGCATTTTACTCGCCGCTTCGTTAACAGCTTTTCAAGACGAGCAGCAGAAAGCTCGGAGGAAGACAGCCCGCCAGCGCCGCTGATGGCTTCGTCCCGCCTTGTAGGAACGAAAATAAACTTCGGCACAATGCTGTCTTGTGGAACTGCTGCTCGCTATTTGTGCAGTTTAAAACACGGACAGTGCCAATATTAAATCACTATCTGCACACCACACTGCATCGTAACTGGCAGAGGAATTGCAGAAACGTTTACATCACGGAGCGAAGAAAGCCCCGTGGGCTTCGCAAGCACGTTGCTGGTTGGCTTGAATCAGCCACAACACAGCATAAGCAGCAGCAAAAATAGCTAGATTGCTGCTACAATACGCGACCAAACACCTACATCGCTCCGACCCTACCACGCTGGCGTCGCAAAGGAACTGATGGCGATTGCGATGGTCTTCCTCATTGCCTCCGACCACTGGCAAATTTCTGCGCATGCGCGAGAGAGGCATGCGACATTCTTTTCATCCATCCGCTTTGCTTGGACCACCGCCGATCTAAAGCCCCTCTTTACGCCGAACCACGCACTCCCCTACCTTGCGAGGGTTGACTGACACCTAGACATGCTTCGCCTCTCAGTGACAGGTGTGGCGAGTCTTTGTGTGCGCACCCCTTTCTGGGAACTTCACTTAGAGGGAGGAATGTGCCTTATAGGGGGGGGGGGGGAGAGGTTGAAAAAGAACCTGACTGAGAGGTTGAAAAAGACAGCTGGCTCAACTTTCTTGCGCATTTAGTGGCTGTATAGGTTTATCTTTCGAGACAATTATTGTTTTGAAAACCGACTTTTTTCTCCAAATGTAATACATATAGAAAAATAAAATCATGTAGGGTAAACTATGTGGTTATATTTTGCGCAAGAACATTCCCCGCCCCCCATTTAGCCCTTGCCGCTTCCAAAGACAAAAATTTGCTTGATGGCGCCGAGCGCGAAATAATACTGAAGTCGATTGTAGTAGTATTTTTATAGTGATATAGATATCCAAATTGTGGCGGCTATGACGTTACGTTAGACGGCCGAAGCACGGCAAAAGCGTGGCCTTTGATATCCTGGCTCTTGGTATCAGGAATGCCATAATTACGGACGTCATAAGAGCACCTCAACACCTTGTCGGAGCTCAGACCTTTGTCGCCGTGTTATGAAGCAAAATCAATAAATATTAAGAGTGCATAATTATCCCTTTTCGATCTGTTTTTTACAAAGCAAGCTACCATCGCCGTAAAGCAGATCAACACACATAGGTACTTTGCCTTCACTTTGATGCAGTGTCCTATTAGTTTCCTTTAATGTGCAGAAGCCGTCAGTAGGAGGAAGGGACGAAAGCGTGCGAATAGGGACGCGAATAAAGCTATATGTTTTTAGACAGTAAGGAAATTTTCATTCTTTTTTTCACAGAAAGGTGACACTTGCAAAGAGTTCAGCTTTTCTTTCCTTTCGACCTGTGCGCTTACTCAGGTCAACGCTCGCCCTCACTCTGCAGCAGCTGTATTTTGCAGCCTTTTGGATATCTGAGCGCCAACGTTCCAGCGCCGTGCTGCTCTGAGTTTTGGCTCTTTTTCTCACTTTTAACATATATCGTGACGCTACCGTGCTGACACGTTCCAGCTTAGGATGTACTGTTTATTCCGCGCAGTGCACTGACCTGACTATCTCGTTGCAAGGCTCGTGGCTTTGCAATAGCAGCGTGCAGTAAGGGCCGATTTGCGCTCGAGCCCCATGTCACACCACCCGCCTGCCAGCACGCATGTCGTCCGGTGAAAATTTGCGCATTTCACAGAATGGTAGACACATCTCGGTTTACACTGCATGTGCGAGCCCAGTGTGTAACAGAATTTGCGAACCAGTGTACGAAATGTACAGTTTTCCGCACGCGTTCGGCAAGGGGGCGGTGTCACGGCTCAAGCGTAAATCGTCATTTAATTAACCAGCCCTAAGGCCGGGATAAATCTGTGTAACTGGTGCGGGGCCTGCACACTACTCCGTAATCACGCCGGTCAGCTGGTGTAGCGCAAGCAAATTTTCTCGAAGTGTGCGGACGTTACCGCACGCTCACGTAGTCCAGTAGAACCTTTAAAAAGATTAGTTCTAACAGTTTGTGAACATATTTCTTTAAACATTTTAGTAGCACTCTGTCAACAGTTCGCTACCGACTAGGATTGCAACTGTGACTTAAAACGAAGAGCTTGATTCCCGAGTATGTCATATATCGGCATTAATGTGTGTTAGAAAAAATTATCAAGGACTCTCAAGTTACTTCCCATTCTGAATATCTTTCGGCAAACAGTACGAGCTGTGGACGTACTGAGGATACATGTCCATCAGGTAAAAATAATTTCATGATATACAGTAAAACATTCTTTACAGAAAAGTAACGAGCCTCTTGACGTATTACTAAAGTTGTTATTTAGGCAAAAGCTAGAAGAAATGTTAACGGGGCACTTAAGATATTCTATATACAAAAGTAAGAAGGAAGTCTGTTAACGTTGTATTTGAAATATTTACACAAAAGTGAGAAGGAAGTCTTTTAACAGTGTATTAAAATATTCTTTATATAGAAGTAAGAAGAAAGTCTTTGAGCGGTGTACTTAAATATTCTTTATACAAAAGTAAGAAGCAAGTCTTTTAACCGTGTACTTAAAACATTCTTTACACAAAAGTAAGAAAATATTTTGACAGTGTATCAACAAATGTTACTAGAATGTGAATGTAAATAGACTGTCAGTAAAGTAAATAGAAAGTTGGTAGAAGTTCCAAATAATGTTAATACGCATTTTTGTAAGGGTAGTCACCGCACCAAGGAAATTTGCTGAGAAACGTGACAAGCCGCTGGTTAAAAATATTTGCCAAATAAAAAAGGAAGAGCCAAACACACTAATCCTGATTAAATTCATGAGCGGAAAGTTTGGATAGATTGGAATGCATAATTAGTCTGGCTTTTAGAACAAGCACCATATACGCTGCTCGCGCCGTTTGGACATAGCTTAATCAGCTTCCAAAGCGCTTTTGCATGTTGTCTGAAGCTTGTGACCAGAGCATCGTGTCGTGTTCCCAGTCACCGTCTACGATATCTCACGAAACAGAGGCTTACTAAGCTGCACCGGCGTCACCACGTGATCAAACATGGCAGTGCCCACGGCATCGCCGCGAAAAGGGTCAATAGGTTGTAAACGTAAATTCAATATTGCCATACGGCTATCTTACGAGCACTTCACCAACCGCTGCGAACTGAAGTAAACCACGAACGACGTACCACAGACCTGAGCAGACGACTCGAGCTTATGTTACACAAGAGAAACGTTTCACGTGGCGCCATGTTTACGTGGCTGTTGCAGCCATGACGTACTGAATAATAAGGTGTTACACTGCCCTCGGAAAGCATACCAGAATCAGACGTTGCAACAACGCACAACCAATAAAACCAATAAACGCGAAGAACATACTCTGTGGTCTGAAACGGCCGCTACGACGGTTGGGGCTTTTGGCTCTAGCAAGATGGCGGCGTCCGGCACCACTCCGTTCGCCTCCGTTCCAGAAGTTTTTTGTATATAACCACCTTGGGCCCCACGCTAGTGCCAGCGCTGCGTCACCGCTGACGTTATAGAGTTAATGTACATGCTTCCCAAGGGGTTCTTATACAGTAATTCTAGGTGACGCAACCTTGGCTGACGTGCCCAGACACGTCTGTTGCGCACCGCATCGCACCGCGCATGTAGCTGCCCGCTCTACAGTGCGAAAGGGCAGTGCAGCGGACGGCACTTACCACGTGGCTCCGGTGGCGTCGCCAGTAGCGGCTGAGCTGCGATCGACCGCTTTTGAACAAAAGAAGCAGACAAAGCGCTCGCATGCACTGCGACGCACGTACATGTTTGGCGCGCGCAGGAGATTTGGTTCTCTGTTTTGCCCGTAAGCACTCCGTTTATTTAGTCTGTGTTATCTGCTTACGATTAGAAAATAAAGTGCGTGCTTTTCTTTACCACAGATGCAAAAGAGGTCTCCGAAATAACTATAGCGCGTCTGGCCTCGCCGTTACTTTCTGTTACAATTGAGTCCCATGCAGATTTTCTTTTCATTTCGTTAGAAAAAATCACTTCAACACGTTCATCAATCAAAGGATCGCGTTTATTTAGCTTATAGAGCTTGAGGGCGTAGACGACAGTCTATACAATTGCAGGTGAGCAGATTCTGACAGTACATATTCGCAATCGAGTGGCCGCGTTTCAGGGGAATATAAACGTAACTAGTCCCCGCACCGTTTAAACTAAGTATAAATTAAGCACTTGCATAGTTCGCTCGTTGCCTCCTTGGCGCACATTTCAAGGCACATTAAAGGACGCCCTGAAAGAAGAAACTGCTGGAAGGAATAACACGGAACAGTAAGCCGGACGTGCGGCTAGTAACGCGAACTGAAATTCTTACGAATCGGCAGCACAGAAAGCGTGCATGCAGACATATAAGCATGCCACATACGCGGAAGTAATTTATTCTGGAAAAGTCGCTGAAATTCAGCTGTCGAAATAATGTCGCGCCTGCAGGGTGAACACGATCTAATGAGCAGAAGAGCGCTTATAATGAGGCCGGAAGACAAATGGTAGCTTCACTGAAATGGCAAAACAGCTATACGCCGAGTGCACCGCCTATGGACAAGAACGGCACCGAGAGCGGCGCTGCTGCGCCGGCGTTGAGAGCGCCGCATGCGAAGCAAAATTCTAATAGCGGGTGGTACCCCTCTCCCATCTCTCGTTCGCACCGCCTTGATTGCCTCCTGCACTGCGCGTGTTTGGGCACGTTTCGTGCCGCGCGCGTTGTGTGCCTACGTGTGTGCGCGTGGACATTTCATTCGAAGGGCGATTTACAGTCTGTTTCACATTTAGGGAAACTCGGAGCGCTTTGCATCGCGATGCGGCGAGCGCTTGAGTCAGGAGGCGGCAGCAGCTCGCGCAGCTGCTCGAGGGGCGGGATCCTGAACGGCGTCGTCTGCTACGGCGGCGCGCGCTGGCCGCATTGTCGGGAAGCGTTCTACTGTCAGTTGCAGGGCGCCGATCTCATGGTTACTGCGTGAAATGAGCCGGTATTCTTTACTAAGCGTTTTGCGACGCCCACTGATACGCCTCGAAGGTAAGTTCATCGCTGAAAGGTGCAGGGCAGTCATAGACGACGTACTGATTCCATACATTCTTGACGGCCCGTTTCTGGAAGGCGACTGTATATTCTAACGCGATAGGTTGCCGATCCACACTGCTCCTGTTGTGCAAGAACTGCCGGAAGAGCGCGCAGTCACTTTCTTGGAGTGGCCGCCTCAATCCCCGCGCCCACATCATTTAAAATGTCTGGGGCTCGTTGAAAGTATCACTGGCGCAACATCCCCTCTATCAGTCGCCCCCGAGGATAGGCTTCGATCCACCATTGTCAGCGACTGAGACGTGTTGCGAATGAAGACATCCCTGATCAAGTCATTCTACACTTCACTGCCTTCCACGATGAGCGCTGTCATCGCTGCCGCTGGGGACATGACGAGATACTAACTGAAGTTCCGAGCATGACGTGTCCGATTCACCGCCGGCGGGCAGGGTCTGCCTGGTGTAGTGAATGATTGTCGAGAAAAATCACTTCCGGCTCATTGTCTTAACCTAAAACATTTCTTTAATCGTATCCGTTTGTTTCATCGTGTTCGACCCCCATAGTTATCATTGTTGAGTGCTTTGTTTTGCTTTCGAGTCAAACAAAGACTGAGCACGTTCCGCGCACATCTTGGTGCGTCTTGTCACTGCTTATTACGGTAGCACACACAGTGAAGAAATATACGTGCACGCGCTCAGTACCCCGGCCTTTCGAAAGAACAAACCAAGCATGCTGTCAAAAGAAGTTTGTGGAACTCCATTATCGCCAATGCCTTCATTGCCTCGGAGTTTGGCTTCGCACAACGTTTAGTAAAGAATATAAGCTCAGCTCCCGCAGTACCGGTGAAATCGGTGCAACTGCCCCTGACAGTAGCACGCTTCCCGACAATGCGGCCAGCGCGCGCCGCCGTAGCAGACGACGCAGATGACGACTCCGCCCCTCGAGCGCCTGCGCCTGCTCGAGCTGCTGCCACCGCACGACTCCATTGCTTGCCGCATCGCGATGCAATACGTTCCGAGTTTTCCCCTAAGTGTGAAACAGACTGTACACGCTTCTATTTACCTTTAAGAAGATCGATACGATTGACGATTATTTTTATGGCTGCAAAAGGGCAGCGTCTGTTTAACCGTGTAAGTGACGCTGAGCAGGTAATTGTAAACGGCATCGTATGTGCCGCTGGAAAAATCGTCAGCACATACGATGCGGCACATACGAGCTAAAGTCATTTTTGCAGTGTCTCACAATGTTTGCTACAAATCCGTGTTGTCTCTGATGGCGACAACGGACTTCCATCGACACTGTGCGGAAATAAAAAAATATATCGCTGCATAGCACAAGTACGACATGCGCACACAACTTTAACTAGTACGTCCCCTACAATATGGAATAGAGGCAGCAATGTAGACAGCTTGGCCATTTTTTAAGTGCCCAAGAGACGGAAGTTGAAAGTATTAGTAATCATTCCTGCTTCAGCAATGCCGTCGCGACCAAGACGCGGGCGTGTATCGTCCAGTAAGTCGATCGAGCGATGCAGTGGTGAAGCGGGAATGAACTCCGGTCATGTTCAATGCATCGTGCATGTATTCAATTTCTCGGCACGCGTGAACTTCGGCCACTGCTAGCGCATACAACAGAAGTGGTTTCCATTTTTTGGCAGCGCACACACAAACGAAACACGAGAAAGAAGACAAGACAAGCGCGCGTCCGTTCCGGGGTTTCGCGTCGTCGTCGTCGTCGGCCTCGTAACCAGCTCCGCCCCCTTTCATCCCCCCAGCGCTAGCAGCGACCGACTGATACCGCTGGATGCCGCTGACGCCGCTAGAGAGTCAAGATAACGTGACTGCATAGAACACCGTCGCCGCCATGCAGAAAGAGGAGGAAAGGGTCCCCCCCCCCCTGTTCTTGTGTGGCGGATAGGGTGCTCTTCAGTTGCCGACGCGCCGGTTATTCGTTGTCCCTGAAACCAACTCCGCAGCTGGGGTTGACCCACTATCGGCGTCAGCGGCATCAGTCAGTCGCTGCTATCTCTTCCCTCCTCCATTTATCGTGTTGTCCGCTTGCTGCGCGCGCTTCTGCCCCCATCGTTTGCCGCTGGGTGTACACGCCGCCCCCCTCCCCCCTCTTCCTGCGAGTCTCCGGTTGTCAAAGCGCCGGCTCGAACTTAATTCCTTTCTTCGCTCCTCCTCCAATGCAACCCCTGTGCGATGGCAATCAGAGAGCCAGATCGGTGGCGGCGGATCTGTATATGTGCACCGCCCGAGCCGAAATTGCCGCTGCCGTTCGCCCTGTGCGGTGGCAATCAGAGAGCCAGATCGGTGGCGGCTTGACATAAAGACAAACAGCAATTTCCTAACACTTATGCGGGAGAACATCCCGTTCCTCTCGCTCGTAACGCGTCCCACGGCTGTGACAACCTCGCGAGGCACTTATATACATCTCGTCTTTGAGAATCAAGCATTGGTGTACCAAGTCGAACATATATCAGTCTATTTCTCCGACCACAAAGCTTCCTTCATGACTGTCAAGAACTGTTAGTGGAGTCTTTGTTAAAGGAATACGTGTGAAAAATAAAAAAAAAATTCTGTGATAGCGCATACATGTGTTGCTCGATTTCTTTGCCTCAATCTATCGAAAAGGTGAAACAGCTTATTTGCTGCGCTCAAACTTCGCATTAGGAAGTAACGTAATCGTCGGTAATTTTTTTGGCAGCGCACACACAAACGAAACACGAAAAGAAGACAAGACAAGCGCTCGTCGAACAACTCAAAGTTTTCATATGAATAAAAGAATTATGTACCGAGTAATTTTTAAATTCATGTGGGTTAAATATAAAAACCGTCATACACTCAGGAGTGATTAATGAACGCGCTCGCTTCGTTTGCCAGTTGTTTACTTCACTCGGCGCACCGCAGTAATCCATGTCTGTCGTCTGCTTTTTTCGTACCATTTTCTTGTGAATCGGCAGAATTTCACTGGTGGCATCAACCGTTTCGTGTTTACATTGCTGTCATGACAGTAAACAACGCGATAATAATTTCCGGTCATCCGAAGAGGCGCCGTCGCAAACAAGAGACGTTTCGCGCGCAGCGCGAACTGAACGCGGGCAAGACCGCTAAGGGAAGCGGCGGCGGAAACCTACACCCGTTGGAGATGAAATCGTTCCGCCAGGGGAGAAACGAGCGCTGGCGTCTAGGATGAAACTTGGCGTGCGGTCGTCCATAGAGGATCAACTGATAGCCACCTAGCGGGCGCTTCCAACAGTACGCGCGGGAGCAGTAGCAGACAACCCTTTGAAGCAAGGATGGCTGAAGTTTGCGGCTGCGATTTCTCCTTTGTTCGGGTGCCAGACTGCTTCTGCAGTGACAGCTGTAGGGAAGACGGTGGCTTCTGTGCGAGTGGGTGTGAACACGATGTTGCCGGTGTTTGGGACAACATGGTCCACATACGTGCCGGGTGCGTCCCGCAGACACACCCTTTGAACACCATTTAAACGAAGTGGAGCTCATGTTAACTAGCGGATAAATTTTGTTGAGTAATGTGATGTCTCGATCGTTTTTTTTTTAAATTCTAACCTCGCCGTAATGCTGCTTCTGAACCTCAGTAAGCACCCGTCGTTAGCGCAGACTGATATCAAACAAATCCGCACGGTGCGATGTCTGCATATACCGTTGTGATTTTTCTGCCGATTAATACATGTGACATCGCCGAATAAGTGCCATTAAGGTCGCCTGAAGAAGAGTAATTACGAATATATTGATGGAAACGCGTACACTAGTCAACAAAGTCACCAAACGCACGGTTTAATTAAAGTGCGTGTTAGCGCTGTACCGCCGATGCAATTTTAAATTTCCCAAGGCAGCTGCTTGGAAATGTACAAAGCTAAAGTCTGACTAACTTTTCAGAACTTTTTTTTTTAAAATGTTACTAGAGAGAGGTGCCACATGATATATTTAAAGGAAGAGCAGCGCCAGTCAAAGTAGATGAGCGCTGGCGGCAAGGCCGGGTTTAGCCCTCTGCGGCATAAGCATAATAAGAAAGAATTCAGTGGAGTACAAAATTCACATGCAAGAACGGACTACGTTGTGAAACAAACAAATCACTCGGTAATTCTGCTCAGACAGCATCGGACTTCTCAAACGTGACGCGAACTTTTCAGCGAAAAACGGAACAAAATACCATATGCAGCAACTATTAGCAATTCTCGCCCTGAACTACCTATTTTCTAAACACAGTTCCCAAAAGAACACAATATCTAAGATGCCCTCGGGCGAAAAGAATAAAGCTGTTATAGATGCACTTGCTTGCTATCATACCGATAAGACACAGCGTGATTTATGCCCTTTACAAACGAGGCAGGGTGAGAACCTCGCAGCTCAAAAGATTCCACAAGAGTTATGCATGAAGCAACAAGCAACAGTTAAACATGTGCGAAGCCACGCATAAAATAGATGTAAAAACATGAAGTGCGCGACAGCTGGTGCGAGGACTTACCGGGCCACATAAAACCAAGAATTTCAGTTTTTGCAAACTTCAGTAGCTTTAACATACAACACAATGCGTTCGTGCTGCCGAGCTAGCGCAACGCGGTAAAGAAGCGGAAAACAATATAAGCGGTAAACCGCTTTCAGAACTTGAGCGAAATGCCTTTAAACCGCATGCAGCATTGAAGATAAACTTCGTCGCGTACGCGTCTGTGATCGAATGAAAAAAAAACACAACAAAAACACCGACGCGACAAAAGAGAGGATGCGAACAAGAAATTTCCCGCCAAAGGGACGGTCCATTGCTACCGTTGCTCCCGCTGATGAGCCTTTGCGGGCAATTACTACAGCCGTATCGCCAGCACGTTTTCGCCAGTATTTACTCACCCCCCCCCCCCCCAGCAGCAATTCTTCTTCGACATTCCTTGAAGCTTTGGCCACACCACACATGCGAAGGGTGTTGCCTATCTTGCTCTGAAAACGTGATTGCGACAGAGAAGCGCTATCAACGACACAACAAACTATGGCGCGCGGATGGCCCCGCTCCCGTGTGTTTTGTGCAAGGCCGCCACCGGCGGCGTGTCCATCGGCGCGCATTACGCGTATAGTCGTTGTATTTATGGTGATCATGCGAGCAGTTTAAGGTGGTACAGCATTTCACAATATGGGCACAAGCTCATGGTCTGTGCAATATGTAACTAAATGCTCACTGTACACGCATCTCAGGGTATGGAGACACGCACAAGACCCGGTATAGGGCGCAGAAGATCGATATCTGGAATAGTGTGCCACAATAATGCAATGAAATGAACTACGTTACAAAACGGCCGCTGCTTGCTTTGCTTCAGCGAATCCTAGTCTCCGTAACAACGAAAGTAACGTTAAATTAAGCAGTCACTTTGTACGCTCGTTCTCTCTTTGGCGCACATATCAAGGCACACTAGGCTAGGCGACGCCCTTTAAAATAAAAAAAAAATGCCTGCAGAAATGATTATAGTCGCACAGAATCAGCCGGACTCGTTGCTGCTGACGCGAGCTAAAAGTTCACGAATGCAGAAGACGTGGTATAAGCGAGCAAAACACCACCAAACAATGCGCCTTCTAGCCACGCAACACACAACCGCGTGCAAGAGTGAGCGATTGCAGCGCCGCCGCTCCGCGAAGCCACTCTGTTCGCCGCCGGCGGCGTCAGGTTATCCACTGCCTCCGCGTGCCGCACTGCTTCCCGACGCGCCTCTCGCTTTCGTCAGGCTCTCCTACCCGCTCAATTCGCGCTCCTCCGTACACCCGCCGGCGACGCTCCGCCAGTTAAGCGCAATAAACACATGCGCGATACGCCGTACGCGAAGCGTGTCCACTGTTCCGGTTTTGTGGCGACGCTTCCCGCCTTTTCGGTATCAGTTCGTTCGCGCGGGCGGTTGGAAGTGGTGCTCCTGCCGACGGTGAACAGCTCCATGTGTGCTCGCGCCGCCTGCGTGCTGTCGTCGTCCGAGCGGGCCATTTTGGTGCAGCGGCGAAGATGTGCCGGCAATGTAGCTGCCGCCTCTTGCGGCCCCGCAGTACTCGCTGACGTTCAGCGCTCATCGGCTGCTCTCCGACCTCCGGCTACGATCGTTGTGCTCGCGCCAGTGACTCGCGTCGCTCTGTTTCACCGACGGCTCCGCCCGGAAGACGCAGATAAGCATCTTGCGGTTGTTGTGGACTGCACGAAGCCAGCCACACCATTGCGCACGTCAGGCAGGGTACGGCTCTTTGGTGCCTCGCGAGTGACCAGCATTTTTTTTCTTGTGGAGTTTGTACTGGCGGAAAACGCGCAGTGCGTGTTGTTCTGGTGCACTTTTGGGCGTGTGCCGTCGATTTCAATTTTGGAGTGCGCACGCAACTTTGTGCCTTTCGTATATGTGCCGGTCTCGACGCCCTGATCTGTAAGTGATGTTGCTCGCTGCCTCCGGTCATGTGTTTTGCTGGGGCAGGGCAAAGATACATTGCAAATGTGTCGGGACACAGATGGAAGATACTCAAGCGATAAGTATTTGAAATACAGATACAATACGCCAGCGGATTAATTGTGACCGATGCGATACTTTCGTTTGTCTCAACATAGTTCTATACATTAGCCAAATCCTCTTTATAGCTCCACTGTAGGAGCCGCTGCAAGTTTACGACTGTTTGCTTGCAAATCATCGTTCGTCAGCAGGCCCCCTTCCTTCCAAGTTTCCTTTAGCAACATAAAAAAGAATTCCGTATTCTAGCACAGTACGGTAAGCACGATGTAGTACAGTACAGTGTAATATAGTACAATGACACATAGTCTACGGGACCATCTGGACCTGCAAATAACCGTTGTGTGTGCACTCGCTTGGCCTCATCGGCAATGCACCTGATACAGTCGAGTAGAGGGCTAACACAAATACGTTGCGCAATCGGCGATTTCTTTTTCATGCTGCCTTTATCGGTACGATACACTGTCTTGCAGCCAATTCGTAAAGCAGGTCGCTCTCTCGTATTTCTGCGTGTTAGTTTGTATATTTTTGAATTGTCCAACATTAGGCTGATCTGCATATTACGTACTGAACGGGCATCACGTGTTCTGTAGACATGTACAACTACAAACAGCACATTGTGCTATGAACTGTTTTGTTTTTATGGGTCAGTACATTGCAGTAAGTGACTCATAGTGTATGGAGGTACTTAAAGGTTTAAACAGAAATTTAAAGGAACGGGCTAGGTTACACAAGCCACTACCCAGTTTCAAATTGGAGGCTCATCATCGTCATGACAGCGGCGTAGCGGGTTTGCAGCTTTGTTCAAAGTGCGCACCGCTGGTGCTGTTTAAACGCACAGCACGATTTCGCTTTGCGCCGGTTACACGAAGCTGCGGTTTTGCTACAGCAGGTGCTAGATGTTGTCTAACGTAAGCTAGATAGCATGCCTACTATCATCAGTAGCGCTCAGCCTCCAGAAAATATGCTCGGAAACGGGTGCGGTAGATCGATCGCCCGCATTTGGAACAGACTTGTTGGCATTCTGATTAGAGAGCATTGGAAAAATATGAAAAAAGAAGCGATAGCAGTTACCTTCGAGGAACGTTGACTCACACTGTTGAAAATGTAGATATGTGCCGCGAAACTGGCTAATAACTGTTACGTGAGCTGGTGCGTCGACAGCGACCAGAGCAAGGGCGGTTACACCTAAAATCGGAGATGCAGAAACAGCATACAGAATAGAGGCGACGGAGTGGAAGGAAGCTATGGAGTTGTATCGAACAACATAGAATGAAATAAATGAAAAGTTTTCAAAGTGAAATGAAATTCAAAGTGCTGTGCAGTACACTTCGAACCCATATAAAGGTACACCGTCTACACGATTCTTATTAGAATGCAGTGTCCGCGGAGAAAATTTGACGATGACTATTCGCCTGTGGCTGTTGGAAGTCGCACAGAAACTATAAATCGTGATCAGTTTTAACGCCAAGGCATCCATTCAGAGGTAAACGACGATGCAGGTACTGTCGAAGGCCTTGAGGCTTGCAGAAAGTAGGAGAAAAATAAGTGAACCGGCTGAGGAAAGTTGTGAAAAACTTCTAAATAGATAAAACGGGCTCCACGTTCCAGCATCCACATCGTTCTGACTCACGTTACGCAGATCATTTCCCGATGGTGAAATGAGCGATGGCCTTACACATTTTTGTGTCCGTCTATTGTCTCCCAAAGGGATCCGCTTGAACATGCAACTGAGCATGGTAGTCTTGGATAAAGGAAACCGCTGGGCTTTTTAAGATTTGTTTTGCTTGTCAAATGCGTCTTTCTTGGGCATCCTGTATATCTTCTTTCATTGTGTGATGGAAACTTCGCTGAAATCGTGCGTCGGAAAGGCAATGCTCTCGTGTTAAATGAGAAAAGCATTGCGAATATTGTGCGTACAATGCCGAGCACCGGACGTCGTTATTCGATCTTGCCGTTGAGTGCAGGAGTTGGCCGACGTTGAGGAGCATTTTGAGATGAAACTGGAGGTTTATTTATATTATTTGCAGTAACAACACAAAGTAATTAACAGTCATAAAGTCATTGACGGTCGGCAACAAATCGGACGGCGCGGCCCGTGGCAAGAACGACAAAAATAATGAATGATGGAATGCTTCTCTCTGCTCCCTGTCTCGTTTTTAACTCCTTCAGTGTCTCGCGGTCACGTTATTTTCGGCCAATAGTCGAGCCCGCTCAGGTGTTGTCATTAGACAGCTTTAGTATAGCGTACGCTATACCAGTGCGCACGCTAAAGAATAGCGGGTCATCACTGAGCATGCGCTGAACGCTAAACGAAATAGCGGGTATAGCGGGCGTACGCAACGCAAACGAGTTAGCATTTTTGCGTGGTTTGCGGAGTTTGCGTGAAACATGGCGGCGGTCCCGGCTGCCCGCTTCGAATTGAATTTGACGTTCCTTTTGTAAAATGCGCTTCGTTCGTGGCAAATGATTGTGTAAACGGCTTGTGTAGGCCGCTTAGACTACAGAGTATGATCGATAACCTCGTGGTGTTTTCGAGATCGCTTCTCGTTTCAAACCAGTCGTAGCCTAACGAAACAAACATTCGAGATATCAGCGCCACCTATCGCTATAGTCGGGAAATAGCCGCAACGACGGCACATGACCTCTGAGATCAGAAGATATCGCCGGACAACTAAAATTATAGAAAACGTCTGCTGTTTAGCGTACGCTACACTATAGCGTACGCTATAAGTTGCGTACGCCTAACTAAAACTATCTAATTTCCTCCAATGGTAGGCGTCCGTGCAAGTGTTGTCACATTCGGCAGATGGGTTTGCTCCAAGGGATCCACTGCCGGACGGGTTACTTGCCACCGGTGTTGGTTTGGTATACGCTCCTGACACTGCCCAGGCGGCGCGACCGAGCAGCGATCGTTAACGCCTCTTGCGGCACCTTCCGTCAAAACTGACACTGACTGACCGCGCTACTCACGCTGCCCACGCGGATCTGCCAACGTGATCGCTTGTTCATGCTTGCTTTGAAACAAGCAAATGGCGCAAGTTTTGCTGTGTGGTTTCAGACCAATCTTAAAATTAGCCGGTCGGATACGCCCTGCCATTCGTCGTAAAGGGGAAAAGTTCTACGCTGCCGGGCACGTTCACAGCGTAAAATAAGTCGCCGGTGTGACTGTGCTGGCGAAGTAAACAAGAAGAAAGGGAGTTAACCGAAGGCCCGATTTTTTTTTTATTAGTCATCTCATGAGAACTGAATCATGGGAAGTGTCACTTCCACTAAGGCAAACACAACTGCAGCGTATCTGTAGCCTGAGTACACTCAACTATCATATTATGCTTTGATCAAGCAGCTCAATTGAGTGTGCAGGCATGGCTGAGCTTATTAAGCGTTAGGCGTAGGTAAATAAGGGAAAATCAGACATCCACCCGTTCGTGCTACAAAGGAAACCTAAACGGGTTCCTTGAAAGAAAAGCCTCAAAGTTGAAGAAAAATTCGTCCTCGTCCGGGACTCGAACCCGGGACCACCGCCTTTCCGGGGCCGCCGCTCTACCATCTGAGCTAACCAGGCGGCTAGCAGATGGCAGGGCGAAGTCGAATTTGTCGACAACACGAAGCAAAGGCAAGAGTTTGACGTAATAGTTCTGCTGAAACCCGCAAGGTGGAGATAAGTAATTAAAGAAGGGAAAATCAGACATCCACCCGTTCGTAGCAATTGCTACAAATTAAACCGTAGGTGTTCTTATCCAACCATTTGAGTTACCGTAGACCCGTGCCGTAGACAAAACGTGTCCTTCCGTGGTGCTGTTTTGACACACTTGCAAATCCTCATTGGCCAGGGATGATAGGCGCCATATCTTTTAAAATTACTAAAAATCTCTTGCAAATAACTTGCAGAAAATTTTTATTACACTGCTATTAGACAAGCAACTGCAGTACTTTGTTTACAACTGCCGAGGCACCGGCACGACCAAGCTTGGGCCGCTCCTGCCGCCAACACTCGGGTGACCGTATCCGGCAACCTGAACCCAAGCAGAGCCATACAGCGTGAAGTCCTGAGCGACTCACGCAAGCCAGAACACCTGCAGCCATCACTCAGTACGCCTCGTATACAGCAAAATAAATAGCTCTAAAGGATACGGATAATTTGCAAAAATATGTAAGTCGGCTGCCCGGCAAGACTCTTTCTTGACTAAAAACTTCCAGTCTACTGACTACAATACTTTCTAGTGCGATCCTCCAGGAATGAAGCGCGAGCACAAAACGACGGCCGGCCAGGAAATCTGGAGTCGAAGAGCAGGCAGCCCTGCACGGCCGTTACAGCCTTTGACGCAGCAGTACCGCCGTCCCCACGCTTTTCTTCCTGGGCTGTTTTAGATGTCTTGCACATTTTCCATCGTAAAGCAGCGGTATGACAACGGTTACCCGCAGGACGGTGGCGCACGTGGTTCAGAAGTTTCAAATAACACGCGGTCATAACAACACGTGCGCCACTACGCCGTCGACTGAAGTTTGATCAGTACCAGAGTTGCGCTTTCGACGCTACAGGTGGCGCGGCCGTCGCCGGGAAACTCCACTGTCAGGAGCGTATTGCCGCCTGAAAGCGCTCAGCTGGAGGAGACGGGATGTTTTCGAACGACCTTCCAAAGCAGCCAAACAGCTTTGCTCTGGACCAAGGTTACCTGGAACCGTGCCAGGCTCCTGTTGCACTTTCGGGAAGAGTCAAGCAGGGGGTGGAGACAATAGCTCCACGTGCGGTGCACAGGGTGGGGGGTCGCCAACTTGTCCGGTAGGTCCGGGAGCGTTTTAGACGCGCTCCGGCGCACCCTAATTGAAATGCGACGGCAATTGGATGTGGTCGGGGAACTCGAGGGATGCCAGGAAAAGGGTCCGCATTTAACAGCGTATAAAGACCGTAGGCCGGCTTAGATGAACAAAAACCAAAACGGATCTTTTCGTAGCAGTAATTACTTTCCAGTGTGGTCAACATTTCCTATATATTGATTCTGGGGCATCAACCAAAGAACTTTTTTTTTTGCCATACCTGCATTGCAAACTGTCGGGGCTAATTTCAGCACAACAACGCCCATATCAGTTTTCGTTAACTCGGCACGAGCTTTGAAAAATGGTCAATAATTCCAGAGTAAGCCCACTTCGACCTAATAGTTATGTGGAAACTGGTGAGTTACAGATAAGTAATCCACAGAGAGAAGTAAGGCCCACTTTGATATGAGATTGCTGCTATCGCAAAGCTCTGTACATTATGTTCATATATTCAAGCAGTATTGTAGTAAAAGTTATCCCACGGGGCGACAAACCGGCAGCAAGTTAGCAGGTCGCAAAACGATTTTAATGGAACCTAATGCACATGTTCATCTTGTAAGGAGGGCCAATATATTGCTACGGAGCAGTATTTCCAATGACGAAGATGCGAGCAGTGAGAAGATGACGACGACGATTGGAGGTTAGCGCGCGGGCTGTTGCCTCTTGGCCAAGTGCGGCGTATTCCCTTGTAAATATACTTGTATATAGCTTTTCGTCTGCGTCTTCCTACGTAACATATCTGGTGGAGGTGCACGTTCCCTCTACCTCGTCACGGAGCTTCGCAGTGGACGGTACGTCGAGCCTACCTTCATGGCTCCCGGCGATGACAATTCGACTTAGCCGCCTCCGGCAGCTGCTGCCACTTCGAGGACTTACATCACTCTCCCCGCTGCTCGTGATCCTGCTCGGGCAAAGATGGGGAAGACGTCGAGGACCGGATCAGCCTATACGAACACGTCAGCCGCAGTAACCGGTGGGACCCTACTATCATGCTCGCCAACGTCGTCTTTTACCTCAGTGGCTCACCTCGAGTTTGGTTTCGGACGCACGAAGATGAGCTCAATATAACGACGCGATAGGAGGACGTGATAAATAAACCGCATACGTACATATTGTAAATTCATCTTGGAAAATTAAGGGTCGGCGAGGGGAACCTGAGTGCCACCTATAATGGGCCTTTCACCAGTTCTCTGTCTTGGACCAGCGTCTGCAAGCGGCGTTTCTGTGCCTTCTCTCGTGCCGAACCCGATAGTACATGTTAGGTCACCCGTCACCGCACTTTTTCTTCAATAAAAGACATTCGTGTTACAGGCCTACAGCAACGAAATTTCACTTTGGCTAAATTGACTATAAATGCCCAGCGCATACTCTCAAAGTAATCTTGACAAAGCCGCAGGGCTGATAATTGCCTAATTTTGTTATTAGCAGCTATTAAATAGCGTCTGTGCGGACGACGCCTGCACCTGGCGGCCAATTGGTTGCGATGCGGATATGGGGAATGTTGAAGAACCGTACGCGACTGTTGATCTCCCAGTTGCGCCTAAGCAGCCAGGCGCATTGCTCGCTCACCATCTGCGAGTCGACGGGCGTCTCTCTCTCGACGTGTGTTCTCCATGCTGCGCTCTTGATTTGATCTGTTGGAATAATGCCGGTGCGTTGCGTGGCCGTCGGGTGCTCGAATGCGTACTCGAGCACGAGAAATAACTGTGGAGAAAACAACGCTAAGTAGAGGAAGGACGAACACCTCTTTCCTGCCCCAACTTTCAGAGCGAAAGCGTGCACCGTGGCGCAGCAGGCAAGTGCGTCGCGGAGCTGCCAATGCACATGAAGCATGTAAACATCAGTCACTTACCCGTCAAGATTTGCTTGGCAAACGCTTTCTCTGGGTGACTATAAGTACTATATGCCACGATGGCGCGCGGAAACAAAAGGTCACTTTGAAAGGTAAATTGTATTCCAGGGCGATATTCTTGAGCAATCATTCCGGATGGTGTATCATCTTCAAGATATTTTGTGCATCTCAACATCGCATGCGTCGAAGCAGACGAACGAAATCCTTTGACGCAGCGCCAGAAACGGGCAGGAACCGCATGCTGCATTTGCCACGATGGAGAACGCGACGTGGCGGCCATGGTGTAGATGCGGCGGCAAGACATGCCGGAGTGCAGTGCAGCGAGAGGGAAAAGGGCGAAGATTCTCACAGCCGCAGTCTGGCCTGTCTGGCCGTGACTTTACGCACACCAAGCCCTATAGCCCGGCTGTGTGAAGCCTCAGCTACTTATCACCCTTTACTACAGATGGCGGCGGTTTTCTGATCGGCCTGATCGGTCGACGAGTCCAGCGCTTCCAGCGTGACAGGCAGCGGCCCGTAAGTCGGATACGGCATGCCGGAGACGCTAAGATCGCCCAAATTCGGCGGTCAGTTGTTGCCGCAGCGCTAGTGGACAGGCACGCGGCGAGCGAGCGCCTCTTTCTCAAAGGCGCAAACGTAACACGCTCACTTCAGTGAATCCGAACAGGATGCTGCTGGTCAATCAAGGTAGTGCGCCATGCATCCTGCCCCATCTGCTCCGGCATGCGATAGGACATGTTCTATTCCCGCGGCAGCGACACTAGGCTGTAAAGGGTCCAGTTTTCGCCGATGTAGCCTAACTGCGCTACGCGTGGATCGCGTCCATGTTAAACCGGACTATACCGCACCTTTTATCCCCAATTGGGATAAAAGTTAATGGAGAATACCTTAGTAACTTGCGATTCGGTGATGATATTGCCTTGCTTAGTAACTCAGGGGACCAATTGCAATGCATGCTCACTGACCGGGAGAGGCAAAGCAGAGGAGTGGGTCTAAAAATTAATCTGCAGAAAACTAAAGTAATGTTTAACAGTCTCGGAAGAGAACAGCAATTTACAATAGGTAACGAGGCACTGGAAGTGGTAAGGGAGTACATCTACTTAGGGCAGGTAGTGACGGCGGATCCGGATCATGAGACGGAAATAATTAGAAGAATAAGAATGGGCTGGGGTGCGTTTGGCAGGCATTCTCAGATCATGAACAGCAGGTTGCCATTATCCCTCAAGAGAAAAGTGTATAGTAGCTGTGTCTTACCAGTGCTCACCTACGGGGCGGAAACCTAGAGGCTTACGAAAAGGGTTCTACGCAAATTGCGGACCACGCAACGAGCTATGGAAAGAAGAATTATAGGTGTAACGTTAAGGGATAAGAAAAGAGCAGATTGGGTGAGGGAACAAACGCGACTTAATGACATCTTAGTTGAAATCAAGAAAAAGAAATGGGGGGGGGGCGGCATGGGCAGGATATGTAATGAGGAGGGAAGATAACCGATGGTCATTAAGGGACTCGACTGGATTCCAAGCAGGGGGCGGCAGGAAGTTAGGTGGGCGGATGAGATTAAGAAGTTTGCAGGGACGACATGGCCACAATTAGTACATGACCGGGGTCGTTGGAGAAGTATGGGAGAGGCCTTTGCCCTGCAGTGGGCGTAACCAGGCTGATGATGATGATGATGACCGCACCTTTAGCTTGGCCACCTCAATTCATTCTTCGAGCGCACGGAGAACGCATCAAGGCCCTGCTGTTGAACGGGGACAGTCAGATAGAGAGAACCGGCTGTACTCGGAAAATACTTCGCATTAAAAGAACATCGCGGGCGCGCAACCGCGTTGTTAATGCGCGCGAAGCAGCTAACGAAGTATACTGACTCTGTGGCTAGCAGTCGTGCGGGACCTGTTCGTTGCTACACCAGAACGGCATACAAGCAAGGACAGCAGACCGCACGGGCGCTAGCTCTTCATATTCCTCACTGTACGTCACTTCCATCCGGCGATAATGGCGGCGTCTTTTCTTTTTTTTTCAGTTTCCGTACGAAAAACGATTTTTTGTTTGCGTGCATTTTGTGACTGATTAACCTGTATTTCAAGCGTAAAATGTTGCACAGAGGCCCTGGCGGGCCTAAATTACCTGAAACTGGGCTATTCACCCGGTCAAAAGTTTCGCTGCAGTTGGCCTTCAAGAGGCTGCATTGCCTCGCGGGCGACTACGTTCCCCTTAACACTGTACACACGTAAAACGCAGAAATTCTCATTTCACATCCACTGAACCATTTCAATGCGTTTAGCATTCCTTGCCTACTTCAGATACTTCGGATCGATCCGATTAGCATTCTTAGGGCATGTGACGAACTTTCTGGTGTCTATGCCTCTGTGCGTTTTCTTACCAACTTGGCTCATTGGGTAGGACATGTTCTAATAGGGGGCGCAACGGGCTTCTGTGCTGTAAAACCCCTTAAACTTCGTAAAGTAGTGCCACGTTTTGAAGAATGCCGCCTCCTCCTCTTGCGCTCTGGCCAAGGCCGGCGCCGCATCGCTATTGGTCTAATAGCATCAAGTGGGCCCTTGCGCCATGCATCAGCGCCATTTTTGCTCGAGAAGCGTCTACGGAGTGTCGAGGAGCGCATGTTGGCGCCGTTGCTACGCTCGAGCAGTGTAGGCGGCGCCACGGTCGAGGAGGGAGCGTGAAAGAGAGGAGAAACGAGGAGGAGTGAAGGCGGAAGAGGAGAGTGTCACTACTTTACGAAGTTTAAGGGGCTTTACTGGGCTGGGATAAGGGTTCGAAGCCAAACGTCCTAGAGACAGACAGAAAAAAAGGGAAAGGCAGGGAGGATAATCAGATGGGAAGATCCGGTTTGCTACCCTACGTTGAGGAGAGAGGGGAGGGGAGGTAAAGTGATAGCAAAGTAGTGATAAAGAAAGGAGCACAGACATACAATCACAGTCGGTCATGTCACTGCACACCGTCAGCGCACAACACAGTAGCACTTGCAGTACTATAAACATCTATTCAGGCTACAGCCGCTTGTCCAATTGTGGCCCTTAGAAACTGCAATAGTGCCCTCGTCGCCCTCCGCCGCGATGGCTTGTGATGTCGGCATTCTAAAATAAGTTCCTTTGTTAAAGGTCTTTGGTCAAAGCGCGATTACGAGCGATCGTCTCCGTAAATTGTAGCGAGGACAGTCACAGAGAAGGTGTTGAAAAGTCTCCTCGCTACCACAGTCATCACACGAGGCGTCGTCGGCCTGCCCGATTCGGTACGTCTGGTCGAGCCTTTAAGCCCCAACCAGATGTACGCGCTGGTACGCGGCCGCACGCGCAGCGCCTCGTCTGAACGCGTACGGCGTCAGGCGCGGAGGCTGCATCGCTTGTTGATGCGCAGCGGCGTGGAGACCTTTGACTATAGAACCTGTCTAGCCTCTATACTTTGACTGCAAGGTTTATTGCGAACGAACCGGAAGCCGCCGGCCGCGTCACCCGCCCGACGCACCTCACGTGACGACGCCGAACCAACGTGACTTCCGGAACGATTCTTCCCGCGGCGTTGCAGGCAAGCCCGGGCAAGCTGCGTGCGTTGTGATCGCAGTCCCGCGCGGGTTTTGGTATTTTATGATGGAAGCCGCTGAAATCTTCAGCCTTAACGGGTGCATTATTAATGACATGTTCATCGCCGAAGTTCGGGACGTGACACAGCGTGCAGGGGCGAATTTTATAACGCTTCGGCCTGGGGAACCGTTCGTTTGGCCTCACCTGATTGGCCAAAATTTTGGTTACGTCACAGGTCGTCAGAGGCAGCGGGGCAGTATTGCAATTTATGAATACGTCACGCGTCTGGTCAATCATCAAAGCGAACCGGTTCCGTTGCTGTGGGTTGGGTGTTGTCTTGCGACCCTGGTCGCGCGACCCCGGAGACACGGGGGTGTCGCGCGCGTGCGTTGGTTGCTTCGGAGGCTATTCGTCGTCTGCTTGGCGTTGCTCTTTCGGTGTCGACCATGGCTGGGAGTGCGACACGCGTTCGAAGAAGTGACGGATAATGAGTTGCACCGCCCTTGTCGGCTTTCTAAGTAGACCTTTGGCAGGCTACGCTATCAAATGGAGCAGACACGGGTGCAAGCGTACCAGTGGTCATTCCACGCAGAGGAAGGAATATCGCGCTGCGGTTCATCGCCACCGGCCTTCAGCTTCTAGAGGTCGGTCGGACGCGGAGAATTCATCGGAATGGCCTAGATTTCTGCTGCCGACACTGTCCACAAAGTTGCTCACGCAATTACTGCGTTGGCCGATAGAAGGGCAGGTCAGCCTTCCAGTGACCTCCGCTTCAAAGCAAATGCCAAGGAGATATTTGCATGATGAGATCGGATTCCCAGTGCTATCGCCAGCGTGAATAGCTCTCAGATCGCTGTTCAGCAAACAGAAGGGTTAAACCTAGACTGGTCCAGCGCTTCCTTCGTTAGGCTGGTAACACTATGCAGTCAGGACGCGAAGATATTGTGAAGCTCTCTTATTTGGCTGCCCTTCTTTCTCGAGTTCGGGAGTACCGCACTTTGTTCCTCAATTTCACGGCACAGCGCGCACCATCAGCACCACACTCTTCGATTTTACTTCGGGCAGGCAATGCAGGGCCCGTATATCATAATGTTCGATTTCAAGTTCCATTGCGTCTATCACGCGACGCGCCGTGGGGCAGATCGCAGGCACAGCTGCAGCGCGGCGCAAGCCGGTGACAAAGGGCGAAAAAAAAAAAGGAAAATTGACATGGTCGGCTAGTAAAGCTGTCCCTAAGAACCAGTTCACGGTTTTGTAGCGCTCGCTACTTAAGGAAGTGCTGGCAGTGCGTTCTTATTGCGTGCATCGTGCGAGCTCCTGGTAGCAGACGACATAGCGCTGCATGCGCTCTGCCAACTCATTTACGCGTGCGATATCGCCTGTCGGCTGAGAATTAAAAAGAATGACATTAATAAATTACTTATGCATTGCGTAAACGCCCGGCACCACACGTTCATACTTCAGAACTTGGCGTATAATATTTAATTTATATTTTACATTTATTTAGCAAGCAGAAACATTCTGCAATTCCTCGATTAGTTCGTCTTATAATGACGTACACTTCAGAGGTGGCACCCTCTCATTTATTGGTCGCGTCCTCCCCTTCTTCCACCACCGGCATGGGAGTGGCACGTGTAGTGACGTAAGCGGCGAAGCGAACGGTTCGTATTCCGAACCGTTATAAGATTCGGCCCCAGAACGCGTAAGGCAGACAGCACGCGAGTGATGCTATGCCAACGCTGCTGCAGGTTTCACCGAGTTCACAATACTGACAGTTGAGCTGGCTAAACCACTAGGTGTCCTGCAATATCATGCTTAAAATATAACAGCAAATTTTAAAGTAAAACTTATTGCGTGTTATTGCCATCTTTAGCACATTGCTTAACGTGACCGTTAAGCGTGGGCTGGGCTGCCTTGAATCGCCGCGACGAAACACGCGGCAACGAGCGCGCAGCAACTCTGCATCGTTTGGGTGCGCGCCCTCTTCCTCCGCCGGGCGCGACGCGACGTCGAGTGAGCGCGGCGCGTGTGGACGCGTTCCAACGCGTACGTCTGCTTGGAGCTTTAGGGAAGACCACCCCTAGCCATATTTAACAAGGCAAGGTAGCGTCGCGACGGCAGAGTCCAGCTGGAATGCAAAGGCCTACGTAGAGAGGAGTCTAGGTTGCGCAGCCGGTTATTGTGAAAGCTTCCTGCGTTCCACAAGGAGAACGTAATATCACGTGTGAGCATTCGACGTTTTCTAGCGGCATCTGTCCTTGATAACGGTATCAGCTCCTTTTCGTCGCCTTGAAGAGCCGACCGAGCAGCGTTATCGCTGTGTTCGTTCCCTGTGACGCTGCAGTGGCTTGGAAGCCACTGAAATGTCAAATGGTGTCCTTCCTCAGTCAAGGTATGGATTAGTTCTCTAATCTCGAATACCAGTTCGTGTGGTACACGCCGCAGGGCTGATAGCAGAGACTGCAGTGCTACCTTCGAGTCGCTGAATATTGACCATCTTCCGGGTTTTTCCCAAACGTCCTAGCTTGTGTCATTGGGTATGGCGCACTCGGTAGTGGCATTGGGAATGAGCTGCAGTTCATTGAACCTCAATGAGCACAACTGGCAACAATGCGCAACTAGGTATGTGCCGAATTTCAATTAACTTATTTTACGCCAACTTGGGTCACTGAGCAAGAGCCACTCTTCAGTGAACCTCTTCAACTTGGCTCACTGGGTACGTGACCACAGGAATAGTGGCAGCAGCAGTGAACGAATTGGTCTTCTTGCTGCTTATCGCTTCAACGAGAACTAAGCGGCTTGAACACAGCGCACACGAAGCTGTGAGCCCTCGGCGCACCTATACTCTAGTCATCCATAGAGAGGATGCTCCTGTAGAGCCCAGCATCCGAATTGACTGCAGCGCATCAAGCAAACAGATGTGAACACCTGAGCCGCATTTTCGGTTGCGCACAATTTGAACGTTGGCCAGTATTGTTACGCCAGCTGCATCGATAGGCGCGGCCCTTCTTTTTGCTTCCACTGCTCGACCATGCGCTGTCTTTGTGCGGAATCGTATTTCTTTTTTATTTAGCAAAATATGATTGCGAGTGATCTTTACAAGCCGCCATCGAACTTGCGACGTGTAATTTCAATATGTAGACGCGGGACAGACACCTTGTGAAGCGGACAAATGTTTATTTTGCTTCAGAAACGTTCTGAGAGCAGATAAGCAGCAGTAGTACCGGTACGAAGGTCCACCGGAGGGTATTCGCTGAGAAAAGGTAATTTACAAGCATGTGTCATCTTTATATTTAGACATTAGTGGAGGACGGCGTGTAGAGGCGAAACGTGTGAAAATTGTGAGTGGGCGACATACCAACAAAAACAATTATACAAACATGGCGCAGAAAAGACATGAATCATCCCAAACAATACCGTACATAACATGTGACGAAAACTTCTGATTTCGAAGTGTTCGCCAATTCTCGGGGCCTTATTTCCTGTTCTTTACGAGCAGAAACACACGGGCGACTGCGCGTTTTCGACACAACTTGACCTCAGCCGACGCGATTGTACGCCACGTACAGAGGTGGCCACAACACAGGCTCCCAGCCAGACCATGCTAGACGCTCGCCGGATGCCTTGTACTCGCACTGAAGAGAAAAGCATGGGTGCAAAGGCTCTTTTCATTCTTTCAGAAGACGGACTTTTCGAGTTAGAAGTTGCTGGTTTTGGAGCTCCTCGACGTTATCTTTCTCGCCTTCCGCCAGCGCAAGCAATACGTCCGTGTTATCTTGGCACTCTTGGCAATCGCTCGTCGCGTTTTCGACAAGTGAGATTACGGTTGCAGCTCGGGGTAGCGTTTAGGCAAGGAATTCTTCGGGCACAGGGATGAGTACATCCGGGAGTAGGAGCGAAAGAAAGAGGGTTAATTTTACATTATTTACACTGGCGTCAGGTATGGATGCCCCCTCCATATAGGAGCACGTAAATGTCTTGGCTCGTTACGTGTCTGAGCACACCTCAGCACACGTAGGGAGACACATGTCAGCAGACGTCAGGACACGTCAGTACACCCCTCGCTGCACCAAATGTATGCGATTTTAAATCACTCTTCCATAGAATATGATGACTGTATCTCGGCCAATCACAATCGTCGAATCGGTCGCAGTATCCCTCCCATGATGTCGCACCGTTCTATCGGACTCCGCCTCCTGTGTAGCGCCTTCGCCCCCGCACATGGCGCAAGCCTGTAGCAATTTGCCAGTCCAAAGTGGAAGCTGTTCCCACGGTAGCTTTAGGCGTTTGCCCCTTTCATCTGTTAGTTCAGCTTGTCAGGGTTAGGTGCATGTAGAACGGTCTTCGCAGTACTTACCGCTGTCACGGAGGGCGGCGTTTGTTGTCGCGTCGAAGTGAGCTCCTTGGCTTGCGCGTCACAGTTATGCCGTGAAAGAAAGCGTCACATTTCTCAGTAAGATTCAGTACGCGCCAAACTAACTGCGCCACAATGGCTGAGCTGTCTTTCGCGAACTGTTCGCAACGCTGTGTGGGGCTAGCGTGCCCAA
The DNA here is from genome assembly GCF_050947875.1 of Dermacentor variabilis. NCBI lineage: Eukaryota > Metazoa > Arthropoda > Arachnida > Ixodida > Ixodidae > Dermacentor > Dermacentor variabilis. Next base: position 131,407,992 of record NC_134570.1, on the reverse strand, counting down.
AAAGTACCGAAGTAAATTACACTAATCTTGGGGTTCACAAAGAGCGCCGCAAACAAAAATGTCCCAGTGAGATTCAGTACACGCCAAACTCACTCGCTACAACGGCCGATACCGTGCCGCAAGCTTAAGATGCAGCGCAGACTGTCAAAGGAAATGTCTAGTTTTGCCAAGGTCCAATAGCGCAGAAGTGCCATGTCGAAGCGCAGCAAGAACGCAAAAATACGCCGAGAGCACAAGAGAGCTACATCAAAAAAGACAAATGAGACGTCGAACAGGCGAACGCTCACATGCGCAACCAGCCTCGCTCGCTTATGTGTCGTTTCTGGCGCATGCATTTGGCACTTCTGGCGTATCGTTAGCTTGTCGTTCGGTAATGCAATAAAAATAAGTCGCAGAGTATAACTTTATAGGCAAAACTTTTTCGTGTAGCGGGAAAGAATATATACTAAACGTTGGCTGTTGACTTCATTCCATTGCTTTGTTTTTATGCTCGCATCAGTCATCAGCCGATGTTAATAAGCGCATAAAAAGTTCTGCAACTCGCATATCAGGAAAAGTGCCAGGCCTCGGAAAAAAAATTATCGACATAATCTCCCCTCACACTAATGCACTTCTCCCATTTTCCAGGAAGGCTTTGTTCTATCTTGAAAAAAAAATAGCTTCCTGGTAGCCAAGCCACTCCTCTGCGCCAGTTGGAAGCAAATTCAAGTCATCAAACTTCGCTTCCTTGAGGTGTTTGTTCAAATTCGTAAATAAATGTCACTCGGGGCCAGGTCGGGAATGTAGGGTGGGTGGTCCAACTGCTCGAAACCACTCTCGAATGGCATGTTGAAATCACTAGCGCAAGAGTGGACACGGGACACAAGAAAGCGACAAGGACAAGCGCTTGTCCTTGTTCGCCTTTTTGTGTCCCGTGTTCACTGTAGCGCTAGTCACTTCAGCATGGAATACCAACTAGCCCGGTCTCACAACATGCTGGAATGGCAGCCTGCACAACACGAGACCTGTGAACCGGGGCGTTGTCGTGCAGCAGGAGGACACCTGTTGTCACTAATCCTCGCCGTTTCTTCCGTGATGGCGTTACGCAGTTTTCGAAGAACATTGGCGGGGTATTCACCTGTAACTGTCCTGCTGTTTTATAAATATTCAATGAGCAGGATCCCTTTGCTTCTCAAAAAAGGGCGCCATCACTTTCCTCCCCTGAGCGTTGGGTCTTGGAATTTTTTCAGGGGAGGGGACCCCGAATGCCTCCACTGCATAGACTGCTGTTTTGTTTCTAGGTCCCACTGATACAGCCACGTCTCATTCCCAGTCACAAGGCGGGAGAGTATCTTCTGGGTCGCTTGAATAGAGTTGTAAAAGTTCCCTTGATAGAATGCACGCGGTGGTGTCGATCTTGCGCTGAGAGGTTCTGTGGCACTCGTCGTGCATAGACTATGATCGTAGATGATAGTAAAAGCACTGCCATAAGAAATGTTCAACTCTCCGACAACTTCGGACACCTTGATTCCGCGATTATTCATAAGGCTCTCTGCTGAGGCTGAATGATCCAAATTGGTTGAAGTGGTCGGCCGCCTTGACCTTGGGTCGTCTTCCACATGCACACGGCCACATATAAACTCATTGAACCACCTGGTCACTGTAGCATATGAAGGACGTTCACTGCCATCTGCCATACATATTCACACCATTCTACGGTGGATTACTTTGGTGGAACTTCCTTCTTTGCACAAACATTTGATAGCGCTCCATTACACGAGCTTAAATTCGTGGGAGGACGCCAATGGCTGTTTGACTGACTGATGCAAAGCAAGTAACAAACTGGAAGGCTTGATATTCAGACCTTGCTAGGCTGCAGAGAGGACCTAAACGAAAGGTAGAGAGAGAGATAACTGTCAGTTATTTGGTTACAGCCATGCTGCAGAACCTTTTGATCTCCCCTCGCACTATCATGACGCGTTTCCAGCTGCCAGTTTTCGCCTAGTCCGCTCTTGTTGAATTTCTTTCTCTGACTAATCGCAGATCGCTTTCAAGACAGGGCCAACGCGGCTGACTGCTCATCTCCGATTACTTTCACGATAAGGCCAGCGCGGCCGCGCCATATGCTGGCAGCCGCCGGATAGAACCCCCTGCATCCGCCCCCACGCCAGTGCCTTGGGCAAGTTATTTCTAGTGGGTGTTGCTTGGAAACGGTTGAAGACTGCGTGCTTCCTGCCCGCCTTCCTCCCTTGCGTGCGCTAGATCGAGCCACCTTCCTCTGCTCACCCTCACACCTTGCACTCGCACCTACAGCTTACAGTGCGCGACCACGGTATTATCGCACGTGAACTTTATCCATGTGAGAGCGGCGGAACTGAACATGCACCTGAGCCTGCATAAAGCGGAAGATCCCAGACTGAGATGAAGAAGTGTTTCAGCCAACAGTCTGGGTACCCACATTCCCTTCCCTCCTAATCCCCATCAGCGGCCTAGAGCCGTCCCCTTCCTTAAAATAAAGGCTTTATTCATTCATTCATGTGGGACAGCTCGCCGACGGCGAGATGTGTTCATATAGTTGCTATCGCAATAAAACAAAAACTGAAATTTATCTGCAGTTGGGTGGATCCGAACCGGCGTCACATATATTCAGAGATTCTTTAAATGTATGTACCGTTAGATACGGGCCCTTTTCCTGGCGTCCTTCGAGTTCACCAGACCACATAGAATCGCCGTCGCACCTAATTAAGGTGCGCAGAGCGCATCTACCACGTTTCCGAGGCGCAGCATGTCCAGGCAAGTTGGCGGCCCCCACCTCGTGCGCGGCACGCGGAGCTATTGTCCCGCTGTTTGACTCTTCCCGAAAGTGTAGCGGAAGCCTGGCATGATTCCAGGGAACCTAGGTCCCGAGCAAAGCTGCTTTGCAGCTCTGAAAGGCCGCTCGAAAACAACCCGTTTTCCCCCTCTGAGCGCTTGCAAACATGGAGGGAACGACGGCTGTAAGTCACGGTGATGCCCTCGGAACCCCCATCCGCCTATTGTGACGGCGCTTGCAAGCCGCGAGGCAACGCCGGTGGCAAGTCACGCTTCCTATGGAGGAGCCCTTGGAGCAACCCCCACCCGCCGATTGTAACTGCACTCGCATGGGCGCATACCATTGGAGGAAAATGACGACACCTGGGCGGGCTCGTCGATTGACCAAAAAGGACGTGACCGCGAGACACCGAAGGGGATAAAAGCCAGAGACAGGGAGCCGAGAGAAGCATTCTTTCATTCATTCATCTCTTTCGGGCTTCTTGCCACGGGCCGCAGCGTCCGCGTTGCTGCCGGCCAGCAATGATTTTATTACAGTTTAATTTCTTTGTATTCTTACTGTAAATAATGTAAATAAACCTCCAGTTTTCATCTCAAGCTCCTTAACATCGGCCAACTCCCGCACTCAACGGCAAGATCCAACAATACACACACGCGAACTTCGTGGCGGCACCGCCAGATGGCACAGCGTGTCTAAAGGAGTGCGAGAAGCGGAGCCGGGCTGCACAGACGCCTCATACATGCCGAGTTTCGGCGGTGGCACTGTGGTGTGTCGCTGCATTGCTTCAATGTTAATGGCATTAAAGGGAGACTAAAGCAAAACAAAAATATATTTAAACTGATAAAGAATTATTTTAAAACTGATTTGTCGCTATTTACTCGATACTAGGTTGCTCGTTAGAACTGAGAATGAAGGTCAATTTTTTTTAAATTTTACGCCGTAACTCAGGCGCCCGTACGTCAGTGTGAAGTCACGTATTTAAATTATTCTTTCGTACTTGGGCCGCGTTACTTCGGTAAAAGTTCGCGGAACTTGTCATATCCTGTCTTTCTCTCCTTCAGAACACAATGTGGTTAAGCTTTACCGCTAAACATTTAACTAGAACACAGCAGACGCTGTCATAATTCATGACCTCATCACGGTCAGCTGGTGCGGGAACGTTAAGTCGGCGTCACCAAGCGTCATTTGTGTTTTTTGTGTGGCTTGCGAAGCGTCTTCTGGCGTTAAGTGTTATTTTGGTATTGTGGAAGAACAATTTACTGATACAGAAGAAGTAATTGTGTCCCTTAAACGTTGATATGTGCCTCGAGAAGGGCTGTGCCGGCATGTTCTACCTGATACAGAAGAAATAATTGTCCCTTAAACGTCGACGTGTGCCTCCAGAAGGGCTGTGCCGGCATGTTCTACCTAGTTATCTGGTTACACTTCTACACCGACCCAGAGACCAAAGTTGTCTAATATAGGCCACAGGGCATGCGCTTGTGATCGTCGTGGCTGTTTGATCGTCATCGTCTAGATTTTTCAGTGGACTCCCGTCATGCCGTCGTATCGTCATCGTTTTGCAAACGTCACCCAGTTATGCTGTCGTCATACAGTATTCGTCGTTCCATCGATGTCATGCCTTCTTTGTCATTCCCTCGTAAGCATGCAGTCGTCATTCAGTTGTGATTATGCCACCGTTTTCATTCCGTCGTCGTGACGCTTTCGTTGTACTTTCGTCGTCTTGCCATCATCGTTGCTTCATTGGCGTCATTCCTGCTTCTCCGCCTGATTCTCGTCATAATGTCGTTGTCACGCCATCGTCGTCGTCCCTTTGTCGTCATGTCGTTGTTTTCACGCGGTGGTCGTACCGTTGTCATTTCAGAAACATCGTTCAGTTATCATGCCGTCCTTGTAATACCGCCTTCATCGTTAAAGGCTAAACCCCATGAGCGCGATTTTGTGCGCGACAGCGACGAGCGACGGCTTCGAGCGACGGATCGGGCCGTCGCGTGAACAGATCGCGCAGTCTTGCGCAATCGCTTGGTTCTGCAAATCTAGAATTCGTCGCTCGTCACCCGGAAGTGCTATCACTGGTGCTATGAGCGACCAGTGAATAGCGCGAAGCCGGAACTGGATGTACATAACTCAAGTACTTCCGATTGTTGCATAGAACGAGCGAGCGATCGAATTTTTATACGTGCAAGGATAAGAGCGTACTGCAAGACTTTCAGAAATATTTTTATGCGGCTTTTTTACAGTAAAACACATGAACTTAAGTTAATAAAAGCACGCGTTACGCTAGTTTCGGCGCCTATATTGCTGCCCTCATACCGGCGACACTGGGCAGACGTCGCTCGAGGTCATCGCTCGCATGGGGTTTATACTTAAATCGACGATGGAATGTTGTTATTCGTCATTGGGAAACATACGAGAACTATGGTAACATACGGGTTCTTAAGGCTGTTTTCTTTACGTTATGAATAATTACTTTGCCTGTAGCAGACATGTTCCTTATAGCTTTGTAAAAAAAATATCCTGGCTCCGAGTTAAGTGTATGTTTTATGAGAAAGTATTGAAGCTGAGACGCCGCTACCAAGCAAGCTATACTTCTTGTTCCTCTCGATGTCGATAAGTTTAAATGATAGGAGACGAGACGATGACGTTGATTTCAAGAGGTTAACTGTTCATTGAATATTGAAAAGGAAGCGATAGAAAGAAAGCGTTTTACAAAGATTTCTCTATACTTTCAGGAAAAGTTCCAATTTTGTGTCAATTTCGCATACAACCGAATCTCTCTTTGAAGGGGCCGCCACTTATTAAGTGGCGGCGCCTCTCGCCATTGCTTGTCCAAGCACACTGTGGCACTAGCAATGTGCACACGACGGGGCTCCAAAGTGACACTTTCTGGACTTACACAGTGCCGAGGTCATTTCCATGAATCGTTGCTGTGCAGGGCGCCGCTTGTTTTAGCATCTCGCGGGACGCAGTCCGTGAAGGAAAACATCACCACGCTCGTTGGAACGTCTGGTGCCGTTCGCGGAATGTTTAGGAGAAATAGTGCGGCGAAGTGGCGATGTGTCTGACTCTACAAAGCAACTATGGTTTGGTTCCCGCGATCTCGGACACTGAAACATGGAATGAGCTCGTCCACTTGCGCGTTTTCAAGAAACCACAGCGTCCCCCACTTTCCGCCATGGCTATAACTCTTAGCCGGCGGTCTTGGTGCTGGGCCGCGTTTCCTTTGTCAGCCATTGTTCTAGTAACTGCCAGCGCAAACAACGCCTAAATTCCGCCTTATGCATAGTGGCATAAATATGTAATTACTATAATAATTAATTCTAACTGTAATATTTTTTGCGCAGCTGTACTCTCCATGTCTAGAAATAATGGTGAATAGGTTGTTCGAATTTTCCATTATGGGAAATTGTGTTGTGGCATCACAGGCTTAACTTCCAGTCGCCATGCGACGAGGTGGTACAATGCATTGGCACCCTCTGGTGCCGTCGTTACTGCAGCTTTCACCAACGAGAGTTATCACGTGTACGTGAGGCTTGGTTAAGAAGTTTTGGGCTTGTAAGGTTTGGCTAAAAAGTTATCTGCTTCGCGAAAGCCACGCGATTTGCTGTCGGTCCCGTTCGAACATTCTGATGGAGAGTAAGAGGCACCACAGTGCCTCCTACTTGTGTACGATGTATTCAGTAGTGTGTGGCTTATATGTCTAATGGAAATGGCCCTATTGTAAATAGTAGTTGCAGTATATTTTTAAAAAGTGGCAATAGCATTTTTTTTAGCTAACAAGATGGGTTTCGGATGGGTAGGCGATCTAACCTCCGGTGCGACGCCACTCACCATCTGCTGTTTTCACACCGTTTTTGTAGCTGCTGTCAGCGCAGCTGCGCTCGGAACATGTGTGATAACATCATCCATCATCGTCACCGTCATCGGAGGCATTGTTTAAACTGGGTTTGCGGGGACGCTACGGGAACGCGACTATACGAAGCGGATATTTACTTTCCCTGTGGCAATTCATTCGGCTTCTGGACTGGGTTATTGCCAGATGGTCGCTGCTCGTCGTCTTGCTGTACCGAGGAGAGATGGCCATGCCGTCGCCGCGTGGAAGCGGGAAGAGTCGCCGTGCAGAGGCCCAGAGGCGGCGCTACGCCTCCCCGAGCGAGGCCGCGAGGACGGGCAGGCTGCAACAGATGCGAGAGGCACGACGCCGTCGAGTTGTCGAAGAAACGCTCGAACAACGCGAGGCTCGACTACAGCGAAGGCGACAAGGTCGCCGCCGACGAGTCGCCGAGGAAGAACCTGAACGAGAGGCGGCTTGGCTGCAGCATAGGCGAGTGGCTCGTCGTCTGAAAGCCGCGCAAAGCTCGGCTCGGCATAGGGACACCATGCTGCAGCAAAGGCGGGGACAGCAACCACAACAGCAGCAGCAACTGTTTTTCGCCGTTGCTGAGAAGTGCTTTCGCAAGCGCCTCATCGAAGACGACTTTGGAGCGTCGTGCAGTGTGTCTGTAAAGTGCGTATGAATGTGTTACCAATGGCTCAACCAAATGCTATTCGTATAGACAATGATCACTGACCCAGGACCAACTGGTGGGCTAGTTGGTTATACATGTCTGCTTGAACACAGTGCACAGTAAATTGACAGGGACGGAAAGCGCTTTGTGGTGTCGTTGCTCCCAGTCCCTGTCGATTTACTCTGCACTGTCTTCAAGTAGAAGTGATAGCTGACGCCAGTCACTTTCTGTAGCGACTTTCCTATTAACGCTAGAGTGGCGCTGGTGCATATAGAGGACTGACATGCCTCTCGGCGAGGAGTCCCTCCCGGTTGGAGGAAATCAGTGTCCACTCTTATTAATATCGAAAGTGATTTACAATTCATTCCACTGGCAAAATACAGGGTCGGAAAGTGACAGCTATGTATTTCTTGCATGTACTCTTGTGGAAGAAAGACTCTCTGCTCTCAACGAGACCAATGCAGAGAAAAAAATGAAACGTTATTGTTGCTACAGGGCCATACCGCTACATCGAGAGGCGAGTTTTATTACAGTGATTCCTTTTAATGAGAGTGGTTCCAGACAAGAACCTGGAACTGTCATTTAAGGTCCGAAGACCTTGTTATCCGTGCTGACCGGTCTTCAGGTTCGGTGAATGACAATAAGCACAAACAGGGCCGTTTCGTTGCCGTCTTTTTCTTCCAGAGCCCGGAGCAGCTCCTGTCCTCTTTTTTTTCACTGCATACACAGAGAGAGCTACAAGTTATAAAGAATCGTGTAGATCCAACGCACGTCTTCGATTCTGCGAAGCCGGTAATCAAATGCTATAAAGTGGAACCCTTATTTCCTGCTACTTGGACTATAGGAAATGCTCGCGCTAGGGCATGTGTCAACTCGCACCCATGCTGCGCAATTTGACCCACGTGACAATAATCTAGTTCATCAAGAGCTAGTTGATACGATAGGTTATAAGTTCAGTTGTGGCCTAAGTGATTATATGATCGTTCAGATGTGCTGGGGGACTTTGGTTGCCGAAAGTAGTGTGTGTGAGAAGGCGATGGCATGGTAGAGGAATATATATGCATGTAATATAATGCAACTGATAATGGTCCCGCCCAGCGTCAGTAGCACTGTTTCTCGGAGAGTCAGTACGTGTGTCGAGTGAGCTCCTCGACAAAACTTTGCAATGTGGTGAGCATGGTTCAAATCAGATCCGGGAGGGACCTCGGAAGAAGTGCGACGCTCAAGCATCAGCAGAAGCAGCGACGGTTCCCAAAGAAAGCTTTGCTTCAAAAGTTGCCGAGTAGAGCGACACCTGTTTTAACCCGAGAGCGTTAAGGGCCCCGTGTGTTACAAAAAAATTCCGGTGTCTGCGCCTTGCGTCGGACGTCGTTTCGCGAAAAATAATTCCGAACCACAACTACGCAGGCCCTCCGCGTGGCGCAGAGGCGTTGCTGAATTAGTGCAATTCTTCAAAGCAAAATGCGTCAGAAAAATCGTAAAGTACTACTTAAGTGCAACCTGCAGACATGATAGCGTGGGACTGTACTTTGAACCTACCGGAAATCATAATTCTGTTGCGCGGGACCACAAACACGAGCCCCTTTTCCCGCGATTGCACCATTCAGAGAGCGGCGCGGCCCGCTCGGTTCCTTGCAACACCGTCCAGGTGGCGCTCGCCTCCGCGCATCTGCAGGAAAACTGCGGTTGCCTGGAAGCGTGGCAAGCAGTCGGGGATCTTTGAATGCTATCGCGTTCCACTCTTAAAGGCGGAGCGTAACCGTCCTCCAAAATTTGTTTTCCATTCTGCTCGATGCAAGCGTTCTTATTGTTGACGCCGGCACTGCTTGTGAAACATCGCAGAAAGCAGAGAAATCACAGAATGTGTCATGTTGATGCCAATGGTGTGAGACAGTATGATTTCGAGTCGACTGCTATCGAATTCATCAAGCTCATACGAAATATGTTCGTGGCAACTTTTGCCTATAAATCTGGGAAATACGTCTAAGACTTGGGACGACAATGGGAATCCCCATTTATGCGATGTATAAACAGGCATCAAAACAATAGAAATATCATACTTTGAAATTTTGTGCCGGTAAATTTTAACTTGTTGGAAGAAGTCACAAGTTACATTGCACAACGCGAAATTCTAGTTTCGCATCGCTAATAATTAACAACTTGGCTGGCGAGAAAGATTGGTTGAAAGAGAAGAGGAAAGCCCTGCCGACCACACTATCTTTGTCTGGCGCGAACAAGCTACCGCGTTTTTCAGAAGCATTGAAAATGTTGGCATTATGCCCCAGAGCCGAGAATAGTTTTATCCGTATCCCGCATAGTCATGTGGTCTGCGCACGTGCTCTCCACCGTCATGCGAAGTGCGTGTGCAGTTTCTTGCACGCAATGTGAAATACACAGCACATAAGCGTGTGTGCCTGGCCATCCTGTTATTTTGCCCAGCAAGTTGTACGTACACCCGTGAGAAAAAGTATACGTACCAGGGATTGCGTGATAAAATTTACTTTATCCTCTGTCTGTGAACGCAACTAGAAATTAAAGACTGCAGTCCAAACTTGGCATTACAAATTTTCTAATGCACTCGTCAGTTTCCGCTTACGCGTGTTAATTACGAAGCAATTCTGTTTCATCGGCGACACTGTCGTCCGTATACTTTTGCTCGCGGGTGTACGCTCACTAGTTGTGGTGCGCGGCAACCAGCTGCATTATTAACCACACAACACAGCTAAACCCCTTCACTATTGCAATATATAGTGCCGACTATGGTCTTTTAGGTACATTAAAAAAAGAAAGCCAATTGCCGTTGCTTGCATTAAGCAATTTTCATTTGTGGTCTTTGTATGTGATGAACATTATTACTTGCTACTGTTTTTCCCGTTTGTTGTTGTTGTTTTTTTGTCCCGTTATGGTGGGACACTTACTGTAAAGATTTCCAGCCGTAGTTTTGAGAAACACTTGTTCTCTCTGCAGTGCGCCAGAAAAGCAGGCCGTGGAACCCGCTTTACAACGGCTGTTCAGGAGTACGCGGAAACGCCGCCGACGCAAACTCAAGTTCCAACCCATTTCATCGGGGGAGAACTGGGGCGGCCACTTGGAAAAGCAAGTAATCGCCGATACCGACGCATCCTGGTCCCGCTCGACTGAGGAGGAACCTGTAGTTACGGGCAGCCAGCACGGACTCATTGCCGAACCTGTCTGTGGCCCGAAAAAAGCGCAAGGAGGGGATACTGCAACACCCGATGCTGATGGGCCTCCTAGATTAGCCAAAGAGAGCCTGCCAAAGCCGTGCTCCAGAGTAGACTGTGCCATGCCAGACAACTATACCGAAGCTGTCATCACTCGAACACAGGTGCGGTAATGAGTTATGAAACAAGGGAACAGTGTGTTAACAGATGTACCTTCTGTTTTTATCACTAAAGGAGAGAAGCCTGGTAATGCACCTATACGGATTCTTTTTAAATGGGCAAAACATATGCTGACATTGGCCAAATAATTGATCAGGACAACTTTCTATATTATGCAGGCTGTTTAGAAGGTAGCCATTCTTATTGAATGACTCTAAATAATTGAACCGCGCTTATCTTCTCCGTGCGTGTGATAATAAATTGGCGTTCCTGAGACAGTACCGCAGCCATCCTGCTGCAGAATCACTCGGAACAGTTCCCACATCCGTATTTCTAATGCGTGAAATAAGTGTTTTGGTCACTTCATATATTCGAAAGAAACGAGTATTCGACAGCTTTAAATAGTGGGTTTTCGAATCCAATGTGAACGACGTTCATCTCGTTTACACAGGCGCACGCAAGGCGGAATCACGCGGCTGCAACCGGGGTCTTGCTTGTGCAGCATGATGTGTGCTCCATCGGTAGAGCGCGCGTAACAAGAGCGGTTTGTTCGCGGAAGTGCTCAAGCACACGACGACGCCATAATGGCGACGCGCAGTGCCGAATCACTTCGGTCGGCAAACAAAAGTGCGCCGGGGCCGATTCTTATAACGGCTCGGAAGGCGAACCGTTCACTTGGCCTCACGTGATTGGTCAAAATTTTGCCTGCTGTCAGAGGCCGCCAGAGACAGCGGAGCGGCTGCGCAAATTATGAACACCTCACGCATCGGTCAACCATTTTCAAAGCGAACCCGTCGTCGGCTAAGAGCGGTACCGGCGCTTTGGGTTCGGATAGTACGCTTTGGGTTCCGTTGCTTGGGCAGAGGCGCCACTCTCTGCCTATCAGTCGCGTCTTCCCCCCTCCATCTCCGGCTTGGGAATCGCCCGTTGAGGGACGTAAGCAGCGAAGTTCGCTTTTCGAACCGTTATGACTCCGCCTCAGGCTCGCAGCGTACCGCTGGCGCTGCGATGAACTGCAGAGCGGCTCGATGGCGACCGGAAGCAGTAATCCTGCTGCAAAAAACGCTCTTACCCTCGCTGGGTATCAAAAGGCAACACCTTGCTTCCACGGGCGGTGTTTGTTGCCTGTAGCAGCAGCCACGCGCTCCCACTGTTGTTGATTTCGTGAGTACTGTGCATTTCTAGTAAAGCTTAATATAGGCAGTGTTCACGCTAGCTGCGCGAACAAGTACGATAACAAATATGGAGCACTCCCTGAACTGCAGGCATCGTGTAGTATGTGATTCAAGGAGCGGGAAACTCGTCTATAGGCAAAATAATTGACAGCTGGGCGAGCTTCTGCCGTTTCATCGTGCAGAAAACGGTGCGAAAGCCGCAGCACGAAGGGAGGGGCAACAACCGAACAGGTCTCGCTCATTTTGAGCTGACAAGCACAGAGCATACAATGCGCGCCAAAGACCGTGTTTGGAAAGAATTACATCGCTACGCGCCGCGGAAAGGTCTGAAATTTCAATCCGAATGCAGTTTTCGCTTTCCCTCGTGGCGACCGCGCTCCAAGCCGGACGGTGACGTAGTCGTGTCCCTGCGCCTACGTAGTCGAGTCCGCAATGTGACTTCTTTCGTGGTGACACGTGACTTCGAGAATTATTCAAGGTAACATCTGTTGCTTAATATAGAATTGAAGTTTAGAGAAATAAAAATGGCCAGGCTTAGCTTGGTTAAGCCAAGAATGCGTTGCATATTGCGCGGTCAGGTGGTGGCTGCGGCCGCGCGCGACCGCGCCATTTGGGGCCCAGCTTTTCCTCCGGCTGTCGTGACGTCACGTCACGTGGTTGCGCTAAAGGTCAATGGTGGCTGCCCGGCCGCGCCCAAGGGCTGAACTGAGTGATTGCAATATGCAAGGCATAATAAAACACGCAAACGAATTGTCTGCGTGTTTTTTGTTTTTGTTTTACTTCGCACCGAAGAAAGAGATGTACTTCCGCTTCGTCTGCTTGTTCCCATGGTCGTGCAGTCACGTGCACAGGTACCAAAACTATGTCTTTTCTACCGTGTTCTAGCGCGTGATCATGCTGTGCGATGCGCGTGTTCTGCTATTCGTGTAGCACTGAATTATACGGCTAGTCTTCTGACGTTGTGCACAGCGCGCAAAATCTTGCGCTGTGCGAAACGAGACATCACAATAGCTCGCGCGCAACGCGTCTGCAGAAATGCGCAGCGCTGAAAAAAAGAAAAAAAAGAGAAAAAAAAAACGAGGAAAAAAAATGTAGGCGGGGCCCGTGACGTATGCGTCACGCGATCCTCGAGGTCCGGTATGGAAGAACGCAGGGAAGATATTTCGCGCCCTTCAGCGACGGTACAAGCTGGCGTGTCCTTCAGCGATGCTCTACGTGGCCGCAGCGTCAATGCCGCCGCACCGGAAACCACGCCGCCTCTTGCAGCTGCCCCCGCCGGCGACCCGAGAGACGCCCTGATCGCGGCCCTCGCTGCAGCTCTGCGGGTTCTCATGGAGACCGCCCCGCACATGGACGACACGGTGCGACAGATGTGCACCGCGGCCCTGGCCGCACAGCAGTCTCTGCCTCGCCATGGCTAGCCGTGCAGCGAAACGTCGGCCGCGCATACTGCAGTGGAATGTCCGCTCGATGCGCCGCCGACACCCGGAGCTTTGCCAGCTTCTTCTCCTGCACGAGTACGATGTGCTCGCGCTGCAGGAGACACACGTACGCGACGGGGAGTGCAACCTCCCGGGATTCGTCGCCTACCACAGTGCGGCTCCGTGCGAACTTCAGACTTGTGCCCACGCTCCGTGCCGCGATCCACTCCACCCACGCGGCCGCTCTCGAGCGTCTGTTTATGTGCGCGCGCGCCTTGGTCAAGCCGCCGTCTCTGTGTCCGACATCGTTCCCACCTCCGTGGAGTGCGTGGCTGTGTCTGTTCGCGTTGGGGGGGCCGACACTTGTGTCGCCAGCGTGTACGTCCAGCCCGTGCAGCGATGGGATACTTCTTTCGTGGAGAGCCTCACCGCGCGCATCAACGGCGACTGTGTTGTGTGCGGCGATTTTAACTCTCACCACACGGCATGGGGCAGCAGCCACTGTGAGCCCAATGGCAGGAACCTGCTGAACTCTATCAACTCCTCTGGTTCGCTGATCATTAACACCGGCAGCCCCACTTTCGTGCGTCGGAAGGTGCGCGGTAGCGTGATAGACTTATCGCTGGTGAGTGAGCGGTGCCACTACGAGTGGGTACGCAGCCCTGACGCGCAAGGATCGGATCATTATCCGATCTCGCTTGAACCTCTCGGCCTCAGCCGCGACCGGATCCGCACTTACCGCATCACGGACTGGTCTCTCTTCAGGACGCTGTGTGCCACGCCTCCTCCTGTCAACACTGACTTCCTGTCGCACATTTCAAGCTGCGTTGCCGCCGCGACCAAGTCGTGTACGGTGCCCGCTGGAACGCCGGCGCCCGACATCAAACTTTTGAACTTACGCGCGGTACGCCGACGCGCCGAACGCCGCGCCATCAAAAGCGACAAGGTGGAGCACTGGACTCTTTACAACCGCCTTGATGCCGTGTGCCGTCGTCATGCCAGGCAGCGCCGCAATCAGAGCTGGCAAAGTCTCTGCCTCTCCTTGGAAGACACCCGCGATAAAGCCCGCCCCTGGCGCATCCTTGCCGCCCTGCTCAGTCCCAAGATCCCCCGCCGCCCTGCACTCTCCATCGCAGTGGCTCAGGGCTTGAGTGCCGAGCAGTTGGCCGAACTGTTCGCGGATACGTTCGCTCCGCCGTCTGTGTGCCCTGTCACAGCCGCCGCCGAACTTCCGCCGCACAACATGGTTGAACGCCTCGCTCCTATGCGCTATTTCCCAACTAGCGCAATTATGGAGCATGTAGAAGTGCTGTGTTCTGCTGAGTTCACGATCAGCGAGTTGCGCATCGTCTTGAACAGGCACAAACGCCGCTCCGCTCCCGGTTCCGACGGCGTTACCCATCAAGTGCTCAGGAACATCGATGCAGCTCAACTTCCCTCACTTCTCGAGGTTTTCAACTCCGTCTGGCGCAGCGGCATCATCCCCGCCAACTGGAAAGAGGCGATCGTCGTTCCCATTCTGAAGCGCGGCAAACCAGCCTCGAACATCAGCTCCTATCGCCCAGTATCACTGACCTCGGTACCCGGCAAAACGATGGAGTCGATGGCTTTGTTCCGGGGCAAGAGCGTCGAGGGCGGAGGCGATCCACTCGAGGCGGTTCAAAGTGGCTTCCGCCGACTCCGCTCGAGAGCTGATTCCATCGCGGACGTTGTCGCCACTCTCGAGCACGCTGCAAGCCGCCACGAAGCCGCATACCTGGAGCTGCTCGATGTTGAACGCGCGTTTGACGGCCTCCCGCACGGCACCATCATCCAAGCGCTTCACGAGCTGCGCATCACCGGCCGCCTACTGGACTATGTGTCGGCCTTTCTTAGCGACCGAACACTCAGAGTGCGTGTTGGCGACGCGCTCAGCACCCCCCGTAGCGTGACCGCTGGTGTTCCTCAGGGCAGTGTTCTTAGCCCCTTTCTATTCAACTTGGCGCTTGCAAGGCTCCCCGATTTCATCCCGAAGCTGACAGCCTTCGAAGTCCGTGTGGCGATTTACGCCGACGACATCGCCCTTTTCGCTTCCGGGCCCACGGACTATGGCTACCAAGTGCGGCAATCACTGCAGTCTGCTATCAACGCCGTGGACGAATACCTCACCAGCGTGGGGCTTCAGCTCTCGGCGTCAAAAACCGAGGCGCTAATGATTCACCCCCGTGCTAGCCGTGCTCGCTCCGAAGTGCTCACTCTCTCGCTGCGCGGAAGCCCCCTCCCGTGGCGGAAAAAAGTTCGCTACCTGGGGCTTCACATCGACTGCCGCCTGAACTTTAATGCGGCAACCACACAGCTCTGCAGGGATGCCAGGAAAGTCGCAGGCGCCGCACGCTCCCTGCTCGCCCGTGGCCGTGGCTGCACACCGCACCTTGCGCTCCGAGTTTATAACTCGATTGCAACTTCGCGAGCGCTCTACGCGCTGCCTCTTACCAACGCCAGTGCAGCCAACTGGAGGGCCGTTGACGTCGAACACCGCACTGCAGTTCGCCAGATGTACGCGCTTCCCCGCTTCTCGCAAGTGGGGGCAACTCTCGCCGAAGCGGGAAACTGGCCGCCCTCACTTCGTGCGAGGAAACAGGCGCTTCACCACATCGAGCGTCTCCAACGGTCGCCACAGGGCCAGCGTCTCGTGTGCCGCCTCCACAACCTCGAGGGCTCGGGCATGGGTCAGCATGCCACCGACTTCAGCACCCGCATCGCGTCTCTGCCGCAACTCCTTCCCTTGCCGCCATCGCCGCACGCTTCCCCGCTGCTTGACGTTAACATCAGCGTCCCGGGCGTCACGAGCAAGCGCCGAACAGCACTTTGTGCCATGCAGCAGGAGACGGCTGCATTGATTCACGAACACCTACGCGACCGCCTCCTCGTCTACACTGACGGCTCCGTTTCCAGCGATGGTTCCGCTGCTGCCGCGTGCACGGCACCGGACATTTCTGCGTCCCGGCAGTGCCGTCTCCGTTTCCCTGCCTCATCGACAGTCGCCGAGCTCGCGGCCATCGACCTCGCGGCTGACCTTCTTCACGAGTGCGGTGCTTCGTCTGCTGCGATCTTGACAGACTCGCGCGCGGCTGCAGAAAGACTACGCCGGTCTCCCACTTGTGCAGCGTGTGGGATCGAAACTGCGCCACGTCGTAGATCAGGGCTGCGACTTGGTTTTGCAGTGGGTCCCCGCGCACATTGGCCTCCCCGGAAACGAAGCAGCCGACGCCCTTGCGAAGCAAGCTCTCTCGGCTCGCTTCCCCCTCGCCACCTCTGTCACTCGCTTCGACGTGGCGAAGACGGCTATTCTACGCACCCTCCGCGCTCATCATCCTGACTCACGTGTTGCTGCGGGGACTCCCCCTCGCCTCCTCCCCCGCGCCGGCCTCTGCCGCTGGGACCGCTCCTTTCTCCTGCGGTTGCGCGTCGGCTGCTACAGCACGGCCGCCCGATTGCACAGACTGCACGGAACTGGCAGCCCCGCATGTGTGGAATGCGGCGAAGAAGAGACTCCCGAGCACCTCCTGGTGCATTGCCCATCCTTTGATGTTGAGCGCACTGCGCTTTGTGCCTCGTATCGTCGCGTGGGTCTGCCTTGCGACACGGAGGGAGCCCTTCTGTTTCCCGCAGCGCACGCCTCTATCGTCAAAAGAGTGCTTGCTGCCCTCCTTGACTTTTGCTGCGAAACGTAGCTGAGAGCGCGGCTATAAGCACCGCATCGCTCCTTCTTCAACCTTGTCCTTTTTTTTTTCCGCTTTCTTTCCTTCTCTTCGTGATCTTTTTCTCCCCACTCCCCTTACCCTGTGCAGTGCTGTTGAGGTGGCCTCCTTTGAGAGACAGTTACGACACTGCACTTCTCTCTTCCTTTCTTCTAAAAATCACTACACACACACACACACACAAGATATTTCGCCGAGTCGGACTACCGTGCAGCACGGAGGGTGATCTCCTATTTCCCGCAGCCCCCGCCTCCATCGCCAAGAGAGCGCTTGCTGCCCTCCTTGGCTTTTGTGACGAGACTCAACTGAGAGCGCGGCTGTAAGCTCCGCTTTGCTTCTTCTTTAACCTTCTTAGTTTTTTTTTCGCTCTGTTTCATTCTATCTATTCTTTTTCTGCCCATTCCCCTTACCCCGTGCAGTGCTGTTGAGGTGCCCTCCCTTGAGAGACAGTTACGGCACTGCACTTTTCTCTTCCTTTCATCTTAAAATCACTACTACTACTACCGGAAGATATTTCGCTCGTGGAGGCTTGACTGTGCAAGTGGAGTGTCTTACTACGTAGTGGGTTCAAATCATGGATTCGCGCCACTGACATATTTTCATCTCATCTATTAATTAGTCAATTTGAAAATTTTTTTGCGGCAGAACGCTCCCTAGAGAACATGCAACCACTTCCAGCGTATAAACAAACTGTGCTCTGGAGCCTGTTGAGGGGCTATTGAAGGGGAAGCTTGATCTTGAGCGCTTCAAAGTAAATGTATAGGAAATTAGAAAATGATATGTCGGCAACCACGAAAGCTTCCGGGCCAACTTCTATGAATGGAGCGAACTTACTCGAGGAATCGATGTAAGCGAAGTTTTCCGTGCTGGATGCTTTGATTGACGATAATTAGCGGTGGTGTTGATGGTGAAAGCTTAATTTCTTCAACATTTAGTCTAATGGAAGAGTGCTGAGTTGATGTTAAACGTTACCTTGTGTGCACCACTGCTGTTTATCTGCGTAGTACGCAGAAAACACAGGGAGAGGTGTTTGCTTGAGGTGTTGTGCGCCATATTTCATAACGTCTGAGAGGGTTGGACATTGTTTTGACTCGCATATGGTACATCCCACCGGGGCAGTACTAAATTTGAATTGGGTTAAGGGGCTGTACGTTGTTGTGAAGTTGGCGGTCCGTTCGGACAACGAGGTTTCCATGGACGGTGCCGTGCCAGGTGCCGGGAGAAAGGGTTCCGAGCGACGTTTAAGAGAATTCAAAAAAGTGATTATATTAAAAAAAAGCACATGGTTGAGTTGTACAAAACGGCTCCAACTAACGGAGCACACTATTGTCGCGAAAAGAGTATACCGCGGGCCCCTTTTCTTTTTTCCACGAATGTTGTGGGTTCCTCGATGCGAGGTAAGCCTTTATGCAGAACTGACAGGGACGGCGCCTCGGGCATGTGCTCCCGCCCGGCTGACGCACCTGACAGTCAATACGTGCACGTTTCGCGCCCTCTTCTCACGCTCGGCTGTATCTGGCGTCAGAAATTGAGCAGTTATTGGCAAATTCATTTCGTATACGGAATGTTCTCGCGACCATTTTTGGCCTCTTAAACTCTGGCCCTTATTGGGTCCCGTCGGCTTGCCTGATTGGTCGAAATAGGCCATTGGTATAGAAGCCTACGCCTCCCGCCAGTCCGCGGGTTGTTAAATACGGGACCTTTTCCTGAGCCTCCTTCGAGTTCACCCGACCACATCGAATCGCGCCACACCTAATTAAGGAACGCAGAAGCAGATCTACCCCGTTCCCGAGGCGCGCCACGTGCAAACGAGTTGGCGTCCCCCACCTCATGCGCCACAGGTGGAGCTGTTCACTGCTTGACTCTTCCCGAAAGTGTAGCTGGAGCCTGGTACTGTTCCAGGTCACGTGGGTCCCGACGCAAGACGGCTGTAATGCACCGTGAAGACCTGGCAGCAATCCCCCCCCCATCTGCCTTTGTGAAGGCAGTTGCAGACCGGGAAGGCAATACCGCAGAGAGAAGTAAGCCCTCGGACAATTGGGTCCCAAGGAGCGACCCTGTGCGCCGGGTGTGACACAATCGCACGAGCGCCTACCATTGGCCGAAAATGACGACACCTGAGCGGGCTCGCCGATTGGCCGAAAATGGCGTCACCTGAGCGGGCTCGCCGACTGGCCGAACGTGACGTGACTTCGAGACACCGAAGGGCTTAAAAGCCAGAGACCGGGAGCAGCAAAAGAGCATTCCTAGAGCATTCCTTCATTCATCTCTTTCGAGCTTCTTGCCACGGGCCGCAGCGTCCGAGTTGCTGCCGGCCCGTAATGACTTTATGACTGTTAATTTTTTTGTACTCTCGCTGTACATAATGTAAATAAACCTCCAGTTTTCATCTCAACGCCCTCCTCAACCTCGGCCAACTCCCGCACTCAACGGCAAGGTCCAAAATCTGGGGGACAGCAATTGGGATTGTCCTCCAAATCGAACAGGGCCCCTTGAATGCTGCAGAAAATCATTTAAGGAATATTCTGAGTGGCTTTGATGACAGAAAGGACACAACAGCACAGGGTGCCACTTCACCAGGGGGTATCATGCCGGTCAGGCAGTGTTGGTACCCGTATTGGGTACCCGTGTTGTGTCGATGTTGCGGCTGACGACAGGCCGTGCCGGCGCTGCTGTACCGGCGCGTTCATGATGGAGATTGCGGGTGTCCCGAAAGTGTTTAGTACTTTAGTAATAGTATTCAGTACTTTAAGCTTGTCCTGAAGAGCTAAAAATTGAACTTGCATATTTTTAGAGGTATTTTTTTTCTGCTGTCGGACGCCCTCTAGGCTCGAGACTATTCCCTTGAGGTTTCAAAGGACAAACGCGCACTCATTTGACTCCCTTCCAGTAGGGCCCCTTTGCTGTGCCTGTGCGACAGTGCGCATTCTCCCTTGAAGTAAAGGATCTTTGGTTGAAAGAACTTTGAAAGTGCCTGTGTGACTGGGGTATGACTCCGTCTCCGGCGTGGTCGTGCCAATTTGTGCGGCTGACAGGTGTGAAGAATCGCAGCCTTGCACGGACTTCATCTCCGGCGTGGACGTCCAACATCCCATTTGACGAGGCCGTTGGCTCGTTTCCCATAATTGCTTCATCCGTGACCGGAGTTTTGTCGCGGAGTGAACGGCCGACCATAAGGGCCTTGATGGGCTCTTCGTGATGGTCAGGAGAGACGACGTTGCTCTCTCCCAGCGCACTGCCTTGAACTAAACGATGAGGCGTGACAACTGCATGTCGCCGGAGTGGCATCCCCCACTCTGAAGGGCCGCCGGCCGCAACATGTCAAAACCACAATGAGATTATGATGCACGCTGTAGTGGCACACTCCGGATTAATTTTGACACCGTGATGTTCTTTAACCTGTCCCAAAATATAAGTGCCCGTGCGTTTTCTATTTCACCTCCGTCGAAAAGCGGGTGCCGCGGTTGGGATCGAATCCACGGCCTCTAGCAATGCCATCGCCGCAAAGCTAACGCGGCGGGCACGAATGTGTTGATTTGACGGTCGTCCGCGTCCGTCATGTCGCTTGGACCGTGCGGTGCACTTTAATTAATGCGTCTCTGCTTCGGCACGCCCCGCGTAGTTTGTCCTCTTGACATATTTGCATGGCGTTTATTTTTCAGAAATAGCACCAACGCACTGTACCGTGCCTTGAACTTAAGCTTATCTACTTTCCCCGCAACCGCTGTCGTGTAGTAATAGGATTTCGTTGCCTTCTCACGTCACCTACCCCTACCCCCCTTACCCTTGTGTGCGAACTGCCTCTTGTCATCCCTCCTCTCTACAGTTCTATCTACGTGCCATCTGGACTCGCACCTTAGTAGAAAGCGCAGTGTGCTAGAATGGGGGTAGTGGGCTCAGATGACGGCTCCGCTTGAGGCCCTTGATGTCGCCTCCGAGAGATGGCGCTACAAACATTTTCACCTGAAACATTTTGCAGTCCTTCGCCTACGCTATGCGGGTTATTTCACCGCATAGCGTAAGTTGCTATCTGTATTACCGGAAAGGCGTCAATTCGCATTTTGTGCTATATATTAAAAAAAAAAAACTTTACCATTGTGACTGCGACGTCTCGGGAAGCGTTATCGATGACCTCGCGAGTACATAAATTTAGGTGCTAGTTCGCAACCAATGTGGGCAGCTTGCGCTAGTTTCTAGCAGTTACTGTGACGATAATGTTAGCGCGATGATTCGTTTTATCTACATCTAGTACCACTAAACACCGTGTAATCGTCCACTGCGGTTCGCTAAGGCCAGCGTCGAGCGTGCGCCGCTCTCTTTAGCAGTGGACCGTTGCCCAAGCTGACCGCACTTGGTCAAGTTGCGGACAGTTTTCTTGCGCCATAAATGCGACGTGTGGGTACACATCGCCGGAAAGAAATATACGGCGCATATATTTATGAAAAATTATTTTCTGTAAAATATCAAAGAAGCTTATTTCTAATTGTACACAATAATTCCAGCAATGATTTCAACGAGCAGGCGACATTAATTGTTCTCTGAGCGCATAAAATTGTGTTTATTTTCGAATGCACTTTCCATTTCGTACATTTTATTAGGAACAGCATTGAAACAAAAACGATGTACAATATTGTTGCAGGAGTGAAAAATAAGCAAACTCAGCCCCACCGAAGAATACTCAAAGAACGGCACAGATGCCAATAATATTACAAATCTCACTTTTAGTGCATGCAGGAAATATTTCTTTTCACAACGATAACAATGTTTACAAAATAAAACAAACCATATTTTTTTCTAAGAGCATGCCTAAGAATATGGAGTAAGGCGAAATGAAACGAATATATATATACAAAATTTCCATTAAGGTCATAATGAACCAGACTCCTCAAGAGTTCAAGAACGGTGTTGGTCCTTTCATGCCCTTTTTCATATGGTGCACCACCGCGACATATGGGCTTCATTCATGTTGACATATAATTTGTTTCATTCTTTAGATCTGCCTGCCCCCTCTTCATTCAAAACAAACATAACATTAATTGAATTTTTTTTAATGGAGCAAATGTTTTAAACATGTACTGCACAGCTTTCTCATACAGTTTTACTTATTTTCCGATGCTTAGCTGCTTCCCTTCTACTTCGTTGCTCTGAGTTGATGCATTTCCCGAAAAAACGGAGTCATGTAGTTAAATAGAAGCTGATAACTTTTCTTGTAACTTCAGCTGCGTGCTCATTGCAACCAATGTTGCTCATGCACCTTGCCCTCACGAGGATGTGTATATCTATAATACTGTAGGCATGCAGCTCTTGCTTACTAAAACATTCTGTAAACAGGTTTTCAAGCATTTCGCAATTCGCACACTGCACATGTTTGGTCAAGCTTCTTGTCTTCACGGTGTAAGTTTCTTTCCCACTGACGCCTCCTTTCTTTGTCTTGTGGGACGCTGAAAAAAGACGTCATCGGCAAGTCTTTCACTCGACTATAGCATGTCCGGCACCCTGGTGCAAAACGGTAATTGCGCCGGCGACTAGGCATAGTTTCTTAGCGCACCGCAGAACGAACACAAAGGATGCCCGAGGATGTCGCTGAGACAAGTCTACGAACATTGCACTTCACAAAAACAATCAAAATCAAGTCGATTCGCATCCTCGTGTGCAGGCTCCAGCATGCGAGTGGCAGTGACGGGAGCGCACGCGCTGGCACGGGTCTTCAGGTGGAACTAGCTCCAGCGCCCCTAGCGCCCTCCGGCCTCCGGCGACATGCGCGGCTTCAGTCGGAAGCACGGAGCAAGAAATATTTAGGAGTGGAAACTCTGCTGTTTGCGGCGACCAGTAAAGGTCACAAGCCCGCGGATACATTTTCATGCTGGCGGCACCTAGCGGCATGGGAAGAAATTACCGCCGTTTCGGTTACCAGGGCAACCGGTTGAGCGTGTTGCTCCCGTTCGCCGCGCGCGCCTGACTTCTACCACGGAGTGGCCGGAGCTGCCGGAGCCGCCGAGCCGCCTGCCGGGCGCTGTTTTTTTTTTTCTTCTGCTGCGGCTTCTACGACGCGCCGCATGGCGCCGCCACTGCATACGGTAGCGTCGGCGCATGCAACAATTGTGACTTTATCTGGTCGCCCGCGCTCGCTCGCGCTGACGGGAGTTTCACCTCCTATATGTCTTTACTCCGTGGTCGGAAGCGTGCGCCGCATAGGGCAGAGAGCACACTACCCAATATTCTAGTACACTGTAGTAGAAAGAGAAGCGCTGCAGTTTCTGCAGGGCTTCTGAGGGGAGTCACGGATAATTACAGCTGTCAAGAGGCTAATGTGGCGACGCCCAGGGAGCTCAGGAGGGCATTGTGCACATTCGACGCGGTGGGGTGAAAACAAGTTCTCCCGTAGCCTTTTCTATGACTCGCTCCTCTCATGTATACACACGGTCTGAACCGCCCCCCGACGCGGTATGCCGGACAGCAGCAGCAGCAGCAGTGGGAAAGTCGAAGGAACAGGCAAAGAAAGCTTCATTTTATATACTTGCTGGCGAATCTTCCGTGGAAGCCCCAACGTTCGAATCTTTGCAGTTCCTCGGCGCTTCATGGGCGTGGAGGAAGGAACGCGTAGGAGAGGTCCCTGCCAGCACGCACGTGCTGGATAAAGTGTGGCGGAAGGCACATTTTGTTTTTCGCAAAGGAGTACTGGCACTGGTACCCGAAGCGTCAACGCTGCCATAGCAACCGCGCTCCTGAAGCTCCCACTGCTGCTCTAGGCCTCTGAAAAGTGAGATACGTTTTTTTTTTCGGCCCGTGTCTTTCTCGCAGTACAGTCTGTTCGCTAGGCAAGCGGACTTTGAAGCGTGATGTGTAAATTTGAAAGTTGTGTTTAGGGTCCGTGAGTGTCAGCCAGCAACAGAGACACTCAAGTAATCATGGCGCGGGTCTTCGTCTTCTTCAACGTGCCACAAGACCACAGGGAGCACGTCTGCTTCACTAAACCCATCACAGAAGTTTCGTCGCCTTTGTTCTGGAGCGCGTCGGCTGCACACTCTTCGGCGGTACTTAGCAGTGCAAGCTCAAAGCTCGCGCCTATTTGCTTCGGCGAGCTGATTGTAGGCGCAAAGGGAGGTGGCACACCAACATAGCGGCATTTCCGGCTTCAAAAACGTGACGTTGGGCCTCTTCTATTTTTCTTTCCTCCATGCTCATAAAGTCACTTTACAATTTGAAAGTACCGCCACTCTTTGAACTCTGCCGCCGCCGCGCGACCTCCTCGCCCCTTGCGTGTCCCTCGGGGGAACCAGTTTTTCTGCACGGCGATTGGTCTCCTTGTCGTTGTCCTTAGAAACGCGCTGATCTTGCGTTTCGATTGTTTTGCTTATTCGTTGGAGCCATTTTTCGCCTTATCTCGCGGCTGGCTCGGCGAGCGTTGCACGCTATATTTCCTGCGGTGTTGTGCTAGCGCTGTGCCGTGCTGTAGCGATACAAGTGCAGCAAGAAGCCTGAATATAGTTGTGCACTCTTTATGCTACCACTAGGAAAGCGTGACGGCTTGCGCAAGAACCAGTG
The DNA here is from genome assembly GCF_050947875.1 of Dermacentor variabilis. Taxonomy (NCBI): domain Eukaryota; kingdom Metazoa; phylum Arthropoda; class Arachnida; order Ixodida; family Ixodidae; genus Dermacentor; species Dermacentor variabilis. The sequence goes on along the minus strand of NC_134570.1, from coordinate 131,383,471 downwards.
GCTGCACAACATTAGCCAAAATAACTTTGTTCCTACAAAGAACATTGTTTTCGACGTAAGGCGTCCTTCTTATTCTGGGTATCAAAGCATGTCCTAATGCTTCTTTCTTTTTTTAAATTCCTCCAGCCGGCTTGTGAGCGTTTTTGCCCCGACAATTTGTTCATTGCATAAAAATGGGGGTGTCCTCAGTAAGCTGAATATTCTGCCGGGCCTCATCACCTGGCACGTCGTCAACTGTTATTCAGTCGGAAATGCAACACTGTGGGTTCTGCTTTCCGCTGTGAACAATTTTGTGCGAGGGTACAGCCTTTCAATTGCACTGTGTGATTGTTAAGATCCGTTGCCTGTTTTACTGAAAATCGCGGCTGTGTGCGTCAGTCGCTTAGATACAATAAATTCAGGCCCTGAAAAAATCAATTGAAAATATACCGGTGGCACAGCGGGTGATGGGCGCTAGCTAGTCTACATTGCCTTTTTAAACCGCCGTGGCTGCTAAACACACGGGGTTGCGGTATCGAATCTCGGCCACGGCGGCAGCATTTCGGTGGGGGCGAAACGCGAAAACATCCGTGTACTTTATTTAGGTGCACCTTAGTGAGGCCCAAGGTGGCTAAAATTTCGGGGTGCCCCCACTACTGCGTGCCTAATAATCAGATGGTGGTTTTGGCACGTGAAACACCATAATTTAATTATTGGGTTTTTAATGCGTAAGCTTTCCTTGGCGAGTACCCCAGCCCCATCAGGCGAAAACATGAATGCCTTGTTTCTGCACAAAAATGCGTAATTTGCAAACTTAAGGCATTTAATCATTATAATAGTGTAAATGTAGGTGATTGGTAGCTGTATAAGCAACAAAGAAAATTTTAACCCCACAAAAACAAGGGAATGCCCATAGAGATGCATAAAGCTCCATAGAAAATACATGGGAAAGCTTATAGTAGGTGATTCAACAACTTGACTCAACCCCAACTGGTCGTTTGAAAGTTTGGTGGGCCAAAATAAATTTTGGTATGGGTGTCATGGTTCGACATTATTCGATTCGGCGAAGCACCGGTCACCGCGCGCCATATGGTCGTAGTAATAGGAACCAACGAGCAAGGCGGTTATTGCCGGCCACTCGGGCAAGCGGCCGAAAAGGGTCGAAAGCAGGTTCAGGGATTATTGGCTTTGTGTCGTCGGCGCGACCGTGGCGCCCCGACAGCTTTTCGTAGGAACCACTGTGTATTCCCCGCCCCGCGCGTGCATTGAGAAGCTTACCAAGAAAGCGGGGGTGCGAATACTCTGAAGTATGTGGTGCCCCTGTGCAATCCCGTGTCCACGAACTGCTGTCAGTGTATGCGTGCCGACAGCGCCGTATGGCCGGCTGCCGTCGTTTCTCCTATGTTTGTGAACGAACAATAGAGGCTCGCCACGGACTCAAGGGTGTGCGCGCGCGGTGCAATACGAGTGCGCGACCTGTAGTATGTCCCTTTGATACAGCTTTAAGAAGAAACCAACCTCCTCATGGACGTTACCTTCAGCATTCCCGATGCTGATATCACCATTTTTCAAATTTTTGTACATCACTGGGGTGCGCAACTGGTCCAAAATCGTACATCTACGTCGAATACTGTGGCCCGTCCGCGGGAGCCACGGGGAAAGCTCCTCGCGCAGCTGGCGCGCGAGGAGAGTGGAGGAGGAAAGCTCCGCGGGGAGGAGAGTGTCGCTACTTTCAAATTATCTATGGGTTTTAGAAGTTTATGTGGCTTAGCGCGATCTGTCTGATGAGGGAACGCTTCCGGCGTGAAAAAAAAAATTATGTGACTCCTTTTCCTTTAAAAAACAGAAGGGACGTCATTTCGTTCTCAAAAGCGCGAAATTTGCTCTGGTGGCCTGTCATTAGAGCTGTATCTTCAAGTACCCCGATATTCGGCTAGACGGGTGTTTCAAGCTATCAGCATGCCTATATTGTCTCTTGCCCATTTATTGTACCTAAATAATACTAAACTGAAAGCGATGCAGCTAAACGTCAGCCGTACAGGTGTCGAGATTTGCGAGTACAGAGCTGGTAGCATCGCTGGACGCCAAGCCCGCCCGGCGGCGCAGCCTTACGACAACAGCTAAAGTAAATTATAGGTGAGGCATAAATTCGTAAAGGCTCATGGGATGCGTCTTCTGCTCGCCGCTTCCGGTTCCACAGACGACGGTTCCGGCGCACGATTCTCCGTTCGCAGAGCCGCTCGCGCTTGTTCTCCGTGCCCCATATCGCAAGGTGTCGCCCATGCTGCCAACTTCTAGAACCTGTGATGGTCACGTCGATGACTGACCTCGAAATCTTGACCACAGGCAGTCACTTAAAATATATATGCAGTCTAGCCCGGTTATAACGAAGCCACTTATAGCGAAATAGCGGTTGTAACGAAGGGATTTCAATTTCCCATTCCCATTTTTGCATCTTCAATACATTTTGGGTCCGGTTTTAACGAAGTAAATAAGAGCGCGTCACCGGATATAACGAAGAGATTTAATACCAACCGAAAAATAATCTGTCAATCAACACATTTTTGCGTCCTTGAGGCGATTTTTTGAAGGTGCTGTCTTTGAAGACGAAGCGCGCCATTTTGGACGAAGTGCGTCGAAACGTCAAGAAGAGTGTTATCGCACGGAAGTTTGACATTGCACAGTCCACGCTTTTAACAATAATCAAGAATGGTAGCAAGATCGACGCCGTTCTTGACGCCGACGTTGGCAGCAGGGACCGAAAGAGCATCCGATGCGACACTTGTAAAGCCGCGCTTTACAAGTGGTTCGTGGACGCGCGATCGAAGAATATCCCACTCAGCGGACCCATCATTCTGGCGAAGGCCAAGGACTTGGGCTTCGCTCTCGGCCACGAAGACTTCCAGCCAGGAAATGGGTGGCTCCAGAGATTCAAGGACAGGCACAACTTCACATGTAAAAACATCGTCGGGGAGGCCGCGTCCGTTGACCAGGGATCGCTCCAGCAGTAGATGGCCAAGCACCCCGATCGCATCCTTGCGTATTCCGACAAGGACATCTACAATGCAGATGAGACTGGACAATTTTTCCAACTGCTGCCATCGAACACTCTCGCGCCCAAGACAGACAAGTGCGTCGGAGAAAAAGACAGAAGAAACCGTGTCAGCGTGCTAAGCTGCGCGAACATGGATGGTTCTGACAAGCGAGGCGTGTTGGTCATTGGAAAGGCCATGAAACCACGCGGTTTCGCCAAGGTGCTTTCTATGCCAGTGACGTATGTGAACAATAAGAAGGCATAGATGACGCGAGATATTTTTGGCAAGTGGCTCGCCGACTTCGACAAGGAGATGGTCCGAAAGAAGCGCAAGGTGCTGATGTTGCTTGACAACTGCAGTGCGCAACGTCAACGCACACTTGAGCGCTGTAGAGGTTTTCTTCCTGCCCCCAAGCATTACCGCCAAGCTGCAGCCCATGAACTAAGGGGTTATTGCCAACTGGGACGAATTGGGACGAAGCTACCGCGATTGGCGTCGCTGCAACTGCTGTCCGGAGTTCGACCAGATCTTTGCTTCGCAGTTGGATGGTATGGAAGCCGCAACCCTGAAGTCCGCACTCGCGAAACTTGTTCAGGGGACGCTGAACCACATCTTTCAGCGACAATAAATGGGTGTGCCTATGTTTGCATTTCTTTCATAGTCCACATATTACGAAATAGCGGATATAGCGAAGTGATTGCCGATTCCCGCCGACTTCGTTATAACCGGGCTAGACTGTATATATATTTTGTCGATCGATGGAACACGTGAATTAGCTATGCGGTGCTGTCACAGTTTCATGCTCAGCTTGAATGCCAAGTCGCACTTCTCACGTGAATTCTGTTCGGGTCGAGTACGCGAGTGAATTTGTAAGTTTCAATTGTGAATATCAGATTCGTACGTGCTAGAGCCCGTCGTAAACACTGTGTTCACCTGTCGCGACCGTTGATGAAGTGCATGGCGTAAGTGCTGTTAGATACGGGACCTTTTTCTGATCCTCCTTCGATTTCACCACACCACTTCGAATCGCCGTCACACCTAATTATGGAGCGCAGAAGCACATGTACCACGTTCCCGAGGCGCAGCACGTTCAGACAAGTGGGCGTCCCCCACCTCGTGCGCCGCATGTGGAACTATTGTCCCACTGCTTGGCTTTTCCTGAAAGTGAAACGGGAGCCTGGCACAGTTCCAGGTAACCTGGGTCCCGAGCAAAGCTGCTTTTGGGCTCTGAAAGGTCGCTCGAAAACAACCCTTCTCCCCCTGCTTGGATACCCGGAGGGAACGGCGGCTGTAATTGACCGTGAAGTCCTGGTAGCAACCCCCCTACTCCCATCCGCCTATTGTGACGGCAGTTGCAGACCAAAAGGGCACTACCGGAGGCAAGTGATTCCTCTGACCGTGAAGCCCATGGAGTGGCCCCCTGAGCCGAATGTGACTGCATTCGCTGCATCGTCGAACCCCCTCAAGTGTCGTCATTTTCGGCCAATGGTAGCATTGGCCGAAAATGACGACACTTGAGGGGGTTCGACGATTGGCTGAACAGGACCTGACCTCGAGACACCGAAGGGGTTAAAAGCCAGAGACCGGGAGCAGCAAAAAAGCATTCCTTCATTCATCTCTTTCGGGCTTCTTGCCACGGGCCGCAGCGTCCAATTTGCTGCCGGCCATCAGTGACTTTGACTGTTAATTTTTTTTTTATTCTCACTGTAAATAATGCAAATAAACCTCCAGTTTTCATCTCAAAGTCCTCCTGAACTTCAGCCAACTCCCGCACTCAACGGCAAGGTCCAATATTTGGGAGACAGCGGTGAGATTGTCCTCCAGATCCAACAGTGCGCACGACTGATAAGAACCTTGAACAAAAATACCATCGACACATTTGGCTTTTCGAATTTTTATGTCACTGCTAAAGTATAGATGCTTCGGCAAGTTGGTTCGACATGCTCGGAATTTTATAATTTTACAGCGAACCTTTATACGTTTTCCGACGTTGACATATGAACCATGCATGTGTTGTCTTGTAAAATAACTTGCTGTCCAGGTTGCTGATATTTCTTGGAACATGCGCTATAACAAAACGTTAACCACGCGGTCGGCATGGTTTAACCATGTTTTAACGTAGTATCTATTTCTCCAGCTTCGCCAAAACATTCGTTACAAAAGTCCCTTACGCGTACAAATCTGCACCATATACCCCTTGTGTTTCGGACACTGTGATATTTGTGAGATGTGGAACGCGAATCATGCTAGAAGTGCTCGTCGACTGCAGTTTTTTTCCCCGCGCGTTTGAGTCCCTTAATTTACTTTCGACGTCTTTTGAGCAGCAATGATGTAACCACTTCAGAAATTGCTCGGCTGTATGGCACATGCGTTGTGTGTTGTCTTTGCGTGGTGAGCTGCTGTGTAACGAAAACACTGCAACTTTGTGATCGTTAGGGCTAGTGTTTGTCGCCTCGTGCCCCTTTCACAAAATATACGAGAAAAATTGCGGTCTACGTCTTTTCAATCCTCCCAGCACACCTAGCTCACCTTCCGTCGAGCACCAAAATAAGGTCACTGTGTAATGCAAGGTGCCCGCCAAGAAAGGTGTTCCAGGACGTTCGAGCCAAGAATAAACTTGGATTGGAACCATTTGCCCGCCTATAGTGCCTCCACTATACTAAACCAGGCATGTTTGAATCAGCCTAGTTAAATTTAGATGAAACAAGTAGAAAAATATTGTTGTCGTTGGCAGGAACAGAATTCACTTGAGAACAAGGAAGTGCGACTCGTCATCTAAGATAAGCTGGAAAATGCGACAGCACGCCCAGCTAACTCACGTTGTTGCGGCTAGGGTGGCGTTCAGGAAATGGAATCCACCAAGCCCATTGACTACTGCGTCAGGAGTGCGGAAAACGAAGGAAGAAGGGTTCATTTAGCTTAGTTACACGGCTCCAGTACGGAAGCCCACTTCATGCGTGAGCAAGTTAAACGTCTCCGTTCACACCAGTACCCTTTCTGTCCTCACGCTCGAAAAGTATCTGCCTTTATGGCCGTCGTCTTCCCTAGGCGAGTCGAATAAGGAATCTGAAGACTATCCAGCAGCAAATCACCATCGTGGACTTCGTTGCGATACCACACCCATGCTCGCAATAACCCGCCGTAACTCCGCCTCCGGAGAAACTGGTTTGGGATCTGTGGAGAAAAATCCTCCTCCTAGTCACAACGCAGGCAGCTTTCTGTGGTTTTCTGTGTGGTTGACACCTTTAAAAACATGTGAAAAAATCGGTTATGCCCAAGCCATTTTAAGTAAACTAAGGCACCATGAGAAGCGACATAATACTCATATGTAAACTTTTTTCACATCAGCTCCTTGTGCTGCAGGTCAGTTATATATATATATATATATATATATATATATATATATATATATATATATATATATATATATATATATATATATATATATATATATATATATATATATATTAGTAGCAGCCCATAGCATGCATTTCTCATTTAGAGCCTAGTTCGTTCGTCGTTGCCCCCCCCCTCCCCCCCTTTTCTGCTTCGCTCAGTCTGCCAGGCGGGGGCCGGCTGAGGGCCAATAGTGGAATCCTGCAACAGCCTCTTTACATTTACACGCTGTTCTGACGGCTGGTTAAGTACCGAGGGAAGGGTGGTGATTTGACTCGCCTAATTAACTGTGCTAATCAATTCGTTGTCGTGGTTCCCGCTCTTTCATCCTTCGCTCTGGTTTCTAGGTAATGGTGGAGTGAGCGCCCTTCAGCTGTCAGTATCCACGCGGCGTCGTCGTCTGGATAGGAGGTGCGGTGGTTTGACACATGGCAAACGTTTAATTAACTGCGCCTCTCAGTTGTTCGTCGTCCCCCTCGTGTTCATCCTTTGCTCCGGTTTCGAGGAAATTGTGGGCTGAGCGCCCTTCAACCGTCAGTGTCCCCGCTGCGTTGACATCTGGATAGGAGGTGCGGTGGTTTGACACGAAACACCGTTGTGGTGCTGAGACGTAACAAAGTGTTCTATCGATTCGGCTAAAAAGTATTTTAAATGACTGCCTGGTGCCCACATTTTGTAATCAGTCATCGATGCAACCGCCACCGGCAGTAGAGATTAGCAGCATGGGCGACACCTTGCGATGAAGTTGCACAGCGAGGAAGCCGGACCGGCCCCGCGAACGGAGAATCGTGCGCCGGAGCCATATGTTGAACCGGAATCGCCGAGCAGACGGCTCGTCCAATGATGAGCCTTTGCGAGTTTACGCCTTACTTGTTATCTGGTGGTCGTAACTCACTACTTTTCACTAAACAGGTTCAGCACAAATGAAACCACCCGTGCTATCAAAATCACACATACGTTGACAAGCAAAACAATGCAACGTGTGATAAGGGCTTATTGTTACTGGTGACCTTTACGAGTGCGGTTTTCTCCACTACTAGCGCGAAGTTGCATTGCATCTGATAGCGGCATCAACGCTCCATGTTATAGTGGGCGCAGGAAAAGAGGTGTTTACTGCTAACAATACAGTAAAGTGGAGTTGTCCATTCTTTCCTCCCCACGTGCATATAAAATTCATTAGGAATTATGTTCTTGTTGAATGAATCAAACTCTGTCTCGTTTTAATTAAAGACTTTTTTTTCTTTGTCTGTGCTTGTTTCCTAACGTAGTCCCGCTGCAGTCGCTGCTGCCATAAGCACTCTTGCTGATGTCAGTGACAATGGGTTGGGAAGCTCTTTTCACCCGAGGTTTCGCGAGGTATTTGGAGCGACCTTGAATCCAGCGCGAAGCGCCGCCACGTATGTATACGTCACCCCACACGCAAACAAGAGCGCACGACCGCTGCCGACCGCGCTGACGACGCAACCTGCGAGCAGTGATGTTCCCTGCTTTGCTGTCGAATTCCCATTTCTGTGCACTAAAATTTCCTATTTGCGACAACATTCCCTGATTTATTCCCAGAAAATCCCCACAAATCTCCCTGCATATATACAGGGTGTTGCAGCTAACTTTAACTAGAGTTTAAAAAACATGCGAATGCCGCGTAACTGGACAGAACCAATGTAATGTTGTTTGCCGTCGCTTAGTTACGCGTTTATTCTTTTGCCACGCCTAAATAGATAACTAGTCTTAGTTAATTAATGAACTTCTCAAGTTTCAGAATTAGACTAATGGTGTCAATGAGAAAATTGTAGAGCGACGTGAAAAACTCGCGACACCGCTTTATGTCGCTCAATACGTGCTACTTAGTGTTTTTCCGAGCGTGAAAGAAACCTGCGAATACATGCAAAGTGCCTCGAGCGGCCAGTCGCGCGGCAATAATGCGTGCATTTGCGGGCTTTTTGTCACGCTCAGTGGCCGGCATGGAGGAAGGAAGAAACTTCGCTCAGAAACTCCTTTGTGGATTCTCTAAGTATGCGTAAGCGTTGCGCCGCTCGCTCTCCTCCATGCAGCCGTGTGTCATTATCAACGTTATGAAATTTGATCGTCAGCGACAGCGTGTCGATCGACAGCGCGTCAGCGACACGAACTGGTGCGGGAGGCGGCGAAATTAGGTGTATTGATAACGCAAGCAAAGTGCTGCAGATGGCCACGCCAGGTGCTCTGATGACGTTCCGATTGCTACAAGCCGTTATTGCTCTTTAGGGCCTTATCCGTCCGCATGGAACCATTACGAACCGCAATCAAACGTACGCCGGCGGCAACTGCGTATATGGCACGGCCGCGCGGACTGTATCTTGAATGCGATCTGCGAAAGGGGCAGCGTGGGTGCGGCTTGTGCTGAGAGCTTCGTGAGCACTGTGTTCTCGCCGCCTCGTTCGCGTTGAAGCGACAGGCAGCATGAAGGTAACGTCGGTCGCAGCTGCGGGCTTTATATCGAAGCGATCGTCTTACGATCGCACAGAGGGACGGATTTCTTTTTTTCTTTTTTGCGTAAGCATAGAAATGTAGTTTAGCAGAGTGCGTTGTTGGGCAAGTTGGTTCATTGTATTTGGAAAGATTGGATGCGCTTTGTAGACGATTAGAAGGAAGAAGACAGGACAGGCGCAAACTAACAACTAGCATAGCATAGAAATGCTTGCGGATTTAAAGCTGAGAGGCCCTGACGTCACTCTTTGTGAAGCTCAGTGAGGTCAGAAGTTGGCGTTACTCCGCGATCTTGTCGGGGCAGATTCTCCTCCCTCAAATTTTCTCGCCGTCAGCGAGCGACCGCGCAGGGTGCCCGGACGTATGTATGCGTGGGCGTGCGCACGCCGTAGTGATCCGACCTACGGATCCGCTTGCGGTGTGTACCTTCGCAGTACCGTTGCTTGAATTATTGCGTCCGGGCTTTATGCTCGAATGTTGAGGACTTTATAATGAACATACAAGCTGCCACTGTTGCCGGCTTCTCTGAAAATACCCACCGTGGTTGCATAGTGGCTATGGTGTTGGGCACGAGTTCTCGGGATCCAATCCCGGCCACGGCGGCCGCACTTCGATGGGGTCGAAATGCGAAATCATCTGTGTACTTAGATTTAGGTGCACGTTCCCAGGTGGTCCAAATTTCCATAGTCCCCCACTACGGCGTCCCTCGCAATCAGTTCGTGCTTTTGCACGTAAAATCCCATAATTTAATTTTTAATTTTCTGAAAATACATCTGCGTTCTCACTGCATTGCAAGAACACTGCTTTACACACATCACGACCTTCAGCTAACCAAACTGCAGTTTATGCGAACAAACGTATGCTGGTCGTGCCTTGATCAAATCGTTTCGATTTATTCACCAAGTTTCAGGCGGCCGCGCTTTGCGGAGATGTGATCAGCGACAGCGCACCGACGAAAAGGCTCGCAGAGGAAAACGTCGTTAAGCGTTAAATTACACTGACTGCGGCCTGAGGTATATTGTTCTCACAAGAAGTGAGGCTTCACGGAAACAAACTTCTGGGGTATCGTCCGCGTGCCGCTGAACAGCAGGCGGGTATGTGTGCGCCTGGCGCGTAGGCTAACGCGTGCCTACGTGCAACCGTTAGCCGTTTGATGTGCGTGCAGCCGCACGTTCTTCTGCCGAGCCTTGTTCAATGTTGCACTGCAGCCACCAAGTTCACTTCCTTGTGCCCCTCGAACACATATATCTGCGCTAAGGAGAGTTGATCCCTTAATTACCCGCAGCAGCCGCTTCTTCCCCATCCTTCCAGTTGATGGCTGTGTTACGTGTCACGAATGCATCATTCACTGTCAAAAGCAGGAACACTGCACACTTGTCACTTAACTGCGAGGTGTTTGTCGTACATATTCTTAGGTGCAGGGGTTTCAGTCTGCAGAAACATTAGCATGAACCCACCGAAGACGGCAAATAGACTCGCAGGTCGTCCTTCGTCCGTGGAGTGGTGCGCGGTGTACGTTGTTGCATGTACTCTCGTTTCACGCCGTTTACTTCTTCCAAGACTACCAGGCCACAACAACAACAGACGGGAGAACACTGTCGAAATAACAGAGGAGCAAAACACGGAGACTAACGCAATCCTGCAGACATGACGTCTTTGCGACGCTACAACACCTACTCGGCAGCACACGAATGAGCACATCACCATAAGAAAACCGCCATTTTGCTCCGACAATGTGGTCGCTACACAGAAAAATATTATGACTTCCTCCACACTTTCCTCCTAGCGCGCGGAGAGGGGGCAGGGCCTCTCCCGAGTTTTTCCTTCTTCCCTGGGCGAGCTTTACGTGTAAGCGTATATGGCCCCCCCACATTCAAGCTTCGCGATTCGGGTGTATGAAGCTCGTTGATAGAAGTTGGCAAAGTACCAAAAATGAGGTCAACAGTGCAGCTGTCACGGCTGATGATGGATGGTCTAGGTAAGAATAGGTGAGCGGCATGAGCGGCGCTGCGGATGACGTTATCGCCACAACTGCCGCGGTGCCAACACGTACAAATAGGGCGGAGCGGATGGTATCAGCGCCAGACAGAAGAACTCGGCGCTTGGAGAGTATAGACATTCAAGAGGAGCGGACTGCCTATAGGGGAGGCGGTTTTAGGCGCACACTTCAGGTCGAGAGAGGAGGTGGCGCGGGGACAAAAGCAAAAACAATGAACCCACTGGATGTGATAAGTCATACGAAATATCGCGGCAGCTCGGTTGACGCGTATTAGAAGCTTCGTTGGCAGTCGCCATCATTCACCTTCATTTTGCGATTAATCAAGCACGTAGTGCTGGTTGTGTGTTTTCTACTTAACTTTATCGTCACTAGCGTAGCGCCTTTTCGCGTATGCTTGTGCTTTAACAGTGGATACAAATGTTCCTAGTGTACAGAGAGACATTTCCTTTCGCCTTTCGTGCATTGGTGCTGCTGGTGCAAAGCCGGCTCATGCTACTGAGCCAAGTGAGCGTCTCGTTAGGACATGCTTATTCGCGCACTCAATCATCTTAATCAAGTGATAAAGGTTCTCCGGTGATCCATATCTTAAACCAGTGTGTCTGAACCACGCCTGCGTTTCTGCAGTCCTTGAACTTCCCGTTTTTGCACCTACTTCTTCTTACTGATATATGACGATACGAATTAACAATTCACAGTCGAGTAACATTAACCTGCTGCTTCTAGTTATCCTATTATGCTAGTGTTCTCGTGCTAGAATTGGCTGGTTATGCAAAACAACATTGGAAATACTTCAGCTCACATTTTCTGATGAACGGAAATTTTCGTGTTATATATATATATAATATAATATGTGGCATCTAAGAACTGCAGACCGCACAATTATATTTGTGCTCACTGCAAAAGCCAAATGCTATGGTTCTGCTTGCGTTATGTAAACTTCGACTTGCTCGGCACTTACCTTGAAGTCTGGCCGAGAGCATTTCTACGATGTTAATGGACATTCTGGGTATGGAACTTTTCTTTTCGTAATTAAAATTTTAGTTTCTTTTTTTCGCAATGGTATAGCTGCATCCTAGTCACTATCACAGCTTCTTTGCACATTGGAGAGACACGAAACAGCCTGTTTCTGTCACGTCAATATAATTTTGTTTGACGTATTTAATCATTATTTAATCGTCGCAGCTAACACAGTCTACAGAGCGTTGCATAGGTCGGCTTTTTGAAGCGCCTGATCCAGTCTTAAAGACTGGGGAAACATTATCGCTTTATTTACATGACAGACCATGTGAATAAAGACGTCCTAACGAGATGTTCACTATATGTAGACTCAGAATCATAAGCAGTCTGCAGCAGAAGAATCACTGCATAAAGTTAGCTTCGCCGCACTACAGCGGGTCATGCGGTGATGCAAATTAAAAATGGGAAGGTTCAAATATATATATATATATATATATATATATATATATATATATATATATATATATATATATATATATATATATATGTATAATGTGTGTGTGTGTGTGTGTGTGTGTGTGTGTGAATAACTCGACTGTAGACTCAACCAAACCAGCTAAACAATTTCGTCGAGCTAATACTATGGCAACTAGAACAGCTCGCACTCAACGCGCTTCGCGCTCCAGCCAACTAGAACAGCACATTGCAGACATCGCCACAACAGGGTGGCCGATGTGTGACATCAAATCTATGCGCAACATGAAATCTGGAGCATGAATGCCTGAACTTTGACGTAGAGCAGCTTTTCAAGAGGCATATTGACCTCGCGGTTGATAATTCAGTTATACGCAAGCGAGTTTGTGAGGTAATACTCTCAGTTCAGCAGTCTCAATGTGACAAAATTACATCGACTGACATATATGGCTGCCCTCACGATATGATTAGCTTATCTATTCATGCCGGCATGGCAAGACAATTAGCTAACTCGGCTAGATCGTGACCAAAGGTGCGCCATGTGACACCCGTATAAGACTATTGCCCTTGTTTGTAGTTATCTTTTCAGCCTCGATATGTGTCAACACGTTGGACACGTAGATTACCGCAAGTTCTCGCTCAAATCAATGGAAAATACCCTAATTCTCCAGGTATCCTATCCACTGCCAGAATTTCTAGCTTGATCTTTTATTTCCCCGCAATTTCATCTTCCTCAATATGTTCCTCTGCTGAGGCAAACGATCTCCGTTCGCGACTGGCCATGCCAGCGACGTGGTTTCAACTGACCGAACTAATCATTAGAATTTACGTACCTAATGTGTTCAGGAGTGCGCATAAAGGGATAAACATGAATGTGGCTGAGAACACCCATTAAATGCCTAGGCGTTCTGCTGGCATATTTCGAAAATAACAAGTATAGGTAAGTGCAATCAGTAGAAGCACAGATAAGAGCGAACAGGTGGAAAGGTGGGTATCTGTCAATGTTTGCAAGAGCTACAGTTTGCAATGTATTTTTTGTCGCAAAACTCTATTATGTAAGGCAGGTATTGTATTGTTCAAGGGTAAATATGCAGAAGCTTCACCGATTCGCAGTACTTGTGTAGGCTTCGAATTACAGATGGTGCAGTTGAACGAATTTGTTCAGAGCAATTGGGGAATAATGCTAGTGATCACTGGTAATGATCACTGGTGCCGCAAACTACCGTACCAAGCAGTACTACACCAATGAATTCGAGTGGTCATGATACATGAAAAAAACAAATGTGACTTGACTCCTATCCTGTAGTTTTGTCCCTTCATTTCTCGTAATACTTTGTTTGGATAATTCTAAAATACGCTTAACTTGGAAGAGTTTCCATGGTCCAGCCGACTTGTCTTCCCGTGGTTTTACTGTAAATGCCTTAGCCGAGCACATGCAGGTGTCCACTCGCCATGTAGGTTGGTTGAGGCAGCAATTCATTATTGTCCGGGTTACATACTGAAATGTGTCAGCACGACTTTACCCAGAAGCACTCGTCATTCAAACTGCTTACATCCTCAACAAAATGAATAGCAATCCTTACACTGTCTACGCGGAGTCACTTTGTCACATGCGAGGTAGACAAACAGTTTCACTGGTCACTTTTCTGCACTGTGAACAAGGTGCCAATATTGACACAGTGCAATACGAGCGCAAATAATAATTTCAATGACCTGATGTTCTTAAACACGCACCCAAAGCCTGGTAAACGAACATTAATGGATTCTGGCCCCAGTGAAATAGGGCCACCGTAGCTTGAAGTGGAGCCTGCGACCTCCGCTGTAACTTCTGCGCAATGGTATGGCCGCTTTCACGTGACGCTTAGCAAAGAACATGTGGAGTTCGTTGCTGTCCTATCAGAAACATGATTGTAAATGATATATATGTATCAGATAGTGTATGTGTACTTGCCTTCCTCTCCCTGTGTTTTTCCCAGAACGCGACAGAAATTCTGATTAGTGTGGAATGTGCAGTTGAAACCATCTTAGCGATCCCGGATTTGACGATTCATCGGTCATAAGGACCGCATTTCGCTGAATTTACTATTTTCCGAGCCTGCCTGTTGAACCTGCATCCTGATATATGAAGGTCCTTAAAATCGCCTTACTTTCACAAAGCACTTCAAACGTGGTCGCTGTAAAAGTAGGCCGCAAATGTAGCTCCGAAGCACGGAAGCATGACCCCGCTCCATTGCTGATAACTGTTCGCGATGGCGTTTTACATTTCGAACTTCATATTTTATCGGCCGAAGCATCATCGGAAACGAAACTTCGCGCAGTTCGGCGGGCGTGTGGGTCACGCAACAGTAGCGAGAACACCTTTGCAAAATGCCGGCATGCCACAGTAGTTTCCGCTTGCCAACTAGAACGTTTCGCTGTTGTATGTAGCATCCACTCGTGTACCGGTGGTAGTTGCAACTTAACCAGCTCTCGAAGAGAGAATGGGGGCGGATGCACTCGTAGTTTCGAAATGACTGGTGATTGGACCCGGTCGGGCGCCGTTTTGAATAAGCTAGTCGCCACATTTCCTTTCTTTTAGAGGATGTTTTCAACGGAAAACTAGCTTAGCTGCTGCGAATTTCTGCGAACAAAAATGAAGATACTGAAAATCTCAGTTTTGGACAATCGTAACTGGCGACGTCAGCTTCAGGGTCTTTAAATCTTGCTCGTATTGAGGAGCAAGTTTACATATAACCAACTATTGATACAAGGACTACTTTTCGCTGAATTATCGAGTTCGTATGTACATGTTCGACTGTATTACACAGCATGGCCACTGTGGTGGGATCCTAGCAGGAGAGAACATATTATGTTGTCGTTGGAGAGGGAAATCATAGTACTTAAACATGTAGAAACTACATTTACATAACGGCATGGAGGCATCCTCGCAAAGTGTATTGCCAAGGAAGTTTCGCAAATGGCCCACTAGATCTTATACTTCAATGCCTTCTTATGCATGCCCTTTAACAAATAGCTCTCTATCAATATTACTTTTAAGTCATTTAGCATATTAATGAGCATATGGATTAAGTCTAGCAAGTTTGTTGCTCCATGTCCAAGCATGAGGTTGCACCTTTCATTCTTGGCCACAATGACTGCCTTCCAGTGGAGGAGGTGTGCAAAGACATTCCAGCGGTTAAGTTCATGTGGACGTAAAATATATCGGGGTGTCTTCAGAATTCATCCCGCTTCCACTGTAGTGTCCCCATAGCCTGTAGTATTGGTTTTGGCAATTAAACCCCACGAATCAATCAGTCACTGAAGAACAAGATTATTGTGCTTCATGCTGTGGCATTGGTGCAACCACGCAGACTTTCAAGTGCACCATGGTTTGAAGTAGGGATATTGACTGCAATAGTGAGCTAACTTGGGCTGGTTGTCACACACTTATGCAAAGAGCGCTAATGGGACAAGCACTCGTGTTTGGCTTCATCTTTTTGTCCCGTTGAAAAGTGCATGTTTTTCCGCATAAGTATAATACTGGTTCATTCCTTGGCTTAGATACTGATTGTGTTCCCAAACTTAGAAAGCAATGAGCAGTTCACATGTATATTGCTCTGCAGGGCAACCGGTGCCAACCACATGTCGTGAAACCAGATTCGCGGACAGTGGCACCGGTGACGAAAATTGGGGCCAGCTTTGGTGAGCTGCGGAACTACAAGATACCCAAGATAAAGCAACAGCAGCCGTCAGCGGAGGTGCGTAAATTTTGACATGTCAGGCAAGCGGCGTTGTTTAAGGCACTGTAATGTGTCCTGTAAAACATTTAGAGGTGATCTCATCGGTGGTTCGTCGTGCGGTAGTTAAAGCCGTAACCTGTGATATACATTAGCCGGCGCCAGTGCATGGCGTTCAGCTGGGAATGGGTGTGCGGTTGCCTTTGTCAGGTGGTAGTTCTTTTATAGAAGTGTGCTTGGAGATTATGAAGTATTGTGCGGCTAGACGGAGATGTGTTGGCCCGGCCTTTGTAGGTGCAACTGCTCGGTTCCTACGTGCTGTATATAGACGGGACTACGTGCCGCTCCAACATAGAGGAAATATTGGGCTACAATAGAGAATCAGTTTCAAATCAAATCAGTTTCGGCTGATAGTGTTCTTTCTAAAGGCTGTCTTTTTTCATTCCATGGTGAGATGTTGATTATCATTGGATAATATAAAACTGAATTTAATTTTTGGAATTTTGTGCCGATACCACACTGGCGGGAACGTCAGTGTGAAATTGCTCATTCCCAAATATACGTTTTCGTATTTCGGTTCGCGCGGTTCAGTAAATGTTACTGAAATTTGCTGAGTGTGCTCTTCAGCTGATTAAGTCCATATCCTGGTGTCGTTCCTTTTTGCCGCTTAAAGGTTAACTACTGCGCATGAGCAGGCGTGATCTAAATTAATGACATCATGCAGGTGAGCTGGTGTGAGAACTTCCATGTATCGTCGACACTCATTTTTTGTTTCTTGCATCTTTTCGGGCATACCATGCCCCCCACATGGAAACAGTAGGTCATTCGGCATTGTAATTTCTTAATAGAGATAGTTATTCTTTATTTTAATGTGCTTTTAAGCTATGGCCAGGAAGTCACCGTCAAAATGTCAAGACAACACAGAAATCTGGTGTGGAAGCTTCTAGGCTGTATCAGCCGCACACTTATTTTGTCTTTCCTGGCTCACTAAGCCCCCTCTCATCACAGCCGCCGTGATTCTTTTTCTGTTGAAGTACATCGAAATAAGTTTTCGCCTAACTTTTTTTTAAGGAAGACTGATGGGTACATTTTTATTAAAATTTTAGGTAAGCCAGTTTAGATGACCAACATTTTGTTGGTCATCTCTTGCATTCGTTAATTATGATTATTGCATGGAATAAATTTTTATAAAAAGAGCCATTGAGCATGACTCTCGTTCAGTCTTCGAAGAATTCGAATGGAGCACATGTATGTGCCTCCTTTTTGTTTTTGTATAAATTATTCAGCAGCTAAAGATTTTTCCAACTTGTGGCTAGCCGATTTGGTGTCGGTTTCACCGCCTCTAATGAGGTACGATGACTATGCCAAGATGTAACAAAAAAGATTCACAAGACAGCAAGTAAATGTGTCTGTGCTTTGAAAGGAAATTCAAAAAGTTTGTTCTATGTAAGATGTGTGTGGTGTACTTGTTACCTTCAACTTGCGGCCAAGTATACATAGGGCACTCTGGCCGATGTGTTAATACGCGCCGTGAAAAACAGCACCTTCAATTACTAGGGAAATATAACCGTTCACATTTTGCGGACCACTGCAAGTGCTGTTATTGTGATCCTTTTTCTGTGTGGGACGCAAGCTCTATTTGCAAATAAAAATAAACTAACACATGAAATAATCAAGGTCTTAAAAAAAAAAAGAAGACGCCCGGATATGTGCGTAAGTGAGCCATCCATTGGAGCAGCTGAAAAATAATTCACCTTGTTGAATAGCATGTGACTTTTTATTTTGTTGCTGTGAATCTTCTGCAAATGCTCATTCAGTTAGCGGGGGTATATATATGTATAACCTTTCCTGAAGTAAACTGAGTTCCGAGTGAGCGCTTGTTTGTAAACTACATGTGTCTGTAGAGCCGTGGTAAACGAGACGGACACACGTCTTTTCAGGAACAAGGTCTGGTTCATTCTGTCAAAAGAGAGAATTGAGCGGGCGCGCGCAGCATGCAGGAAGTGACGAGGGCTTTAGAGAGAGAGGAGAAAAGAGGGAAAAGGAGCGTAGAGAAGTGCGGTGCGCGCACGAAGTGCGAAAGGAAAGCAGTAAACAAAGTAATCAGAAAAGGGAGCTCGCGCGCGGTGTTCGGCACAGTGAGAGAGTAAAAACATCTTTATTAATAATATCTGAATGGCGAGAGCAGTGTTGGAGGAACCCTCAGTCCAGGGTCCCTAAGATGATTCCGGGGATGTTTCGAGCCCGTTGTATCACTGCTCGGAGGACCTCGGGAGGTCCGTCGCGGAGGGCATCGTCCCACAGCTCTTTGTTGCGTAGGGGGTAAAGGAGAGTTGGCAACGGAGGAAAGAGGTTTGCAGTGCACTTAATCGTGACGTGGAAGATTGTGGGCGAGCTGCCACAGCCAGGGCAACGATCTGCATAACAGTGTGGATAGAATTTATTGAGAGAGACAAGATTAGGAAAAGTTGCGGTTTGTAACTGGCGTAATGCCACTGCTTCCTCCCGCGAGAGTCCACGAGGGTTGGACCCTCCCGCGTGTAGCCGTGCGCGGCTTAGCCGTGTCCGGGGAAAGGGGGATCCTGGAGGTTGAGCCGATGCCGGGTGTTCGGACCTTTAAGGCCCCCCGGCGGAGGCAACACACCTCTTTGGCCTCTGCTTCACGTAGACGGCACCGCCGGACTGACCCACCCGTGGGAAATCGGCAGTCGCCTTTTCCTGTCTCTCTCTCCTGAAACCTTCGTCTTTCCCTTCCACTTTTAGTACTTTCCTGTCTCCTTCTCTCTTCTATTTACTTCCTTCTTCTTGGTGGCAAGGGTTAACCCTGTGTGGCTATCCAACCTTGGGTACACCATATTTGGTTATAGTGGCGGCGTACGACTGGCGTCGTGCAGACTTGTATGCAAGCTCTGCCGCGTCCCCGCGTTGGGCTCCGTGGTGGGCGGTCGGCGCTGTTGCCGAATTTTTATATATCTTCATGGAAACTGGTTTCCCCAAACTTCCTGATCGCCCTCAGAAACGAGGGCGCACCGAAGATGTCTTCAAGTTTTTTGGCAATCGTACACAGAACTTTCCCTGCTTTCATGTCATCCGCTCCGATAAGCCTGAGAAGACTGTAAGAATGATCTCACCTTTCGTTGTCTCGAAATCTCTGACAGAAGTTTTTTGGTCCCGGATACAAAGCATCGAAAATGGCTAGCGGTGATCTTCTCCTAGAGCTCCGCGATCAGAAACAATTTGAAAAACTGTCCAAACTTGTATCTTTTGGGGGTGTTCCAGTCACAGTGACCCCACACCGTACCATGAATACTACCCGTGGCGTTGTATCGGATGCTGATCTGCTTGAATTGTCTGAAGCTGAACTTCTAGAGGGTTGGAATGATCAGAACGTGATCAATGTTAAGAGAATTAAAATAAGACGTGACGGAAAAGAAATCAATACCATGCACCTAATACTTACATTTGGCTCAAGCAACCTACCAGACACTATCGAGACAGGCTATGTGAAAATCCGAGTGAGACCGTACTTTCCAAATCCCCTACGATGCTTTAAGTGCCAGCGATTCGGCCACAGCTCACAGAACTGCCGAGGCCGCCAGACATGTGCAAAATGTAGTTCCCGTGACCATGCCTCTGAAACGTGCGAAAACGCTCCACACTGTTACGACTTTGAGGTGGTCCCGTAGCGCTCGTCACCCGTTTCGTGACAGAGCGTTGGTAGCGAAGACTCCGAGTCAGGCGTCGGTGAGAATAACAAAAGGGACTTTATACACTATATACAGGTCATTATACAGGACATGAAGGGATCGGCACTGGGGCCGAGAGCTCACAGCAAACGCGACTGTTCCCGCACGGCGACGTCCGGCGAAAACGCGTGACACATCTCACTCCAGTCGAGAGCGGCACTCTGCTCCCGGTGGGTCGGCGGATCCGGTTTTCCAGGCGGCGCGCCGCGGCTTATAAGCCCCCAGAAACCATTGTCACTCAAACGGCCCAATACAAAGTGAGCACTCGACGGTCGTCGGAGGGGGTCCAACCAGCGACCACGCTGGTCACCCCGTTCAAAACTGGCGGGCGCGGTGACCTCCAGGGACGGGGAGGTACGGCGCCGGGCTGTCTGGCACTTGGCGACACGTTTGAACATGTTGCCCGCCGATGCTTCTGCGGAGGACACCACTGCCTGACGGCTCAGCATCTTGACTTGTCAAGGGAGAATTAGGGCGCTGTGCCTTTCGGCGCAGCCCCGGGTTTGTCCAAAGGGCGCTCGCAGGAAAATTCTCCATCTTGCAGATTCGGAATCCGGGCTTGTGGTAATGGCACAACAGCATCCCCGCCCTCAGATAAGGCGCCGGGAAGACGAGCTGCCTCCACGTGGCTCGGATGCCAGGCGCGCACGTTCGTCAGGCTCGACCAAGTTTACGTCCAGTGTCGGGACGCCAGGTCACTTCACGTGCCCAGGTCCCGCTCGCCAGGACAGGAGCTCGGCTCACCGCGTTGTCGCCAAGGCACCTCAACCAGCTCCGCTCGGGTCGTTCCTAAGCCCTTGCTTCTCGCCACTGGTCCCGGTTGGTCGTTCTGCAGCTTGCAAAACCGACCGGCAAAAGGCAACACCCAACACGAACAAGTGCCCTCTGTCTCTCGTCAAACACCAGACAAGGCTATAATCCAAATCAACCTAACTGAATTGCTATCCCCCTTTTTGCTCCCGCTGCAACAAGAGGCAGGTGTACGATCTAGTATACAAGGCTCAAACAACCCTTTTTCAAATGAACAACACACCAAAAGATCAGGACCAATTAATAATCAGCAATAACAATGACAAATAGAATGGTCCCCTTGAAATCACTTGGACCGAAAACATACCACTGAGGAATCAAATGAGGTCATTCATTTTTCCCGGCGATATTTTCGCGGAATCCGAAGCTGCTTATATTTGCGACCCTGCTTATCCGTGTAGCGGCGGTACAATAAGCCAGATTCCTTGCCAAATGAAACCCACTTTTTTTCCACTCCCCGTTTGACGCTCTTCCTCAGATCGGCTAGTGAACAGTCTTCCTGTTGCTCGCGAATCAGAGTTTCTCTTTCAACTGCCGCCTGCTCCTGCCAGCTGGCGGAAACCGGAGCGAGTGTGGAGCCCGCGTCGCCTAATTGCGGCGTCGCGTCTACATCGCGGCTAGCACTGCACGCGTCACTCCCACTCACTTCCAGGACCCGCTCGCCTAGGCCAGCCTCCGGGCTCTGCCTCTCCCGTGACTGCTCGCCACTCAAGTTACCTTGATCAGTCCGTGTGCCGCACCGCCTTTCGCTCACCGACGCAAAGTCAAGTTCCCTCGACAGCGGGAGTGCTTTGGATCGCGTGAGCGCCATGTACGCCACATCGGCAAAGAATGATTTGCCCTGATCCTTCAGCAGCTGCTCCGAGTTATTTGAGAAGAGGTAGGAAAAGTGCTCCGGGAGGGCGGCTGACACAGCGGCTTCGGTGTTAAGTTTCCCAAACTCTCCTTCAATGATAACCGTTGCGATCGGTAAACAGACATTCTCCTCCTCGGCCACTTGCCGTATCCAAGCGCACTCTCCCGTAAGATCACTCGAGGAGACGAAAGACGGGTGAACAACGTCCATAGTTGCTGCAGAGTCCCGAAGTGCTCGGCACTTCTTGCCGTTTACCTTAATTTCCCGCATATATGGCTCCAAGAGTCGTATGTTTTTGTTAGTTTCCCGTATTATTGCAAAAGCAATTTTCTCTGGGCAGCTCGCAGCGATGTGCCCTTGCTTTTTGCAATTGTAGCAAGTTAACGGCTTCCGTTTTTCAAAAGAACGCGTCGTATCGTTTCGCTGCTTGGGACCATCGTTAGTATTCTGAGACGTATTCTGTCCTTCCCTTACAGTTTCTTTGGTAAGGGACTCGTCTTTCCGAAACTCGCGACGCGTGATTTGCTTCCGTTCGTCGGGCTTCCCGGAAAACCCATCTCTCCTATCTGCTTTTTCTACGCGCACTCCCTTGCTGTGCAAGCTGCGGCGGGTGTAATACTCTTCCGCTAACTCTGCTGCCTTGTTTAGCTTAACCTCTTTTAGCCTATCTTGCAGCCAGAGCCTGACATCCTCATCAATGCAACGGTAGAACTGCTCCAACGCGATGCATTCGACGATTTTGTCGCGGTCGTCGTAAACCTCTTCGCCCTTCAGCCATTCCACCAGATCGGCTTTTAGACGAAACGCGAAGTCAACATTCGACTCCTTGCCCTTTTTTGCATACCGGAACCTCTGCCGGAAAGCTTCGGGCGACAATTTGTACTTCCGCAGTAGCGCTTCCTTCACATCACTGTAGCTCTCAAACGCCTCTTTCGATAAGCAAGTTATTACGTCTGATGCCTCCCCAGGAAGCAAGGCTAACAGATTCTGTGCCCAGAGGGATCGCTCAATGCTATTCCGTTCGCACACGTGCTCAAATTTCACGAGGTATTTGGCCATATCCTCTCCGACGACAAAGGGTGGAAGTTGATCGCGTATTCTTGGAACGTTAGAAGTGAGACTAGGCGCCGGCGAGCTGTTTCGAGTCTCCAACTCTTTCATTTTAAGCTCGTGCTCGCGACGTTCCCTTTCTGCCTGCAACTCCCGACGTTCCTTTTCTGCCTGCAACTCCCTACGTTCCTTTTCTGCCTGCAACTCCCGACGTTCCTTTTCTGCCTGCCACTCCCGACGTTCCTTTTCTTTCCTTTCCTCTTCGCAACGTTCCTTCTCCTTCTTTTCCTCCTCGCGACGTTCCTTTTCTTTCCTTTCCTCCTCGCAACGTTCCTTCTCCTCCCTTTCCCGACGTTCATTGATACCCGCCAAGGCCTCTGCGGCTTCCTCAGCCGTTACGTCCCCAGTCCTCATGACCTCAAGGATCGCATTCTTTCTTTTGGTTGAGCCCAACTCAATGCCCAACTCCTCACAAATTTCGAGAAGTTCCTTCACCTTGTACTTCTCCATCGTTCACACTGTCCTCCTGCTGTTTACCCTTTTTGAATATACCTGCCGTACGCTACTATAATGCTACTAGTAAGACATATGCAAGTATTTCACACACTGCCCTGTTTACCCCCTCAGCATCCCCTGGTTTTCAAAACACTCTTACTAGGCTTGAAACACACAAGGTTATCACAATGCAACACCAAATCCTTCCCTAAGCTACTATAACCTGTGTCAGAGAAAGTCTGGTGTTTGAGGTAAACTTCAGGCACTCACCGCGCCGAGGTAGCTGATGCCGGTCAATCCCGTAGCTGCCATCCACTGTTACGACATCCCACCGCTGCCACCACTGTTACGACTTTGAGGTGGTCCCGTAGCGCTCGTCACCCGTTTCGTGACAGAGCGTTGGTAGCGAAGACTCCGAGTCAGGCGTCGGTGAGAATAACAAAAGGGACTTTATACACTATATACAGGTCATTATACAGGACATGAAGGGATCGGCACTGGGGCCGAGAGCTCACAGCAAACGCGACTGTTCCCGCACGGCGACGTCCGGCGAAAACGCGTGACACATCTCACTCCAGTCGAGAGCGGCACTCTGCTCCCGGTGGGTCGGCGGATCCGGTTTTCCAGGCGGCGCGCCGCGGCTTATAAGCCCCCAGAAACCATTGTCACTCAAACGGCCCAATACAAAGTGAGCACTCGACGGTCGTCGGAGGGGGTCCAACCAGCGACCACGCTGGTCACCCCGTTCAAAACTGGCGGGCGCGGTGACCTCCAGGGAAGGGGAGGTACGGCGCCGGGCTGTCTGGCACTTGGCGACACGTTTGAACATGTTGCCCGCCGATGCTTCTGCGGAGGACACCACTGCCTGACGGCTCAGCATCTTGACTTGTCAAGGGAGAATTAGGGCGCTGTGCCTTTTGGCGCAGCCCCGGGTTTGTCCAAAGGGCGCTCGCAGGAAAATTCTCCATCTTGCAGATTCGGAATCCGGGCTTGTGGTAATGGCACAACAACACGGCGTGAACTGTGATGGCGAGCATGAACTGTGATGGCGAGCATGCCGCATACTCGCGGTCATGCCCGTCTTGGAAAAAAGAAAAAGAAATAGTCACTATCAAAGTAAAAGAAAACATATCATTCAAAGAGGCACGCAGGCGGGTTGCATACCTTCCTAAGGCCAGCTTTGCCGAAGTGGCGCGTCAGGGGGCAGCGTCACAACGGCCTCCGGCGGCTGTCCGACCCACAAGCAGCGAGTCGGCAGTCACGCCATCTGCCCCCGCGGCGGTTGCAGCTAGCGCTGCTCCGTCAACCGAGAAGGGACCATCCACCCCGAAGGTGGGTGCAGCCGAGGCTGCCCCAACCTCCGAGGCCCCTTCCAGCGCTGGCAACGGCCAGCGCAGCCAAATCCCTCAGGGAGTCCCATCGACCTCCGGGCTGGTGGGCGCAGGGGTCTTGCCCTCCAAGGCGGGTCTCCCTCTGAAAACCTCTCGCTCGCAAGAGCTCTTGTCCGGCGTCTCACACGAGGCAATGGACTCTACACCTGTCCCCAAGGCGCACCAAACGCCTAAGGAGCGTCGAGAATCGCTTGAACGCTTCAAAAAGAACAAAACACCTATTACAGGGCCTCGAAAAGGCTCTGTAATCTAAGGCATCTTTCCGTTTCCGTACACACAGCACTAATTTACATTAAATATGGATACACAAATCATACAATGGAACGTCAGAGGCCTCGTTAGAAACCTTGATGATTTGCAAGAACTCATCCACACACATAATCCAAAAGTGCTGTGTTTACAGGAAACACACTTAAAATCAAAATATACAAACTTTCTTCGACAATATGTTACTTTTCGGAAAGATCGCGATGATGCTGTCGCATCATCGGGCGGTGTCGCAATTATAATTAAAAAAAGCGTAGCGTGCCAACGTTTACAGCTACGAACGGCCCTTGAGGCAGTGGCGGTTCGAGCTGTTTTCCTTAATAAACTCGTCACCATTTGCTCGCTTTACGTACCCCCACACTACAAATTAAACAAACATGAATTTCAGTCATTTATAGACGAATTGCCAGAACCTTATGTTGTTCTTGGCGATTTCAATGCGCACAGCTGCCTGTGGGGCGACTCTCGTACAGTTGCGCGAGGTCGTCTTGTTGAACAGTTCCTTTTTTCTTCCGGAGCGTGCCTTCTCAATAAGAAAGAACCCACATATTACTCTCTTGCAAACCGATCCTTTTCGTCAATAGATCTTACTATAGTCTCCCCGTCTGTACTGCCTGAACTTGAATGGGAAGTTACTGATAACCCTTACGGTAGCGACCACTTCCCTATACTGCTAAGATCACATAAAGAAAACGAATATCCACCACACGCTCCTAGGTGGAAGATTGAGACAGCTGATTGGGAGAAATTTCGATCTCTAACTAGTATCCCATGGGCTGACCTGTCTTCGTTAGGAATTGACGCTGCAGTCGAGGTTTTTACAGCATTCATAATCGATGTGGCATTTAAATGCATATCAGAAGTAAAAGGCTTGGCCTGCAAACGGCGTGTCCCATGGTGGAACGACGATTGTAGGATCGCTCGTAAAAAACAGAACAGGGCGTGGGGGTTGCTACGCGCTTCTCCCACTGCAGAGAATCTAGTCAACTTTAAAAAAGTAAAATCCGAAGGTAGGCGAACCCGCCGACAGGCCAGACGAGAAAGTTGGCAGAAGTTTCTATTGAGTATTAACTCGTTCAGAGATGAGGCCAAAGCCTGGAACAGGGTCAATAGGATAAGAGGGCGACAAGCACATGCACTCCCTTTGGTAAACACAGAAGGCGATACCCTACAAGATCAGGGGGACTCACTTGGGGAGCACTTTGAGAGCGTGTCAAGTGCCAACCATTACTCGCAATCCTTTCTGAAATATAAACAAATAGAAGAAAGTAAGCCACTCATGAGAAAATGTCAACAGAATGAACCATACAACTGTCCTTTTAGCATTGCCGAGTTGAGAGCTGCCTTGAGCGCATGCAAGAGCTCTGCACCGGGATCTGACAGAATCATGTATGAAATGATCAAAAACTTACACAATGACACGCAGGTTACACTACTCACACTTTTCAACACCATTTGGGATGCAGGGTACCTTCCAACCGCGTGGAAGGAAGCCATTGTGATCCCGGTTTTGAAACAAGGCAAAGATCCTTCCTCAGTGGCAAGTTACCGCCCGATAGCCCTGACAAGTTGCCTTTGTAAGGTATTCGAAAGAAATGATTAATCGGCGACTCGTTCATTTCCTTGAACAGAGCAAAATGCTTGATCCTTATCAGTGTGGCTTCCGAGAAGGGCGCTCCACAACTGACCATCTCGTACGTGTAGAAGCAAATATCCGAGACGCATTTGTTCGCAAACAGTTTTTCTTATCCATATTCCTCGATATGGAGAAGGCGTACGATACGACGTGGTGTTACGGAATCTTAAGAGACTTGTCAGAAATGGGCATCCACGGTAATATGCAGAATATAATAGAAAGCTATCTGTCAAATCGTACCTTCCGGGTAAAAGTCGGCAATGCATTCTCACGCCCTTTTACGCAAGAAACGGGTGTACCCCAAGGAGGCGTGCTGAGCTGCACGCTCTTTATCGTGAAGATGAACACGCTTCGTGTTTCATTACCACCCGCCATCTTTTACTCTGTCTACGTGGACGACATTCAAATAGCTTTCAAATCGTGTAACCTCGCAGTCTGCGAGAGACAGGTACAGCATGACCTGAACAAAGTCTCAATGTGGGCAGACAAGAATGGATTTAAGATCAATCCTAACAAAAGCTCTTGCGTTCTTTTTACAAGAAAGAGAGGCCTGGTTCCGGATCCTTCCTTAGAACTGTGTGGACAACGAATACCTATCAGCAAGGAGCACAAATTCCTAGGTGTCATACTTGACTACAGACTCACTTTCGTCCCCGACATTAAATATCTTAAAGAAAAATGTCTGAAAACAATGAACATAATCAAACTTCTATCCCAGACTACATGGGGTAGTGACAGAAAGTGTTTAATGAATATCTATAACAGCCTCATTCGATCACGACTAGACTATGGTGCCGTGATCTATCATTCTGCAGCCCCGAGCGCGCTAAAGATCATAGATCCGGTCCACCATCAAGGAATCCGACTGGCCACTGGCGCTTTCAGAACGAGTCCCATACAAAGTTTATATGTAGAATCAAATGAGTGGTCACTTCATCTGCAGAGAACATACATCAGCCAAAGATATTTTCTGAATGTCCACTCAAATCCACAACATCCCTGTTTTAATACCATTAATGACATGGCATATGCTACACTCTTTCGCAATCGTCCCTCCGTAAGACAGCCTTTCTCGCTGCGTGTGAGGGAGCTTAGTGAAGAAATGCACGTTCCACTCCTCGAGCTTCCCCTAATGCATCCAGCCAAGCTGCTGCCTCCGTGGGAGTGGCAGCTCATACAATGTGATATATCTTTCGTGGAAGTCACAAAGCATGCTCCAGAGATTGAAATCCAAATGCATTTCCGGGAACTCCAGTACAAATACTCCTGCACTGAGTTCTACACAGATGCATCGAAGTCACGCGACGGGGTGTCCTATGCAGCCGTCGGTCCATCCTTCTCGGAATCTGATTTACTGCATCCGGAAACTAGTATCTTCACGGCTGAGGCCTACGCAATACTGTAGACCGTGAAGCATATAAGGAAATCAAAACTCAAAAAATCAATTATATATACCGACTCCCTAAGTGTTGTGAAGTCTTTGATATCGTTCTGTAAGCACAAAAATCCTATAATCATTGAACTCTATTCCGCCCTAAGTAAAGCATATGTGTCTAACCAGCATGTGATAATATGCTGGGTCCCTGGCCATAGGGGAATCGAACGTAACATTCTCGCGGACGAGATGGCCACGTCAATCACATCGCAAGCTGTTAACCCTACCGCTGATGTGCCTGTCACAGACCTGAGGCCTTTCGTACGAAATAAACTGCGAAGTTACTGGCAGTGCACGTGGGACGCGCAAACAAATAACAAACTGCACGTTATAAAGCCCCGGTTAGGTTTTCGGCCATCCCCAACAAAATCTCGGCGAACAGAAGTCCTATTCTGTCGCCTCAGAATAGGACACACATTTGGGACCCACAACTTTTTACTCACGGGAAACGATCCTCCAACCTGTGGTAGATGCGGTGAGAGGCTGACCGTCCTCCATGTCCTCTTGGAGTGTCGGAAAGCCGAACCTGAAAGAAAGAAACATTTTCCGCTAGCATACCGTTATTACATCCCTCTGCACCCGGCTATATTTCTTGGTCATGAACCGCTTTTTAATACCAAGGCAGTCCTCGACTTCTTAAAAGATGTAGTTCTACACGTCATAAGCCCATTAAATTCGTAGAGCATCCTCGCTCCAGAGGATGCCGCTGCGATAATTGTTTTAAATAGCACATGCCTCCAGGCCCTTGTGTTTCAAGGGCTCTAAGGAGGCATTAGTGCTCTAGCATATCATATATAACCTGATATATCTTTAGACATCATATCATTCTTTTTAATTGTCTTATTGTTCATAGTACACTTCATAAGTCATCGCCATAATCTTATTATACAGATTTTACGCACTTTAGCGCTACCATTTTTAAGGCCCCTCTACAGCCACGGCACACCAACTTCATAGTACTCATGATTTCACTGCAAACAAATTAACACGGACATGGCGCTCTTTGGCCATATCTGGCCCTTGCGCCACTAAACCACACACATCATCATCATCCCGCGAGAGTCGGATCATGTGTCCGTGTGCCTGGTGTCCAGCACTCGCGAAGTGAAAGTCCGCTTACGGGAGGCCCGCGGGACGCCCCGTGGAGTTGGTTATGGCTGCGGAGGTGGTGCGCAGCTCCATCGCCGTGCCGCTACAGGTTTAGAGAGGAAGCTGAAGCGACGAACGATGCTCACAGTGCACAAGTGGCAGCCCAGTGAACGCGACGCAGAAGAGGTGATGAACCGCGCACTTGCAAGGCGGAGTCCGCATGTCCCGGGAAGGCGAGATGAAGAAGCGCGGGTGCTTCACTGAATGCTGGCTTGAGTCGCTCAAGCGCGATCGTATCTAGTGTCCCGTTTGCGTGGACGACGAAGTTAGAAGGGAAACGTCCTGAAATGGGGAATGGTCCGAGGTAGTGGGGCTGAAGCTAGCCGCGCACAGGGCCGTAACGCACAAGAACATGAGTGGCTGTCTGCAAGTCCGAAGTGGTGTACACTGCACGGGGTTTGTTAAAACGTGTAGGCCACGGACGGAAGTTTCGGAACACATCGCGAAGCTGGTAGACATGCTCGCTTGCTGTTAGAGGGGAGGTGAGGGTGTTTCCTTTGAAGAAGTCGGCTGGCAGGGGAAGAGATGCCGTAAACAAGCTCCGCAGTAGCGCAGGAGAGGTCCTCTTTGAAGGTAGATCGAATTCGGAGAAGGGTGAGCGGAAGTCTGTCAACCCAATTGTTTGGGCACCCGTGCGCTGTGAGTGCTGCCTTAAGATGGCGATGAAATCTCTCTACGAGGCCATTTGTTTAAGGGTGGTAGGAGGCAGTTCGCAAGTGTGCTGTTCTGAGAAGTTGAACTAGCTCGGTGACGATTCGAATTGCCGGCCTCGATCATTGACAATTTTGGTTGGACAGCCAAGTCGGGATACCCAAATGGAAACAAAAGCTCCGGCGCCAGTAGCTGCAGACATGTGAATAAGTGTCGCTAACAGATGGCACATCTTCAAAGGTAATTGATTCAAGCTGAAGAGATGTTGACGCGTCACGCAGGTGACAGAGCTCAGAATCATTTGCTTGTTCTGTAGCAAATTCTTGGAGGTTGAAAGGAAGTGATGTTGAGATAGAGCTCTTGAAGCGACTGCGTGTGATAGCATCCATCCGTCTGAGGGCGTCAGCTGGTGAGTTGTCAATGCCGCTGACATGGCGTATGTCAGTCCAAAACTCTGAGATGAAGGCAAGCTGGCGCACCTCACGTGGAGTGTATAATGATTCAGAGCGGCCGATTGAGTAGGTGAGAGGCTTGTGGTCAGTGAAGATTGTGAACGAGAAACACTGTAGCGGGTTTCTGCGGGGGTCATGCGTTTAGAGAAAAAGGCAGGGGGCTGCCAGCCACCGTTTTCTTTTTGCAGTTCGGCTCCGACCGCAGAGCTGGAGGCATCCGTCATGAGCGACAACGGATAGCTCAGGTTGGGATGAGATAGCAGTGTGGCTTCGGTCAAAGCTTGCTTGCTAGAATCGAAAGCTTCATCAGTTGTGCTGTCCCAGGGCAGTGCAGTTGACGATTGTTTGCCGCAGAGCAAATGCTCGTGGGGTTCCAGCAGTATAACACAGTTTCTAATGAATTGGCGGAGTTTACCAAGCCTAGAAACTGGCGCAGCTTAGTGATTGAAGCTTGCTTGGAGAACTCTATGATTGCCTGCAATTTGAGAGGAAGAGGGCGGATGCTGTTGTTATCCAAGCGATGGCCGAGAAAATCAAGTGATGGTACTCCGAACTTGCTCTTGACAGTGTTGACAATGATACCATTTGCTGATAGGCGTGCAAAAAGCTGATGGAGATGTTGGAGGTGCTCTTCGTGGGATGAGCTTGCCACAAGCAAGTCGTCAACGTAGGCGAACATGAACAGCAGACCACGTGTGACTGTGTCGATGAACCGCTGTGATGTCTGCGCAGCGTTTCGGAGACCGAATGGCCTTCTCAAAAATTCAAAGAGGCCAAATGGGGTGGTAATTGCTGTTTTTCGAATGTCTTCCTTCTGTTACAGGAATTTCGTGAAAGGCTCGCACCAGGTCAATTTCGGAAAATACTGTAGTGCCATCCAGTGCCGACGTGAAATCTTGGATGTTAGGCAGTGGGTGCCGATCCGGAATGGTTTCTGCATTCAGGGATCGGTAGTCCCCACACGGCCTCCAGTAACCTGATTTCTTGGGGACCAGGTGGAGCGGAGACGCCCAGCTGCTCGACGATGGTCGGACAATTCCATGTTCGAACATATGTTCGAACTCTGCACGGGCAAATTTGAGTTTGTTCGGGGCGAGTCCTCGTGGGCAAGCAAATACAGTTGGACAAGTTGTTAGGATGTGATGACGTACATCATGTTGTACGGATTTTGTCCAGTCGGGTGCTCGCGTGAGGTTGGGGAACATTGAAGGAGGCAAGCAAAAGGATCACCAGCAACTGTTGTGGTTGGGGCGACTATAGGCGAGTCACAGGAAACGACGCCATGAACAGAGAGCAACGTAGCAGTGTCCAGCAGGCGTTGGCGTTTCACTTCGACCAGCAGTCCATGGTGGTCCAGGAAATCAGCGCCAATAAGAGCACAGCGAACATCAGCTCGAGGAAAATCCAAAGGAAGACGTGGCGCAGGCCAAGGTTCAGGGTGAGGGACCGTGACTTGTAAACAGGTATCCTGCCACCATTGACAGCTTGAAGGTAGGAGGTCGGCGGCGCTGTCGTTCGGTCGGAACGTTACGCGGGAATAATGCTCACCTCCGCCCCGGTGTCCACCAGGTATTGCTGGTCTGTGGTTCTGTCCATGACATGATATAGGAGAATTTTGCTTTGGCACTGACCGGTTGTCGCCATTAAAGGCCGGCCGGCTGGTTTCCCTGCCATGCGCAAGGACGGAGGCAGCGGCGCGCCTCCTGCCCGAAGCGGTGGTGATAAAAGCATACCCGTGGCGGCGTTTGAGACCGGGAGCGTTCTTCTGTTGTACGCCGTGATCTATCGAGCTGCGGCACCTTCCGTGACGGGGTTGAGTGCGATGACGCTCCGCAGCACAAACTAATTGTTCAAGGCGATTGCAAAGCACGTCGATAGAAGCGGCGAAGGATGATGTTTGCGGAACTGAACTCGCAGTGGTGCTTGCAAGTGTTACGTTGCACACTGATGGCGTCACCACCTCCATGACTTTTTCCGCCAAGCTGGCCAAGCTGTTGGGGTCCATTACAGTGGCTGTAGCGATTACCATCTGAACATTTACTGGAAGGCGCAGCATGAACAGTTCCCGCAGGAGGCGGTCATCGTCGACTGTTCAGTGTTGTGTTGCCGCTCATGGAGCTATGGCATACGGCGAGGGAGCTGGCTTGGCCGGCGGTCTCCCAAATCCTTCGCGGACAGCAACTGCTGCGTGCGAGCTCGCTGCGGTGTTGTTGTGCGCTCGAGAAGTGCAGCCTTGAGATCGCTGTATGGCGTGGCGGAAGGCAGTCCAAAAAGCAGGTCGGCACCTTCTGCAGCAGTAGGCGACAGTGCCGAAACAACTAGACGGTACTTGCGTTGTTCCGTGCGAACGCCAGAGAGAATAAATTGCGATTCCGCTTGAAGAAACCAAACTGCAGGGTTGCGGTCCTAGTATGGTGGGAGTCGGATTGAAACCGCGGAGACGTCTTGTTGCCCGGTCGTGCGCGTAGGTTGTGTCTGGTTGCCTCTCGTTGCTGTGCATGGATCCACAATAGCTTCGGCAGTGCCGCGAAAGAAACTACGGGTCCCACTTATTAGAGCCATGGTAAACGAGACGGACACAAGTCTCTTCAGGAACCATAGTGTTTATGCCCATAGTGTTTCTTGATGCTTTTGCCCCCCCCCCCCTAATGTAATACCCTGAAAGGTGTCCTTAAGGGACAATAAATGATGATGATAACAAGGCCTGGTTTATTCTGTCAAAAGAGAGAATTGAGCGCGAACGCGCAGCGCAGGAAGTGCCGAGGACTTTAGAGAGAGAAGAAAAGATGGAAAAGGAGCGTAGAGAAGTGCGGTGCGCGGACCTAATGCGAAAGGAAAGCAGTAAACAAAGTAATCAGAAAATGCAGCTCGCGCACAACGTTCGGCACAGTGAGTCGGATCATGTGTCTGTGTGCCTGGCGTCCAGCACTCGCGAAGGTCCGCTTAAGGGAGAGCCCCGCGGAGTTTATGGCTGCGGGGGTGGGGCGCAGCTCCATCGCAGCGCCGCGACATGTCCTTCATTCCTTTTACGCGCTAGTGTAAATGTAATTTACTACTACTACAGGGGAAGTCATTCCTCCCTAATTATTGCTATCGTTTTCTTCTGCGACTGAATTGCGCATGAGCCTAGCCTCAGCTCTCGCATATTATTGCACATTCTTCCGTGGGCATGGCATGCTGGCTATTTATTTGTTGAAGGGCCTCTCATGAGGTCTGGTTATCTTGAGCTGACAAGCGCAGTGCGTACAATGTGTGCTAGCAATCGGGTTTGCCGAGTTTAACAGCGCTATGCGCCGCTGAAAGAGCTCAAATTTCAAACCAAACTGCGTTTGCCCGTTTGATCGTGGGCGCCGGGCTCAGGCGGAGAAGTGACGCATACCCGCTAGTGCGCCTACGTACAGTCGACCAAAAAAGTTTACGGACCACGGCATCTCAGAAAATTCAAAATATACGAGCAGCCTTTAAAAGCAGCCAGTAAAATTGGGCATCACAATGTTGTTAGCATATGCCACAAAAGGCTGGAAATGGGAATAACAGGCTGTGTTTTGAGACTGAGGATATATTCAGCTTTTTGTCAGATCTCTTGGTCCGTAAATTTTTTGGTCGACTGTACATATGATGTGATGCCGTTAATAGTGACACGGGACTTCGAGAATTATTCAGGATAACTTATTTTATTTGTATATTCTCTTGCGGCATTAGAGAAATTAAAGCTTGAAGAAATAATAAGACACAGAAACCTAATGCCTGCATGTTTTTGTTTTACTTCTTACGGTAGCAAGAGAGACGTACTTCCGTTTCGTCAGCATGTTCCCTCGTTGTTCAGTCGTGCGCATAGAGAACAAAGCTGTCATTTTCTACCGTGTTCCAGCGTGCGATCATGCTCTGTGGTCCACTTGCGTCTGCCTCAGTTGTTCGTGTAGCACTGACTAATGTCGCTAGTCATCTGTTCTCGTGCACAGTGCGCAAAATCCGGCGTGGCATGAAAACAGACAACCTCAACAGCCCGTGCGCGACGCCGTCGGTGAAATTAAGCCGAGAAGCAAAATAAAAACGGAGGGGAAAAAATAAAGCAGGCTTTTGACGTATGCGTCATACGATCCTGGAGCTCCAGTACCGGTGAACGCAGGTAAGGAGTTCCGCTTGCGGAGTGGAGAAAGCCTTAAGTTGGTGCTGACGCTCGCCTCATGAAATCATGGGTTTGCGGCTTTGAATCTCGCCTGTTAATGAACCAATTAGTAAAATGTTTGCGGTAGAACGCTACCACAAGAGGGCACCTAACAACTTCCATCGTATAACCGAAATTTCTACGGGGCCTTTTAAGGTATCCGTTTGACCAATACGCAGAACAGTGACCAGATCAGGTATTTAATCGAATTACAGAAGATTAAATAAAAATCTATGAAATTAAAGCATGTCCAGCATAACTATAGTTTCATAGTTATGCTGGACATAGTTAGTTTCAAAGCATAACTACAGTTTTCTTGCAAAGCTTTAACTATTAAGAATACACTCTTAATAAGTTTACACCATTTGGGTTGTATTTTGTCCCTAAACAATAATCGTCATCTGTCATGCCCGCATTTCCTTTCTTTAACGCTGCGAGCCCGGTACTTCCTAGTCACGAAGGGCGTCCGCGTTCTCAGCTTGACACAGCATTCTCGACAAGAATGTAGCGAGCGCCGAGTTTTCAAGAGAGAAAACGCAAGCAACGCAGATGACGATTACACTCTAAAAATTTTTTACACGCTTTGGGGTGCATATCTGCCACAGCAATAATCGTCATCTGCTTTGCTTGCGTTTTCTTTCTTGAAAATGTCGCACCCTGTTAGATACGGGGCCTTTTCCTGAGCCTCCTTCGAGTTCACCAGGCCACATCGAATCGCGTCACACCTAATTAAAGAGCGCAGAAGCACATCTACCACGTACCCAGGAGCGGCACCTCCAATGAAGTTGGCGTCGCCCACATCGTGCGCCACATGTGGAGCTATTGTCCCACTGCTTGACTCTTCCCGAAAGTGTAGCGAGAGCCTGGCACGGTTCCAGGTAACGTGGGTCCAGAGCCACGCTGCTTTGCAGCTCTGAAAAGTCGCTCGAACACAACCCGTCTCCCCCCATACGCCTATTGTGACGGCGCTTGCAAGCCGCGAGACAACGACGGCCGTAATGCAGCGTGAAGCCCTGGGAGAAAACCGCCCCGTCCGCCTTTGTGACGGCAGTCGCAGACCAGGAAGGCAATACCGCAGACAAGCAATCCCTCGGACAGTTGGAGCCCAAGGAGCGACCCTCCTCGCCGGGTGTGACTTACATTCGCACGGTCGCCTACCATTGGCCGAAAATGACGCCACATGAGCGGGCTCGCCGATTGGCCGAACGTGACGTGAGTTCGAGACACCGAAGGGGTTAAAAGCCAGAGACCGGGAGCAGCAAGAGAGCATTCCTTCATTCATCTTTTTCGAGCTTCTTGCCACAGGCCGCAGCGTCCGAGTTGCTGCCGGTCCGTAATGACTTTATGGCTGTTAATTTCTTTCTACTCTCACTGTAAATAATGTAAATAAACCTCCAGTTTTCATGTCAAAGTCCTCCTCAACCTCGGCCAACTCCCGTACGCAACAGCAAGGTCCAAAATCTGGGAGACAGCAACTGGGATTGTCCTCCAGATCCAACCCCCTACTTTCCTGTCAGCAATGCAATGTCATGCTGATAACGCGCTTGTCGTTCATTATTGGAAAGTACCAGGCTTGCAGCGTTAAAAAAATACGGACAAGACAGATGATGATTATTGTTGAGTGGCAAGGTACGACTCAAAGGGTGTAAACTTAGAGTGTATTGTTTGGAAACAATATAAGCCTCAAAGGGTGTAAACTTTTTTTATAGTGTAAGCTGCTGTGTCAAAATTACGAGAGCATGTGCTTCGTTTGCTTTTTATTTATTAAGATGAAACCATAGATGTCCTATATTACGAATCAATGTGTAATGCTGGCCATACGGTTGCCTTGGAAAATACTTTTATTGCAAATAGAACTTGTGGGGAAGCAGTGTGGTTATTGTTTGTACTAGCTGCTCATGGTTCTATCTGTGTATACAATCGGTAACCCAAGTATTCCATCATATTGCAGGAACGTGGCAGTCGCATTTCCAGAGCGTCACCTGTTTCACAGAGGAGTAAGAAACGATGTGAAGAACAAGAGCATCAAAAGGGGCTCTCTAGGTCTCAGAGCAGGAGCCCTCTCAGTGGTAGGTCGTCAAGCAGGGGTGTGGTGGATCGAATAATTGAAGATATGAACAAGGCCTACCCAAGAGTCCCCAGCGGCTACGTTTCGTGCGGTGATGGCTGCCCTCTCCTAAAAGAAGCAGGCAGTGAGTTTCCAAGGAGTCCCATGAAGTGCCCTCCGGAAGACGACTGGGAAATTAGCGGGAAAGTAGCAAAGTCGGCCATACTCAATCGTATGCCATTCAGTAGCCATGTCAGGCAAAAGCAACAGACTAAGAAGGTTTGCGTTATGTGTAAACGCAGAGACATTTCTGACACGGGGGGCCAAGACACCTGCATCAGGTGCTCCCTTTGCAAGGCG
Source organism: Dermacentor variabilis (assembly GCF_050947875.1). Taxonomy (NCBI): domain Eukaryota; kingdom Metazoa; phylum Arthropoda; class Arachnida; order Ixodida; family Ixodidae; genus Dermacentor; species Dermacentor variabilis. Next base: position 131,346,936 of record NC_134570.1, on the reverse strand, counting down.
ATCACCAAAGAACAGGCTGCAGTAAAAGAGCATGTGGGCAAGGAAAGGCAGGCTGCTCCTGAACCGGACGCACCAACCAAGTTGCTCAAGCGGCGCGCCTCGTCGGATGTCGAGAACAGGGAGCGGGACATCAGAAAACCTGCCAGCCCACTTTCATCCAGGTCGGACGACAAAGTTAAGGTGGACACTGCGTCATTCCAAGGGAACAACCACAGGATTGTTGCAAAAAAGCGAGCACGCAAGGCCTACCTCACTAAGCCAATCATCTCCTCTAGCGACGAATCCTGCAGCAGTGAAGATGGTGGTTCTGCTGCTGCGGCTACTGCTGTTTCTGTGCCTCAACAAGTTAAGGCAGCTGCATCGCCGTCTGTGGAACCCCGGCAAGAACACGAAAAGACCTCCAGCGAAAGTCGACGAAATATTGCTGCTACGGCTGCTGCTGTTTCTGTGTCTCAACAAGTCAAGGCAGCTGCATCACAGTCTGTGGAAGCCTGGCAAGAACACGAAAAGACCTCCAGCGAAAGTCGGCGAAATGTTGAAAAAAACCTGCCTCCAAAGGATGGCAGTCAGAATTCCGAGAAGCGGTTTAAAGCAAGTAGCAATGGTTCGAAAGTTAGCAGAGCCAAACCTACGTTACAGAAAAAGAAAATTAACTGCAATAACGAGGAGAAGCTTAGACGGAAAGTGATGAAACAAGCATGGAAAAATGCAAAGGACACAGATGACTATTTGAGAGCGCTGAATGAAATGCCGAAGGGCAGAGAGCCAAGGAAAACTGTCACCAAGAATACCGAGAGTGAGGAGTGTGAAAATTGTGAAAGCGTAAAAGATGATATTGCAGATACAAAAACTGCATCCTTGGAGCAATATAATGTTTCCAGTGACATTGTTGGACTTACCTCAGACTCGTTAATCTCACCGGGTAACCCAGCATTAGTTGTTGCATCATGCTGTAGTCTCAGCCTGACCGACTGGGAGGATCTAAAGAACGAATCCGAGGTAGCCGGTGGCATAACTGAAAACATTGCACCTGCACGTGCCTCGGCGTCAAGTGACAGTGGTCCACCTGGAGGTAAAAATAGCAATTTGGCAACGGGCCCTGAAATATGTGCTGCAGAGGCAGGTTCGTCTCCTATCGTGATTTCTGATTTTTCAGGTGACGAATTAACCGAGAAGGGTTGCAATGCAGCTAAGAAGTCCCTTATGGGGCTACCATACTTGGTGCGTTTCGAGGATGATGGTGCCATGTCTGTCATGATTCAAGATGGAGCAAGTGGTGGTGGCCAAGAAGAACTTTGCCCTGCAAAGGATTTGGGTGTGCTGGCACAGCAGTCGCAGGAAGTGTCTTTCGATTCTTCTGGCACAGATCACCTGGCTTCTTTGGCGGTGTGTTTACCGAAGATCGGTACCACTGTTATACCAGAAGGTGGTGCCGAGAAAGCTGTTTTATCTAAGCACGGGGAACCAAAGGGGAGCAGCGTGCCATGTTCAGAGGACCAGGCTTTGCTTACAGACCAGTTACACCTTTCCGCAGTTGCTAATGCGCAGTCTTGTGACATGGATGGCACTGGGAAGGACTTTCTGCCATGCTCCATGGGGAATGATTTGCCTACAGGCGAGTCGATGTCAGTCATCCCAACAAACACGAAAGCAGCGGCCTTGCAGAGCTCTTACACAGCCGAAAGCACTGTTCGGAAAACGTCTTTGCCAAATGCTGGAGCCTTGGTTTCAGACACTGATCAGTCACTCCTGCCTGCTATAGAGAACATGGAGACATCCTGCACGAACGAAACTTCCACAGCCAAGAACAGTGCTGGGAGCAGCCATCTGCAGTGTGCTCAGCAGTCTGCTTCAAGCATGGATCAATCGCAGTTGTCCATCACACATTCGTCTTGTACGCAGCTCTTTCGTACAAACAGACACATTGACAGAAATGCCTCACTGCAGAGTTATGAGGACCATTCTACACATGCACATAAGTTGGCGTTAGTCTCTGCCGAAAATTTGGACACCGCAGATTTTCCAATCTCTTCTGATACCATCTCTCTTGTCGACAATGTCTTCGGAATATCGAGGGCAGCTACTAGCACCTTTGACAAAAATTCAGCTGAACACCATGGCATGCTGCACGGGCTACTGGAAGAATATGTCCAAAAGCTAGAGAATTTCCTTGCGGCCCTCAATGAATGCACATCAGACTATCGTGAGAAATTGGTCGGTACACTATTGCCAGACTGCTTTGTCAAACTGAAGAGAATGGTGCAGCTGGTGTGGAGAATGGAGGCTAAATTGGGACGCCTAGGCACAGGCAGAGTGTTGGATCTAGACAAAGGCATTTTCTCTCTGCAGATTGAATATGCAGGGAAGCTCTCAGGGACGTCGTCAGTGGAGTCCGACCTTCCGCCCTTTATGTCATTTGAAGCGCGCAGTGTACCTCATCTGCTCACTCATACCAATCCACCATGCCAGGAAGTAGTAGGCGGGGAGGCAGCTAACAGGTGAGACTCATGAAAAAGTTTTACAGTGACTGTGTGCTTATGTCCATGAAGGCTTGTACAGTGACCTGCATTTTTACTGTAACCGCTTCATAGCAGGATGATGTGCTTACCACTGCATTTCTTTGCTTGTTTTAGATTGCATGTCGTGCTCGCACTTTTCAGTGTTTATCCTTGACTAAAACAATAGAAAATTACGCTATGTCGAGCTACTCCCCCCCCCCCCCAAAAAAAAAAAAAAAAACATTGTATCCGCAGTTCGCCATTATAAAAACAGAGCTGCTGCAGAAAGGGGGGCTGGTGTCATTGCCTGCAGGCAATTGCAAGTCCAGGCAAACTAGGCAAGCTTCAATGCACATGTCATTGAATAATGAATACCAAAAATCTCAATCATACTGCAAGTAGTGCAGAGCAATATTCCCCTCAGTAATTCTTGAAATAAAAATGCTTGTCACTCTATGTAACCCAGGTAGATAAACTTTACTGTGATTGCCCCTACTCTTAAACAGGTTGTATTGATGAGCTGGACAAGTTTGGGTGCAATAAGCGTATACTTTCGAACCTTAATATAAACAAGTTGCATCCAGACATTACAATAACTTCTGTGCCTAACTTGTTTTAAGCTAAAATAATTTACCTGCCGATATCGGAAATAAAACACTTTCGATTTGGGCTGTTTATCCGATAATACGTTATATTGAGATTCTACTGTATGGTCGACTTGCATTCCTACCCTTTGCAATGGCTAAGTGGCTACAACATTCTGCATCTGGACGCTCACTCGGTGCTTAGTAGTCTTCACACTATACTCATACGCATGATGAGGGTGCCCAGCGCGAGGGGCATGCGCGGCATGTTCATTCTATCTGGTACAGCCATATGTACAGAGTCGACCACTGTTAGAGAAAACACACGAGCACGGCCTGCCAACTGCCGGCGCTTGGCGGCAGTTTCCTCCAACACTGGTCGGCCATGTACTTCCATTAATGGTGGTACCATAAATTTTGTACACTCGCTGCGATAGAATATACACACTCATGCAGGAGTTGGAATACTGCACCAATTGTGCCGTTAGTATACTCACGCAAATTGTGGCGCCAAATTGCACTGGAAGTGGAAAAATTATTGAAATGGTGCGACACTGCGCCTGGGCAGCCTTGGTTCCGGCAGGCGCGGGGTGCGTTGTGTAGTTACTATTGCGATAGCAATAATATGGACACTAGGCGCATTTGGAGTAGGCATCGTCATCACCGTGATATTCCGTGTAAAGTCAGCGAGCGATAACAACGTCGCCGGGCGCCGTATGGTGGATGTGCGAGTGAAAGCGTGCGAGGGTGAGTCGATGATCGCGGCTCATTCTTGTGCGCACAAACAAAGCGGAGAGGAGGCGCTCCGTCTTCCGTCGCGCACAAGGAACCGGGGGGAGGGGAGGTGGGGCGGGCGCTGTACTTTGGCAGCAACTGCGTATGGTGCGCCCATGTGCCGTCGCATGGGTTTATCTTGAAAGCGATCTGCTTTGTGGGCAAGGTCTGAAGGATCGTTCACAGTGTAGATTAACAGTGGTCGCGCGACGAAGTTGCTCGCAAATGGTCACTTTTCTCGAAAAGCGACTATTTTGGGCCAGTCGCTTGCTGCGCGGTTGTTTAGTCGCACGACCGTGGTAGCAAAACTGCTAAACCAAGAAGCGGCGCTCCGAAAGTAGAATGTGTTTTCATCCGCGTCCTCCTGCGTCGCACCAACTACAAAGTCGAAGCCACCATGGCAGACGACAGGAATGTAATTACAAAATCCACGCCCCCATGGCAGATTACAGGAATTTGTGTCTTGCCTCATGATGGCGCTGGGGCGCAGTGGTTCCAGCAACGTGTCGAATGTATGCGGTAGCATTCGCAGGAAACTAAACAGAAGCAAAAGAATGTGCAAAGGTTATGCACCGATTCCGACGCCCAAGGTGAACTAGTAATTACAACTTACGCTTAATACTCCTCGTCACGTGCGCGGAGTTTGGGTAGCAGGTGGCTAACGTCGCCGGTCGCTTATCTCCAACGGAGGCACGGGCGCACACACTAGCATCGCTTTTGCTTTGGAGGCTTCCGCGCTGCCACAAGTGACACCACGGAAGAGTACATCAGCACGATGCCGACATATTTCTTTCCTCTTTGCTCGAATCAAAATCCATGGCTGTTGGCGGAATGCAAAACCAGCGAAGTGCGTGCTTACTGCGTATACCCTTATAGAGTTGTCGCTGAAAACGATAATCTCCGGCAGTGTGACTTGCAGGTCGCGCGCGCCCGGGCTTGCCAGTGGGAGCATCAGTCGCCTTCAATCGCTTTTTGGTTGCCAGTCGCAAATGGTCGTGCGACCGCCTCTAGTCGCCTGTGTGATTCAGTGTTCGCAGTGCTAAGCAGCAGGATTACCAAGATAAAAAAAAAAGCACAGAGGGCGAGCTGCCGTGGGAAGGCGCATGGGAGTTGGAAAGTAGCCAATAGTCGGCAAATGTTGGTAGCTCTAGCTTATTCCGGGGCTTAAAACCTTACACCCGATCACTTAATGCAAATTCCAGAAGTTGCGGTGGTTTCAGTGAGGCGCAAAAGGAAATCACTCATGTGCAGAATTCCTGTTTGAACTAGTTGCTGCTGTTACATTACCTGGAATTGTATGCAAGTAAACCACTGGAGTTCACTGAACCTAGCTTCTTCACATCTACTGGGAAACACCGTCAGTCATTTTACCAGAATTTCATGCACAGTGGCATGGGAAATGCGTTTAGGCTGCTCTTTAACATTTACTTAATGTGCAGAATGCAAGGTTTCCTGACCATTGCCCTATTTAAATATATGAATACGCTCAATTAACATTTATTTTCTTGAAGTCGCTGTACTGATATATTTGCCATAAGCTTGCTCCAAAGTCAGAATTTGTCTGCTCCAGCCTGCTCCAGAACTAAATCTTACCGGCCCCCAAAATTGCTACAAAATAAATTTGGCCATTCTCACCTCTCCTCACAGGGTGGGGGAACATGCGCCAACAGAATGCAGAGGCCATGGACCCTGTAGTCAGAATTAGCAGGAATGGTTGAATGTCCAAATTGAAGGGGTCCCTGAAATCTCATGGACAAATTTTGTGGATGCGTAGAGTGCAGCTACAGTAAAACATTCCTGCCACGACTTGAGTTACGCATCTCATATTAACGGAGCTGCAGACGATTACAAGTTACCCTCCTCCCTAGTAGTTACAAGTTACACCCCGCCTGGCCGTCGATCCTCGGAGAGCTATCCAAGCAGTGTGCGCGAGGACGGATTGGCGGAGGTGTTAACATGAGTGGCCTGCTTGGTGCAGCTACATGGTGGCACAGGGCTCATCCAACCAAGCACAGAACTAATATAACTGTAAATGTAAAACATTTCAAACATTTAAAAAGACAACGCCTTCACGATTACGCTGCTGCTGAAAATTTACACCAGCAGCAAAGTGCAAGACACTTGTTTACTATTGTATTAACTCTGCGTTTGTCTGGTTTAGCTCTGCGCCACTAGGTGGCTGCAGCCCCTACAGGCTGCTCATGTTTGTGCCTCTGCCCATACGGCAAAATGCTCAGTCCACCTGTGTTACTGGAATACCGGACAAGCTAAAAACTCTGTCGCGGTAGTAATCCTCGGTAGCGAAGTGACAGCCTTAAACGCGTAGATCCAACAGCTCAATGCACTGCAGACACTCCGCTCGCCAGTTGCTTTGTAGAGGGACACGATGTCACAGCTTGACATGTCGAGGATCTGTAGATTTGCAGCCCACAACGTAACAAGTGCAAGGGCGATCCATGTCACTCGAGAACAACACTGAACACGCAGCTTGCGTCAACGTGGAGCACATTGTAACACAAGCAGACGATGCTTGCTCTGTGCGGAAGGTGCTTCGGTGTAGTGATAAATTGTCATTGTGTATTCTCTTTCTATTATATTATAGTTGCCAATTAAGCAGCATTCCCAATATTACGAGTAGCATTTGTTCACCATCAAGTTTCAGAAATTCTCGACGACGCAACTTAGGTAGCTAGTCGGATAACTCGTAGAAACGACGTCAGGCACGCCGGAGATTCAAATGGTACGGCTGAAACATCGGCGGAGCAGCGCCGCTGCGATCGGTAGCGATGCACATTTTTAAAGCCTTATAATAAATTGCACACTGTACATCGAGCGCTTATATGTGTGTCACTTAATGATCAGAAGGACCTACCCGAACGACCCAGTACATTTGTACAAGGTCGTCGAAATCTTTTCGGGTCCCTTTAAAGTATAGCGAGATGCGTGTGGTATAGCTACCTGCACGTTAAATTTGTTGCCAACCTTTATAAGTTCTTACGTGGTAGCTGCTGGTGGAAACAATGTGCAGCCCACATTGTAATTCGTGTTATTCATTACAAGTCCTATTACTAATTTGTGAATTCACTAAACAAAGGAAAGCATGTTGTGGTGTAATGTAATGTATTACTTGGTACAGTGTGGCATAGAGAGGAATACCGCTACAGATTGAGCTGGAGAACTAGAATTTCTGATTTTACATTGCCAAATTCTTAAAAAGCAGCCATTGTTGCTCGACTCGCATGCCGAATGAATGCGGCCCGCTGGCGTACCTTGTTTGCATAAGGTGGCTTATAAGTCTACCTCGAGTGAAATAAACATATTTTCAATTCTAGACACGTTTTTACTATTGCTGCCGCTGTGCTGTCATATTATTGATGAGGTACGTACATGTGTGGCCATGCTTACGTGTCTCGAGTGATGCGAGCAATGAACAGTGCATATGAGTGCAAACAGTGCCTAGCCAAGCGGATGCACATTCGTAATTCCATGAGTCGGCTTTGCAGGGCAGGCAGAGCAACGTTCTTATTTCGTCTTTTGGCATGGTCGTTGTGCGCATACATACTTATTGTTCCTGCTGATAAGCATTGTGCATACCACATCTTGGTGTCTACACACTGGTCTGGGGTAAACAGATAGCAAAGGTCACAGTAAAAAACACCTAATTCTTTCATTTATTGCTGTCAAGCATCGCTGGTGTTTCGTCAGCCCCAACGCGAGCACCATTAGGTTTTTTACGTCTGCGATGCTGCTTGCGGCATTCCTCACCGCATTACTGTTGTGAGACCTGGTAGCTGTCATTCTTGTGGAGCAGCAGCAGTTGCCTGTTGTGCTGCGAGAGACAACTGTGGTCATTAAATGCCTGCGTATTGTTAGAACACCGCCTGAAAAGCTTGAGCGCAATGCTAAACTTTGCTGTAGCTTTTTTTTGTGCTTTGCCCTTTGGGTGAAACTAACTATATCTTTTCACATGAAGTTGATATTGTCAAATTATGTTTGTTTGCTTGCTAATTAGACGTTTACTTCAGAAATGGACCGTACTGCGTTGGCTTCTATAACTATTCCTCTGATTCTGGTTTGGACCATATCTTATTGCACTTGAAATTATTTCAAACGAATATCTATCTCTATGTAATCTTGTTAAACAAGGCAGGAAGATCATTTGCATATGTGAATGATGTGGGTCAATTGATCCTGCTTGGAAAGAAATTTGCGCTATATTTGTTCTGCACCATTTTTCATTTCTTTTGCAGCATCGAGATACCACAGCAGCACTCAGTGTTGAACTGTCCAGCAGATGGCGCTTTAGGTGCATTTGGTCATCATGAGAGATCGCGGGCTTCAACAGATTCTGGTGGTTCTTCCCTTGGTCTTGCCGTGACACAAACCGCGGCTGCTGCAGCAGTGCATCCACTTCTCGACGGAGCTGATCAGAAAGAGCAGAGCAGCGCGCTGTTGGCAAGTCGCCAGAAGGCGATGACTAGCACACAAGCGAACGTTACCGGAGGGTTCAGGTTAGACTTGAATTTTTATTCGTTGTTGCTGCAAGTTTTTTTAGTCATTACAAAGATTGTTTCGAACAGTCACCATTAATTCAGACAGGATTTTATAAATAATGACAGTTTTTGCTAGCTGTTAGTTTCTGCAAAGGTCACCAATAAATCATTATTTATTTTTCCATTCTTTACATTAGTAACTTTAGCATACACATCTCACTTGTAGAGCTCAAGCCAGGCTTTTCAGTTATGGCTTGGAGTGATGACACCATGTGGCCGCATGCTGATGTAGATTAATCATAGTCCTTGTCATGAAATCGCGAGTTTTCTTGCCTTGCATAAGCTGTAACTTGAAAGTACGAAACTACATACTGTTTGACATAATAGTTCTGCAGAAAACCGCAAGCTGGAGACGTCCACCTAAACGTAGCTAAGTGCTACAAAGGAAACCCCTACGGGTTCCTCGAAAGAAAAGCCTTGCAGTTGAAGAAAAATTTGTCCTGGTCCGGGACCAGGAAGAATTTCGCCCCATTGAAGAAATCTTGATCGGCACGAAATGCGAAAATGCTCGTGTACTAGATTCAGGTGCACGTTAAGTGGCCCCTCACCAGGCCCCATAGCAAATTTTGGTTATACGCTGGAAGCTCTTACGTGTCCTCTAGGGAGTGTTCTGCTGCAAATATTTTTCAAGTGAGCTCATTAATAGCCAAGATAGGATTATTCTGTATTTAATTTTTAAGAGCTTCGCTAACGTTAGCTGGGACGACCTGGGGATACAAGGTTTTTGTGAGCTAGAACATTGAACTGGTGTAGTGGCTGTACCCATCAGCCGCAACCATCTTTGCATTGCTTTGAAGCATTCAGCGCATATATCCCTGGTCTTGCGTTTACGTGCGATTGTCGGTATACTTACAGAGAGCACCAGCCGGTACCAAACATGAAAGTCAAACATAAATAAAATTTGGCTGGTTAGATATCTTTCGGCGTAAAGTGGCTATTGCTTCAAAAGAAGGCAAAATAATAATTTGACTTGTTCAGAAATAGGACTAGGCATGTGGAATGTTTTAAGGAATTTATTTCGACCTAAATGTGCACTTTGTACATTACAACATTACTGCGTTTTACTGAGTGGCCTAAATAAAAAAAAAAAACGGAAAAAGAATTGTAAAATGTCGAAGGGGTCTTGACATTTTCACCACCCCTCGGGCTTGGTGCAAAAACATAGTCCACAGATAAAATGCTCACCCGTGAACATTCCTGCCAAGTTTTGTGGTCGCGCGCGGTGCATGAAGCTCGCAAGCGGAGCGCGCAGTCAGCTTACTCCCAAACGCTCTTTTCAACAGAAGCCTGCTCCTCAGTCTTTTATGAACTTGAACTATGAACCACATCAACCGCCGTGGTTGCTTCCTGGCTATGGTGTTGGGCTACTAATCACGACGTCGCGGAATCGAATCCCGTCCATGGCAGCTGCATTCCGATGCGGGCGAAATGCGCAAACACCCGTGTAAATAGATTTAGGTGCACGTTTAGTGGCCCCTCGCCAGGCCCCATGGCAAATTTCGGTTATACGCTGGAAGCTGTTACGTGTCCTCTAGGGAGCGTTCTTCTGCAAAAAATTTTTCAGATGCACTCATTAATAGCCGAGATAGAAATATTTCAGTGCCGCGAACCCATCATTTCAGCAGGCGAGATCCACTCCCAAGCAAGATACTCCCTTCGCTTGCCCCGTCTAGCCTCTGCAGGCGAAATTCCTTCCCTGCGTTATAGTGAACTAGAAATTCACAATACCTGCGTTCTTCCATACCAGACCTCGAAGATCGCGTGATGCATGCGTCACGGGCCTTGCCTTCATTTTTTTCCTCGTTCTTTTTTTCGGTGTGGCGCACTTCCACTGATGGCATTGCGGGCGAGCTGTTGTGATTGTCTGTTTCGAGCAGCGTCAATTTTGTGGGCTGTGCACAAGGACACCTGACTAGCGGTTTAAGTCGTTGCTACACGAACACTGAAGCAGACACAAGCGGATCACAGAGCGTGATCCCACGCTGGAAGACGGTAGAAAATGACATAGTTTCGGTGTCTGCGCGCGCGACTGCACGACGTCGGAACAAGCAGACGAAACGCAAGTACATCGCTCTTGCTGCGATGCAAAGTAAAATAAAAACATGCATACATTCGGTTTGTGTGTTTTATTATTTCTGTAAGCTTTACTTCATCTATTCAAACAACATATTACACAAATAACAGGTGTTGCCTTGAATAAGTCTCGGAAGTCACGTGTCATCACGAGGGACGTCGCTGTGCAAGCGCGTGTACGTAAGCGCACTAGCGCGTGTATGTCATACTCCAACTTGGAGCGCGGCGGCCGTGAGGAGAAGGGAAAACGGCATTTGGTTTGAAACTTGACGTTTTTCCGCGGCGCGTAGCGATGTAATACTTCGCAGATACGGCTGTTATCGCGCAATGTATGCCCTGCGCTTGTGAGCTCAAAATGGCCAGACCTGGTGAGGGACCCTTTAAAGAACCCCATGTTATCCAAATTTTTCAGTCACCCACTACAACGTACCTCATAATCAGAGCGTGGTAAAATCCCATAATTTAACTGTTAATAGTTGACATCAATCCAGAAGGGTGTTTGAATCAGTGCGCTTCTTTAGACTGTTATACACATTGACGAAGTTTAATAATTACGCTTATGTAAGCGCAATTCTACTTTTGAATTTTGATAATTACGTACTTCCGGAAAGTCTACTATTGTTTGCCAAGCGCGACCGCCCGCGTACGAATTAAACTTTGGCTACCTTGCTTATCGGTGTCGTAGCTGTCAGGTCTCGCTGATTTCGACTAGTTTTGAATGCCCAACTAGTCTCAAAACACGCGAAACTTAAAGTCAGACAACACGCGCGGTTGCCAGCACGCGCTCGCTCCTGGTCGCTCCTGGTCAGGTGCCTTGGAAGACTCCACTTCGTGTTGAGCTATTGAGAGCACTTCCGATTGCGCAGGTTGTATGGGGCTGTTGTCCGTCGGTCAAGCTGGTGCAGGACAAAACCGGTCCGCACCATGTAGTACGGCTAGACTGGAGCATATGAGCGCGAGCACGCACTGAAGCCCTGTTGTGCACAAACCAACCGCTGCACGCGCACTACAGTTTCATGTAGCTGCGCTCAGCTACGTAGCAGATACCGCTGCAGCCGCGAGGTGCCGCGGGAAATACGCTGGCTCAGCACACTGCGGCTCGCGGAGGATAACTGCGTTTGACTTCTTGGCACGTCGTGGATGCCACAGTCTGATGTAGCAGCATCTAGGGGAACATTCAAGATCAAATTTGAAGTGCACCCGACGGTGACATTCAGTGGTCGGAGGGTTGTGTGCACGGCCTGCTCCTCTGTAGCCTTCACAGTGTGAGGCATTGAAGAAAGAGTGGAAGCACCGTGAAGAGGGCATTTGATTGACAATGCGGCTTCTGCTGAGTGCATTGAAGTACTTTTTGCGGCAAGGTATTTCTGAAATGGCCTATTTTAACTTGAAATGCATTTCTACACTTCTGTGAAATATGGTTCAGAGTCGCTTTAAGAAAACTGGCCATTGTCCTTTATTATGCAACCTCGTACTAATGAGAGATGCGGATAGCATTTTAGAATGGGATTCTCACTTACAGCGGGAGCTACAGTTATTAAAGAATGCTGCCGCGCTGTGGATGTTTTGAAATTTGGCAATGGGAAAAGCCCCCGAGTGCCAAGATAAGCTGCCTCAAAGTGATATCGGTAGCTTAAAGAAAGGTTGCATGCTTGTTAACAAAAAACTATAAGAAACTAAGGGCCAAAATTCTTTTGTAATCAGAAATGGTCACTTAGTGCAGGTTACACTGTGAGCATTGTGTCTAGTGTCTTCATGCTGTTTAAATGTTGCGAATCTTGCCTTGGTGTATCTACTTATAAACCCGAAAGTAATGATTGCCAATGTTATAGTTGTACTCTGCTGTACTTTCCTCTCATTTGGGGCATGGTAATGCCAGAACAATATCAAAAGTAGATTTTGAGTTTTTAGATGATGACATTCATGGTCGCATGTCTGTTCCGGATAACAGCGGCATGTTGCCGCCATCCGGTGCCATCACCGAGCAAGGCCGGGTGGCTGGCCAGTTTGAGACACTGCAAGCGTCTGCGGGTGCTTTGACAGCTGAAAGTACAGCTCGTCAAACAGCCACTGGTGATACTTCCCTTCTTGGGCAGGAACTGCCCAGCACAGGGATTTCTGGCCCACCGCATTCTACTCCAAGAGTTCCAGATGGTCTTCTTCTTTTGATGTGAGTTGTCTTTTGGGACGTTCAATGGCACTCTTATCTAGAGCCTCCGCACTGAAATCTAGTAAATTAAGTGCGTGTGAAGTACCTGACTGATCGTCAGTCTGTCGAGGCTCTGTGCTGTATCTGCCTGAGACCTGCAAGCTGAAAATAATTTGCCGAATGTATATTAAATTGATTTTTGATGCTACAGTTATGCAAGCATCTTTCGTCCTGCAGAAAGCGATTCGACGGCTAATACAAGGACCTGCACTTCAATTTTGTTAGTACAGCCATAATCACACCAGGAGCACTTTTATACAGTCGCCGGCTCATTATTTGCACATGCTTGATTATTTAAAGAAGCCCGAGGCACCGCCACTAGCCCCATAGAATTAATATATCAGGATGATCAAAATCTTGGACAGCTTACAGCTCGTCGTTTGGTAATTTGAACTCCAACTGGACAAATGTGTGCCAGTTTGGTCATCGTGTCCAGTCGAAATGGCAATATTTTTGTTTCGATATGTCGCGGGCATACTCGTCGGCCTTGTGGCCGGCGCTTCTACAAAACCAAAACTAGCAAAGCCTACTCGAGCTGATGATAATCGCTGATGAAAATTCAGTGCATGCATTGACTGTGTACTTTCGTCTGCCTGCAGCAACAGATTCAAAATATGTCGAGATACGGGCCCGTGATTTTGTAGCGATGGCTTCCGTTCAATTCTGTGCCACTCTTATCATCTACTGTTCATGACCGGCTGATTCAATTGTTCCATTGATAATGCGTGCGAAGCATCGTTCTGAAAATATAGGAATAGCATAAAAGCGATTGCTAGCAAGTTGTAACCACAGGATGACTAGTCCAAAGGCAAGCGCACGTGTGCGCAGCAATGCGTTGACATACTTTGGTCATATTCTAGAATGATCATTTTCGAAGATGCTTTCAATTTCACGATGTTTTGCTTGAATAGCACTGAACGCATCAAAGGGTGGCAGCGTTTCTGCACTGTGATGTGCTTAAGGCTGTTCTGAGAATGTCGTCGGTCGTAGACGCCGATGTGTCTTCTGCTACTCACCGAAAACATATTCAAGGAATTCAGTTGGTCGTAGATGCCAACGCGTCTTGCGCTAGACAACAAAGGTAGCTTGCTTGGCTCTGTGCCAAGAATGTGGTTGCTCGTATACGCCGCCGCGTCTTAAGCCTGTTTCACGTCATGCAAGTAATTTTTAGCCAGAAGTGGCGCGGCGCCCGTCACGTGAGCAAGCCTCCTTTTCCAATACCAGTTCTCCAATCTGCGCATGTCGCTCCGATCATGATCTAACATTTGAAAAATTCGCGAGCGGTGGCAGCGGTAACCAATGACGGAGTACCCGTGAGCAGTGACATTGAGATCAGGTGACAGGGGCGTGCCCAAGTGCGGGCGACGTGGAGAACTCACCCGTTCGAGCAGAGGGTTTTAGCAGACAACAGTTGTAGCGGACAACGTTCGCTGCCAGTTTGCAATGTCGTGCCCTGTCTTCATTGAGCTGTTCATCACTACAATTGTGCAGTGTTCACTTGTTTGGGATGCTAAAATGAAGGATATTCGCAACAAAGATAAGAGGACGACTCTTTGGGAAGAAATTACGGACTGAAGCTCGACGCATATTCGCAAACTCGTCGTCGCATTTGACGCATATTTCTGTAAAGTAAAAGTCCGTATCGCTTGAATCAGCCATGTCCATTGGTGCCTCAGAAGTGCCGCTTGTTTCCGTGTGTCATTTACGAGTACCATTCTATGGAGCCATATTGTTTGCACATGTCGTTTTCTTTTTGCCTCTTCCCCCCCCCCCTATGGTGACTCCATATGGCTTCGGACAGACAGCACAAAACAGTACTCAATAATTTTTGTTCGGAGCTCATATAGGGGTTTGTTTTTTTCTTTTTTACAACGCCGAGCTAGCGTCCTCGTAGTTTTGTTTGGTCTTGTTTCTTCAGCTAAAAGGTCACGTACCCCGAGGGTTGCCATACAAGAGTCGCCGCCTTTCTACATAACGCCTAGAGGCGAAAAGGAACGCGAGCTTTCTTTGAAAGCCGTCCATAGGCCTCTTGCGTCTGTATGGCCAAGAGAGCCCGCGAACGCTTTGACATTGGAAAGCAAGAACTGTTAGCAGAGCCGCATGTGCTTCAAGCTCAAATCGCAGAAATACGGACCAACCAATTCCTTTGTTTCTATATGGATAATTGTCTGTGCTTGTACTTAAGCAAGACTTCCAAGCTGTCGCCTGTAAAGGGCTAAAAGAGACATAGCTGTTCGACATGCAGTATTTTTATTTTCTGCAAGGTCATGGATGCTCAGTACCAACCTAATGCACCGATGAAACCCGCATCTCAAGCTGGTCAGAACACGGAAATGTGGAGTAAGGCACAGCTGTTGTGTAAGGCACAGACCACCGTAACCCGTGGCTCACAGGCACTTTCCACAAGAAACACTTTGCATCACAGCGACACGCGCCACGCCAAAACGAAGCATGTGAAATGAAGCTTCATCTGTGCGCCGCGGTACCACTCAGTCGCCACGACCACCACTACGCCATCGCCTGCATATGAAACACGCCTTTATGCGAGTGACGCGAAACTGAAGGTATCTCCGAAAATTGACTATTTGAGAATACGGCACCCTTTTTATTCCACTTTGTGAATAAAATCACTTAAATCAGATTTTTTTTTGGTCTCCGTCGAGTCTAAATTATCGGTCTGCGACTGTAGTAGCACTCAGTGCTGGCATAGGCTGTGGGGCTAGTCGAAAGGTAGTCATTTAATTAGTTTATTTATGAATAACAAGACATGTAGGACATTAGCTGGGTGGCATGGTATACAGTCGAACCCCGTTCCTACGTTCGGAAAAAAGAAACACGAGAAAAACTTGCCAACCGGGATTACGCATGAACCAAACTCGCTGAAAAGGTTGGTAGAGTCAACTATACTTGACATCTACCTGATGCGAAGCGGTGCGCCAACTGTTGCTGCACCAGTCGCCGATGCACGCTGAGCTGGTGGGTCCTAAACGCCCCAATACATGCATTGCCGTTTCTTTTTGTTCTTTTGTTCTTTTTTTGCGGCTTCTTCAAAATTACATTCGCGTTTCTGGAATTCGCCCTCTGTCAGCAGCTTTTTCGTGTGGGGCATCTTGTCGGGGAATTTTCTGGCGTGCCCACTCGAATACCTATGTGCTCCGGGCTCTTGTGATCGAGCAACCCGAGACAGGCTTTGTTGCTTTCCGATTGCGTAGTGTAGGTGTAGGGGAAAACGTAACACAATCGAGCTGGTGGTGAGCGACGTCAGAAAATATGATGCTGCCAGAGCTAAACATGACGCTCATGCCGTCTGCTGGTCTGCTGCAGGGAACGGTGGCGCGTTCTTCAACGTGCCATATGTTTCAAACGACGCTATATACGCCACTGGCATGTGCTGTCAAACAAGTCGGTTAAGAAGTTTGCCGCAGTGTGGCTGGCGGTGACAGCTGTGGATGCGCCGTGCGACGACCCGCGAGGTTTACTGGTACTGGAAGAGAAAACTTGTGTGCATGCTGACATTTTCACGTGACATGGGCGGGCGGGTACTCCAGAAAAGCAATCGTGGTGGTGCGTACTCTTCTCGATCGCATGTGCCTATCGCATTATCGCGTTCCAAAAACGTATCGTATGACCGTAGTCATGCTCCGTTCTGTAATAATGCGCAGGGTGGAAAAGTTAAGATAAGCGCTCCAGCGGCAAGTCGGCACTCTAGCCTTACTGGCGGTCTGAAATATCAGATGTTGTTATTTATTTGTTTATTTATTTATTTATTCAAATTAAATAAATCAATAAAGATTAAGTATGAATTGCTCTTTAGGACTTGTAGACGCAGATTCATGCAGAATCTAACCCCTGTTTTATTCTTGTGGCGGAAACATCTAATTTATAAAGCATTTTGGAGACTAAAGATGGACCTCCATGGAGCGAAAGAGCGACGAACATTCGGCGCCCACTGTCCACTGACAGCCGCCCCAAAAACTTCCGGATCACCGCCCATCAATGCTCTCCAGAAATCCGACCAGCGCAAGAGTTCGCTCCATGAAAGTCGGCTTTAACGCTAAAACTACTACGCAGAAATACATATTTATAGAAACATATTTATTGTATTTATGTAAGTGTAAAAAAAGAATGTTTTAAAGCCACAATGTCCTGTACTGTGGACGTTGCTGCATAGAAATGTGGAAGCTGTAAAGCAAAATTGCATTAGTAAGGTTTTGGCACGCTAGTTAGCATAGTATAAAGTTTGGCGGAAAAGGGCGACAAAAGTTGCACTCCACCTCTCGTGAGAACGGCATCTGAACCGAGCTTTCTGCTCAGTGTCTCAGTCCTTCTCGCTGCAGTGATGGCATGAAATCCTTGGAACAAATATGGAGGCTACGAATAGAATGCAGATGTTAGTGACAGACGTGGCATGAAACTTGCAATAAGTGCGACACGGTAAAAAGAAAGAATCTGCTTGACATGCGAGTGTTAAAACTCCCCGCTTAAAGTAACTCAAACAACTCGTACAGCAAGGCTGCCTTGGCACACCTAGTTTAGTAACAGGTCATAATATGAGAAATAAATGATTCCTTTTAAACTTCTGGCACCATAACTTGCAGCAGAACTTGCATGAACGAAAAATTACTTTCAATGAGACATTGTGCTTTTCTCAAACTGTTGTTCGAGGAGAACGATAATGGCACCGCACATCTGTACAGTTATATTGCACCCTGCCTCCATTTGATTACATGCCACACTTTCGTGTGCGAAATGGCATGCAGAAAAGTTCACCATTCAGGATAGAATTGATGAGGGTGTGTAGGATATGAGAAATGCATTAAAATAAAACCGCATTGATGCATTTTCGAGGCACCATGGAAAAAAGAGGTAACAGTACGGAAGGCCGCAAATAGCCACAGCAACGTCAGAAACCGCTCTGAATGGTTGCTGGTGCAGTTGTTAGACATTTCGTTGCTCGTACTATGACTGGTGATGGCGCGTGGAGCATCAGGTACGATGTTCCTTGATAGTGGCCCCTTTCCACTGTTAGTATCATTATCCGCATAACAGGGATATACTGCGGCAAAGCTCACTAAGGAGAACCGGCGAATATGCATTCTGGCCAGCCCCAAAATAAGTGTAGCCTGCGCTCGGTTCCTAGTAGGTTTAAAACGGTGCAAACTTGTTAGGGTGCTTCACCCAAGTCTTCGTGAGCTCCTCCGAGCATGTTTTCTCTTGATATGCTTGTGCAAACTTCGTCATCTTTGCAGATTTTGGTCGCTCGTTGCAACGTGTCAGTCATTTGTTGCAACCTGTTGGTCGCGTGTGGCAGTGTATACATTTATCATCTTTGTAGCAACGTGCAAGGGCAAGTTTTCCTTTGCGTCACTAAAGTTACTTGGCTGCCGTGTTCAAACACAACGTATGACGGGGGTACATTACAGAATTGGTACATATTGAAGGGGAACATAATATACGTGGGAGTCTTATGTGGTTTATTTCGGTACCGCGAAAATGTGACGTAGCAGCTGGGAAAAACAAAAGCAAGAAAAAAAAATCATCAGCCATGCAGCTTCTATCTATGCTTAGTCCAAACATGGCGGCCACAGTGACATTAGTGCATCCTATTGACTGCCGTGGGTAACCTGCCTTCATTTTGATAACGAAATGGCCATAACGCTGCTAGTGTCTTTGCCAGAATCCACACCATGTTCACACCTCACTACGAACGTGCCTTTCATGTTCTTGCTTTTCCTTCTGTTATCTGAAGCTTAAGATATCACACCACCTTTTGACATGCTATCGCAGATGCAACTTCTCGCCATGCTGGCTAGTACCGAAACATTGCTACTATGATGATGTCATTGCAAACCAAGCCAAGAGATACCGAAGGGAAAAAATAATTCTGTATCAGTAAATTTTCCTTCAGCGATATCGAGAACACCACCCTTACCACGGTCAGATCCTTGGTAAACTAGAAGAAGCGCAGTAAAAGAAGGCTGGTCGTGACGCTTCCTTGAAGTTCCCGCACCACCTAGCATTAACATCATGTCCATTGACAGCGTCTTCTAGGGCTTCTTTAGGCTTGTAGCACAGCTCAGAAAGAGCAAAAAGGAAGGCGGAAGGAGTACTGAAAGGGAACCGAAGACAGAGTGAGCAGAGCGATCCGTTCCCTTTCATTATCCCCCCCCCCCTTTTTTGACACCTGTGTGTCCAGTGTGCCTTATGTAGTCCTTGTTTTTTCCTGCATTCAACAACCTTTGAACAGAATAGAGCTGTGCGTCAGCCTCTGTGATTAAAACAAACTCGCCTAGAAATATTTCGGGACCTCGCACTCAAATTCTGACACAAAGGGAAATCGTGAAGCTAATGTTAGTGACGTTCTTGAGAAAACATGCTAAAGCTAAATAATTCGGTATCTTCTTATGTGGATTATTCACGATGGGGAAAAATTACGTAGGCTGTTCAACATGATACTGCAACAAAGCGCGTCAAGCATCTGAATGAGCTTGCTTGCACTGCTGAGATTCTTAAGTATGTTCTATTGTGCCTACTGTAGCATGACAGACGAAAAAATAGCTTGTGGCCTAATTGTCGGAGCGCTGGGCTGTTCTGCTAATGGTGCTCTGTTCGAGTTCCGGCATCGCCAATTCTTTAGGCATAACATAAGCTGGTCTGCTCAAAGAGGCGGATATTATTTGCAGAAAACTTGAAATGCATAATGGACTAATTAACGAAAATGCACTATTTAAGCCTTTAAGTACCTGTCCCATATTGCAATTTGCAAATTTTAGCCGGGGAATTCACAAGGCGGATCCACTTGGAACGAATTCTCCGGTTGACACCAGTTTCGAGATATTAATTTCCGAACTTCGTGGAGAAATACATTGTCGTTCCAGTTACTTCTGTGCTTCAATGCATAAAGCTACATATTGAAGTAAGTAGGACGACAGTGCATATTTATTGCAAGTTTGACAGCGCGTATCTCGTAAATGGTGTCATCCACACAATTCTTGTCAAGTGGATGTGCTTTGCAGTCTCACCCGCTAAAATTTTTACTTTGCAATATGCGCCATGAGATAATTAGTTAAAAACTTATTAGTGCATTTTTAGCTAATTAGTAAGTTGTGCACTTCCATCGTTTGTCCAAGAAATCTGCGCCTTTTAGAGTAGACCAGTTCATGGACTGGAATTATGGCATCTGCCACAGGCAGTTGCAAAAATTTTTGAAAGTGTTCGCTGAAACACGCTGTACATTACACACGCACCAATATATGTCAGGGACAGCACGGCGACCAATGGACCTTAGGGCATATACCCAGTACCACGTGTTGGCCCGCGAAAAGAGGCTAGAAACATACCCGATACAGTAAAACCTCGTTAAACCGCACGCACTTACACAGTAGTTTCATTTTAAAAGAAGCAAGTGAAATCCCCCACTCAGCGGCCATTGAACATAATGTGTATTGTATCCGCATAAACCGTACCAGCTTATTGCGTACATATCGGTTAAGACACAGTGTTTCCACTTTTCGTCTCACAAACACGGCGGTGCATCGTCTCCATCGGGCGGCCTGGCAGAACAACAGGCCTCAGAGATTGGAACAACGGCCTCCAAGCGCCCTGTGCCTTCGCGCATGAAGCCACATCAACATCATTTCAGCGTTGTGCCAGAGAGCGTTGTGACGTAATGCAAGCGAGGACTCACGTCATGCCGAAGCTCGGATAAAAAAGACGCCGGATGCTCAGCATAGAAGAAAAATTAGACATCGTTTGTGCTATCGAACGTGACACGAAGAAGTCGGCGCTGGCACGCGACAGGGATCTGCTGTTGACTACAGTATGTGGTATTTGGAATGCGAAGAACTTGTTCAGCAGCGCTGCTGCGATCGCAAAGAGATGTTGGCTACGAGGTTCGACTTTTCGCCATTGTTGCCTCTGTTGTTGCCGAAGTGTCGGCTAGCAAGAGTGATGAGGACGACACGGAAAGCGACACCACGGGCGATTCAGGCCCGACAGTGGCAGAAGCTGCGCGTTACATCAGCCTCATGAATGCAATCGTCACGAGAACAGCATCCCGCAATGAAAAAGGCGTCCCACAACTTCTGCAGCGCTACTGCGCCTGTGCACGGAGAATATGCAACGCCAACGAGAAATCTGCCATGCAAGTGTTTGCCAAGAAGAGGGGGCTGGCTGAAAAGCTGGCTCACAGCTTCAGCAAGTTTGAGGCCGCTGTCATCGCTGCTAGGCCACCGCAGCATCAAACATCAAACGAAAATAACACTTTTGTCGCGCGAAGTGAATAAATACTGCATGTTTTTCCCCCTGTCATCGCACTCTCTCTGAGTTACATTTCTCACAGGTAAGTTGTTGATCAAATGCTATTTCATTTAAACAGTACTACCGTTTAGTACGTACTTTTTCCGAGCTCTGGTTAACTGCGGTTTGACGAGGTTTCACTGTACAGAAATTTGTTGGTAACTTGCTGAGACTCTAGCTTTACAATCTGGCCTCTATCGTTTCAGGTTTGTGAAACCAAAGAACTCGGAAGCTGCTTCTAGTGGTGGACTGTCTGAGAGCGTCAGCAGGAATGACGGCACCAGTGTGCGTGTAGAGCCAGTTGTTGCAGACACTGTACTATCCGGGAGCTCTACTAGGCACAGGTGTGATATTGCATTTTTCTGTAATAATGGCTTGAAGGTTTACCGATAGAAGTTTCCATTACGATAGCTATTATATGGACACTCCAAGTGCATTGCGTCTGTTGCCGTGAAGTTCCGTATAAAGTCCAAGGGCGATAACACCGTCGCCGTGTGCCCTGCGCTGTATGTGCGAATGAAGGCGTGCAAGGGGAGCCAGTGGTCGTGGCTCAATCTCGCCTGCGCAAAAGAGGTGAAAGCGGGCAGGAAGCGCGCCTTCTCCCGTCGTCAGTGTTGCCAGGTTGGGTGCAAGGCGGCATAGCCCAAAGCTAGAGAAATTGTAGCCCAAATGTAGTCAAACACCAAAAAGAGCGAAAAGAAACTGTAGCGAAACACAGCCATTCTTATTTTCAGTTTTATTTGTATTTACATTTGACATTCACCTGCGGCAATTCCTTTTTGAATAATGCGTCGTAGCAAAATGTCCGTGATGCTGTGACGGTTGACCCTCTACATTAGCAGCGACATAATGCTTGCACATAGAACACTTTTTGGTTTCCCGAGGAAACTGAAGTTCCAGCGAATCACTGCAGAGAGCAAACATATCGAAATGAATCTCGTATATAAGCAAACAAAGACAAAAACTTGCAGGATGCTTAAAGGGACTGACAGCTGGCTAGAATGTGTTGTGACACTTTGTTGGAAATGAAATGACCATGTGTAAAAAATTGCTGGTAGTGTATTCGCACTCTTCGAACCGGAGGGTATGAGGCGACAACAAACCCACACCGTGTGCATTCCTGGATGGTTGGACGGCTGACCGGCGGTTAAGTCCACGCCTGATCGACCGTGGACCAGAGACATCGAGACAGGAGGCTGCGTAAAAATACACGCTCAATTTAATAAACCAAAATCATGTCAGTGACCTGATAAAAGGAAGGAATAAGCAAACTACAAGCAGAGGGTGCAAAGCTTTGCGTAAGACTTGCAGGTCACACACAACACACTTTGACGCTACGCGCGACTCAAAGCCCACCACGTTGAAATTTACAACACTCTCGAAAAAAAAAATGCTGTCCAAATGAAAAATACACGGGACAATAAGCGTGGCACGCACTACACTAACAGACTATAGAAAAATCAACACGCCATGAATAATTAAATTAGAGATGAAACGCGATTTAAAAAAAAGAGTCTGGCGGAAAGTTCTGAGAGCAGGTTAGAACACGAGGCTTATCTGTGGGGTGCTCGCCAAGGTCTGAAGAAGCGTCAGGTTGCTGGCACCCCTCGCTGCTGAAGATCTTGATGGACTTGCACCGTCTATCGATCTACCGGCGAAGACTTAGGTCTAGGAGTTTCAGCCTGCCGACCACATCTACAGCTGTCTTGGTGCATGACCACGCCGCTTCGTCTTCCAAACTACTCTCCCCATTCGCCGAGGCCACATTGTCCCTCGTCACGCTCTGGCGACCCACGTGACCAGCCAGTCCGGCGAGCTTGGGAACAATAGGGAGCTTGACTCCTCGCCGCCGTGTAAGCAGCGCTGCAGCGACAATGGCAAGATGGACGCAGGCGCGCACTTTGTGACACCATGATTTATAGTTATCAAATGCAGCACGCTCTTTGCGGTTTAAGTAGGGATGATAATTTTAAATGGACAAAAAGAAGTCTCAAAAACCAGTAAGTGGCGAGGCCTGGTGGTGAAATCTTGGTACTGAGGATGTAGTCTGAGATTACTGTACTAGGTCGGCTGTTAATAATTTACAACGTAATTATTGCATAGCATTGCAGTTGCTGTATTATTGGGCACTTGCGCTTTATTCTGTGGTTCGGAAATGAAAAGCGCACGCATGGTTACGGCAACATGCCGAACTGCGCACCACATGTGACAGCATCGTTTCACGTTTCGATCTGATTGGTTTCGCTTTGACTGGTTAAATACAAAAGCAGTTGGACAAGAAACCACAAAAACCCGTAGCTATTATCGCAGAAATATATTTCAACACTTCGCAAAACATGAATGGCAAGACATCAACCGGATAAACAAAATAATACTGTTTCACAGTTACCGCCGTACTTGTCCTATGCCTCCTACTAATGCGGGCGCATAATCGCTGTCACACAAGCACAGCAGCACTCCTATCTCAGCCAGCTAATGCAAACATCACTTACAGTGAGTACATGGCTAGAGGGACCGAAAGAATGGCGAAGACAAGTGCCGACTTCCAAGTGATCTTTATTTTGAGTAACAAGCATATATGCCAAGACACCAAAACCAAAGCGTTCCCTCGATAGCACGAAGCCAGCATGGTTACACATTCAAAGTTCAAACGAACCATGACCGTCTCCTTAAGATGAACGAGCGCGCATGTGGGGCCCCAGAAAAGCAAGTTCTGTATCTATTAATGCAATTGACGGCTTACTAACCGAGTCACCTTGTCTTGGTCATTCTTTCGGTCCCTCTGTCTCTGTACAGGCTGTAAGGGATGTTTGCAATGTAATACCAACTAGCCCGTACCCAAACCTTGCTTCAGCCAGCCGAAACATAGCCTTCGAGATTTGTTTCTACTTGATGAGAGCCGCCACCTCTGGAGCCGGGATTAAGGTGCCACTTTTAGCCCAAACAAAGCCATGTCGCAGATTTTCTGTAGCCTAATTTCGCTATATATAGCCAAACTTGGCAACATGGCCGACGTGCTCGAGGCACCTAATGTTGTGAGGTGCCGAAAGGAGGAAGAGAGAGAGAGAAGGGCGAGGGCAGCAGTGTTATACGCCGGCTGCGACTGCGTGCGGTCGCCTGGCCGTATTTTGAGAGTGATCTACGTTGGGGCAGTCTATAGGCGGATACAAATTTAGAAAAAAGGGGAGGCCCCGCTCAGATGACCGAAGCGCGACATCCGACTTCCTCCGCACCTAAAATAATCCCGCTAAAGAAATGTGCTTCTGAAATGCGCAATTCTCGGTATAAATAAAGACTTGTATTTTGATGACTGGTTTAGTAGAGCTCTCATGTGCTACAACACATGCCAGATCGCGACAGAAAAATAACCCAGTGCCATCCACAACGCTGCCCGTCGTCTGCTCTTTAGCTTCATTGCAAGTGACAAAAGTAGAAAGAGCAGCTCTGCATGGCTTTAGCGCTTGTTTACATGTACACGACATATTTACTACTGTTCCTAGGTTCAAATGAATCATTTGCTATTGAACAAGTACTTTTATAAAACAATGCATTTATTGCAACCATTACAAACTCAAGATGCTCGGTGTCAGCGAAAGCAGTGTTCAAGGTGAGGAGGGAGGTCAAAGCTTCGCATATTTCGGGTGGCAAACTGTCGACGCCCTCGGGAAAGCGCCCACGAAATGCGGAGAAAAGAAGACGCAATGCGGAAAAAAGAAGACGCAGCACAAAGTATGACGCGTTGTGCGCGCTGAGGTCGTATGCGTGATTTCTTTCGCCGCAACGAGGTACCGACGGTCGAGAAGATCACTAACAAGTTCTCGAAGCGTATATGGTGTTATGTTTGTGCCCTGGGATTTGCCTGACGGAAGGCCAGTGCTATGGTGTGTCGACCGTGGAGGCCGCATTCATTTCCGCATGGTGCCGGCTTCGGGCACACAACTACGTGCACGGCTCTGGTTTCCTCGCGGCTGCACGGCGTCCACGACGGAAGCGGCCACCGGATCACGGACTGCTATTCGGCCCCTCCCCATGCCGGCAGCAATACAACCTCCATTCCTTTGTCCGGCGGCGCCCGCACCATGAACGACTCCCGATGTGTTTGGGATGATTTCCAAAGGAGGGCTGTGTTTCGACTCCGGGCCTTGCAGTTGGTTTCTTTTGTTCTATGCGGGTCATAAAACTTCCCTGGCGCACCATTCTGACTGACCGCCAGATCGGCCCGATGGTGGTGGTGAAAAACTTTTATTGATGAGAAGGCCAAAAGTAAAAAACGAATTAAAAAGCAGCGTTGTGGGCGGCCTTCAGGCTGCCGGTTGTGCCGGCCAGGCCATGCCTAGTCGCGACGTCCTCCGCCCAGTTCACCAGCCGGAGTTGGATATCCGGCTCGGTGCTGGACAAAGCAGCCTCCCACTGCTGCGGATTGCTTAGGCGCCAAGAGGCAGGGGGCAAGTGTGCCGGGCAGGAGAATAGGACGTGAACGTAATCGGCGCGGGAGCCCTCACATAAGCGGCAAGCCGGCGAGTGCGTCCCGGGGTGGAAGAGGGCAAGACGTGCAGGAATAAGATAGGTTTGGGCCTGAAGGTGGCGCCATAAGTGTTGGTGGGGCTGGGAAAGGGATTGGTGCAGATGGGGGAAGGTGAGACGAGAGAGGCGATAGTGCTGCGTGATATCGCGGTACGTGAGGAGCGCGTCGCGCGTATCCATTCCCGGCGGGGGCGGGCTTGCTCGGTCAGTCGAAACTCGAGCGATGGAATTGGCCGTCTCGTTACCAGGATGGGCCGCGTGAGCGAGCACCCAGATGATTTGGATGGGGCGAGAGGGAACGGTATCGGAACGCAAGATTCCGATGGCCGCGTGTGCCACTCGTCCAACCGCGTAGTTGTAGACCGCAGGTTTGGAGTCGCGGAAGATGTACTTCGCGGAGGTTTGCGTGATGGCAAGGGTAATAGCTGCCTCCTCGGCCTCGACAGAGGTAGAAGTGTAGACTGAGGCAGTAAGAGTGGGTCGGAGAGAATTGTCAGTGACGGCATGGGCATGTGCTGGGTAGCGGCGGTACGAGGCGGCATCTACGTAAGCCACGGCTGCCTGCCGTTCGTACTGACGCCAGGGCGCGGAGGCTCGTGCTGATCTACGGGAGGAGTGGTCTTCGGGATGCATATTTTTAGGGAGGGGATTAACGGTTGGGAGGGGGAAGACATGGGAAGGGATGGGCAGTGATGTGGGAAGAGGAATAAGAGGGGAGAGAAGTGCGCGACCCGGGCGGGTGCGGGAGAGACGGAGGAGCTCGGCCGTGCGATGGGTCTCCTTCAGCTCCGTCAGGGAGTTGTGGACGCCCATCGACAGTAACCGAGCCGTCGACGTAGATGTGGGAAGGGACAGGGCTGACTTATATGCGTGGCGAATGAGGCTGTTGACTTTGTCTTCCTCGGTACGAGAAAGGTAGAGATACGGAAGAGAATAAATGAAGCGGCTGAGAACAAAGGCCTGGACCAGGCGGCGGAGGTCGTGTTCGCGCATGCCGTGGTGGCGGCTTGCAATGTGGCGTATGAGGCAGACAGTGCGGTGTACAGTGTTTATGAGTCGAGTGATGAGGATGGTGTGCTTGCCATTGGACTGAAGAAAGAGTCCGAGGATGCGGAGGGTAGAGACGAGAGGAATGGGTGTGCCGTCAAGGTAGACGGTGAGTGGAGAAGGCGACAGGGGACCATCCGCCCAGGCTGAAGGAGCAAAAGCTCCGATTTGGTTGGGGAGCAGCTCAACCGATGGCCCGGGCGTGAGTTGCTACCGCGTCCACACCTGCCTGTAGAGAGGTCTCCATGTCGCCAAGATTGCCGGTGGTCACCCAGAGGGTGATGTAATCGGCGTAGAACGCATGAGCGGCCATGAGCTGGGATAGCTCGTAGAGCACGTGCCAGCGGGAAGAGGGTGATGTTGAACAGAAGAGGGGACAAGACAGAGCCTTGGGGGGTACCCTTGTTGCCAAGGGAGATGGAAGGAGAAGAAAGTGAGCCGTATGAAATTCCGGCTGTGCGGTGAGCGAGGAACGCGGGGACGTAAGCATGGACATGGGGTCCGACATGGAGGGAGGAGAGAGCGTCCAGGATGGCGGTGTGGTGTACATTGTCGAATGCTTTAGTAAGTCCAGCGCCAGGATAGCTCGAGTGCGTTTGTGGCGGGAGGGGCCTAGGACATCCTCGGAAAGTTGGAACATGACATCCTGGGCGGACAGCTGGGGACGAAAACCGAACATGGAGTCGGGATAAAGGTCATGATCATCCAGATAGGTCTGGAGGCGGGCCAGGATGACATGCTCGAACAGCTTGCCGAGACAGGAGGTGAGAGAGATGGGGTGGAGGTGTTCGAGGGCAATAGGTTTGCCGGGTTTGGGGATGAATGAGGCACGTGCATGGGTCCAGGAGGATGGAAGAGTGCCAGCTTGCCAATCTGTATTGAGGAGATCAGTAAGGGCTTCGAGGGAGGGGGTGTCTAGGTTGCGGAGTACCTTGTTAGTGATGTGGTCCGCCTCCGGAGCCGAGGTGGTGCGGAGTGTGAGTAGCGCCGCACGAACCTCGCCCACGGAGACGTCCGCCTCAAGGTCAGGGTTTGGGGAGCCGGAGTAGGTGGGAAGCGGAGTAGGTAGGTCGATGCAGAGGTAGTGGTCCCGGACGGTCGCCAGGAAGTCAGTATCGGTGAGTGGGGAGGAATGAATGAGATGGGAGATATCCCTGCGCGGGGAAGCTTTAGTGTGTGTAGGGTCTAGCAGCACCCTGAGAAGCGACCACGTGTCGCGAAGGCCCAGGTTGCCTGCCATGCGGTCGCAGGTCTGGCCCCACTGTTGTCTAACGAGACAGGCGCAGTGCTCCTCCATGTCCAACGCAAGTCGGGCCAAACGGAGGCGCAGGCGGCGATTGTATTTCTGAGCCTGCCACCGGCGGTGGACAGCGTGATAGGCCTCCCAAAGGTGCAGCAGACGGCTGTCTGCCGTAGTGGAGTGTGGTGCTGTACGGAGTGTGGATGTGGCAGTGTGGACCTCCGCCAAAAGGGTCTCGGTCCAGGCAGAGAGATCGGTGATAGGAGCAGAGGAGGAAGTAGAGAGACGAGTGGAGCGAAAGCGGTCCCAGTCGGCTATCTGGATCAGACGAGTAGAAGCGCGAGCAAGGGAGGGGAGTGGGAAAGTTGTACAGAGGACGTAGTGATCGCTACCGAGGAAGACCCCTGTATTAGTCCAGGTCGGATTGGCGACGTTTTTGGCGAGGGTAAGGTCCGGATTGGTGTCTCGTTGAACACTAGATCCGATCCTGGTGGGGCAAGCGAAGTCATTAATGACCGAAAGGCACTCATTGTGGATGAAAGTCCAGAATGAGTGGCCTTTGCGAGTGTTCTGGGGGTAGCCCCAGCTGGTATGTGTGGCATTGAAGTCGCCAAGAACCACCAGGGCATTGCGGCCAGTGCAGGAGTGCGTTCTGCGGAGGACGAGGAGGAGAGGTGCTGAAGGGGGCTTTGGGAGGACTGTACACATTGAGAACAAAGAGGCTTGTCTCAGTGCGACGGCGAGGAAGGAGTTCAAGGAGGAGATAGGCACAGTCCGAAACATCCAACTGGTGCTGCACGGCAGCAAGGTTGCGCTGCACCACTGTGGCAACTGTGGTGCAGAAGGATGGAAGGAAGTGTAGTCGCGCAGTTTCACGGGAGTTAGGGGTTCCTGGAGTGCTAGGACGGAGGCGAGAGCGTCGGGAGGGATATTCTGGAGGTGGAGCTGCAGGGTGTTCCGCTTACTGCGGAACCCCCGACAGTTCCACTGCCAGAAATTAAGGCGCGTGGGGTGTCTGGCCATGATGGATGGCGGAGTCCCCTGACAGAGCAGGGGTAGGTGGCGGGGTGAGTGGGGCAGGGAGCGACAGGTGTGCGACGGTGGCCTCAGTCGCGCTTTGGCGGGTCTCTAAGGCCGCGACCCTGGTGTCTAGGGCAGTAAGGTGGGATTCGATGGCGGCCACACGGGTGTGGATACTGGCGACGCGCTCCTCAAGTCGCGCAAAGCGGGCCATGACGCGCTTCTCAAACGCCTCCAAGAAGGAGGTTGTTGGGCGAATCACGTCACGCTCGGGCGCGACGGGGTCGGAGGAAGGTGATCGGCGTTTGAGCGGGGGACTGCGGTTGGGAGAGGAGGTGCGCTATGATGCAGCCGAGGATGCCGTATTCATCGGCTCCACAGGTAGCGACGGCGGCTGTGGAGGTGCGGGAGCTGGGGAAGTAGGAGGAGGAGCGGGGGAGGACAGACGCACTAGCGCGGCCTGCAGCTGGCGCAACAGCTCCAGAATTTGGAGCTGCTTGGCAGCGATAGTGGCCTCGAGGGACGCGGTTTGGGGGTCCGACGTGTCAGGCTGCGGTTTCCAGCTTACCGATGATGTGGTGGTGGTGGCGGGAGCGGTGGACGCCTCGGACCTAGGCAGAGGCGGGAAGGAGACGGAGCGGTGGCGGCTGGCAGACTGGGCACCATGGGAGACAGAGTGGCGGCGGGGGCGGGAACGCCGGGAGGTCTTGAGGATGGGCACGGTGGGTGGCGCTGGTGGGGGAGGCTGGTGCTTGGAGGTGGCCGGGGGCGATGACGGGCCGTTCCCACGGGCTCGTGCCCGCACGGGCACGAGCCCGTGACGTGGGCTCCCATGCACAGGATGCAGCAGGGGACGCAGGTCGGGGGCTCGACTGGCTTGTGGGCCTGGCCGCAGCGGTGACAGAGGGCGGACTTGGGCTTAGTGCAGACATCCGCTCGGTGGCCAGGAGCCCAGCAGTTCGTGCAGGCCTCGGCTCTCGGGCGGAACTGGTGGCAGCGGTAGACCCCGCAGTTGAAGACGATGGTGGAAGGAAGAAAAAAAGATTATGGGGTTTTACGTGTCAAAACCACTTTCTGATTATGAGGCACGCCGTAGTGGAGGACTCCTGCAATTTCGACCACCTGGGGTTCTTTAACGTGCACCTAAATCTAAATACACGGGCGTTTTCGCATTTCGTGGTGGAGGGAAGAGTAGAAGCGCCGACGAAGGTCATGAGGATGGACTGGGAGCGCCCCATCTGGCGTGCGTCAGCGATGGCGTAGGGGGGTGTTCACGTTCATTGACTGGAGGTCTTGGACGATCTCGTCCTGGGTTTGGGAGTCCACTGCGTTGTGTATGATGCCGCGGAGGGCGTTGTCGGGTGCGGCCATGTAGGCACGCAGGGGGTAAGATATGGCACCCAGGTCTCTACCTCGCCTCTACCTCTCTACCTCTCTACCCTACCGCTCGCCTCTACCTCCGAGACCCGGAGGTAGAGGCGAGCGCGCGGCTCAGATGGGGTGCTGACAGTAAGGGAGTTGTACGAATTTATCCGTACATGGTCGGCGGTGCGTGCGGTGGCGTAGTCGATTGTCGCACGAGTGCAAAGGATTTAGAGCAGGGCTCCGTTAGTGGTTGTGCGGAGGTCAAGCCCTCCACCCGATCTGTAGACGATCTTGAAGTCCTCCGCTGGGAGGCTAGGATGGGGAGCGTGATGACGGAGAGTGGTAGTGCAGGCAG
Organism: Dermacentor variabilis; assembly: GCF_050947875.1. Lineage (NCBI taxonomy): Eukaryota > Metazoa > Arthropoda > Arachnida > Ixodida > Ixodidae > Dermacentor > Dermacentor variabilis. Next base: position 131,316,396 of record NC_134570.1, on the reverse strand, counting down.
TCTTGGATGGCGGCGGGGCAGGTGGTGGCGACACGATGGGCTGGTGGGCCGCGGCTGTACGGTGTGCTTTGACGGCACGGACCCAGCGTGAGTCAGCTTCAAGCTCGGCAGGGCTGATGGAGTTGTCTTCGACTTGATATTCCATGTCGGCGTGTGAGCTGTATCGACGTAGGCGGCGAAATCGGGCGGCGTCGACAGCAGGCGTTGCGCGGAACGCAGCTCCCGCGTAGCCAGAGTCCGCTTCAAAAAGGCGGTCGGTGGGAAACGGCGGGAATGCCGCTTCCCATATGACTCCCGACGATAGCGGCCCGGGCAAGGGCGGTCGGTGAAGGTCGCGTCGTCTGGCTGGTTACGGAGCGCGCTGACGACACGTCCGTTCACTTCGGCTGACTCGTTGTTTTTCCGATCGGCCCGACGGCGCAGCGCGGTTCGAGGAAGCGCCGGCCACTGAGAGCGGCGTTAGGACCACGGAGGCTGCCAGGACCCTCTCTGTCTCGACCTTGTTTCGTCCTTAGGGACTGTCTGGGAAACCTGGGGACTGAGTGGTATTATTTAAGCAGCTTGCAGCTGCTCTGTTTGTCTCTCTCCTGATAACGGCGGCAACATGTAACAATTGTATAAAGAATTCTTCGCCGAGAAAGCTCTCCTCGTCTCTGACTCTTCGTGAAGTGGGGTCCAGACCTACGGCTGGCCACATATACCTCGGCACATGCAACAATGGATCTCCCATCACTGGAGCGGTGTACTGTGCGTCAAGCACAGCAGCCAAGCATTCTCCCGTGACCTTTCAAATAAGTAAGCAGTTCATTTGGTGACATATTCCTTTTAATGGAAGCCCAATTCTGAAAAAGCAGCGTCCTGCGCAGATCGTGCTCAATATAAATATTCGCATGGAGACGTACTGAAATGCTCGAAAATCTGAATGCAGATACAGTTATTAACCCTGAATAACTATGTCGTGCCCAAAATGCTCATTTGGGCAGCCACTGTTCAGCTTCACACGAAAAAGCAGTAGTCAACGTGAAATTGACAGCCACTCTTAGCGGCCTGCACGCCAAAGCACATTGTGCTTTGCGTGCAGTTGAACCCCGGTCACGGCGGCCGCATTTGGATGGGGGCGAAATGCGAAAGCACCCGTGTATTTAGATTTAGGAGCATGTTAAAGAACCCCAAGTGGTCGGAATTTCCGGAGCCCTCCACTACGGCTTGCCTCATAATCAGAAAGTGGTTTTGGCACGTAAAACCCCACAATTTAATTGTAATTAAATTTGCGTGCAGTTGTGCTGCCCCTACTGTTTTTTCCAGCCCGTTGAGATGAATAATGCCAATGTCAGAAGGCCCAAAATACTCTATTAGGCAGCCACCTACGAGCATGACGGGTCCTGTGATGAAATAACAGTCGTCGGGGCACGTTGAAAGGCACCTTAGACACCTGCACTTCAAAGCGCAGCCACATTGTAGTCATTGTAGGTGAAAACAGCAGTAGTCAACGCGAAATTGACTGCCACTTTTAGCAGTTTCCACGCAAAAGCACATTCATGTGGCGGCATTGTTTTAGTTATATGGCTCAGGCAAGTAATACGGATAAGAGAACAATTATCAAACTTCATTAGCTCAGCGAGGCTCAAAATACTCATTCGGGCAACTCTTAATAGCCGCAGTCGAGGGCACGCTTGAAAGGCAGCATTAGCAGTCTACAAGTCAAAGCGCAGTCAAGCCATCGCCACTGTTGTATCTGTTTATCTGACCGGGCAGGTAGCACCAATGTAAGCACAATTATTCACCCTGAATAGCTCTGCTAGCATTGTTTGTACTAAAAATGCTGAGTGAAGTTGAATGTGTTTTATTGAGGCAATTATTTAATTCACAAGCCATCGGCATAGCGATCGACAGCCAGGTTTAGGCAATGACATTTGTGAAATAATAAATGGTTAAAGTTGCAAAAGCTCTCGGTGCACTGCTTTGCTGGCCTCCACAACTGAAAAATGTCTTTGCAACGACGAAAGCGTCAGCCAGTAAATAACACCCCACTGCAGAATGTTATTCGAGTTGACAATTTTTACCATCATATGTGATGGGCAGCGAAACCGTCTGTTTGCTAAGACTGAATGCATGAAAAATGCAACAGCATAGCAAGGTGTTATTTCGCAGTATGCAGCCCTTGATGTGCACTTCTGGTGAGCTGCCATATGCACTGATGCATTAACATGAACACGGGTAAGGGGTGAAGTTACTGTGCAACCCATATGACGCTCTTAAGAAAATATGTCTCTAAACCTTTCTCTTTTCATAGGCGATCAAAGTTTGTTTTGAGCAAGTGGGTAATCACATTGCAGCAACAACACAAGAAGCAAGGACAGAAAACGCAGCGAGTAGGCAGATTGAGAAGACGAGGTAGACCAGTGAGAAAGGTTTTAATGAGATAGAAGAGGCCAGCCCTGCAGTGTACAGGAGTTAGTGCTTCGAATGAGATTGGTTAATGAAAATATGTAAAGACTTCACTGAAAGAAAACTAGCAAAACAAATGCTAATATACAATAAAAGGACAGAAATAAGAGTAAGCGCAAACACGTATGGAAGGAGGCACGTATTCACACACAAACGCGAAAACTAAAAAAAAAAAAACTGAAATATAAAGAAATGTGCAAAATAAAAAAAAAATTAGACAAACGCAAGATAACCTATACACATTTACACACATACGCGGGTAGAAGTATTATAGGAGCGGGTTCACAAGCTGCTGTGCCTACCTTCTCGTATGCTTTTTTTACCCGTCTCTTAACACTGTCTTGGGAATCTTTAATTGCAACATATCACGAGAATCGAAAAGCAGCGCGAAGCTATGTTGTGGGAAACCATATCGAGTGCTGGCAACACAACTTGTGCGTGACTGTGCCACAGCACGCGTTCTACAGCATGCGGTGAGCACTGGTGGAAAGCAATCAATCGATGGTGCTACACAACGCTCGAACGCCGCCGTTAGGCGCTCGGCTATCTCACTGCTGACAACGATCGTTCACGCTAAGTTGATGGCGACAAATGTTTGCGTTGGAGGCTTCTTTTGCAAATATTTTCTGTTGAGACGCTCATAGGTTTGTTTCATGCGCGCACGCTTTTCTCATTTCTCCTGAGAATGGTTTAGCTCCATCGCTTCACCCCGTCCGACGAGAAACGCAGCGACACAGTACACGAACACACCCGCCGCTGACAGTAGGCACCAGACTTTGGCAAACTTTTCTCGTTGTAACTTCACTCGGGAACGAAATAAAAAAGACATGGAACAAACAGGCAGGATGTGTGTTTGCAGCGGTCGCCGTCGGATCCTGTTTTCAGGCAAAGCGTAGCGCAGCGTCAGCAATGCTCGCTGCAATGTTTCTTCGCTGGATCACGGCTTAGAATAAATGCACGCGGTACAAATGCCGCATCGTAAGCTCGCAGTAATATTTCCGGCATGATAGACAAGCACAAACAGTCAGGAAATTCAGTGTGACGAGGGGTCGACGCGCAAAGCTGGTGCGACTTGCCCCAGTTCGAGGCCCGGGCGGCCATCTTCTCCGACGGTAGAGTCACCGGCCGTCCGGCTCATGACGTCGGTCCAGAATGCGCGCCCATTGGTGGATGGTCGTGTGCATCCGCCTCGGAAGAGTAATTGCTCCCTTTCTTCTAAAGTTGTATCCGACTATAGGTGTGTCGGCGGCTCGTAGCTCTGTGCATGCTGTGTGTTCTCGGCGCTCACTTTTCGTTTAAGTGATGGAGTACAGTTCGAATGTTGCTTCGCTCGTTGCTGTTGCCGTATCTGCTCATGTCTGCCTTTTGAGAGCGAGTTTCCATGGTCATTGACTGCGATGTTTTCATTTGCTCGTGGGCATGTGACGCCATACTTGTTAATTTAGTTAGTGTGCTTATGTTTACAAGTTTATGCGGCCGATAAAGCTACTATCCTTCGCATATCCGTGCACTAATTTGCTATCGCAGTCGATGCTGCACCTTCCGAGCGCGACTGCGACTTTTCTTGTTATAATATATATATATATATATATATATGTATATATATCGGGAACATCACGACAATCAGTTGCCTCGGGGGCGCATACCTAGTACCAAATATTGACCCACAGGCATACCGGATGCAGGAAATTGATTGATGGTAACTTGCTAAGAAAGAATTTCGCTTTACAATCTAGCCTTGATTATTTCAGGCCAGTGAAGCTAAACAACTTGGAAGCTGCTTCTAGTGGTCGGCTGTCTGAGAGCGCCAAGAAGAAAGACGGCACCAGCGTCCCTGCAGAGACGGTTGCTGCTGAGAATGCCGCATTCAGGAGCTCTAATAGGCACAGTGGGATTTCGCATTCTTAAGCATGAAATGCTTTCAACTCCAGTCGTCGGCTACTTTCGAAGTGACCTTGAGCCAAAGGTCGGAGCTGTTGTGCGGGCGCTCAAACGAGAACATCCGGGCAAGTTGCGAGAAAACGAGATCATCAGCGCAACCACTCAGGACTTAAAAAAATTCGGTCTCTGGCCCCAACCCTTTTTACAGGACCGCATAATACATACGCTACTTACGCCCCAAGCAAGTTACAAAAAATATTGTTTCTGAGTCATTCCTAACGTTTGTTCACCCTAGCACTCAAGCTGTACATTTATTATGCTCAAGTTTTATTTGTCATTTCCAATAGCGATGTTCAAAAAACAGATACAGGGCACCATACACTTCATTGTCATCCTTTGGCACAGAGATGCGGTGTGGTGTGGTGGTGTGTTCCATTACGAACATGCAGTACACCCATTTTAAGATTCTAACTAGTATCATCTTCAACCAGGCGGTTGCCATTTCATGCTTACATGTACTCTCGATCACGGGAAAGCCAGCAATTTTTCTATAATAATGGCTTAAAAGTGTACATATTTTTCAATGTATCTTTTAGTTAAATCGAGGTCCACGCTCCCTAAGCCTAGCAAAAATGCTGACAAGTGCCACAGCATCTTAAATTATTTACTATATAGCATTCAGTTCTACAAACCAGCTAAATTTTGGCATCTTGGAGGTGGATCCATCTCCTGAGCTTCATACTTGCCAAGTGCCATGCATTTATCTGTGAGAACCATGTGGTAGGATATCAACTTCTAAAGTAGTGTCATTACTCCATTAAATGCAGAAGGAGGTTATCATGAGGACCACAGCAAAAGTAATGATCAACTATTTTTTGTATGCGAGTCTGGAAGTGGCACAGTAAAGGGTGGACATTTGGTGGTTTGTGGTGTCATGTCACCATGTGCTTCATGGCACCATTGCAATCATGGATGGCCATTTGTGGGGGCAGGACTCCCATGCCAGCTGTGCCTTGTTGAAGTAGTAAAGGCAAGGCGCAGAAGACCAGGACTCAAGGAGTAGAACACAAACGAGCCGGTCCTGTCGTTTGTGTTCTACTCCTTGAGTCCTGGTCTTCTGCGCCTTGCCTTTACTACTTCAAGCATGAACCAACTAGCCCAAGCAAGAGTTTTACTTGTGCCTTTTTGATACTCATGGAAATTGCTTTCTTAAAAAGTGCAAGAATCAAGCCACCTGATGATTACCGACAGTGCATGAAAGTTCTCAAGTTGAATAATTCTTCTAAGCGTGCAGTGATAGCATTGAAGAGATTGTGTCTCCTTGCCTGACTCCTAGGTCACAAGGAATGTAAGCTACAGCAAAATTTTTAGACCTAATGAAACTGCCTCTTTGTGTTAGGTGGCAAAATTCCTGGCAGAAAGCCACACACTGCTGGGCTAGCAATATGAGTTTTCCATCATATGCTGCAGCGACACAGAAAATACTGGATGTAATTGTGGTAACATATCTACAGCATCTCACTTGGCACATGAGATCAGTGTGTTAACCCGCAGAAAGTAAAATTTACTGCTGACGATGGTCCAAGCTGGTCTTGGGTCGGTGGGGATTTTTTTTGGTAAAATATCGTTATGTGACATTGTTCATTGACTCGCTGCTATCAGTAGTGTCTAAATAAATTCTGAAGATGCAGCAAGATGTGGTGATATATTTGAATGGGATGTTCCTTGCAATTTTCACAAGCAGTTAACAAACGCTATAGTCTCCTTTTGGACACATTATTTAGGCTTGCAAAAATACTTACAGCAACAAATATAATGACAGAAAGCTATTGGCATGTCATAAGGTCAACTTTAGATCTTTGTACAGATCTTTGTACACCATTAGTTATACGTTGTAAAGGAAGCCCATAGAGACAGACTTGTGCTTGGCAGTGCCTTGTTATCTTCGTTCTCTGCCCTTTCTTTACCAAAGAAAATGAAACGGGACAAAAGTAGTGCACTAGGTTATGCTTTGCAAGAGGTGTGATGGTGTTCCTCACCTTACAAGCCATTGCTGATGTACATTGTCATTTGGATTTTGAGCATTTATGTATCCATTTGAAACCTATCAAGCCTTAGATGTACTTAGCTCACAAAACATCCTTTCTACGTCACAGACGTATGGTACGCAACATAAGCATAATCGGCACAGCCATTCACTAGGTTAGGCTAGCAGGTTGTGTCATCCTGCAAATAGGCCAACATATATATACTGTTCTCGGGCCTTCATTTTTGCGCACTGTTGAAGATCCTCCTCCTTTAGAGAATGTGCGTCACTGTTTTCATTGCGAAGCAGAGCATTTTTTTTTCTCCCTGCGGACATGCCACGAACACCGGTCCAGGTCAAGTGCAATTGTTTCGTTTGTTTTGAATGCAGATTGTTGGCACGAAGACAAGGGATGTCATTTAGGACACCTAAGTTTTTTTCACCATTTACAAAAGGACAGAACTGAAAGGCGAAAGTGCGTCTAAACGAAGTTTTACAAAAGTTGTCTGCGGCACAAAGATATGAAAAGATTGGATTTTACCCAAAAAGAAAGGACCCTGCTCATACTAAGGAGTTGTGCAAGACAAGCATTTAAAGTAGCAATTTTATTGTGTACTCCAATGAATGATTTCATTTGTGACTTTTACTGATTCCATCTAGCGTGCAGTTTGGAGAATATTGAGACGAAGGTGGTACCCACCGCCTTGCTCATAACGGCCTGTGGGGAACTGCAAAGTAATGTGGGTATAAACATCGGTTTCCAATGCCTCATAAACTGTCTTCATTAAAGGTGAGGCTTTCAGAAGCTGACAAATTGCACATGGGGGCTAATTCACCAGATGAAGTGTCGTTCTGAGGAAAGAATAAAGGAATCTTGCATGCTTTAAGAGGATCTCGCGCTTTAGAACGCAGCAGGCAATTATAAACTTGAGCATTGCAAGGAACAAGACATAGATGAGAAAGTTTGGAGGATACTTAAACTTTGCCTTTAAGAGTGGAACACGACAGCATTCAAAGATACCTGACTGTTTCTCACCGCTCACCGGCATATTCTCACTGGAGCATATGTAACCGTAATGTTTACCCGGACACGCTGGCCGTGAAGGCTAGGCACTCAGGCGGACTTTGTAGTAGAAACACGGCCTTTTCTGTATGCCGCGATGCGGCGGAGGTGAGCGCCAGCTGGAGGTATTGCAAGGAACCGGCCGCACCGCTCTGTGGCCCCCAAGACGCCCATCGGGCCGGCGCGCGCGAAATTGTGGATGCAGTGGCCAGTCTGTGAATGCCGAGATCGGTTTGTGTGTGTGAAGGGGTTTCCTTGAGTTTTCACGTAACCTAGTTATGTTTTCTCGTATAAGAGGTATAATTTCTGTAGTTTGTGTGCAAGTCGTAGTCTATGTTTTTTCTATGTATTTTAGCTTGATAAATTCAATTAGTTCATTCAGTTTCTTGCGTCACATGGAAGGCCTGGGTATACGTGGTTCCAAAATTGTTTTGCTGAAACGGCGTCCGACGCCGGACGCCGATGTTGCATTTCTTTCGACATGGGCTCCTTAACGCCATCGCGTTAAAAGTCCCTGCCACAGCGGCCGTATTTTCATGGGGGCGAAATGCGAAAGCACCCGTTTACTTAGATTTAGGTGCGCGTTAAAAAAACCTTGGGGGTCCAAATTACTTCGGAAGTCCACCACTATGGCATGCCTCAACGAAATCGTGGTTTTGGCACATAAAACCCCGTATTTTTTATTTAACAGATGAAAAAGCACTAGTGCTAGCTTCCAAGTAACTCTATTCTAAGAACCCACCCCAAAGGGGTATTCATATGCACATATGTAAGCAGTCAACTACAGCACAGGCCAATACATTAGCCATAACTATCTTTGAATTCGTATAGTTAGCCTCAATACATCTCTCAAATGCTCTGAGTCTTACTCGACATTACTAGAGCTGTTTGCAGCTCGCACTTTATGTAATTTCATATAGGCATGTTCTGTCGTCTCGAGTCATAGGAGATTCTCTTTCAGTGTGTATTGGCAAGCTGAAAATGAGCCAATCTGTTTGGTTCGTTTTTAAAAAGCAACACATGTGAATAAAGTTAAAATTGCTGTGCACATATTCAAAAATACATCAAAGAGATGGAGATATGTTGACATTTGCTGCATTTTTTTATTGCTTTAGGGAACTGTCCAGGGAAACGGCTGCTCAACCTCAACAGCAAGTGTTGGCTCCGGAAAGAACCAAGCTGCCCAGTGCATATAAGAATTCATTACTTGGATCTAGAATGGAAGTGGACCCTAATGGAGCCAAGAAACAGCTGCCTGGTCATGGAAATAGGCTTGGAAGCTTTTCCACAAGTTCGCAGGGGCAAAATGTTGTTGACACTCTCAGTGTAGTGCAGCAGAACTCTCAGACTCCAAAGGAGAAACTCCCTCAAGCATGTAGCCAGAATGACATTCCACGGGACATTCCTCCACATCAAAACTGTAGGCCAGGAGCACAGAGTTATTCAGCTCCTAACAGACCTAGCCAGACACGCCAAGTGCGTTTTGAGCTAAGAGACCCTCCACCACTGATATATGTAGGACCACGTGGACACACTATGCCCAGTGAAGCGGCTCACACACAGCCAAGCAAGATGACTTCAAAACAACGGGAGGAGCTTGGAAGGCAGATCACTGCTTACTCTCAACACATTGCTTGGCTAAATGCCTATGGCCTTCCAGAGAACTCGCAAGGCTATGCAGGGTTTCCCTATAGCTGTGCCAGCCTGTCACTGTTGCCTCCAGACAATGTGCCACCAAAGGGGCATCCACTGACTCCTACTTCAGAACCTGTTCCACAATTGTACAATGCACCCCAGCCACATCCAGTACCAGGGACAAGTGACGCACAAGGACAGTTCCAAAAGCATCAGCGATGTTTGCCAGAGGAGAAGCAAGGGCAACAGACAGGTAAAACTGCTCGCACAGTGAATTCCATGCTTGCACTGTCGGCAAGAACGTCGGCGATGGAAGCAGAGCAAAGTTATGGGTCCCAAATCTCTCCCCTAGTGCCGCCATCTGATAGAGCGCTGGACTTGAGCCAAGCCAAGGATGCTGAATTGATTCAAGCAGAGAAAGATGTAGAGCTTCAGCTGAAGAAGCGTCAACGTCTCCAGCTGCTTATGCACCATCTCAATGCCGGACAGATTGCTGGTGGCCAGCAAACAGGACATTCTGGAGCTTCTAAACCAAGGCAGCTGTCAGAAAGAGAACGGTACCTACAGGAGCAGATCCGACTTGCTTTGCAGCAGTATTTCTGTGCGAAGCAGTCATGCGAATCTTCGGCACAGCCAAGGACGTCCATGAGCAACAACACTGCGAGAATTTCCGAACAAAGCACTTCATCAGAATCTTCTACGAGATTTGTGCGCCCATGGACTTGCAATTCGCAATGGCCGTACCCTTACAATGCTTGTCAAGAAGCAGTGCAGAGGTGGCGCAGACAGCAGGAGAAGGTGATTGAGCCGACGACCAGTGTGCTGCCACAAAGTGCTGCAGCACAAGCTGCAGATGAGCACAGAGAACTTACGTTTGTCGAACCTCAGCATACAGTGATGACACCTCACCAGGCAGCAGTGCAGCAAGTTCCCGTGGAAGAACGAAATCAGAACATGGTTGCACGGTTTGATGTCTCTGGTTGGAGAAACAGAGTGGGAATCTTGTTGAAGTGTAGTGCACCCCCTGCTTGCCAATCTCTTCCAGATGCTGAAGCCTCCAATGACCATCTTGCAGAGAAGCAGCACACAAGCTGCATTAGACTGCCAAGCCAGCAGTTGTTGAGGGAACCCTTTGTGAAGCAGCTCTTGCCGGGGCAACCTCCAAGTTCAGCGCAAGGCTTGCGGCCACAGGGACCGCCGCCTCCAAGACAGTAGAGCTGCCATATATGTAGCCTTGTATAGTGCATTGAGTGCACTATGGAGTGTAGACAGAATACAACAATCTTCGCACTGATAATTAGTGCAACTACCATTGCATAGTCTGTTGACAATTTGTCGACACAGCTTGCCTTAGTCTGTGATACTAGTATCCACGGGTCTGTCAAGAAATGTAGAAGGTCCACATTTCTGCAGTAGTGTTGACAGGTTATCACACTTTTTATTTTGCAGGTTCATTAGAGTAGCATGAAATTTGCTGTTTTTAAGTTATAATTCATCTCTGTGTGTTTATTTAAATCATTCCCACCAAGATGTGAGATGTCACTGTGCCACACTTCTTTGTGCTCATTTCTGTCACTCCATCTAAGCATTAAAGAAACAGATGTGCTTAGTATGTATGGTTTTCGTATAATCTCGCTGCTACAAGCAAATGCTTGAAGTCAATTTTCTGTACCTGTATGAGATGTCATTGGTGTCACATTTTCTTGCTTGTCGTTGAATGAACGTATTCGGTAAGTCCATGTAATTTGTGGGATCATGGCCTTTATTGACTCCGCATAATGAAGGTGCTTTTCTTGAGCGACTAGGTAAACTTCAATGTGAGAAACTTAGCATTTGTGTGAATTATTTCATTCATAAGGGTCTTCTTGAAATTGTGCAAAAAGAAAACTGGCTTGAATGGATCATACATAAGTTGTTTCTCCATTGCTATTTTAAAATAATTGGAAATGGTGACTAGACCTATGAAAAAAAACAAGACATGTGGAGGTCTTACTTTTCTGCTGATACATGATATGTATCATGTTCATGATTTATCAGGAGTTCTAGGGCAATGGAGAAGTAACGGAACCAAACGTAAAACATTCCATGCCTATTGATTGTAGATGGCACTTATTGCTTGTAGATTTTAATGTAATTGCCCTGGTGAAACGATCCATGCTGTTGAAGCCACATAAATTGACTGCAGGTAACAACCTTTACTCCTGCAAACTACAATACATGAAGCTCTTGAAAGAGCTAAATTGTAGAGGACAGATACCCTGAGTCCACTTTTGGTATGTTATAAATCAAGCTGTATGTTAAAGCATGATGTGATTATCAGTCGCACATTCTTCCATATTCATGGCTTTTAAAAAGTTGTTGCTGCATCACAAATTTATGTCTGCATTAAAGGCTACCGTAACCTTTTAGGTTGCCAGAGAATTTCGCATTGCATTGGAAATTTTATGTTGGAAGGATATTAAGACATATCTGGTTGATGTTAACTGATTGATCTGTGCAAGTGTTTCATAGACACTTTTCCGCTGAAGTGATACACAGCCTGTGCATTCCAAGAACTCTTGAATTATTACTGTTGCTGAATATAGGATGTCTTAGTTTTCATGTTAGCCATATTAGTGATATGCTTAAACTGCTGCTGGTGTTAACCTTGTTGAGTGATTATGTTGGAGCCTACTTGTTGTCCAGGTCTATGAATAATAGGCATCAAAAGCAATATGGCAAGCCCCACTAGTCTGCTTTTTCTTTGTGAAAGATACTGATATTAGGTGCATACTTGTTGTGAACTCTTATTAAAGGCCATGCCACCTGATGTTGGGCCTTCTAGCACCATTTGTGTTCAATCCAGTAAGTAAGAAAGGGCTCTGCCTTTGTGCAATATCCATTTATTGTTTTCGAACATAGCATTTTATTTCATGTAGCCCATGCTTGGCCTTGTGCTGTACATATATGCATTGTGTGAATAGCATCCGCACTGTTCTTTTTTGACATACTCCCCTTTCCTATGTGTTTGCTAGCTTTTTTTGCCACCAAGCTCAGTGGATATGAAGTGATGACTTGTTTGTTACCAAGTGAATGTCACTCTTTTCTGCAAATACATTGGTGATTTCAGTTTAGTTTTTGTGCATACTCATTTTCTTTCGAAGCTTGTTTTCATATATATATCTGATCGTATCAGCCTACTTGTGTCCTGTTCAATCTTTAATGATGAGACATTCATCCAATAGCCTCTACAATAAGACATACCACCGATATGGTTCATTGTTAAATGCTTACGTGCTTTAGTAGTGTGGTTTGCTGGGCCAGTTTGTGCATGGTGCACATATAAGGGGTTCCAGCAAGTACGGACGCGAGCACAAGTAAGAAGAAATGGACAGGACAACGCTGGACTTACAACTGAAGTTTATTGGGAAATACGCTTACAAGCTTACGTGCTTGTTCATTAGGTGCTTGGCATTTGTTAGTCTCGTCTTATAGTAGAGGTCAGTGAAACAATGTGAATGCAGCCGTTGCTTTAAGTGTGGTTTGGAGATTCTGAAGTGACCCAAACTGTTCAGTAGTTTCAACAAGTGCAAATATTTTTTTTTTTGTGTACATGCTTTGTACTATGCCGTGTACTTTTTTTCAGCTTTGTTTCGTTTGAATAACGGGCTCGTTTTGTAAGAGCTGGCACTACTGAAGCTTCTCGTGAAAAGATACGAAGGCTCCTCTTCTGCCGGCAAAGCAGATGAATGGGCAGTACTAGAAGGCATCATATAGTTGGCAGCTGCAGTCTAGCGGTCATTCACGTGATGTAAACACAGCTGCAGCCCTTTCGTCTTGTCAATTGGTCACCTTTACCATGTGACAAGAAAAAATGATGACCCGCGGTAATGGCAGTTGACGTCACTGCGGCAATCGCTGTTGGAGTGCTGCATACTGCGCTGATCAAAATGCAGGCTCGGCTGTGGCCCACATGCATGTACTTACAGTAAGTCTAGAGCAAGACCATAACATCTAGGCGGTGACACCGTGGATGCAGTCCAATGCCCTCCATAAGGCATGCTGGCTGACAGCGTTAAGTGTTCATCGTTCGCCATTTCGAAACCGCATCCTGGAACGCAGCCATCCTTGTTTCGTTTGAATTCCAGGTAGCACAAAAGAGATACATAATGCTTTTGCAGTGTTTATGCAACAGTTTTGTTGTTAAAACGTAATATATGTCTGGTACTATGAGGCTTAATTATTTTTCGTCGACAATCCAGAACAGGTCTCTAAAGCGTATTCAAAAGTCTGGTCTGGAAATAGGATTGGGAAAGGCACATGATAATCTGAAGCTCGTTTTCGCGGGTTCCAGGTGAGTTGAAGCTTCGGGGTCTAGTGCAACAGAGCCCCTGGCGCAGTGCGAAGTACTGCGCAATATAACCATGAACGTTCACCAACTAGCCCCCTTCATTGCTTTACTAGAAGTACTGCTGCCTATGGAGGCCGACCCATCCTCTACCAAGTCGCATAAAAATGAACGTGTCCGCGAAGGTGAATCCAGAATACCGCCTTTGGTATGCAGCAGCGATGCTTACAAGGAAAGTGGGAATGACATCGCTAAAAGAATGGGCGCTTCTTGACAGGCGGCCAAGGCTTTTGTGCCAAGAGCGCCTGAAACGAGAACATGATGAGAAGGCAAGAGTTTATTGAAAAAATGAAAGCCCCTCCCTTACCGGGAACAGCGGTGCGCGTGATACTTGTCCAACCCTAGGGAAAAAGAGGCTAGTTCACGGGCCCGCTACCGCTGCCATTCCTTCAATGCAGTTTGCTGTTCGGCAGTACGAACTCAACGCAGCCTCCCCATCTTACTGCCGGGCCTGAAATGGCGGGAACCGGCGAGCGCGAGGCCAGTGAACACGCAATCACACCCTTTCCCTCTTCAAAAGGGAGAAACGCGCGCCTTGCTCTGCGTCTACTACTACATGACGCCACTTTAAAAGGGCGCGTAACCACTGTCGGGGCGCAGGCTGAATCTGCTAGCGTGGCTGTCTCGCAGCCCGGAGGTAAGTGATTGGAATCCGCAGCCCGTTAAGCAATTGTTATTTTCGCTCGGCTTGCGTTTCTTGTACGGCAACGCCGACGCGAAGGAGACAATCAAAGCTTTGCTTGAAAAGTATTGCTTATCAATGGTTTGAGGAAAATCTATGAGAAGTACAAAGTAAATCGAATTAAATGTGGAACAATATAACTCGCAGAAGCAATTTTTGATGAACTAGAAAGCGATGAACAATGACCAGAACATGAATAAACGAAATTCGTAAGTGCAGGAACGATATTGAACAGCAAGAAGCTATTCGACTCATGTTGAGGTGGTTGACCAGCGAAGCTGTTTAGCACAGAACACGTAGGTGAAGCACAATTTTGAACAAAGGTAAGAACCTATTCATGGGTGGTCATCGTGAAGGAAGGTACGCACTCCAGTCTTTTTTCTTGATCGGTGGTTATTTCACTCGCAACAGCAATCACGTTCTTTGATAATGTCAAATCCATGTACCTACGCCGCTGAATTGTCTGTTGGGCCGGATGGCGTGGCACCGCAAGGGATATGTCTGCAACACGAAACACTTAAACCACTCCCTTTTTAGTCCCGACTCATCCGCACTGAAATCCCCGACAATGACAACAGGGGTAGTGTCATCGCAGCTAATTCACGCAAAGTGAGTAGCCACAAACCATACGGCAGTATGAGTGAGTGAGTCCAGAGAAGACTCGGGGGAGACCCTGCGCCACCCGGCTAGTCCTACGTAGGGACCGCCAAGCCGAGCTTGACGGCCCAATCGCGGGCACTCTGGACGGAGGGTGTGGTCGTTTTGTTCGGGGCTGGCCAAGCGCGCAGCCCCCGTATTCTCGCTGAAGGAGGAAACGATGATTTTACACTCGCACAACACATTATCCAGGGTTTCCCTTAGTCTACAGGCAGGGCTGTCCGCACTGGGATACCTTTTAGGGTACATTGCATGGAGAACCGCAAGGTTAGGATACGCACGGGCTTGTAAAGTCGAAGGGTCACCGCCCGCGCCCTGCATTACCCGCGAAATACGCAAGCAGCTAGTTGATGTCTAAAAGATGTCTTGGAACGGCTACTTCAAAAGTCTAGTATCTGTCTTGATCAAGACAATTTGTAGCCATGGACGTCTAAAAGTACTTCAGTAAGCCCTGCTAACATTACGCTAAAAGTTGGCTAATGGATAGCTTGACAAGAACAACTGAAGACTTCTCTTAGACATAGTCTCAAATTTTGCGGCAGCTGTTACAGTAACACGAGGTGTGCCCACAGTTACAATTTATTTTAAATGAGGCACGGACACCAGAAAAGAAAGTTTATGTTGTCGGATAGAGTCGTGCACAGATAGTTTTTCCAGGAATAGTGTCGTACGCCCTCATTGGTAAATTAGTGCTCTTTAGTTAGACCAATCAATTGAATGCCACCTGTCAGAATTATTTTCCAAATAAAGCAAGATCTGTATCGTATGCTGATATGCCAATGTTCGCCCATTGAATTAAACGAACATCTCTGCATGAAACACATCATTATGGACAGAACTTCGCCCTGCTGGGTCTCCACCAAATTGAAATAGTTTCTAACACGGAAACATTTTGTCAGTGATGCTGCAGTTCAGGCAAAAATTACATTTTGGTTTCAGCTACAGGGGGCAAAATAGCCTGACATAAGTATACGAAACAGAACGCTGTGCTGCAATGCATTCATAAGAAATAAAGGATAGTACACATCTGGAAAAACCCCCTGCGAACCACTCTGACAATATAAATATATCTTTTCTGATGTCCATGCTTCACTTAAAAGTAAATTGTAACTTACTTTGGGGATGCCCCTTGTAAGGTAATGCCACATGCTTGCAAAGCATCACGCAGAAATAATGGCCATTTCTTCAGCATACCATCCATTAGTGAGTTCCTTGCACGTTGCATGTTACTGGAACTGAAGATAAATCATGCTGTTATATGTTTTTTCATACGCTGTACGTTGAGTTTTTCATGCATAAAAGATGATTGAAAGCAAAATGCAGCAAGACATCTACCTCACACCATGTCGCCCATAGTCATATTTTATTAACTAATAAATTAGAAAATATGCAGGAAGTGTAATTAACAAGAGTGACAAATAGCAGCAAAGGTGATCATGGATAAATCTTGAAGATCATTGCCGCCACTGCCAGAGCAGGCCAGCCTTCGTAGGAGAGCAGTGGCTGCCCACAAAACTTGCTGTCAAAGGCCACGCATGAAGGTTCTTGTGTCTTGACACAACAGTCTTCGTAGACATAGGCAAACAATACCTGCACAGAAGAGGGAAAAAAGGCGAGGGAGAAAATGGGAATGTTTAAATTGGAAATTCAATTAGCAATATGTGCTAAGTAAGAAGTTTGGCTTACATTGAAAATAAATTTGAGCACTCCTTTCTCCTAAATTACGGGTATGTTAAGGTATGTATGCGATGACTTTTAAATTTACTAGTATATTTCCTGGCATATAGTTATTAAATTGCAGAGTCAAAGTCAGCCTTGAAATCAATATATGGTGTTTCGTGGCTAAAAAGCCACTTATCAACTTCTCAAACAAGTCAGAAGCCTTCTGCAAAATATAATCATTAAAACAGTAATCCACTCTGCAGCTAAATGATGTACTAACTTAATTAAAAAGATAAATAGCGTTTTATATTAACCTAAAAGCAAGTTTGGCATTTCACACTGCCTAGCTGTAGCATTTTTTTCAAACTTAAACATGACACAGTACAGAGTAAACAGGTAGTGTACAAAGGAGGACTGGTGATAAAGTAGTGTTCCAAAATATCATCACTTTTGTTGATATATTTTCATTTGACCATAATTGGCTTAGGGCAATACCTCACACCAATGATGCATCACCTTGAATCATGCGTCATACAAAATTGAAAGTATCTCATGATGTAATCAAACGATAACATTGCCCACTGTCTTGGAAGTGTTAACGTGCTGTTTGCGCGAGAAAGTGCAAAAAGATTCGTATAGGTAGCAAGTTCATCAGTGCGTCGATAGCCTCAGGAAATTCTGAGCATCTACGTTGACTCTCAATTGAGAAGCCACTGCACACAAAAATGTGTGTTCAAGTTCAGTGGTCAATGTTGAATACTTGCCCACCTAGTGAAAAGTCAAATGTGGCAGGCTAATAGGCCACGTACCCACGTACGGGGCAGAAACCTGGAGGCTTACGAAAAGGCTTCTACTTAAAATGAGGACGACTCAATGAGCTATGGAAGGAAGAATGATGGGTGTAACGTTAAGGGACAAGAAAAGAGCCGATTGGGTGAGAGAACAAACGCGATTGAATGACATCTTAGTTGAAATCAAGAAAAATGAAATAAGCATGTGCAGGACATGTAATGAGGAGTGAAGATAACCGATGGTCATTAACGGCTACGGACTGGATTCCAAGGGAAGGCAAGCGTAGCAGGGGGCGGCAGAAAGTTAGGTGGGCGGATGAGATTAAGAAGTTTGCAGGGACTACATGTTCACAACTAGTACATGAACATGGTAGTTGGAGAAGTATGGGAGAGGCCTTTGCCCTGCACTGAGCGTAACCAGGCTGATGATGATGAATGGGCCACGGCAAATAAATTGCTAAATTCTGATATCACCTCAAATAATATTATTGAAATAGGCGACAAAAGACAGCACAGGTAAAACTATAGTTATGACAAAATTTTAAGAGCACCTTGGCAAACTGCTGGAACCCTCGGCATTATGCCTGTTCTACACGCACATATGTTGCAGCACAATCTCTTTCTCGCGCTGGCGGCTAGGGGCGAGGAACTGCTGGACGCATATGGGACCTGAGAAGAAGGTTCCACCCCATCTGTTGCCAGCGCGCACCAACCTTTACTAAGGGCTCAGTATAAAAGTTTATTCTCTCTCTCTCTCTCTCTCTCTTGGATGCAGACGCCTCCGCACATCACTGTGTGATCTCCTCACAATAAGGTTAAAAAACCGTCTGGCAAAAGTTACCTGATGTGATTCATTTTGCAAGTGCTAGTCAAGTGCTGACGGTGGTAGAACGAAATTGAAGTTCGACCTTGTATGGTAGCCTCAGCCAATGTTTTATCAATTGTTGCAACAAAGCATACTATTTACAGCACACATAAATCTTAAATTAGACTGCTTGCTGATGCTGTACAGTAAATTCCTGTAAAGATACTAAATCACACAGAAAACATTTAGAATACAGAGCTAATCGCATACTGGCTTGAATACATTTGTGCATTAGGGTGTGTGGAATACTCGTATGACACAACAGAGTTAATTTTTGAGTTCTCACATAACACTGACTACATAAGTTAAATTTTGCAAGGCTTAGGGAAACTAATTAATAGTAAAATTGTATATGTACACGGGCACTGAGAAATTGGTTATAATAGTGGCAGCTTATAAGGGACCAGTGCAAAAAAATGCCCGTTTGTGAGACACCAACTAGCTATTTTACCACGAAGCGCTCCCTGGCCTTAACCCATATACAGAGCACTGGGACGACCAGAGAGGGTAGAGTACATTGGCTTACACTGATAATGATGAGCTCCTGTCATCCAGCTAGCGCCAAGGTCCAAGAAGGATGTCCAACCGTCTATTGAGTGAAAGGAACAAAATAAGAGAGCATAAAGTCAGTTGAAAGACAGATTTGCAAACACAAATGAGGTGACCCGGTCACAATAGTCCATTAATAAATGTCAAGCAGTCGTGATTGCACTCCCATATGAAGCACTTACTAGGCTAAACGTTTACTGCTTATTTAGAACAAAACAAGTGAAATTTGTACATCAGCAGACGACTACATTTGAATTGTGTAGATAAAGTAAACATTACAGTTATATTTTTGTTTTGATACAAAGTGAGAACGCTAAAAGCTGCATAGTCAGACACACGCGCGCGCAGGCAACGCTGTAACACATGCAAGAACAAAAGGACACAAAATAGGACGAGAAGAGTCTGGTTCAGGATTACAGCCAGCATGTCTTCGAATTCACTCCCTTTGGTTGATTCGTGCTACGTTAACCACAAGGACTAACAAGCAAGGCAAAGTTCTGACTGGTGTTGCGGAAGTTGTGGAGCGCGGTAGGCGCTGTACTGCTGAACACAAGCAGAACCCTCGTATAAAAGTAAAGATGACGAAAGTCCGCATGGCAGAAAAGCCCATCCATCAAGAATTGTAGCGGTGTTTGAATCCCACCGATGGCAACGGTTGTTGTGGTCGCACCGATGGTACGACCTGTTGGGAACTCGGCGCTGACGCCCGTTGTTGCACCTGGGTCGCAAGCCCCAAGGGTAGCGTTGGCCTGGCGGCCTGGGGTACAACTGGAAGCATCCGAAGGTCCCGGCAAAGCATGAGTCGACTGGTAACAACAAAACAACTTGTTTATTTTAACATCGCAAAGAGTTGGCGGTCAGGTTGACCGAAGTAGAGAGACGGGAGTGCACTTTACTCAACAGAAGAAATCGGAGCCCTCCTTTTGCGTCCGGGGGCAGCTGTTTTTATACTCTCGCAGTTGAGGGCAAGAAGGAACCCCTCAATAGACGAGCACGTGATTGTACAATGAGATAAGGTGACGCATACTGTCGTGGCGCCTCCGGTCGGGCACAATGGCTGGGAGGAGAAGGTGACTTCTACTGTCGTATCGCCTCCGGTCGGGCACAATGGCTGGGAGGAGAAGGTGACCCCTGCTGTCGTATCGCCTCCGGTCGGGCACAATGGCTGGGAGGAGAAGGTGACCCCTGCTGTCGTATCGCCTCCGGTCGGGCACAATGGCTGGGAGGAGAAGGTGACTCCTACTGTCGTATCGCCGCCGGTCGGGCACAATGGCACATACACTCACACACGCACATGAAGACACGTGGCATCGGAACATGCCTGGACGCGCTTGGCGGGGAGCGTAGCGGCGACGCCGAACGGGCCAAAATGTCTGCCGCTTTGTTGCAGTCGCGCCGGCTAAACCGCGCGTCGTAGGCGAAACGTAACAGACCGCCCCGCCGGGGGAAGGAGATCCCGATGGACAGGGGACTGCATCCGCTGTCCGGAGGGATGTCGCTCGATGATGCTCATAACCGAAGTCGGGCGTCCCTCGACGTTTCTTGAGCGCAGCGCACAGAGAAGGCCTCGTTCTCTCGTTCAGGTTCGCACAGGACACTGCAAAGTGACTTCGGGAGAGTTCACATTTTTGGTTCTCGTTCCCGGCAAGCGTTAGAACTACGCTGAAACTCAACCTCTCAGTCAGCAAGCACGGCACAACCCTCACTAAGCCCTGCCAGGCTCTTTCCCCTTTTATACCACTGCCTAGTTCCTTACAGTAGTCTAGCAGCACTCAGAACGCGTCCACAAATTGGAAAATTGCACTAGAAAGCATGTCATCACTTTGAAACACAAAACAAAAGCAATATGTTAAAAATCCTGCCTCAGGAAGAAAAACATCAGTAACAAACAATTTTGAGGCTGATTCCTACGTTAGGGGCTTCGACTTAAGCCATCGGCGTTACCGTTGAGACTCCCATTTTTGTAACGCACCTCAAAGGAATATTGTTGCAAAGCGAGGCTCCAGCGCAGGAGGCGGCCATTTTTGGGAGAGATGGTCTGCAGCCATTGGAGAGGGCAGTGATCCGTCTCAATGATAAACCTCGAGCCGGCTAGATAGCATGACAATTTCTGAACGGCCCACACGAGACATGCACACTCTTTCTCGGTGGCGCTATACGCCTGCTCACGACTGGTCAGCTTACGACTAGCATACAGGACGGGGTGTTCTACTTCTCCATTTTCCCGTTGGCACAGTACAACGCCCATGTCTCGCTCACTAGCATCGCACTGAACAACGAACCCTTTTGTATAGTCTGGCGATCGTAGCACAGGCTGGCTTGTTAGGGCACTCTTTAGGGCGCTAAAAGCTCTTTCCTTTGTCTTGTCCCAGACGACTGTTTGAGGCTCTGTTTTTCTTAGAGCATCCGTCAGGGGAGCCGCGATATCAGAGTACCTGGGGATGTACCTCTGATAGTAGCCGGCGACACCTAAGAACGACCGAGTATCGGTCTTCGTGCGCGGTTGCGGGAAGTCTCGCACAGCGGCCACCTTTATTTCAGAGGGGCGGCGACGACCCTGACTAATCACGTGACCGAGGTAGACAACCTCGGCCTGTGCTAACTGGCACTTAGGAGCCTTTACTGTCAAGCCCGCTTCGCGCAGGCGGGTTAGCACTGCCCGCAAGTGTGTCATATGCTCAGACCAGGATGCGGAGAATATCGCTACGTCGTCTAGATACGGTAAAGCGAATTCTTGCTGTCCCCGCAACACTTTATCCATGAGGCTTGAAAAACAGTATGGCGCGTTCTTCAAACCAAAACTCAACACTTTAGGACGGAATGTTCCCATTGGTGAAATGAACGCCGCATACCTACTAGCCTCTCCTGTAAGTGGAACCTGCCAATAACCCCTGACAAGATCTAGGGTGGAAATAAACTGAGTGCTACTAACTTTCTCAAGGCGCTCCTCGATGTTAGGGATCGGATAAATTTGATCCTTAGTGATGGAATTAAGCCTGCGGTAGTCGACGCAAGGACGAGGTTCCTTGCCCGGTACCTCAACTAAAATCAAAGGGGAGGTATAATCACTCTCACCTGCCTCAATAACACCGAGCTGTAGCATTTTCTTTACCTCAGCCTCCATAATATCGCTCTGGCGGGGTGACACCCGGTACGCCTTGGATCGTACTGGCTCTGGGGAGGTAAGTTCTATATCATGAGTAAGTACAGAAGTCCTACCAGGCCTCTCAGAGAACAGACCTTGAAACTCTTGTAAGAGCTGGTGTAGTTCGGTTTTCTGCTCACGCGACAGCGATGCTCCACTGACTAAGTCACTAATGACTTGACCGGTGTCTTCCCTGTTCGTCACTGAGCCTAGTCCCGGAAGCTCGACCGGAAGCTCTTCAGGAACGTTTACCATCATGCACACCACTGCTTCCCTTTGTCTATAAGGTTTGAGCAGATTACAGTGGTAAACTTGCTGTGCTTTCCGCTTTCCTGGCAGACTTACCACGTAGTTAACGTCCGACAGTTTCTGAACAATTCGTGCTGGGCCCTCCCACTGCACGTCTAGTTTGTTGTTTAGCGATGTGCGCAATATCATGACCTCATCGCCCACCTCAAAACGACGGGCCCTGGCTGTCCGATCATAATAAACCTTGGCCCTCTGCTGGGCCTTTGCCATTGCTTCACCTGACAACTCCTGTGCCCTTCTTAAGCGTTCGAGGAGCTTAAGCACGTACTCCACTACGACTGGGTCGTCGCCCCTGCCTTCCCACGATTCTCGAAGCATGCGAAGCGGAGACCGAAGCGAGCGACCGTACACCAGCTCAGCTGGCGAAAACCCCGTAGCCGCATGCGGCGCGGTCCTTAATGCAAACATCACCCCAGGCAGACACAGCTCCCAGTCAGTTTGATGTTCAAAACACAATGCTCTCAACACGCGCTTCATGACGGAGTGGAGCTTCTCAACGGAATTCGACTGTGGGTGGTACACTGAGCTGTGTAACAGCTTTACCCCACACCTTTCGAGAAAAGTTGTCGTCAAAGCGCTAGTAAACACTGTGCCCTGATCTGATTGGATTTCCGCAGGAAAACCAACTCGCGCAAATATGGACAGTAGTGCATTGACTATCTCAACTGAGCTGAGTTCTTTAAGCGGCACTGCTTCAGGGAACTTTGTCGCTGGGCAGATCACAGTCAAAATGTGTCTGTACCCCGTGGCTGTTACCGGCAGAGGTCCCACTGTATCAATAACGAGCCGTCTAAAAGGCTCCGTATTGATAGGTACCAATTTCAACGGCGCCCTTGATTTGTCCCCTGGTTTGCCCACCCGCTGACAGGTGTCACATGTCCTCACGAAATGGTCTGCGTCCCGAAAACACCCTGGCCAATAGTACTCTTGCAAGAGACGGTCCTTAGTTTTCTTAACTCCTAGGTGTCCGGACCACGAACCCCCGTGCGACAAGCGCAACAGATCCTGACGATAGCATTGAGGAACGATCAGCTGATCGAACTCCACTCCTCTGCGGTCTAGATACTTCCGGTACAGGACTCCACCTCGCTCCACAAAACGCGCATTTTTCCGGGCGATACCTTCCTTGACATTGCAGCGTATGTTTTCTAGGCTACCATCCTTCTTTTGCTCGGCTATCAAAGCCGACCGGCTGACTTTTAGCAACCTATCAAGTCCATCTGACGTAGGCGCGATGAGCAAATCTGCAGATAGCTCTTCTAACTTTCCCGCATCGGGAATTTCCTCTCCAGTATCTGGTGCCTTTAACGTTACAGACTCAATCTTATTCAGTTCGGGCGTGCTCTGAATATCAGCTTGCTGCGCCTCTGACCCTTACTCATTGTTCGATAACGTCGGCCCCGCAACTACCGCCTTTGCAGCGAGCTCCCGAACCTTCGACCTGGTTAAGGCCTGAACGCTAGCCTCACCAAACAAAAGCCCCTTCTCGCGCAGGAGGTGATCGGACCTGTTTGAAAATAGGTACGGGTACTGGGGGGGCAGCATAGATGACACTGCCGCCTCCGTCTCAAGCGCTCCGAAAGGTCCTTCAATAAGCACCTTTGCTACTGGCAGACACACGCTATGAGCTTCCACGGCTTGCTTGATCCATGCGCACTCGCCCGTGAACATATGGGGTTCTACGTAAGAGGGGTGAACTACATCCATCGTAGCTGCGGAATCGCGAAGCACTCGGCACTCTTTCCCGTTCACGAGGAGGTCTCGCATGTAAGGCTCGAGAAGCTTCATGTTCTCGTCAGTGCTGCATATTGAAAAAAACACAACTTTTGGTGTTGTTTCCGGACACTGCGCCGAAAAATGACCTGGCTTCTGGCACGTATAACACAAGCGCGCTTGCCTCATCTCGAACCGTTTTCTGCGTTCGGCTTCGGTTGCCGCCGTCTCCTTTCGTTCGTTTTGCCGCCGTCTCCACCGTCTCCTTTCATCCGCACTACGTGTGTCGCCCCTTTCTCTCATGGGCGTGAACTTCGGCCTCTCAAACTTCGAGCCAAATTCCCCCTTTTGACCGTCCTTAGCTCCGCGAGCCCGACGCGTCACAAACTCCTCGGCTAGCTCAGCGGCTTTAGCCACCGTACAAACGTCTGGCCTATCCAAGACCCAGTACCGCACGTTCTCAGGTAACCGACTATAAAACTGTTCTAGCCCGAAACACTGCAGAACTTTCTCGTGGTCACCAAACGCTTTCTATTCTTTGAGCCACTCCTGCATGTTTGACATAAGCCTGTACGCAAACTCTTTGTATGACTCACTTCTGCCTTTCTCATCTTCCCGAAACTTCCGACGGAACGCCTCCGCTGACAGCCTGTACTTTTTTAGCAGACTCGATTTCACTTTGTCGAAATCCTCGGCCTCCTCTCTATCCAAGCGAGCGACTACGTCGGCCGCCTCGCCGGGTAACAAAGTGAGCAAGCGCTGTGGCCACGTTTCCCGAGAGAACCCCTGCTTCTCGCACGTTCGCTCAAAGTTAACCAGGAACAAACCAATGTCCTCTCCAAGCTTAAACGGCCGCATCAGGTCAGTCATTTTGAACAATACGCGTTCTCCTGCACCGTGTGCCTGACTTCCATTACGAGCGCGTTCCATCTCTACCTCAAGACGCTTCATTTCCAAAGCGTGTTGACGGTCACGCTCTTGTTGCTCTCGCTCTTTCTGTTCTTTACGTTCACGCTATTCTTTTTCTTTCTGTTCTTTAAGTTCACGCTCTTCTTTTTCTTTTTGCTCTTTAAGTTCGCGCTCCTGTCTTTTTGCCGTCTCCCTTTCCTCAATGGTCTCAAGGCATTCCGACAGCTCGTCATCCTCAGCTTCTAACTCAAGAATAGCCTTTAGCAGTTCTGGTTTTCTTAGTTTGTCTGAGACATCCAGACCCAACTCTCTTGCAAGCTCCAGCAATTTCGGTTTGCGCAACGACTTCAAATCCATGGCTGCTCTGAATGCTGCTTTCTCTACTGCTTACTATTGTCTTGCCGCAAACTAACCCGGCAGCAACGACAACCACAATTACCAGCTCTGTTTCTGACACTAACAAAAGCCTGGCAAAGCTCAGAAGAAGAAAGTCCCGCACTCACCAAACCTCGCAGCCAAGAGTTCAGCGCAGTCGTTCCGCTGCAGGCAACCAGTCATCACACAGGGCTCGTTGCACTGCTCCCGGATCGTCGTTGAGCTGCTCAGCATACAGTCAACTGCATATCTTCGCTGCTGGCCTCCGTTGTCGCGATCTCACCGCTGGCAGACAGTTGTTTGAATCCCACCGATGGCAACGGTTGTTGTGGTCGCACCGATGGTACGACCTGTTGGGAACTCGGCGCTGACGCCCGTTGTTGCACCTGGGTCGCAAGCCCCAAGGGTAGCGTTGGCCTGGCGGCCTGGGGTACAACTGGAAGCATCCGAAGGTCCCGGCAAAGCATGAGTCGACTGGTAACAACAAAACAACTTGTTTATTTTAACATCGCAAAGAGTTGGCGGTCAGGTTGACCGAAGTAGAGAGACGGGAGTGCACTTTACTCAACAGAAGAAATCGGAGCCCTCCTTTTGCGTCCGGGGGCAGCTGTTTTTATACTCTCGCAGTTGAGGGCAAGAAGGAACCCCTCAATAGACGAGCACGTGATTGTACAATGAGATAAGGTGACGCATACTGTCGTGGCGCCTCCGGTCGGGCACAATGGCTGGGAGGAGAAGGTGACTTCTACTGTCGTATCGCCTCCGGTCGGGCACAATGGCTGGGAGGAGAAGGTGACCCCTGCTGTCGTATCGCCTCCGGTCGGGCACAATGGCTGGGAGGAGAAGGTGACCCCTGCTGTCGTATCGCCTCCGGTCGGGCACAATGGCTGGGAGGAGAAGGTGACTCCTACTGTCGTATCGCCGCCGGTCGGGCACAATGGCACATACACTCACGCACGCACATGAAGACACGTGGCATCGGAACATGCCTGGACGCGCTTGGCGGGGAGCGTAGCGGCGACGCCGAACGGGCCAAAATGTCTGCCGCTTTGTTGCAGTCGCGCCGGCTAAACCGCGCGTCGTAGGCGAAACGTAACAGCGGGTAACACCTAAAGATATTCACATTGTTGACGTAAAACGAAGTGCAATGTATTTCACTTACCAGAAAAAGTGTTGCCCGAACGCGCGACGTACAAAAACGCACAGAAGGCGGCGAACGCAGATCCCGCCACTGTAGTAGTAAGCAGTCGGCGAAAACACGCAATACAGCCTATGTCACGAAGCACTGATGCAAAACACTCGGCATACAGCCTCAGCACAGCTAAATAACTCCAGTTAATATCCAGCATCAATGTACAGAACGGCTTAGAATGATGCAGAACTGGCATAACGAACACACGACCGAGACATTGCGAGTGGCAGTGACCGTTTTTTTTCATGCTTCTTGCCTCCCAGTGTTTGCAGCACGGAATGAAATGTGTGACAAATTTGGGGCGTGCCTACTTGACTGTCACCGAAGTGATCGCAGCGCGGTGGCTCGCACCACTGTGGTCACTGCGACACCGGCGTTTCGCTCCTGCTGCTGTCAGTACCTGCTGTGCCAGCATAGAAGAATTGTTTCCAGGCGTCGTGTGCGCGCCCCGCGTGGAAAACAATAACACGCCCTTGATTGTTGAAGTTCTGGTGTGAAATTATTTGAAATTAACGCCAAATTATTATGTTGCTTCAAACGAGTTCGATTTGTTTGTGGCGTCTTTTACTCGCTAACGCCGACGGCCGACGCTAACCGAAGTTTTAACACGTCGTTTGGCATTTTATGCGCTTTTTGACAAAAAGATCTAAAAGAGTTCTTGAGTTAGACGTTCTGAATGTGTTTACCAAAACAGACTCGAGTGACACCAATAGTGGGTTTTACCCCAAATAGAATATATACTAGCATATTCCAAGTGCTGAGGTTGGTTAGAAGAAATTCTATTTGCAGTCTTATCATAGATCAAGATCTCTATAGCCATTTCTAGCCGTTTCAAGTGGTTTTTAAGAGGCGCTGTGTTTCGTGGGAAGGCGGGGTGTGTGGGGGGGAATGCCCGCCTTGACAGACAGTTTTGTGTGGTTACCTCACGAAACGTGAGCAAGGGTTCCCCGCTGGGTAGGGGGACTGCGGAGGCGGCGCGGTCAGCGAGTCGCGGCATCGTGCGCGCCCTCGTTAAGGTAAGAAGGAGCGCCCTCACTCGACCCCAAGAGAGCGGGATGCCAAGTGAGAGAAATCGGAGAGCTACTTTTGGCGCTTTGGAGAATGCGGAGGGCTTGGGGGGAGACCATCTCGGTTTGGTAGGCCTTAATGGCTGCCTTGGAATCGCTATATATTGCCTGTCTGCGACCATCGAGCACAGCCAGCGCGATTGCAAGCTGTTCGGCTACCACGGACCTCGAAGTGAGCACCGTAGCACAGCAAGTGAGCCTGGAATTGGAGTCGACGATGGAGACGACGACTGCCTCTTGATGGACATAAGCCGCGCCATCCACGAAGCTTGGCTCAATGTGGTTGTAGCGGACATGCTCCAGTAGAGCTGTACTCTTGGCCCGACGTCTGCCGACGTTGTTTGCGGGCTGCATATCTTGGGCAATGGGCGCGATGTGCAGTTGAGACCTGATGTCGCTGGGAATTCGCACGGCGTCGGGGCACTGGTCTGCAGAGTTGACGCCCTTCTCGTCGAGTATCTTGCGGCCCGCCGGGGTGCTGGATAGCCTGAGCAGGTGTGAGCGCTCTTGTGCCTCGATTATGTCTTCGCGCGTGTTGTGCACTCCGAGCTTGAACAGTTTTCGGTGTGAGTGCATACAGGTAAGCCGAGGGCAAGCTTAAAGACCTTTCTGATGAGGGAACTCAACTTGCTCCTCTCTGCAACATGCCAATTATGCATGGGCGCCGAGTATGAAAGGTGGCAGAGTACAAAAGTAGGTATAATGCGGATGAGATTGTCTTCCTTGATTCCCCGGTGTCTGGTGGCGATCCTCCGGATGAGGCCGAGAGCACTCTCCGTCTTGGCTGTGATCTTTCTGAGTGCGGTTCCAGTGGCTCCGTTAGACTCGATATACATCCCCAATATTCGGAGCGAATCCACTCTGGGCACCTGGGACACGTCACCAGTGAAAAGCCGTATTTCCCTTTCGGACGCTGGTTTCCAATCACGATGGCCGCCGCCTCTGTGTCTTGTAGAGAAGTAGTTCAGATTTGGATGGAGAACATCTGAGCCCAGTGGGGCGGAGGAAGCGCTCGGTCGCATCGATGGCGCTTTGCATGGCGGCCTCAACTTGGCCGTCGCTCCCGCCGACGCACCAGATGGTGATGTCATCTGTGTAGATGGTGTGGTTGATTCCTTGAATCTTCAATATCCAACATCCAATAGATATTTACCTTATATAATGGATAGTCATATTAACCACACTTGCATCCATAGGACATCCATTGTACTACATATGGCTGTTTCTACAACATCTAATATATATCCACTGTATGTGCCTTGTACTATTTTTGGCTGTTTCTTTTATTCGTCATGCATGGATGCACAGGGCGTCTTGAATTTGTTGTCCCAGACTAGCCCGCACTGCCGCAGACTGCTTGAGACGCTGCTACAGCCAGTAATTATTGGCGTACGCAGCATCTCAGACAGTCGACTGTTTGGGACAACAAATCAAAGTGCCACTGTTACTAAGCAAAGAAAAACTCCGTTGTCACCACCAGCATTTTTATTGTGAAACTTCTTATTTGTATCAACCGTTTGACCAGTATGTAATGATGTACACAATATTTGCAATGAAATACAATGGCAGACTGCAGCTGTCTCATGAAAATAATGTTAACAGTAAAAATAGAACATAATGACATCTCTTGGTTCCTGAAAGGCACAATGAGAACTTAACGCACGAACCAATACAAAAATATCACATATGCATAACAGCTTAGCATAAACATACCAAATGAAAAATAAAATGGGGCATTAAAAGCAATGCTTGCAAGGGGACACTTCTCACAGTGCAGTGTTAGTTGCATTCTCTCCAGTAAAATAAAACTCAGATGGCACATTATCAGACGTAATTCTCATGAACAAAAACAAAATTCACACATGGAAACTTCAGAGCACTATTTGAGCAGCCTTGTATTCTGCAAAAGAAAGAATAGAAACGTAGTGAAACATAAAAGAGAGCAGCAGCTGAAGGCCGAAAGTAGCAATATATCCGATAGGAAAAACAATCTGAAAATCATCAATATGTTAGCACAATGATAAATTCTGTAAGAGAAGCAGGCAACCCCCTGCAGCAAAATGGTGCCAAATTAGCTTCTCCATAAAGGAGAAAAATTAGGAACACAGCTGCTGCATCAAAAATAAAAGAATAGTTTTTACATATTGTTTTTGCTCTCGTTGAAGACTGTTGTGACTACGAAGTCATTTTCCTCGTATAAGTAAGCATGCAGTACAAGTACAAAGATGGTATGCTCTACAAGTTATTCGAGTAGAATAACTATACCATATTTCCACGCGAGTGAGACTACAGCCATTTCGTGTGTAGATTCATGGATCATAACGAATGTCAATGTAGTTGCAGTTAGTGGTCACCTGGCACCACAGCACACTTGGCTTGCACTAGTCAACCAAATGTAGCGGTACCAGGCCACACCGTGCTGCTGAGAGTGCTGAGCCACTTGTAGCAGTATCAAATCAGCCCTTTACATTTAAACTGTCTCACTGGTTTCCGTACTCAGCCTGACATCACGTAACAGGATTCTATATTTGTCACATTTTTGAAAACATACAGCACTACTTAAAATGCAATCAGGTTCCACGAAAGGCCAAAGCATTGATTCAGCTGATGCTGGAGGCGAGCTGCTACATCTACATCTCTTTAACGTTATCTGATTCGAGTTCATAAACTGGGCTCAACATAGCAGCAGTGGTTAATCGCATTGGCTCCCGCAGCACTACTACCAAGGAGAGAGAGAGAGAGAGAGAGAAACTTTATTTTGGTTCCTTCAAGGATTTAGCGTCTCGAGGTCTCGGTCGTCTTGGGCGCCGGCGACTTGGAGCCTCTTCCAGCAAGGGTGGGCCCCTATTCCAGGGCTCCACTGAGCCTAGCTACCTGACTAGCGTGCTGCACTAAGGCCCTTTGGGCCGTGAGCTCGCAGCTGGTAAGCCGACTCTCCCATTGCTCCGCACTCGGGTTATTGTGTTGGTGGAATGATTTATTGTGTTTACATTCCCATGTGACATGGTATAGTGTGGGTGTGGCCCCGCACCATGGGCAGGTGTCTCTGTATTGTGTTGTCTGCAATCTGCGCCAACTCGTTGCTTCCTCCTGCGTTAGAGCTTTGTGCGGTGGGGGATATTTGGCTCTCGTCCCTCTGTATAAGTTTAAGATTTCTGTGTATCCTCCCTCACAAGCGTGTGGGTGATACTCCGGGGCGCGCGACTGCTCTGCTCGGCACGTGGTCTCTCGAGCTAGGCTGTCTGCCCTTTCGTTACCCTGTATGCCTGCGTGGGCCGGAATCCAAATTAACTTGTGCGTAACGTTCCTCTCGGCGAAGTTGGCTCCGCCAAGAATTCTGAGGACGGCTTTGCTAATCCTGCCCCTCGTGTAATTTCTGCACGCTTCCTTTGAGTCTGTTAAGATGTTTAGAGGCCTGCCTGTCCTATATCCTTCTACTGCCGCCAGCGCCACGGCAATTTCTTTGGCCTCCGCTGTGTCGGCTGCCTTTACCGTCGCACATGTGATCAGATTCCCGTCACCGTCCACCACCACCGCCGTGGCCGTGCGCTTCCCTTCTCGCGGGTACGTGGCAGCATCCGTGTACACCGTGTTCTCTAGTAGCGCGAGTGTCTTTTCCACGTATGCGGCTCGCGCCTGCCTTCTGCCCTCGTGGAGGTTGGGGTCCATGTTCTTAGGTACTGGCCTAACGCTTATTGTTTTTCTTAAGCAGTCGGGCACGTCTGCGTATCTATCTACGTGTCCACTCGTGTCCCGTCCCAGCCTAGGCAGGAGCGCTCTCCCTGCAGGGGTGCTTTTGAGTCTGGCTTTTTGCGTTTCAAGCAGGGCTTCCGCCAGTTCGCTGAAAGAAATTACAGTGAGTGCTCATCTTAAGGTTGCCACTTCAAAGGGAACATTATTTTTGGGCGCTGAAGATAGCGTGATTTAGCCTTTAGCGTGTAGTCATTACCGTGACTACAAGTTTGACCGCTACCAGTTTCAAAAGAGGAAGGTAGTTTGTCAGCACTCCTAAAGGCACACGGTAGTATGCTATGTGGGGCTGGAGGGCGAACCGTACTTGGAAGATCATTCTCTTGCTGGCTGGCTTGAGCATCCTAAACCTGAAAAAGAGGACAGAATCTTTACAACTATGCAAAAACATCGCTTATTACTTACCGCGCATTTAGATATTCACCCTTAGTTGAAGCCCATACTTGACTGTCACTATAACGACAGGTGCGAACGTGCCCAAGACACTCACTGTCTCTCCTTGGGCGCGTTCGCGTCGGGCTTGACCAACTCAAGCATGGGCTTCAAGATAACGCTCATTTCTGAATGCGTGGGTAAGACATACAAGATAGCTTAAGACGCCTAGAGTAACCGGTTTTCAGCTTCTCTAAATTCAGTGATAAGGTTAAAATCCCAGAGTATAAATCCACACCTACAGCATTTTTATCATGGACATCTGCTTAAATAGTACCACTGACAATAAAATTTGTCCTTGCAAGTAGTAGAGCACAAAAAAAGCTTTATATAATGTGCGATAAGATCGACTGTTCAAGAACACGTGAAAGCACATGGCTTGTGTCTACAAATGATACAAGCACGTAATAATGCACGCTAGACACAGGAGCTATGTAAACGTACAGAGGAGCAACAAAGCGTGCAAAATATCAGGTAGCTCTACAGACAGCCCTCATTACAAAGGACCTCCACCGGCAGACAAACAAGAGCAATCCATGTACGGTGACTACCTCGCAACATCGAGCACCACTATCGAAAACGTGTGCCAGAATCACTGAAACCATCGTGCCGTTTTGCACAAAACCGGCGGACCGCGAGAAGCACCTACAGTACAAGAAAGACCAGGGTGAGTAGAACTGAAACATGTGACAAAGCGAGACAGACTAGAACGTCGCTTCTCTATCGCTATTTGTTTCAGGTTGCAGTTCAGCTTTTCAAACCAGTCTTATACCCGTGCCACACGGGCGAGGTTAATGCCATTAAAAGTTTAAGACCTTAAGCTTCTTAATGTCATTATGTTTCGATTGCTGCTACACGCGCATACTTAATGACAATAAATGTTGCGATGGCGAGAGCTGCAGTGAAATGGTTAAGCTGCTTGCCAATCGTAATACAGTAAAACCAGTTATCTAGGGAGCAGATCTTTAAGAAATGGGGTGAGAAACATTATTAGGCGTATTGTATGCAGTCTACTTCAGGAAGGTCATTGTTGCACCCAGCCGTAAACTGTTTGAAGCGAAAGCTAGCTCGACGGCCAATCCATACTGCCGTCAAAGCATTGAAGTTGGAAAAATGGTGCTCAGAGCTTCCAACCTATCAAGCAGCGATCCTGAAGAATTTGACTGTGTGCTCCTGTTTGTTCTGGAGTATGTGCTTCTTCGAGCCAGACATACTTGAGAAATTCGAAGGCTTCAGTATGAGGCCAATAAGGCACGGAGCCGCCGCCGGGCAATCGAACAGCTTCTCCTGGCTAACGCACTCACGATTAGAGCTCTAGCCATACGTAGCGGCAAATCGCCTGCTGATCTCTACGAAGATAAAGAACACCTTTTCAAAAATTGAAGAATACATCAGTTGTTTTGATCTACAAGTTAGCTTAATATCGTCAAAATGTGGTCACCGCTGCCACGGCGGGGACATTGGAAACGAAAGTGCACATATTCGACAGCCAAGAGAGTTGTAAAGCACTACGCCGCGAGAAATAGCAATTCTTTAAAGAAAGTGAAGAATACATTAATTGTTATTCACTAAAAATCAGTTTAGTCTCGTCAGAATGTGGAGACTTTGGGAACGAGAGCACGCATTTGACGGCAAAGTGAGTTACGGGAACGCACTACGTCGCGAATGGCATTAAGCTTTAATGCCATTAAGCATGTCCGTGTGGCACCCCGCGAATGACATTAAAGTTTGAGGCATTAGCCAGTTAATGTCATTTTCTGTGCCCGTGTGGCAGGGGTATTAGCTATGCACCAATTGGCCCAGTTTAATACTATTCCCAGACGAAACACCACCGGCAAGCCTTCTAGGGTACTGTTGAAACCGCTGGGCGTTTGCGCTGTGCATCAACTCTTCCGGCCCATGCTAAGCGCTCATTATCGGCATAAAAGAGAAGAAAGTACAAAAACAAACCACCGACATACCTTGAAAAACATGTGGCTACTGACGACCGTACACCTCTGCAGACATGGCGCGAATAAGAAATGAAGTGTCACAGCATCAGCACCGCAACCTAAAAGTGGTTCGTTGTGAGAAAGGAGAGGTTGGCGCTATCTTGCTATCTTCGGCAGCCTTTCAGGGAGCACAGCATAGAGCAGCACATCTCAGCCATAGAGGAAGCTCAGCGCCAGCATTGGAACACAAGCTCACACATGCCCGCATATGCTTCCTTGCTGCGCCATTGCCATGGCTGCGCTTATGGTGACATATGACCGGCACGCGACTGTGAGAATAATTGATAATTGGACAATAATGCTACGTAAAATGTCTTTAAATCTTTTAACTTTTCTGACGTCTTTAAACACCATTTTCCATTTAGTGCAAAATTTGTGGCGGGCTTCCGGCTCCTTGCTTTCGAGCATGCTTTCGACGCACATGGCCTCCGAGATGGAGTGTCAAGTGTCGGAGGCCACACAATCACTTCCACACGGTAAGTTTGCCAGATTTTAAAATAAGTTTGTTGGTACTCAACAAAAGTAAAGTGCCTTGATATAATTTTCATCAGTTTTTTTCTACTGTACATATAATTTATTTCCCAAACATACTGTGCCTTCTTTTTTCAATTACTTTTCCAAAGTCGGAAATAAAGAAGTCACAATTGCGAAGAAACGGACGGCTATGGACACCCATTACATGATCATTGATGATACCGTGCGACTGTCGCTCCAAACTACAGGCTCCAACTGCGCAGCATCGTCCACGTCAAAATCATAGAAGCGCGCGTAGACAATGCGAAAGCTTTGGGGGACCTACAATGCACGTCCAAAGTACAAACTTTATGGATGTTCCATGGACATCCAAAATTTTTTTGCTGTATGTCTGGTGAAGGAACTAAATGAACGTTCATTGGACATTAAAAACTTTGATGCCATTGTACGCCCCTTAGATGTATGTGCATGCAAAGGATGTCCATAGGATATCCCATTTTTTGCTGGATGTTCTGGATCAATCCCGTACATCTATTGGATGTTTGTGGCTGTCTGGGTATCTACAGGATGTTGTGGACGTCTATTAGATGTTGCATAGTTGCATATATCCAGCCCTGACATCCCCACAACGTACCACTTACACGTTCTGGATGCATCTGAGATGATCCATAGTACATCTAAACAAGGTTTTCTGGATAAATCTGGATATCTAATGGACGTACTGGATGTGGAAAGTGCACCATATTATGCACGTCTAATGGATCTATCTGGGTTTAAGATTCTGCAGTCCCGCTGGCAATGGAACTGCTGTACATTTTGGTAGTTGAACTGTTTTCTATGTAGACACGCTTGCTGCCCCGGACAAATAAGTACGCTCAGATATTTGTACTGGTGCTCGATTTTGTCGAAGCGGACACGTATGCTGCGCTACGCTGGTAGTTGGAATGTTTTGAGTGCAGATGCAATGGTTTCTCCAGAAAGACTTGGCCACATACCACCGCTGGAATATGTGTGCACTTGCTCTTCACTTGGTATCACTGAACGTTTAAATATTCCCTCTAGGTGTGCTTGCCAGATAAGTGGGCAGGCCTACATATTCAAATTTTTGCGGCTTGCAATCAAACATATAAGAGCACAATTGAGCTACAATGTAAAATACAAACTAAATTCTATTATGACCTCCGAAAGCGGATCTGCCTTAAAGAAAACGCTGGAGTTAGGAATCGCGGCAGCAGCCGCGAGCCAATTGACCTCCGTGCTTTTGTCGCTTCAACGCGTACGAAACGTCGAAAGCACAGCGCATATGAAGCTACCGGCACTACGCGCGCTCTGCAAATATCGCAGATTGCTTTGAAGACAAGGCCCACGCGGGCGTGCACTTTAGCCATGTTGCAGACCGCTTTCAAGACACACGAGCGCCGGCAACGCGTCCCTACGGCGGCCGCCAAAAGGCTGTTTCACATGGCGGGATTTTCAGTCAGCGACACAGCGAATTCCGTCGCTTAGCGACCGCCACGACGTCATGGGCTCTCGGCGACTGGAGTGCAACAAGTTGGTCGCGCCGTCGCTGAGTCGCAGCGATCGGCGCGATGTGCGAGGGGCAACGTGTGACGAAACAAAGCGCCGTCAAAAATAGGCGCTTTCCTGTTTTACCGCGCGTTGGTAACTCTGTGGAGCAATGTCGCGCGCCAGTTTTAGCTATGCTTTAATAGGGCGTACCCACCAGCATTTGCGGTTTAGAAGCTTCATAAACGTTTTTCTCCCGCTTACATAATTCTTTTAAAAGGAGATGCTGCGCGCTATCTAGGTCTGGGGAAGGACGGCGCTTCAACATAAGGCACGTACCCACTCGATCGCCACCGTCGTCAACCTCTTCATCGCTACAAATTGTGCCAGCTGCTTATACATGTACACTCAATAGTACCTAGTTATTCTGCTAAAGCAAATACTCATCCAGGAAAAAATGTGGCTTCCATAGTAACAACGAAACTAGAGTACTAAACGGAATCACCCCAACGACGCTGCACAGGCCGCACGCTCATACTTTCGGTTTGTGCTGCGCCTCAGTCACCGTATTTGCAAGCTGTTGTAAGGTCTCAATGCTTTTAAACGTAAAAAAAATGGTGTACTTATTCTATTTTCGAATAATAATAGAAATATTCGAATATTTCACTAGTTTCGATGTTTTTATTGAAAGATGTACGCATGGATACTTCGTGAGCAGGGGGCAACCTTGTGCATCGCAGCGGCGGAAATCGCGCTGCCGCAAACGCATGTGACAGCCGTCAGCGAAAATTGCTCTGCGACGTGCGCGACAGAGCGATAGTTTTCGCCCCAACCGCGCAATGTGAAACAGCCCAAAGGCTAAAAAACCCCATGAGCGCGATTTTGTGCGCGACAGCGACGAGCGACGGCTTCGAGCGATGGATCGGGCCGTCGTTGAACAGATCGCTCGGTCTTGTCGCGCGATCGCTCGGTTCTGCAAATCAAGAATTCGTCGCTCGTCGCCTGGAAGTGCTATGAGCGACTAGCCAATAGCGCGAGGCCGGAACTGGACGTACATAACTCAAATACTTCCGGCTGTCGCACGAAACGAGCAAACGATTGAATTTTTATATGTGCAAGCATAAGAACCTACTGGAAGACCTTCAAAAATATTTTATGCTGCTTTTTACAGTAAAACATATAAACTTAAGTTAATAAAGCCCGCGTCACGCTAGTTTTGGGGCCTTATTGCTGCCCTCATGCTAGCAACACTGGGGAGACGTCGCTCGAAGCATTGATCGAAGTCATCGCTCGCATGGGGCGCGACTTGTAGGCGACGAGCGAACGCAACAGTCCTCTCCATCGCGTCGCTTGTCGCTGTCAGATCGCTTGCATGTGATTTACTCTAAGGCGTCTACTACTGCGTCTGCGATTCGCGTGGCAACGCTGAAGTAGACGCTGCGGTTGTGTCCACTGTAAGGAGCGGCGGGCGAGGAGGACATCGAGGCACCGTGGCAGCCGCCGGAGAACTCCCCTACCTCGCCTCACCACCCTGCCTCTCGCGCCACAGGAGAGGGCACATTTCAGGTTCTAAAACCCCTTAAGCTTCATAGAGTAGTGCCACGCTTTGAAGAATGCCGCCGCCTCCTCGCGCGCTCTGTCCGGAGCCGGCGCCGCGTCGCTATTGGCCTAATAGTATCACGTGGGCCCTCACGCCGTGCATCAGCGCCATTTTTACTCGAGAAGCGTCTACGGAGTGGCGAGAAACGCATGTTGGCGCTGTTGCTACACTCGAGCAGTGTAGGCGGCGCCACGGTCGAGGAAGGAACGTGAAAGAGAGGTGAAACGAGGAGGAGTGAAGGCGGAGGAGGAGAGTGTCGCTACTTTACGAAGTTAAGCGGTTTTATCTGGTTCGCGTTCCTCGCTCTGAACCGCGTTCGCCGGCTCACCCTCACACGCGTTCACTCATAGGGAACCTCACGGCGACGGTGACGCCGACGGCAGAAATCCGCCTTGAATGTCTATATAATTGCTACCGCAATAAAAATCACGCGAACGCTTCGCAAACACCGTGCGTACACATGGCACTTCCACAAACTCGGCAGGCCGCCGGCGAAGTACCGCGAAGGCCGTGCAGCGTAGAGCCCTACTCAGTCCCGAGCTACAAAAAATTGTAACTGTCTGGCTAATATATATTTTACACCAATGGAATATATGCCTCGCGTATGCAGGACCCACAAGCGAGTTATGAAGCGTATACGGAGTATCCATTGGCGAACTACACTCTTAAAAAAGTTTACACCGGGCAGTATCTTATCTCACAATAACCGTCATCTAGCTTGCCCGCTGTTGCGAACGGCCTGAGGGGGCTGGCGAACTAGAGGAGAAGCGACCGTCGAAACCTGCCCGGCCCACCGCGATAACTCCCTTTGGGAAAACATCAAAGCGCCAAGTCAACAGCCCATCGGCGCCACCATGTCTGCTGCGACGACTCGCTTTGTAAGGACGACAATACGCCGCGTCCCCAAGCGAGCGGCGCCAGTAAGCCTGAACGCAGTCGGCGGACCAAGTATTGTTTGTGAAGTCGCCATCGCCTTCACGGTTTGATTGGAGCGGGGGAACTCCTGGAAGGAGAGGTCTTGCGGTGCGTCTCACGGGTCTTAGAAATATTCAGTGAATGGACAGACGCGGCGACCACTGTCTGCGGAGTCAGGGATGGCACTGGGACCAAGAGGCGCCTGCTCAGGGCAAGACCCATGTCAGCGAAAACCCTCTCACCTTGGTGCGGTAAGTGAAACCTGTGCGGAAGTGAGTGTGTA
Organism: Dermacentor variabilis; assembly: GCF_050947875.1. NCBI lineage: Eukaryota > Metazoa > Arthropoda > Arachnida > Ixodida > Ixodidae > Dermacentor > Dermacentor variabilis. Next base: position 131,278,089 of record NC_134570.1, on the reverse strand, counting down.
AACCCTCCCCCTCAAAGGCGGATCGGCTACGATGACGTTGGACGCTCCGAATTGGTCGAAGGTTGAACGGCCGTTTTCCCTCACCTAGGTGTCTAGGGAGGACAGAGTGCTATAAGCAGCCGTGGCGTGGCTGCTGAGTGTGCATTCTCTTTCAGTCATGCTAGACTGATGAACTGTAACGTTCTTTAAATAAATACTGTAAATAAATACTGTAAATAAATACTATATTCCTCGTTCTTGATGAGAACAAGTCCTTCCCTTAAACAACATCCTCAGCGTCGATGAGTTGGACGACGGCATGGGCCAGCTACCATCTATTTCATGCCGGACCCAACCATTACACCGCATACCGCTGCGAGCCCGGTACCACAAAAAGAGAGTCAGCTTTTATTGATGCCAGCAATCACGAGGGCGGACGCAGCGTCCCTCCGCCTAGCAGACGGCCGAGATCCCCTGGGTCTGAGCGACTGCTTTGGCTAGCTGGACGGCCCAGAACTTCGGCGGCTTGCATGAACATTTAATAACGAAAATAACGAATTTAAGAACGCGTTCTTGTGAGGACTAGGCGTTGTCAAGGGAACATTTAGGAAGGCGTCCTTAAATTCGTTATTATTTTTGTTATAAAATGTTCATGCAAGCCGCTCCTGGTCTCGCTGGTCTTGGCTGAGCAGCAGGGTCTGCCACTGCTGCCGGTTTTGAATTTTGTGACCTTCGAAAGGAGCCGCCTTCGAGCATGCCCCTACACTATGTGACAGATCCGCCGTACCCGCACATAATTTACATTGATCATTATATTGCCCTGGATAGAATCTGCTGGAGGCTATCGCGTTAGGATGCACGTTTGTTTGCAGGAGCAGCCAGGCTAGCACCTGTTTTTTGGTTAGCTCGGGATGAGGTGTTGGGTACCGGGCCTTTCCCAGCCGATAGTAATCGGTGATTTCTTTGTAGCTGACCATGCAGTCTCCTCTCGTTCCCGGCTGGGCTGGCTCACTTGCTCGGCGAGTAAGTTCACCAGCTATGTTGTGAGCTGCCTAGTTGCCGGCGTAAGAGGAGTGCGCGGGCGCCCAAATGGTTTGGACCGTCCCGCAATGGTGGTCGCTGTTACTTAGAATTTTGAGCGCCTCTGGCGAGATGCCTCCTTTTGCGAAATTATGAACTGGGATATTTGAGTCGCTTATGATAATTCTAGCATCGGCGGAGGCCACCGACAATGCTGTTGCCGATTCCTCCGCACCTTCGGGGTTGTCCGTTTTCACAGTTCCGCTCACTGGGGGTTCCACATGCGCGTCTACCGCTACGACGGCCACCCCTTTACGATATCCATATTCCGCGGCGTCTACGTAGGCCACGCCCTCTACATCATGGTATTTGCGCTAAATGTGGCGCACCCTTGCCTCGCGTCGCTCCTTATGCCCATAGAGAAAGACGTTCAACAAGAGCGGACACTCCCATAGAACGCAGCGGCCGAACTGACTGTAGCTCTCCAAGCTGCCGACATTAACGCCTGAACCGCACTTCCGGTTTCGGTTTTCGGCACGCGCGTTTCGAACGCTATCAGAAAAGTGTTACGCCGGCTGCGCTGGTCGGCGCGGCATTTGTATTTTTGCTTTCACTGCTCAACCGCACGCGGTCTTGATGCGAAATCGTTTTTTTAATTAAGTAATAATGATTGCGAACGATCTTTATAGAAGCTTCCGCGGAATATGTCCCACTTGCGCTTGCAAATTTCATAAAGAAGACGCAATACGCCTTGTGAAATGAGAAAATGTTTATTTTGGTCTATACAGGGTGTCCCACATAACTTGAGCCAAAAATTTAAAAATGAAAGGCACGTCGGAAGCGAATTGAACCAAACGCATACTATTCGCAGCAGCCTATAATAACCCAGACAATTTTTTTGTTTTCCTCATAACTCGCTAATTCAGTTTAATTACCCAAAATAATAATTATTGACTCAGGACCCCAAGTATGATACGGAGATTTGTCGAGCACCTTCAGAAACCACCGATTGAGTTGTTTCCTTTACTATACGTCTCGCGTAGTTCTTTCTTCCGGGTCGCAAAGAAAGCCCGCGAAATATGAAAAAAAAAAGCCACGTGACGGAGCCCTTGCGCAGTGGTATCATGCTGCTCTCAAGCGTGCGTTCGGTGAACAAGGGCGGATCCCATCGTACGACGGCGAAAATGCACGCTGCTGGGTGATCGCTGCCGATGAAACAAAGAACACCCTGCCGCTTCCTCGTCGCTAGTCGCGATGCAGCCGACCTTGTTCACTGAACGCACGCTTGAGAGCAGCACAATACCACTGAGCTAACGCTCCGTCACGTGGCTTTTTTTCATATTTCGCGGGCTTTCATATTCAGCTCTTAGGGTGCTCAGCAAATAAATAAAAAGGTGGGTAATTAAACTTGATTAGTGAGTTATGGTGAAGGCAAAGGAATGTCTGAGTATATAAGCTATTGCGAATAGTATGCGTTCGGTTCAGTTCGCTTCAGACGTGTCTTTCATTTTAAATTCTTGGCTCAACTTATGTGGGACACCCTCTATGAATGCTCGTTCCGGGCTTTTTGCGCATTCATTCAACGTTCTGGCACCAAGGACGCGATCGGAAATCTTTGTTAGATACGCGTTCTGTTCGGTTGCTGCAACGTCGCAAAGTTACAGTATGGAAAATTTGTGAAACAGGCCGGAGAGGAGCAGTCAATCGGCAAGCGGTGAACTCCCCGAATGTTTATTCCACTCGTTTGTAGTGTGCTTGCGGACTGTATACTACAAAACGAAGTGTTTCTCGTCTTTCAATGAATAAAAGCTACATCTAAAAATGTATTTTCTTTCTTCTAAAGCTTAAACGCGTTTTCAAATAGTAATACATGTGACTACTACAATTTCTAACTATTAGATTCAAGTATTGGTATCGAGGTCGCGCCGTTGGAAACTACTGGCGATTCTGCTCGGCGAGGTCGTTTGTACTGCTTTGTGCGGTACTGTTTGCAATCAGACCGCTCAAATGGTGTTTATAATTGGATATGCCATGTATTTATGCCTTAAACGAGAAGAAAATGGGTTAACAGAGGGGACCCATTTTTATTAATCATATCGTAGCAAGGCAACAGACATTGACACAAAGGACAACGTAGGGGAAATGACTTGTACTTAATAAATGATAAAGTAACGGAAATGAAAATGGATGAAAAAGCTACTTGCCGCTGGTGGGGAACGATCCCACGTCTTCGCATTACGCGTGCGAAGCTCTGCCGATTGAGCTACCGCGGCGCATTTCTTTCATCCACTTTCTTGGGTATTTATGTTTCTTACTGCAGCCCTGGGAGTGTTAGCCAGCGTCAATACTCACAAACCTCGGCGGCGGATGTTGTACAGGCTTTCTGCCGCGGGCGTCAGGAGTACGTGATCTTGTTGGGTGAAAGCAACTGGTCAATAAACCCGCACATGCTACCTGAAGGTATCAATATTGCCGGATTCGAGACCCTCGTATGTATTAAACGAGAAGAAAATGGGTTCATCGAGGGGACCGATTTTTATTGATCATATCATAAGAAGCCAACAAACACTGACACAAAGGACAACATAGGGGAAATAACTTGTACTTGATAAATGAATTAAAGAAATGATAAAGTAACAGAAATGAAATGCATGAAAAAACAACTTGCCGCAGGTGGGGAACGATCCCACGTCTTTTTATTACGTGTGCGATGCCCTACCAATTGAGCTACCGCGGCGCCGTTCCCCCATCCACTTTGTTGGGTTTTTATGTTTCCTACTACAGCCCCGTTAGCCAGCGTCACCACTCACAAACCTTGGCGGCGGATGTGGAACATCCTTTGTGCCGCAGGCAGAAAGGATGTGACTTGGACTCCTGCGCAATAGCAGAGCTTCCCTTTTAAATATTATCAGAGGCTCAATTTTATAAGCTGGCCTGCCGGAAAACGAGACACACTGAAATTACATGACGGCTCGGACATGCATTTTATATATTATCATTAATGTACGTCTTCGCAACCCGTATCGTCGGTTACTGATCTTAAGTAACCGCTCCACGGCATGAGTTGCCTTAAACCGGCCCACATGAAACGAATTTTCCCGACGAAATTTCGGCGGCGTGCCTTCGTCGTTCTGCGCACACATGCAACAGAAAACAGGCGGCGGCCGCCAGGCCATGATTTTAGTGTTGCGAGAAGCGCCGCTGTATTGTACACAGTAAAATGAAAACAGAAACAATTTTGTTTTTACAGGAAAACCATTTATTATTTGTTGGCAATATAGAGAACGACTTATTGTTTAGGTTTCATGTTAACTGGACAATTTTTACTTTATTTTTAATCTGAACCTAGGCTGCAGAAGGCGGAAAAATTGCTCGAGTTGCTCACACTCTGCAGTGGTAATCTTCCGATTGTTTTTTTCTTTTCCCATACAGAATAATTTCACCTCTTCGGCTTCAACGTGCAAATTGATACTCCCTTGTTTTTTTTTTAAGACTTAATTTAACCACCCGATTCATGCCAATACATGACTGTGGGTATGCACCACAGCCACTCAGGATAACAACAAAAACGAATTTTCATCGGGTGTAGTGGCGGCAAGGTTCTGTGCGACAAAATGCGAACTTCTCGTTTAAAAACGCCAGCGCCTACTTCTCGTACGCGCTAATTTCCCCAAGAATGTCACGAACAGAAGAAAAGACTGCATCAGTGGGGCCGCAAGCGGCAGGCAGCTGTGTGAACCAGTGCGGACCACCTAGCAATGGGTCGCGTGCGGCGGCTTATTCTGCTGAAATTGTTACTTTTGAGAAAACAGGAAGAAATTAAAAAAAGAATAAGGTTCTGGGTGCACCCACTATAGCAAAAGATTAGGTCCGAAGGAGAGTATGACAAATCGGGGAGCATGACCTTGCATAGTTTGATGCTTCCGTGCCTGTATACTGGCTCTCAACGCTGCATGCAATGTGCTTCAAGGCACAAAAATATGGGACAATGGGGCACTCGCCCACCATTTGCAACTTCTTCAAAGCGAGCTACCTGTTGCTTCTTTCTTGTTCTTTCTTTTCTTTTTTTTTTCGGGGGGGGGGGGTGGGCTCTTGTTGCCCGGATACTGTCGAGTAGTACTAACGAACAACATAACAACTTCGAAGACGAAAATAAGTATACTCGAAGCGGTGGCTCGCAAACTGAGGCTATCCCTGCCCCCGAAACCATTGATCGGTTTGTTTTGATGTTACATGCAAGAGATTGGTATGAACTCGCTGGTGGAGCGTCTTTCTCTTTCACGTTCACTATGCACTTGCGTATGAATGGCTACATATTGCCACTTGAAAGTATTTACTTTAGTCCTTTTGGTCGTCTGTTGGCGGTGGAGAACATGGGAATCTTGCATGCCACTCGACGCAATCGAAAATTCCGAAGGGATTCGTAGCACTCGCGCGGTACTCGGATTGTTCCTCAGAGTTTATTCTTTCGACAAAACAGTCTCTAGACAAGCAGGGGCCGTGGGGAAAGACAAGACGTTCAGTTTTTACAAAACAGCCAATCGGAGACAAGTGCTGAGAGAAATTATGCTGCTTTTATCTGGATTTCTTTCCCTAAAGCTTCCTTAAAGCTTCCACAAATTCTAAATGGAGACAAGGCCATAAAATGTTCCCTCTGGTTTCCCATGCTTCGTCGTCGTGAAATTTAAATTGGGAGGTTTTATTGGGAAAGCTACTTCAACAGTTCGTTTTTCACTCGCAGAACATGCCCTTTAATCGCATGCAAGCATTTCCTGTGTTCATAACTCTGCGTAGTCATGATTATTTTTTAGTTCCAGATGATGAGGAGGATCCTGCTTTATTCTTGAAATATCGCACTACTCCTCAGAAGTTTGACGAGTTACATGGCATCGTGCAAATCGCAGTTAACAAAAGTGTACCTTTGCCGAACACCCTTGTGCTCCGAAGAGAGGCTAGCTAACACTCTTAGGTGCAGTAACGAACTTTGCAATGGCGCTAGTTCTTGAGGATTTATTGTGTGTTATGATCTTGTTTGTTATACAGGTACCTCTCGTCTGGAAGTGCTGTGAAAGACATAGCATTGGCATTGAGGAGTGGCATCGAGGCATGCAGAACCGTAATTCACCATACCTGTCGAATGCTGTGGGAGAACCTAAATGAGCGGTACATGCCGGTGAGTATATACGTACTGAAAAACTGATTTGCATTAAGGGTGTCCAAATGTTCGAAAATTTCAAATAAGAGATTGAATGCACTATTAGTGATATTGCTAAATGAATTTTCTCCAATTTTGAGTAAGCCATGCTCTGGTTTTCTCCGACTAACATGTCATACAGCATGCTTCCATAAGCAGTGTACGCAGCATGGAAGGCTCACCTCCGCAACAGTCCTCTATCCTTGATGTCCATTCTCCGACGCCTTGGCTCATACATGACTACCATTCCTACTAGGTATTGAAATGAAGGTCAAGTATTTTGTTCTTGTGAGCATCAGTAGGAAACAATTTTGCTAGGCGTGTGACATGATGCTAAGGTTAACATAACAATGAGTTTTGTAGGTCTTACTAGGAATCAATGCCGAGTCTTTCGACACCTCTAGCTGTAAATCCGCATGTTATAGTGTCGTACCACTAAAGTGTTGCTAGTGCTTAATTTTTTTGTGCAATTATTCATCGTACTTATACCTGATAATTATGTGAATATTTGTTTTCAGTTTGGTAGCAAGCCTGCACTATTCATATTTGGTTCGATTTTCAAAGGGTACCGTTTGCACGCCCTTACTTTACACCACGCATCAGTGTCTACAAGTATATTTCGAAGTTAGAAACTGTAAAAAAAATGCACGAATGTCTTCTGGTGCTTGTGCAACATTGTTATAGCAATAGCTTAGCAACATTCATTGCAGGACAAAAAGCTCTCCCATTGATGTCCTACACCATCTGTGACAACCGTATCCTTGCTCTCCCTATTCTCGCTAGCTTTGTCTGTCTACCTGAATCCCTGCTGCCTTTTGCTGCATTTATCATTTGCGAGAACCTATGGCATGATGCTAAGGAACAAGCAACTATCTGTTCACTACATTACATGCCCTGCCTTCCATTGCGTCTACGCATACAGCTGTAGGCATTATATACATTTTCTGTAGGCATGCACACATTAACTGTTTACATATGAACGCGGCAGTTTTGAAGGTATGGTATACATATTTTGTGAGGGTCTCTCTTTCCTTCCAGATGCCAGGAATCTCAGAGTGGCAAGAGGTTGCCCGTGGTTTACACAGGCAGTGGAACTTCCCCAACTGATTAGGTGCCATAGATGGCAAACACGTGCAAATCATGGCTCCACCAAATTCTGGCAGCAATTACTTTAACTACAAGGTAAAACTGTTATTAATTTGGTGTAATTTTTTTGCAAGCTCACTTCAATTTAGGCAAGTTATTTTGTACATGTTCTAAAGCAAGCCAAGCCAGAATTACAAACGCCTGATTTTTCTATATTTTAATGTGTCATTGACCTCAGGTACTACAGACTTTCAGCGAGGGCACGCCATTTGCGAGTTAATGCGTGAACTAAGCTACTCATACTGACAAGTCAACAAAATCACAGTAAACGCGCTGTTCTATCTGAATTCTTAAGGTACACGTTGCACATTATGACGCTATCAAAAAACATTATATCTGCCGTATCAGCCTATGTGACGCGTCATTTGACTGAATAACAAAAATACCTTTAGCCAATAACGAAGAAACAAACAGTGCCATGTGAAAATTATATTCCAACTTTTTCTTCTTTCAGGAAAAATTCTCTATTGCGCTGATGGCTGTAGTTGATGCAAACAACAAATCTGTCATGGTCGAAGTAGGAGCACCAGGACGCCACATGTAGTGATGGTGGAGTCTTTATACAGGAAGGCAGGGATGTTAACCAGTCAATAGTCTGGTTAATACCCTACGCTGGGGGATGGAAGAAGGGGAAGAGAGAGAAGGGAGAGAGAAGGTGTAGATACGTGTACGGACAGCACTTGAGTCAAAGCCGCTCGCGCAAACCAGAAGTTCTGAGAAAACACGAAACTGCCTTCACTGCCTTCTGAGCCGATGATCGGTCGGGACGGTGCTCTAGTATTGTCTGTTCACTCAGAGGACGATCATCTAATTTCCTCAATGCGTTGGACAAAGATTGTCTTTGTGCTTGAAATTGAGGACAATGGCACAATAAGTGGTCACTGTTCCCCTCGCATCCGCAAACATCACATGCAGGACTATCAGACATTCCAATTAGTGCTGAGTAGGCATTCATGAAGGCAACTCCAAGCCATAACCGACACAGAAGAGACGCTTCACGTCGGTGCAGACCGGCTGGAGGTCGGAGTTGAAGTCACTGGTTTAGTCTGTGCAGTCGTGTGCACCTTGTATGTACGGTATTCCACTCTGCTAAGGAGATCGTGCATGCTAGAATGCCAAGTTACCTCGCGGCGTCGGTCCTTGAGAGAGCAATGCGGACTCAGCGGTCTTCTTGGTTTGACGTCCGACCTGCCTTATCAGCGTCATCATTTCCAATGATACCGCAATGACCTGGTATCCACTGAAAAGAGATATCATGGCCTTTTTCTCTTAAGTGATGGACAAGTTCCGCGATTTCGCACGTGAGCTGATCGTGAGTTCTATGTCGGCGAAACGACTGCACACATTGCAAGGCCGGCCTTGAATCGCAGAAGACTGCCAATTTTCTAGGACTTTCAGCATTTATCACTTGAAGTGCGTCGGCGGAGAGCCGCGAGCTCTGCAGCTGTAGATGTAGTGATATTGGAAGTCTTGAACCACTTGGTTATTCTCACTGCTGGTATAACTACAGCGCGACCGAAACTGGTTGATGAAGTTGATCCATCAGTGTAGACGTGTGTGCAGTCGCTGTATTTCTCGTACAAGAGAAGTAGAGTTAGTTGCTTTAGTGCTGATGATGGCACGTACGACTTTTTCTGAAGTCCTGGGATTGTAAGGTTCACTTGACTACGGCGCATAGACCATGGAGGAATGGAAGGCCTTGCCGCAGGTGTGTAACCTGACGTGAAAGAGGCACGGTGCGCGAAGACAGTCGTACTGAATGTCGCGTGAGGCCTATCTACTGGGAGACTTGCTAGGTGGTGGGTAGGGGTCCGGGCGAAATGTCTTTTGTACACACACATTGTTTCAGTGCTAATGTGCGTTCTAATAGTGGAATCTTGAGCGACTGCAATAACTTCAGTCGTTGACGCACTCCGCGGTAGACCAAGACATATCTTGAGGGCTTGGGCTTGGATGCTTTGGATTATATTCAGGTTAGTTCTGCAGGTGTTGGACATACCGGTAGGCTGTACCGCAGGAATCCAATAAAGAGGACCCTGTACAGTCCCAGCATAGATTGTATTGGCACTCCCCAGGTTCCCAGGTTCCACGCCCGTTCCAGTCTCCAGACATTCCAAGCTCGGCAATACTGCTAAAGAGCACCACGGTGGCAGCACATGTATTTATTGATGATAAACCATTCCAGTTAAGCATCCATCCATCCGTCCGTCCGTCCGTCCGTCCGTCCGTCCGTCCGTCCGTCCGTCCGTCCGTCCGTCCGTCCGTCCATCCATCCATCCATCCATCCATCCATCCATCCATCCATCCATCCATCCATCAATCCATCCATCCATCCTACGCCGACCCAGTGGCTGAAGTAGTCTACCTGCTTGGGACACTAGGTATGTGCACCTTTCATTACTATAATGACGCCAGAAAACCAAGCCTGATGCCCCGAGCGCTCAGAAATCTAATGGGAGCGCAGACAATGTTTCTGCGCCCCTTTTGGGATGTACGGTGACGCTGAGAGGCGTATATATTATAATGAAGGAGAGTACCTTTTAAATACAGGTGCACGGTTGGGCACGTGCGTTCCAAGTTCATGAACTTGAATTGCATCAAGAAAACCTGTTCAAGCAATCGCACCTGCTTTATCAGAAGCTTATTGCTCCACGAATATACCGGCGGTATTTTTTAATAACACCGAATTTTAATAAATAGAGCAATGTAAGTCTTCCTGACAAGATTCTTATCATTCGAATGTTCAAATGGTAACCTCCAGATACAGAACAAGTTTAGCAGTTGTGTGCGGAATTCACGAAGCTACGTAAATAACTTTTAAATTATTGATCTTGGTTGGCTAAAGCAAATGAGTAGTTTGGAGCCTGTCTTCAACGTTGTGTAGCTGAGCTAATATGCTTATTAATCGTGTTCCTGTAATAGGTACGAACAAATATTTTGCAATTAAGCGCTCTCTGAAAGCGTAACTGACGCGGGAAAAGATCTTCGTTAACATCGACCTGACCGCTTCCAGCCTTTTGTGATATTGTCATCAATGGTACGGCTCCGTGCGCGTGTCCTTGCGGCCAGATGACTTGATTTTTATTCATTGTTTTCCCGAATGGAAGCATCTTCAAGTTGAGATGCCAATGTAGTAGCCATCATGCGCTGCCGAAAGCTTGCTTTGGCAGCGCAGAGATTTAGCACGTCATTGCCCTCAAGACATTGCGCTTCCACCGAAGAAGCAGGATGACGAAGGTGAATAGTTTAGTGGGTTCTCACGGGGCCCTGTTAATCAAGAACGGCAATACTGACCTCAGATGCTTTCTTTTTTTGTCGATTTCGCTTTCACAAAGAGATATTGCTATAAATGTAGTGTCATTCGTGCATGTCTGGTGGATCGGAATAGCGGTTTAAATGATCTTTACATTGCGTTTGTTTCCAAGAGCAGGTGTAAGCGGGAAAATGTTCGCTCACACACACACACACGCACACACATACGCACATCCTCTCCCTCGCACACACATACACTCTCTCCTTCGCACACGCACAGACAGACAGGCGAATTCTATCTCCTGCGCACCTACACACAATACGCACGCACAGATACGAGGTGTGACACAAAAGAAACGAGACTGGTCCAATAACTTATTGTACTTACTTAATCAGTTCTCTGTGACATTATCACCTTCAAAGTCTTCCCCTTCACCATTCACACACTTCTGCATTCGGCGCTACTATTGCTGATAACAGTTCTGGAACGAGGTTCTTGGAAGGCCCTTCAAGAGATTCTCCGTTTTTGCCTGAACCTCTTCAACCGAGATAAAATGTGTTACCTTTAAGCAAGATTTAACTTTAGGAAGTAAAACAAAGTCGCATGGAGCCAAATCAGGTAAATAAGGAGCATACCCCATCACAGTAATATTTTTGCTGGTCAGAAACTGCTTGACAGATAGGGCCGTGTGAGCGGGTGCATTGTCCTGGTGCAACAGCCATCCATCACTCCACAACTGTGACCTTTTTTTCCCCCAATTTTTTTCACGAAGTCTTTTTAGTACTTCAATGTAGTAGTGTTGATTAACAGTCTGACCACTGGGAACCCACTCAATCATTACAATTCCATTAATGTCGAAGAAGACGATTAACATTGCCTTGAATTTTGATTTTGACATGCGTGCTTTTTAGGGTCTTGGGGAACCTGGAGACTTCCACTGTATTGACTGGCGCTTACTTTCTGGGTCTTAGGTAAAAATACATGTCTCATCACATGTTACAACATATTCCAACAAATTTGACTCGTTTGCAATGCGTTCTAACATGTCCGTACACACGTCGTTACGGCACTGTTTTTGGTCAACGGACAGAACTTTTGGAACAACATTCGCGAAAATTTTCGTCATGTGTAATTCGTCCAATAAAATGCGTCGAACAGCTTCCTTATCCAAGTGAACCAACTCTGCCACTGCACGAACACTTAATCTTCGGTCACCACTGATCACATCACGAACTTTGGCAATGTTTTGGTCTGTAATCGCTGACCTTGGGCGCCCAGCACGTTCATCATCTTACACACTGTCCCCAAGGTCGATTCAAATAGGTCGCGAAGCTTCGGGCGAAAAGCGGTTAAGTACAGATTGTCACCGACATCAGCATGGGGGGTTATGGGAGCAGCTACTGAAGCGCGACTATGTTTGGAGGGAACAAACATCGGGAAAGAAAAAGCGATTTTTTAATTCAGACGAGACAGTTAGATTCATTCAACGAAAATAAAATTCCTAGTCAATATTATGTATTCGTGACGAGTTAATGAAATACAAGTTTAATTTTATTACTAGTAATAAATGCATTTCTTTTCAGTGCCCATCGCTACAGGGGGCGTTGACGCCACTATCACTCGCAATGCAATGCACGTCTTGAAATGGGCAGAAAGGCGCACTCGTAAAGTTCACCTGTTGAAATACGCCCCCCTCGCAGTTCGTGTTTTTTTTGCTTGTCGAAGTTTGTCTGAATTTGGTTACGCGGGTAGCTTCATCGCTTCTTAATCTGTTCAGTCAAAAGTAGTGAGTTACTACCGCCAGATAATTGTGTAGTTGTTTTCGTGCGACTGCGCTGGCCGACGGGCTTGGCATCCGACGATAGGATCAGCACTCGACACCTAAAGCTTTCGTCGGCCTCCAAAGAAAGTATGTTCTGTGCTGGGATGCGGTTTCGACAACCGTACGGCTGGGCTTTCCCTGCATCGGTTTCCACGCTGAAAGCTCGAAACGCCCATCAAGTCGAATGGCGGGGCATTTGAATATATAGCTCCAAAGGAAGGACAACAAAACAAATTTCGTGCCTTCGAAAACAAAATGACGTCACTTCTGCTTTTAACGGACATGGCGTCACATTATTTTTCTTCCGCCGGAAGTGTTCCCGCCACATACAGATGGCGCTAAGCCCCATGAACCGCCGATGGACCGCCATGTTTTGAACGTATGGGCTCCTATGGAAGCTTCGCTACCAGGTATATTTACCTTGCTGTCCCTTCCCCCTGAAAACCGCTTATGCCATTCAAACACACGTGCACGAGACGAGGTTACATCTTCATAAGCCTCGGTTGTTATTTGAAATATTTCCGTGGCTGATTTCTTAATTTTCACAAGAAACTTGATGTTGATTCGCTGTTCGGTTTTTACATCAGAAACTTTTCCGGCAGAATGCAGTTGCACGTGTTCACTCAATGACGCAGCACTCCCAACTGGCGTGATCGCTTCCGTCGAAACTGGACGCATGAATAGAGGAGGAGTGTGGGATTACGTCAGCAAAACAATTGTTGCCAACTCCACTCTTTTTTCAAGCTACACACTTAGTCTCGTTTCTTTTGTGTCACACCTCGTATACATGCGCACACAAACATGCACTTATTTGTCCACACGCAGGCATGCTGAAACACAAGCACACACGTTCGCATACGTACACATGCGCCCATGCATGCACCGCAACCACACACACACACATGCACTAACACGTTCGTACACGCGCACGCAAACGCAAATGCAGGCATGGACAGACGCCGCGAACGCTCACACAGGCATGCACGCACTCGTGCGCGAATACGGAGGCACACGCATGCGCACACATACACGCGCGCACACGCGCATATACAACTATACACAGGGACGCTCAAGACGTGCGCAAGCATAATCACTCTCTACCGTCTCGGCTGCCTCTAAAAAACCTGCGCGTGCAAATAGAGTACACAACACTTCCTTCTACCATTGCCGTTTCAATGCCAGCTGCAATAAATCGCGTTACGGTTAAACTGCCCTCTGCCAGGAAGGTGCAAAACGATTTGGTCCTGTCATGTGACTTCACCACCCATCCCTGACCAAAACTCTGCTTCAACGCACTACCACTGTTCGGAGTGAGTCTCAAAATGCTCATCTTGTTAGAAGGGACTACCTTCTCGTTGTAGTCAGTTGAAACTGTTTGATCCTCGGGCGATATTCTGAAATACAACTTTTTTAAGTTTTCCCAATGAGTTACACTTGTGCATTGCCGTAAAGTTCCGAAGGAGAATGTCCAGAATTCCTGGACATGGTTTTCTAAGGTTCACTAATTTTCTGACAGGGCACGTTTGCTTACTTTCAGTAAGCAGTGCAACTAGGGAAAGTTCTGAGGGCAGGTAATAACACAGCGCCAGTCTACTGCACTTTTCTAATGTCGCGAAAGTAAACTGATCGAGCAGGAAACTCTCGACAAAAAGCGCGCAGCGGGAACTTTGTGTTTTATACAAGAAAGGCCGGCGGTGAGTAGGCCCAGCCTCAAGAGTATTTAATCACATCGCAATATCTTCGTGGCGTTGCGTGAAAGTGAACCGGTTTCTCGCAACCGACAAAAGCACCTTCTCGTTCTTCACTGAAGGAGCAGCCTAGCTAGCAAATCGAGTGCATGTTCACTTTGTCCACTTCACTTCATAGCATGTTGATACCGCAGAAAGCAACGAAGTGGATGGCATGGATTAATTACTACTGTGCGTTGCAGCAACTTACACTTGCTTATCCTTAACTTGAGTTTGCCGGTGCTAGCAAGTGGGCTCGATGTGGCCTAAGCGACATTGAGAATCATGGTGGCACGGAAAGGTAGGTCTGTGGTTATGTGGTACAGCAGTAGTTCGTCGCATTGTCAATAAAAGTCCGAATTTTTCTGCAACATGGACTTCCTTCACGAACGCGGCTCAGACGATCTCAGATATCACAACACGGCGGCGGATAAGCGTCTGCCACGCCGTTTTGCTAGAACGTACAAGTTCGACGTTAGCAGCACGGTTGTCCGTTGGCGTGCTTTCAGCAGCGGGATAATATGGCGCGTTGCGGGGGCCCGATTCAGTGTTGGTAGCTTTTTTTTTAACATAGATGCCAGGTTACGACCCAAAATCGTACATTCTTGCAGCAAAAGTCGTTGGGGTATAATGACGATGATGGCTTACTCGACCTGAATTTTGTATTTTTTTATAACTCTTTGTGGACGCCTTCCTCGTTATTTTTAAGTCTGAGTTTTGATGTACCTCGTGTAGTGGCGAGTCAGCGAACGGAATGGGAGCCCCCGTGTTTCTAAAACGGCATCAGATGTTGCAGTTGTATTTGACCAGAAAATGGGTTTTGACGCGCCCTGACGGCTAACTAATACGCTGTCTGGTATGTCTTTAGAAGTAGCGATCGAATGAAAGCGTATATCCCCATTCGCATAAAATAAACGTCAGGCACAATTTAATGGATATTCAAGCTACAAAAAGGTCACAGAAATGTCACTGAAACTTAAAAAAGGCAATGTTGCCGTTGAGGTGACTAAAAACTCGCTAAATTTAGCGACCTCCTTGCTAAGACACCGACACTGGCTCGATTAGCCTCGTGTGGACGCCCGGTCCTGGGTCCTTGAAAGCACGCACGGTCATCACAGTAAGGTCCAGAAGCACCGCAATTGTTCACGCTCTCGAGGCCTGTTGGCACCACAAGTCTGAAGCCTCGACAGCTGTTCACAAGTGCAAAACCATGTCCTTGAGCGACGAGAACCTCTGCAGCGTCCGCGACACATGCTGCGGTTGCGGCAATTCTTTGGCAGTCCTCGGCGACTCCATGCCCAGCAGCTCCGAGAGGAAGCGCACTTTGCGGTCACACTCGTCGAACGATTGCCTCCGCCGCGCCGCCTCGCGGCCGATCACCAAAGTGCGCAGCAGCGAGCAGAGCGATTGCGCAGGCCCGTCGCACGCCACGTAAAAGAGCAGCGCGCCTGCGTAGCTCAGAAGCGTGTTGGCCACGAAGTCCCGAATCTGGAAAGAAAAAGTCATTCCGGTGGAAAGATTACCTTGGGGCGCATGTGCTCAACGCACCGCCCATAGAGGGGCCACTTATGGCCTCCTAGAGGGCGCTTTCGAAAGTACAGTCGATTGGAGGCGATTGGAGGATTGGTGGAAGAAAAGTAGGGAAACGACAAAAGACGTGGACGTACAAAAGCACAATTCGCAATAGGGGATCAGAAAATTTGGGCGTGGTAGTTCATAGTGTTTTTTTTTTCGTTGTTTAACCTAGCTAGGACATTAGGCAGTACAATAGCAAGAGCTTGCTGGCGCAACCCACAGCCCCGTTCCAAAGGGGACGCTCATAACATCCATCCATCCATCGGGATGCAGTAACTACCGACCACAACACTTTGCAGCAAGTATGTCTGAAGTTCGCGGCTGCGATTCCCCTGTTTGCTTTCGGATGCCAGCCCACTGCTTCAGCGGTGACAGCTGCAGGAAAGACGCGGACCTCTACGAGAGTGGATATTTAGACGATGTTACGACCCAGATGCGTGCTGCAGGCATGCGCAATAAAGGACAGTTATAAGAAGTAAAACTCCAGTTAACTAGCCCCTTCGTCTTGTTGTCTAATGCGTTGTCTGAACAGTTCTTTCTTTCATTCTACCTATCCAAACACGCATGGGTGAGTAAAAGCGCGAGTTAGCAATGGAACATTGATGCCATTCCGCTGCGCATGTCGACGAACCGTCCTTCCCGCTGCAGTTCTCGCAATTTGAAATTCCCTGAGTGACTGTCTTGGAAACGTACAACGTGAAAGTGCCACCAATTTCTGAGCATATATTTTTCGTTTCTAGGGAAGAGAGAATCCACAAGATATATTTAAAGGTGGAGCAGTGCTGGCCAAGCCAGATGGGCGCTGGCGGCAAGGCCGGGTTTGGTCATTTCAGGCGTAGGCATTGCCACTACTACGCCGCAAAAGATAATAAAAAATAATTCAACTGAGTACAAAATGCACACGCAGCAATGCACTCAGTTCTGAAACAGACAAAGTGCTTTGCGTTATAAGCCTGCACACACAGCATCAAGGTGTAATGGCTCCACAAATACGACACGAATTTTTCAGGGAAAGTCAAACAGCAATATACCTTATATGCAGCAGCCAACATCAATCGTCATCGTGAGCTACGTATTTCCTAATGCATTTCCCAAGAAACCACAATATCGAAGGTGTCTAGGGCAAAACAGTAAAATTGTTCAAGGAGCAGTTGCCTTTCATCATTTTGAAAAACTACAGCGTGATTTAGGCCCCTTACAAAGGAGGTGAGGCGAAGACTTCGGACCTAAAACAACTAGCACAGTTCAAGATGCGCGATGCCACGCATCAAATGCATCCAAGAACATAAATCGCGTAACAGTTGTCATGACGATTTACCGGGCCTCATGAAAACAACAAATTCAGTCCTTGCAAGCCTTCAGCAGCTCTAACACACACTCTTGTACAGTCGGGCTAGAGCAACACAGAAAAGAAGCTGCAAACGGTAGAAGCGGTAAGCAGCAATCAGAACCTAAGCGAAGTGTTCGTCCTGTCCATATCGTTTCTTTCCACATTTATTCCGCTCAAAGATACAACGAAACGAAATGCGTTTAACCTGCATGCGGCACTGCGCACAAACCGAACCAAAACATAGCTTGGCCATGAACGGCTTCGTCACGCATTCGTATAAGCATGATCGAGTGCAACGAACACCGAGATGACAAAAGAAAGCCTGAGAACAAGAAATGTACTGGCGGCGATACATTGCTGCCGTTGCACACCGCTAATGAAGCCTCGCTGATAATTATTAGAGAAGTGTCGCTGACAAACTTATTATGGGTATTGGGCCACCTTACCGCGCAAGAGCCGTTCTTCGACATGCCTTGAAGTTTGACCACCACACATATGCCACGGATGTGGCTTATTTCGCTTCATAAACGTAGATCAAACAGAGAAGCACGACCAGCGACGCAGAAAATAACGGCGGACGGCTCCCTCCTTTCCCGAGTGCACTTAGCAAGGCCGCCACCAGTGGCGCGTCCATCGGCACGCACTACGGGTATACACTGCAAAATACACGTCAGTGTTAAAGGCTAATTGCAGCTTTATTTCACTTTGACCAAATTGTTAATAAATCGGTAAACATCATCTTGAAGCAATCTTAGCAAAGCTGCAAGGCGGAGAGTTGCCTTATTATATTATTAGCACCTCAGCAGAGGAAGCACGCACTTCGTAGTTAGTTCCGTATGTCGCCAATCTCAGCACCTCGCCTCAGAGATTTTCAGCGCGCAGAGGGTGCCGCTATATCACATAGGTCATGTCGAGGAGCCGCGATGGGACCTTGGTTCTGAACGTTCTGGGTCCTGGGCCACACTCAGCGAGCGGTAATGGTGGCGTTTCTCTTTCACTTTCAGTGCCAAAGAACGTCCCTTTAGCCAGTTTTTGTAGTGGCACATCCACTCGTATTTCAAGCGTAAAATTTTCCACGGAGGCCGCTACATACCTACATTTTCTGGAACTACACAGTCTGTCTACACGATCCGCAGTTTCGTCACAGTTGGTATTCAATGGTAAAATACAACACAAAACACAACGTGTGTATAGCCGCCGTTATTTCTCGGCACTTACAAGAAAGGCTTGAGCGTTCTCAAGATTGTTGCGTGCAGAGAGCACGCCGTGCATGACGATCATCCAGGAGCAGAGGTAGGCGCCCAGCGAGAGCCTTCCCATTGCAGCAACGGTGCGGCAGCCAAGAACGTCGCGGACCAGTCCTGAATAAAGCGGATCCGCGTAAGCAGGCTTGAAATTGTAACTGGAAGAAGTTACAGTGTTCACAACAGAGATCGTATACGTACATACTGCCTCGGTGTACGGACAATATATATCAAGACATTCTTACGGGATGCTTCTTCATGAGCTCTGGGTATAATGCTATTTGGGCATTTTCTTGCAAGGCACAGAAAGAAAAACAGGGTCACATATTAACTTTAATCTCGGCCATATATACATTTGTACTATTGGAAAAAATTCAAGGGGAAAAAATTCAAAATTCAATGCATTGTCAGGTTGCCAGGTTCACCTGTATTTGTAAGAGTGACTTAATTTAGTCTCATGAACATACATTTGGGACTACTACAAGCTTAGAAACCGGCTACACAGCGATTACAGGGCGCCTTTTAATTTAATGACGCATGACATTCATCTCAATCAATTATTTTTTGTCCGCAGTTCAACTCATTATGATAGTATATTTAAGAGGAGATGAGGAATATTGCGTAACAGCAGTAGGCTGCCCAGGCTGCCCACACAGCCTGCCCCGCAAATCCCCAACCTCCCACCCGAGCAGTCCAAGGCAGTGCTGACCAGCTCGAAGCCTCGTTTCCATTTACCATTTAACGAGCTACCATTTTCTGTTTCGTGGCTCCTCGCGAGATTCTTATTCAGTTTATTCCTCAAATTACATTGTTATACTCAAAGTTTCAATTGCACATTCGCGAAATGCAGTGATTCTATATTTTCCGTTTCAAGGAGAACGGTAAGGCGAGTCGGTAAGCGAGTCGATGATGTCTGGAGTTCGTGCTTTAACCTATTGCTATTCGAAGCGTTTTATCGGAGGATGTATTCAACCCGCGTATAAATTTAGTGCGTGGTGGGAACGGTTCGCGATGCGTCGCATAGCATGCGTACCGGATTTCCACGTTGTGGCAGCCCACAGCACGTAGGCGATGGCCACGCACCAGACCAGCCGAAGGCCCACGATGAACAGCACCGAGGCCGCTGCCGTCGGGACGGCAACCCAGGATGTCCAGAGGCACGGATAGAGGGCGCCCCAAACCAGTGCGGTGGCCGATAGGAGCCAGAAGGCGCCACGCACACACTGCATCATGATATGTTTGTTCACATCATTCCCGGGCCGTGCAATTCTAAGGAAATTAGCGCAGATTTTAGGCAGAAATGAAAGTCGTCATCGCTCGAGCCTTTCTGCGCTGGCTGCCGTATCGATGAACAGTAAACGTGTGCAATTCGCTACCTTGCTCGAGGAACTCCATCAGTAAACCTGCTACATCTTCATAGACGTGCACAGGAAGGCGCAATACACTCAGGATTTCGCACGCGATTCACCAGCTTAATCGATATTGACGGTGAGCACGCAAACCAGGTACTGTACTCCGGAAGAATAACTTTAGAGGTTACGATCACTTAGGCGACACTTCGCGTGACTCGGCACCGGATGCGTCGAGAGAAGGATAAAACGTTCTATTTGCTCAGTGAATTATTGAGCCGTGGACCTCAGCCCGCGCACCTCTGTCAGTGCGCTTGATGGCGAATAATATGTACGCTGCCAAGTATACTTGCTGATGGAGTATAGTGGCCGCAACTCCAAAACCAGGCTTGGGACGTAGTGTTAGAGAGGTGGTAGAGGCTAACAGAGAAGATACAAAGTGACACGTTCTCAAAGATAGCTGTTAGGGTAGTCGGAGCAGTGAATGTGCACTGAGAGGGCAGTCGAAGATATGGCTGAAAGTGATATCTTCGGAATCCATTAGATCATTGAAAGCGGACAAATTCGATATGTCATTCTACACCTTACGGGAATTCGTTACGTTGCTTACAAGGGTTTAGCAAAAGCTGTATTCCCATATTACTAATTTCATTTAAATTCATGTGTAACATATCAATTTTGTCCGCTTTAGATGCACTATTAGATGCGATTCACAGAATTGCATAATCATTTTTCGCTGCTGACCTACAGAGTTGTAAAATTGATGGTGTCGTTTTATGAAATTTTGGATTTTTGCCAATTTTTAATAAACATTGTACAACCAAGTCGAAAATTAGAAACCAGCAGTCACTAGATTTTAAGTTTTTATTTTAAGTGCAACAAACCTCGACAAATTTGGTTCAGTGGTTGCCGAGAAAACGAATTCTTCTTTTACACGTATTTAGATAGGAGCACCCGAGCTAAAGCTTCCTCTTAAAAGGAAGCGTTAGCTCGGGTGCTGCTATCTAATTACATGTAAAAGGAGAATTCGTTAGGAAGCTTTAGCTCGAGTGCTCCTATCTAAATACATGTAAAAGGAGAATTCATTTTTCTCGGTAACCACTAAACCAAATTTGACGAGGTTTGTTGCATTTAAAAGAAAAACTTAAAATCTAGTGACTGTTGGTTTCGAATGTTTTAATTAGCTTGTCAATATTTTCTTAAAAATTGGCAAGAATCGAAAATTTTCAGAAAACTAAACTATCAAGTTTACAACTCCGTAACTCAACAACCAAAAATGATAATACAATTCTGTGAATTGCACCTAATAGTACATCTAAAGCGGAAAAGATTTATATGTTACATATGAATCTAGAAACATTTTCTAATATGGAAATACAGCTTTTGCAGAACCCCTGTAAACAACGTAACAAGCTCACGTAAGATATAAAATGACAGATATCTGTTCTTGATGCAGAGCTATGAATTTGTAAACTTCGTGCTTCTATTATTTTCCAATTCGAATATTTGAAAATATTTTTACAAGATTCAAGCCCTAAATCAAAATTCCGCTGCCAACAGTCACTAGAATTTACCTTCTCTTTCAAATGCAACAAATTTCATTAAAATCGGTCCAGGGGTTATCTCAGAAAAACGTTCTTGCGTTTTACACGTATTTGAATAGGTCGTATCGGAGTTGGGCCCGAGCAAAAGCTTCCTCTGAAGCACAACGGATAAAAGTAAGAGAGAAATAAACAAAGAATTCCTGAATTCTCAGACAATGCAGAATATTCATGCGCTTGTCTCCTGTCCACCCCCTTCCTCTCTTGTGCTGTGTTTGTTTTTAGGACGCAGCTCTTAAGCCCAGACCACACGTACGCTTGCGGACGCGCGCATGCTCGCGTTCGCGCGCCCACGCTTGCGCGGACGGTGCGGCATGGCTCGCACGCGCCGAACGGCGGCGTGGTCTCGGTATAGAGGCTATATAGTCTCGGGGAACAGCTCTTCCCTGTTATCGTGTGCTTGGGTTGCCTCGCGTCGGCGCGCCTGGCTACGCAACTACGGCGCGGAACGTTCAAATCTCAGTGCAGTAGATTTATATCATGTAAGAAAATGCTTATTCTTTCCTTTTTGTGCTGATCTAACAGCTATAAAATATATAACAATTACGTTTATAGATATAGAAGCATTTTGAAACACTGTCAATAACAAAGTACGAAGCGCCGTCTGCCAAGACGTCTGTGAGTGAGCCCAGTGAGCGCGCGCTGTCGCGCGTCTTTGTGGATGCCAACCACCATTCCTCGCGAGACGCGGCATGCGCTAGGCGCGCGGACGTGAGCTCGCGCGCGTCTGCAAGGGTTCGTGTGGTCTCGGCTTTAGGCGCCTGTTCCTGCGTTGAGTGTCGGCGTCCCTCGGCGTAACTGAGCGATCGACATAGCGGAGGAGTAAGAGCGAATGCGGAGCGCAGCGGAGAATCAAAGACTGCGATAGCGAAGACAGCGTGAGGAGGAAAGCGGAGGGGCTATGGCAAAACGTGAGAAGAAAAACGTAGTGCCGCACAAGACTTGTTCTGCGGCGACCATCACTACGAGATGGCGCCATAGTAGCGCGAGTCTTATGTTCACCGATGATGCCATTGATAAGGCACGCGGCGAGCGCATCCACCGATAGAAGCAAAGCGCTGCGTGAGCGGAGGTCTGTCTGCGGCGGCTGCTTCAAATCGCGCCCACGCGTCACCCAACGCTCTCTCTCGCGATCTCCCGATTAGCAAGGCGGTCGCGCCACACTTCGCTCCGTTTGCAACGTGCTGTACGAGGCAGATTGTCCGCGCCAGCCAATATATCGCGAAATGAAAACACCTATAGAGCTGCTCTCAAATTTCGCAGTAGGAAGTATGATAATCATCGGCGAACTTTTTGCCCTCATTAATTATAGCAACTATGCGCGTGGCCTGGATCTCTGTACTTTTTTCTGAACCTTACAGTGCGAACGTCGAAATGTGCAATAGTGAA
Source organism: Dermacentor variabilis (assembly GCF_050947875.1). Lineage (NCBI taxonomy): Eukaryota > Metazoa > Arthropoda > Arachnida > Ixodida > Ixodidae > Dermacentor > Dermacentor variabilis. Next base: position 131,255,460 of record NC_134570.1, on the reverse strand, counting down.
TTTCGTACCGTGAAAATCTGGTATAACGAAATTCAGCGCTTACGCATTTCTCTCGCGTACAAAGCGGTACCTTTCTTCGCTGGTGCACAACTTTTCTGAAAAAAAAAAAAGAAAGACTGAGCCACTGAGCGTATGAGCGAGCCAACCTGCCGGGACGTCCACTTGGCTTCCTGCCGAATCTTTTTTATAGAACATTCTGCAGGAGGCCAACTTTCTTCATTACGTTTCACAGCTTTCTAGTATTTCCCCAAAATACCGGCCACTGCGCACTCAACATAATGAGTGAAGAACAGCTGCAACAAAGGAAAAACATTATGCGGAAGTAGAGAAGTGCGGCACCTGCCTCTAATTTTTTTTTCATGTGAATCGCGTCAAATAAGAAACAAAGGTAGGGCAAATTGGCTGGTAGGCCCAGAACGCCTGCAGTGCACTGGATACAAGTTTGCTTACTAGGGAAATTGAAGGGAAACATAACAACCTGCTTCGTTACAACGTGCGATACACGTTACAACGTGCACTAGGAGATCGGCATCGTAGCAAAACCGAAGGTATGCGCGCTGAAGAACCTATCATTTCGTTTTGTACGGCTACAACGGTTTGCTACCAAAGTTTTACCATTCGTTTATGTTCGTTTAAGTTTGTTTTATGGGTACAGCGGTCTCGCATTTCGGCGAGTGCACTCGGTGAAGTGCCGCTTCTCAGATCATGCTCACTCCCTTGAGTCAAGGCACTGAATATGACCTCAGAATCCATAATTCGCTTGCTGATAAAAATAAGTACAATGTTTTAACGCGAGAGCGTTAAGGGTCCCGCGTCGGTGTCGGCGAAGTTGTCCGTATGAGAAAAACGATAGGGAAACACGCATCCCGATCCAAGCAGGCTCTACGCGTGGCGGATAGGCGTTAATGAACTAATTAAATTTCTCAAAATGCGTCTGAAAATTCGTAAAGTACGACTTACCCGAAACCTTTACACATGATTCTGTTGACTCGTAATTTTGAAATACACGAAAAAATAATTCTGCTACGGGGGAACTCCACCCAAAACCCTTCTAACTGCCGTTTGGGGTCTGTCTTAATAGAAGCGGCCCGCCGCAGAAGGCTCGCCTTTGTGCATAGCGCTCGACGCCAGCTTTTCAAGGAAAACATTACGGTTACACAAGCTGCAGTTGCGAGGAAGCGTAAGAAGCAATCAGGCATCCTTGAATGATATTGTGTTACACTCTTAAAGGGGAAGCTTGAGCGCGCCCGAAGTTTTTTATCGTTGCTTTGCTTCGAAAATATTTTGCATGCGAACGAAAGCCGTTATGAACCTTTACGAATCATTAGTTTTTTCGTTCCGGAACACAACCGGAGCGGAACGTTTTTCAGTGGAACGAAATAAAACCAAAACGAAAGACATTTCGTTCGGACACCCTGGTTCACTGAGCGTGTACGTGACTTGCGCCAGATCGCGTTTTTCGAAATATACGCTGTCGTCTCGCTTATAGCAGCATGCCTAATCATTTATTCACAGTTGCTTCTTGTGCGCTTTGTAGCTGTTAAACAAAAGGAGGGGCACAGGCGACGACCCCCCCCCCCCCCCCGTCTCACCTTAGAAATGCTCACTCTGCACACCCTGGTTATCCAGTTGTTGAAGAGGACGCCGATGATGAATGCAGGAGCGTGTAGGAATGGCAGGTACACAACTTCGCTAAGCGTCCTCACGTATTCCCTGGAACATGCAAGAGAGCAAGAAAACGCCAAGCAAGGTCAGGCACTGCATACGCGGCGCGTTAGCGATGCTATTCTCGTGCGGCACGTCGACGATCACGTTGGCATTTATTGCGATAGTACACGCGGTCCGGCGCTGATAGACAGAAGGTTATAGAGAAACAGTTTAAGGACGTTAGACTGCCGCCCACTCGTGATTAGAAAAATGTTAACTACGTAACAAACCGATTATGCACAGAGCGGAGCCGCTATATGAGACAGTGATTAGGTATAAAGAATGTGATAAGATGGTACACGATCACGTGGCGATACGGCGATTCTCGCTGCACACAATCAGTACGGGATCAGAGTGCACATGGCACGGATTAGAGAATTATATGCCTAAATATACATATTTTTTTAATTTACGAGGCATGATAGTTTGTTGCAAGAACTCGCCGTGATTTTGTAGCTGCTTTTGAGTTGCGCTGCTAAGCACGAGGTCGCGGGATCAAATCCCGGCTGCGACGAGGGCAGAAAGCGAAAGCGCTCGTGCACCGTGCATAGGGTGCACGTTAAGGAACCCCAGATTGTAGAAATTGATCCGGAGTCCCCCACTACGGCGCGCCTCAAAATCCGATCGCGGTTTGGGCACGTAAACCCCAATAACTTAATTAGATAATTCTCATTCTAATAGGAAAGGGGAACTAAGCAAAATCTGCCTCCATTCCTCCCGGTCAAAGTGGATGCACAGCGAAGCTGTTGCCGACGTTAGGCAAGCACCGCCACCACAAGCAACGAACGCGTACGTGACGCGCGCACGCATGTGTATGGAGATGCAGCATGCTTCAACATTCTTAGGGGTCCTCTGGCTAGTTATTGAACTAAGTGAATTTTTCAAAGAAAAATGCGTCAGAAAATTAAGAAAGTACGACTTGCACACAACCTGCAGACATATAGCATTGGACTGTAATTATAACATACGAGAAAACATAATTCTGTCACACGGAAACTCAAGTGTAAACCCCATGCAAGCGATCTTAATTCTTTTTTTTTTTTTTTTTTGCGCGTGACAGCTACAAACGACGCGATAGAGCTGGCTGTCGCGTTCGCTCGTCGCCTACAAGTCGTACCCCCCCCGGTGCGATCGATGACTTCGAGCGAGATCTTCCCAGTGTTGCCGGTATGAGGGTAGCAATATAGGCGCCGAAACTAGCGTGACTCGTGCTTTATTAACTTAGGTTGACGTGTTTTACTGTGAAAAGCAGAACAAAATATTTCTGAAGGTCTTCCAGTATAGGTTCTTATCCTTGCACTATAGGAATTCAATCGTTTGATCGTTCCGTGCCACAATCGGTAGTAGTTGAGTGATGTACATCCGTTCCGGTTTCGCGCTATTGGCTAGTCGCTCGTAGCACTTCCGGGCGACGGGCGGCGAATTCTAGATTTGCAGAACCGAGCGCTCGGGCGACAAGGCCGAGCGATCTGTTCAAACGAAGGCCCGATCCGTCGCTCGAAGCCGTCGCTTATCGCTGTCGCGCACAATATCGCGGTCATGGGGTTTAGCTGGTTTAGCCTTCAAACACATGGCCTTCCAACTGCCCCTTCTTTTTGTGTGAGCACCGTGCACGCGCACACGAAAAATCCCGACCAACTATCCTCCATCTCACAAGCTGGTTGCATCACTGCCGTAGGTACGAGGCATACACGCGGAATATCATTGCGCGCGGTTATGTTGTTCTAGGCGCAAGTGGCTCATTATTGGCTACAAAAGCGAGTTTTTATTTTTGCTCGCTGCGTGATACGGTACAGTGATACGTGACATGTTAGGGCCTTTGCGCATGCACGTCGTATACCGAGAATTACTGTGGCAGTTACCGCCGGTAACCGTAATAACCACAGTATGGAAAGCAGACGCTGAGCAGAAGACGCGACGCGGATGAACGCATCTCGAAGGACATTCGGTCTTTCTATTGGCTAATGTATCGTGTGGATTTCGCGTAAGATTTCCACAGTGCTGCAACTAGCTTGTGAGATAGAGTATGGAGACTAACAACTTCGCCCTAAAAAGACCTTGCAAGTCAAAGGAATCAATATCAATCGCATTGCACTCATTTTTAAACCACACTGTCTAGCTGACTAATCAAAGTATTGCAACGTTTCTTCCATTCATTTTAGCATATATTCACATTATGTCATTAAAATTCATCCGCTTATGACGATGCTTTCTCTCAATGTATGTATGTGCAACGAATCCGTGGATCAGCGGCCATCGAATATAAAGTATACTGGCTGACCGTTTAAGGCGTAGTAGCTTATTGTATCACTTCAGGTCAATGGATACTGAAGACAACGTCGTGGTTTGTTGCGTGGCAGACGCCGCGTCGCGTCGGAAAGCATGTCCTGTAAATTTCGGAAAGTGTGATCGATGCGGAAGCCAAGCGATCCGGCACATACTGCAGCGTGTGCGACAACGTTCATGTCAAAAGGAAGCGCGAATGCACTCTGGTCCAAGAGACTTCGTTCACTTCCGTGCCACAGGACGTATAACGCGGCACACAAAGCTGCTTGATTTCGCGGTCACTTCTGTGATTTTATAGGCCACAAAAGGCCACAGCGTCAACTCAGCGTTTTTCTTGTGCCTTTCAGCGGTACCCTTCGCCTTCACATAGCCGACTCAACATCTCTAACGATTTCTTTCGTCAAGCTGTGTGCCACGACTTTATTTACCCCCTAAAGATGACGAGCTGAGACGATACCTGTTGTGGATGGCCACGGGAGGCTGGTATCCTCTGACGACCACTGCGGCAGACACTGCTGCAAGTGCGGCGATGCCGATGAAAGCGAGAAAGATGCACGATGTTCTCTTGAACCTGCGAAGTCACGTAGTAGTAGGAAACGTTAACTTGTTTGTTACGAGCTGGACAGGTGTAGGGTTAGTTTATGCCTAAGCTCGTTGCAGCGCTAGCGCTCAACAACGTAAATGTGTTTAAGGTGCAAGTCAGCACGACTGCTTTAGGAATAATTTAGGATAAGCTTGTCACAAGCAAAATTTTTCACATACTTGAACTTGCGTCCTTGCAGGAGTAAACTCCTTCTAAAGATGCTTTCATTCAATTTCTATATTAGGTTTATTGTAGCAATTGACACACGCGATTAGTTCTCGTTGAACAGCCTGCATGCAGTGGCCAGACGAGCTAAAAAAAATTGTGATAACTGCATACTATAGCTCAAACGAGAGAAAAAAACAGCATGAATAGAATTTTGCGAGCGCGTAAAAAATACTCCTAAAGTCAGCAGGCTAGAAAACGTTTACGGCCCGTCTAAAATTTGCCCTGTCGAATGAACAAATCTACTGCCATTTTTTTTTGTTTACATTCCGCGTTGCAGAAGCAGAAGGTATAAAATTCATCGTGCAGAACCTACCTTGCACTTAGCTAGCATGTTACTATCGAGCAGTAATAAGACGCGACCACAAGGAAATTTACTAGAAAGCGCATTTATTTTGTTGAATTTCACACTGTCTGCCCGACACGGTGTAATTACTAGGTTCACAGTTCTTTCGGTGTAGCGAATTTGCAGATTTCCCATGAGTCGTAGCTTCAAGTAAGTATACGTAAGATGTATTCTATACCCCGCGTATTGCTGTTCCTAGTACGTTCTGCCCAAAATAGTACATGTAGTGTTCCTAATTTCACTTGAGCTAGCTCACGTATCTGGTTTCTGGATGTTTAAAATAAAATTTTAAGTTGACCGGCGTTCTTGTTTAAATAACTCCTAAAGAGGCTCATGCGCCTTACTTCTGCTTTTTTAAACAAATCTTCCCAAGATTGCATTTGTTGGATCGAAATGTTCAAGAAAACGCTTTGAACGGCTGTTTGCCTGGTTTTGGGGGCCTTCAAGTCGGCACCAGCTCACTTCTCTGAGGGTAAGACGCGAACACAATAGCGATTTCCTTTTTCTGGATGAATCGGCGATTCAAAGATTCCAAGGGTTGTGTTGCGATATGGCTGGAAATTTTGGCAAATAAAAGGAACTCTGGGGTTTTACGGGCGAAAACCGGGATTTCATCATTCGGAACGCTGTAGTGGGGGACTGCAGATTTATTTTGACCACCAGAGGATCTTTAATGTGCCCACAATGCACGAGACACGGGCGTTTTTGCAATTTACCCCAATCGAAAAGCGACCTCCGCAGCCGGGATTGGACACCGCGATGTCGTGCTTAGCAGCGCAACACCATAGCCGCTAAGCCACCGCAGAAGGGTTTTTGAGATGTACCAGCAAACTATTTATTCCTATCTTGATAGAATAAAGATGCAGCTCACTATTTGGAAAGCTTAAATGCAGCTCAAGCACACAACATTAGTTGAGGGAAGTGACCGCAAAGGTGAGTAATCATGAAGCACATAATCTTCGCAGATGCCTTTCCTTGCTTTCGCATGCCTTCAGAAAAGGCAAGAAAATTGCGCAAGAACGCAGGCAAGCGCACATGTCAAGGTTGAAGTCTAGCTCATTGCTGACTTACGTGAGATCGGCGCAAGAAATAGTCGCTCATTATTCGTTTTGATTTGCGCATATTTCCTTAAATTTGCTCGAGCTTGCCAGTTACTGACCAATATTGAAGAAGGTTCTGCGAAAGAACGTTCGCATAGTTTGCACAGTGACGTGAAAACTACAAACGACTCGTGTCGATAGCCAGACTGTTTTACTCAAGCTATACAGAAAAGAAAGAAAATTTGGCAGACCCTATCTCAGAATGACTGTCGATGGTGATGTGTTTAACATTGAATTGACATAGCGTCCCAGCATATTGCCACTGTCGGAATGAGTTGTGTATTAGAAGTCTACTGCAGCCGGACTCCTCTTTCGCGCTTCCCTAAGGACATTCAGTGCTAGAGCTGCCACCGTGAAGTCTGAGCATGGCCTCCGAACTGTATGGCCGGCAGGTGCGAGCGAAGGCTTCGAAACTCGTGATCCAGATAGCAGGCTCCCCTCGCGCTTCTTTCTGGACACGCTGCGCCATCTAGCGGCGCTGCCGAGAAATAAGCGCGACAAGTTCGCTGTTATCTGTATTTGATCAATAACCAGACGACAACAATTATATCCAGGCAGATCGCGCGCAATAGACGCGGTAGAAGCTGCCAACTTTTATATTGCGCTGTTTGACCAAACATATTATGCTGCCTTGCTAGATCTGTTAGGTGCACCTTTGCATATTGACACGCGCTAGTTCTTATCGGATTTTGGTGGCCATTTTGAATTAGGTAACGATTGTTGCAAAGATGTCGTTTGGCGTGAGGCATTCGCACATGCGCCGAAACTGTCCAGAAATTCGTTGCCCATTCTACATCGAATCGATTCAAATAAGATTGTGTGCGTAACACGAATGATGGCGCACACTCTCAAACGCACTGGAATGTACGAATCACGTATACATAGCCAACGCAATTTACCCGAAGGTAAGATTTTGACAACCGCCGACTATGCTCGCTGCACTTTTGGCACTTGTTTTTGTGGCATAGATTCGCAACATGAAGTCATATGGGCGTCACACGGCCGAGTTTCGATCGCGATTGACTCCTTTGCTCGAACTGCAGAAATACAGGTGTTGCATCGCAGCAGGTACGCAACATCAGTTCAAAAACAACAACGCAGGTTCAACATCAACAAAACACAACATCAGCAGGTTCAAAAAAAAAAACATACGATCCCGCTTCACTAACAGCCGTAGAGTTGCAAACATTCACCCACCATGTGAATGATGGATAGTGCGTGGGTTTGTCTGACCTTCTTCCCTAGGGCTTGATATGTTATCTTGATATATATGCAGCTTCGTTTATAGCGCTTTATCTAGGCCTAAATTGGCCTAAACTTGAAAGCAATTTATACTTCTTTAATGCAGAGGGCAATAAGACTCTGAAAGCATGCGTAATATCGCTGATAATTGCTGTGACTTTGCTTGTCCATGCGCCCGCGGCGTAAAGGTTTCAGTGGAGACTGTGTGGTGTGCAATTCAATGAATCTGATTTCAAAATAGATTGTACTGGCTGTGGACATACGTATCACACGGGAATGTGTGCAGGGACTTCTGATGCTACAATTAATGCTAAGGGGAAGCAGTCCCGTAGTGCGTGGCGCTGTACAACTTGCAGACGTTCAAAGGGTCGTGCTCCTCCACCCGACAAAGCTGATAATGACTCAGATGCGCAGGGTGTTCGAACAATGTTGGTACCCATAAACGAAAAACTGAAATACCTCCTTCCCCTAAAACATACGGTTGAAAGCGTTGAAGACGCGGTCTAGTTCATGAGTGAGCAATACGACGAGCTCTTAACGAGAATAGAAAAGAATGAACGTGAAGTAAAAGAACTAAAGCACAGAATAGAAAGGGTTGATGCCAAAGACAGTGAAATGATGCAGCTGAAAACGGAAGTGGATGATTTGGAATGAAGAAGTAGAAAGCTTAACCTTGAATTTCATGGAATTAAGTCGGTGCAGAATGAAAATTTGCTTGTTGAAATGAATAAGATGACTGTGCTAAACAACTTGCCGCAGCTTCTGGAAAATGATATAGTGGCCACCCATCGCCTGCCTTCAAAGGCAGATAGGACACCCGGTATAATCTGCCGTTTCGCCAATCAGGCTATCAGGGATAAATGGCGGCAAAGCAGGAGAAAACTGTCAAGTGAAAATGACAGTGTTTTTTTTTTTTTGTCGGAGAACTTAACTAAAAGAACACGCGCCTTGTTGTTCGAAACTAAGCTCTGGGCCAAAACTAACAAGTACAAGTACATATGGCACAACAACAACAAAGTTCTCGTGCGGATAACAGACGGGGCAAACGCGGTAGTCATTTCTAATTCTAGCGACAGCGAAAAACTTAGTAAGATAATCAGCTGAACTGAAACACTGCTATGGCAACTGTACCCAGTACGCCTTATGTATTACCACACACTTTACTAGTAATTTAGAGCCAACATTTCGCAAGTCTTTCAAATGTTTGCACCTAAACATGCATTCTTTTGCTAACAAGGAAAATGACCTACAACTTTTTATTGAACTAACGAAAGAATCATTTGACGTTATTATGCTGACGGAAACACGGTGTACTGATGACGTGAATATTTTCCGGCTTCCATTATATAATACTTTCTATCTGAATCGACAAACCGGTCGTGGGGCTGGGGTGTGCATTTTAACTAGAAAACCATTAGAGTGTGAAATATTGAATGAGGCTTCGATGGAAACTCAGGATTATGAGTTATTGACTGTAAAACTTCATAACACAGTGTTATTTGTTTGTTGTCGCCCTCCAAGAGGTTCTGGTACACATTTTGTTGAATACTTGAATATTTTTCTTGCGTTCATTAATGACATGAAATTAGACATAATTTTTGGTTGGAACATCAACATTAACATAATGAAAAATGATTCACCTGAACTCAGGTTTAAAACGCTTTAAAATGCAATGCATGCTGGAATACTATGAAACTGCCCACCAGAGTGACCAAGAATACGTCATTTCCACTCGACGTACTTATTACAAATATAAATCCAGATTCAGTTAAAGCTGGCGTATTCGTGTCGGGTTTCAGCGACCATATACCAATATTTCTATGTTACAAGGGTCATCTACAGAATAAGGAATCACAGTCGACACACCTTATTTAACCAATAACTGAACAAAATCTTTGTATGTTTCGTACCAATATCCTGCAGGCAACCTGAAATACTGTATCTGAATCTAAAGATGCAAATGACGCTTATGAACCTTTTTTTAGTCTCTTAAAACCAATATACGACGCTTGTTTCCTATTGAAGTGCGTAAAACAGAAAAATAAAATACGTAAGCCATGGATTACCCCTGAGCTATCTGTTCGAATACACAAGATGAATATGCTGAATTCATAAAGAACAAAGATCTATAACGTTTCCGCCGTTTTAAGAAAATTCGTAATCGTCTAGATAAAGACATAAAAAACGCGAGGCGCGAGCATTGTTTCAATGCCTTTAGTTCTTCGAATTCATCTTCGGATGTTACGTGGGAAAACCTGCAATATCTGCTAAATTACAATGTTCCTGCTGAACAGATGCAGTTTGAAAATAAATGGTACTTAGGTAAAGCACAAAGCACTTGCAGACGCTTTAACAAACATTTTGTTGACACTGGAGCATGCTGCGCACCGATCAATGATCTTAAATACATTTCTCAAAATTCCAGTTCTATATTTTGTTATCCAGTACACGAGGGGGAATAACTACTACAATTCTCAGCCTAAATAACAGTAGTGCCAGGGATATTGACGGCCTTCAAATTAAATCTATAAAATACGCTGCTGATCTTATATCTCAGTGCATTACTCATGTCTTTAACCTCTGTTTAAACGTAGGTACATTTCCTCATATGATGCAGATAGCGCGTGTCATTGCACTTTTTAAGAAAGGTGATAAGAACAATTTGGGAAATTACCGGCCATTATCAATACTTCCTGTGTTTTCAAAGATTTTCGAAAAAATTATATTAAGGCGGCTAACTGAATTTGAGCAAAAACATTATCTGCTAACTGACAGTCAGTATGGTTTCCGTAAGGGGATGGGCACTCAACTCGCTTTGCTAGCACAAAAAGAACACCTACTACAGCATTTAGAGGAAGGCAAACTTGTTCTGGGCATCTTCATTGACCTATCAAAGGCATTTGATTGCATTAATCACAGTCTTCTAATTCAAAAACTTGAACGCTATGGCTTTCGTGGCAATGTCGGTTCTCTTATACGTTGTTATCTAGAATACCGCCAACAAATAGTTGTCATAAATGACTATCACTCAGATCCAATACCTATCTCCTCAGGCGTCCCACAGGGTAGCATTGTAGGGCCTTTTTTATTGAACATGTATGTGAATGACATTGTTAAAATTAATGAAAGTGTGAAATTTATCATGTACGCTGACGACACCAGCATATGGATAGGTGGTAACGATATTGATGACCTTCTCGACGACGCTAATTTCACGTTAGCAAAATTAGATGAATGGACACGTAGGAATAGCTTCCTGATAAATAGGAATAAAACGAAAACTAATATTTCGAGCTAAAAACAAACATATATCAATCAGCAAACTCATCTCAATAAATGGAACAACTATTGAGATCTCTTCCAGTATTAAAACATTAGGTGTCACTTTTCAAGAAGATATGTCATGGATGCTCATGTGGTTAGCGTGGCAAATTAACTTGCGTAAGTAATAGGTTTAACATGTAGAATTCGCCATATACTTCCACCGCAAACTATGATGTTAATCTATGATTCATTGTTTTCCAGCAGAATAAACTACTGCCAACTAATATGGTCTGACACAACACAGGGAAACTTAAACAGGCTTCATAGGTTGCAGAAAGAGTTCCTTATAATTGTTGAGCGCTTGCCTTATCACTCGCACACACAGCATCTTTTTGACAAGTACAACGTAATCCTAGTTGCCAAATTGTTCGACTACATCTTAGGCAAAGAACTTAAAAACGAAAAAATAAACAATAACTCCTTTTTACAACGTTTAGCTAACCTACAGGAAAACACTTCTGCCCTCCTGACACGTAATACTATGCCCTGGAAAGTGAGAACTTATCAGACAACGTATGGTCTAAAGACACTACAGAACAAATTACCCAGTTTACTTAATAGATTAAATAATGAACGCGTTAAACTTGAAGATATAACATTCAAAGAACTTCGACAGCATTTTAACAATTCTAGGCAGTTACTTTCTTAACTTTTCGTTTCTGCAAACCAAGTTTTTCTTTGCCCCGTTATCCCTAGCAGTGTACATGTTGAGGGAATGGTTCCGTTTTTCATCTTTCAATTTACAATGTGTGCTTTATCTGTTTTGCTTCTCTTTACCATCATTGTGTATGTATTACTGTTATTTCTTGCGGATAAGTGAAACTGCATTTAAGTTATTTCTTTTGTTACTACTCCGTCGTTGACTGTCATGTTTTATTGTATGAGTGAACTTGAAATTTGTATTTCTATTTTGCCTTATTTTTTGTCTACGTTACATTGTACGCTCGGAATGTGTAATTTCAAATGCGACCATTATATGCCTTTTTTGTCGTTATGTAACTGCCCCGTGTATGGGGGGCCTACGGCTCTGTCAAGCTGTCATTCATGACAGCTTTTACAGCAGGTCCCCGTGTTGTGTATTTTTAACACAAATAAATACATTATTATTATTATTATTATTATTATTATTATTATCATTATTATTATTATTATTATTATTATTATTATTATTATTATTATTATTATTATTATTATTATTATATCTGGCTTTTGTGCTTGGGTTCCCGTGTTCGAATACAGCCGTCAGACAATTTTAGTAGTGTTTACTTTATTCATTATAACGCAGTACTTTGCTAAATAAAAATCGTCACTTTGTAAAGTCACGAAGCCATTTTAGGCCAGAAAGACGAAATCTAGGCAAATCTATGTGCTGCACATCATTTTCATGCTAGCTGAATTGCCCTGCTTCGAGCTCCCGTAGACGCTAGCGCCACAGTCCCTTTCAGGTATTGTATGAAACTCTGCGCAGCCAGCTGGTCGCAGTGCGAGATGGTGGTGCGGCCAGTTCTAGTGTCAGCGGCGCAGCCGTGAAGCTGGCTGTCCTGCAAGAAAATGCTTTTTTGCGTAGGTCGCTACGTTCGGCCAATAGGTGCGCGAGCGGTGAATTCAATAGGACGCGCAAATGCGGCTCACTAGAAGGAACCTACGAAGAGTAATCCTACGAAAGAAACGCAGGAGAGGATCCCGGTTGCCGCACGACGTGCTTCTCTCCGTTTGCACGCACCGGGTGAGTCGTGCATTTCGGAGGTCGCGCGCAGGCTTCGCGGCGGCGGCGCCAGATGGCGCAGAGTGCTCTTAGGGAAGTGCAAAAGAGGAGCCCCGTTGCAGTACAGGCCTCAAACATAACTAGTTTCGACGGTGGCAATGCGTTGTGTCGCTATATTGATTGAAAGGCTAACGCGTTATCGTCGACAGTCATCGTAAGATCGGTGCTGCCGCAATCATTTTTTTTTTACTTTACAGCCTACGCGTAGAGGGCGGAATTAAGTGGTACAACCAACCTGCGCCTGTGTGGGCAATATAATCCACAGAAGAAAATTCGACGTAGCACGGCTGGGCAGAAGGGATTACATTTTTTTTTTATTGCGCCATGGTCTTTACACATTGTTCCCGGTTGTACATAAAGCAAGTGCAGCGTACAAAATAAATTCTAAATGAAGCCTGACCAGTGTGTAGTGGTCGAACAGCGCATTCAAGGTAAGCAGATCATTTCGGACCATTGTCCTTTCGATAAATAGTGCGAAACTAAATAGGACTTGCCGATAAATAGTGCAAAACTAAATAGATATTGTATGCAGGTTTTACATTGTTGACCAAAAAACTGGCGAAATATGCCACACGCTTTTGTAATCTACAAGCATAATGTTAAGTGCACGAAGCTCTCCAGGGTGTGTTTGCCACACCTATTGTTTTAGAATTGAATACGTTAGTGCCTGTGCCATGCTTTCTTGAACAATGCCGGCACTGCCATTCTTTGATTACAGATCTCGGCGTGAAACTTTAGAGCCGAGTGTCTCACCTTCTTATGAGAACGACGATTCCGGAGAGGGCGACGAATATCTGCATCTCGCACGATATGTACCACAGAGGATTGTAGCACTGCCACCATGGGGAAAGAGAGAATAAAGCGCCACACGTAAACGTCGAGCCGCAAAGATGAAAAAAGTAAAGCAGCCACTGGCAAAATAATACACTACAGTCACTTAAACAAAGCCACGATATTCGACAGCAGCATATTTGACACACACACACGCACACGCACACAAGAAGAAAGCCCATGGAGCATCAAATGTCATGTAAGCGCACTTTCCTGCATTGAGTTCAAAAGTATAATAGCAGCAGTAATTGGCTGTTCTATTATACTACTGGTGGGGAGGAAGTTGAGCAAAATTTCTCCTGATGGCACCGTAAGTCTGCCGCTACAACTGGAGGCGATCGCAGGAGCGCGTCGCGATTTGGATCAAGTTGCCTGTGATTTTTCACGTTCTCACAAATGGCGTCACTGCATGTCCGTCTCCCCATATGATTTGAAAAGTGCTCGTATAATTTTAATAATGGTGAGACATTGATATCGCTATGTCTAACAAATGTTGTGTTCGCAATTGTCGGAAATGTTACCAGGATACAATGTGCTCGTGGTCAGCTTTCCTGAGGATAATCATCTGTGCGAAAAGTGGCCGCGCTCTATCTACTGCGAGAATATTTCACTCCTTCTCACTACCCCAATGGGAGTAATGCTAAATACTTCTTAATCAGGGCTAGCCTACGCGCTTTTTGGTATTGTTTTGTTCGGAGAGCATTTAATCGGTGCCTGAGTATGACCTCTAGCGAAAGTATTATCGTGTGTCGAGCAGAAGTCTCTTACGTACAGGTAATATCCTTTGTAGGTTGGCGAGCATCACTTCGCACTCGGGGAGATCACTCAGGAGACGTCTCACATCGCAACATTATCAAGCGAGCAAGTGTCTTGCATCACACAAGCAAGGTAACGATTCGCTGCAACATAGTGGCGACTGAGGAGGCGCTCTCGAAGGTCAAAGCCATCATACCGGTCTTGGCCTACGTGGCGGGATACGTCTACTACGCTTCTTTGAAGAAGCTCAAACGCAAATAAAAGCAGAGAGGCACTGACAGTGAACAAAGAAATAAGCGTCGCCATTGCTGAAAGGCACTATGATTTCATCAGAGTGCTGGACTGATGTGGGCTAGTACACCCAACGATGTCTGTCACCAGTGCTGTAGCTATAACTACGCTGTTGTTGACGAGCGATCAAAGATAGAAAATCTACCCATTCAACATCCGATAGTGCCAGATATGACCTTAGAGCTCCTAACCAGCGATGATTCATATGATTTTGACGCCTGTGATAATTGGCGCACAAGTGAAATGGTTCTCAAAAATGGGCTGTGACGCCATATGCATGTACTGCTGAAAACTGTTCTTCCCGAATGAAATAAATAAATGTGGATGCCGCTGCTAAATCTAAGAAAGATTTAAGCGTTGAAAAGGTGCACCAGTGTTAATACCGAAGAATGTAAGCAATAAAAAATCGCTGTTTGCCCGACATGCGAAGCCTCGATTTCGATAGCAAATTAGTAGGCAGTTATACGAAGCAAGTAAGGATACTAGCTTGATAGGCCGCATAAACTTGGAAACATTCGCTTAGTAGTTGAATTAACAAGCATGGTGTCAGCGCGCGCATGCAAACATGTACACAGCACACTCGATGACCGCGGACACTCGCTGTGAAAACGCTGGCGTGAGCAAGCATAGCAGCTGCAGCGAGCGAAGTGACCTTCGTGCTGTCTATCGCTTCAACGGAAACAGCGGCGAGAAAACAGCACGCACAAAGGTATAAGCCGCCTGCAGATTACATTCAAGATACGGCGCGTGTGACCTCACCCCGCCGCGCAAAGTATGCAGTTGCTGGCGGAGTAAAAGTTGTCCCCTCTCCTACCTCCCGCACTGCCTCCCCACTTTCCTCCGTTTCGCGCGCGATATTCGGCCGCGATCGTCAGTTCCTCTTGCGCCGGCCGCAAAATACGCAATCGCTGCCGGAGCCCAACGCCGCCTCCCCCTCTCGCTCGCTGACGATGACGATGCTGTCACGACAAGTGTATGACGAAAACGCATGGTGGCAACTGTATCACGAAGAACGTTTGACGACGAAGGCTTGACGACAACGTTTTGACGACGACCGAATAATGAAACTGCAATCACGATGAAACGACCACGACGGCAAGATGACGAGGGTATGACAAGTGTATGACGACTATCCGACGACAAAGTAATGACGACGATGACATGACAACGGGGCATAATCACTATCGGATGACGATGGCTTGATTACGATGGAAAGACGAAGAACTAATGACGTCGTTAAAGGACGAACGCGGTATGACGATGATGGCATGATGACTATGGGATGACGTTTTTGAAGTGATGACGTTTGTAAGACGACAGATTGACGACGACGGCATGAGGGCAATCTTGTGACGTTGAATGAGTGATCACGATGACGTGGCGGCGAGGGCATAACGAGAGTCAGATGACTAAGTTGCAATGACGATGATAAAAAGGCCCCGACGGCCTCACGACAACGATATGACAACGAACGCATGACAACCAGTGTATGACAAGCATGGCACACGAACCGTATGGGGACAATAGGATGACGACGAGGATATGATGATGGCTTGACGACGACTCTGTGACGAAGACCGTATGATTATGACGCCATGACGAACACGTCATGATGGCGATGGCCTAACGATAATCGGATGACAAAGCTCGAGTGACGTCGACGGAATGACTACGGTGGCCTCACGACAAAGGTACACGCATGTACAACGACTGTATGACGACGATGACATGACGAGTGTCGGATGACGAAGCTGGAGTGACGACGATGCAATGACCACGATGGCATCATTACCCGCGAGCACATACCTAGTAACCCAAGCTATTAGTAAACTTGGGACACTGGGTTGGCGTAAAAGGCATGACAACAACGACACAAGAGTCGGGTGACGAGGCTGGTGTGAAGCCACTCGAGTGACGGCGGCGACATAAGAATGACGGCATGACAACTTACGCATGACAATTAGTCTATGACGAGGATTGCGTGACGACGACAACGTCCGGTGAAGAGCGCATGACGAAGCTGGATTGCCGACGATGCAACGACCACGATGGCATCACTACCACGAGCACATACCTAGAGCCTGAGCTAGCGGGCTACTTGAACCACTTGGTTGGTGTAAGACAGACAGACAGACAGACAGACAGACAGACAGACAGACAGACAGACAGACAGACAGACAGACAGACTCAGAACGCCCTAAGTAGGCAGAGAATGCTAATCGCATTAAAAGAGAGAAAATAATGCAGAGAAAGGCAGGGACGTTCAGGGTTAAGGGGGATAAAAAGAGAAAGAGAGACGAGCACGAACAAAGCGCGTACACTATAGAGCGGTAGGGGGCGGTATTCTTAAATTCTATCGTGAAGCCCCGTAGACGAAGTTCAGAATCCTACCACTTTCGCGGCTGTTAAGTTAAATGGCTATGCCTTCCTGTTTGTAACCGGATCTCATTATGAATATTTACCCTTTATAATGCAGACCGGAGGACGGACCATGAGACAGTGCTGGGCACCATAAAGGATCATCTGTGAAAACTACACGGATGGCGCTGCTAATTGAAATATTTTATATGTGCGTCTTGGCTATTATTATCTCGTGGTCCTTAAAATGAAATTTTCATCACAGCGCGCTCAGAACAACTGGTACAGCGCCGGACTCTTAAAAGCAAAAGCGAAGTGTTTATAAGGGCCTCCATACGCCACAACAATAAACACAAGAATTATGAGCTTTCGCGAGTACGCAGCTTTTTAGCAGCAGCCATATTTCGTTTTGATGAAGCGAAGCGGCTTCGTGTTACATCATCTTTTGTTCTGGATTTCCGGGTGGGCTAAAAATACCCTGGACAGCAATAATAAGCCTTTGGATTCTTTATCTATGCAGCGGTGTACCTCGCTGCCTTACACGTGGTGGCCCGGCAGAAAACAAGAGACCGCCCTCTTCTAACTCATGTGTTCAAGGACGGCACTCCGCACCAGCAGAGAAAGGCAAAAAAAATATACAATAGTGGCGTCTAAGATTTTGCTTGGACTCACGCTACGCTCGTATTACCACGAACCTAAGTCGTAGAGTTACTTCGGAGAAAACTTAAATAAGTGAATGATACTTCCAAATAATCAGGGAGTGTTGATTAAATACAATGCATGCAAAACGCTGTATAGACGTATGCCCTAAATCTAGAGTGTTGTGGTTGCTATTACCCTTCGGATGAAGAGCATTTTCCCTAATAGAAGCACAGAAGAGTCCTCAAGGACCATGGTCAAAGGAGTTAGGGAGAGGTCAAAGTCTATCAACCATTGGTACCTAGTATCGATGTTTAGATATCCGGGTACACACACACACACACATATATATATATATATATGTATATATATATATGTATATATATATATATATATATATATATATATATATATATATATATATAAACATCCATAGTACGTACCAGTGGTTGCTAGATTTTGACTTCTCACAAACTCCTTTGACCATGGTCCTTGAGGACTTGTAATTCGTATTGTCATCACACGTGCTACCCTCGGAAAATAGGTACAGAGGCACGCAGCCGCTTACACACACACATACTGAAAAACACAAATCTCTTCGTGCCTCTGTACCTATTTTCTGAGGGTAGTACGCGTGATGACAACACGATTTAGACCTACACTACTGCACATGACACTTAGGGTGCAGCAAGATGACTTTTGTGACCAAGTGTGAAGGGTTTTTGGCGCTTTGGCGAAATTCATCCCAAAGAAAGAGAAAAATGAGGGACGAAACGCCAATAATTATAACCTACTATTCTAATGGTGAATTCAGACTTTGTACACCAAGCCCGACGATGTCTGCTAAGCGCCGCATGCTTATACACAGTATTGTGCACGATTTCTGCGAGGAATTAATAATCAAGCCAGACCTCACGGAGATTTCACGAATTCAATGGGAGCTAATAGGAAAATAAATAAAATCCGAAGGAAAGGCCGGCAAGTTGCTAGATGCGTGCATGGGCGGAGAATTGAACGGATAGAAAGAAAGGAAAATTGAAGATGGACAGGCGGAGTACGCACAGACAGAGAAACGAAGAAACAGATGGACAGCGGAACGGACGGACGGGACTGGACTGCAGTCAGACGGTGAAACAGTTGTCGCGAGAAGTCATCCGAGTTCTTTTGCTTACGCTTATTGGCAGGGAGTTGATAAAGAAGAGTAAAAAAAAACAAAGTGGGCACTATTTTCGCGCACAGTTATGCAAGGTCCCAGCCACCCCAGTGAAGGTAAATCGCCTACGATTATAACGATGTAGGCACTCCAAGTCGCATACGGGCGACCTTGACTGGTGCGTTGGCGATCGCTTTTGCATCTGGACGCAATTTGTAACACTGACACGAGGACGAGTGGGCGTCAGGCCTAGTATGTGCGTTACTGAGAGTATTTGGCTCGCTTGCGCGATTCTGAGGCATATTTTTCTTCCGGAAACTTCAGCGATCATTTAAGGTCATTTTGGAAAAACTGCAGAGGGATTTTTTTAGCACGAGAAATAGTACGAAGTTATTCAAGCTCAATTTACACTTGAATATCTATTGAATATCTACTGCTACCGTTAGAGAGTCCTTGTCCAAAGGCAAGCATGTATAGCGCTATAGTGTGAGCCCTCTTATCACTCATGCACGGCGCACCTGTGCATGAGTGATAATGTGATTCACCGTGGTTAATTTTTACCGAGTTGTTTTGTTGCGCACAACGCGCCAGATGTACGTTGCTGAGTCTGCGATGGGATGTTTTGGCGAATATCGTCCTTCTGATACTTGACTCCACTGGCAGACCCCAAGGATGCAGCAGGAGACGGTATCGCGCGTCCAGCGAACCTCCATTCTCTCTACCCCGTTCTGTGTAGGCTCTGATCGGTGAATAATTTACCCCATTTGCGATTTTAACGAAAAACGCTTCATAACGTGCAATATAAAGAGAGGAATTCGCTAACATCGTGAATATACAGGATGCGAGCACCAGTTTACATGAATTTGTCGTTCATTTTTCGAATACCATACGAAAGCTAGTCGACATTTGATTCTATTCCATTCTAGAAATATTCGATTCGTATTTGATCCGCTCAAGGAAAACGAATATTTGCACATCCACACCATAGAAATTTCAGGAGTCAGGGTCCAAGCAGCCGCATACCGCAGGCGAAATGGCTCATTCATGAGTAGCAAAAGAGGGCCGCGCTAGTTGGAGTCCGCCCAGGGAGCTGGCGTTTTTCGCTTACAGGATGAACGACGAAGAGAGAGATAACATATGGCGGTTGGCGTTCTTCTAAGGAGTCCTTTATTGCTGGAACGTAAACGTACGCCGTGGCCGTCGATAAACTTTCTTTCGATATCAAATTATCCATGTGGATTTGGAGACAAGCCAGTGACTTGTTAGAGACATTGGTCGCCGTCCAGCTGACCTCGCATTGCTGAATTATGAATGGTCTTCCGGTGATCTAAAATTAGGCTCATGGTACGCCTCTTGTTAAATGTTAAAGATTGCTCAACCTCCCAAGCAGGGTGGCTGGAATTCATAATAATTGAACTCATTTAGGCTTTTCGTACGCATTCCTGACCAAATGCACGACTATGAAACGTTACAATGCCGACGCTGCCGTTCACGGTTAATCTCTGTTCCCGCAGCAATGGTCTAAGATAATAAGCATTGCCGCTTCAGTCTTCACACCGCCTTTCCATTTGTGCTCAGGATGCTGCAAGTCCGGCTAGTTGGTCTATGTTGATTGTGAAGTATTTGGGAAATTGTTTAACTTTTTAGGTAAACTTCGTGCAGATGATCACAGAATTTAAGCAGCGATATTGCGCGGACAAGGCTTATTCCTATATATTCAATACAAATGTCAGAATGGTATTATCAGAGCGTACGAATATGAGAATGTGCGCAGGTATTCATGGGAATGTGGGTCTATATACCCGTAACAGTACTGTCATAGCATAAAAACATGTGTTATATTTGTACATGTCATTGAAGAGATTTGGCACAAGGCAATCGTGATTACGCCAACATACAGGATGGCGCAGCGTGAGTTAGAATACTGTAGGGGCTCGAGCTGCGGGGGGGGGGGGGCGAAAGCTTGGGCCTGGCCTGGCCTTCGGGTCAGGCTTTTAACTCATTTTAATTAAGAAACAAAAATTAAATAAATTGTCAACAAGTCCAGAGGGCCCAAGAACTGGCGGAGCGTCACCGCGTTTCCGTCCCGACTTGGGCGTCGCCTACGTTTTCGGCCCGAGGAGTTCCCTGCGTGGGATTTCCAACGGCTTGAAACTCCTCAGGACCTCAATAAAGTTCTTTGACCGACCGACCGACCGACCGACCGACCGACCGACCGACCGACCGACCGACCGACCGACCGACTGACTGACAACAAGTTATCTGAGTAATTAAATAAAGTGGCAGCAAATAAATTCCGGAGCGTTCACTCACAGTTTCTTTTGTGTGTTAAGACATAGTGCAACTCACTGATGGTTTCGATTATTTTTCTTCATTATTTGCTCAATTGAGTTGAATATTTTGCCGTAGGTTATCGCGCAATTAGTCCAACTAATCAAATTTAGGCTTTCAAGTATTCGCTGTTCTTGGATAAATACTTTAGACCTACGCGGATGCTGCAAAACTTCTCCACATTCGTGAGAGGGATCTGAAAATGAAAATAGCACGCACAAAATGTTATTTTCTCGGAGAATATTTATTTGGAATGCTATTTTCCCACGTCGACTGGCTTGACTCTCATGTTCACTACTTTATATATGTTTTTCTACCATTATAGGTGGGTTCCTTGCGAATTTAAGTGAACAAGCAAGTAGATAATATTCCGATGTGACGGGGAAAATTACGTTGCCTATGCTCTGCATGCACTGTAATGAAGCACAAAAGGAACAAGTCCAAGATTGCTTATATTACGAAACAAGGATGCTTAAATTGTGGAATGAAAAACTGACACCATTACAGTGACGAAGAGTAAAGTAATAAAAATGACACGTTCTGTGTGAAAATATGATTTTACATGAATGTTTGGATCGCGGATGACCAATGTTTGTTTAATAAACAAGCTTCTAGTGACCGTGTATTATATTTGCGAAAGCCAATAGAACTACGTATTTAAATTTACATTCGCGGCAAATTTATTGGCCCGCGTTCCATCACTGTATATACAAATGATTATATGAAATTCAAAAGTGACATGAATTGGCTGGCGGTTTGTACGCGAGTCTTCAGCTGTGCCTTCGCTGTAGTATAATGTCGCACAACTATTTAGAAAATGTGGCACGGCCGTTCATGTCACACTTTAAAGCGCGAGCATGGTGGTGAATGGGTGTACGTTTCTATATCTTCCTCCCGAAATGTAAGCAGGCGTTGTGCCACTCCCCATGGCTGTTGCAAGCCTGATTCTTCCATATTTTCCTAACTGTCCATTGTATATGCGTGTTTTCGTAAGAAATATTCGAATAATAAACTGTGCGTGTTCAGCTAGAAACGAGATGAAATTAAATGTTCATTTCTGTCGCAGTTGAAGCAGGCGGCAAGCGGGGATGCAGGGCAAAAAGCTGCTTTTATGCAGCTTGAAGACCGGCCAGAGCCCGTTGATCACATGACGGTATCTTCACAATAACCTAGATCTCGACCTAGCTTCGTATATGTTCAAGTGATAATGGGTTAAGCAGAACCGGCCAGAATCTTTCGGGCCCGGGCCTAGTACGGCTCAAGTTAAAGATCACCGGGCTGGGCTAGGGCGGTCGAACGCAAGGTACTTTCGGGCTCCGGCCAGGCCCGGACTTAAAAAGCCGGCCCATGCAGTGGTCTATAGCGTGAGCGCATGGCGGCGTGTTGCGGCGCGATGTTCAACTACAATGAATGCAGCAACTCTCACAGCACAGCAATGATCGACTGCGGGCCTCTTAATTGCAGGACAGGAGATGTCGACAGCGACTGAATGGTTAAGAACATATCACCGTACATCTCTGCTTTCAGAAAGACAAATACGCGGTGCAAAGCGAGTAGATTTCGGATGCATTGCGATTAATCAAAGGTGTCACAAGATGTCGCCATTGTAGCGCTTCTATTCTATATAGGGGTAAAAAAAAAAGTAAACGAGTCGAGACCATAACGACGCTGAGGTTTTGTTTTAGTTCACGATTTTCCAGTACTGTAGTACACGTCCACGCCACGAAGCACATGCATGCTACGCGCTAAAATAACGTCCCGAATCTTAAGCCGAAACGCGTCCACTCACCACCTCGCCGTGTCCCTGCAAATTGTTGAGGTGCACAGCCACGAACCCCCATCGTCGCCGGCAGACGTCGCTGAGCCGCGGCAGCACCCGGTCGGCGGCTGGGCCGTCCATAAACAGCGGGTACAGCACGAACACACCCAAGGTGAAGAGAACTGACGCGGTAAGCCTGCGAAATGACCACGTGATCAGTTGGCACCGCCAGAGTCCATGGGTTGCGCAAGAGGAGCCGCATGCCGTTTGTTGATTAAATTATTCACTATTTCCTGCCTGTGCATACATCCCCCGTCACTCCTGTCTAGAGCGCGCTGACGGTGCGCCCGGGAATGCATTTACCGATGCTGCCGCCCATTCGAGACCATTGTTCCTGTTGCTTCTGAGCGTGCGCTTTGAGATGGCCAGGTCAGTTGTAGCCGCATCGAAAGTATTACACAACCTCAATGCTGAAGGCCCAGGAGCAGCACAGTCGGCCTATGAGAGAGGATGTTGCGGAGGCCTCAGGAGTGGGGATTAATTTGTACACCATGGGATTTCTTTAACGTAAATCCATGTGCAAAGTGTACGCAAAAATTCTTGCGTCACGCCGTAATGAAAACGATGCTGGCGCGGCCTGGAGGGAAACACGCGATCTCGTGTTAGGCCTGCTCGCGCGTCGAGCGCAATGAGTATACCGGCATAGATAGATGACCGAGCGAGCCGGATCTAGTGTAGCTACCACGTGGCGACATTCTGCGTCACCACACGTAAACATCCTGAGAAGGTAAACCAATAACATTTGGCAGAAAAGCTACTGTGGTAAAATATTGAGAGCGCTCGTAGGCTTGTTAGTAATCTTTCTGGGGTTTGATGGTTCGACCTTTCATTGAACGCAAAGATGAAAAACAATAAGGAACTGTCACTAATCTTTTAATCTGCTAGTCCATCGGCAACTTACGCTGCTCAGTTGCCTTCTTTTGCTACCAAGAGTTTGTTTTCATACTTGCCCAGCGGGCACCCGGTGTGTTTATTATTTACACTGTTTGTTTGTGATGCTCTTTATTTCATTGACTGGCTGTCTGCTGTATGCCGTTCTGAGAACGAACCGCTCGTTTGTGAAAAAACGCGAAGACTGTGCTGTTATTCTTTTTAAACGAGCCAGAATTATTTCATTTCTTTATGCATGGACTTTCCTGAAGGCACCGCGATTCGGATAACGACGCTACCTAAGTCGTAACTTGCGTTGAATTTTTGTTTGTTTGCGTATTAAAGCTGTTGTAATATTTGAAAGGTTGCCACTAATTCATAACTACGTTTGTTTTGTGCACATGGCACTCGCTTTTAGTGCGAAAGTAGTCGGCGCTCCAAAACAATACAAAACCAGTCGGGTGGTTGAGTACTTGTGGCTTATACACTGCAGCTTTCGAAGAGGTCACAAGTTCAATTTCTGGCCGCCACGGTTTTATCCAAATGGAGGCGAAATTTTAAAAAAATATACAGGCAGCACATCTCAGCGATTCCTTCGGCTCTGAACTCATTAACTGCGACAGCAGCATTCTCCTACAGTGAAGACGTGCAACATGTTATTTGATTATTTGTTTTGGTTGGCGGCTTATCTTTGAAATAAAGGCGCCTACCAGATACTTGGAGCTCGAATGGTTAGGGTAGTTTTTTAGGCGGGGAAAGGTGCGGTCGCATACAGCCTTATGATTTAAAATAACAAGAAAAAAACTAACAGGCATTATACAATTTGAAACGTAATTAACATTTCTGGTAGCACAGAAAAGGTAGTGTTTAATAGATTAGTTCTGACTTTTCTTCTTTGTGATGTATGCATTCTTCTTTCTGTACGACATAGTAATGCATGCTGTGAAAATAGAACTACGTATACGGACGTACTTTAGCGTTCTGCGATTCCCGTTGCATAAGCAGGCTATGCTTAATTAGCTATAAATACATAGCTTTTGGAGACATTTTATTCGTAATTGTGTGACCTGGTGCTTATGATAATCTTTCTTTTTTTTTGTTCGCGGCTGTTGAATATTTTAGAATACAATATATTTCACTCGAACAATTTTGGCACACCTTGTTCATTTTAGAGCGCAGCTCTGAGGCACTGGTTCCTGCGGCGACCGTCGGCGTAACCGAGCGAACGAGCGCAGCGATGGATGAAAGAGCGAGCGCGGAGCGGATGATAAAGAACGAGAGGATGAAAGCGGAAGAGGAGGGTACAGTGGAAGCACGAGTCCAGCGCCGCAATTCTCTCCGTTTGCAACGTGCCGCATGACACAGATTGTCCGCACCAGCCAATATACCGCGAAATGAAAACACGTATAGAGCTGCTATCTAATTTCGCATTAGGGAGTATCTTAATCGAATCGGTGAATTTTTTGCTCGCTTTATGTGCAAAAGCTTTCTTTGAACTGCGGCAATGGCGACTACAGAAAAAATATTTTCTTGTGAGTCGTTGATGACAACAATAGTCGACACTCATTGCTGGATGGACGGACGAGACGAGAAGGACTGGTAAAACCCAATTTTGAGCTCTTAACTGCTGTGGCAGTGAAGCGTTCGTGTAACGTGCAAGGGGCCTAAATTAACCCAGAGCTCCATTCGCCCCTCTGGCATCTAAACCAACTTGCTCAAATGATATTGCGCAACAAAAAGCGACACGCACATAAGAGAAGACGACACACCAAGCGCAAACTTTCAAATAAGTATATTGTACCACTGAATCAATTTTATAATGTAAAAATGTAAAAAAATGGCTCCGGTGGTTTCTTGGTGATTCATTGTCGCGATCATGGATGCAAACCTCTTGAGGACCAATGCACGATTGTTTCTCGTGGCAGCACGCAGCTCATCCGTGAAATATCTGAAGCGCAGATGATCGCGAAATTAGGTGATAAGTGTGTTGGCTTCCCTTCTCCGGCTCTCACAGACGAAGAACTAAGTTTCTTGGAGGCGGCATCACATGACTCGTAACCATGTTACATGAATGCGCAGTTCATTTTCATGTAAGCGCATGCGCAGTCTACACTGCTTCACATGTATAAAATCGATTCAGTGGTACAATAAACTTATTTGAAAGTTTGCGCTTGATGGGTCGTCTTCTCTTACGTCCGTGTCGTTTTTGTTGCGCAGTATCATTTGAGTAATGGATTACCAGCTTGCCCGGAATGTTGCTCTCAACCAACTTGGCCCATTTCCTGTGTACAGACTCTAAAAAGAGGTTATTCTTGAAGTAGAATAAACTGATTGACGCCTGCATCACGTGGCGCGAATCGCGCAGCCGAAGGAGCTCTGAGTGTATCTTCTTGACGCCGAGTAAACAAAAATAAACCGTGGTAGGCTAACCATAGCTGCGGCAGGAGAGCGGCAAACTGGAGGGATTCGCTTACAAAGTGAGACAATAAATAGCCATCGTCCACTGCCGAAGTCGGAACTTCAATGTCACTTGAGGCTGCGTATCACTTGTTGCCTTTTTATCACCAACGGTTTTCTGGTGACAAAGCAATCTATGTACAGCCGTCATAGAAAACGCACGGCCTACAAGTTTAGCGAGGAGGCTAAACTGTCATGTGAAATGCGCCAGCAGCCCACTAGAACAGTACATAACTATGATGGGTCGCATAAATGAAAGGATACTACAAATACGAACCCCAGATAGTGTGCTCAGACTGCAGAAATATGAGCTTTTCTTGCAGATGTTAATAATATTTGGGGTTTTACGTGCCAAAACCACTTTATGATTATGAGGCACGCCGTAGTGGAGGACTCCGGAAATTTTGACCACCTGGGGTTCTTTAACGTGCACCTAAATCTAAGCACACGGGTGTTTTCGCATTTCGCCCCCATCGAAATGCGGCCGCCGTGGCCGGGACTTGCAGATGTTACGCCTCGTAAAATTATGATTAAAGATAGTGCGATATACCGCCCCTTTCACAAGGCGTGCAGGCGACCTGCTATACCTTCAGGATGAGGGCGCCGTAAGTGAAGTTCGGTTGGTTCACTGTTGAGTAAAAAAAGTCGACTGTAGGCTCACCTGCTCTTTAAGCAGTGGACGGCTAGCAGTCTCCTGAAAAAGCCAACTTTCAGCCTGTGCAGCTCGAGGACTGTGTTGGCCGCTGCGTATCCACTGCGTTGGACAGGAAGGACGAGGCAGATATCAGCACAGGTTAACGTGATGGCCGTGATGAGCCCGCGCTCTTTCGTGTGTGTGTGTGTGTGTGTGTGTGTGTGTGTGTGTGTGTGTGTGTGTGTGTGGGTGGGTGGGTGGGTGTGCGTGCGTGCGTGTGTGTGTGTGTGTGTGTGTGTGTGTGTGTGTGTGTGTGTGTGTGTGTGTGCGTGCGTGCGTGTGTGTGTATGAACGTACTTGCGTGCAATCGTGTGTGTTTGTTTTACGTACGTGTGCTTCCGTACTGTGACGGCCAAAAAAGGTGCGTATGTCGACTGTGGTCACAAAGGGCCCGTTTTAAGTTGATTGCAACACAATTTTCTACCACCTGAAAAGCCTATTTTAGGATAGAGTAGACATAGACCAGCCTCCATGGCAAACTTTAGGCTTGAAATATGGGTGGATGCGTGACGATAAACTAGAATAAAAAAAAACAGGTTTTTGATACCGAAGCTGGAAAAACTGTCGCGATTACAACTCGCCGGAAATCACGCACAAGGAGCCCGTCTCTACGGCATGAATTATCAGATAAACGATGTTCCCGGCATGCTCAAAGGCGGTTCATATCTGATAATGTCGTCTGCTTAGGAAATAATCAAAGGCTTGTATTAATTTAAATTATGGGGTTTTGCGTGCCATAACCACGATCTGATTATGAGGCACGCCGTAGTGGGGGACACCGGAAAGTTTGACCACCTGGGGTTCTTTAATGTGTGCCTAAATCTAAGTACACGGGTGTCTTCGCATTTCGCCCCCATCGAAATGCGGCCATAGTGGCCTGGATTTGATCCCCTGACCTCGTGCTTAGCAGCCCAACACCATAGCCACTAAGCAACCACGGCGACTCAAAGGCTTTTATAAGAACATTAGACGACTATCGGCCGTTGCCAACATCGTTTCGATATAGCATAATATTAATTTATAACCACCTTAGCCAAACTTAAACATTTATTGCAGTTGACATTTGAGCAGCTAGCTTCTTTGTGACTGTTAGCCATGCAGCGTGCAGAGGCGCAGCTCGGGACTGCATGTGCTAAGTGTCGTTTATGAGAGAGCTCTTCAAGAAAGGAGCGGCTTTATAATGCTGACTCGACGTCTAGTTACAGCGGAGGATGGCAAAGGCGCTTTTACAACTCTTAATGGCAAGGTACTTCTACAAACAGCTTTAGTAGTCGATTGCTATAGGTGCTCTCTTTATTTTGGCCTCCTGGTGCAATGAAGCCAACAGGATTTGCTTGCCCATTTGACGTCCTTGGCTTTCTCCTTTCTGTCGTCTGCGTTGTCTCAAAGTTACAGAGACATTCCGCGGGTAGCTCACCCGAGCAGATCCCCATGCACAAGCGACCGCCTAGAGTCCTAGATGGTCGTGAGAGAAGTGCGGTCCTGTCGCGCCGACGGTGAGTGTTTTTGATGGAGAATGCGGCTCCATTCAATATGCCAACAGCCGAAGACTTAAGTGCAGAAGTATGTGCAGGGAGCAAAAGCGACAGTGTATAAAAATAAATTCAGGTGTTCTTCATTCACATGTGGACTTTCAAGGATTTTGCGCCTAACGCCGTTCACCGCTTTGGTGGTTGCAATCCTGATCACAACGCTGGAATGACCGGTCGTATTGCTTTTGATAGGATTATCTAGTAAAATTTCCTATAGCTAATTGTTATGGTGGAACATCGCACATGGCCTTGTTTATTTGCTATTAAAATGTACACATCAGAAACTACATCATAATCGTGTTTTGATTGGTCTATTTCTCGCGCGTTGTATGATGCTGAGTTTTCAGGCTACTCTCGTACTTTACCTGAACTCGTTATTTGCATTTTGCGACGGACCTTTGTGTAAAATCTTCTGCTCACTCGCAGGGCTTTGCTCCGGAAGGTAGGATGTGCGAAACACTACTTCACTTGGTGTGCACCGAATTGCGCATGCCTGACAGAAAGTGACCCTTCGAAATCAAATATTCGCACGCACGCTCAGCCATGCCAAATCCACGGGCACCGGAAATATTGCCTGCACCCTGGAAGTAGGAAAGTGCAGTTCAGTGATTGTTTCACCAGGTGAGTTAAAAAAGAAAAGAAAATTGGTAATAGCGGTGTTTGAAGCAAAAAATAGGAACTTGAGGACACCTACATATATACGCTCACCATAATAGTTAATATTGCGAGCTGCGACATCTATGCGCTCACCGAGTGAGAGGCTCTGACATTTTTCTTACCAACGTCCGGGAGCGAAATGTCTCCCCTACCTTATTGAAAGGGACAGCCCACGTGACAAGTATGTTGAGAGCTACGTTTCTTTTCATCTCTTCCTCTCAATGCAGTGAGGCGCATTTCTGGTGGCGGTTTTTCGCGCGCTCTGCGTTTGTTCCCGGTGGGGGGTATTGGGGTTGCTGCTCGCGGGATCCACGACGTTGCAACGGGCAATGAGAACATTTTGTCAGCTGGCTAGCAAAGTGGCTGCTCTGAGAATAAGAGTCTCGCGCGTTTTCGTTTGAGCTTCAGCTATTTCCGCGGCGCAGGTAAGTGTGATATCTTGCAGACACGTTCGTCATCGCGCGACCTGCGCTCAGCGCTTGCTTGTTTGCAATGCGAGGGGGCTCTTTGATATGAACAGCGACAGGACGACAAAAAGGGTTGGACGAATGGGTACCTGAGCACGAGCAGCGTGGTGTACGCCAGGTCTGAACTGGTGGCGAGCGTGTAGAGGGCGCCGTGCCGCCATTGCTTGTCCACCTCGTGCTCACCTGCAAAAATAACAATCGTCGCAGCAACGCGTCAGTGAATGGGAACCAGAGCAAGAGCGTAGTGGTAGTCACGTGATTATAGTACTGCTAACGGTGCCAAATATTGTGGGGCTCGTGGATCGCATGGAACGATCGCTTTCAACGCGATGCTCCGTGTAGAAAGAAACCAACCCGACAAGGAACCAAAACTTCAAACGTTTGAACGTAGGACTGAAGAAGCAGGATTCCTAACATTGAAGATGAATAGAGCGTGCTTAGGTATAATAAGATACCTTTAAAAAGGCTTTGGCTGTATTGCATGTTCGGTGGTTGTGGTCGTCGGTTCTTTACCAGATGGATGTTGCATCAGCGTGCGGCTAGTGTAGTGGTCGGAATGGGTGGGCTGCTCGCCATTTGTTGAGTGTCCAGCTATCAAGCAGAAGACACAGCAGCTGGCAGTAAACGACCGCTGTTGTGGAATTCAATAATCGTAGAGCGGAGGAGATACATCGACTCGTCTTTTTCTTTCTCTCTTTCGTTACTTTTTTGCTTTCGTTAGAAGGGGTAAAGTGGAAAGCTGGCAAAAGAAAATTAACAATGCGCTCCTTGGTTTTTCCTAAGCATCGATAGGTGCCTGTCGTTATGTTGCCAAGGAAACGGCATGCGCTGCATGTTTATTTAGGCTTATTTATTTTTTGCCGATGTAGACCCTTACCGTGTTCCAGTAACCGGGCCCTGTACGTCATGCCGAGGACGATCCAGAGCAGGCTGACCGTCTTGAGCGGCTGCACGGCGGACATGTGCTTCTCTTGGCGGACCAGCAGCAGACGCTTGATGCTCGTCACGGCCGAGATGGCCACCGTCAAATTCCGGTGGCAAGAATCTGCGAGGAAGGAGCGAAGGAGGGGAAAAAAAAAGAGACGTGTAAACCATTACGGGACTAGACCTCCTGCGTGGGAGTGCATATGATTAATCTTTTCCTAACAACATCTCGATAATATGGAAGCATTTTAGCGCGAGCAGGCACGGACAAAAAGAAAAGATGTAAACACTGCGGCCTCCGTGTTTTACGTCACTGCTTGCGCTCAAATGCTTTCCAGATACGATTACTGATGTGCCGAACACACAGCTGATTCTAAGAACCTCTTCAAACATAACAAGCTCCTTGTCAACCTTGGGATCTAGAAAAAGTCGCAGTATCGCCCGACGAGAGAAACATGGATTCTGATAGCAAATTAATAGACAGCCATACGGACTAAGAATAGTAGTTTTATGGACCGCAGAACACTCGCTTACTAACTAAATTAACAAGCATGGTGCCAGAATGCACAGGCAAACGTGCACACATCCCACTTGATGACCGCGGACATTCGCTGTCAGAACTCTGGCGTGAGGAAGTGCGGCAGCAGCAGCGAACGAAGTGTCCTTCGTACTGTCTATCGCTTCGACGCAAACTGAGCGGCGAGAATACAGCACTCGCAGAGCTACGAGCTGTCGGCCCACCTAGGCTCTGCCCCCAAAGCAGATCGCTTTCAAGATAAAGGCCGCGTGTTGCTGCTGAAGTACAACGCCCCCATACCTCTCCACCCTCAGTTTCCGCGCGCGCGACGGATGACAGAGCCCTTCCGCCACGCTTTCCCCTCTCGAGCGTGCGAGATTGAGCCGCAATCGTGAGCGCACCCTTGCACGCTTTCACTCGCACATACAGCAAACGGCGCGCGGCGACAGTGTTATCGCCCTTGGACTTTGTACGAAACATCACGGCGACGACGACGGCACAAAAACGCCTGGAGTGCCCATATAATGGCTATCGCAATAAAAAGGCGATTAGCCGCGAAAGTGTGGCACGACGAAATCCGACTATCAGAGTGCGCAAACCTGGAAATCGGAGGCTACAGAGAGTGCAAGGACGCGCCCCCTCGAGGCGATGTTCTGATTACGTCACCCAGCAACCAGCAGACAGCGAGCTGCGACAGTGAGGAGCACGAAGCCCAGAATGCTGGTTGCCCTCTGCTGGGTAACGCAAGCTGAACATCGCCTCGAGGGGCGTGGCTTTGCGCTCGCTGCAGCCTCCCAGTTTCGGCTTCGCGCGCTCTGATAGGCCAATTTCGTCGTGCGACGATTCCGCGGGTAATCGCATTTTTATAGATCCAAAAATGATAAGGCTTGTACGGAGAGGTCACTTCTATTTCCCCATTACGATGAGCCCGCTGAAAATAAAAACTAAAAACACTGAATTTTTCTTTATTAGCGACTAATGACCATGTATCAGCCGTCACCTCATGGTCACCACCACTGACGGCATCTCAACGAAGGAGCCGTACTATTAATTCAAAATGGCTACTTTTCGTAAAGACTTCGTAGCAACACTCTTAATCTTAAAGAGTCCTTCACCAGGCCACATAGCAAGTTTTGGTTATATGCTGGACGTTGTTACGTGCCCTCTGTGATATGTGTAGTGCGCGTGACGGTGCCGCGCTTGGGAAAAGAAAACAAGAGGGCAGCAAGAGATGTGCGCGCAGAGCTGAATGCCGTGAAAGGTGAAAGACGAAGTCGTCAAAGAGCGCGAAGCACCATAACGCGCGGCGCAAGCAATTCAAATAAAAGGAAAGTGCTTCAATCGGAAGCACCCACTGAGCCCCCAAGGGCCACTCGTCGGTGAACACGGGACTCCGAGGGTCACCACTCAGGAAGCGACGAATGGACCAGAGGGGCCGAAAAGGGAGGCGCTCCGACAGGAGAAGGGGGGAGTTGCAGGAAGCGACGCAGGGCGAAGGTCGGCCAACAGACTGGGAGCTGAAGACGGGCCGTCGGGTTCCTGACCAGAGATTGTCCAGAATTTCACCCGACCGAGGCCTCCTGCCAGCCGGTTCCCGGGCGTCGCTACTCCGCCTGATCGCGAACTCCTGCCCGAGGCCGGCGAACTCCTGTGCCTATAGGCAGAGCGGGAGCAGGCGGGCTACGAGCCCTAACTTTGCTCACGGCTGCCTGGCCAGAACGCCGCTTCCATCTACATGTGCCGCCAAGCCGCCTGCGTCCCCTCTCCAAGCCGGAGCTGCTACGCTCTGGTCACCCGTTCATCGGTAAACGCCATCGACATCTTGGCGAGACGAACGCCCCGCCCTTTCTTTTCGTCGCTTCGCCTCCACCCGTCCACGTGGAACTGTTGCACGTGGTCTGCCCTAACTCGCGTGGTGTTGATATGGTTCTAGCTCTAAGTGTATTAGTTTCTTGATGTGAATTTTGCATTGATTTCAATATTTCTCGAAACTTTTTTTCGCCTTTTGAACCAACAGATGAAACAAACAGCTCATGTTGCCTTAAATGATTCTCAAAGTTACGTGCCACTGTGAGTGACGTCACAGCACTACCATTTACGTAGGCGCACTTGTGCGACCGACGTTGACTATACAGCTGGAAGCGCGGCGACCGCGCGACATAAGCGCCCATGGTTTAGTTTGAAATTTTCGGTCTTTTCGCGCCGCGCAACGGTGTGATGCTTTGCAGATCCAATCGTTGGGGTGCATTGTATGCACTGCGCTTGTCAGCGTAAAATGACCAGATCTGCGAGGCATCGTTTAACGAGATACCAAAACAAAACGTAAAATATTTCATTTCAGCAGCATCCATTTTGTGAATCGCAACCGCTCGCCTCATTTCTCAAGACGTGCGTTCCATAACTGCTGACGGTTGTGCTTTCAAGCTCGCGAATTCGCAGCTCTCGTGTTCCATAGATAGCACCTCGCTGGCTATTTTATTCTTCGCCCACATTTTCAGCTGCTCGAAATGTCGCTGTTTCTGGGCCGCTATCATCATCATCATCAGCTTGGTTACGCCCACTGCAGGGCAAAGGCATCTCCCATACTTCTCCGACGACCCCGGCCATGTACTAATTGTGGCCATGTTTTCCCTGCAAACTTCTTAATCTCCTCCGCCCACCTAACTTTCTGCCGCCCCCTGCTACGCTTCCCTTCCCTTGGAATCCAGTCCGTAACCCTTAATGACCATTGGTTATCTCTCTCCTAATTACATGTCCTGCCCATGCCCATTTCATTTTCTTTTTTCTTTCTGGGTCGCTATAACGTAAAGCTGTTCCAAACTTTTCTATTCTAATTCTGCGATCAGCCCTCCACGATCGGTCAAAAAATTTTCGAGCCACCACCCACTGCGCCTGTCTGCCACACGACATCACGAAAACGACAAGAACGCCCCATATGATATGATGTGTGCACACTGATTATGCATGATCGGAGTGAACGAAACAAAACTAATAATTTCCAATTCGACGCTTTTTTCACCATCAGCGGAAAAGGCGTCGTTTGACTAATTGCTATTGTGCGAACATTGGCGGGCTGCGCCCACTTTGCTTGTCTGTCACGCGAAGTCACAAAACCGCGAAAACTCACCACGTCAAAGTGACGCGGGCGTGATAGACACTCATTATTACGCCGAACAAAACTGGAAGTTTTTCTCAATAGCCCGAAACTGCCCCTTTCCGAAAGGAACAGAAGATGGCTGCCGGCCGATCGCCGTGGTACTGGCTACTCGGAGCAGCCGTAGAGCATGGATTTATTTGCGTATAATAAAAGATTTTGCGTGACAGTATAACGTTATCAAGACCCTACGACACATATACGACATCGCTCTGCCATCTCTATTTTACAGAGGATCCGTTTTGGCGGCATTTTAAACCTTCCGTCACATGCCACCGCGATTTTCGAACGGCCACAGCAAGTTAAGTAAAGCGGAGCGGACCAACGAAGCGCAGACGCCGGCACCACCCTCTTCATCCGGTTATCTACTTTCAGTGTGCTGGCTCAGCCCTATGGAAACTCTCTCCATTTGAGTGTGCTCCTCGCCTCTTTTCAGCCACTTAGAGAAGAAAAGCTGCTGAATGTGGGGGGGGGGGGGCAATGCTGTTCGCTTTCAAAGCAAAAGAAAGCGACATCCTATAAACGAGATGTGCGTTTGATTCGGCTTTTCAAACAACACTGCGGGTTGCCGCCTGGTGCTTGCGTCGGTCGTTGCGTAAATTTGACGTCAACAGACTGGAATAAAAATAGATAGGAATTGTTTTACATTATAAGGCCCTTGGTGACCAAGCAAATACGAAGCGCCTCGTTTACGTATATATGTTCTTTCTTCGTTTATTTTTCTACTTTTGACTGAAGAAGCACAGTCGGTAGGAACTAGCATGACTTGCTCAATTTGCCGCCAGTAAGCCTGAGCTGGAGCGAAGGAAATATGACTACCAGAATGAAAACAAACGAACAAAAACATGAAGTTCTGCGGGCTGGCAACAGTAAAAAAAGATAAAGAGAGAAAGTTCTGGTGACTCCTACCAGCGATCTTAGCCGACGATTCCTTCCGGTCCCAGTAGAAATGCACCAAAGTGGACATGGCGATTAACGTGATCCAGACGATGAAGATGCATCTGTTGGAGAAAGGAAAGAAGCTCATGAAATAAAAAAAACCTGTCAAACTTTGCTATCACAATCAATGGCTTATGATTTTCTCGCGGTTCGTGTGCCCTATAGGTGAGAGAGATAGAAAGAAAGAGAAAACGTGAGCGCGGGTACAGCAGTTGGTCGATGAGCCAGCGTTTTGTTAGGGCATGCTACAGTGCTTTCGTCGAGAAAGAAGAGAAGCCTGACGCACGCCATTTTCCGCTCAGCACGTGAAGATGACGTCTCTCTTTAGCGGCGTGCTTCTTGTACGGCAACATTCCAGTCTTACGGAGTGGAATAGCCCGATGAGTTCCCTGAGGAAACGCATGTACACGTGGTATTTATCTCCGGAAATGGACCGTTCATGTACCAGAATATCTGGCGTGCACACTGACTAGCTGGCAGTCGTGGCCTATATAGGAGGGTTCATAGCTTCCGCTATTTATTTTGCCAAAGTTCGGGTTTACACTGTCACTTTTTCTCTTTCACGAAACTTAATTTCGTTTTCAGTTACATCTTTCCAAGTGGACTATCACTTCTTTTATTTAGAGCGCAGCTTTTTGGCGCCTGTTTTCTGCGGCTGGCGTAGGCGTGACCGAGCGAACGAGCACAGCGAAAGATGAAAACGAACACGGAACGCAGCGGGGCATGACAGACGCAAGAAGGAAAGCGGAGGAGGAGGGTATGGCGAAAGGGTGAGAAGAAAAGTGCGCCGACGATGGCTACGAGATTGCGAAAGAGTAGCGCGCGTCGCCTGGGTGCTCTGTCGGCGGCGGCGGCTGCGAATCGCGCCCACACGTCCGTCGTGCGCTCGCTATCGCGCTCTCTAGATTAGTGAGGCGGTCGCGCCACAATTCGCTCCGTTTACCAACGTGCCGCATGCCTCACAAGACAAATTGTCCGCGCCAGCCAATATATCGCGAAATGAAAGCACGTATAGAGCTGCGCTTAAATTTCGCGTTAGGGAGTATCGTAATCATCGCTGAACTTTTTTTTTGTAGTGCTCGCAGACTTTCATCAGTGAATATGTGGTCCTGTATTCGTGAAACGTTCTTCGTAAGAACAAACAGTGGCTGATTCTGCTGCCGGACAAATTAATAGTGCGGACGGCCGCCGAACACGAAAACGCACTTACGAATAGAAAAGTTTTGTGAATCCCACCTCTGCTTGACTAATTTTGTTTACACTAAAACGTGATGCATTATTTCGATCTTGCGTTTCCGCGCTGTAGTTGCCTCCAACACAAAAACAAACGGTTTTCAAAAAAAGTAGTCTAGCAAACACACAACGACATTTGGCAATATGACTATGTATGAATTACGAATGCGTACATTTAATCTTCGAACACAAACAAGATAAGGCTTTATTTGTAAGCATACGTGGATATAGAGCTCCAACGAGCATCGGAAAAAAGATTATAGCGTGCAAACCTTGGGTTAACATTAGTGAACTTGCCTAGTTCGCCCACTGGAGTGCGAATGTTGTTATGAAGACCTAGGCCAGGACTTCTGCTCACCCGTCCGCGTACTGCAACTCATTCACTCCCTTCCTCTTGTTTTTGTTGGAGGCAGAACAGACGCAAACTGGTTTGTAAATGTGCAGGACGATGTTGACAATTGAGAGAGAAAGGCAAAGAACTGTATAAAAAAAAGTTGGGTAGTTTCTTCCGAGAGGCGTAGCATTCAAAGCGATAGCAAGGTCTGGCGTTGCGTTGAAGCTCCTCGAGCGGTGTGCCAAGAACACGTGATGTTGATAAACTGGCGCGACACAGCACGCGAAGCAAGAGCGCCCTGGCAGCTGTTAGGCATCTCACAACACTGGCGTGTTAAGGGAGCGCCGCCAACGGAGTTGCAGGCGTCGCACTTCAATGGTGTACGAGATGAGATGGAAGGAAAACCAACAGCGTTTGCAGCTTTTAGGTTCCGGCAGCTAATTCCGTCCCGCTCAGACCACTGAACGTACCACGGTGTAGCATGCACACTGCCGCACAAAAGGAGCACAGCACAAAAGTGCTGGTTGTGGACGACAGTCATGGCCAGCAGCGGAAAGCAGAGCACTGCCCTTACTTTGTTGCAGAGGCGATTGAGCGGCACCTCAGCGTGTGCCCACTTGGATTTAGTTTTTTTTTTAGAGCGCAGCTCTTTGGCGTCCGTTCCTGGGTTTCGAGTCGTCGTCGGCGTTGTCGTCGGCCTCGTAACCAGCTCCGCCCCCCTTTCATCCCCCCAGCGCTAGCAGCGACCGACTGATACCGCTGGATGCCGCTGACGCCGCTAGAGAGTCAAGATAACGTGACTGCATAGAACACCGTCGCCGCCATGCAGAAAGAGGAGGAAAGGCTCCCCCCCCCCTGTTCTTGTGTGGCGGATAGGGTGCTCTTCAGTTGCCGACGCGCCGGTTATTTCACGTAGGCCCCGGCACGTCGACGAATACGTGACCACCTTCCCACGGCTAGACCTGGTTCTTAGCGCTGCGGAAGCGAGGGTATCATATTGTTTGTGTCGGCATCGGCGGCGTTGTCCCTGAAACCAACTCCGCAGCTGGGGTTGACTCACTATCGGCGTCAGCGGCATCAGTCAGTCGCTGCTATCTCTTCCCTCCTCCCTTTATCGTGTTGTCCGCTTGCTGCGCGCGCTTCTGCCCCCATCGTTTGCCGCTGGGTGTACACGCCGCCCCCCTCCCCCCTCTTCCTGCGAGTCTCCGGTTGTCAAAGCGCCGGCTCGAACTTAATTCCTTTCTTCGCTCCTCCTCCAATGCAACCCCTGTGCGGTGGCAATCAGAGAGCCAGATCGGTGGCGGCGGATCTGTATATGTGCACCGCCCGAGCCGAAATTGCCGCTGCCGTTCGCCCTGTGCGGTGGCAATCAGAGAGCCAGATCGGTGGCGGCGGATCTGTATATGTGCACCGCCCGAGCCGAAATTGCCGCTGCCGTTCGCCACTGCGAAATTATCTGCCAGTTCTTTCTGAGCCATGAGCGAGACGACCGATGGAAGTCCTCCGTCTGCTGCTGCTGCTGCTGCTGCTAAACGAGCTGCCAGAGCAGAGGCCCAGCGCCGTCGCCGTCAGAATCCAGAGGTGCGTGCCGTCGAAGCAGAAGCTTACCGTCGCCGCCGTCGAGATGATCCAGGAGTACGGGAAATATAAAAAAAAATTCTGTGATAGCGCATACATGTGTTGCTCGATTTCTTTGCCTCAATCTATCGAAAAGGTGAAACAGCTTATTTGCTGCGCTCAAATTTCGCATTAGGAAGTAACGTAATCGTCGGTAATTTTTTTTTTTGTGAACCAAACTCACGGCGCGTTTCTTGTTTCTCTTGAGGCCTTCTAAGCCTCCAAGCGTGGCAAGCATGTGCGTCGTCGATACCATGACAGCACGGCGACAGCGTTGGCGGTGGGACCACACCGCGAGTGTCCATACAATTGTTATTGCAATAAAACGTAAATAATACTTGGGCGCCAGGACTCAAAAGTCAACCTCGACTTCGCCAGGCTCGTTGAGCAGGAGCGCTCTGAGCCATACCTAAAAGCTGCCTCATAGATCGCATAAGCATAGCCGGCTGCTGTGCCCCTGTATATAGATCGCCTCAGCTGTAAACAGTATTGAGACAGACCAGGCCACCGCCCCCACGGGAATCACTCGTAATGTCACTACCAGAACAAACGAAACGTCCACGACAGCTTGCTCGACTGCATAGCATACGGGAGAACAAATGCGTGTCGGATTTCACTTTGTCGCCCTCTATATTTTAGTCAATATCACAATGCTGCTTTCGCCGGTCTTGATATAGCGAATGCGATGAAGTGTCAAAGCGGTACTCCATGAATCGCACCCACAAGGTGCTGCGAGACGAGAGACAAATGCACTGACAAAGCGTGTGCTTATGCCTTGCGAAGTGTCGCATGGCCGGAAGAGAGACATCACTGTGGCGAAGTATCCCTCGGGTACGAGTTTATACCAGCGAGAGTTTCAGACGTGTTCAGTTCGGTTCGTACTTATCCGCAATGTAGAAGAGGTGTTGGGCTTAGCAAGAAGGCTGTGTATATACAAACATAATAACGGCTCGGAGAAGCCATTGGCACGCGAGATAGCCGAGTGAACAAAACACTAGTTGTGTAACATTGTCAAACGTCAAGACATCGGTGCGAAACGATGATCCGGATGTACACATGTCAAAATAATTCTTGAACACTACTGAGTGCAAGGCATCTATCTACACATGCATTGAGATACAAAAATTACAAAGTATACGTAAACATAATATTACGCTTCGCTATAAAGCATACGTGATACGTAACTCATATAGGCGCGTATGATTGCATGCACTTTTCTTTGGATGCTTACAGAGAAGTAGACCACGGAAGTTTCCTGCTCGGAACGCCTTTTCCCTACCATGACCACGCTGTCAAATATTGATATTAGTTCAACAAGCGCTAAATTATTCCAATCCTGTGTTCAAAGAATTAGCGGAAAATAAAGTACTTCTCAGGCCTGGCGGCTTCGAACATTATCAGAAAGGAGGGCCAAGCGAGTAACCGCAGTAAAGTGGTCTTAGGGTACTTTGCAACGACACAGAATCATTTGAATACACAGTTAAAAATATCGGCAGATCTGAGCCGCCTCTGACAAGCCTAACACCGAGTGCGACAATTGTATGTGATTTAACTGCTGAGATCAGACACTCTAATAAATTAGTAACAATAAATAAGGTAACCGTTACAAGTTCACATCGGTGCTGAAGGTTCAATAGTCATGAACACGCGGACAAAACTTGTAGATAAAGTGTTGTCTAGGACAGAAATTAGTATAATAAATAGAGATAAGGACGATGGTGCACGATGGAATTAGTGCCTCTGTACCCAGCCGAGTTGGATTGTCGTGCTGTAGGATTGAAGACGAGCTATGTCTGCTTTGGCAGATGATCGGTGACGTCAAAGGTGCTCGACGCGATCCTGGCGCTATAGAAGTGCTGCAACATAACGTAGCGCTGGTCCCGCTGCGAGCACCCCGTCCGATAATTGTCAAAGTCGACGTCGTACAACAGGACGCACAGATCTTCCGCCTTGCCCAGATGGGACATCTTGGCCTGCAGCGTTGTTTTGTCGTCAAACGCAATCGTGACGTTGAGGTAGCGGCTCAACGTTCTTCTGAGCAGGCAACCCGGTACTGGCTTCACGTAATCCTTGAACTCGATCTTGAAGTCGCACACCTCGAAAAGGGCCATGCGGCCGGGCGTCTGGGACACGAGCTGCGCAGGCGCGGGCCGTTCCGTGTCGCGCTCGTTGCCGGCATACAGTGCCAGCGACATGCTGACGCAGAGACCTTCGTACTTCTGAGGCTGCGCGTTGGGCGCGCTGCCTGGCACCGGGTGCGCCCCGAAGAAGGGCGTGACCAGCGCCATGTGGTACGCGAAGACGGGCACGGACTGGTCGCAGTAGTCGTCCGAGAAGCTGTTGCCGCGCCACATCTGGTGAATCTTGAAGAAGGTCACGTTTAGGCTGCTCTGATGCGCGCGGAAAAACTTCATCGCGGTGACGTCTTCGGCGTCGACAATGGCGGTGACCTTGAAAGCGGCGCTGGGCGTGTTCAGCGACACCAGGCGCCTGAGGATGTCGATGAACTCCACCAGCCGCGGTATGGCGTCCTTGAACGGGGACTCGCAGGCGGCCTTGTTCGGAACCCAGTGCAGGTTGAATCCGGAAAGGTTGTACTTGCGGTACACGTCGTAGGCACCCTGCGCCAGCAGGTGTCGAACGCTGTCGTTCTGGCTGACCACGTGAAAATCGGCACTGTCCTCGGGGTAGCCACCGAGCGTGAGGATCACGTCTGCGTTGACGCCCTGGACCCGCGCGACATCTTTGATGACGGCGAGTCCGTATTGCTTGTCAAATTCTTCCGCCCGGCTGGTCAGATTTCCGTCGGGCAGGCTCCAAGACCAATAGACGATTCCCGGGCACAAGGCCAACGGTAGATGCTGCGCTAGGAAGAAGTACCCACTAGGCCGCCTGAAGCGAGTCACGTTGAAGAGGCAGTATACGGGTTGCGGACCGTTGAGGGGAGCGTTGGGACTAGCCGACAGAGTCTCCCTGGGCACATCCGACAGGTTCTTGGCACCGGGCACTTTAGCTTTCGTCCGCCGGCACTGGTCAGGAGTCGCTGTCGTACCGGCAGTGACGATTCCCTTTTCCTTTTCCGTAGTGGCCGTTGTCTTGGTCGGTTGATCGACAGTTGGTAAAATGGGGTTCAACACATGGCCTGGTGGTGCCTCCGCGGCGGCGAACAGGCTCGCCTTGATGTAAGGAAGCAGTAAGATCACCAAGGGAACGGCTAGAATTGCGACTCCCACGATGCAGAAAGCCCACACCGTGATGAGACAGCCTCCGGAGCGTCGCCGGTGATTTGTCGTGTCGTAGTCCGACGAGAAGGTTGACGGGTCGGGTGCGTGCGTGCCGTACCTGGACTCGTCGCCTTGTTGGTAGTCGTAGAGGTCGTAACCTCCTCCCTCTCTCGGGGCGCCGGCTGGCGGCGGTTCCTGTGGCGATTCCGGCACGCGCCGTCGCGAAGGCGTCGCCGACAGTCTTTGGCTCTGACGCCGTGGAGGCTCGCCTCCGGGGCTTTCGTCATCGTAGTGCATCCGGGACTGTCTGGAGAGCCCGCCTTCACTTCATCGCCCTCTCCGAGCGGTCAGTCACGGTGGCGAACGACAGCGCAGCAGGATTGAGTCGTCCTCGCAGTGCTGTACCCCTTGGTGCTGGAGCGCGACTACGACCAGTGACAGCAAAGCGTACGCTGGCGGAGCGAAGCTGCAGCTCGCGTCTCGAGACAGCGCGGTCTACGAGGGTTTTTCGTCTTCTTTGTTGGCCGTCTCGAATCGCACAGAAAAAGACGGCAGGAAATGGGATCCCGGGTGCGGCTCTCTACAGCAGCAGTTAGACGATTTAACGTTCATGTTATGGAGAAATAATGTGCTTTGAGGGGACGTCGGTAATATAGATTGTATATGTTGTGGCCTTAGTTTCTGTGACGGACGCTAGGTGCAAAAACAGGGTGTCTAGCGAACTGGAGAACCTGGAAACGTCAGGGAATATATAAACACATAGAAAATTAGTGGAATTGTTAGGGAACCTATTGTTTCACAGGGGGAAGCCGTGAAATATGATCATGTTAATTAAAGTTTGAAACTCCCACAGTGTGGCTGCCCCTTAAAACCTTTGTCCAACAAAAAAGCGGAACTCATGTGTTGATCGACTCGTGGTAGTGTATTATACAAGCAATTGTTGAAATTATATAAATGGTGTTTTCACCCGAAACCAAGGTATTCGATGAATATTCATAACCGGTTAGAGGTGTGCAAACAGCTGATGCTGCTAATTTCTGCACAGTAGTGAATTCCCGCTTCCGCCCACAGAACCGAAATTGAGTTGCCGGAGAGAGCAACTGTGACATCCTTAGCAGATGCACATGATTAACGTCACTGTTTAAGCCTCCCCGTCGGGTGACCATAAAACGAGCATCCTTGTGAAGGAGCTGTCTCGCTTGCTTCATGCTCGCCCTACTCAACTTGGCTGCTCATGCTCGCCTGCACATTTTTTTCTAATTTCAGTTTTGTTAATGCAGCCACAACTAGGGCCTTAACTTACAAACTGAACGAAAAGATAGGATATTGTCACGTTTACAATAGTTGTACAAGACCTTCTGCAATTCATATATGTCAACTTTCCCCCGAGTTCGCTATCTGTCACTGCTAAAAGGACATTTCGTTACTGATTGAAATAAGCACGTCAACATGCTTCCCGAATTCCGAGAACGCCTCCTGTCACCCACAGCAAAGGCAGTCAGTTCGACCTTTTCCTTCTTTTTCTTTCGTTTTCTTCTCTCAGCTTGTCTGAGTCAAGTCAAGGACTGATATGTGTTTGCTTAGGGACGTTAAACCTCATGAATCAGTCAAATTTAAGAGCCTACGAATAATGAAACCTTTGTAATAGCGAAAGGAATATTTTCCTATTCGATTCCGCCTTCTAATGAAATAATGGCTCTACGAAAATACGAATATTTTTTCAATACTTTTTAAATAATTTACGTTGTCAAGTGGGCTCGATCCAAGATAAAATTACGCCAATAATATGATATTTTTCATCCTATCCACAATGAGAATCCTACGCCTACTCAACCGTACTTTTACGGCAAAGAACGACCACTCACTATAGGATGTTGCTTAGACAAGAAACGCGGCAGTGGAGATTGTTTCGTACTATATATATATATATATATATATATATACTTTTTTTTACTCTGCCATTACCGCAGATAATGTACTCAGATATTCATCGGTCACACAAGGCTACATTTACAAACTGACAATGGATGAGCGCGTATGTTCACAGCAGCCCTGAGTTTGCGAACGATCTGCTTAGTTGCTCGTAATGCTTCCATTGTGCTTTTAATGAAGCTCGCTTTGTGATGTGAAGCGTAGGGACAGAAACTTTCTGTTGTTCTGAATAGCAGGCTTTTAAAGTTGTTTGATATTAATGGTAAGAGAGTTTCACATGATTCGCAAGCTATACGAAATATATTTGATTCGCTTTTTGGTAATATTTTTTTCGTTTTGAATTCGGTCTCAGAAACTGCTATCCGCACACTCCTAGTCAAATTATTCAGCATTAATTATGACCTGGTTGCACTGAGCCATTTCTTTCAGAAGGCTCCCTCTAGGAGTCTGAACATTATGCTATGAACCCGGCTACAGTCAGGTTTCTTCACTATAGTGCCGAACGACAGTGCTGGGAGCAATGTACGCAGCTAAGAAAAGCCTCTACGTTATCGATATTGTTCGAGTGGTGGAGTCACGCTTTGCTCGGTTGGTTGACTGCTAGGTGAACGTGCGTGCTCCTTTTTCTGCGGACCTGGTCAATCAATACGTCACCCAGACAAGCAGTGTTGTCTATTTGAGAGAATCGGTGTGGGCTGCGCAGGTGCGAGAGAAACTGTGCAATCAGAAATTATCAACATTTGCAGTGACCATACTGTCAATTAATTATTATATAATTAATAATAGGCAATATTACTTTTTGGCCAACTATACGCATGTTCATGGGCGCACCATTGGAGTTGCCATGGCTTTCTCTGTGTGCGGATGCAAAGCTGAATTCAGTGTCTGTTACAAACCCGACATCTACGCCCGAACGACAGCTGCGGTTGCTGGCAATTTCCCTGTGACGTGAGGATTGCATAGAAGAAGCACCGCGGCAGCGCGATATTTATCGACAACGAACAAAAACAGCTGGTAATCGAAAGTTCGGCAGCGGCATCGTTTTACCCGAGACGCTCTTACATATTCGCGCATACATTTGTGGATACGCCGCTAGGAACTTCAACATATCTCGTAAAAAAAAAAGCGGGTGATTTTATTTCTGAACGAAACTACGCTGCCGCAGAAGCTGAAGTCGATGAGTACTAAAACCAGTGAAACTGGCCATAAAAAGATGAGATAGCAGCACGCAGTGTCGGCAAAGAGTGAAGTCTGCGCGATCGGAACGTTCCTGGCTCGTTTCGAATTCCCCGACTGACGCTTCTTCCGGCGATGCAACCTAACTCGGTACGTTGAGGTCTTTGCCGTATGTGCACCGCTTTTCTCACAAGGCAATATTACTTTTACCAATGGCCGGGTTGTAATGAAGCAGCGCCAACTCTCGCGTGATGCCACTAGTCCTTGCAGCCGACACAGCGTTTCGACGCAGCCGTGGCGGTTTGTCCCTTCACCACCATGGGCGTAGAGGAAGATTTATGCGAGCGCCAGAACGCGCTCGTGCGTTTTGTAGGCTTCAACGAGCATCTATATTTCCTGCACACATTGTAAGTGTACTGGTGTGT
This sequence comes from Dermacentor variabilis, assembly GCF_050947875.1. Lineage (NCBI taxonomy): Eukaryota > Metazoa > Arthropoda > Arachnida > Ixodida > Ixodidae > Dermacentor > Dermacentor variabilis. The sequence goes on along the minus strand of NC_134570.1, from coordinate 131,210,552 downwards.
GCTGGCTGAAGCCGCACAAATTCAAAACCGCTGATACGACGAGCCATTTGCAGTTTACAACAGCCACGGGTCCACTCTAGTGGCTGGCCTTTTGTCACTCGATATCGAGAGGTGGTCTCGAGAATGCTGCCGATATGAAACGCCCCCCAACTTTGCGGATGTGATGAGAGGAAGCGAAGCGAAGTTCTACAGCATCATTTACTGCTTGCGAACGGAAATGGCCATACGTTTCGTGGGGTAGTCGGGGTGCCGCCGTATCGGACTGTGACGTTGTTGCGGTTTCCGTTTCGTTCTAAAATACGTTTATGCGCTATAAGTGTAAAGTAGAAAGCGCGGGGAGCTGATTCCGCCATTCCCGTCCCTTGCTTTCTCACCCCACACTCACCAATATTTTTCATCAATGTTGAGCTACACTGTTCTGCACTCCACCTTAGCTTCAACATGATGTTGAGCGAAGATTCAGCCATACTGTGTAGGGTAACAAAGAGAGAGAAACAACTTTTATTTAGGTAGCCGGTAGATTGATGGGGGAGGGAGGGCAACCCCGCCTAGATGGCGGCCAGAAGCCTGGGCTCTAGCGACATCCTCGGTCTGGTGGACGGCCAAAAGTTGGTCTTCGGGGGCCGAGCTGAGCAGCACGGTCTCCCAACTGCTTCCGAAGCTTTATTTTTTGGCCCTATCGGGGCACCCGAGCGCAGGCCCAGATAATGTGATTTAGGTCCGCCCTTTCTTTATAAAATTTACATTTGGCCGGATATTGTTGTGGATGATAATGATTATAGGTCACCAGATTTGGGCAGGTATTGGTTTGAAGCAGGCGCCATTACACCTGCTGCTTATTAACTGATGGGTGTGCCGGAGGAAAACGCACCCTCTCTCCTCTGCAATGTTTAGTTATCTCCCTGTAGCCAACCATTCCGTCCCCTGTCAGCCCGCGCCACGGCATCCCGGTGGCTCGGCTTGTGAGTCCTCGAGCCACGGTGTCGGCCGCCTCGTTGCCGGGGCGGGCGGAGTGCGCAGGCGCCCAGAAGATATGGACAACCCGCTAACCGCTGAAGTTTGCCAAGATTCGTTGTGATTACGGCGTAATACACCCCTTTGCGTGATTTAGAATTGCGGTTTTAGAATCGCTGACTATTAAAAAAAAACGTGTGAGAAAACTTTGCTTACAATAAATCTTAATCAGCGCTTTCCGCTCGCCACAAGGTCGAGTTCGCCTGGACCAGAAAGAAAAAAAAAAGAAATGTGGCCTGCGTTACGCGCTCCTTCTCTCCAAAAGTATCAGGAACTTTTGTTTCTTTGTTAACGGCTGAAGTAGCATAACATCACAGCGGCGAATATTTCCCGCGTCTAACGAATTGCCAGAACTGTGATAGCCGGTTCCTCCAGTAGAGTGTCTGTCACAGCGGAGATGTTGAACAAGCCCGACTTACATTACTGCCAGCTGCACGTGGGTGATGCTGAAGTCGTTCCGCGAGCGGCACGCTGACACTGCGACTGATGTATTGGACCCGTTGAGCACTGAAAAGAGAAAACAAAGGTGAGAGACAGACAGAGAGAGAGAGGAAGCGAGATGTTCTTTAAGGAAAAGTGGAGAAGTTTGCCTGGGTGCATTCACTAAATATTTAAAATATGCAGTTGCGTTGTCTGCATTCTACTCTATTCACTTGCATATGGGTTAAATATTTTTCAATAAATTCCAACTTAGGAATTATGACAAGAAAGGTTTGATTGCAGAGAGATGGCGAGAGAGATTTAATGGATCCTGGACAAGTTTGGCCGGCGGCATGTTTAGCATACTACTCCAGAAGGATAGGGAGAAAAATGAAACGGTGTGAACAGTTCACCCTGCTTTAATGAAAGCCGCGGCATGCAAATAGATAACGTCAGCTAAAGTTAGATCAAATGTGTGCGCTACAATAAATTTTACACTTTATTTTAAGCACGGAGAAAGTGTCGCGTACGTGTTAATTAATGCAACGCGAGCAGTAAAGCCAGAAAAATGAAGAAAAAAAAGAAGAATGGTGAAAGCACATAATAAAACTGTCGTTCACTGGTAAGAGTGACCACAACTTGCCTTTCGCAATGAGCGCTTCCACTTCTCCCCCAGAGCAGTGTGAAGGGACGCACACGCCTTGCCATATCCTCTTGAAGGCATTCTGCAAGTGGTATTGAAAGAAAATGCTCACACTGGCAACTTTCGCTATATATTTGCTGTACCACAACGAGCGGTCGCGACCGAGAGCCTATAGCACCTAACTGAGTACTGACACGCATTCTCAAAGTTGCGAAAACTTTACTGTTTTCGGCACGGAAAAGAATGCCACTTCTTAAGCGTGAAGTTTGGAAAAACACTCGTGAGATGCTATTGTGAGCAACACTGTTTGGGAACTTCGTCCTTTTTTCGGTATGACGTCCGTGTCTGACTTCTTTCGCGACAACTTGGGTCACTGGGCATGTGCTACCTGGTGTGTGTCCGAATAGACAACAAGCGAATAAACCTTTTGAACCATAGGGTATATGCGCCACTCGGTATGTTGCACGAGATATGTGGCCATACATGACCAGCTCTTCAACATGACTATGTGCGACTGGGCAGGTGACCGCACCGACAAGCCGAACAAAAGGCTAAAAGTGAGGAAGTCAGCCACCGACAGTTTAAGAAGTCGGCTAAAGATAATTGCAGATGCCGGCATCAAAAGCGGCAGAGTGTAGAGAACGAAGTGAAGCGAATACAATGGGACCTGAGCGTTTATTGAGCTAGCAGCGTTGAACAACAAAAAATTGCAGAAGTCGTTTACGCCCAAGTGAAAAAAATTTCGCCATGCGGCGTGTCGCTCCACTGCTTCGATGCTAATAGCAATACCGTCGACCTTCATCGTGAGGTGGGCTCTGCAGGAATTGTGTTAAATTTGGTAATAAATTTGGTCTTGAAAATACGGATATGCCATTATCGACATTATCGGGACGTCTGGCACAGAGCGAGATTTAGTTACGTGGTATAGCAGTAAGGCTAGTTATGATGAAGCTGCTCATAAAAATATTAATGCGAGGTACAGTGGTGCCGTTTCTTCTAGCTGTTCTCACGCGTGGCCGCCGCAGCGATCGCGGGAACGGAGCAAACAAGAGTATCATGATGTCATGACGGAACCACCTTCCATGCACACAGGTACAAACTGGCCCGTAAGAACATGCATTACAAATTATTTTGCTAGTATGGTTTTTCAATGTATCAAGGGGCCCCTACCGTTATTTGGCGCAAAACAATGTTCAGTAACGATTTAGCGGTAACTGCTGGAGAAATGCATTGGCGCTACGTCGCACCGCTTTGAAGTCCCGGATCCATGTTTTATACTGTGTTCACCACATTGCAAAGTTTTGTTCAGCAGCTCTCTAGACACACGTCCTGCCTCTTCGACGAGCGAAGTGCAACTGATGGGGGCCCGTAGCACACCACCATCAGTAGCACTACATACATACATACATACATACATACATACATACATACATACATACATACATACATACATACATACATACATACATACATACATACATACATACATACATACATACATACATACATACATACATACATACATACATACATACCATAAGCTCTCACATCCTCTCACTGCCTTTACCACATGACCAGCTTTCCCCACCTCACACACATGCACCTTTTCCCACTTTTACGTTCCTATTGGCAAGGCATCAAAAAGAAAAAGAAAGGCAAGTACGAAATGTCACGTCGCTACTCTTTATGCGACGCAGACACGGAAAGACAGACAGATATGGACGATGCGCCACTTTCTACTTAAATCCTATTACTAAATGTGAGATATCTGCATACATGTGCTCGACAGTTAATGCAAATAGGGAAGCCAAGCATATCCAGTGACATTCATCGCCGTAAAATAAAATAAGACAAAGCTACACCGAACAGTACGGCCTACCTTATGGCATGATTCGCACGTACCATTCTGGTGAATAAATTGTTTTGTCCCGTAATCTACAGAACTTCGTTCTTGCGATTACACGTTTGCGCAAGACAGTGTTTTCTTGTGCAAAATTATCAAGTGCTTTTAAACTGGGAAGGCTTAGGAGTAACGATCAACGGCGAATATCTCAGCAACCTTTGATTTGCAGATAACATTGTTCTGTTCAGCAAAACTGGGGACGAGTTACAACAAATGGTTGAGGACCTTAAGAGAGAAAGTATGAGTGAGGTTGAAGATTGAAATCTAGAAGACAAAGATAATGATCAATAGCCGGAAAAGAAACAAGAGTTCAGGATCGCCAGTTAGCGTCTAGAGTCTGTGAAGCAGTAAGTTTACATTGGGGACTCATAGGGGACTCTGATCGTGCGAAGGGAATTTACAGAAGAATAAAAATGGGTTGGAGTGCATTCGGCAGACATTGTCAAACACTGACTGGAAGCTTACCATTATCATTAAAAAAGGGTGTAAAATCAATGCATTCTACCGGTGCTGACATATGGGGCAGAAACTGCGAGACTGACAAAGAAGCTCGAAAACAAGTTCAGGACCACGCAAAGAGCGTTGGAACGAATAACGTTAGGCGTAGCGTTAATAGTCAGGAAGAGAGGGGTGTGCATCAGAGAGCAAACAGGGATAGCCGATATTCTCATTGACATTAGGAGAAAGAGATGGAGCTGGGCATACATGGCAGGTCATGTACTGCATAGGTTAGATAAACGGTGGACCATCCGGGTTACACAATGTGTCTAAAAGAAAGGAAGCGCAGTCGACGACGGCAGCAGACTACATGGAGTAATGAAATCAAGAAATTCGCAGGCGCTGCCTAGAATCTATTGGCGCAGGTCAAGGGTAATTGGAGATCGCAGGGAGAGGCCTTCGTCCTGCAGTGGACATAAAATGGGCAAAATAGACTGCTACTGCTGCTGCTGCTGCTGATGATGATGATTAAACTGAGATTGATGGTAGCGTCGGCAGACGGAAAGCGCCCAGATATATATATATATATATATATATATATATATATATATATATATATATATATATGTATATATATATATATATATATATATATATATATATATATATATATATATATATATATATATACGAGTATTTATAGTCGAGTATTATATATGGCAAACGATATATGACGGAAAACAATAGGAAATAAACAACATGGTGGCTTACTTCTTCTGCCTTTCGCTATGTTCGAGTATGTAAACATTATTTAATTGCCGACAATGCCACAACTGGTCGGCCTAGACTTTTGCATGCTTTAAGTATATTATAGCGTCATATTACAACTTGGTCTCGTAAACGGCAGAGGAAACGAAGGTCTGTGCATAAAAAAATGCATGCATGGCGTAACGAGCAAGCAAGCAAGATACTGTTTGTGCATGTGTGTGTGTGTGTGCGTGCACGGCTAGTTTGTTCACAGATGAAGAAGTAGTAGACATTAATAAAACGTAAATGAGGCCGGCAATGAGAACAAGGAAATAAATCATAAAACGAAACTATACAAGTAAATGGGGGAACGCATGGCATTCATAAAGGTAACGATGGGGAATATTGAGGCGTTATTCCTCGAAAAAGGCCATTGTAATTATTCTGGTGCGTTTCCGTGGACATTATGTTGCGATTAATAGAAAGGCAGTTGAGCTGCAGTTTGTTGGAATATTCCATTTTATTTTTTTCTTGCTCAGGTACCATCGGGGGAAGCGAGCGAGGTAGAAAAGGAGCTTCTCGAGTAGGCGGCCAACTCAGAGATGGGTGCGAAAGAAACAAATACATCCACACACATTTTTCGCACACGTGTGGCGTACACAAACAGAGCACGAATAACCAAGGCAGCAGACCGATTTCACTACGTTCAGAATGCATGCGCAGTAGCCCTGCCATGACGACACTAGCCCTCGTCGCTTTCCCGCTGCTCTTGTGTTCAAGGCAACATTGAGGGGAATGCCGGGGCTATGCTACTGGTGATTTTCGCAGTGAATGTTATGCGGAAGTTGGACCCATGGGTTTCCTCAGGCCCAATTTTATTGTGGCATCATTTTATCCTGACCTTCCTGCGTTCGGCGGGTTCGGTGGGTTTGTGATGGCACAAGCACAACATGCTACTTAATTTACAGTTGTTCATTTCGCTAAGGACTGCTACTACTGACATGTTTTGCGGCAGAAGTTGCGTAGTGAAAGCTGTTTTCTCACAGAATCGACATCTCAGTCGGTGTAGCCCCAGCGAAGGCCAGGCGTATGCCTTCGTTTCGTGTAGAGCGAAGGTTCCATTCACTCTTGAGCCATGTACGCCGTCGAGGCTCGAGTCCTTGCGTAAGCGCAAAACGCAGCCAGCTTACGCTACTTGATCCACCAAGGCGAGATGTCGCTGAAGACACAAATCCCTCGCTGTATCGGATATGTCCTGCGTAACGTTTTCCGAATGAGCGACGCTCGATCACTGAATTTCAATTAGGATGATGCTAATATATGCAACATTGACTTTCATTCAATGAAGACACGCTCGAGCGCGTCTATCGAGGCCGCGCGACGTCCGAAGCGGAACCGCTTGTGTGAACCTCAGGGCCACTTACTATTGGAACGTCAGAAGCTAACATGAATATGTGTGCGTTTTTTTATTTTTCAGCGGAAGCACTTCTGGCGTCTAGAGCGACTAGCTGCAATTGTTGTCGCCAGGGCATGTCAATGGGGGCGAAGTGCAAGAATGTTCATATGTGTTAGGGTCCTATAACGTAAAACTATTCGAATTTGTCTCTATTCCATTTCCGCCATTGGCCTTCCACAATTGGCGTAACATTTTCGACAGACGCCCACTTCGCCTTCCCGTCACACAACGTCACAAAAATCGCCGGAATCGCGAAATCTGATATAACGTGTACACACTGATCTTTTTAATTAGCCCCTGACCCCTCCTCCGCACAAAAAAAAACATAAGATCTTTCCAATTTTACGCCTCCTTCGCTATTGTCCCGCCACTATTTAAGTAAAAATTCTTTGAGCTGTGCCCACATCCCATGTCTGTCACGCGACGTCACAAAACCGCGAAATTGCACCAGGACAATGCGACATGTACAGACTAATCAAGCATTAATATGTCGAACAAAACTAAATTCTTTTCAGAATAACCACAGATTGGATTGGACAAACATTAATAAAGGTCCTGCATGACGCACGTCAGCTCGCAGTGGACGTCTCCCACGCAGGGACCGACAGGGAGTACCTGGCAGCCGCTGCGCGGGCCTGCTGGACGGCCATTGCTGGTCTTGTAGGTGCGGGCTTCGTAGGGTCTTCTGTTACTTGTCCGAGATAGAGTCGGGCGGCTGAGCGTTTCTGCAGTCCTAGCGCACGTGCACGAGCATCGCCGTGACCCCGCACGAGGGCGCGCATCGTCGGTGTAGACGTCCGGGTAGATGATGGGTAACGTGGCGGGGTTGGGATAGGTTTGTGTTTGTAAAAAGCTTAGCGTTAGCGCCTGCGGCCTGTTTAGTTCGGGGCGCGAGTGCGGAAAGAGACGTCGTCCCAAGTAAATGTGTTTAGTGATCTTGTTCTGCGTTACTCGGGCGTCCCTGTTCTCCTCCAACTCATGGAGACGCGGCTTCCCGGGGGCGACGGCACGGTCGATAAGCGCGCGCGCAGCGTCGTGGGCTGTCTCGTTGAGGTTCGGCGGGGCACCCGGGATCCGATCCAGGTGGGCGGGAAACCAGATGACGGTGTGGTGCTTGAGGGTGCTCAGATCTGCGCCGCGGAGGACGCGTAACGCCTGGTCGGAGACGACTCCTCTCTCGAACGCTTTGATGGCTGGTTTAGAGTCGCTTGTCTTTCGCTTGCCGTCGAGCATTGCCAGTGCTATGGCCGATGACTTCGCCACGTCGGGGTCGCGTGTGAGTACCGTGGCGGTGTTTAGGGTCCGCTGCCAGGACGAGAACGCTACCGCGGCGAAGGCTCGGTTGCATCGATAAGCGGTGGCGTCCACGTAAGCGACGTAGTCCGTTTTCTTGTCTATACGTTTGAGGAATGCGGTCGCCCGGGCTAGGCGCCTGCCTCGATGGTGTTTCGGATGTACGTTTCACGGAATGGGTGCGATCGTGATCAGCTCGCGGAGCTCGCGAGGAACCAGCGTAAACTCCAGTGGATCCTGGGTGTTCGGTGGGAAGTAGCCGAGCTCGCGCAAGATGTGGCGGCCCGTCTTGGTCACCGTCAGTCGTATCATCTGCGCTCTCTCCTGAGCCTCAGCGATCTGTTGGAGTGTATTGTGCACCCCGAGCTTGGAGGAGTGGATACGTCGGCGTGGTGATCGGGAGCCCGAGGGCCCGCTTAACTATATTTTGTATGAGTGTATTGAGCTTGTCACGCTCCGATTGTTTCCACTTGTGCATTGCTGCGACGTAGGTAAAGTGACATAGAACGAACGCGTGCACGAGACGTGGCAGATTGTCTTCTTTGAGGCCGTGGTGACGGGTTGGCCACTCTGCGTTCGAGTCGTATCGCTTTGTCCGTCTTTGTCGTCAGCTTGTGGGCCATTTGGATGTTTGATCTGCCCGTCTCGATTATCATTCCCAGTACTCGTATCGAGTCGACCCTGGGGATGGGGCAACCGTCTCTGGTGCGGACGGTGATGTTTCACCGGGTCGGGGGTTTCCACCCCTTAGACCTTCTGCCTTGTCGGTTTGGACAGTACAGCAACAGCTCCGATTTGGCGGAGGAGAATTTGAGGCCCGCGTGGTCGAGGTAGGACTCGGCGGTTTCGACTGCCTCCTGCAGAGCGGATTCGATAAAGCCGTCTGACCTCACGGAGCACCAGATGGTGATGTCGTCCTCGTATACCGTGTAGTTGAGGCCTGGTATCTTCGACAGCTGTTCGGAGAGCCCGATCATCATCAGGTTCAACAGCGTCGGTGACAGGAAAGACCCCTGGGGGTTGCCACGCTGTTCGAGCTCGACTTCTTCCGATGTGAGCTCTCCTATACTGAGCACGGCCTTGCGACGGGTTAGGAAGGAGCGGACGAACTTGTAGAACAGGCGCCCGAGCCCTAGGTCCGCGATCGCCTTAAGTATTGCCGATTGCTCGATGTTATCAAACGCCTTCTCCATGTCGAGGCCGAATATGCCGCGCGTGCGCCAAGTGGCCCTGGCGTCTATGATTTGGCGTTTCAGGAGAAGCATCATATCCTGCGTCGTGGGCCCAGGTCGGAAGTCGATCATGCGGTGTGTGAAACAGTCTTGGTCTTCGAGATACCAGCCGATTCTCTTGAGTACGACATGCTCGGCCACCTTACCCACGCACGACGTGAGCGAGATGGGGCAAAGGTTAGCGACGCCAGGCGCCATGCCCAGTTTTGGAATGAGGATCGTCTGGGTGAGTTTACAGGCGTCAGGTAACTCGCCCGCCCCCTCAGGTCGTTGATGGCGCCCGTGAGGTACCAGACGGAGGGGTCATCTAAGTTTCGCAGGAGCCTGTTGCTTAAGCCATCGGGGCCTGGGATGGAACGGCCGTTGAGTTCGTGCAGGGCCCGGGGCACCTCTTCATCGGAAAATTCGGCGTCGAGGAGGGTGCTGTCGGTACCTGTGTAATCGGGATGTAGGTTCGGTGGGCCTGTGGGTATCGGTAGGTACTGATGCACAAGGGTCTTGATGACGTCATCCGGCGAAGCGGTGCCTTTGAACTGGTGAAGGACTTTGGTGAGCGAGTGGCGCTGGTTCTTGCGGGTGTTGGTGTAGTCTAGCAGGTGTTTGAGGAGCTTCGACGTCTACCCGTTGTGGACCTATCCGCCGACCGAGTTACGGAACTCATCCCACTGCTGTTTGGAAAGCGTGCTGCAGTGTTCCGTTATGTTCTTGTTCAGTTCTGCAATGCGTTTGCTGAGCGTGCGGTTGAAACGCTGGCCCTTCTATCGTGTCACTAGAGGCTGTTTGGCCTCGAGCAAGTGGGCGAGGCGGCTGTCCAGCTTCTCAGTTTGCATGTGCATGCTTACTGTTTTCGTGGCCTTACCGACGTCGGCCTTGAGCTGAGCCGTCCATGTCTCGAGGTTCAGGGCAGTGTCGGGAGGGAGTCGTGATGCGCGAGTCTTGCAAAAGAGGTCCCCGTCGACCCACGTGTGCGACTTGGGCTTCCTGACGATCATCGGTAAGTGCACGGCCAGTATGAGATGGTTGCTGCCAAGGTCATCCGCAAGATTGGACCAGCGGGCATCGGCTGCGTGCTTCACGAAGCAGAGATGCGGGGTTGTGTGTCTGTGCGTGGATGTACCGATGCGGTTAGGGGAGGCCTTGTCCATCACTAGGGCGAAATCCAGGTCGTTCGCATGCTGCCACAGCGCGGTACCCTTGGGTGTCATACACGTAACCCCAGGTGCGGTGCGCAGCGTTATATCACCAGCTATCACGAGTGGGTTTGAGCCTGCAAGACGGATGACTCTCTGTAACAGGCGTCAGAAACGTTAACTATTTTGTCCGGGGCTGCTGTACACGTTGAGAATGTACGCACTTTGTCGGGACGCGTCGCTTGGGAGAATCTCCGTCACGACGTTGTCCACGTCGGACGTGCCGACGTGGCCGACGGACATTTGGGCGCTATAACGTAAAGCTATCCCAAACTGTTTCTATTCTATTTCTGCAATCAGCGCTTCACGATTAGCCAAAAATTCTTCTGGCCACCCCCAGTTTGCCTGTCTGTCACGCGACGTCATGAGAAACGCGAGAACTCGCTATCTGTTATGAAGTTCTACACCTTTTATATTCTACACCTTTTGTTGCCATTAGCCCACCGCAGTCGGCCGGAAGTTTTCGGACTGCGCCCGCTTCTCCTGCCTGTCATGCGACGCGACAAAATTTCGGAAACTCACCACGTCGAAGTCATGTGTATGTAATAAGGAGGCATTAATATGTCGAGCAAAATTGATTCTTTTTTTTCGGAATAGCCGGAGTCTCCGCCGTTCCAAAAGGAATAACAATGTCAGCCTACTGATCACTCGTGGCCACATAACATTCTCGAGCCCTTCCGGCATGCTTACGACATCGCTCGACCAATTCATCTTCGCTGCGGATCCGTTTTAGCGGCGTTTTTAACCATCCATTGCACGCCGCCGCGATTTTCGTCCCTCCTCATCCGGTACGGTTTCGTCCCTCCCCATCCGGTAATCTACTTTCACTGTGCTATAGCTCAGCCCCTTAGAAATCATCTCCACTGCTGCTTGCTCCTCGCCTTTTCTCAGCCAATTAGATAAGAAAAATCTCTCAAGACAAGGAATGCTATTCGTTTTGAAAGCAAAGAAAAGTGACCTCCTATAACGAGGAGAGCGCTTGATTGGTCGTTTCAAACACTTCCTGTCACCGTCCGTTGCTTGCGTCGGCGGTCACGTAAATTTGACGCAAACAGATTAGAATAAAATCAGAACGGAATAGTTTTGCTTTACAGGGCCGTAGATTTAGGTTCACATTAGACAACCTCAAGCTGTCAAAATTTGTCTGGAGCCCCACCCCCTCCACTTCTCATTGAACCAGTGTTGCTTTGGTACGTCAAGCGCTATGAATCAATTTTACCATTGAAATTTTATTTACGTAGCCTAACTTGCAATTGAGAATAGTTCTTGTTTTTCAAAGGGAAGAATTCTCTGGGCCAATCGTGGGGACATTGTAATGGTAAAACGGCTGATCGCGGAGATGGTGTAATCAAATCTGGGTCAGTTACGGAAACAGTTCAGTTACGGAAACAGTGTGATAATAGACGGAGACGACTGCAGAGCTGATGCGATAAAAACTGGACAATCCCGGAGAATATCCCCTGTATTAAGAAATGCATCTTAACTTGAAGCCCATGCTTGACTTGATATAAATTACGCCTCTGTGAACGTGCCCAAGACGCTAACTGCGGTTCCTTTGATGCGTTCATGACAGACGTCACTTTAATGAAGTCGAGCCTGGGTTTCAAGTTAAGATGCATTTCTGAACACAGGTGTGTGTAAATAAAAGTCGTCACTTGGTGGGCCGATCTCCAGCCCAGTACATAATATAAAGTTTGAATGAGCTCTGTAACGCGCGGCGATCTTGTAGACCGTACAAACCTTATAATGTTATCGCATTACAGGCACTGAGGTGTAGTCTGCATGCCCCCAGCTTCCTCACCGCTTTCTCTATATATTTGGCGTCGGCGTTCGCCGAATAGACTCCGCGGCAGCGTTCAGTCGTCGCGTGGGGGTTGTGATTAATTGGTGACGCGTTTGTCAGAGATGTTAAGGTGTTTAACACGCATCGGCATGTTTTATTCTCTGTCCGGATACCGCTCTTCATAGTGTTTCTTTCTGCACTCACAAACGTCGCATTAGTCTACAGGTAATCACTGCATAAGCTTCACATACGATAACTGCATGCGAACTTGCGTATGGATTTAAGCGTCAAGTGTAAATAATCCCATAAGTCAGGAACAAAGTAGGTTGAGAAAAATCACGCGTCTCTGCACAGTACTTATAGTTTAAATGATTCAAGGAAGCTTTCCTTAAAGTATATTCCAACACTTGCGCTTGATCTGCCGCAATTATTTGGCAATTTTAATGCTTATTTTTTTTTCTCTTTAGACCATCGTGAGTTCTACGTTCACTTATGGACGCGATTCTTCGCCTATCAACATAAGTGGTGACCGCCAAAGCCGTGGACTGTCGTAACATCACCAGGATCCGGTGTATGTTTGTTGTGAGAGTGTGCTCCCGCCACAGCACATGAGTTGAGTGCCAGAGGAATAACTGAAATCCTTGCTTTTCTTCTGCGTCATGCTTGATTTCTTCGAGAAAAAGAAATACCCTACTCATATACTTTGTACGGGCAACGCTGACCTCTCGTCATTCCCGTGTTGTACCTTAGAAGTGCAGAGAAAATCCCGCGGCTGTAGATGCCTGCCTAGTACTGCACGTGCTTACTTTGCTTTGCAAAGCTGCCGTAACTAGCCAGCGTCAACGGGGAACCCCGGTATATGCGGCTCATCGGTGACACATGTGTGCCTTTTGCTACGTTTGCTTGCGTCGATTTATCCTTGAAAAGTTCTTTACCGTTTACGCGACGACGGCCGCAGCGAAACCTCACTGTTTTGGCGTTTCCGTGTCGGCAGCAGTGTTTCAAGGGCGCTTTGCGCCGAAATTGCGACACACTCAAACACGGGCGCTCGCACGCGCTCGCACGCGCGAATCAACGCGCACGTGCGCGCGCGCACGCACGTACGCTGCTCAAACGCAAACGGCCCCAAGACAGCGACGCCCTCTGCAAAGGCGACCTCACCGTATTCCGCGGCCGTGGCTGCAAGCTGGTGCGCTCTGCCTGCGGGGGCACGTGCGTGGATTCCGATATCTGTGCCTGGCATCTGTGTCTTGTTGCAGTCGAGGCCCGAGAAGCATCGAGACATGCCAGCTACAGAAAGACTGTATCACCGCCATCTTCAGTGATTTACAAATCGAACACGGCCTCAAAGCCTAGTTTCTTTCCAACCCACTCTCCCCCGAACCCGTTCCCATTTTCTTTCAAATCGAGAAGCACATTGCTCTTTTATCATGACCGATGCATAAATACTTCCCTCCGGATGAGTTTGTTCTCCCTTTCTCGACGTTGTGCCGGTTTCTCAGAAAGCCGAGAGTGTGCGAAAGAGATCGCGTTCAGCGCATTCGGGGGAGTTTCCCAACCCCTAAACACGACACAACCTGTTGCGAGCGACGGCAGGTTGCAAAACAAAAGCTGATCTCGACGGGCACGCGGCGCTCCGTATTTTCGCCTGTGACGCGGCTAACCGTGCGTAAAAGCTTCCTTTACGCTCTCAATCTGTGCGTCTCTCGTAACCTTGGATACAGCTTCAAGCGCTTCGCGCCTCTCTCACTCCGGCATTCACGGTCCCAGATCACATCGAGGAAGCGGAGAACTAACCTTACTGACTGCTAATACAGGGACGCAATTCGAAAGTACTCACGCTTTGGCGTAATACAGCCTCCTCGGCTCGTTGTGGGAAATATTCAAGTGCGCAGGTTGAATATTTCAATCTCAACAGACATCTTTATAAATTAAACAATATAGCAGCCCCTTAAATATACACCGCTATATTGTGTTAAGTCGCTTAAGGCGAAACATGCAATCGCCTTCTCGGTTTATCTTGCGGCATATTAGCTTCAAAACGGAGTTAAGAAGCTCAAATGTTCCTACAAGGAGAAGATACGTCGCTTTAATACTTTCTTTTTTTCGGGCGAATCTTCTGCTTCGAAGTAGGTGGACGAACTGTCTCTCTCTGGACCAATGACAGGAAGCAGCGAAATGAAGCGGATATACCGCCGTCGAATTCCTGCAGCACGTTGCTGCTGCAGGAATGCCCTCTGAGATGCAGCAGAGCTTGCGCAATCTCGGAGGCCGGGTCATATGAGCCTGATACCGCTTGTCAGCGAGCGAGCAGAGGTGAGAATGGCGTTCTCGGTGGAAAACAACGTCTCTGCCAAAGGGTGGTCACAATTATGAAAAGAAGGACCAGCTCCCTGGTTCACCTCAAACGCTTCACCACGAGCGGCACAAGGCCGGAAATCACGCGCCGTGGTGGCGTGTAGAGCGTGCTTTGTCGCTGCGTTGCCAAACCCCGAGGGGTGTGGGATAAAATCCCGGCCGCGGCGGCGGCATTTCGACACGGAGCGATATGCGGAAATGCCCCTCTACCGTGCATTGGTTGCGCGTTATATAACCCCAGCTGATCAAAATTAACCCGGAGCCCTTCACTATACGGCTCGCCTCGTAATCATATCTTGGTTCTCGCAGCTAAATCCAGAGAATCCTATTAATTTATACTGGAAATACGTTCTTCATTTAAAAAAAAGATATATAAGACTTGACGACTGGGAAAACGCTGCTTCTGCTGTGATGGAGGAGCGTGGACGGATGAATCGAATGAATGATATGTGCGGTGCACATGTACTTAATTACTTCAAGTAGAGCACTTATAAGCAACGTATTGTTGAGTGATTATCGTTACATGTATTGTTGGATAACTTGCTTATTTTTTAGCTGCCGTGTCTCAGCCTATTCAGGCGGAGAATGCGGCGCATAAACACTGGGTAATAGAAGCGAATGAACGAAGGAACAAACTGACGGACGGACGGATACTTCACTGCTGCACTGGATAGCATCGTCACTCGCATCGATCTGATAGACGCATCGTTTTTCCGCGCAAGTGCAGATTTATTGCATCAAATAATGCGAAGGCCTAAAACCCCAGAATCTAATGATGTTTCCAAACTAAACTTTGTACATGGGGCTGTGTGGCTGAATATTTATGTTGTGGGTCGTGTACTTCAATAACTACTTTTAAACGTTTGAACAACGTACACGCAATCCTGTTCACCTCCTATTTGGTCTAAATTATTGTCACCACCACACAAGTTGTCTAATGGCCTTTCTCTCGCTTCTTATTTACACTGGGTGCTTATCCGAAAGGCGGCAAATTTTTAAATAATTAGCTGTGGCAGATAGTTCAACTTTTGTGTTTTAGCTGGGCTACTAAAAACAGGCGGGTATTCTTTGCACGAGAAATCGAAATGCATACTTGATTAATTACTCAACTTAACTATTTAGGTTTTTTTACCTCACTACTTTGCGGTATATAATAAGACTTACAAATGATATCTGGTGAAACGGGAAGTCATATCCAATTGGGAAGAAATCCGTGAATCACACCATTTTCGAGATATGTGCCGTCAAACTTAACGGGAAGAACGGACTGTTGTTCCACTTACTTTTTTAACAAAACACCTTTGCATGCACAGAAATGCTAAGTATCTCGGCCGCGAATGCATTTGTTCGCAAAGTTCAGGAAATTACATCTCGGAACTGGTGTCATACTGAGAATTCGTTGCAAATTGATCCACCGTGCGAAATTACGATTTGCAAATTTCAATACGTGCCGGGCAGATATTATATGAGGACATAATTAATAAATATTATTAATTCCAGAATTATGCATTCCGATATCTCGAACAAATAATGTTCG
This sequence comes from Dermacentor variabilis, assembly GCF_050947875.1. Lineage (NCBI taxonomy): Eukaryota > Metazoa > Arthropoda > Arachnida > Ixodida > Ixodidae > Dermacentor > Dermacentor variabilis. The sequence goes on along the minus strand of NC_134570.1, from coordinate 131,194,538 downwards.
CTTGACTGAGTAATCCAGCTCGAAAACTGCAATTTTGCTGTCTGGCACAGGTCATCCTGCAATTTTTTTTTTTAGCAGTTTTCGCACGAACACCGAGTTCATTGTCTACACATGCGTTGCACTTGACACCCGCGTTACTTGCATTTCGGATCGACACAGTGCCAGATCTGGGTTGTTGTTCCTTTGCACTCACTGCGTAGTAATCTGAATTTTAAACTTGAAGTGAAAACTGTAAAGCTGTTCTTTGTTTATTTGTGATACAGCCTCCTTTTCACTATGGGGAAATCAAGGATGTACAACATTCTTTATTGACAACGTGGTGCGCAATTCGGGTACCAAAGTTTTCTGTTTGCACGTTCCTTGGTCTCCTTTCTTGGCCTCACTTCTGCTTTTCTCCTCAATGAAATGCATATTCGAGATGAGTAAACTACGACTCCCGACTTATTCTGAATCATTTAGTGAGCATTACAGAGTTCTAATAATGATTCTATAAACCGCTGTTTCTAACACCTTTGCTGTTATATATATATATATATATATATATATATATATATATATATATATATATATATATATATATATATATATATATATATATATATATATATTGTTTCTGATTGTTTCTGGCAGACTCCAATTATTATGGGTTCGGCTGCCATGTGCACGTATGGACCACGCCAGCAAGAACCACCAATGAGCGTGTAGCGAGTCTCATCACTTCCTTCAAAAACACGAATCCTATGCGTTCCACTCTGTTCCACTTTATTTTTCTTCGTTGTTTACGCTTTGGCACGTTCGACGAGCCGTGGAGAATGCACGAGACAAAGGAAGAATGCCGGCTATGCTTCCACGAGGAAATTTATTGCTCGGTGTGTTCGTCTGACGTCGTTGCCTGGGGTCGTCGCTGGAAGGTCTCAAAACGGCATGCCACAAAGCGCCTGTTTTGAAGCTGGCCACGGACGAAACCCGTCAACCGCGTCGGATAGGTTTCGGCACGGGACCTTCCTCGAACGGTCGCTCGAGGGCGTAAACACGTTTATGATTTGCGCGTTATTCTGCGAAGCAACTTTATCACGAAATTGTACGAGCAAGCGCAATAACCGCAAGTCCCGTCATAGTCACCGCTTTCAATTACACTGCCGGACTAATAACCGAGATCACACCACTCCACCTAAAGATGCAAAATTTCCAGAAATTCGGAATCGCCCGAGAAAAAGAAACGCTTGTTTCCGACCTTTTTTTTTTTCAGAAGTTGCAAATAGGATACAGGCTGTCCACTAGAAATACAAGATTACGGTTATCTGATGCTGCGAATCTGACATCAAAAGATGCATTTTCTACAAAGATAGTGCAGGGAGAGAGAGAGAGAGCAAATGATAAATGAAAGGTAAAGAGGTTAACTAGGACTGAGCCCGGTTGGCAACCCTACACTGGGGAAAGGGAAAATGGGACGGAAAGATTAAAAGAAGAGAAAGTCCGCTGGGGATATCATTCAGTCACTCAGACCGGATCAGAGGTGCTGACTCAATCCGGTAGCTCTCAAATATCGCAGCAGCGTTTTTGTGGCCTTTTGTAGCTGCGATATGCGAAGCCCACGGTCCCAAGATCTTGTTCAAGGTGAACGGCTTTCTATCTAACTGATTGAGAGCTGCGCAGAGGTCATGTCTTTCATTTTCAAAAGATGGGCAGAAGCGCAGTAGATGTTCTATAGTTTCCTCGACACCGCAAGCATTGCACTCGGCCGCGGTCAGCCATTCCAATAAAAAAAGTATATGCATGGGTGAATGCGACGCCCAAGCGTGAGCGGCACAGCATTGTTTCCTCTTTACGCGGAAGCCCTGGTAACAGCCGCAGCTGCATAGATGGATCGAGGGAATGCAATCGATGTTGAGTGAATTCAGGTGTCTGCCACTTCTCCAATGTCATACGGTGCGCTTACCTTGCTTATGTGTTGGGCTGCGTCAGCCCGCGATAAAGGTACAGAAACAAGGGTTGCTCCTTCGTGTGCTTTCCTAGCAGCTTCGTCAACGAGGTTGTTGCCGGAGATACCGCAATGGACAGACAGCCACTGAAACACGACGTCGTGTCCTTTCGCGATCATATGATGGTCCATTTCTCGTATCCTCGACACGATTTGTTCACAGGACCCGCGACGAAGAGATGACAGAAGACATTGTAAGGCCGCCTTCTAATTGCAGAATATCGCCCACAGATTAGCCGGTTGGTTGTTAATATAATCAACGGCACCTCGGAGGGCAACAAGCTCCAAACCGGTCGATGTTGTCAAGTGAGAAATCTTTTATCGGATGCTTAGTGAACGTGATGGTATAAGCACACGATCACTAAAAAGATGGTATAAGATAGTCTAAGCGCTTAGAACCGCAAGCACATAAAACACAAAGCTACCTATTCTGTGTCGCTTTCACTGCTTTCCCTAGGAAGCTTCCTTTACACAAAAAGCACCTTTTCCTACCCTTTATGCAGAATATTTTGTTTATATCCCACATTGGCATTTTGATGGGCTGAGCATTTGGGGAATTTTTAGTGCTCAAGAAAGAAAGAAGGAACCATTCGCGTGTGTTTGTTTGTAACAACAAAAATGCACATTCCCCAGCAACAAAAATATGCACTTTATTGCTCACAATCATCTTCGGAAGTTCACAGAAGTCCGTAGCTCGGGACTAATACAAGATTATATGTAGTGACTACTATTGGTGAGTTCAAGGCACTAACAATATATAAGACGAAAAACAAATGGATATGTCACCCCACATGGAATCATTGACGCCAGGTCGGTCACGCACTGACGTAATGCAAAAATCGGAGGTTCGTAATCACCAGAAAAAAAAATCAACCACCGAATCATGCATCGCGTAAGTGACAAAATTACCGGAAACTCCACTACGAGGAGAAAAAAGGCGTCACAAATCTTTATAAGAACGAAGGAAGTCCCTAAGTTATGCATCCCTATTAAGTTCATTGAGTGCTATCGTCCAAAGCCACACGCGAAGCCAGCAAGGGATATGTCGGTAAAACAGGAATGCCGCCAGCAACTGATAACTGTGCACTTCGAAGAAAGACCGATGAAGCGGCGAAGTACTTCTGACGGGCTAGGCTCAACAACGGCCGACTGAAGTTGTGACACAAATATAAAACATTAAATTAAATTATGGGCCTTTACGTGCCAAAACCACTTTCTGATTATGAGGCACGCCGTAGTGGAGGACTCCGGAAATTTTGACCACCTGGGGTTCTTTAACGTGCACCCAAATCTAAGTACACGGGCGTTTTCGCATTTCGCTCCCATCGAAATGCGGCCGCCGTGGCCGGGATGCTATAAAACATGCCTGCACGACTTCTTTAAAACAGATGCACAGTAAGCATAGTAACTGTGCATATTCGGCAAGAACCAAATATTTGAGCCGAAGAAACATCTTCCAATAGCATACCTTATAGTTCAAAACAGAAATAATCAGTTTACGATGGAAACAAAGTGATATTCGCGAGCCTTCGATATTCCGTACGCTTGATGGGCGCGCAGGCCTTCAAGAAATTGCAACTCACGGTGCCCGTCCGGCTGCCATCGCTGTCCGCGATTTTCGCGGCCAAGGAAGTCGAGTTCACAACCCACTGCAGGCTGCAGTATCGGCCTTCCATGGCGGGGGGCGGCCGGTCGCTGCGTGGCAGACCCTTGGCGTCGTCAGGCCCGATGTGCAGGCACTCGCCGTACGAGCCCGGGTCGGAGGACGGGGACGACGACGTGAGAACTCCACTGGGGAACTTGCCCGTGGCATCCAGAACTGCGTACGCACGGAAATCATCCAATCAACTGATCGTTCGGTCAACATTTGGGATTAATAATAATAATATTTGGGGTTTTACGTGCCAAAACCACTTTCTGATTATGAGGCACGCCGTAGTGGAGGACTCCGGAAATTTTGCCCACCTGGGGTTCTTTAACGTGCACCTAAATCTAAGCACACGGGTGTTTTCGCCCCCATCGAAATGCGGCCGCCGTGGCCGGGATTCGATCCCGCGACCTCGTGCTCAGCAGCCCAACACCATAGCCACTGAGCAACCACGGCGGGTAACATTTGGGATTGCTGGGAATGGTATTAAGTATTATGATAGTTCAAAAAACAAAAACAAGAAAACAATAAACGAGTTATTAAAGCTGGTATGAACTAAAAACAAAGGATCAATTTTACTATTTTTTATGGATCAGAAATATTGGCAGAAAAGACTACATGTCGCCGGCTTCTCCGTAGCGGCAAACTGTTTATTTGCTTTAATAATGACGGTTGATTGGTGAAATTAAACATTTGAGCTGTTTAGCGGTTCGCTGCAAAAGGCGGCACAGTCCTCCACAATAAAAGATGGACAACAAAATAAATAAAGATAATCATCGCGCACAACACATTTCCCATAGCGTTCACTGCCTTTTCACAGACGGTCCAAGGATAATAACTTTAAGAGGAAGCTTTAGCTCGGGCCCAACTCCGACGCGGCCTATTCAAATACATGTAAAACGCAAAAACGTTTTTATGAGATAACCCCTGGACCGATTTTGATGAAATTTGTCGCATTTGAAAGAGAAAGTTAAATTCTAGTGACTGTTGGAAGCGGAATTTCGATTTAAGGCTTGAATTTTCTTAAAACGATTTTCAAATATTTGACCGTTTGAAAAAAATAGAAGCATGAAGTTTATAAATTCATAGCTCTGCATCAAGAACCGATATCGCGGTTCTGTAAACGGCATCTATTAGATCATTGAAAGCGGACAAATTCAATATGTCATTTTACATCTTACGTGAATTTGTTACGTTGGTTACAATGGTTTTGCAAAAGTTGTATTTCTCTATTATTAAATTTTTTTATATTCATGTGTAACATATCGATTTTGTCCGCTTTAGATGTACTATTAGATGCAATTCACAGAATTGTATTATCATTTTTAGTGGTTAAGTTGCAGAGTTGTAAACTTGATAGTTTCGTTTTCTGAAAATTTTCGATTTTTGCCAATATTTAACAAAAAATTGACAATCTAACTCAAAAATTCGAAACCAACAGTCACTAGATTTTAAGTTTGTCTTTTAAATGCAACAAACCTCGTCAAATTTGGTGCAGTGGTTGCCGAGAAAAACGAATTCTGTATGTATTTAGATAGTATTTAGATAGGAGAACTTGAGCTAAAGCTTCCTCTTAAGCAGTACAGGAGGCATAGAGAAAGAAAAAAAAAAGCAATGTTGATGGTGCTGATGCATGTATCGGCACGCGACTTTCGCCTTATAAGCAGATTTTGTTGTGCTGGTTGGTAAAACATTAGCACGCCGAGGAGAGGCGTGGGTATACACAGAGAAACAGAAAGAAGGACAAACAACAGAAAGACTAGCTCGAGGCTGGTGGTCGAGGTTTTCAAGTTGTCTGTTAGATACCTCCAAAGTAGGTGAGGCAGACCTGTAATGCTGTGAAATAAAAATGCGTGAACGATGGCGAGATCAAACCTCCTTCTTCCACCACAGCAGCCTCATGCTTTAACCCCCATTGGGCCACGGTCGCATTTTTTATTTGTTTGTTTATTGTTAGGCCACGATCTCGCGCGTGCTTTCATCGTACCAATATTGCTCTTTGAAACGGCTGGCGCATGTGTCAGGTGCCGGTTTATCACATTCTTCCATTGTGACAGCTAGGGCTCGGAGGTGCTATGTAAGACTGCACTGCTCCCGGGATCGGTCTATGTATTTAGTCCAGGCGGCGCTACCTCCGAAGTGGGCCAAGTCCGCCTGAAATGCTATCGGATTAAAATGAATACACATACTAACGCGTACACACGTGCGAAATACGCTAACACAAAAAGCCATTACCGGTGCCTCATTGACGTCTGTATTCCACACGAAGGGTATAAACGTTTTAGTGGGGCGTTGGCGCGGTTCAAGAACGCCCCGCTGCTGAAGTCCCGTTTCGTGTCGTACATGTTTGAAGCGTTCCCCAAGACAGCCCTCAAGGTTTTAGAAACGTCTGTAAATGCAAATTAAATACGAGGCACTACGTGGCACGCGCCGGCGCAGATGCGCAATTATACGCGGGGAATCGAGACGGCAAGAATGATATAAAATTATAACGAAAGACTTGCTTACTTCTATTGCAGCGAAGCTGTTCGTGGCTAAGGCTCCGTGGATTTTTCGTGTGCGTCAACAAATCTGCGTGTGCAAAAACTCAGCTCCCGAATTTGATGCAAAATCGCTTCGTTCTGTGCAAAAGCTTACACGTCTCATCGCTTGGATATGCATTTTTCAGTAGATTAGTTAACAGGCACCATTTTTCAAGACCAGTGGGCTCTCAGGTGGATATTTTTTTCCCTTGCTTACGGGGGGGGTGCGTCATCGCTTAAAGGGGCATGAGCAATTCATTGTCGTACGCGATGGACAAATTTCTCGTCGGGTAGGCGTAGAAATGCTGACGCACCTAATAACAGATGTGGTACGAGAATGTGTGTGCGTACGCATCGTCACGATGGCCACCGATCAGGACAATCAATGTTTTCGTACGTTTGTTCAAAATTCTGTGTCACCTGTGCGTCGTATGCTGAACACTCTCGCTGGTCATATACCTTCACAAAGTGGTATGGCTCGTGAATTTTTAACTCTCTTTTAGGGCGATCTGCTGGAACGTTTTGCGTAGCCCGATGAGGATGTCCTTCTAATCAAGTGATACATTTTTAAAAGGCATACGTAAAACAAGACGTGTTTCTTTATTTAGAACAGATGCGTATGTGCCTTTGTGGGTGTGTGTGTGTGTGTGTATGTGTGTGTGTGTGTGTGTGTGTGTGTGTGTGTGTGTGTGTGTGTGTGTGTGTGTGTGTGTGTGTGTGTGTGTGTGTGTGTGTGTGTGTGTGTGTGTGTGTGTGTGTGTGTGTGTGTGTGTGTGTGTGTGTGTGTGTGTGTGTGTGTGTGTGTGTGTGTTTCTTTTTTTGTTTACATAACGGTTGCACTTTTCCGGTCAGAAATAATTCGTAAGAAGCCCGCTAACTTTGATCAAAAGCGTGCTGAACACGGGCGGTTAAATGTGAGGTCGCATGGAAAAGAAAAAAACAACGACGAGGCACAAGGACGCACTCTGATTTGCTGATTCAACCTTAAAAATAAAATAGACACAAGACGTAAATCAACTCCTATTGAAGAAAACCCCATCACGAAATGCCATCGTACCTGGTGGCTTCTGCTTGTTATTTTCATTTCTTGTTCTTGTGGGCCACGGTGCTCACTGTGTCGTTCCTGTGCCAATGCATTCGAAGGCCTCAAAGAGTCACCGCTTGAGTCGCACAGTGGCCTCGACGTCTTATTGCGCCCTCGCCTTACTCTTGCTATCTTTCACTGCGAGCTTAAGGACCCGCGCTTACTTACGATACTCTAGAAAGCAAGCGTAGGAGTGAATCCCAATGGCAGCATTTGGTTTCCTGATCCTCTGCTGGGGCTGACAGTACCTTAGACCTATATAGCAGCCTCCAGAAATTATTATTAAAAAAATATTATACACAAACTTGGCAACCGTGCAGCTCTAAAACCAGAGGCGAAGATAGCTGGACGAGTCAATATAGCCTCTTCCTTCTTTATATACGATTTCCTTATTTCGCGCTGTTTTTTCGCGTGTCAAGCTTCGCGGCCTTGCCGGAGCGTTCGACTGCAATGGACCGCGCATAATGATTGGCCTGCTCCCGTTCAAAGCCTGAAAATTCTTCCAGCGTCCGCGCTCTCCATCAGTGACCGTCATCGGTGTACGAGTAAGAAGGCAGATATGGCTGTCGTCGTCTGAGAGGGGCTGTAATCAAGAAAACGTAAGTATATTATTTTCTTAGACTGCCAAGGAAGATAGGCTGGCTTTCTAGTTATCACTCATTAAGGCTACGCGAAAGTCGTTGTCGCTCTTGGTGCAACTGTGAAACCTCGAATCGGAGAGAGAGAGAGAGAGAGAGAGAGAGAGAGAGAGAGAGAGAGAAAGTAATCAAACGTCTAAGCGATAAATGATAGCGAAGTTTGCATTAAGTTGTTCGTCGAGGTAAAAGCTAACTGCCTTTTTGGGGTGGATATTTCGGTTTAGGTTATGACGTACTTGGCAAAATCGCTGTTTGTAGAGGTGGGCGAATATCAACTTTTTTGAATATAATGCGAATCGTATACGAATAGAGGCTGGCTTTCTAGTTATCACTCATTAAGGCTACGCGAAAGTCGTTGTCGCTCTTGGTGCAACTGTGAAACCTCGAATCGGAGAGAGAGAGAGAGAGAGAGAGAGAGAAAGTAATCAAACGTCTAAGCGATAAATGATAGCGAAGTTTGCATTAAGTTGTTCGTCGAGGTAAAAGCTAACTACCTTTTTGGGGTGGATATTTCGGTTTAGGTTATGACGTACTTGGCAAAATCGCTGTTTGTAGAGGTGGGCGAATATCAACTTTTTTGAATATAATGCGAATCGTATACGAATAGACAGTATGAAATATCGAACGGAATTTTAAATAGTCATTCGCAGACGCATAAATTTACAACAGTAATCTTTATTCCAGCATAATTCTGCATAACGACTGCAGGGACTAGTGCAAACTAGATAGCAAACTATCAGGGACAAAGGAATCGTTTTAAACACAAGATAATGAATTGTAAATAAAGAAGTGCGTGATCGAATAGCCTCTCATCACCTTGAGGGCCTGGTTGCAAAAAAGCTTTTCAATAACAAATGGCTGCTGTATAAAGAAAGAACAAACAAAAAGCCGCTGAAGGACTTGCGGGCCGTAAACACATGCAAAAGGGCCCGTTGGAATGAAAAGATCACTGGTTGTAGCTATAAAAAAAAAACTGCAATTTAACTATAGGCTGCCAAAAACACTGAATGACAGACTGGAAGCTGATATGATAGGCTGATAGGTAGGCTTCATCCGCAAGAACAGAAAACACACCTCGTATTATACATTCGGCTCCTGATTTGCTTCAGAAACGTTTCGTCGTTGTCTTACTTAGGATAATATGAGATACGTTTTTTTTAACAGGAGAATAAGAGTAAAAATAGTTTAACAGTTGGTTGTCCCGAAATATTTGGTTAGCTTCAAGTTCTCTAAAATACTGAATAGTACCATGTTGAATCGAAATACGAGTATTTAGTGTGTACCGTTGGATTAGTATTCCAAAATTCGATGATTCTGCCACCAAAAATCATTTGTTTTTAGAGAATGTGGTCACAGCGCAGTGGGGAGAAATTTCTTATAGTGAAAACGTTCGCTAAGGTGTACATTGTCACAAGGGCTCGTGTGGGTCAGGTATATTCATGAAATGCATTACCGCTTTCGTGGTTTCGTGCATACCGGACTTTTTTTGGCCAATGTCCAAGCACCTTTACTTGCGAGAACGTCTGCTGTCTAAGCGGTTGAAACTCGTATGCACAGCATGACGTTGACAGTGGAAAGAAATCCACCGTGGTTGCTCAGTGGCTACGGTGTTGGGCTGCTGAGCACAAGGTCGCGGGATCCCGGCCACGGCGGCCGCATTGCGATGGGGGCGAAATGCGAAAACACCCGTGTGCTTAGATTTAGGAGCACGTTAAAGAACCCCAGGGGGTCGAAATTTCCGAAGTCATCCACTACGGCGTGCCTCACAATCAGAAAGTGGTTTTGGCACGTAAAACCCCATAATTTTAAACAGTGGAAAGAAGGACACTGGCACAGAATGCGTTCTACCGTTTTGGCACATGCGCGGCGCTGTTGGCTATATATACTGCGAGTAGGAATAAGCAGGCGTTTGATAGTGCTACGACTGATCACGTGCGACGCACGGAAGCTATTCGCGCTGCAGCTGTCGACGCAAGTCAAGGTCCAGCGAACCCAATCTGGAAATGGAGACTTACGTTGTTCGGTGAATGCTGGATATATGCGGCCACATAACGGTTAGCACAATAATAGATACGATAGTGATGCAAAAAATGACCCGCTGGTACATGTAAAACACAAGCGCAGGATATGTGCGAGCATGCACTTTAAGAGATAAACAATCACGCTCTGCAACTAAGCGGTCAAGACGCGTGATCAACGTGTAACCCTTCGTAGAGAAATCCAAAAACTCCCGCCGCCTGACTTGTGCGAAATGGCAGCATCGCGCGCGCCCCTCCCTTGCCCCTTCAGAAATAGAAAAAAAAAGCAAATACGCGACGATAGAGATAGTTGGCAGTGCATTTATACATTCTCGCGGCTGCTTCTCGGACGCCGCTACTCTGCGTTTTGTTCGCGATAGCGCACACGCATGGCACGGTGTCTGCTTGTTACCCCAGGAACTGGTTGTTGAGCTGTTTAGCGCTCCGTTTTGCACCGCCGGTCTGTGCCGCATCTAATGTCGGCAGTTAAGTAGGAAGTCGCAAGTAACACCCAGAGACTGGCAATTGTATTTCATTGTATTCTAATGACAGCTCCGGCGGCGCGAGACGAGCGGCAAACAAGGAACGGTAAGTGGGAAGACCTTGCTTGCGTTCGCGCCGCTTGGCTGAGACATGGCCGGCGCAAGTACGCAAGAAGCGCACTACACGGGAGCGCACTGAACGGAGCTGTCGGTGCTGCAGAATTCGTTTGAATACACCGCTCAGACTTCGCACTGCCTGGGCCTACCGGGCTCGACGGGAGGCAAGCTCGAGGCTTCACATTTACACTAGTGCATCACTATAGTGGATGGGATCCGAGAGCTTGGCGGAGGGGACATCCGTTCTCACGAAGCATGTGTAGTCCCATAGGCGCCAACCTGCGTGATTGCGAAAGCTTTTCACGCATAAAGACAGGTTCAGTCATTCACGATCAAAGCCTCTATCGGTTTAAAAGGACACTACACAGCATATTTTATTCTTTTAAAACTCGCAACACGGGCTGTCGACACATTTGGCGACTAGGCATCTGCGATTTCGGGAAGCATCCCTGCTTTTCTGTGCTGTGTGACGATTTTCCCAGTACGCTTCGCGGCAGTTACTAGTACCCGTACTTACTGTGTCATCTTCTGCGTGGCCCTCTCGGGAGCGCTTCCCGTCGAGTCATTTTCGCAAGTATACCCGCTTGGAGCAATGCGTGTGGGACAGCGGTTGCTGCAGATATATCGCCGCGGCCTTTGTGCCCGCGTGTGCGTATAATTACACTGTGATGGGTTAAACGATTTCTACCGTGTCACGACTGTGGAGAAACTAAAAAAAAACTGAGCAAGTTTCGAGGAATATGTTGGCAACACGGCTCTCGCGCGCGTACATATATCGACAAGGGCATCGCAAAGGCGACACGTGAGCGTCCAGCCTGTGTCAAAAAATTAGTCGCGCGAACCAAGGAGTGCGCGAGTAAACGACGTCCGTCACGCTTTCGGCATTCGGGGCAGCGAGGCGCCAAAGAAAACGCGCGACTCGCCGACGACAGACTTCGGTCGATGGCCCGCCATTGCGGCTAATGTGTGCGCACACATCCGCCAGCTGTGTGCGTCACCGTCTCATGGCCTTGCCTTACTGGATGCTTTCTAGCAGAGAAAGACGTAATGGCCATCGGGGCGACCGTGAGTACTGGATGAGAACATTCCTTGGATGTCTAGACTATATATATATATTCGTGGTCGGTAGATTCTGCCTTAAGACGATGGACCTACTCTGCCGCATTACATTACTCGGGGAGCGCGACCTCCGATGTTCGTAATAGTGTGGCTTCGTTAATAGACGTTACGCAATTCAAGCCGCGCAACAGCGTGGTCGGCACTTGCCGCGTATGTAATACTCTGACGCTGGGTGACGCCGTGCTTAGAATGCGACGAAAACGCGTTTTACGTGGTAGCCTCGTTTATGGCGACCATCGTTAGAATCACGAGTCTGGGTTTGCTTCATCTGTCCGTCCGCCTTGCCGCGCATTTCGTTACGCTGGCAAATCGTCGTCATCGATGGGTCCTTATCGGGTTGTTACCGAGGCCTTTTTCTCATCCTCAGCTTCGCACTCATCGTAGAGAGACGAAAGAAGAGAAAAACGTAGAACTTCACCTACCCATCCACTGTATTGCTTTCGTTGCAGGCGATTCAAGCAATTTCAAAGCGACTCACAATTTTCGCTCAAAAAGCAGTAGCTAACCGAAATTCTGATCTGCGTAATCAAACAATAAATCAGAATCAAATTACTATAGATACAGATGCACTCTCGTTAATACAAACCACAACGAATCTTCTGATGTTCTAGATAACGTGCAAGTTTTCGTTAGGTTACCTATCGACCCATGTAAAACCAAAAACAATGAAAAGTGCAATGGGGAAAAAATTAAGAAAAACAAAGGAAAACTAGATTTAACGCTTCTTTTAAATGGCGCTATTTTGCACTGTTTCTCATAGCTGAGACATCCGTGCGCGTGTACTTCAAATTTACCTATTAGAGCACCGCGTTTGCGAGAACCCTGGGGAACCTTACGGTTCGCGTAGCATACTTCTTCGAAAACAAAGTGACACATGCCATAGATTGTTCTCGTGACGCATTTCTGTGTTTGGACTGATTACTGTACGAAAAAAAATTGAAGGCCAACGTGAAGTGTCTAATGAGCTGATTTGTTACTGGTCTCCCGTCCATTAAACACCAATAATTTCGCAGGCAAGTTCAACACTCCAACAATAACAAGCACGAAGGGGTCGTGGTCGTCCGCGGTACCTGACATGTCGCAAGTGCGAAATTGTACGTAAAACCATCTGAAACAGACTTCACACGAACCTTTCGATTGCTTAAGCAAAGCTTTCACGGTTGCCAGTGATGCTTGCAAATCGGCTCAGCGGGATACTCCGAGCGACCTGTCGGTTGGGAAAATACAGATGGTCTTTTTGTTGGCGTAAGCTATATGCCAGTGTCAACGATTATCTCGAGACACGCAGGGCTGACAACACGGAAGCACTACACGAGGAGGTCCTCGAAGTGTCCTCGAAGGCTGGTAATGATGGTGAGTACACTGCCGAGGTGCCACGAGAACACATCGTGCAGACGATCACACCGCGAATCCGCGGGCATGTTGTTTGACATGGGGGCATCGAAGTATTCTAAATCTGGCTGGGAGAATATATATATATATATATATATATATATATATATATATATATATATATATATATATATATATATATATATATATATATATATATATATATATATATATATATATATATATATATATATATATATTTTGTTTATTAATTTATTTGACAGGAAAACATTTTAAGGAGGGGCGTTAGGAGCTGCGAGTAATGTCAGTTTCTAGATAAAACACACATCATAAATCGTCCACAAGCCTGAATTGCAGTGGCCCAAATAAAAATATGCAAACCAAATTCTTCGAATCATACAAGTCTAAAAATAGACTTTTTTACTTGTGCCTGTTTATTTTAATGTTCGGGTGCACTTAAAACCATGAATTCATTTTCTTCGACGGCTTCTGTAATGATAAGGCTCTGTTAAGACGAACATATTTTAATGATGTTCTTGTGCTTAGGTTGAGGAGACTCAACTCTATGCGGTAGCATGATCGGCATTTCTAAAGCAGGTAGACCTACTTTAGAACAAAACAAAAGAAAACAAAAGAACAAAAGGACAGAAGCGCCTGATATTCAGTGGTTGAATTGGAAAATCACTTCTGCGAATGGCCGCAACGGGAAAATTTACACCCACCCGAATGGTAGAAGCAAGCTGCAAAGGAAACCCATACGGGTTTCTCAGAAAGGAAGCCTCGCACTTGAAGAAAAATTCGTCCTGGTCCGGGATTCGCATTCGCATTGCAGAGACGTAGCCCCTCAGCTCTTTGAACACTTCTGTTGTTATATATGAACATCGCCAAAACACGAGGATAGTAGCCCAAGAAGTGGTTGCCGTTTTAAAAGAGAGCGTTGCCTACCTCCCCTACTGGAGCTCGAACTGATCTCGCTGCGGCAGCGACAGTCGGACGGGCCAAGCCGTGCGCTATCGCGCAACATTTGCGCTTGATGATTGGTGTAGGTTCACGGCATGAATACAGCCCACGGCACCAAAGTGCGAAAGGACAAGTGTGCGGTTAGCTATGCTTTGCGCTGCATTCACGGCATCAACATGGACCGACTCGACCAAAATCACTTTTCGAACTTGCGGCAAGCTGCTTTCGCGTTACGCAGAAATTCTGAGAAGTGCGACGTTTCTAGATGTATTTCGGAGGCCACTACAGGGAGTACTGTAGGTGACGGGGACGAAGTTGCGTGCATCACAAACAAGAAAAAAAGAAAGGTAGATGTTGAGGGGGAGATTTTCGCAGAGATTTATCGGCAGCCTCAGAGAAATTCGTGCGTAAATCGAAGATTTTTCGTATTATTTCTCATCGGGTATATTTGTTCCTTCGCTTCTTTCTGTTTAGATTCTTTGAGAATTCTTGTGTCTGACCGACTGTTCAAGAATATGATTTCTCTGATCTACTTACCTTTAATTTGTCTCTATAATTATACATACTTTTTTTTTAAGTTCGTCCCCTAGTACATTCATAAAATTCACCCGACGACGATGAAGACTCGTCGTCGTCGTCGTCATGAAAAGCGATGTCCGTTGCAAGAGCCCCGCTGCTGTTTCAGCAATACATTTCAAGTGCTGGAGCAATAAGGGACATCTGCATTTCTTTCGCTTTTTATGAAACGACTTCTGCAGTACGTGGCACACTAACAGGAAGACATTCTTTTCTAGAGGTACATTATTGCAGGGCTAGATGTTGTGAAGCGAACAATTGGCCAAGACAGAGACAGGCTATCAGGAAGGGTGCCTGCGCAGAACTGATTGTCAGTGGTAGGCGTATCCTGCACTTTTTCAACGAAGCAATGCTATTGACGACTTCGATAAACGTCAGACAATTCCAGTCTCTTGGTCCCAACCGACGCACACAGTCTAGGTAGAGTAAATGCGCTCCTCTGTTATCGCGAGACAACCTTGATGCGCATTACGCTGTGTGTTTCATCACCGTCGTGTCCAAGTTTCCGCTTTATTTGATCCTGACGTCTCTCAATCTCTCACAAGCCCTTCCGTTCTTCAGTATAGGCAACACTCCCTAACAACGAATCGTCAATCAAATCTAGCGAGCACTGTGGTATACTTGCGTCGTTGTTAGCGAATGAACGAAACTGGTCACAAGTCGGTACAGGTACGAATAACTTTCAGGGAAATTTTTGACTGAGACGTCGCGATAAGCCGCGAAACGGGTGTTGCTACTCTTAATGCGAAAGCGTTACATGCCCCATTGCGCGGAAATCCGGCGTTGTCGTGAATGGCGTAAACGAACGATGGTACCAAAAATGATCTACGGCGTGAAGAGTAAATATACGTCAAAGATTCCCGAATTGACGTCAGATTCGTGAGGCAATTTCTTTTTGTTGTTGTTAACAAAGTAGATTGATGCATTCGAAAGAAAATTTGGCACATTTCGGCTTGGGTGGGAATCGAGCCCGGTCATCCGAGGTGCGAGACGAGCACGTTTGCCCGACGCTGCGGCGGCTCCATGGTTACGGGCGAGTGTTGTTGTGCCCAGTGGTTGCGTCATTGCACACGTCACGTCACTGCCTCTCGCGCGTCACTAGCTCTTCGGATTTCATCGGTGCTGCGCGTGCCCACTGCGATGCAGTCCGAGGCGTCTACCTCACCGGCTGTTGTGAAGCGTGGTCCCGCCCACGGAAGCACACGTCAGAAGACCAAGCGAGGGAGCACAAAAGAAGGCGACATAGTCACGACAGACCCACGATTAGGAATAAAATAAAATTCACCCTTCTGCAGCAAAATGACCCGAATGTGTCTATCCTGTGGCCAACGCATACACAAACACGCACCGAACCAGCGGAAAGAACTTTAATGCATGTCGAAAGCATCAATCGAAAGCATTTCACCTAAGCTACTACAACGCTTTCGCATTCCGACACGTAAGCAGCCTTAAGTGTCTATGTAGAATTTTTTTTGCTGGCCGCCGTGCTGGCGTAGTATAGCTATGGCATTGCGCAGCTAGCCCCGACGGCGCAAGATCGAATCCCAGCCGTGGTGGGCCACATTTCGACTGGACGAAATGCGAGAACGCCCCTGTACGGCGCGTTCGGTGCACGTTAAAGAAACCTAGGCGGCCCCAAATTATTCCGAAGCCCACAATACGGCATGCCACATACTGGTATTATGAGTTTGGCACGTAAGAACAGATAATTAATTTTTTTTTTAACTTTTTGCTATCCCATAACACCCAGAGCGAGCCCCATCAGACGTGCATGTTACCTATAAGAGAATCGAGATCTTACTTAGAAATGTTAGAGCGCGTTTGCACGCATGAGACACGGTAAACGTACGTACAGACATCTTCAAATAACTATCTTGAAAATTTGTTTTGGTAATACTTGTTTATTTGACGGCAGTTGAAAGGACGCTCTTTTTTGTTGCCGCGGTGCTTTAAAGCGAATCCATCCGTCTAGTCTTACGCAAGAAAAGATTTCCGGTCATTTTCTGCGATTACCAAAGTGGCACCGGTAGGCTTACAGAGGAAAGTGGACTGTCAATTTTTATCACACGCTTCGTCGCTTGAGGTATATGTATATTTTCACACACGAGGAAATACGTCAGTTTCCGCGAGAGAGCAATATCGTGGGCTTCTATATCTTTCGGCTTCCTGTAGCTCTTTTGTTTGCTTCTTACTGCGCAGTCGGCTGCCTTCACGGGATGGCCATTTCCTGGTACTGAATAGAAGTTATAGCCTCGCCGTCAAGTATACTTTTGTTGGCTCGTTTCTCAACGTGACGTCAACAAAGTGTGTTTTTTAACTTCTCAGCGATAAGAACGGCAGCACTACCCGCCGCGTAAAATGAAATGTTCGGCAAAAAATTGCTCTCCTGTGAGGAATATCAAGTCTGGGAGCTGGGCAATATTATTCTGAGTTCTGCGCAGAAGTACATCACTTTTTTTTTTTTTGCGTTATGCCGACATTGAAGAAACGAGCCTAGGCGAATAGCGCATCGTTTGTTTTGATGACATGTTGCGGTGTTGGTCGTGGAATGTAGCTTTATGGCAGGTTTTGCCTTGTGATCAAGGCCATCGAATTTCTCCGCCTGAGTGAATTTTGCAGTGCCGCTCAGGTATGTCACCACACGTCCAGCGATTCTATGGTGCCTCTTACAAAGGCTGTTGTCAACAAATTGAACAGGAGGACTCATGTGAAGAAACAACATTAAAGTCGGGACATCAGGGGACATATAAGTGTGGACGACTAGAATTTATAGAATCTCATAAAAATGTACTTCTGGTGAGTCTAGTATTGTCATGAATATACAATTGCCGCCTGTGTTTTTACTAGGTGTGTATTTCCTATGCGCCTATCAGCAGTCGCCTCGGATGTTGACGACGTTGTTTGCAACATCTCATGTTCCAGCCAGTTCTCCTTTGTAACTAGTTGTGAAATGTAGGGGCAATGCTCGGTTGAGTTGATTTCGTACATTCATAGGAGATTACGGCTTTGCAAAAGCATACAACTTGAAAATTTGTGTGCATGTGATTGTGTTACTACACTTATTGCAAGTCTACTGTATGTAATTGCATTTCCCGGAAATTCGTTTTCTTTGTATATGCTAGAACACTTCAGAGGGTGGTGCTTTGGCTCAAGTGGAAGGTACGTACATTCTACCTGATGTCTTCACTTCTCTTTCGTTAATTTTTTGTTGCTAATATTGCACTGTGCATACCCGCGCGTTCTTTTGTAATTGTTTACAACTTCTTCGCAAGATAGTTGCGCAACGTTGCAGCAATACTCTACCCAAATTAGATAAAACCATGTCCTGCAGCTGCAAAACCATTATTCCTAAAAGCCGGTCCCTGGCAGGAATTTCGAAATAAATTTGATATGTTTTTCAACGCGCATGTACTCAACTACGACGTCAAATTATGACGTTAATCTAATGGCAGCGGCTATTTCTAAAAACTCGTTAGTGATGAACTCTACGTAGTACAGTGAGGAAGTGTCGAGAGTGCCAGTGGTTGTGCAACATTGTGTCATGTTCATGTTGCTTTTTGTTGTACATTATAGCCGCTGCGGTGGGGCTTAGGCGTTCCAACGCTGACAAAGGTGTAGCGGATTCGATTCGAGATCGAGCAGACCGCATTCTGGAGTTAAGTAAATGCGAAAGAATTGTACAGCGTTTTCGATGCCCGCTAATGACCTTCAGCAGGTGGTCAACATTAATCAGGAGGCCTACACTACGAGGTCTCCCGTAACCCAGGCGTTGCTTCCGGATGTTAATATAAATAAATAAATAAATAAATAAATAAATAAATAAATAAATAAATAAATAAATAAGGATGTTGGGTCTTTACTTAAAATATTAAGCCCTCAACAAGCACCCAGATATAAATTCAGATATTGCGATCTGGATAGGTGTTAGGAAACACCAAATTCCGCGTGTTACGCGATAAACTGCCAGAAATTATTACATATTTCTTTCTCAAGTTGTACGTATGGAATCACGCGTAATTAATTACTCGTAGTAAAGTACACTTTTTATACTTCTCTAATTTATGTTTTCTCAATAACGCTAACCGCAAGTCAGTTACTTTTTATTTTAGTAACCAATCACATGTCATCCATTAAGACGATCAAGCACCTCCTCTTTGACTCTCCCCGTTACAGTGTGGCTAGAAAAGTACTCGTGACAGAGCTGGAAAAACTGGAAGATCGCCCCTTGAAGGAGGAGGAAAGAAGTCCTATGGGGCACTCGTCCAGACGGGTTTCGGCGCTCAATGACTTAAACGTGCTGCTCAGATTCTTAAGAACCTGTGAATTTTGCGATCGACTTTAATTGCCACCGCGAGTTGCATTGCTTTGTTGGGTGCATTTTTCTATTGATTTTTTTATTCCTGCTATGGCCTTTTATTAACTTTGCCCCTTTTCCCAGCAAGGGGTAGCCAGCCGGCACTTACACAGACTGATCTACCTGTCTTTCACTCCTCCTTATTGACAAAGCAAGACGTAGCAGGCGACGTAGATTTTAGTGCTTGAAGGACAGAAACTTTTATTGAAATTAGTTCGAGTGGAAGTTCTCATAATTTGGAGAGAGTGCGCTTAAATATCCGGGGTGTGAATTCACATTTTCCAAAAGGACGCATGCATGTACCTGGATTACCTCGTTGTCGCCCTCGGCATCCTGCCGCTACTCCTCCATCGCCTTAACATGGTCGGCTGGCCGACTTTCACATTTATTTTCCGAAAGAGCTTTTAAGCGGCAGTCGTAGACGGGAACAGCAGCTGCTCCAGTCTTCGTTGAATGTAGCCTATATGCCTTGTCTGATATAAAGAGGACATTACGGCCAGTAAACATACTTGTTTCTATCTTTAGGATACGCGACTCAAGGAGGCTTAATTTTCAAATTGTAACAAACAGACAAACAATATTTTAGGGCTCGATAATATATGTAGCGTTATATTAGATTACATTACAGACACGCTTTTTTGAGGAATGTGAACAGGTGCTGGCGTCGGTTACAATTCCTCGTTTCAGCCTAAATCCAACGAGTGAAGAGCGCTGGCAGGATGGGCCTCCACCAGATGCCGCACAATCCCGGATGAACGATTTTTCCGTAAATTTTTTTCTCGGGTCCTATCGATAGTGTCGTCCCGTAGCCCCAGGGACAATGATGCGCGCTGCGCTTCACAAGGGACACGGATACGAGCATCGCAGTGTTCAGTAAGCTCTATCTTGTGCGCGAGGTGTTTGCACGTTACAGCACCGCCTAGGCTCCATCGTTGACATCAGGCGAGTATACGGTGTTGCTACCTGTTGTCTTCGCAAGAAAACCTAGAAATGTGTCTGACAAAGGTTTTGAAAAGCACTTGCTAGTGAAAATAAACAACATGTCAATGGGCAGCAGAGGACGCTCTGAAACAGCCAAGCCAGCCCATTCTACGTTGTGTATTTCTTGAATGCTAATAAATGCCGGGAGGAACTTATAACATAATAGTGATCGATTACTTAGAAGCAATTGCTGAATTAATTTCGTGCAGTAGTGATTGGTCGCGATGATCAATCACAATTTTGAATGAAGTCTTGTGATTTGGACCAGTTATTCCATTTCTGTAGTGTACAAGTCTGCGCTATTCCGCAAGAGCCACGCTGCGTTGTGAATACATAATCGCCATGTTCTGCATGAGAATTAATTTAGGTCCGTAATTAGGAGGGATAAAAGACAACTAAATATTCACGCCTTACTCCAGTTATAACAGTAGCTAAAAAAGATCAGCACTTGAAAAAAAGACAGATTGACATTACATTAATTGAAATGCCAAAATGAAAGCTTCAACAACACGAGAGCAGGTCGCGTGTTGAATCAGTAATTTATCTGAATACTTTGAATGAAGGCATTAACGCAACGCGTCAGAGACAACCCCTCAGTCGAGGTGACAGGACGAATGTTTCATGACACCTCGGAGGCAAGATACGGCTGTGAACGAGACGATTTTCAGTAAATAAGTGAGAGCGATGGAAACATCTGGCATTTTTGGTGGTATCCTACCGGTTATAGGCCGTGTGCCGCTGATACATTTATTGTTCCTTAATACATTCCAGCCGCTAATAAATGTTGCTGTCTGATAGAACCTACTATTTCAAAAATAAGTGGTCAGTGATAATGGATATAAAAAAGGTATAACCGTTTGAATAAACATTTTACGAAAAAAATAAGCAAAAATAAAGCAGTGCAGTTTCTCATGTTAGACATTACGACAGAGACCTTAGAAAATAAATTCTGAAGTATTGCATCGTAAAACCACGATCGCAGTTTGGGCGTAGTGAGGTATTCGAAATTAACCACCTTGTGTTCTTAGACGTGCAACCGTTGCACGGTAGACGCGAGTGCTTTTAGCATTCCGCCCTCATCTAAATTCGGATGAAGCGGCGGTGATCGAATCCACAACCTCGATCTCAGTTGAGCATCGTCCTAGCCACTAAGCTATACCGCAGCGAGCGAGACACAAACGAAGCCATGCCAAGACACAACTGACGAAAAACACTGCGCTATCTTAAATTCACAGTCAGATGCGAAGTTACGGAGGTCACCCATCCTCGATCTACATTTTTTTTTTGCTGGAAGCAGGTTTAAAGGGGCACAGCTATCTGCCCGCTTGCGTTGACATTGTTTATTGAGCCGCAAATGAGGCTCACACGTGCGCTTGACAAAAAGTTCAGCAGAAACCAGCTCTTCCTCACTCTTGTTGAGTGTGTGAAAAGAGAGGCTATCTGTTAGTTTGCTGATTACGCCTATTTAGCTAGGTATAATTTAACACACCGGAGCAATGGGAAGCACTACTCGCCAGCTCAGACCCGAAGGCGCAGAAGGCTCTTCTGGGTCACGTTCGGCTGGCGGCAGAAGCCAGTGGCGCCCTGGACTTGGGGCCCCACCCATCAAGCTACTAACCCCCTACCCCCCTTTCCCCAATTCAATAAAGTTATTCTCACTATCAGCAGAAACATCTACGCCCTGAATTAGTTAGTCAAGCCCGGGCAATACAAACGCTCTGAGAAAGTCAGTGATGCGCATACGGGGGCACATTTATCGGCTCGAGCTTTCTTTTGTTCTTTCAGCCAGCGCTGCTAGTGTCATAATCCTTCCATTCGTTTATTTACTCTTACTATTGCCGTACTCCCAGTGTCAGCCAAATGAAAACCAGTCTCGACCAACTTAAGTCATCGCCGCGTCGAAAGATATCGCGTCCACGTCTGTTTCGTAAAATATACCATTTTAACTCACCTCTCCGAGACATACTGAACTAAGGGTCTGTATCCGAGCTGGTTGGTAAGGCGACATCTCAAGGCAGGTAAAATGCAAGTAAACCACGGACAGCGCGATAGATGAGGACAAACAGAGTGCTACTTCCAACTACATAGGGGTTTTCTTGCGTAAAAATTAGTTGGGAGAAGCACTCTCTTGGTCCTCAACTACTCTTTCCGGGGCCCGTGTTTTCTTTCTTGCGCTTTATGCGCCTCAAGATGTTTCAGGGACACTGTTTTCCGCCCAACAACATACATTTCGGCACCGCGATGACCGCGCGCTCGAAGCTGGCGTGCCTTGCAGCCGCACCAACTTATATGCTCAATCTATTATCCCGATAACTGGTCCTTAATGCAACCACATGTCAGCCTCCGTCGCGTCGATCACTGACGTCACCGCCTTTAAGAAAGCCATCGATCATGAATATTGTGCCTACGCTCTATTGTAAATACGTTTATTTTGTTTTCTTGTTTCACGCCTCTCGGCGGTGCTTCCGCCTTCAGATCAACTAAATAACTAAATATACCTTACAGGGAGACCACGGACCGATTTCTCTTAGTGTCTTGGGTAATTGACTGACAACACTTTTCTGAGCAAAAGCGGCCATAGTAATTGTTTTCGATCAATTAGCCAAGCGAATAAAAGGAATTGGTTCGTGCTGCCCCCCTGCGGAATATGCAGTAGGCTTATCTGACGATTATGTCCTGGCAAGAACCAAAATGACAGAAGAAAATCCGACAACGAACACTTATGATCTGATCACAGCAATACTCCTTGTTAGCAGCTACTAAGACGGCAAAAAAAGTTTTGAGATGCCCATTTCTTGCGTAGTTTATTGCTCACGTGGGCTCACTCTGCCAACAGGAAATTTAACCAAATGTCTCCTGAACGAGAAAGCAACTACCCGAAGTCGGCACGTGCCCGAAGGTTGCAACGGAGTTGCAACGCATTTTACGACCGTTCAAGGCACCGCTGTCGCACTCTGCGTTTTTCCTACGAACAGGCTTAATTTGCATATCGCGCCGAGTAAAGAAAGATGTCAACGTCTGACTTCGCCACCGACAGTATTCCTCTGCGAGAAAAACCGTAAAATATAGAAGCAAACATTTGCACAGTTTGTGTCGTGATAACGCACCTTCTATAGGCAGTCTATCACAACACAGAATTTACGCAGGGGATCGTGAGAAAACGAAAACAGACAATTGTGACGTTGCCCTCGAAAGTCGGCGTCTTCCTTAGCTTCTTCAGCACAGTGTTGAACAAGAGCAAAGCAGTTGTTTTTTCTTGAGCTCTAGGGTTTGGCTATCACTGAATGTTGACCTGAAGCAGGATGGATGTCTTGGCTAGTTAGTGTAATGCATGGAGCAAGAAAGTTGCTCCTTCGCATAATGTAGCGTCGTCAATGCAGCGCGAACAGATATAGACTGAGGCGGGAAATCATTTTTCTTTTCTTCTTAATAGAATGGGGAAATACCCGTCAGCGAGCCTTCTATGGGAATTATCAGACAAGTGATGAGGGATGTAATTATTTGCTTAGCACGAGGTCTCATAAAACATGTTACTCATGTTTCTTTGTTTTCGCTGTATCGCGCTGTTATATTAAAGCGATGGCGGGTTCCGCTGGTCACTGCAGGTCATCTTATTGCGTGCCTATTGTTTATACACGTACTGCTTTCGAATATAGCTTCAGGAGTGGTGCGTCAGAACTCCTATTCCGTTTGTGTCGACGTTCCTACGTCCTCTCGCGTCGAAACGAAGGTGTTTAATTCATGTTTTCAGTGATATAAAACGAAAGTGCAAACTAACAGCGGGAGATGGCGAGAAGCTCTGTTTGAAACATTCGTTCCGGCAGCTCCTATGACTGAACGCAAGCTCGATTTGCTGCACGAAAGCACGAGGTTGGCCAGTTCGTTGGGAAAACAGCGACATTCCATGCTCTACCGCTGTTCATCTCAACAGGGACCACAGTACACCGCACAACGTAGGCCCTGTCAAAGCCAGGGGTTATGTTTTAGGTGTTAGTTTTACCAAATGCTTGTACAGCTCAGTGTTTATAACCAGGGCTGTTTTCTTTTCATTTGAAGGTCATCCTTTTACGACAGTGCGAACATATTGAGTGCGGCCGTTGCCACTTGGTATCAAACTGAAAACCACTTTGTATAAGTTTTTCAGAGAAAGAGGCCTTAAGCACTAGTTGTTTCGCTCCTTCTCGGTGTAAACTTACACTTGAGCGCCCACAGCTGTCCTCGGCGGACCCCGCCGTAGACGGCGAGCAGACCGGAGACGCACTTGGAAGACAGCACGCCGTTGCCAGCCAGTTCCTGAATGGGCATCCACAGCTTGCGCACGAACCACTCGGCCGTCCTGGTCAGCGCGCCTTCGGGGTCGCTCCACACAGCGCCGGGTTCGCCGTCCAGGTCCAACGCCCTCCTCCGCCTGCCGCCTCGAAGTGCCGCCTGCTTGTCAGAGGACCGTCCGTTCTTCGGCGAAACAAGACGAGAGTTGCCGGTGTACTCCCGCAGGTCGTAATCGGCACCACTCGCGTCTCGAAGCTCACTCGCGTGGACCGAAAGCGAAACCTGGGGCCTCGCACGTGCTCCCCGAGTGAAACTAGGCGCGAAATTACGCACCTCGGTTGTCGACAAGCGGTACTCCGCGACGCCGTTGACCGTTGTCTCTTGAGACCACCGTTCCCTTGTCGCGGCTGTTTTGTCTTCTGTCACTCTTTGTTGCGCGGGAGAGGCAATAATCCTGTTTCGGGCGTCGCCGTCGCCCGCACTGTCGGCGAGGCGCAGGACTGCCGTCGCGCACAAGCACGCGAACACGACGCGCACGCTTCTTGCAGGAGACATTTCTTTTGACAGTAGGACAACACCGAAGGACGGGAGACACGCGGTCGGCTTCGGAGAAGAAGCCGGCCGGGCAGAGCCACGCGCGCAGGCAGGCACAGCGGCCCCGAATGGAGGCGATTATCACGGAGGGCACATCTCGGCAACCGGCGATGGCGGTCACCTAGAAACGTGCGTCGAGCGGGACATTTAGAAATATTGTGAGACGGGGAGCAGCAGCAGCGGCGGCGGCGGCCTTTCGAGGGCCGGCTTACACTAAAGGAGCGCGTGCGTTTGCCGACTGAGGAAAAAAAGAAAAACGGCTCAATACGGCCCCCGCGCGATCGGAGGAGGCGGGCAAGAAAAAGCGACAGCGCGAACGCCGCCGACGCTGCCGCGGGGCTGGCAGCCGCAGCGGCTGTGTAGCATTGAGTGGAGAGGGGGACGAAGCACAAGGTCGGTTCGAAACTGGATGTCCTCAAGGCCGGAAAGTTTCCTGCAGCAACGCACCCGCCGGCACGCGTGGCGCTCGCCTTTGCCTTACCTCACTAGCGAGCATTGCTTGCGACGGGTGGAAAGGGTTAGTGTGCTTACCCTTCCTCCTTTCCACCAGCTGCAGAGTTTGGTGCTCTCTCCGACCTCTCTCCGGCGTTCGCGGCCGTGCGCGGGTGCGATGTCCGTCGAGGCGATATGCGCGACCTGTGAGCTGCTTCTGTTTTGCGCGGCGAATGATTATGTAGGATTAGAACGGAATAACCGTAATGAATTGCGCCTCCTGGGGCAACGCATCGGTGTTATGAACTTGCTCAGTGGTTTGGCTTTAATCAAGGATGCCTAGAGGCAGTACTGTAATTGCGTTGCTTGCCGTCGGTGCCCACTCTGCTATTACCCGTGTCTGTGAACCGAAGTGAAGGAGTTACTTATTGCTTCCGACGGCGTAAACCTTTTTAACTCGTGGATTGTGTTAGTTATTCTGCTTGCGTTAAGCATAAGTCATCGTGCTTGCTATATACAAAGAGATAGAGTGCCGAGATTATTAAAGCTGTCTCTGGAGATAACTCTGTCCACAAGCGCACAAGCGACCACCACATGAAGGGAGTGTTCGACGTATTTTCTCCCTGGCATTCCCAAGCGCAGGAGCGTGCACATAAGCGAAAAATGAATAAGAATGCCTCCATTATCGCGGCCAATATGCTTACCAAAACGCCCATCGTGTTCTTTCCTTAGCCGCTTGCAGTATATTTCAGATGGTTTACAACGTGGTCATTATGATGCGTAAAATTGTTGTGTCCCTCCCGATGCTGTCCAAGTAATACGAGTCCGAAATTGGTTTGATTTCATGTACCGATGGAGTGCGGATTTAGAACAGTCTATTGTAAACTTGGCAATATGGTCAGCACATTTGTATCGGACTGAACTGTGTCAAGCGAGGGAGAGAGAGAGAGACAGAGAGAGAGGCAGTCGTTAAGAGATGGTGGACACCACTCGCGTGGCCGAACTAAGCGCCGCATGCTACTCCATGTGACGTGAAACCGAAATTCATTAAATGACCTCCTCATACACAATGCACATGCACACAACATGCACGAGTAACGAGCGCTCAAGCACACACGGTAACAAGAATCCAGAGCGTCGGGTTCCGGCCAGCGTCCTGGAGGAGAAGTAGTAGTGCATGTTAGGCGCAAAACCCTAGCAGCGCTGCTTCAAGGTTCTAGAGAACTGCGGGAAGCACTCAGCGAAAATAAAGGCCAATTTTAGTTTTCACGAAATAGTATGAGTCATCTTAGAGTCGCTCCTCACTGTCTCTTTAAGAGGAAGCTTTAGCTCGGGCCCAACTCCGACGCGGCCTATTCAAATACATGTAAAACGCAAAAACGTTTTTATGACATAACCCCTGGACCGATTTTAATGAAATTTGTCGCATTTGAAAGAGAAAGTTGAATTCTAGTGACTGTTGGAAGGGGAATTTCTATTTATGGCTTGAATTTTCTTAAAACGATTTTCAAATGTTTGACCGTTCGAAAAAAATAGAAGCACAATTTTTTAAAATTGATAGCTCTATATCAAAAACAGATATCGCGGTTCTGTGAACGGCATCCATTAGATCATTGAAAGCGGACAAATTCGATATGTCATTTTAGATGTTACGTGAATTTGTTACGTTGTTTACAAGGGTTCTGCAAAAGCTGTATTTCCATGTTACTAAATTTTTTGAGATTCATGTGTAATATATCAATTTTGTCCGCTTTGGATGTACTATTACATGCATTTCACAGAATTGTATTGTCGTTTTTTCTTTAGGAGTTACGGAGTTGTAAACTTGGCAGTTTTGTTTCTTGGAAATTTCGGATTTTCGCCAGTTTTTAATAAAAGATTGACGCCCTAACTCAAAAATTCGAAACCAACAGTCACTAGACTTTAAGTTTTTCTTTTAAATGCAACAAACCTCGTCAAAATTGGTGCAGTGGTTGCCGAGAAAAACGAATTCTCTTTTTACATGTATTTAGATAGGAGCACCCGAGCTAAAGCTTCCTCTTAAGGGTAGTAAGGAGACAGCACACGAGTTAAGCCTGATTTGCAGATTACTGGGCACAGATTCTTTGTATGCTTCATACAAGACAAAGGATGGGAGCCAGTTGCACCTGCTTCTCGTCATGTCGTATACTCTGCAAGCTTGTGCTCGGGGATCGTTACCTGTTTTTGAACAAAAGGCGTACACGATTCATTATTACAACGGAACAAAAAGAATTGACTGCGACGATTCGTGCTGTCTTGTTCTGTGCAAAGAAGTCACGAATAACGCGACGTAACAATGCAACGTCACACATTTGGTGAAGTTACAATGAATTCGAAATTCAACCCACCTTGATGGCTCAGTGGCTCGGACGTTCTGTGAACTAAGTCATGGGTTCGCTTCATTCCCGTCCACGGCGGCCACATTACGATGGGCGATCGATGCAAATACGCTCGTTTAATTGTATTTAGGCGCACGTCAAGGAAACCCAAGTGGAAGAAATTAATACACAGACCCATAGCATCGCATCTGTCATCGGCCGTGTGCTACGCTGTAAGTTTAAATCAATGAATCGTTCAATCAATTAAATATGCTGATTGCATCCTCACAGCGCACTGTGTTTCATTATGGATGCATTTCTCTTCCTTTTTACTGTTGCTTCTTTCTTGTTTTTCCACATATATATTACCTTCGTTTATCCATATACCTAGGCATTTATTTATATTCTGTTACCCGAGGTATTTCTTGGCCCTGTATCTCGACTGTCTGTTCACTGTTTTCATTGACTACCATAACACCCGATTTTCTAACACTAAATTTCAAGCCTAAATTGTTGCCTTCCTGTCCACAGATATCAGCCAGACGTTGCAAATCACTTTGCTTGTTAGCTAGCAGCACTATGACGTCCACATAAAATAAAGCTGGAAGCTGCTGCTCTACAACAATACCCGCCTGTTTGTATGAGAGATTAAAGCCAATATTACTTCCTTCTAGCGCCCTCTCCATCCTCACCATGTACATCATAAACAGCAGTGGGGATAAAGGGCACCTCTGCCTCAGCCCCTTGTTGATGCCAGCTTCCTCCTCGTTCATCATCCTTTCCCATTCAACGCAAACGGTATTTTCTAGGCAAATATCTCTTAAAAGCTGTTGACGCCTAAGTCTTCCCCTTCCAGAATATCCTACAAAATGTTGCGGTCTACTTTGTCATACGCTCCTGTAATGTCTTAAAAGGCCGCATATAACGCTGTTTCTACTCTTTATATTTCAACACACTGAGTAAGAAGAAATAAGTTATCATCCAAACGTCTACCTATTCTGAAGCTATTCTGAAGTTCTCCCAAAATTCCATTATTCTCTGCCCATGCTTGCAGCTTTATTTTGATTGCCTGCATTGCTGACCTCTATATTACGGACGGTCTATTATGAATATTATCAACGGTCTATACGAGTGAGTTCTGTCTTCCTCTCCCTTACCTTTATAAATTAAATTCATTTTGCTTCTTCGCCAACTGTCTGATATTCATCCATATTTTAAAGTTTTTTCCACTGCTTTCACCAGAGCTCCCTTACTTTTCGGTCCTAGTTCATTCATCAGCCTAACGAGAACCTAGCCTAGCCTAGAGCTGTGCACGGGCCTCAATTCTGAGCCCGCGCCGGCCCTACACTACCACAGGCGGCCCGACCCAGGCCCGGCCCGACCTGAAATAAGGCGACGCCGACACAACATGAAACAATATCAGGAAAATCAGTTTATTTAAATGACCTTATAATGTTGAACTCTTGCATTCCATATGACAAAATCGTGAATATATACAGATGCAGCGCGCGCAGAGAATTGTTATTCTAAGCTATTGTGCAAAAACAAGTTGTCCATTGATGAAGGGTTAAGGCAAGTGCGGCGCTCGTGCATTTATGAATCAGGCAGCAGACTCAAACAATCCGGTACGCAGACTTATCTTCTCTTCCCAAACGCTTCCCTTCTCAGCCTTTTTACTGGGAGGCGCCTGCAAGCGGCGGCTTTTCAAAAGCGTCGGTACTTGGTAGAACCGAAAACGCGTTCCGAGTCTTCGCTAGCTTTCGTTTGCCTTTTGTTAGCGTTTGTACTTTTCTCCAGTCCCTGTAGATTCCATTTTTCATGAATAAATACATTGCACTTCCTGCTGTACCTACATGCGAAACGACAAGCATACTTTCGCATGAGGTACGCTGTCGAGATCGGGGAGCCCGACCGGTCCCTCCGAGACATAGAAAGCCTGGCCCGGGCCCGGCCCAAGCCCGAGTAAGAGAATCTCCAAATGGCCCGAGCCCGGCAGGGTCCGGGCTTTCGGGCCGGCCCGAGCCCGTGCACAGCTCTAGTCCAGCCCTGTGGCTGTGCGCTTAGGAATTTTCTCTTCGGCTTTATTCCAGTTGAAATTTGTCAGCACCAGCTCCTTCTCCATCTGGCTCTCTTTCATGCTCCTTTCTTTTTTTTTCAAATACAACCTCGTCATTGCCCTGGAAAGATTGGGCTGTTATTTTTCGGAACTAATTTAATGCCGCTTCCACTTGCAGTTTGTGTCCATCTTCGTTTAGGATATGTTCTTTTAATGTTGTTGACTTCCTGCCTAATAAATTTATGTGGTTCCAAAATTTTACCAGGCGTTCATTTGATGAATCGCCAGCATTTTGTGCGCAGGCGCGAGTGAGAGCGTTCGCGAGAGAGAAAATCTGAGGGCTTTTGTTCCTTGAATATGACTCTGCCTAAGCACTACGGAAGAGGTTTCCTAGCGCGCGTTGTATGCGTTTGTCCCTTAGACAGTGCGCGGTCGAATTTACGCTCCGCCGCTGGCTGGCCGCGCGGTGAGGCAGTGGGCACGGACGCCCCATTTGGTGATCGCTGTCTCTGAAGGGGCAAGGTTGTGACTGATGTTGTAGAAGTCGCGGGTCGCTTTTTCGTCGCAGGATCTCCAGGGCACCCCAGGGGTAGCGGGTGAATCAAAGCTGGAAGCAGGGCGGCCCGTGGCTTGGAGTCGCAGAGGCCAAAGCGTGCCAGGAGTGTTCGCATAAAAAATTGGCTGTCCGCGAGAGCGGACAGTCAATTTTTATGCGGACACCCTCTGACACGCGCAGGCCTTGGCGAGCCCCAACCCACGGGTCAGTCCGGGTTGCAGTTTTGTTGTCCCAGTTGCCACTTTGGTGTCCTGGAGGCGCCGTCATTAACGCGAAATAATGATACGTTGTTACAATTAGTAAAACAAATATGATAGAATGCGTATAAGTGCGTCCAGCCACCAAATTGTGACGCTCAGTTCAGCACTACTACGCCCCGCGACTTCTGCAACACCAGTCAGAACTTCGCCTCCGAAGGTACGTCGTACAGACTTTCTCGCGCCTGCGGCGCGGCTGCTGAGTTAGTTACCGTCACCGGCGGCCTTTCAGCCACTTGCGTTATCAACCGCAGTTGCCAAGGCGCTCTGCCTTTTAGATGTTCAATAAGTGCGGCCCGGGCTCTACTACGGCCGCTACTACTGCCACAGAAACATCTGTGGTGTCATTTACAAGGTACATCGTCGTAAGGCGCAAGACAGCTATGATCCGCCACGACTAACTTAGCACGAGCGCCGCAGGTGCGAGACAGTCTGTCCGACACAGCGGTCGCCAAATCGGGCGTCAGTGCCCGCTGCTTCACCTATTTTACCGCGCCGGCAGCCAGCGTCCGAGCGCAAACTCGACCCCACTCCGCAATGCCGGCACGCCTAGGCAGAATGTAGTAGTGCCTAGGCAGAGTCGTATAATCAAGGCGCAAAAGCCCCCAGATTTTCTCTCTCGCGCCTGCGCACGAACGTCTGGCGGACGTTCAAATGAACATCTCGTAAAATATTCTAAATTCGGCCTTCTTTTTGTCACGTATTTCTGACAACCAACGTTCACTTGCACCTTTTATCTTTGCTTGCACCAGTATTTGATCCATAGAATTTTTCTCCTGGTATGTTTCCCATTTAGTGACTAATGCATCCTGCGGGAACTGCGCGTTTTTTGCCTGCCTGCGCTATCGGGGTGCTTTCTGTTGTTCGGCAATCGCTTCTTGTATGTCCCTGTTACACCATCTTTTCAGTTTCTTTTATCCTTTCCAACGAACATGTTGCTTCTCTTTCCTTATTTATGTCGTCATTACACTTAGAAGCTCACTATATTCCCACTTTTTAGTTTCCCATTTGCGAAGTTCTTCCGCAACTCTTGTGACTATATTCGTTATATATTAGCGTTTAAATTTGGACTCGCCATTTTGCGCTATTTGCTCTCTTTCCCAACTACATATCCCTTTCTCAAAATTATGCGTTTATGGTCACTTCCCATGCTGTTATACCCTTCCTCGACAATGACCATTTCTCCCAACTTATCATGAATTCATTCTGTGATGAGACAGTAATCAATGGTTGATTGCCGGTCTCCCACTTCCCACGTGATCTACCCTTCACACTTAGGCCCTGTATTCATGATAACGAGGATATGTTGCTCACAATGGTCTAGCATTGACTTCCCGTCGTTGTCGGCATAGGCATCCAGATACTGTATGTGGGCATTCATGTCACCTAATTTCGGCATCATTCCCGAAACCCTTATCATCAGCATTTAGGCATTCCCCTAACTTTTGATTCTTCTCGTGCAATTTTTTCCGGTCCACAAATACGTTACGCCAGCCAAGTTTTCTTTCCACTCATTGCGCCTAATAACCAAAGATGCTCTTGACATTTTGAATTTACTCTTTTCCATTTGGCTCCCTGATGGATGAGCATTTCGACTCCCGCTCCCTTTCTTTCCGACTTCCGATGTTGCACCCTTCCCAAACATAACTCTCAATCACTGACGGTTCTTCCGAGTTTCTAAGGTACGTTTCTGTAACCGCATATACCACTATTTCTTCTCTATTTAACTGCTCCTCAATCTCTGCCCACTTTTCCTTTCTTCTGCCGCCCTGCATGTTTATGTAGCCTATTGCATGATACCAACCAGGGGACCAATTGCAGTGCATGCTCACTGACCTGGAGAGGCAAAGGAGAAGAGTGGGTCTAAAAATTGATCTGCAGAAAACGAAAGTAATGTTTAACAGTCTCGCAAGAGAACAGCAATTTACAATAGGTAGCGAGGAACTGGAAGTGGTAAGGGAATACATCTGCTTAGGGCAGGTAGTGACGGCGGATCCGGATCATGAGACGGAAATAATCTGAAGAATAAGAATGGGCTGGGGTGCGTTTGGCAGGCATTCTCAGATCATGAACAGCAGGTTGCCATTATCCCTTAAGAGAAAAGTGTATAATAGCTGTGTCTTACCAGTACTCACCTACGGGGCAGAAACCTGGAGGCTTACGAAAAGGGTTCTACTTAAATTGAGGACGACGCGACGAGCAATGGAAAGACGAATGATGGGTGTAACGTTAAGGGATAAGAAAGGAGCAGATTGGGTGAGGGAATAAACGCGAGTTAATGACATCTTAGTTGAAATCAAGAAAAAGAAATGGGGGGGGGTGGGGGTATGGGCAGGACATGTAATGAGGAGGGAAGATAACCGATGGTCATTAAGGGTTACGGACTGGATTCCAAGGTAAGGGAAGCGTAGCAGCGCGCGGCAGAAAGTTAGGTGGGCGGATGAGATTAAGAAGTTTGCAGGGACGACATGGCCATAAGTAGTACATGACCGGGGTTGTTGGAGAAATATGGGAGAGTCCTTTGCCCTGCAGTGGGCGTAACCAGGTTGATGATGACGATGATGATGATGATGATGATGAATGCATGAGAGCTCTATTTCTTGTTTTCCTCCTTTTTCTTTTATCGACGGCGATGCTCTTCTGAGGTTCCCCAAGGGGACCTTCTTCATTACTACCTACTTTGGCCTCGTGAGCTCCCGTTGGCCCTCTAAAAAGTAACAACGCCACCAGCAAGTTGCCAGCCCACGTCTCGTCCAAGCCTGTAATTGAAGCTGATCCCGTCTCGTTCGAAAGCACCACACCTCACTTCCCTGTTTACTTCGGCAACTTCGAGACCTTTGTCTCGGCTCATTTTCCATATCGCCTCATTAGCAGCCACTACGGCTCTTTGTGCGTGACTGTCACGTACAGGCCCCTCCGGCACCGTGCACACCACGATTTGCACGTGAGGGCAAGTCGTCTAGGCCCTTCGTCAAGCGCTGAGTTAGTCCTGTCCCTTTTCTGTTTGGAACGTCATCACTTGCTAATACGACAAGGTTGCGCACGAGAGCATTTTCCGCGACCTTTGCTTCTGCTCGCTCCACGACAGAGCCCAGTCTCCGCTGTGGAAATGTCCCTACCCGTACTCTTTTATCCCCTTTCACCCTCTCCACAATTGTTTCTGAGCACCTAACCAGGTTTTAGTCGCCAGCGATAATCACAATTTCACTCTCTCCTACCTCGGCCTTCTTTCCTTTGTCCTTTTCTGCTTGATTCGGACTTGACAAGGGACCGCTGCGCTCCTGCTTTTTTTTGTGTGGTGGCCTCAAGGTAGGTGCCCCTTTCTTCAGCTACCCACTCCCCACATTGCACCCATTCCACGTGCATTGCTGACGCTCCTTCTCCTGTAACGTCGGGAAATTGCGTCCCATTGTCACGACCATTCTCATTCACAATGGAGGCCCTGTTCAGCTTTTCCTCGGCTGCATGAAGTCTTTCTTCCACTACCTTCCGTGCATCACGCGCCATATTTAGCTCAGTTTTGAACTCTTCGACCTGTTTGACAAGCTCAGTCTGGAAAGCCTTGATTTTCTTCAGCCTAGCATCGACAACACAGTGTCTTCCGATTGACTCGATTCCGTTTCCATTTTCATCCGTCGCCTCGTCTGCCTTGAGCGACATCCTGCACACTCAACGCTTTCCCGGCCTTCTTGCCACGTATTACACGACTTTGGGCCGTATAACGTAAAACTATTCCAATATGTTTTTATTCCGATCTCCTGACGTCAATTTGCGTAACCGCCGACGCAAGCATCGGGCGGTCACCCGCAGGGTTGTCTGAACAAACCAATCAAACGCACCCCTATTTCATAGGAGGTGACTTTTGTTTGCTTGAAAAAACGAGTAACATTGTCTGTACTGAGCGGCTTGTCTTATCTAATCGGCTCACAAGAGGCGAGGAGCATGCTCAAGTAGAGAGTGATTCTATGGGGCCGAGCCACTGCACTGAATATCGATAAGCGGATGAAGAGGGTGGTGCCGGCGTCTGCGATTGGTACGCTTTATCTTACTTAGCTTGCGGTGGCTCCTCGACAATCGCGGCGGCATGCAACGGAAGCTTCAGAATGACGCTAAAACGGATACTCAGCAAAGAATCTTCGTTGGCAGAACGAGGTCGCAAAGGTGCCGAAAGTTCTCTAAAGCATTACACGGCCTTGCAGAAAGTTTTATTAAACGCAAATAAACCCATGCTCGCCGCCAGGGGCGAGCATTCAGTGCCGGATCGATCAACGGCAGCCATCTTTTATTCCTTTCGGAAAGGGGCAGCCTCCGGCTATTCAGAAGAAAATTCAGTTTTGTTCAGCCTAATAATGCATCTTTAACGCGTACGCGTCTCTTTGAAGCGGTAAGTTTTGCAGTTTTGTGACGTCGCGTTAGAGGCAGGTGAAGTGGGTGCAGTCCGAAAACGTTTGACCAATATCCAAGGGCTAATGACAAAAAGGCGTTGAATAATAAATAACTATTTTTGTTTTGTTCGGTCAAATTATGCATAATCAGTGTGTACACGTCATATCAGAGGGGGAACTATCGCGGTTTTCGTGATGTCGCGTGACAGACAGGTAAAGGGGGGTGGTCCAAAAATGTTTTTGACCAATTGCGGTGGGTTGATTGCAGAATTGGAATAGAAAAGTTTGGAATAGTTTTACGTTATAGCGCCCTTTTTCTGCATCGAAGCTTTCAGAGTATTTGCCTTCCAGCAAACAAAAACCGATACGGAGGGAATATATATCCTTAAAATGTCGCAAAGTAATTCTTGGCAATGTTTTAAAAGCAATGGATGCCGCACAGACTTCAGGTATGATACGTGTTCGCACATGTTCAACCACGCGGCCACGCTCTCACTTTCCTACCAAGACAATATTCCCGATATCAAAGCACACACAGTAAAACCACTAACAGCTATTAGACTTGCCACTTCCAAGGTACTATTTAAAGGCTATGGGCGTCTTGCGCTGGAGTTCGAGGCATAGTAGCGGCGCCTGGTGGCTGCGCACGAAACGTTATCTGGGTAGTACCGGCTTGGGTAGTATTGAGCCCTGGCTGTGGCGAGGCACGTTTGTAGCCCGAGTTTTGCGTCGATTCGCACTTTTTCCTGCCCTTTTGCGAATGTGAAAATGCTCGTCACTTCTCGCAGACCACGCCGACCACGCTGGGAACTAGCCGCAGCCTATAGTTCACCGAAAACGGACTCTCAGAGAGACGTAATGCTGGAAGCAGAAGGAATCGGCGACGCCGATCCGGAGAGACCTAGCTCAGCGTCAAAAAAGCGTCACCGTCCTTACTTCTGCGTCGTGGGCTGCCATGAACAAGAAGGCCTGAATCCCAAGATCAGATTATGCCATTTTCCTTCAAGGCCTCACGAAGCGGAGCGTCGGGCGCGCTGGATAGCTGCAGTTCGTTGCGCTGGGTAAGCGAAACTTTGCACCATGCTGACTGCTTAGCCTGTCTTGACCCGCCGTGGTTGCTCAGTGGCTATGGTGTTAGGCTGCTGAGCACGAGGTCGCGGGATCGAATCCCGGCCACGGCGGCCGCATTTCGATGGGGGCGAAATGCGAAAACACCCGTGTACTTAGATTTAGGTGCACGTTAAAGAACCCCAGGTGGTCGAAACTTCCGGAGTCCTCCACTACGGCATGCCTCATAATCAGAAAGTGGTTTTGGCACGTAAAACCCCATAATTTTTTTTTCGCCTGTCTTGAAGTTTGCTTGATTATCTGCGTTCTAAAGTTCGGCATTTTGCACCTACAGTCCCGACGGCAGACCGACATAGCAGCAGGCATGGTTGGTGATTCACGATTCCAGACCCGCCCTCAGCGACAATTAACCATTCGACTGGTGCGAAGTGATGAAGTGACCAGGTGTGTGCAAATGACCACAAATGGTCGGGCTGATTCGGTAAGAATTACGAACTACGAATTACCCACTACGAACAGCACAGATTAGAGAGTTAAATGTGCTCATCCTTGACCTCATGCCAGCACGTTGAGGCAGCGCAACAAGGTAGTATTGATTGCAACACATCGATGTTCGAGCGCTGTCATTAAAAGCTACATCAAGCGAGCAGCGCACGAGCTCGCGCTGCAGCGTGATTCGCACATATACGTTACTGCGTGCTCATATGCATTGCATCAGTTACTTATCTGTTGCTAAGGGGACAGACGGGCGCTACTACAGTGCATGCATAACTACTTGTCTAGCGGCATGCAGTCAATAAAGATTGCAGGAGGCCCGCCGTTTCGCGGCATATCGAAAGACCGCTGCCGTCGCAGCGCGTACCGTCGTGCGCTCGAGCAATTCCGTACACATGATGTCTGCTTATCGCTGCTGTGAATTCATTTATAGCAAGCATTTGCTCGCGCTTGTGCGCCTAAATCTAGTAACGTACAAACCTTACCTGAAGTTCAGTTTCGTACGCGACTCGCTTCACTTGCGATTGACACCGCGCTAAAACTTCGCCGCTTATTTCTTGAACGGCGTACACGTATTCGGCGTTGCATAATTTATGGCCTTTCCGCAGCGTGCCACCCCTAAAATAATGTTCGGCGCCCGATATTCGCTGCAAACCCTGGAAAAACAAAACTGAAAGTGGCGGGTCCACATTGTAAACGTGCTTTGCGAAGCAGACGACCGAGCTTGGTACTACCCAGTTCAGGACAGAGGGCGCTGTTTAGCTCCATTTTCGCAGCGCCCCCTGGGCATTGCAAAAGCCCCATAAAGACTTAACGTCCCAGCCGGTTGCATGTGCCCCCCCCCACACACACGCACGCACACTCACACACACGCACACACACACACACACACACGCGCACGCATACACAGACACGCACACTTTCAACATGAAACTTCAACATTTAATGCTGGCTCAGGGAAATAGCTCTAGAAAACATTTTCTTTTAATTCAATGGTGGCACATTTCATGGATTCCTTGTTTCCCTTTTCCTTTCATCTAGCCATTCAGTATGCGCAACTGGGAATGTGCCCGTACTTGAAGAATTCTCAAGAATAGGCACGTCCCACGGTGATACAAGAGGTACAGAATTCCTCAATGTTACTTGATACGCGTCATATTTTCATGTGCATACACCTGTCATCACTACTGTATCACCAACAAGCATGCCGCATGGCCTTCGTACTTGTAACAGCCTGAAATTGAATTTGTATTTTGGCCACACCATGTGAGCGATGCAGTGCGTACGCATTTAAACGGCGTGACAATAGGTTGTGACTTTTGTGAGGGATAAACGATACCATTCCATGAGATTACTAGTTGAATAGGATGAAGGTAAAGAACAGTGTTCGCATCGCCGTTGGTTGTAAAACATTTATTTATTCGCTGCGCTAAAGCTTCGCTGCAGGCAGATTCCAACATGTGCGTTTTATCTGCATAACGCTTCGGCTATAGGGTTATTGCACTAGCCATTCTAGGGGCACTAATGCGACACCTTCTTTCCCTAGTCCACCACAAATTCGCGTCCGTCGGTCGGCCTTTCGGTCGGTAGTTATCTTGAATGATAGAAGACAGCACACCGGCTTTTATTACACAAAATCGACCCACGAAATAGTGCCAGGGCGACCACCTAAGAGTGTTATGCACATATAGTAAAACATTAAATCACCACTTAAATGCTGGCGGTGGTATTGGTGGCGGGTTGTAGCAACATGCGGGTTTGGCTATGTTATTATATGTAGAGCATAAATTCTGTATACATTACGTTGGCTCATCTCTAAGGCACTCCGACATTTTAGTAGAATAGCCTCTTATATTGCACAGTTTCTTTAATTTTCTCGTAATTGTGCTGGCCTATTTTGGGGCGATTTGGTATGTGTCACTCCTTACTTAACCATTTTTGTCCAAATCTGGTAGAACCTAATAGGTGCCACTGAGACGCAAAGGGTGAGAAACCTTGAAATGCTTTGTAGATATGCGTCGTACTTCTCTG
The DNA here is from genome assembly GCF_050947875.1 of Dermacentor variabilis. Lineage (NCBI taxonomy): Eukaryota > Metazoa > Arthropoda > Arachnida > Ixodida > Ixodidae > Dermacentor > Dermacentor variabilis. Next base: position 131,156,223 of record NC_134570.1, on the reverse strand, counting down.
TACCATTGTTACTCAGACAAGCATCATACATCGCCTTCGTCTTCGCGACATCGCGGCGTAAATATCTCGTACTGTGCACCTGACAGATCTGGCCTTTGATTTTAGGGATAGCTTGCAAACTGCGTAGCGCGTATAAAAATATAAATTGAAGGGGGTTAAGGTAATGAAGGGGGTTAAGGTGCGGTGCATACAGCAACACATGAGGTTACAAGTTGCATAGGATAAATTAAACGGAATTCTGCACGTCGCATTTAGCCCTGTTACATTTAGTAAAATAGTTCGATAAAACTTCGCTCCAGGTAGGTTTCAACAAGTGCGTTCGACCTGCATTAATTTATGGTCACGTGGGAAACATCATTTCGGTACCCCTTGTATATACAGGGTGTCCCAGCTAACTTTAGCCACATCTTAAGAATATGCGAGTGCCATGTAGCTTGACAGACCCAAGATAATGTTGTTTGCCGTCGCTTGGGGATGCTCATATTATTTTTTTTTGATTGTGCCTAATTATATAATTAGGATGAATTATTGAATCAACTTCTCTAATATTAAAGTTAGATGAAAATTGTCAATGAGAAAATTGTAGAGAAGCATGGAAAGCTCCCGATACAGCTTTATGTTGCCCAATGCGTGCTATAAAAGTGTTTTTCGAAAATGCAGCACAGCAAATATCTTCTTTCAGCTTTCTTTTGAAATGATTTCTGACGGTCAGAAAAGCACCGCTGCATCAAGTAAGTGCATCAGCTTCGGTCGCCAGGTCGCCAGGTCACGGATGACGAGCGTGAGCGCATAGCGTGAAAGCGCACCACACATAAAACAAGAGCGCAAAGTCGTCGACACTTACGCTTGCTAAGCATGAACAGTTTCAGAGTGTATACATGACAGGAGTGAGACAGAGAGGAAAGGCGATGCGAGAAGCTCGTTTACATCTCACCGCGTCGAATGTGCACAATGCCCTCTGGAGCTCCCTGGACGTCGCCACATTAGCCTCTCGACAGGTGTAATTATCCTTGACCCTCCTCAAAAGAATTCCAGGAACTGCAGCGGTTTACTTTCGAATAACGTGCTAGTTCAGAGGGGACGTAGATAGAACTGTAGAGAGCCTGAGTGAGGGGAAGAGGCAGTTCCCATGCAAGGGGGGGGGGAGGAAGTGGACGTGCGAAGGCAAAGGAACCCTACTACTATACGACAGCGGTTGCGGGAAAACTAAATAAGCTTAAGTTCAAGGTACGGCACAGTGCGTTCCTGCTATTTATGAAAAAATAAACGCCATGCAAATGCGTATGTCAAGCGGACAAATTTCGCAGGCACGCAGAAGCAGAGGCACAATAATTAAAGCGCACCGCAGGGTTCATGCGACACTACTGAAGCGGTCGACTATCAAATCAACGCTTCTGTACCCGCCGCGGCACATTTGCGGCTATGGCATTGCTAGAGTTCGTGGATTTGAACCCGGCAGCGGCAGGCGCATTTCGACAGGGGCGAAATAGAAAACGCACCAGCACCGTACATTTCGGGACACGTTAAATGAAATCACGGTGTCAAAATTCATTCGCCGACTACCACTACGGCGTGCATCATAAGCTGATTGTGGTTTTGGCACGTACAGCCCCATAATTCGATTCAGGTTTAATACTTCTGCCACGATGCGATGTTGCATTTGAGGTAATGATAATGCTCAACCCTCTGATATTTTCTGACATATGGCGCACAGCAACGCCTCAAGGAAACACCTCTCCCTGTGTGTTATGTGTACTACGCAGGCAGCAGTGATGCAAGCAAGGTAACGTTTGTGATTAAATCACCACTCCCGTGTAAGACTAAATGTTGAAAAAATTAAGCTTTCACCGTCAACATCACCGCTAATTATCGCCAATCAATGTAACCAGCGCAGAAAGCTTCGTTTATATTATAATACCGAGACCGATCAAGTTGTCGAGCGCTGTTTATTCCACAAAAAGGCAACGCCCCAGCTCACGCGCGAAGAAGACGAAGAACAGGGAAGATGATGATGGCTATGTACAAATGAAAACGACGAAGTACGTTAATAGTGCTTACACTAACTTCCCCCCGTCATGGAAGCGGCCAGCCTGGCCGCAGATTAGAGATTATCTAAACGGGGAGTGAAGGGCTTCATCCGCGAGACGTGAACAATTTCGGCATTCCGGCGGCGCCGGTCAGTGACGGAGTGTACTGGGCGGACGAGATAGTTCACTGCAGATGTTTGCTGCACAACGGTGTATGGGCCAATGTAGCGTGGAAGGAACTTCTCACAGAGGCCTGGGGTGCGGAGTGGAGTCCAAAGCAGGACTTGGTCTCCAGGGTGAAAACGTAGGTCACGGCGTTTGTTGTCGCAGTAACGCTTGCGCTCAGCTTGGGTAGCTTCTGTGCTTTTCCGGGCGATTTGACGGCAATGTGCAACTCGGGCAGCAAAATCTTCTGGAAGCGACGCGTTAGGCGAAGAAGGTGCGAAAAATAGTTCTCTGTCGAATATGGTGGAAGGAGATCGTCCATACACAAGGAAGAAAGGGCTGTAGCCGGTAGTCCGTTGAATAGCAGTATTATATGCGAATGTCACAAAAGGAAGAATTTTATCCCAGTCAGTGTGGTCAGGACGGATGTACATGGAAATCATGTCAGACAGCGTACGGTGGAAGCGCTCAGTAAGGCCATTGGTTTGCGGATGATAAGTAGAAGTAGATTTGTGGACGGTATTAGTGGCTCGAAGAACTTCCTCGAGAACTTGTGAAATAAACGCCTTGCCACGGTCACTGAGAAGAACGCGAGGAGCCCCATGGCGCAAGACGATGGCGCGCAAGAAAAAGTCGGCGACCTCAGAAGCGGTGCCGGATCGCAGAGGGGCAGTCTCGGCATATCTTGTTAAATGGTCGACCGAAGTGACAATCCAACGGTGACCGGAGGGTGTCAACGGCAAGGGACCATATAAATCAATGCCAACAAATTCAAAAGGTGCGTCTGGGCAAGGGAGAGGTTGTAGTAAACCGGCAGGAGGGGATGTCGAGCGTTTGCGGTGCTGACATGACGCACAAGAGGCAATGTATTTGGCCACCGTTGAGGATAGGCCAGGCCAGAAGCAGCGGGTCTTTATGCGGTCGTAAGTCTTGTGGAAGCCTAAGTGGCCAGCCGATACATCGTCGTGAAGTGCCTCTAATACCCGCAAACGAAGGCAGCGAGGTAGAACTGGGACCCACCGGTGACCTGTTGGGTGGTAAACGTAGCGGTGTAGCACTCCACCTTGAAGGCGGAATTGTCGAAGTTGGCGTCGCAAGCGGCTGTTGGGTGGTTCGGCGAACCCACTAAGGCGATCCATGAGAGCTCGACAGTAGGAGTCGGCCCGCTGAAGCGAGACGAAATCAGAGCGTGATGAAAGCGTAACTTGGTCCAGGGGCGTTATCGAGAGTTGGTGAGAGGCAGGCGTAGCATCGGAACGACGTGGTTGGGAAGACGACGGCGCCTTACCTGGAGAGAGTGAGAGTGGGCAGCGAGACAATGCGTCTGCATCATGATGGTGTTTTCCAGACTTGTACGTTATAGTGAAGTCATATTCCTGCAAGCGGAGTATCCAGCGGCCTAAGCGTCCTGACATGTTTTTCATTGATGACAGCCAACACAGAGCATGATGGTCGGTGACGATGGTGAAGTGGCGGCCGTAAAGGTATGGGCGAAATTTCTGAATCGACCAAACGATAGCCAGGCACTCTTGCTCTGTAATGGTGTAGTTCTGCTCCGCTGGAGAAAGTGTTCGGCTGGCATATGCTATGACTTGCTCTTTAGATGCTGTATTGCGTTGCAGAAGTACTGCGCCAATACCTTGTGCGCTTGCGTCAGTATGGAGTATGGTGGGGGCACGATTATCGAAGTGGCGAAGCACTGGTCCAGAAGTAAGATGCCGCTTAAGAGCTTGAAAAGCCGACTCGCAGTCGCTAGTCCACGTGAAAGAGGCACCGGTAACCAGCAGCTTGTGTAGAGGAGCTGCTATTGCTGCGAAGTTGCGTATAAACCTACGAAAATATGACGCCAAGCCGAGGAAACTACGTAGATCTTTCTGTTGCTGGGGGCGAGGAAACTGAAGAACGGCACTAATCTTTTCGGGGTCAGGCTGGATGCCATCTTTTGAGACGACGTGACCCAACACTTTTATTGTTTTGCATGCAAATTTGCATTTTTTTGTATTGATCTGGAGACCAGCATTCGCAAGGCACTTGAGAACTTCGTCTAATCGATGAAGATGTTGGCTGAAGTCAGACGAAAAGATGACAATATCGTCCAGATAACAGAGGCATGTCTTCCATTTTAGACCACGAAGTACGTTGTCGATCATGCGCTCAAATGTGGCAGGAGCATTACAAAGGCCAAAAGGCATCACGTTAAATTCATAAAGGCCATCCGGTGTAGCGAATGCGGTCTTTTCTTTGTCAGTCTCGTTCATCGGAATTTGCCAATATCCTGATCGAAGATCAAGGCTGGAGAAATACTCCGCCCCTTGTAGTGTGTCCAAAGCGTCGTCAATTCTAGGTATTGGATATACGTCCTTGCGTGTGATCTTATTGAGCGCTCGATAATCCACGCAAAAGCGAACTGAGCCATCTTTTTTCTTTACCAGGACCACGGGAGACGCCCATGGGCTAGATGAAGGTCGTATTATCTTCCGCGCAAGCATGTCAGCGACCTGTTGTTCAATGACCTTTCGTTCGGACGGCGATACACGATAGGGGCGTCGTCGTATTATAGCGGAACCATCGGTTTCAATGCGGTGTGTAGCCGCAGGAGTTTGGCTCAACACAGGGGAACAGCTATCGAAACAGGCTTTGTGTTTTGCCAAGAACACCATTAAGGCTTCGGACTGCGCGGCTGTTAGGTCAGAACCAAGAACGGCTGGAGGAGGGAAAGAATCATCCAAACCTGAGGTTGGTGCTGGCGATGAAGAAGGGCAAAGCGTGACTAGAGAGATAGGTTGAGTGTCGGCGAGGGTTGCCACAGTCATCCCTTTGGGCAGCATCACAGGATCTGGGGTCGTGTTGCAAGCAGACAGAAGGGCGCGGCCGCGTGAAAACCGGACGAGACAGGTGGCAATGAGAATTCCGCGAGAAGTACAGCGGGAAGAAGGGGCGACTAGGGCATCTCCGTCGGCGATCTGAGGGGATGTTACGGCTACAACGTCTTCGTGACCAGGACGCAGAACGTAGTCTGCAGCGATGGCCAAGTTCACGCATGAAAGTGATGAGTCCGCAACAGGGTCAAACTCTGTATCCGTGATCTGGACAACTTCCTCTCTACATGAAATGACGGCTGAAGCAGAATGTAGGAAGTCCCAACCAAGTATAAGTTCATGGATACACGTTGGAAGGATGATAAACTCGATGTGGTGGCGTATGCCGTCGATGAGAACACGAGCAGTACACTGTCCGTCAGGGTGAATGAATGCATTATTAGCACCACGCAAAATAGGTCCAAGATAAGGCGTTTTTACTTTACGGAGCCGGGAACACAGATCACTCCGAAGAACAGAAACGGCGGCACCAGTATCGATGAGAGCTGACGCGGGAACACCTTCGACAGTCACAGAAAGCATGTTGGCGGGGCGAACAGGAGGAATTTTTGAAGACCGATAAGAAGCAGTTTCCCCTCCAAAAACTGCAACAGTTAATTTTCCGAGTGATTCCCACAGTGCGTGGGATCATAATCTAATACACGGCTATTATACCCGCCGTCGTGATCTGTGAGGAGCTCTCCAATTAATGCTGATTATTGAGACCTATGTCGGAGTGCCGTAGTGAGTTTTTGCGAAACAAAATGTTCTTAAACTACTTGTTGAATGAAAGCACCGACTAAATGAGTACATCTAAGCAGCCTTGTATTACACGCTGCTTTCTGTAGCTAGGTTATCGCAGGGGCTACTATGCCGCCGTCATTCGCTGCAAAATAGAAAGCTCAGCGGCTTACGGCACTTTAGGAATTAAAACACTGTTTTGGAAGCAAGAAGCAACGGGGAAATCTACCTACAGCTTATTTGTACAATTCAAAGTGACAAGCATGTACAGAAGGCTAGTCAGCAGCGTCGTCCTCCTTAGCGGCGAGCTCGACCTGTGTCTTATTGCTTGTGCAGAGCGTCCCAGCTATATTTAAATGGCACTGTTAGGAATCTCGTTTGCAGATCCCATGCTGTGTACTGCTCGAAAATCGCTGGAAAGATGTCGCGTCGCGGTCATTGCCCAGTTCGACCACGTGGCACAATGAGTGACCAGGAATAAATACAATGTCATAAAGGTATAGTTAGGCGATAGTCGCCGTATGTGAAATCCTCAAGTTTTCCGCCTTCGCTGGTCAATCGCAACTTTGAGTCAATATATGTTTGCAGCAAACCCGTAGAAATGTGTGTATGTAACTTGAGTTTATTCACTGTGCACTTTAAAGCCTTTATTTCTTTACTTCTCATCTCTATGTGGTTCTGCTAGTTCTGGGAACATTAGGAAATTCTCGAGTTAGATTTTTTCTCAAGGCGGAACAATACATTTCGCTCAGCGATGCATTTAGTAAAGGTAAACATCCTGATAATGATATGACGTACGGAAGTGCCTGGCTCAGTCTGAATGCGCACATGCCTAAGTGGTTTCCAAGGCGTATTGATCTGCCGTCCCGATTATTCGGAAGACTAATGTTCTTGCACACAAATCGCCGACTACCGTTCGTGGCGAAGCCCAGCATCGAACTGTTGACGAAGCCGCCGTTGCTCAAAATAGCATTTTTCTTAGTGATACTATCTGTCAGTCCAGCTGAGCTTGGATCGAAGCCTGCAGCAAACCTTTCGCAGGCACGGGCGAACATTAAGCGAGGAAAATCAATCCTTAATCAGATGGTCTCATTCTTTTCTCCCATGGCGGTCCCTTTGTGTTCTATGTGCGTTTCGTACTAGTGGTTGTTAAGCTTGCGGCAGCCTTGTGGTGCTCAGGAGTTTGCTGTGAATCACAGGAGTCTGCATGCGGCATTGTCACCGTTATGTGGAAGGTCCATTAGCACGGTTAGATCTGTTAGGTCGTTGTTTGGCGTGTGCTCTCACTTAGACCGAGGCTACAATAGCAATGCTATTAGAAGCCCAGAACTTTTCTCCCGATGCACAAGGAAGGAGAAAGATCCTTATATAAATGCAGTTCTTTGTAGTTAAGCGCCTGCTAACTACTCTGCATATAGGGAAAGGGATGAGTGTACGAAGGGCCCTAGGACTTTATTTAATTCGGCTATGAGGTCTGCCTCTTCACCGCTTACACCGTATTCATATTTAAAGGAATATAAAACGCAGAATATATTAGGATTGTATTAGTCCCTCCTAACGTGAGAGGAGGCTTGGTAAGCCAAAAAGGTGAAAAATCAAACACCTGACATACACGCGTCCGGTATCTGACATACAGACGTCTGGTACCCGTGACCCAAGTTGCCCTGACGATTGGTTTCGAACCCGGTTCCATTATCAACGCGCCTCGATGATATGACCATTAGACTACTAGACTACTAGACCACTAGACTACCCAATGACACAGGTTGGCAGGAAAACGGTTGCCCACAGACAGACAGACAGACAGACAGACAGACAGACAGACAGACAGACAGACAGACAGACAGACAGACAGACAGACAGACAGACAGACAGACAGACAGACAGACAGACAGACAGACAGACAGACAGACAGACAGACAGACGCGACTGACTGACCGATTCGTGATCATCGTCATCAGTCAAACTCGTCGTCCCATTTCATGCCCAATGTAGGATGATGGCCTCTCCCGGCAATTTGCACTGACACCTGTCACGCGTTAGCCATCTTGCGGAGACGGCGTGAGAACAACAATACTACTACTACTACTACTACTACTACTACTACTATTACTACTACTACTAATAATAATAATAATAATAATAATAATAATAATAATAATAAAGTCCTCTATTGACACAGAGAAGACCATCAGTTGCTGATTCGGGAGGGGAATGAATGAATGAATGAATAAATAAATAAATAAATAAATAACCTCTGGTGGTGCTAATCGTCTGTCTACAAAGAAGTAGCCATTCCTACGCCCGCTGGATAAAGAAACGAAAAAACAAAAAAAAGAAAGTGCGGCATGCCACGCCAGGCGGCTGCAATGGGAGCGAATGTCTCAGCCGTAGTTGCATTCTCAGCCGCTTGGCTGCTGTTAGGGTTGGCGTGGGACACCACGGGCGACAGGTCATTCACCCTACCCTCTGGGACGGAGCCCACGGGCGACAGGTCATTCACCCTACCCTCTGGGACGGAGCCCACGGGCGACAGGTCATTCCCCCTACCCTCTGGGCCGGAGCCCACGAGCGTCAGTCAGCTTGCGCACAAAGGGCCTTCTACCAGGATTCGTCGAAAAGAGGGCTGACTTCTTCTGCGAGGGTCAGCGTCAGTCAGCTTGCGCACAAAGGGCCTTCTACCAGGATTCTTCGAAAAGAGGGCTGACTTCTTCCTCCCGTGCTCGGTAATGCAGGAGGAGGGGCCATCTCTCTGTGCCTGTCACGTGACATCGACGGAAGCAAGATCCCGCCCACACTTGTAGAGAGCCTATTTAAGGGGCTCCGAAATGTACTTTGATATACTTGATACTTCATACTTCATGCTCTTCTTATTTCTTTCAACTACCTTTGAATAAACAGTGCAAGTTTCGCACTAGCAAATCGTCTCACCCTTGCTCGGTCGCCATGGTCTACCGGATGCCTGCAGCCCGCCGACTTCGCCACGCTACCCAATAAGTAATGTCGGTCGAGCTTCGATAGACAGGCGTCGCTACTTCTCGGCAGCAGTACGGAAGGCTACCCTGGAGTACGCAACAAACTGTCTGGCAGCGATTGGGATACGGAATCCTGGAGACCCCAACTTGGAAGACAACTACGAGATCGTAGCCTCTTCGTCCCGGCAACAACGTTCGGAAGGAAGGTGTCTGGATCATGACTGCATATGGTGAGTGCACGGCTTTTCTTCACTGAGATATCACTTGGCTTTTACGTATTTTTTGGAAAGTACATTGCAGTGATTTTTCTTTAAACCGTTGACGGAAGTTTGAGTAAGTCAAGGTTGTATAGAGTGAAGGTTTAGCAGCACTAAGGGCAGCCATGAACTTGAAGGCACTAAAGAAGCCGGAATTGTTGAGCTTGGCCAAAAAGTTGGGCCTCCAAATTGCCGAATCAAAGAGAAAGCCGGAGATCATTGAGGCGATCGAAGCGACCGGGGCAGACGACGAGGAACTGATGGAATGCCTCGAGAGCATTAAAGAAAAAGAAGAGCGTAAGCGCCTAGAGGCAAAAGAAGAGCGTAAGCGCCTTGAGGAAAAAGAAGAGCGTAAGCGCATAGAGAAAAAGAAGAGCGTAAGCGCCTAGAGGAAAGAGAAGAGCGTAAGGGCCTAGAAGAAGAACGTAAAAAAATGCACGAGAAAGTGGTAGCGGCATTGAAAAAAACAGATACAATATTTTCAGCAGGTAAAGGAACAAAGACAACGCCTGTCTGAAAATTCTGCAGGCAGTACAGAGCAAAAGAATGAGAATGTATCTTGAAAGACTTTCGCCAAAAGCCGACGAGAAAAGTATTGCCTGTGAGATTAGCGGCCCATTCATACACGAACGGAAAGGGCTAGCTGCTAACGATGCCTTAGTGACAACAGAGGCCTTTAAAGGCCACAGTGAGAGCGACGAGGTGCTGTGCCAACAGAGGACTGTAGAGACAGCTAGGCCAGCTGCGAACAAATTGGCACAGTTACCGCCGCGCGTGTGCGTAGCATCTCATGGTAGCGAGGTCGTTAGCGAGGTACAGAATACTGCGGACTTGACAGACACGAGCACCCATGTCGAGTCTGATCTGCGTGCCGAAGTGAGGTGCCAGCTGGACGATGCAGTTGAGAGTAGTTCTCGGGATGGCGAGCTCCGTAGTTCACGTGAGGACAACTGCATGGTTCAGGGATCGGTGCGGCTCTCCGCCAGTCTAGGTAGTCTAGAGATGGATGGTTTAAATAGGAATCATTCGGACTGTGCACGTGAGGCAGCGCTCGAGACCGACGGGCTGTGTGTCGATGCACAGCGTGAGCTGGGCAATGCAGCAGAGGGCAGTTCGCAAGAGTGCGAGTTGCATAACTCGAGTAAAGCCTGCTGCATTGTGCCAGAGTCGGTTGAGCTGTCCACCAGTCGAGGCAAAGATAGAGTCGATTTAAATTATAATCACTCAGACTGTGCGGGCAAGAGACCGATCCGGGCCGATGAGATGTATAACGGCCAGCACGAGGCGCCAGAAGGCGACATGAAGGAGAATTCAAAGAGAAAGCGACGCAGAAAGAAGCGCCCTAAAGATCGGAATGCGGTGACTAATGTAGGGCTGCCGAAGACGGCGAGAGACCCAAAAGGGCAGGGCGCGAGGACAAAGGTGCGGTCGTCACTGACGATGTTGAGGCATCCAAAACATTCGAGCCACCGGTCAAAGGGGGACCGCGAAGCATGTTCTGCACGGACGCGGACAAAGGGCACGGGGCTGTAAACTCCCCGTCATTCCGTAGTTCTTTTCGAAGCTCAGCGTGCAGTACGAAGAAGCGCAAGGTGGCAAGACGAGACCAGGTTGGGAGTAGCGACGCGGTCAATCGAGGTCATGGTGAAAGCCAGGACGCAAATTGGCAGGGGACTCTAACGTCTTGGGGGAGCCGATAGTGAGTCAGCCCTTTTGTTGTTCCTCTAGCTAGAGTAGCTTTCCGACCGCGACCCCCTCGAGTACGGCTCAAAGTATGAGTCAGTCAAAAACATTTGACACGGGAGACCAAGGGAGCTTCCGTAGAAATGAATTGTTTTGTTTTATTTTTTGAGCAACGGATAATTTTCGCGATTTGAGACTAAGGATTTCTTTCAATATGTAAGGTATGAGCTTTGTTTGTGTTTTCGTTTGAAAAGCTCCGAGATTGGAAAGATGCCTCTTAGGTAAAAGTTTAGTCTCGCGAGGTGTTCATTAATGAGTATATAGGCTTTCTTTTTTGTATGTGAGTAACCTGAGTGTCAAGGTTATCGATGAGAGGCCTATGGTAACGCGTGTGTGTTCCAGTTAACCTTCTTCTTTTTATGCGTTTTTATTTTCTAAGGTTAACCGCATAAGTTTTCAGTGAGTGCATGATTTGCACCGAGAAGCGTTCTTAGTTCCATTAGCGCGTGTCCTGTGTGGACGGAAGGAAGCAGAATTATGACTGGGTTGCTCGTGTGTGTTGAGGGCAGCCGTATTCTGACTTCTCTAGTGAGCGTGCATAGAATGAGTTATTAGCAGACGCAATTTGTTTAACGGTTCTGCGGAGTGCGTAAGTTACGCAATTTTAGTTGCTCGTTTAAGCTACGTGTCCTGTAAGGACTAAAGGAAGAAACGCGAGTAGGCGTAAAGAAAAGTTTGCCTACGACGCAAGTACGCGTTCTGAATAGTGACCACAAGGCTAGCGCGCTTGTGATTACGTACTTGTGAAGATGGCCAGACTGTTCAGTGGCACCAATACGTGCGATAAGTACGCCACTGCGATAGGTTGGAAACATGCGGTTCGTGTAGTTTGGGCGGTGCAGAAGCTAGCCGGCTATATCGCTACAAGAAGGGTAAGCTTAAAGGGAAGCTGAAACGGTTTTCAATTTCCATGAATTGCTGGGATTGGGAAGAACAGACCTAATAATTTACGGTTCCGAAATATTTTTTTCGTTTTGTTAATAAAAGGGGCGGAAATCGCTTTCTAAATCACCCGCGCGGACACGCCCCCATAGCTTCCCGGAGCGCCGGGTGAGGTTGTTGCCAGAGGAGAGAACCGGTGAGAGCGGCGTCATGGGCGGAGACCGAGCCAACCGAGCTGCGGACCGGCGTGCTGACATGTGCTGGCATGCCTCCTTCCGTCCTGCGCTTTACTGAACGACGCTACGAGAGATCTGCCGCCGCCGCCGCTCACGTTTGTTTTGCGATTTTCGTAAACTGTTCTTTCCTTTTGTGCTGCGCGAGTGCCTACAGCAAAGGGCGCCCAACATGCCCTCGTTCTGTGCAGCATTCGGCTGCGCGAACACAGGCGGGCGAGGCGATGTGGTGTTTCACAAATTCCCGAAGGAAAAGAAGCTTGCAGCGCAGTGGGTACGTGCGGTGAGGAGAGATAAGTTCGTGCCGACGAAATCAATTGTGCTGTGCTCGGACCATTTCCGCGACAGTGACTATCATCGGAGCTTGACAACGATGCGGGGCAATCGGTATTCCAGTTAAATCGGCGCGACTGAAGCCCGGCGTTGTTCCGTCTATATTCTCCTACAAGAGAAACACCGCGCCACCTCCAAAAGCGGCCTTCGCCAAGAAGAGAAAGCGTGAGGTAAGGGTTTTAATGTGCACACGGGCAATGTTTTACCAGATGATCACCTTAGTGTCGAACAAACGGTCTACGACGAAGCGAGGTGGAGGCACAGCCGGCAATATGCACCTACGTGCAAAGTGCTTGCCGTTTTCATCCTGTTTTGCCTCTCCACTTTATCACGGAACACTGTACTACAGCTGTTTGTTCGGCGCTGTTCTGATACGGTGAAATAACTGGCCGGGGGTACGCTTGCGCATTCAGTGATATTTGTTATTCGTCCTACCTCGCGGTGCCCGCAGATTTAGCTGTTCAGCATTCGTTTTCAAATCGCACGACATGAGGCGTTACGGTAATATTTTCATGCTCGCGTAAGAGTAGTTGAACTCGGCGTGTAAAAACTTCGTTCCGTAGATTTCGCACTCACAGCTTGTTACCAGCAGCGAAATGCCGCAATAGCGAGCGTAGGCACAGCCGCGCCCGTGGCAAGGCGAACAGGCTCAAATAATGAAGTAACGTTGTGAGGTATTGAAGTTATCAGCGTTCGACGTGGTCTAGCCCAATACAGGCATCGCTGCTTGGCAAAAAAAATTTTCTTGGCCTTGTTCCTAGGAAACTAGCTATGCATCACGCATGGGAAAATTATTATTTGAAAGTAATTATATTACATTACTCATTACTGTCTTATTACGCTCATTGATTTGAATTACATTACCAATTACCGCCTTAAAGGGAAGCTGAAGAGTCTGTCGAATTCAATAAGACGCTCATATACGGATGCGAGAACCTTATAAACCATGTAGGTAAAATTTGGTTTTTTTTTTTTCAATTAGGAGCGACGTAATCGTCGGTTAAAATTGCGCTGTAGCTCCGCCCCCCGTCGAATGCCGCGCGCTGCTGCTGACGCTGACGATGCGAGCGGAGACCGGAAACCGCGGTGTTGTGACGTCAACTCTAGTGTTTTGTTCCTTCGCAGCCTGCGCGACCGTGCCTGACCGTGCTTGTTTCTGCGTGCGTTCCATCGTAATCTGCTTCGATCGACCCTGCATTCCTTTGTTGGTGCGTCTGCGTGTATGTAGAGTGGTAGTCAACGCGCGCAGCATCAACTGAAGTGGTGGGCCGATCATGCCGGCTTTCTGTGCAGCCTACGGTTGCACGAGCACCAGCGGCCGCGACGATGTTGTCTTCCATTGCTTCCCACAAGACAAGAAGCTTTTAACGAAGTGGGAGGCTGCTGTGAAGCGAACGAATTTCAAGCCCTCAAGAACAACAGTGCTGTGCTCCAACCACTTCCGTGACGAGGATTATCACGAGAATTTATCATTAAAACGTGCGTTGGGTTTGCCAGTCAAGTCGGCTCGTCTAAGGCCCGGCGCAGTGCCGTCAGTGTTCGCGTACACAAGGAGCTCGTCACCGCTGTCAAGGCTGCAGCTTTCGCGAAAACAAGGAAGCTTGAGGTAAGAACCTGACTGCGCGAACCATTGTTCAGTGTAGTTTAATACGTTTAAGCTAGTGATTGCTACAATGCTTTTTTCAGATAAATGGAGTTTGAGCTGGTGTACCGGTTTTTGTAACAGTGAGGCGTTACGCCTGAATTAACCGACCGTCTCACGTAGCCGACGGAATTCGCCGCCTTCACGACTTTGGTTACGAGTAGTGTGCGGATGGCGCACAGATGAAGGCCACTACACGTATTGCATGAACCGGGAAGCTTTTCACGCGTTTAAACCGTCTTTGTAGATTGCCGACAGCTTTGGACAGCGCACAAATGCCGACGATCGCATCCCCACTTACGGTCCACGAGGAGGCATGCAGGAACACAACACTACAGTTGTTTGAGCGGAAACGAGCTCACTAGATCGGCGAAAGATCGGCGAGATCACTAGATCGCTTTGCAAAAAACATACTCACCAAAGAGCATTTCCAACACGAGGAGATCCCAAGACTTCGCTTTCGTTAGCGTCGAAAGCACTGCTCGCACCAGCATCGTTTGCTTCTTCGAGAGGCCGGCTCTTCGCAATCGGCTCGTACATGTAGGGAGTAACGCCGAACTCCCCAGAAAAACGCAGTCTCTTTAAATTTTCCATTACCTCTTAATTTTCCATTACAGCACCAAACTACCTGGCACCTTGCTTCATGTGTAACGGCAGCGGTCGGTCACTAGAGTTGACGTCACGAGGCGCCCGACCAATCACAGGCGGAAACGAGACGCGCGAGCTGGGCGTGTCCGCTGCTGCACTTTTCGTCGAAATAAAATATATTTGCGCTTTCTTTCGCTCAATTTCGATACGATATTCGAATTCGGAGGGTTGAAAACCTTTATGTACACATGTTCACTCATTTTTTCTGGAAAACCTTTCAGCTTCCCTTTAAGAAAGTGATGGTATTACTTTACGATTGCTTCCAAAAAGTTTTCATGCACACAAGAAGCAAAAAGCAAAGTATAAAGGGACGCCAACCTTTCTTTAAGGTAACATACACTTTCATGCCCTCCCCCCATGTTTCTCAACGACACCTCACCACATTACCAACGTTCTGACGCCGTACACAGCTTACTGGTGCATATTTAGCGCAATTACTAAATTACTTTAGCCATTAAATTACAGACAAAATATTTCACATTACTATCACTAGACAACTAATTCATCACAAAAATTACTGAAAAAGTATTTCAATTATTGTAAGCAATCCAGCTGCTGTCATGTGTACTGATATGCTGAAATTCATGACATCCATGCCTTGCACTCTTTCAGATACAAGCAGAGCTCCTTGAGAACCGAGCCACTGATGAACCTGTTCCACTACCATCACCAATCGAAGATATTGAAGCAGCCAGTGTGACACAAGCATATAATGAAGAGTTTGAAGCTAAGATTTCCAGCGCGCGAGAAGGTGAAAACATCGCTCTCGCTGTTGGCACACTCAACATCGTCATTGCCGCCGTTGCCGCCATCGTTTTCCGTATTGGCTGTGGGTTCAAATATGTACGGGGAAAATACAAGCTGTCGGAGACAGCGAGAACGTTCCATCTTACAACTCAGCTATGAAGCCAGAACAGCAGAACCGCGTGCTACCAGAGAGAAAGGAATGGTGCTACGCTCTGAAACGGAGACATGCGGCGGCGCCGACCGGCGACTACCGCCAATGACGTCACAGCGGCCCCGACCAATCACGGGCAACAGCGGCGTTCGCGCGATGCCCTGAGGCGCTGGTGCGCGTTTTGTTGAAAAAACAGCCGCTTGCGTTTGTTTCCGCCCTTTTTGAACCAGATATTCGTGTTCAGGGGACTCAAAACTGTAGAATGCCGCAAAGAACTCATTTTTTTCGAAAAGTGTTTCAGCTTCTTTTTAACGGCAATGCCCACGGTTTAAGTCGTTGCCCCTAGAGTATCGGAAGCCTCATGCTCATCCGGGTTTACATGACATTTTTTTCGTTCGTTCATATGTTTTCCGAAGTGACGCCGATTGTTAGCTGATTTTAATAACCACGTCTTAAAGCTTTCAAGAAATGGCTGTTTTAAGTGTTGAGGGGGGGTGGACGCGCGTAGGAAATGGGAAAGGTGTAGCGGGTTTTCTTTTTTTGTTAAAAGCCGGGTGTGTTTTGGGGGAGAGTGGCCTCGTGCTCGCTGCTTTGTGGTTGTGGGCCCGGTACTGTTCTGGGGTGATTGCTTGCCCACGCAGGAGACGAAAAGTTGCGAGACCTGCTTGCAAAGGCCAATTTCACCGGACCGGACCAAGGAGAAAAGTCACAAGAGCGCCACGAGGACGGATGACCACTCCCCAGAATCTACCTGCTACGAACGAAGGGTTCATGACCTCTTCGGGGAATCCTGATACCGAAGCGCCGATCCCTCGTACAGCGGCTGCTGGCCCCTACACGTCGGGATCTTCCTCCCCCGCCGGAGATGCTGTTAGGGTTGGCGTCAGACACCATGGGCGATACGTCATCCCCCTACCCTCTACATGGTCGGAGCCCACGGGCGACAGGTCATTCACCCTACCCTCTGGGAGGGAGCCCACGGGCGACAGGTCATTCCCCCTACCCTCTGGGCCGGAGCCCACGAGCGTCAGTCAGCTTGCGCACAAAGGGCCTTCTACTAGGATTCGTCGAAAAAAGGGCTGACTTCTTCTGCGAGGGTCAGCGTCAGTCAGCTTGCGCACAAAGGGCCTTCTACCAGGATTCTTCGAAAATAGGGCTGACTTCTTCCACCCGTGCTCGGTAATGCAGGAGGAGGGGCCCTCTCTCTGTGCCTGTCACGTGACATCGACGGAAGCAAGATCCCGCCCACACTTGTAGAGAGCCTATTTAAGGGGCTCCGAAATGTACTTCGATATACTTGATACTTGATACTTCATGCTCTTCTTATTTCATTCAACTACCTTTGAATAAACAGTGCAAGTTTCGCACTAGCAAATCGGCTCGCCCTTGCTCGGTCGCCATGGTCTACCGGATGCCTGCAGCCCGCCGACAACGCCACGCTACCCAATAAGTAATGTCGGTCGAACTTCGATAGGCAGGCGTCGCTACTTCTCGGCAGCAGTACGGTACGCTACCCTGGAGAACGCAAGAAACAGGTTGCTAGCGGTGGGATCGCCTACAAACGCAACACTGGGCCGAACGGCGCTGCATCTCTGGGACGGGACGCGTCGGTTTCCACGGGCGACAGCACTTGAAGCGTGTTGCACACGCGCTTTCTGTACTGATCCCAGACAAGGGTGCCCGACTGGTGGCCGTATCCAGCTTTTCTGGACATCAGGGTTTAGTTCGTGAGAGTACCCCCACGGGGCGAAGTCACCTTCAACTTTTCAATCTTCCCGCGGTGACGCAGTGATGACGTGAGCGAAACAAAAGTAAAAGAATCAAAAGCTATCCCTGCGCACTGAACTTCCCCACAACGTTTTCGCGCCGACGTGGTCAGTGTTCTTCAAAAATTATCATCCTAAGAAGGTTTAGTCACGACGAGGCTAACCCAGTGGTGATTGATTCCAGGCTTTTCGGAGACTTCTGGAAAGGCAGCCTCGATTTGTTTTCCCTTTTTCGTTTTTTTAATGTGCGGAGTCAGCGGGCTGGGATAATTGTCCGAAGCACTTCCCGGCAGTTGTACCTTGAGCCTGTCTCAGATGTCGCCTATTTAAGTACTTGTGAAATGCAGAAACAGTTTTCAGAAATAACCACTGGGCCGCTCTTGATGAAATTTGTTGCATTTGACAGAGGATGTTGAATTCAAGAGAATGTTGGAAGTTGAATTTCGGATTAGTTCTGGATGCTTTAAAAGAAATTTACAAAATTTGGTAAGCTTGATGAAAATAGAAGAACGAAGTTTACAAACTTGCAGCTCTCCACCTAGAATATATATCGCAGTTCTGTAACCTGTATTCATGAGAGCATCCAAAGCGGGCAAATTTGATGCGCCGATTTATATCTTACGTGAATTTGTTACATTCTTTACAACGGTTTCGCAAATATTCTACTCAGAAATTAGTGGTATTTTGAGAGTCATGTACACCATGTCAATTTTGTTCGCTTTAGATGCACCTTCAGGTGCAATTGTCGAAATTGTGATATATTTTTTTTGATTGCTGAATTACAGGTAGTTTTGTTTTCTCAGAATATGCGACTTTTAGAAATTTTTATAAAATATTTACGACCTAAATCAAGAATTCGCAACCAGCAGCAGGTATATTTCAAATTTTTGTTTTAAATGCTACGAACCTCATCAAATTTGATGCTGTAGTTTCCGAGAAGAACGATTTCTCAATTTCTGGGTATTTTGAAAGGAGACCCGAGCAAAAGCGTTGTCAACGTCGCGCAGCGTCTACGAGAGACGCCTTCATAGACGGCTTCTGATTTTCACCTATCAGTTTCGTTAGGACACCCCCTATTATTTCCCTAGCAATATTGCTTTCCGCCGTTGTGGGCTACCGCAGCAGCTGCAAATCCAGAAAATATGCGCTTAGGTATTAAGATGAACGCATGAACAAGTTGCTTTTGCACCTTGGGGCAAAAGGCATGACACAATAATTGTGCGAACTGTTTCTTTGTCGTCGTCAATTATCATGCTATGGCCGAAGCTGCTCACACTATCACGTCACATTTAGCGGTCACCGGGCCAGGCACACCTTTGGGCATGGCATATACAGCACTTGCATTTAGTTGTCAAAGCACAGTTGTCAGCACGGTGTCTCTGTCACGATTATTTACGTGCTTGAAAGATGACTACTATTTAAGATTATTGTGCAGTAATACATGCACGATTTGTCTGTTCTCCATATTGTCTATCATATTGCCGTTCTGTCTTTATAAAATAGACGAAATATGCAGTCTTGAATGTATCAAGCGCCAAAAAGGCTACCCACCTACTCAAAGGCCTCGCGTAGAGCTCCTCACACTTAGTACTTACACTCAAGAGTTGTGCGACTGTCGGTGACATCATTAAGAAATGTTGGCAGTTAGAGGAAGGTGACAGTCGGCACATGAGACAATTTGTTCGCATCCTCATTACGTGAATATCGGTATCAGCCTTCGAAGAATGACACCGTTGAGTGCATTCTAATTAATAAGACGGAGTCCGCGTCCCAAATTTCAGACCTACACCTCACCCTGTAAGGACTCACCCTGCATGACTGAGGACTACGCGTCTCGCTTATATATGTGGTCACCCGATAGTTGCCGGGCGCTGGCGTCGACCAAAGGACCTACTGGCGTTTCTTCAACACTTGCCGAAATTCTCGCCTTATTTCGTACCATCCGGTTTCAGCTGAACTCTTTCAACAGCCAATTTATATTTCTCGAAATATCACTATCCTGCGAACGTGCGTCATGACCTTTATTTGATTGATCTTTGTAGCGCTGTCCCAAGATTTCCATCGGCTTCACTTTTCTCAATATTACTGCATTTTTGTCGGCCTGCGTTCATATTTTGGGGAAATTCTGATAGGCCTTGGAACCATAGCACGGCCCCCTGACCATGATGCTCAAAAAGTCATTTTATTTTCTTGACGCCGTCTGCAAGCTTCTGCGTTCTTGCCTTTCATCAACTTCCTGAATTCACTATATATGAACTGTCCCCAGTTTTGAAGACTACCGTATTTTCCGGTGTGCTAGTCGCAATTCTTTCTGAAAATTTCGTCGGTGCGTCTTATCCACCGGTGCAACTTATGTATGGAATAAATTCTGTTCGTGGCGGGCTTGCGTGCTCCGCACTCGAAAAGGGGCCTTCTGTGCTGTGCGATGTCCGCGCACATCAGGAGACACAGCTGTACGGTCTAAATGAATCCGAAGACCGTAGATAGAACTGTAGAGAGCCTGAGAAGACGTAGATAGAACTGTAGAGAGCCTGAGTGAGGGGAAGAGGCAGTTCCCATGCAAGGGGGGGGGGAGGAAGTGGACGTGCGAAGGCAAAGGAACCCTACTACTATACGACAGCGGTTGCGGGAAAAACTAAATAAGCTTAAGTTCAAGGTACGGCACAGTACGTTCCTGCTATTTATGAAAAAATAAACGCCACGCAAATGCGTATGTCAAGCGGACAAATTACGCAGGCACGCAGAAGCAGAGGCACAATAATTAAAGCGCACCGCAGGGTTCATGCGACACTACTGAAGCGGTCGACTATCAAATCAACGCTTCTGTACCCGCCGCGGCACATTTGCGGCTCTGGCATTGCTAGAGTTCGTGGATTTGAACCCGGCAGCGGCAGCCGCATATCAACGGGGGCGAAATAGAAAACGCACCAGCACCGTAGATTTCGGGACACGTTAAATGAAATCACGGTGTCAAAATTCATCTGCAGACTACCACTACGGCGTGCATCACAATCTGATTGTGGTTTTGGCACGTACAGCCCCATAATTCGATTCAGGTGTAAGACTAAATGTTGAAAAAATTAAGCTTTCACCGTCAACATCACCGCTAATTATCGCCAATCAATGTAACCAGCGCAGAAAGCTTCGTTTATATTGATTCCCACAGTGCGTGGGATCATAATCTATTACACGGCTATTATACCCGCCGTCGTGATCTGTGAGGAGCTCTCCAATTAATGCTGATTATTGAGACCTATGTCGGAGTGCCGTAGTGAGTTTTTGCGAAACAAAATGTTCTTAAACTACTTGTTGAATGAAAGCACCGACTAAATGAGTACATCTAAGCAGCCTTGTATTGCACGCTGCTTTCTGTAGCTAGGTTATCGCAGGGGCTACTATGCCGCCGTCATTCGCTGCAAAATAGAAAGCTCAGCGGCTTACGGCACTTTAGGAATTAAAACACTGTTTTGGAAGCAAGAAGCAACGGGGAAATCTACCTACAGCTTATTTGTACAGTTCAAAGTGACAAGCATGTACAGAAGGCTAGTCAGCAGCGTCGTCCTCCTTAGCGGCGAGCTCGACCTGTGTCTTATTGTTTGTGCAGAGCGTCCCAGCTATATTTAAATGGCACTGTTAGGAATCTCGTTTGCAGTTCCCATGCTGTGTACTGCTCGAAAATCGCTGGAAAGATGTCGCGTCGCGGTCATTGCCCAGTTCGACTACGTGGCACAGTGAGTGACCAGGAATAAATACAATGTCATAAAGGTATAGTTAGGCGATAGTCGCCGTATGTGAAATCCTCAAGTTTTCCGCCTTCGCTGGTCAATCGCAACTTTGAGTCAATATATGTTTGCAGTAAACCCGCAGAATTGTGTGTATGTATCTTGAGTTTATTCACTGTGCACTTTAAAGCCTTTATTTCTTTACTTCTCATCTCTATGTGGTTCTGCTAGTTCTGGGAACATTAGGAAATTCCCGAGTTAGATTTTTTCTCAAGGCGGAACAATACATTTCGCTCAGCGATGCATTTAGTAAAGGTAAACATCCTGATAATGATATGACGTACGGAAGTGCCTGGCTCAGTCTGAATGCGCACATGCCTAAGTGATTTCCAAGGCGTATTGATCTGCCGTCCCGATTATTCGGAAGACTAATGTTCTTGCACACAAATCGCCGACTACCGTTCGTGGCGAAGCCCAGCATCGAACTGTTGACGAAGCCGCCGTTGCTCAAAATAGCATTTTTCTTAGTGATACTATCTGTCAGTCCAGCTGAGCTTGGATCGAAGCCTGCAGCAAACCTTTCGCAGGCACGGGCGAACATTAAGCGAGGAAAATCAATCCTTAATCAGATGGTCTCATTCTTTTCTCCCATGGCGGTCCCTTTGTGTTCTATGTGCGTTTCGTACTAGTGGTTGTTAAGCTTGCGGTAGCCTTGTGGTGCTCAGGAGTTTGCTGTGAATCACAGGAGTCTGCATGCGGCATTGTCACCGTTATGTGGAAGGTCCATTAGCACGGTTAGATCGGTTAGGTCGTTGTTTGGCGTGTGCTCTCACTTAGACCGAGGCTACAATAGCAATGCTATTAGAAGCCCAGAACTTTTCTCCCGATGCACAAGGGAGAGAGAAAGATCATTATATAATTGCAGAGTTCTTTGTAGTTAAGCGCCTGCTAACTACTCTGCATATAGGGAAAGGGATGAGTGTACGAAGGGCCCTAGGACTTTATTTAATTCGGCAATGAGGTCTGCCTCGTCACCGCTTACACCGTATTCATATTTAAAGGAATATAAAACGCAGAATATATTAGGATTGTATTAGTCCCTCCTAACGTGAGAGGAGGCTTGGTAAGCCAAAAAGGTGAAAAATCAAACACCTGACATACACGCATCCGGTATCTGACGTACAGACGTCTGGTACCCGTGACCCAAGTTGCCCTGACGATTGGTTTCGAACCCGGTTCCATTATCAACGCGCCTCGATGCTCTTACCATTAGACTACTAGACTACTAGACCACTAGACTACCCAATGACACAGGTTGGCAGGAAAACGGTTGCCCACAGACAGACAGACGGACAGACAGACAGACAGACAGACAGACAGACAGACAGACAGACAGACAGACAGACAGACAGACAGACAGACAGACAGACAGACAGACAGACAGACAGACAGACAGACAGACAGACAGACAGACAGACAGACAGACAGACAGACGCGACTGACTGACCGATTCGTGATCATCGTCATCAGTCAAACTAGTCGTCCCATTTCATGCCCAAAGTAGGATGATGGCCTCTCCCGGCAATTTGCACTGACACCTGTCACGCGTTAGCCATCTTGCGGAGACGGCATGAGAACAACAATACTACTACTACTACTACTACTACTACTACTACTACTACTACTACTACTACTACTACTACTACTACTACTACTACTACTACTAATAATAATAATAATAATAATAATAATAAAGTCCTCTATTGACACAGAGAAGACCATCGGTTGCTGATTCGGGAGGGGAATGAATGAATAAATAAATAAATAAATAAATAAATAAATAACCTCTGGTGGTGCTAATCGTCTGTCTACAAAGAAGTAGCCATTCCTGCGCCCGCTGGATAAAGAAACGAAAAAACAAAAAAAAAGAAAGTGCGGCATGCCACATCAGGCGGCTGCAATGGGAGCGAATGTCTCAGCCGTAGTTGCATTCTCAGCCGCTTGGCTGGTGTTAGGGTTGGCGTCGGACACCACGGGCGATACGTCATCCCCCTACCCTCTACTTGGTCGGAGCCCACGGGCGACAGGTCATTCACCCTACCCTCTGGGACGGAGCCCACGGGTGACAGGTCATTCACCCTACCCTCTGGGACGGAGCCCACGGGCGACAGGTCATTCCCCCTACCCTCTGGGCCGGAGCCCACGAGCGTCAGTCAGCTTGCGCACAAAGGGCCTTCTACCAGGATTCGTCGAAAAGAGGGCTGACTTCTTCTGCGAGGGTCAGCGTCAGTCAGCTTGCGCACAAAGGGCCTTCTACCAGGATTCTTCGAAAAGAGGGCTGGCTTCTTCCTCCCGTGCTCGGTAATGCAGGAGGAGGGGCCCTCTCTCTGTGCCTGTCACGTGACATCGACCGAAGCAAGATCCCGCCCACACTTGTAGAGAGCCTATTTAAGGGGCTCCGAAATGTACTTTGATATACTTGATACTTCATACTTCATGCTCTTCTTATTTCTTTCAACTACCTTTGAATAAACAGTGCAAGTTTCGCACTAGCAAATCGTCTCACCCTTGCTCGGTCGCCATGGTCTACCGGATGCCTGCAGCCCGCCGACAACGCCACGCTACCCAATAAGTAATGTCGGTCGAGCTTCGATAGACAGGCGTCGCTACTTCTCGGCAGCAGTACGGTAGGCTACCCTGCAGTACGCAACAAACTGTCTGGCAGCGATTGGGATACGGAATCCTGGAGACCCCAACTTGGAAGACAACTACGAGATCGTAGCCTCTTCGTCCCGGCAACAACGTTCGGAAGGAAGGTGTCTGGATCATGACTGCATATGGTGAGTGCACGGCTTTTCTTCACTGAGATATCACTTGGCTTTTACGTATTTTTTGGAAAGTACATTGCAGTGATTTTTCTTTAAACCGTTGACGGAAGTTTGAGTAAGTCAAGGTTGTATAGAGTGAAGGTTTAGCAGCACTAAGGGCAGCCATGAACTTGAAGGCACTAAAGAAGCCGGAATTGTTGAGCTTGGCCAAAGAGTTGGGCCTCCAAATTGCCGAATCAAAGCCGGAGATTATTGAGGCGATCGAAGCGACCGGGGCAGACGACGAGGAACTGACGGAATGCCTCGAGAGCATTAAAGAAAAAGAAGAGCGTAAGCGCCTAGAGGTAAAAGAAGAGCGTAAGCGCCTTGAGGAAAAAGAAGAGCGTAAGCGCATAGAGGAAAAAGAAGAGCGTAAGCGCCTAGAGGAAAGAGAAGAGCGTAAGCGCCTAGAAGAAGAACGTAAAAAAAAGCACGAGAAAGTGGTAGCGGCATTGAAAAAAACAGATACAATATTTTCAGCAGGTAAAGGAACAAAGACAACGCCTGTCTGAAAATTCTGCAGGCAGTACAGAGCAAAAGAATGAGAATGTATCTTCAAAGACTTTCGCCAAAAGCCGACGAGAAAAGTATTGCCTGTGAGATTAGCGGCCCATTCATACACGAACGGAAAGGGCTAGCTGCTAACGATGCCTTAGTGACAACAGAGGCCTTTAAGAGGAAGCTTTAGCTCGGGGGCTCCTATCTAAATACATGTAAAAGGAGAATTCGTTTTTCTCAGCAACCACCGCACCAAATTTGACGAGGTTTGCTGCATTTACAAGAAAAACTCAAAATCTAGTGACTGTTGGTTTCGAATTTTTGAGTTAGGTCGTGAATTCTTTATTAAAAATTGGCAAAAATCGAAAAATTTCGGAAAACGAAACTATCAAGTTTACAACTCTGTAACTCAGCAATGAAACATGATATCACAATTCTGTGAATTGCATCTAATAGTACATCTAAAGCGGACAAAATTGGTATGTTACACATGAATATAAAAAAAATTTAATCATAGGGACATACAACGTTTGCAAAACCGTTGTAACCAACGTAACAAATTCACGTAAGATGTAAAATGACATACTGAATTTGTCCGCTTTCAATGATCTAATGGATGCCGTTTACAGAACCGCGATATCAATTCTTGATGCAGAGCTATGAATTTGTAAACTTCGTGCTTCTATTTTTTTCAAACGGTCAAATATTTGTAAATCGTGTTAAGAAAATTCAAGCCCTAAATCGAAATTCCGCTTCCAACAGTCACTAGAATTTAACTTTCTCTTTCAATTGCAACAAATTTCATCAAAATCGGTGCAGGGGTTATCTCAGAAAAACGTTTTTGCGTTTTACATGTATTTGAATAGGCCGCGTCGGAGTTGGGCCCGAGCTAAAGCTTCCTCTTAAAGGCCACAGTGAGAGCGACGAGGTGCTGTGCCAAAAGAGGACTGTAGAGACAGCTAGGCCAGCTGCGAACAAATTGGCACAGTTACCGCCGCGCGTGTGCGTAGCATCTCATGGTAGCGAGGTCGTTAGCGAGATACAGAATACTGCGGACTTGACAGACACGAGCACCCATGTCGAGTCAGATCTGCGTGCCGAAGTGAGGTGCCAGCTGGACGATGCAGTTGAGAGTAGTTCTCGGGATGGCGAGCTCCGTAGTTCACGTGAGGACAACTGCATTGTTCAGGGATCGGTGCGGCTCTCCGCCAGTCTAGATAGCCAAGAGAGGGATGGTTTAATTAGGAATCATTCGGACTGTGCACGTGAGGCAGCGCTCGAGACCGACGGGCTGTGTGTCGATGCACAGCGTGAGCTGGGCAATGCAGTAGAGGGCAGTTCGCAAGAGTGCGAGTTGCATAACTCGAGTAAAGCCTGCTGCATTGTGCCAGAGTCGGTTGAGCTGTCCACCAGTCGAGGCAAAGATAGAGTCGATTTAAGAGGAAGCTTTAGCTCGGGCCCAACTCCGACGCGGCCTATTCAAATACATGTAAAACGCAAAAACGTTTTTCTGAGATAACCCCTGCACCGATTTTGATGAAATTTGTTGCAATTGAAAGAGAAAGTTAAATTCTAGTGACTGTTGCAAGCGGAATTTCGATTTAGGGCTTGAATTTTCTTAACACGATTTTCAAATATTTGACCGTTTGAAAAAAATAGAAGCACGAAGTTTACAAATTCATAGCTCTGCATCAAGAATTGATATCGCGGTTCTGTAAACGGCATCCATTAGATCATTGAAAGCGGACAAATTCAGTATGTCATTTTACATCTTACGTGAATTTGTTACGTTGGTTACAACGGTTTTGCAAACGTTGTATGTCCCTATGAATAAATTTTTTTATATTCATGTGTAACATACCAATTTTGTCCGCTTTAGATGTACTATTAGATGCAATTCACAGAATTGTGATATCATGTTTCATTGCTGAGTTACAGAGTTGTAAACTTGATAGTTTCGTTTTCCGAAATTTTTCGATTTTTGCCAATTTTTAATAAAGAATTCACGACCTAACTCAAAAATTCGAAACCAACAGTCACTAGATTTTGAGTTTTTCTTGTAAATGCAGCAAACCTCGTCAAATTTGGTGCGTGGGTTGCTGAGAAAAACGAATTCTCCTTTTACATGTATTTAGATAGGAGCCCCCGAGCTAAAGCTTCCTCTTAAATGATAATCACTCAGACTGTGCGGGCAAGAGACCGATCCGGGCCGATGAGATGTATAACGGCCAGCACGAGGCGCCAGAAGGCGACATGAAGGAGAATTCAAAGAGAAAGCGACGCAGAAAGAAGCGCCCTAAAGATCGGAATGCGGTGACTTATGTAGGGCCGCCGAAGATGGCGAGAGACCCAAAAGGGCAGGGCGCGAGGACAAAGGTGCGGTCGTCACTGACGATGTTGAGGCATCCAAAACATTCGAGCCACCGGTCAATGGGGTACCGCGAAGCACGTTCTGCACGGACGCGGACAAAGGGCACGGGGCTGTAAACTCCTCGTCGTTCGGTAGTTCTTTTCGAAGCTCAGCGTGCAGTACGAAGAAGCGCAAGGTGGCAAGACGAGACCAGGTTGGGAGTAGCGACGCGGTCAATCGAGGTCATGGTGAAAGCGGGGCGCCAGGACGCAAATTGGCAGGGGACTCTAACGTCTTGGGGGAGCCGATAGTGAGTCAGCCCTTTTGTTGTTCCTCTAGCTAGAGTAGCTTTCGGACCGCGACCCCCTCGAGTACGGCTCAAAGTATGAGTCAGTCAAAAACATTTGACACGGGAGACCAAGGGAGCTTCCGTAGAAATGAATTGTTTTGTTTTATTTTTTGAGCATCGGATAATTTTCGCGATTTGAGACTAAGGATTTCTTTCAATATGTAAGGTATGAGCTTTGTTTGTGTTTTCGTTTGAAAAGCTCCGAGATTGGAAAGATGCCTTTTAGGTAAAAGTTTAGTCTCGCGAGGTGTTCATTAATGAGTATATAGGCTTTCTTTTTTGTATGTGAGTAACCTGAGTGTCAAGGTTATCGATGAGAGGCCTATGGTAACGCGTGTGTGTTCTAGCTAACCTTCTTCTTTTTATGCGTTTTTTATTTTCTAAGGTTAACCGCATAAGTTTTCAGTGAGTGCATGATTTGCACCGCGAAGCGTTCTTAGTTCCATTAGCGCGTGTCCTGTGTGGACGGAAGGAAGCAGAATTATGACTGGGTTGCTCGTGTGTGTTGAGGGCAGCCGTATTCTGACTTCTTTAGTGAGCGTGCATAGAACGAGTTATTAGCAGACGCAATTTGTTTAACGGTTCTGCGGAGTGCGTAAGTTACGCAATTTTAGTTGCTCGTTTAAGGTACGTGTCCTGTAGGGACTAAAGGAAGAAACGTGAGTAGGCGTAAAGAAAAGTTTGCCCACGACGCAAGTACGCGTTCTGAATAGTGACCACAAGGCTAGCGCGCTTGTGATTACGTACTTGTGAAGATGGCCAGACTGTTCAGTGGCACCAATACGTGCGATAAGTACGCCGCTGCGATAGGTTGCAAACATGCGGTTCGTGTAGTTTGGGTGGTGCAGAAGCTAGCCGGCTATATCGCTACAAGAAGGGTAAGCTTAACCGACGGTTTAAGTCGTTGCCCCTTGAGTATCGGAAGCCTCATGCTCATCCGGGTTTACATGACATTTTTTTCGTTCGTTCATATGTTTTCCGAAGTGACGCCGATTGTTAGCTGATTTTAATAACCACGTCTTAAAGCTTTCAAGAAATGGCTGTTTTAAGTGTTGAGGGGGGGTGGACGCGCGTAGGAAATGGGAAAGGTGTAGCGGGTTTTCTTTTTTTGTTAAAAGCCGGGTGTGTTTTGGGGGAGAGTGGCCTCGTGCTCGCTGCTTTGTGGTTGTGGGTCCGGCACTGTTCTGGGGTGATTGCTTGCCCACGCAGGAGACGAAAAGTTGCGAGACCTGCTTGCAAAGGCCAATTTCACCGGACCGGACCAAGGAGAAAAGTCACAAGAGCGCCACGAGGACGGATGACCACTCCCCGGAATCTACCGGCTACGAACGAAGGGTTCGTGACCTCTTCGGGGAATCCTGATACCGAAACGCCAATCCCTCGTACAGCGGCTGCTGGCCCCTACACGTCGGGATCTTCCTCCCCCGCCGGAGATGCTGTTAGGGTTGGCGTCGGACACCACGGGCGATACGTCATACCCCTACCCTCTACATGGTCGGAGCCCACGGGCGACAGGTCATTCACCCTACCCTCTGGGACGCAGCCCACGGGCGACAGGTCATTCCCCCTACCCTCTGGGCCGGAGCCCACGAGCGTCAGTCAGCTTGCGCACAAAGGGCCTTCTGCCAGGATTCGTCGAAAAAAGGGCTGACTTCTTCTGCGAGGGTCAGCGTCATTCAGCTTGCGCACAAATGGCCTTCTACCAGGATTCTTCGAAAATAGGGCTGACTTCTTCTGCGAGGGTCAGCGTCATTCAGCTTGCGCACAAATGGCCTTCTACCAGGATTCTTCGAAAATAGGGCTGACTTCTTCCTCCCGTGCTCGGTAATGCAGGAGGAGGGGCGCTCTCTCTGTGCCTGTCACGTGACATCGACGGAAGCAAGATCCCGCCCACACTTCTAGAGAGCCTATTTAAGGGGCTCCGAAATGTACTTTGATATACTTGATACTTCATACTTCATGCTCTTCTTATTTCATTCAACTACCTTTGAATAAACAGTGCAAGTTTCGCACTAGCAAATCGTCTCGCCCTTGCTCGGTCGCCATGGTCTACCGGATGCGTGCAGCCCGCCGACAACGCCACGCTACCCAATAAGTAATGTCGGTCGAGCTTCGATAGGCAGGCGTCGCTACTTCTCGGCAGCAGTACGGTACGCTACCCTGGAGAACGCAAGAAACAGGTTGCTAGCGGTGGGATCGCCTACAAACGCAACACTGGGCCGAACGGCGCTGCATCTCTGGGACGGGACGCGTCGGTTTCCACGGGCGACAGCACTTGAAGCGTGTTGCACACGCGCTTTCTGTACTGATCCCAGACAAGAGTGCCCGACTGGTGGCCGTATCCAGCTTTTCTGGACATCAGGGTTTAGTTCGTGAGAGTACCCCCACGGGGCGAAGTCACCTTCAACTTTTCAATCTTCCCGCGGTGACGCAGTGATGACGTGAGCGAAACAAAAGTAAAAGAATCAAAAGCTATCCCTGCGCACTGAACTTCCCCACAACGTTTTCGCGCCGACGTGGTCAGTGTTCTTCAAAAATTATCATCCTAAGAAGTTTTAGTCACGACGAGGCTAACCCAGTGGTGATTGATTCCAGGCTTTTCGGAGACTTCTGGAAAGGCAGCCTCGATTTGTTTTTCCCTTTTTCGTTTTTTTAATGTGCGGAGTCAGCGGGCTGGGATAATTGTCCGAAGCACTTCCCGGCAGCTGTACCTTGAGCCTGCCTCAGATGTCGCCTATTTAAGTACTTGTGAAATGCAGAAACAGTTTTCAGAAATAACCACTGGGCCGCTCTTAATGAAATTTGTTGCATTTGACAGAGGATGTTGAATTCAAGAGAATGTTGGAAGTTGAATTTCGGATTAGTTCTGGATGCTTTAAAAGAAATTTACAAAATTTGGTAAGCTTGATGAAAATAGAAGAACGAAGTTTACAAACTTGCAGCTGTCCACCTAGAATATATATAGCAGTTCTGTAACCTGTATTCATGAGAGCATCCAAAGCGGGCAAATTTGATGCGCCGATTTATATCTTACGTGAATTTGTTACATTCTTTACAAGGGTTTCGCAAATATTCTACTCAGAAATTAGTGGTATTTTGAGAGTCATGTACACAATGTCAATTTTGTTCGCTTTAGATGCACCTTCAGGTGCAATTGTCGAAATTGTGATATATTTTTTGATTGCTGAATTACAGGTAGTTTTGTTTTCTCAGAATAAGCGACTTTTAGAAATTTTTATAAAATATTTATTACCTAAATCAAGAATTCGCAACCAGCAGCAGGTATATTTCAAATTTTTGTTTTAAATGCTACGAACCTCATCTAATTTGGTGCTGTAGTTTCCGAGAAGAACGATTTCTCAATTTCTGTGTATTTTGAAAGGAGACCCGAGCAAAAGCGTTGTCAACGTCGCGCAGCGTCTACGAGAGACGCCTTCATAGACGGCTTCTGATTTTCACCTATCAGTTTCGTTAGGACACCCCCTATTATTTCCCTAGCAATATTGCTTTCCGCCGTTGTGGGCTACCGCAGCAGCTGCAAATCCAGAAAATATGCGCTTAGGTATTAAGATGAACGCATGAACAAGTTGCTTTTGCACCTTGGGGCAAAAGGCATGACACAATAATTGTGCGAACTGTTTCTTTGTCGTCGTCAATTATCATGCTATGGCCGAAGCTGCTCACACTATCACGTCACATTTAGCGGTCACCGGGCCAGGCACACCTTTGGGCATGGCATATACAGCACTTGCATTTAGTTGTCAAAGCACAGTTGTCAGCACGGTGTCTCTGTCACGATTATTTACGTGCTTGAAAGATGACTACTATTTAAGATTATTGTGCAGTAATACATGCACGATTTGTCTGTTCTCCATATTGTCTATCATATTGCCGTTCTGTCTTTATAAAATAGACGAAATATGCAGTCTTGAATGTATCAAGCGCCAAAAAGGCTACCCACCTACTCAAAGGCCTCGCGTAGAGCTCCTCACACTTAGTACTTACACTCAAGAGTTGTGCGACTGTCGGTGACATCATTAAGAAATGTTGGCAGTTAGAGGAAGGTGACAGTCGGCACATGAGACAATTTGTTCGCATCCTCATTACGTGAATATCGGTATCAGCCTTCGAAGAATGACACCGTTGAGTGCATTCTAATTAATAAGACGGAGTCCGCGTCCCAAATTTCAGACCTACACCTCACCCTGTAAGGACTCACCCTGCATGACTGAGGACTACGCGTCTCGCTTATATATGTGGTCACCCGATAGTTGCCGGGCGCTGGCGTCGACCAAAGGACCTACTGGCGTTTCTTCAACACTTGCCGAAATTCTCGCCTTATTTCGTACCATCCGGTTTCAGCTGAACTCTTTCAACAGCCAATTTATATTTCTCGAAATATCACTATCCTGCGAACGTGCGTCATGACCTTTATTTGATTGATCTTTGTAGCGCTGTCCCAAGATTTCCATCGGCTTCACTTTTCTCAATATTACTGCATTTTTGTCGGCCTGCGTTCATATTTTGGGGAAATTCTGATAGGCCTTGGAACCATAGCACGGCCCCCTGACCATGATGCTCAAAAAGTCATTTTATTTTCTTGACGCCGTCTGCAAGCTTCTGCGTTCTTGCCTTTCATCAACTTCCTGAATTCACTATATATGAACTGTCCCCAGTTTTGAAGACTACCGTATTTTCCGGTGTGCTAGTCGCAATTGTTTCTGAAAATTTCGTCGGTGCGTCTTATCCACCGGTGCAACTTATGTATGGAATAAATTCTGTTCGTGGCGGGCTTGCGTGCTCCGCACTCGAAAAGGGGCCTTCTGTGCTGTGCGATGTCCGCGCACATCAGGAGACACAGCTGTACGGTCTAAATGAATCCGAAGACCACCGCTATGGCGTCTCTCGTAGCCAGTATGTCGCTTCGGGACGCTAAACAAAACAACTGCCGCTTTTCGTAGTCAAAAAGATGATGATGATGACGTGCCACAACCGCGCGCCACCTTCTGCCACGCACAGTAACTACATTTCGGAAGAAATTCAAAGTAACATCAAATTGGCTTCCAAAAACGAAATGCGATGACACCTTCGTTGCACTAATCGTTCCGGAGGGTTTCGCATGTGTAGCATCTGTCGTGTCATATCTCTGGCTAACCATGGCGCTGCCTGCACGGCGAAAAAGTTACGACGCGAAATTCAAGTTGCGTGCCGTTGCATTTGCACAAGAACATGGAAACCGGGCTGCTGAAAGGCAGTTTGAGGCTAGTGAGAAAACTATACGCGACTGGCGCAAAGCCACCAGCGTGCTCCAGACAACGAAATCGACTAGGAAGGCCAACCGCAGCAAGAAAGCACACTGGCCGGAGCTCGAGGATCGCCTGCGCGCGTGGGTACTCGATCTACGAGCCGAAGGCAGGGTGCTGTCTACAGTGCAGCTCCGTCTCAAGGCGATGACCCTTGGAACAAAGATAGGTACTGTTGGATTTACGGGCGGTCCGTCGTCGTGTTCTCGGCTTTTTTCCACGGAAGCTGGCAATGATGCAACGGCCATTTGACAGAAACCGTTTAAATCAAATTTACAGTGAACACGACAGCCGTTTTTCCCACTTCGAAAGTAAGTTTTTCGCAAGTCAGCGTGATCCCTAAGCATAAAACTTCAGAGCCTAGAAAATTATGCGGATCCCACGCACTGTGGGAATGGATGTAAGGAAAGTTCTCTGTGCTGTTTGCTTTGGTTGACAATATTTAGCGGTGACGGTGACTGCGAATGTTTCATTTCTTTAGCGTTTGGTCGAATACGAGAGTAGTGAGTTCATGACAAATGTTACCTTGCCTGTACCACTGCTGTTTGTCTGCGTAATACAGAGAACATACAGGGAGACGTCTTTGCCTTAGAGGTGTTGTTGTGTGCCATTGTCTATAACCTATGAGAAGGTTGAACATTGTCGTTGCCTCACATGGCACATCGCATCACGGCAGAAGTGTTGGCAGAATTATGGGGCTATATGTGCCAAGCCACAACCGGATTATAAGGCACGCCGTGGTGGCGGACTCCGGAAATTTGGGCCACCTGGTGGTTCTTTAACGTGCATCTAAATCTAAGTACACACGTATTTTCGCATTTCGCCCCCATCGAAACGCGGCCGCCGTGGTCGGGGTTCGATACCGCGCACTCGAGCTAACCGCGCTCTTTACGCAGCCCTTTCGTCTTATGCATGGTTACGAACCGGAGTGAAGGGCAGGAGGGTAGCATGCCTTCCCGAAATGAAACATTCGGAATAGCTCTTTTTTCCATGGTTAGATATATGTCAGGGACCACGATACGAACCACCTTCATGTCACTATCAGCTTGCAAAGTCGGAACTCAGCTGAAACCTTTTCAAGCGGATAGGCTTTTATTTACGATAACATTTCTATTGAAATTTGCTTCCCTGCCATGAGGGGAAAGCTGAATAATAAGCATTTGAACTTTCTTTATTCTTAGGACCTCCTGTTAATTTGAGGGCACTGTTTCTTACAACCTCCTAATTTAAGAGGTACGTTACGAATAATTAATTATTATGTTAAAAGTTTAAACGCACGCGCAAAAAAAAAAAAAGAAACCTAGTCCCCCATTTCCTAGTACTCACTCAAGTAGCACGTCTCTGCTGTCACGTTGTAGCGATGTGAAGAACAAGGCAGTTCCAAAAGAGTGAGTTACGAATGTAACTCAATGTTAGGCGAACTTGCATTGAAAAAAACTAACACTCAAAGCAAAATGATCGCTGCGCGCAAAATACTGCTTCCTCTGAATCTGATCTACGGATCAAGGCATCGGTTCATCAAATTGGAATGCTTGTACATTGCAGCGCAATCTCGGGCGCTCAAATGTGATCCAGAATGTACGCCAGTATTCGCTTCACGCGTGCAATCTGATTAGATAACTCACTTCCGCTATTGAATCTGTGACAACATTCCGGATATTAGAAATACATGCAGGCGCGTCTTTAACTAACCGATAACCCTGGAACATTGGTTAGACGCTAAAGACAGCTCACTCAAAAAATAAAAGAACGAAGATACAGTTTCTTTGAATATTAGCTAAAATATAGTTCTCGTGGTAAACTGAGACTGCCCAACACTGCACAGTAGCACCGACATACCGAAAATTGAAGACCTAACACTTTCCGATTACTGGTATTTATCAAACCAGCATTTGGTGTGCCATTTAGCCTTCTAGTCCAGGGGCTAGTTCCACCACGGGAACTGTGTCAGAGCTCATATTTCACGTGACAGTACGTATGTCAGCATTAATTGTCCGAAAATCACAGTATTTTCTTCTTTAGGTCTTAACACTAGACAGTCAAAATATATGCAGCAAAACCCTCATTATAATACTACAATATTTTTCGTTCTAACGTACATGTCCGCGCTGATCTATATGTTACAAAGTATTCAAAATTTATCCAATGCTTTCCCCCAGACAGCTGTATTTATTTTTAATGACGCCATGAAACGGAGCCTGATGGCAACAACGCTCAGAAATCTTATTGGGATTGCGCACAATGTTCTCGCACACCTTGTGTAATATACCGTAGCAGTGAGGTGCATCTTGTATAATGTACGAGAATCGATTGCAAAGGTGGAAACGCATGGTTAGGCACATGCGTTTAAGTTCACGAAGTTGATTTGCACCAAGAAAGCCTGTTTATAGAAGCCTGCTTTATAGGTAGCCTACTGCACCATCTATATGCCGGCTGCTTTTAAATGTACCAAATTAAGCTATTAAACCCATCCAAATATTGGTGACATCATATTATCATTCGAGTGTTAGGGCTGGCAACCTCTAGATGCTGAGTAAGTTGAGAAGTTGTGTGCGCAATTTACGAAGCTGCGTTAATTAAATTTTCAATAATTGATCTTAGGTAGCTAAGGCAAATGAGTGGTTTGGATCCCGTGCTCGAGATTATTTAGTGGAGCGACGAAGTTTTGTTAAACATGCTTTTGTAAGATCTATCCGAACAAATATTTTGCAATTAAACGCTCTGATAAAAGGTAACCGACGCAGAAGAATCACGTCCGTAAAGTAAACCTGACCGCACTTAGCGTTTTGAGATATGCCACCAATACTATAGCTCCGTGATCATGTTCCTTGCGACCAGTCCGCATTCCATTTCATTCACGTAGTTTTTTTCAAAGGCAAGCAGATTGAAGTTTTAATGTAATGTAGCAGTCAACGTGCGCCGCCGAAAGTTTGCCTGGTCGCACAAGCGATAAATGACGCAATGTTGGTGCATATTTAGAGCGTCATTGCCCTCAAGACATTGCGCTACCGCCAACTGGAGCAAGATAACGAAGGGGGACAGTTTAGCAGCTCCTCACGGGGCCGTGTCGATCAAGGACGGCAATACTGACCGCACTGAAAATGCCCTGCCGCCGAGGCAAGGAAGAAAGCGAAGGTGAACAGCTAGGTAGCTGCTCACGGGAGCCGTGCCGTAGGCGACGGTGACATCGTGACGAAATCGGGGGTGGGGATACTGACGGCTCAGGCGCTTTTTTTTTGCGTTGATTTTCCTTTCAGAAAGACATAATGCTATAAATGCAGCGTCATTCGTTCTTGTCTCGTAGATATAAATAAGGGTTTAGATAATGTCTATATCCCATTCGTCCCGCAGAGTAGGTGACAGTGACAGTGAAAAGAACTTTGTTAGAGTGTCCTGAGGAACTTGATTGGGGGGAACCGAAGGCTCCACAATCAAGTTGGTGGCTCCGCCCACGACAGGGAGGTGGTGACTGCGTGACGTCGCGGGCCCTTTGGACGGCCTGTAGTTGGTTTGTGAAATCCGAGCTGTAAGCAGGGAAATGCTGGCTTGCTCGCTCGCTCGCTCCCCCCAACCCACACACACACACAGATACGACACATGTTCGCCCGCATACGCATTAACGCGCGTCCACGCATGCATTCACGCACAAAAATGTACGCATGCACGCACCCGGAAATGCACACACATAAAAACGCGCGTATACTCGCACGCGCATACACGCACTCATGTAAGCGCAGATTGAAATACGGAGACACAAACACGCGCGCATGAGCAAACGCAAGTATACACACGCACGCACGCACGCTCAAGGCGTCGCGTGTGCTATCTATCCTTCCAAGCTTCCCCAGAAAAACATGCGCGTGCAAACAAACAATGACACTCGCTCTGCCATTACCGTTCTAACTCCAGCTGAAATAAATCGTTTGACGGTTTAAATCCGCGCTTCTTTAGGTCAATGTGCCCTCCGCTGAGAGGGTGCAAAACCATTTGCTCCTGTCGTGTGACATCACCGCCCATCCCTGACCAAAATACTGCTAGCGCCAATGTTGATGATGATCTGTGGTGTTTAATGGCGCAAGGGCCAGCTATGGCGAAAGAGCGCCTTGGCAAATGGTAATTTTAACAATGTATTGTGAATGGCTTGGACGGTGAATTCATCATGGTAGGTGTGACATGGCTGTAAAATGGCGTAAAAACTGTCGCTGTAATTAGCGTAAAATATACAGGTACTAAAACGATGACACTGACTAGTTAGGGACATGGGCGATGGCAATTGGGTTTCATTAAAAACATTAAGGAAAGAAATACATAACAGTGACGCGAGAGCTTTAAGAAAGCCTGTGAATAGGATGGCTGTTAGTCGTGTGCTAAAAATTACCTGTCCAAATGATTTTCAGAGATCTGTTTCACCTAAAAACCCTAAGACTAATTTCAGGTTAAAAAGGGGTTCATCTCTACGAAAAAATGCAGGGTGAAGAGGTATATTTTCACGATATACAAAAGGGAAATACCTTTTCCTATCTGTTTCAATTGCAGGGCCCTGAGTAAGAACATGGACTGTCAAACAATTGCCGCACTGCCATAAATGCATATGTTGTTAGAAGGGACTGCGCTCTCGGCGTGGTTAGCTTAAACTTGTTGATACTCGGGTTCATATATTGAAATAAAATTTTCTAACATTTTGCCCATTCAATTATGCATGCGCATTGCCGTGAAGTTCTACAGAACGGTGAAGGCGCATTCTCCAGAATTCCCTAGTATGTCCGTGCTTTGTTACAAAGCACGATAGTTCTTTTTTAACGTAACACAAAGACATGCGCATGCTTGTTGTTATGTTGTCGAAGGAATAAAATCTGATTATAAAAGGGATGACTTAACAAATGAGCAACACATTCCTACCTCTTAGCAAGAAAAAATCGAAAATAAAATATTAGAGGAGCACCACTGAAAAACCAAAACCAAGTCTTGAGGTTCGTGTTATTTCCATCTAGTGGGAGAATGTGGAATTAAGTCCTACGTGGTTTAAAAGAAATGCGACGGACACGGTATTGAACTACTGGCAGCATGATGCGGGACGATAGGTCCATGCGATAAAACAACTCGGCCGCGGCTTCCGCCGTTTGTGCAATTGTATGCTTGGATTTATGAAGAGAGCATGTGAATTCTCACGAGTGTGTTTCAAAAATCGCTTTTGCGAACAGTGTTACGCTTTGTGTAGAGAGTCGAGATAGGCTTCAATCGAAACCTCAGTATCCGAACTACACATGCTGTAGCGGCTATTACGATAGCAGGTGTAATTTTATCGTAGCTAGCGTTTTCTTCTTAAAAATTCAGTACAAATTTTGGTCGTTTCCATAGGCTTCCATTGCTGAATCTTTAAGCGCTCTGGGAACAAAATGCCAGCTTTCCTCGGCATGATCAAGGCTTTTCCCTGGTGTGCATTCTCTTCTACAACATGTCCGTCCCTTGCCTTTTTCAATATTGGACCTGTGTATTCGCGAAAAACCCACTTCTTCCATTGAAAATGCGTTACCTTCGTGCTGCGGCCGCTTAGGGCGCTAGTTGGTACTTTTCCAGAAAAGCTGGCTATGGCCGCGGCGGATGAAAGCGTTTTCTATGCACACGGCAGGCCGCACATTTATATTTTATCCAGCGGCCATGCCAGTGCTATCTCTACCACTTGAAGGCTTTCGAAATTTAGGTGGAGTTTCAGGTTGTACATCTTCAATTTTTACTTGTATTTACCTATTTGGTAGCTAAGTAAGCACAACACTTTTTGCTCGATGTCTTCGAAACGTCAGTGTGGCACTGGTATTTCGATTGCGACAAATTCAAGAGTCCTTACGCGCTGCTCAATCACACCACACTACAGATGCAGCCTGACAAATTCCCGCAGGCACTTTTGAGCTGCGTGTTCAACACTTCTCTACAAAAGTTTAGAAGATGCAAATAGAGAAACGCATATACCATCGGAATAGGAAATAAAGTCGAATGAATTAGCAAGAATTAAGATAAAACTCTCGGTGCATTCAGGGAAACTAGAATCAATATAACTATACAGCAGGAAGGAAACACGAGTTGTCCGGATCAATGTAAACACACACACACACACACACACACACACACGCATATATATATATATATATATATATATATATATATATATATATATATATATATATATACAGCATCGCACACGTAACGCGAAGACTTGCGATTGGTCCCCACCTGCGGCAAGTTGTTTATTCATCCACATTCATTTTGCATCATTTTATCATTTCTTTTTTGTCAATTAGTACGTACAAGTAATTTCCGCTAGGTTGTCCTTGGCGTCTTTGTTTGTTGGCTTCTCGTTATATATATATATATATATATATATATATATATATATATATAGGTAATATATATATATATATATATAGGTAATGCACTCCAATAATAAGGTACAGGGTGTTACAATATGTAGCGTTGGTCACGTATACAACGATTTCTCTTTTGTTTGAAAAGCTCGCGTACTGTATCCCTTTTCTCGAAGCACCTTCTACGGCCTGCTTGCAGGCGGTGAAACTGATAAAAGTTTCGAAACAAGCCTTCCTGAAAGTGAACTGCTTTAAAGCATATTGAGCGAGGAACAGGGAGCGGGTAAAGCCCGCACACAATAGAATTTTGTTTAATGCAGCTACTAACCTAAGATTACTTACGGACTGATGGACATGCTTCAGTGTTCGCAGTAACGGGATCCTATGCGGTAAAGTTTGTTAAAACAACTAGGTCTGTGAGCTCACTGGCTAAACAGCGATAAGAGTTTGCTAAAAGTCAGAGCCTGTACCCGACCTTAGTACCGCGCGCAGTTCTTCGTAACACGGTGAAGACAAAGCCACGTCACCGCTAGGCCGGTGAATGTCCTGCGGGACATTGTCCGAGGACAGCATGCATCCCAAAGCTTCTCGCGTTGCATCTCACTCATGTGGCAGCATGACGAACGCCTAAATTATTTGTGAGTTACCTGCTTAAGCCCACGCATGCAACTACGTGTAGCAGCAACCGGATGGGCTGACGTTGAGCACAAATAAGCCGATGCCGCAAGTAAAAGTCACAATTAGGCTATTCCCCGCCCCGTCCGGGAGACGCTGACGAGGCATCTACAAGGTGCAGCAAGTACGGCTGTGGTTGGACCTTTATTAAGGAAAATAACTATTGTGAGTGCAAAACACCGATTCCTAGAACGCTATTGTGTTAGAAATTATACCTTTTCATGAATCACAAGAAGCGCAGCACGCCCAGTGCCTTAAGTAAAAGAAGAATATATGGGGATCACGTATAGAATGATGCAGTGTTTGAGGCAACCAATAACACTAGCATAATCAACATCATTGCGCCTAGATACAGGCGGTTTTCGTTGGCCGAAGACAGCTGATAGCCTCTCTTTAGAAAACTCTACGGACTTTATGCATCTCTGTGTAGTGATCATCAATTTCATCTCTTCGAAATCACCTGAAATAATTATTCTTGGAAGCGACAATGCTGTCCTAACAGACAATTGGAAGTATCATTTACAAGTCTCGTTGTAAATGATACTGGAAATGCAATGTAAATGAAAATGAACGGCAAGACGGCATAATTCCACTTCTTATTTTTTTTTTTTTGAACATCGTATTCCACCGCTTAGTTTCTACTTGCACAGATGTGGTCTGGCGGTATCCCCTTTAAGATACCTCCAAAATGAGCCGGAATCCATCGATCACTTTTTACTATCATGTCGGTGGTTTCCTAGTCAAGTAAAAGGACGTTTCGAAATTCCGCTGCGTAGTATAGTGCTGCCTTTATGCGGTACTGTTCTACTCTCATTTGGAGCAACGATTTTAGGGGATACAGCCCCAGGAACTTGCTGAGCCATCTATAGTTACCCCTGTGACACATAAAGATTGCCTCCACAATATTTACCTTTTCCTACCATTGAAATATATCTCTTTCAATGAATTAATAGCTTACAAAATTCAGAAAGGAAGAACGCAAATTCACAGTAGTCATTAATCGTATTATTCAAAATTTAACTGATTCTTTCTTTACGTATACCCTTCTTTACAGGTATTTTTAATATTAAGGCCATGTTACTATTCCTGTCTGTGCAAGGCTGCCTACTTTACTGTAAACTATTTTATTTATTTTATTATCAGTTTCTTTCTCATCTTCGATTATTAATTGATTCTGTCTCGTTTTTTTTTTCCTATTACCAATTGGTTCGTGGCCTGTCCCACGCAGTGGGCTTGTGCCATTACATGAGGTATCATGATCATCGTCGTCTTCATCAATTCCCCACTACTCGAATGCGCCAGGACCACTCAGGCAAATGTCAACAACAAACCTTTCGTAATCTCCGGCTGAGTTAATGTGGTACAGTCGGGCTTTCACTGGGAGCATTAGTGGTAGGCTTCGGCCATGGCCAGTCTATAATTGCCTCTGCGAAACGAAAAAGGTTAGCTCTTGTATCCTTACTATATTCATTCGCTACTACATTTCCGCTATTTTTTCCTCTTTCATCAAATTATCAAGTTCAATTACCAAGCAGATAAATATGAAATTGAGTTCAAATTAAATTTTTAAGGTTGCTTTTATTATTTTTTCAATGGAAGATGCGTTATTGTATTACGGAATATATTAATTTGGTATGATTGGTTTCGTTTGGATTTTGATTACCGTTTTCGTCATCATGATACCACCCGGTCCGGGGCATGTTCACTGCGTTGGGCTCGTGTTCTCTTTGAAGGTATAAATTCCTGTCCTTGTTCTCTCTCTCTCTCTTCGAGGTACAATCATCATAATCATCATCTTCCTTTTCGGTACCTGCCATAGCTAGGATCATCACGATTACCACGTGCCGCGCGCGCCAGCATTCTGTCCGGCCGTCGCCACAGGAGCAGGACTCCTCACCAAACGCAGCAGCGACTGTTCCGCCTTCCCGCGAAATCTTCTCCGAAGCGCTCACTGGGCACAGGAAAGAATGGCCAGCAGTGACATCCTGGTTTCCATCTGCATACAGGCGCTCGTGGCTGCCTTCGTGACTGTGAGTATAACCACCTCGAACCAACGGTTCTCAAAGTAGTGGATTTGACGCGAAGGGCTCTGGATTTCAATTGCAACCTAGTTGCGGCGCACAGCGATGCTATACCGTGGCTGGGAAGCCGTTCCGCAGTGCACTTCATAGGCGAAACAGTTGATTTTTGCCGCTTGGGTTTCGTCGACACCTGCGTGAAGCGCGTGCTGCC
Organism: Dermacentor variabilis; assembly: GCF_050947875.1. Lineage (NCBI taxonomy): Eukaryota > Metazoa > Arthropoda > Arachnida > Ixodida > Ixodidae > Dermacentor > Dermacentor variabilis. The sequence continues at coordinate 131,114,700 of NC_134570.1, read as the reverse complement.
ATAGAAGTGCAATACGCAGCAATAGGCCTAATGGATTTTTAATCTGGCAAACATGGTGATCTAATAGTGGTGTAATTATGTTGCTCCGCAGTAAAAGAACACCGCCACATTTGCTGAGATCGTTGCATAGGCTCGCAATGCTCGCCGGCCTGCTTCTGTACGAGAACCGATGATGATAAACTTCGAAAAAGCGAGCAACGGGAAGGAATATACGCTTTACATATACATGAAATAGGAAAGCCTGTGTTAAAATAATTATTGTTACGCTGAAACGCGAACGCTGGAAAAAATCCCGTTTGGTAAATTTGGCTTAGCCAAGCATTTTGTCTGGTTTCTATTTCTTGATTAGATAGCAGTCGACCGAGCAATTACTCTATGGAGGCTCAATTATTCCTGAGTAGAACAAATAATTAATTAACCTTTTAGCATGAACCAATGAAAAACGCGCTCGACGTTGCAACTCTGTTTCACACGGGAAGCAGGAGTCTGTTCACGTCATGGAAATTGGAGGGGGCAATCACGTGTTACTATATATAGATACCACTGACACATTTAAGATTTCAAAGCGTATAGTTGCGCCAATTCTACTACAACTTGGGGTGAGCGAAGTTAAGAAACTGATCATAGGCTTAATTGTGAGTTATCGTAGCTGTAATTCGTGCCTCTTTAGTATTATTTCTTCTCACTCCAGAATCGACGTTTGAAAAGTTACAGGTATACAAACCGTATAAGTACATGCCGCGTTAACCTTTATTTATTATTATTTCTTTTTTGCGCTGGCGTTCCTTCAATCGACAACACTGCGGAGCTCTTGCATCAAGACGGGTGTCAGAGCAGCACAGTATCTTTTACACTACTTTTTGAGCACTTGACAGATGTATTTATTCAGCTTTGCGTACTGCATTAGCAAGCGCTCCATGCTGCCGAAACTAGCCTACGCAATTACAAAGAGAGAAATGTTAGTCGCATAATTAACCTTTGTTTTACCAGTGAGATTCCTTGTATAGGCATGTATATTCCGCATGGCGAGGTACCGCAAAATCATAAGCAAATTGTTCCGCCTATGAGACGGCGTTTGCATGGCCGCGACCGCGTCGATATCGAGGTGGACCCGTTTCAAACGAGTTCAAACAGCGCGAACGATTGCGTCGCTAAAGAACCGCAGTGAAGTGAGCGTGCCAGACGAGCATGATTCGCGACGCTACCGCGGCTTCAGAGAGTAAACTAGTACGGTGCGAGAGCTCGGCATTTCGGTAAATAAGCGAGTTGGTCCACGTGGTATCGACATATGGGAGAGCGATTTCGCAATGACTTATTCATGTGCGAATACTTTTCGTAGCGGCAAGCTAGCGAATGTATAATTAAATTTGGCAACACGGCGAGTCGCGATTCTCTTTCGAATTATTTTTTTAGCTCTCTCGAGCAATTGGAGTAGTGTTCAGGGCAATGCCACTGTTGAAAGAACGCCTAATTTCTACAGAGGTCAACGTGTGCGGCGAGCGCTTTAGCGAATAATTTGGGCAGCGATACTTGAGGCTTTTGAAGCATCTGAGAATTCACGGACTTCGTGAAACTCACGTCGTAGCCTCTCAAGGAACCGGGTTATTTGAAAAGCAGCGATATAGGGTGGTGAGAATTACCACCAGGCCACTGTACATGCGCTGCTATCAGCAGCTCCAGTAGCAGTAGAAGTAGTAGCACTAAATGTCGTAGTAGTAAAATTAGCAGTATTAGTTGTAGGATAGTAGTAGTAGTAGAAAAGTCGAAGGAAGAGGCAAAGAATGCTTCACTCTAAAATAAAAAGTACCCGGTGCAATATAACGTCGTATAGTGAAGGTGAGACAGGGTCGTCGAATCTAGATTCACGGGCCAATTGCATTCCCTATTGATACATCTATCACCATTCGTTCCAGAGCAATCGCTGATGCTCACGTGCATTCTAGAAAGTAAAACACTATCCCCTACTCACGCGCAGTCTGTTTAGACAAGGCTCGCAGTAGACTCGGTGCCATTCAAGAAACTTCGTATGCGCGTCTTTCGTCCAGCGGTAACTTGACAGCGGTAATTCGCTCATAAACAGTCGCGACACAGACAGCAAAAACAATGTGCAGGCAGGGTCAAAAGTGTACGAGAAACAGAATGTGGGGAAAAGAAATTGAATATTTTTTTAATCTGCGCGCGCAGCCGGAACTCGCAAAATACGCAAAGTGCAGTACATTGTACGCATGCGACATCTTTGTGTTTGTGTCGCATGTATGCTTCTACTGCTTTAGTGGCTGCAAGCTTAGTCTGGACTAACATTCGGTTTTTTTTTTAACGGAATACGCCTCTCGCAAACTCTTGACTTTATCTGCACGTGCGAGAATAACATAGCAGTCTTGGTCATGGTGATTCGCTTTCTGACTTATTCATTTATATATTCACTTGTGCATCACGACGCAGCACCCGGTGCATGGTGCCAATCCCGTGGTGAGCTCGGTGCTCCTGGTCAAGGCGTCCGACGCGTCCGACGTGGAGGCGCACTGCGTGTGGTACGTGCCGGCCATCAAGGACGTCGCCAAACGGGAAGCCGACGCTGTGAGTCGTCACCGCGGCCACGTGCCTTTGAACGGCGACTGCCTCCGACGTCACTACACGAGCGAGCTTCGAGGTCACGAGGGATTCTATGGGCGTTTGGTTTGCTCCAAGATCATGCTGAGCGCCTGCCATTTTATTACGCGGACCCGGACAGGAGCATATATACACGTTACGGCGTTTCGCGCTTGTGCTACTGAGCGTAGTTGAGGCAGGAGGGACGCATAGCACTCGCTGCCGCAGCACGGAACCAGCTATCCCTCGACTTCGTTTATATACCCAGCGGTGTTGTCAGGGGTGTCAGTGCAATAGCCGACTGCGTCAGAGAAGGCGATAAAAATTTGTGTCTTCGCACGCGCGCGCCGTGCGCGCTTTGCGTTTCGCGAGCGTGTTTTCAGTAGTCATTACCGTACGCCCGAAATTGAGAAACTGTTCGTCAAGATGGATTGCGGCACTACTTATTTTCAAGAACGCTGAAGTTTGTGAGAACGAGTAATCAGAAAATGCTTTACGCTAGGAGACAGTGAAAAACATTATCGAGCCCGAAATGAAGGATAGGCGTGGCAGAAGGCAATTCTCTCTTTGGTCGATAACGCGTGTAATCAGATGCAAGTTAGTGTTTTTTGTGTTTGCTTCTTTTACCTCGGTCTTTGTGTTCGGTTTGCAATCAGTAATATCTTCAGTACAATATGCAGCAACTGTCAATCAATCGACCAATCTTTAACCAGTAATCAGTAATTCTTTACTAGCACTAGAACAGAAGTGATACGTTGGGAAATACGCAGGTGGGAAATCCCAAGGTCACAAAGCGCAGGCGGACTTCCTATGTTCATACAATGAAGGAATATTATAAGGACCATAGAACAAACACCAGAGACAATATGTAAAAAAATAACAAAACCAGAATAGAAAAAATCTGACTGTTCACGCTGACGTACGCACAGTTAAGAAATTTAAAGGAAAACGATGGTTACACAACAAATCAAAGCACCTTCAACTTTTTCTTACACGCATGTATGCTCTGCACTTTTTTCAGTTCAGCTAAGTGTTTTTCTTCATGAAATCGATGAAGAAACAATGCTTCATTTCCCATAATTACTATGTGTTTCAATCAATAGAATCTTATTAGAGATCAAAAATCAAGTTCTATTAGAATTAGGTACCACGACAGCCGGAAATATGTTCACTATAGATCAGTGATAAAAATCTTAAGCATGGAAATGCAAAAGCTGTGAAAATGAAGGTCAAAGGTATAAAAAATGTTTACTTCGATGAAAATGGGACGAGTCAGTAATAGTCGCGTAGAGGAAGTGATAATTGCCACTGCTTGGTTTTGTAGTTTCTTCAAAGGCCAAAATGAACGGTTTGTAAGTAATTAGGTGACCATCTATCAATGCATAATATAGAGAAATAAGGGTGTTTATACCAAAACACATTATAGATTTTAACAACGCTCTAAGGCCATATGAAATCTTTTTACAAATGGAAGTGATATGACGGTGAAACTTCAAATGGGTGTCAACTATAACTGCTAGAAAGGATCTATGATCATTTAAAGAAATGGCTTTATACTTGATACTAAGGTAGGAAATAGCTCGCAATTTTTTTTCCAGTGAATGGAAAGCAGACAGCTAGTTTTGGATCCAATGATATATAATCTATTACAGTTCCACCACTCTTAGAGAGAGGTTAAGATAGTTTGTAGGTTAGAAAGGAGAGCCGCAGGGATCGGAAAGATTAGAAAACGTATCGTAGAATCCGCATAAACATAAAGAATATTTAGGGCAAATTGGTAAGCCAATGATGTACATAAAGATAATGATGCGCTTACTACCCAGACTCGAGGAACACCTCGGTCAATGCAAGCAGAAAGGTACACGTATTAATGGAAGCGATATGACACCTATTGTGCTCTGCAAAAGTGTGAATGATGAACCAGTTATGCCTAGTACTCTAATTTACAAGAAAAGGGAGCTTATGATCAATCATGTCGAATGCTTTTGAAAAATCAACAAAAGGAAATCCTGCGAAGTTACCCCTATCAATGAATCATCCAATTTTGTCAGTAAAGCATGCGTTCGCTGTGTCAGCGGACATACCTGCTCTAAACCTAAAGTGGCATGAAGAGAGTATGTTAAACTTACTGAAATGCTTAGATAGCCTTTTTTCAGGTAGTTTTCTAAGGCCTTATGGAGGAGTGGAAGCACCGATATCGGCGTATAATTTTCAATGTTCAGTGGGCCACGTTTTTTAAAACAGTTTATTACCTTTGCCAATTCAAATTTGTGTGGGGAGATGGCAGTTTTCAAGCAGGGCCTAAATATATGGCTTAGAACACGGACAAAAAAGGAGCTTAGAAGCTTAATATGTGTAGAATGAACCTTGCGTATTCAAGGTTTGGTAGCTCTTAAGCTTTAAGTAACAGGCAAAGCATTGGTGGCTCAAGTAGGAAAAAGGAAAAAAATATTCGGAGGTACTGGAAAACCGAGGTGAACAGCAGGAAGGGGTCGAGGTGGTCAACCGGCAAAAAAAAGTGGTGGTTTAAAAAGATTGGCTACCTCACAGAACAGGGTGATAATGCTTTTAAGACGAACTGATGTCACTGTACTATGTGACTTGGTGGCATTTAAAAATTCGTTAAGGAGCTGCGACTTCCTTTTCGTGCATTTTCTCAGAGTTGAAGTTTACGTTCATGATAGTTTCTTTTAACTTTGTTTATAACTAAGGCTAATGTGTTGGAGTATCTTTTATAGCGCAGTTTCAAACCTTCATTGAACGGTGGACGTTTGGGGTTTTTATATGGTTTTTTCCGTCTTTTTTTTCCGAATTGGTTTACACAATATGTTTTTTTAAGGAACAGTACGGGTCAATTGGACAGCCAAGGGCAACGTGGCGCGACGTAAGGTCTTTTCGAGTAGTGCGATATAGTTGAGCGTTCCGCAGCTTAATAAATCACATCGTACAACCTGATTAAACTCTCTTCAAGATCATTAACAGCATACATATTTAACCAGACTGTTTAGGTCGCGAGCTCACAGTACTGCTCCGAATTAAAGAAACACATTTGACGTTATATGCTACCATGAATGAGGGCCTTTCAAAATACAAGAACACGGGAAAGCGACCAGTTACATTTGTTGCGATTACGCCTGCGTGGTTGGGGTCATCAAGGTTCGATAGAATGGGCTCGGTTAATAAGTGCGATCCATGATAAGTAAAGTGTATTGGTACATATAATAGAGAGTGAAACCCAAGCTTAAAAACAGATCTTAAAACCAAGGTTAGTTTGGCTGGAGACATCGAGCAAGTTAAAATTGGATCAGCCATGAATAACGGCAATACGTTTTACAAGTGTAAGGAGGCAGGAGAAATCGGAAGGATCTCAGAAACGGGAGCGACAGATAGCGACAAATGAGTTTTCCGTTGATTCTGACAAAGAGCTGATGATTCAAGTTCTATTAAGGCGGACTCGCATTTCGCGGCATTCAAGCTTAAATCATGACACCTCTCATGGAGAATATTGCTCAGAAGAAAGATGGCTGAGCCACTGCGAGTATCACAGGCACGATGACAATATTCACTGAATATTGAATTATCTTGCTTTACGTGCCGAAACCACGATTTGATGATGAGGCACAACGAAACTATGACCACGAGGTAACGTGCTCGTAATGCAGAGGACACGGGCGTTCTTGCATTTCGCCCCCATCGAAATGTGGCCGCAGCGTCCTGGATTCCATCCCGCGACCTCGTGCTTGGTCACAAAACACCTTAGCTTCTAAGCCACCGGGGCGGGTTGTACTCACTGAAATAACCAGGGAACCCATATAGGTCACCGTGACTGGCTGACAGCCAACTTTCAGAGAAGCAAATAATGGCGAACTGTTGATTAAGGGAAGCCAATGAAGCAGACATACTGTCATGGTTTTTAACAATACTAATTTTGAAGTGTATAGAAGAAAACTTTGGAGGACGCTTAAGCTTCGTTTTTAAGAGTGGAACGCGATAGCATTCAAATATCCCTGACTGCTTCTGACTCGCTTCTGACTGCTTCTGCTTCCCGGCAACTGCAGTTTATGTAACCGTAATGTTTACCGGGAAACGCTGGCGGCAAACGCAATGCATGAAGGTGAGCGGGTACGCTTTCTGGTAGAAACTCTTGCGCAGGCCGCGCAGGCAAGCACCATCTCGATGGTGTTGTTGCAAGAAACCGAACGCTCTATGAATGGTGTAAACACTGGAAAAGGGGTTCAAGTTTGAGTTTTTCCCCGTAACAGATTTATGTTTTCCGGCACATTCAAATTAGAATCCGACGCTATCGTGTCTGTAGGCTATGTTAGGCGGTACTTTACGATTTTTCCGACGCATGCTACGTAGAGGAATTCAGTTTTAGTTGTGGTTCGGAAATGCGGTTCCCCGATATCTTCCTTTTATGCGACACGGAGCACTTTAAGGCTGTTTACGTGTGGGAATGCGAAAGCGTTATGTTTGCTTTGGTGAAAAGATTCCGTCTGTGCGTTCCTTGTTCACGCAAGCTCTCGCCCGAGTTTTAACTGCGCTTCGGTAAGGCCAACTGAGAACGTGGCAAGCGTCTCAACGAGCTTGCTTGCCTGCGAGAAGTTCGTAACTTGAAGGACCGCTCAGCGGCATTCTATGGGACATTAATACACTTTATGCATTAATGCACGTCGTAAGTCGTAAGTGCATTATTGCACTTACGACGTGGCGTCACCTCCTACCAGTTGGCTGTGTCGTCACGTGCCCAACGACGCGCGCATTAGGCCACACATTTAGTCAACCAGTACCGTGGAGCAGCCGTGGCATCTGGGAAGCCTGCTCGTCTTGCACACTGGAGGCCAGGGTTCCATTCCCACGCATACCAAAATTTACTTAATATTCCTTTCAAAGGATTATTTTGCTTCGTTTACAGTAACCTCGCTGGGATATTTGGACTGAATTCGAGTCTTCTTTGATGTGATTTTACTCTTTGGTCATCGGCCATTTTTGGTACATTCATTTGGTCATGCCGCCAACTGCAACGCCGGATTTTCGCGTAATGATAATGTGATGCAGCGGAGTTAGGGGGAAGGGAAGGATCCATCTGTTGTTTAGTGGCTATGGTGGGCGACTGCTAAGCACGATGTCGCGGGATCGAATCCTGGCTACGGCAGCCGCATTTTCGATGGGAGCAACATGTCAAAACTTCCGTGTACTTAGATTTAGGTAGAACCTAAAGAACTCCAGGTGGTACAAATTTGCCGGGTCCCCCGCTGCGGCATCCCTCATCCTCAGATCGTGGTTTTGGCTCGTAAAACCCCATATTTTTCTAGAGTGGGTGTTAAATGAGCCGAAGCAAGCTGATATATATATATATATATATATATATATATATATATATATATATATATATATATATATATATATATATATATATATATATATATATATATATCATTGCTCTGCTTTCATGAGGATAGAGTTTGCATCATTTGGAAGCAGCGCTTGCGAAAAATACCTCAGGTTTGGCTCGCCGTGTTGAAAGACAGGTATGTTGTCATGCGCCTATTTTTTGCGGTTTCTTTCGAGCGTTATGGACATTAGCGTTTAAAAAAAAAACGAAAGCAGGCTCTATACTTGTAGAGATTGTGGCAGACATTATTATACACTTTCTCTTGAGCAGGAAGTACGTACACTCTAAATTTGACGTCATCTCAATCAGGTGAGGTTGCCACTGCAAACCATGCTACAAAAGTGAGGAAGAACTTGACAATCACTTCACTATACGCTAAAGAGGTTGAAGGGGAATACCTGTGCGCTCACGAGACATTCGTTAAATTAATTTGACATTCTGGTTCGAATGCGCTGTTACTTCCTATTTTGTTCTACTTACTTGTGTCTATCTTAACTTGTTCTATATTTAGGTCGCCTATACATCGCCACTGGGTCTACATGGTTAATGGTATGTTACAACGGTCGTGGAAAGTCTATGAAGTCCAGTAAGACACGCACGCAGGTTCAATGATATAATTATTTTTATTTTAACACTTTAATCGACGAGGGCAGCTACATGGGCTTCTATATATGATGCTTTCTACTTTCTTATAGCGCGGGCAGAATGAAAGGGACAGGGAAAGGCAAGTTAGACAAACACACCGCAACAAACTTTCCTCAACAGGTTTATTTCCAGTTCTCGCAGGTGTACTTCTACTCCTCAAAAGATCATAAGACACTTGTACATTGTTCGGCAAGTAAGAAGAAAACCGGTCATAACCACACCCAGACACTTTTGTTCCCACACTGATTATTAAGACGAAAGCCTTAGATGGCTTATGGGTCCAAAAATCCGACGACCATCTGGTCTTATGGCACCAAGATTCAAGCGCATGTGCCAGTAAGCCATCACTTTCTTTATCAATAAAAGAGTTGTATTATCTCTGTTTGCGCTGAACGGACAGTTTTCCAAATAATCAACGTGACCACAAGAGTTTCAGCGTGTGGGTTTCCCGGTTTTGTTCATATTTGCCGAGCAATGTACACGTGTCTTAACTATGACGTTTTGAGAAGCAGTGACCCATTTCGCGGTGATCCCGTGGGCACTGCCATGTTTGATCATGTGGTTACGCGTCCATTCCTTGCCTGAACTGCCTCCATTGCTTCCGTGTTTACAAAGGATACGTATGACGCCGGTGCGGCATAGCAAACTTCTGTTTCGAGAAATATCGTAGACGGTGACTAGGTGGACAACATGAAGCTTTGGCTACAGGTTCAGATAACATGCAAAAGAGCTTTCGGGGCTTATTAAACTATGTCCGAACGGTATATGGTGCTTGTTTTAAATATGGGGCTTAATATGTTTTTCAAGCTATCCAAACTTTGCACTTATGAATTGCATCAGCACGGAGCGTATTTTCCTCTTCGTTCTTTATTTCACAAATACTTTCAAGCAGTGGCTTGTCACGTTTCATACGCAGTAGTACTCCTCAGTGCAGACACTATTCGATTATTTTCTGTGTAATCACTCGCAGGTGGGCTCAGTTCTGATAGACTTGTTCCTGCTGCGCACAAGGCTTAAAGACTAGTTATTTTATGCATTGTCATACATTATAGCAAATATGTATTATTGCTAGTAACCCGCTTACTTTTGTGGAGCTTCACGAAACATTCACGAAACTTCATCAGTCAGTCATTTATTGCGCATATACGGTGCGCATATATTCACGTGTGCTCCCATTCACTTATTCTTGACACGTTGGCGATAGAGTGGGCGTAAGTTTCCGCGCCACTTGGGTAGATGTGTGTAGATACTGTGCGCGAAACTTACTATGAAAGGAAGTGGCGCTAGTCCCTTTGTCATTGCCTAAGCAGCGGTACTCACTATTGCTGACGTTGCGGCGCTGAAGTACTTTCTTTGGAGGTTAGCGATACAGCGCTGGCGAATGATCGTATTTTCTGTATCATCGTGGAAAGTCATATACATCTCAATATTCCCCTAACACGTACCGACAGTTGCAGCAGTGGTCCACGAACTTCGCCACACAGCTTCTTCACATTAATACACCAGTCACTATTTTTGCAGCCAACTACTACACACGTCTTCGATCCACGTAAGTCGATTCAGCATGACTGAAGCATAGTGCGTTGGCGAAAACTCAGTTAGTTGCGACTGCTGATTCCACAGAAGCAAGGTGGAAGCGGTAATGGTTTTCGTATTCGTCCGCTATCGCTGAGAGCATGAGCGGCGCGCCGCCGAAAGCCCCATGTCGTTTCTCTAGAACAAACTGCTCCGCGAAAAGGGTCGATAAGTACGTCTGCGAGGACTGCGAATAAACCTGTTGTTGAAAGTAAGCGCTGTGTGGTTTGTCTAGCTGCCTTTCCGTGCCCCTCTCATTCTGCCTGTGCTACAGGAAAGTAGAAGGCATCGTATGTACAAGCCCGTGTAGCTACCGTCGTCTATTAAAGTGCTAAAATAAAAAAACAAAAACGTTCACTTAACCTGTGTATTTGTCCAAATGGTGTTCACAGACTTGCGACGTTCGTTCTAACGTGCCATTAACCACGCAGAAACCGTGGCGATGTCTAGGGAACCGGAAAATAGAACAACAGAAGAATAAGAGGAAAGAAGTAATAGGAAGTAACAAGGCATTCGAATGACAATGCAAAAGTAATGTAAGGAAGGTCTCGTGAGTGTGCGAGCTTTCTCCTTCACCCTCTTTGGCGTAAGCTTAAGTGATTGTCAACTTTTTAGGAGGGTGTCCGTTTAGCGCGAACAGAGATAATCGAGATCTTTTATTGATAAATAAACTGGTGGTTTACTGGCGCGTGCGCTTGGATTTTGGTGCCATAACGCGGGACTGTAGTCGGATTTTTTCACCCCTGAGTCATGTGGGGCTTTCGGCTTAAAGAATAGTTCACTGCCGTATACTATACATCGCTCACATCACACATCCAAACATGTGCGCTGGCGGCCCCTTATCTGATGACTCAAAGACCACAGGTCTGGCATGATATTAAAATCATGCCAGACCTGCGTGATCTGTAAAAGCGGTTTTCTGATGCTGCTGTATAGGAGGAAATGCTGATACAATGCCCTAGATTCGCAAAATGGTACGGCATACTTCGGTTCTACAGCAAGAAGCAATAAAACCATTTTTCCTGACCATCGGTAGCATATCAGCAAACGGTTGTGTTCTGCGAGAATTACAGCCAACCTTGTCTGTATCCGCGTGCCACCTTTACTCGAGGAGACGGGAAAATACGGAGTGCTGTGCTCCTCAGCGTTCCCTTATGTTGTGCTCGTTCCTTATCGTACAAAGACATCTTTAAGAGTAAAAGGCCTAGTGCTCAGCTCTTAAGCCTACGCAATAGCGATCACATAGATATGGTGCCGCACAGGCGAGCACACAGAACGTCTGTCACGCTAGCATCAACCAGACTAACCTGCCTACGTGTATCCCACACTAGGCAGAGGCTTGCTGCCCCACAACATACAAGTCGCTTTTACAGGGGGCACAAGCTACTTGGTAACACTTTATTTTATACTGGGGGAAGATGGAAAGGATATGCGGGAAAAGCTTTTTTTTTTCGACAGCAACATTCACAGTGGGCTAATATGCGATACTGACATTCCGCATACCCGAATATATGGTATATACCGAAGCACTTGAAGAAACTTTAAGACCACCGCAATACACAATTCAAGTCCAGAGCCACGAGCATGTGCTTTATGTATGTAGCAGGTTTTTACATCAGTTATACTATACTCGAAGCTACTTTTGTATAGCATGCTGGAACAAGGACACCATTGGCTGTACATGTTTGAAGGCATCTTCGCCTGCACTTCGCAGGAGTACCTGCCCCTGCTGAACGTACTGAACGACACCGAGTGCGACTACGAGCGGCGTAGCTTCGAGGGCAAGGTGGTGCTCCTGGAGCGCTGCGACAACACCTCCAATGACGAGATCATCATAAAGGCCAAGAGTGTCAAGGCGGCCGCCATTGTCATGACCTACAACGAGAAGCGACCGGTGAGTGGTCTCGAGACGGCGTTATTTGCTACAGAATCTGTTAGTCTATCTGGCGCGACGGCCTACTGAGCAAATCCAAAAGACAAGTGCCAGGGTGATCAATTCGGTTGGCTGAGTGACTCATTCGTGTTCTCCCAGAGGCATACGCTCTGCACTGCATAAAGCCGCTGGTTTTCGTCAGTCACTGACGAACCGCCGAGGGTTGGCAACCAAGGGGCCAACGCTTGACGGTAAACTGGACGCGAGCGTGGTTACCGATCGATCGCGATATCGCTAAGTTCGTTCGTATTTGGTGTAAGTCGTGTGTCTTCGCTCCTACCGCTTTGAACCCTAGCGAGAAAGTTCCATAACGACTCAGTGGAGCCTTGGAATAGGGGCCCACCCTTGCTGAAGAGAAGTCTCAAGTCGCCAGCGCCAAGAAAATGAAGACGACGGAGACCTCGTAACCGCGAAACTGTAAAAAGACTCAATAAAAGTTTTCACTCACTCACTCCATAACCTCACACTGCACATGACGAGCACTTGTTTAAGCGGCTAAATTGTACGCATGTAGATTCGCCGGGCAACGCACGTATGTTTGCAAAAATTAGCATGTTAGAGAGATTTAGCGCTCCATGTGAAGAGAGAAGGGATGTACATATGCACCAGTATTTTGTCTTCTTGCATTGCTCATGCGTCCCTTGCAAATTGCGCCGTACTGAGCTAACTTATAGAAAGAAAAGAAAAAAAAAATGAAAGTGACAGTTCACGCAGACACCTATAGGTGGAAGTTAAACCATCGATAGCCATTTTGGCGGGCAGTAAAGGCCACGGCACGTGCTCTCTAATTTACGTGGGACGCGAAGGCTATTGGATTTAATCAATTGTAAAACCAAGACAAAATTATTATTAACCTTCCTGTGAACAAATGAAAATGCTATTAGAACTGCTTCATGGGTATCTATATAGAATCCGTCGTGGTAATCCCTATACCACTGAAAGTCTTTCAAACTAGACTCTTGTCTTCATCTTATGCGCGCGAATAACGTCGGATGCATATTGAGAAGATGCTGGACGAGTGCCAGGGCTGCTTCTTGCGACCATAGTGACAACTGAATGAAGCATTGTGCGTATGTAACCGCAAAGACCATGCGCTTGCGCATACGCCGACAAGGAACTCCTCAGAAAGCTTTGTCAATGCAGATACAGAAGCACGAACGACACAATGGCGAGAACCTTTCTCTTTAAAGGTTTATTTCTTATTTCATTCGAATTCTACTGTAATATATTATATTGTACTTGCTTATTCGCGTAAGTTTGTTTAATTATGTGACATCTATGCTTTGTTTCTTCCGTTCAACTGTATACGCGTGTGCGCACTATTGCACGGCAATGTTTTTCTTGAAGAAATTGTGGCGGGGCATTATTAAAGATCTCACGTAAATATACATACCTCATGTAGGTGATCCGACTGACCCGCGATGTTGTGACCGGAAAGCCACGTAAGCATGACCAAATAATTAAACTAAACTTTCAGGTTATCTGTTCTATATTCAGCGCCGTATGATGCATGCATTCGCACGCCAACGTCATGGGCATATAGGTACCTGGCTATGCCTACCACTAGCGGCTACATCTATCGCGAAGTGGGTGTATACGTGCACGAAACTTCCGGGACGGCTGCCTCCCCCAAAATACTTATACCTTACTATGGTTAAAAGTAAAAAATGTTTCTTTTCAGCTGATATACTTTGAAGGCATTGAGAAGAACCAGTGCACGAGGCGAAACGACCAAAAAACTAATCTGTAGCGTCAATTAGCCGTTCTTGTTTGTTGTAAATAAACTGCCAAACTGCATGTCTGTAAATGAAAGTTCATGTTTCGTTCGCATTTTCGGTTCGCCGCATTTGGCAACAAACATTTCAAAGTTTGACCACGGCTGCTTTCTTTTTTTGCTTTCCGAGAAAATTCAACCGAGTACCGTTCACATTTGCTTAGTTCAGTTGCTTCTTTATGAGCCAGAGGAAACGTGATGGTAGCACCACCATTTTTCGTGGCATCTCTGCAGAATATCTGCAGCTTCTCTATTGTTTAAAGCTGCTGGAGAACTGCAAGAGCAAGTCTAACTTCTCAGGCCCACTGTCAGGTGCCGACGGCTATGTCTTGTGTCTTTTCAGATAGTGGAGACCAGCACCGGCATAAAGAAGCTGGACATAATTGTCGCTTTCGCGAAGAACTCGACAGGACGTAAAATTGCGGTGAGTGCGGCTTGACTGTGACAGTTGCCGTCGTACAGATAGTATGAAGTTTAAAACAATACAAGCTGGAGCACGCGGGTATTCAGTTTTAATGTTTAGACACAGACACAAGACAAAAGACACAGACACAGTGTGGACGGTCGTAGACGAAGCGCTCACTTCCAAGAATATTTCGTGTTCGGAAGCATCGCACGTAGGTAAACATAGCAGACGGACAACCAGCTTGTGCAAGCGCATTTGTGCAATTGACAAACCATAGCACGACGCATGAAATATAGTAGAAGAGCAAATTATGATAAAAGCAAGTTGACAAAATGTTAAGTTTAAAGATTAGGAATACGTCTGTACTGCTATCCCCAAAGAACCGCTCTTTGCGTGTGGTTAGGATAATCCTGCACCACCTAGTTACGTTTCCCTCAAAGAATTGAGTTGTCTTAAGCGCAGGAAAAGAGCGGCTAGGCTGGGATAGCAGTGTAGATTGATCTCATAATCTTGAAGATTATCGATTTCCCAACATGGTTTTATCATTAATGTTGTTTTCATTTACTTCACGCTTCAAGTAATGCTTTATTATGTACAAATGCTCTTGCACAAGCTGGTTGTCTGTCTCCTATGTTTGTGTGAGATGCTCATAAAAATAAAGAATTATTGGAAGTGAGCGGTTCGTCTACGGCTGCCTACTCTGTCCCTTTGTCTCCTGTGTGCTAAAAGGTAGAATATTGAGCTTAGTTTTGCGTACGAGTATTGTGTAAGCTTTTTCGTCGGTTGGCATAACAATCAAAATCCCTAAGATGCAGCAGTTTGGATAGCGAGAGACAAGCACAGTCGTTTTATTCCTAACGCGTTCGCAAACACAGAAATTTGAGATAGAAATGAGAAACGCCCCTATATTGCTTGCGAGCTTAAGAGAAGAAGGGTGTTCTACTTAGAAGCGTCATTCTTCGCAAATAACCGATCACACGCAACAAACCAAACGATGCCTAAGTAGATTCCACTTGCGTAGGTGCGTGGTACGACAGAGCGGTGATGTCTTTTTCCAGCACAAATGGCGCTGCAAATCTTCTGCGAATTTTCAAGTGTGGAGATCTGCGGGAATCGTTCAAATTTCGAAGCACGCATGCACGCACACCTAGCACGCCGAAGCGCTGGCACATAGAGACCAGCACAACCGTGTGTCGCGCTGAGCTTTAATGCGGTAATTCGATGCGCATGCTATTAATATATTTACTTACTTATTTCATTTGTGCAGTTACAAGGTTTGCTTGCACTACAAAAAAACATAGAACAGAATCCTGGCTACCATGAGCCGTCGCTTTTGAAGCAGCAGAAGTAGCAATTTCCATCTAAACGAAAAAAAAAGGATCGTACAACACAATGCAGACACATCTAGCTACATACGAACATCCGTTATTAGCCACAAACAACTTACTGTACAATGTTACATTGATGGCATCGTTCATAGATATACTGGCCAGTTCTGAGAAGACATTAGGCAATTTTCGAAAATCGCTTGGGGCAGATAGCACAAATCTGAGCCAAACGTTACTTATAGGGGAAATAGAAATGCAGATTTTACTAAGAAAAAGATTTCTCTAAGTGTTGGATTAGTTATCTTACGGCACATATTGCAATGTAGAAATTGTAGCCGGTGAGACTGCAAGGCATATCCACTTAATGCGAATTCTGCGGATGACAGCATTTTCAAATTATTCGCCGTCACACTTGAGGTAAAAATGTCGCTCGTCTTGGTTCTTTAACAAACCGCTGCTTGACGCATCTTTGTCATCCTCATCACCAACCATCGTCGTTTTATGTATTTAAACAACTGGATCGCCAATGCATTTCTTCTCGAAGTTCGGGAATTAATATCTCGAAACTGGCTACATCCTGAGAATTGGTTCAAAGTTGATCCACGTTGTCAACTATCCGGTTAAAATTGCAATATATAGTCACGCTATTATGCATAACAAGAACGTAAATTTAATCTCAAGATTCGTTGAGGTTCCGTCCGACACCTTAACTGAAAGCGCGTCCACGACGTCATGGGCCTTGAGCTCACTCCTTCGTCCTCAGCTTCCGCAGAAGCGGCAAGCCCACAAAACAGCCAACTGTTATTCACGTGGTAATATGCCGCAAGGTAATTGGTGGAAAACTTATTCAGTGATACTATTTGAATTAGTAGATTATTCATTTCGGTTTCTGATGCTAATGATGCCGCTTCTTCGAGTAGACCAGCTAAAAAACTAGACTGCAGCCACCTGCCACAGGCAGTATTTAAAAACTGCTTAAGGCCATTTCAGAAAAACCTGGTATGTACAACGCCACCATTATAGCAATGAAAAATTTATCAAGCGATATTGGGTACACAAAACACATTATACAATGCCACGAATGCAACCATGAACGAATTATTTAAGGAGTATTGCTTACATCAAGCAGACTCGCAAAACGCTTCGCAATCAGACTAAACACTGTTTCGTTTTGCACACTTGAACGTGCGGGTGGTTTTGCAGTTTTTGGCTCGGTCAACAATGCCAGGGTGCACGTTGCATAAATGCATAGTTTCGTATTAAGCAACCCGTCACTGTTGCGATGTTTGCGGCATCTGCCTCCAGGCAGTTTCGTATTGATTCTTTTCTTTTTCTTATCGAACACTCTCTCTCTCTCTCCCAGCGCTACGAGGAGAAGCACGCGAACAGCACCGTGATGGCCAAGCTGTTTACGCGCGCCACTGCCCTGGACTGGAGCTTCGTGATCATCTGGCTGATCGCCGTCGGCACCGTCACCATGGGAGCCTATTGGTCCGGCATCGCGCAGTGCGGCCTGTGAGTGCGAAGTGTTTTTTTTTTCTTTTTTTTCTTCATTGAATAATTAGTAATACCTTAAAGCCACGTAGGCACTGCAGAAAAGAGAACTAGAACACGATAAAAAATGCAGAACAATAACACCAGTTGGCTTGGTAAGTGTCGTGGAATGGCGTGAGTGACGCAGGAAGGCGGTTCCAGTCGATGCACTTGCGGGGGCAAAAAAAAAAAAGAGATTCGTACGCGATTTTTTACGACAAGATAGGGCCCCAACATTGTGCATATATATATATATATATATAATCAATTCCTGATAGAATATAGGAAGGAAAGTTAAATATTTGTTATTTAGTACCTCTACCTGTTTGCTAGTACCGGGGAGACGACTGCACTCCGTCATTGTCACTCTATCAAAAGTGGCGAGCAAGGTCGCAGGTGGAAGAACAGGATATATTCCGTTCGGGTATCCTCGCCTGTCGATGTGTATTCATTCGTCGAAGGCGATTAAATGAAAATAAGGTATAATTATGGGGCTATTTTTCTTTCAGCATCTTCGTTTAAGCATCGTCTGTAGACAACTTTCCGCATTCTTGTCCGAGTTAGGGCGTGCTCACCTGGTGTTTGTTTCCACGCGGATA
This sequence comes from Dermacentor variabilis, assembly GCF_050947875.1. Taxonomy (NCBI): domain Eukaryota; kingdom Metazoa; phylum Arthropoda; class Arachnida; order Ixodida; family Ixodidae; genus Dermacentor; species Dermacentor variabilis. Next base: position 131,096,923 of record NC_134570.1, on the reverse strand, counting down.
AATTCAAGGTTGCCTGAAGCACTTCACATACTGGGAGTTAGTATGTATGGTGGGCCTCTTCCCGGGCGGTTTAAATGGGTGCGTAAAAACGATACAAAGTGTTGTGTGCGGACATTTCTTAATAGAGATGGTAACCGCTGATGAATACCACCCTGTGTTTCTATTTTATTGGTGGTAGTCCAGAGATGTATAGCGCTCATAATAGACGCAAAACCGGAGGCCGAGATGTTGGCTCTCGTTGTTGTGGGATAATTTTTTGAGTGGAATAAAAAAAATGACTGTGGCGTTTTAATGTCCTAAGGCAACTCACTACAGCTATGCGAGGCGACGAATAGCGGGAAGCACCAGCTTAACTTCGAATATTTGGAGTTCTTTAATTAAAGGTCGTTTAAAGCAGATACAGAGAATCTTCGCGCTCCGGCCCCCTCATAATGCGACCGCCTTTGCCTAGGATCGAACCTTTGACCTCGTTGCTAGCAGCGGAACGTCGTAGCAGCTAAGTCACCGTCCGCGCCGGTCAAGAAACGCGATGCGAGTGTCTTTGATGAAAGTCGAGGAAATACTAAACAGTTGTTAAGGCCTCTGACGGAAAAAAAAAGATTCTTTGGAGCTGGTCACTCGATCAATTGCACCGAAACGCTCCGACACCGGCATGCTGAACATATAAATATCTCGGAAGAGTGAACGCCCTTAATAGGAGGCTCGAGAATTCGCGAAAACGTGTTGTGTATAAAAAGCCGTAGTTAATTTCTCAAAGGCGGTTATCTTGTCATCTCCTTTTCTTTTTGAGTGTTTATGTAATGCCAAAATGTTTCACTGCCAGTAATTTCTGGTCGTTTCCTTTTTTGTCTCATGTGTATACGGGATGCGTGCAAGCAAAATATTGCTGGATATTGCGCCTTGCTTTGCCCAAATACTTGTCTGTTACGTTGCTATCATTTCCGTGTTGTTGCGGATATTTGATTCTGTATTTAAATAACTTATCTCGCTTTCAACCCCTCTGCCTGCACAGCTATGGCATTACAGTCTCTTCGATACTCATGTAAGTCTTTCCATTAAACGTTGCTTTTTGCCTCATCTTGTCACGTTGATAGTTCAGTGCTCACCTTTGCTCACTCAATCTCCCATCCTTTTTCACGCTTCTTCCTGGAGGACTCGGCCCAGCACTTTTTCCGTAGATGTCAGGTATTTATCGCACTAACTTTGCACTTCATTTAGCAAGCGTCCCTTAGCAAGTTCCTTGGTAGCAGGCTATTGCGCAGCGGCTTACGCCAACCGCCTTGCTCGCTACAGGGTCTTTATCCTTCTAGGTACAAGCAAAAGGCCAACCAGCCCGTCAAGCCCAGCAAACCTAGGGGAACCAGCCGTAGCCTGCGGAGACCCAGCGAACCTGATAGGAAGGCGTAAGCGCAATATCTTGTCGACATCAAAAGAAATCTAAGGCTATGCGGGTGCGTCGTGCTATTGCTCGCTCATATATTCTCCGATTTGTTTTTGACTGGGCAGAAAAAGGGTGAAAAAGCCTTTGCCACGCGAGATTAGGATCGCTCTAATCGCTCGCTCGCTCGTTGGCTCGCTCGTTGGCTCGCTCGTTCCGTCACTCACTCACTCACTCACTCACTTACTCACTCACTCACTCACTCACTCACTCACTCACTCACTCACTCACTCACTCACTCACTCACTCACTCACTCACTCACTCACTCACTCACTCACTCACTCACTCGCTCACTCACTCTTTCGCGCGCTCGATATGACCAGGAATTTTGAATCCTTCCTTGTATTAGCCTTATCAGGATGTTGAAGAAAGTTGTAGTCTCACTGACAATTTCTGTTACAGATATTTTATTGAAGCCTTCAATTTTTCAATTTAGTTTAATGAAGAAGTGTTGGAAAGGCAACATGAAATCTAGACGTACGTAATTTGGCAATAAAACCAGATGTCGAGCAAGATGCTTTGCTGGGCTAGTCGTCGGTCTGTCGACATGACGTCAAGCAGCGCATAAACCAAGGGAAATAAGAGACTGATAAGTGCAGGAAGTTGGGCAGGTCGGTGATGGCCCAGGTGCGGACGTGCGCAAGGTGAATCGCGTCGCAAATAAGAGTGTACGCTGAATCCGCACGAGTGGATCGCACGCGCGCTGCGAGTGCACGAAGCGAAGTCTGTTGGCAGCTGGCAACTACGTTTACCTGCAGACGACACCTGCATATTCGACACCTACGAAGGCGCAAGCAGTGCCATGAAGGCGATGGTCATTATGAGAACGCTAGCATGATCAGCGTATGCCAGCTGTGGAAGAATACGATGACGAACTCGTGAACAGTCGCACTAGTGCGAGGGGCAGTATGAGAACGCTGTCATGATGAGCAACGTCGCACCAGCTGTGGAACGCTGTGGAACGACGACGACGAACGTGCGAGCGCTGGCACGAGCGCGAGGAGCAGTATGGAAACGCTGGCATAATGAGCGCCATTGGAGCCAGCTGTGGAAGAAGGCGCAAGCTGTGGCACAAGCACGAGTGTCAGCATGCGAACGCTAGCATGATAAACGGCATCGGAGCCAACTGTGGAAGAAGACGATGACGAAGGCGCTAGCAGTGGCACGAGCGCGATGGTCAGCATGGGAACGCTAGCATGATGAGCGGCATCGGCGCCAGCTATGGAAGACGACGATCAGGAAGGCGCAAGCAGTGGCACGAGCTCGAGGGTCAGCATAGGAACAATTGGCGTGATGAGCGTCATCGGAGCCAGCTATGAAAGAAGACGACGACGACGAAAGTGCGAGCAGTGGCTCGAGCGCGATGGTCAGCGTGGGAACGCTAGTATGATGAGCGGCATCGGAACCAGCTGTGGAGTACAACGACCATGAAGGCGCAAGCAGTGGCACGAGCGCGGGGAGCACTTGGGAATGCTAGCATGATGTGTGGCATCGGAGCCACACGTGGAAGAAGGCAACAACGAAGGCGCAAGCAGTGCCACGAGCGCGAAGGTCATCATGGGAACGCTAGCATGATGAGCAGCATCGGAACCACTTGTGGAAGACGATGACGACTAAGGCACAAGCAATGGCACGAGCGCGGAAGGTCAGAATTCGAATGCTAGCATGATGAGCGCATGCCAGCTGTGGAAGAAGACGATGAACTCGTGAACAGTCACACGAGTGCGAGGGGCAGCATGGGTACGCTGGTATAATGAGCAACGTCGCACCAGCTGTGGAAGAACTCGACGACGAACGCGCGAGCACAGGCATAAGCGCGAGGGGCAGTATGGGAACGCTGGCATGACAAACGGCATCGGAGCCAACTGTGGAAGAAGACGATGGCGAAGGCGCAAGCAATGGCACGAGCGCGAGGGTCAGCATGGGAACGCTGGCGTGAAGAGGGACATCGGAGCCAGCTGTGGAAGACGACGAGGACGAAGGTGCGAGCAGTGGCACCAGTGCTAGGGTCAGCATGGAAACGCAAGCTTGAGTGGCATCGGAACCAGCTGTGGAAGACGACAAGGACGAAGGCGCAAGCAGTGGCATGAGCGCGAGGGATGAGAACGCTAGCATGATGAGCGGCATCGGAGCCAGCTCTAGCAGACAAACGACGATGAACGCGCGAGCATTGACACGAGCGCGAGGGGCAGTATGGCAACGCTATCATGATGAGCGACATCGCAGCCAGCTGTGGAAGACGACGACGATGAACGCGCGAGCATTGGCACGAGCGCGTTCACACGGTTACACCGAGGGTCATTAATGAGCTAGTTGTGGTAGAAGACGAAGAACGCGCGAGCAGTGTCACCCGCGCGTTTACGCCGACACTCAACCCAGGAACGGGCGCATAAGAGCTGCGCTGTAATATGATTGATTGATTGATTGATTGATTGATTGAAAACTTAATATTACACCGATCTGGGGTGCTCGCCTCTTAACCTACACCTAGGTAGGGGGGGGGGGGGGGGGGAGGACGAAGCAGTTCTCGCGCGTTGAGGACGGTGAGTCTTCACGGCCTCAACGGCCAGGCGGATTGCTCGACGCTGGTCGTCTTCAGCTTCGCTCTGGAGCAAGGCCTCTCAGGCTTCTCTACTGTCAATGTTTTCCTTGGCCCCTGCGGAGCCAACACACTCCCATATTACATGGTCTAGCGTACCTTTTTGCTAAGCAGTAGCATGACAGGCATGCTCCTTCTCTCAGCCATAGAAACAAGCAAGGGTGATCAATTTGAGGCCATTTGATGCTTTCAGAATCACCCATGCGGGATTTCTTTTGTTCTTTTCCCCTATATAAATATTACCTTGCACAGGACGCAGATGATCAGTGAACTATTGTAAGCTCTACTCGGGTTATTTTAGTGAATTGGGCATGGGCTGGATGTTATTATGTGGTAACAACCTAGCTGCCTAATGCACAGCCAGATTTAAAAAGAACATAACCACGTGGGAAGTACCTGTATTTTATATGAAAGCGAGCAAAGATTATCGAGTGACTAAGTTTCTCAATGAACTCGGTGATCTCGCGATGTTTGAAAAAGCTGATGGTCATTCGTTTTGCGTTTGGTTTTCTTAATTAGTAGCTTCTTTAACAGGCATAAGAAAACAAAATGAAGTGCAGGCCCATATGGCGCAAGACAGGGCAGAACAAGAAAGTGAGGAAACATTTGGTAGCATTTTTTTATTTTCATGATAAACCAACGCATATTTCTTTGGGTGCAGCTTTGTGACTAATCCGCAATATGTTCTCCGTAAATCTGCAAGATTCTTGTGTTCTGTCATCATCTAAGTCACTACTAGAGTTATCAAAGAGATGGTGCCCCCACGACCACTTGAAAGAAAGCACTAAAATTTGCCGTCAAAATGCCACAGTGCCCTCTGTGCCAAATATAACATTGTTCCACAAAAAAGCACGGGTAGTGGCAAATTGGGTATGAATTCACATATATGTAATATTAAAATCCACACTTTACATGTAATCTTTCATTCCTTCGTGCATTGCTCACCATTGTACAGAACTCATTGCAGGGCTGTGTGTTCGGTAAAATAACCTGGAAAATCAGTGCTGTGTCAATTCAGTGCATTGAAAGCAACTTTTCATGTGTCTTAGATAATGTAAGGTTACTAGAAATGGTGCCCCTTATTATCAGCCGCTTTCTTTACTACTCGTTCGCGATTTTACATCTGAACTATACGGTGCCGCCAGGGACTGCTGTATTCCTGCAGGCTCGCTAGAACAGCATGGCTTTGAATAATTTAGGTATCGTTTTCCATCACTCTGAAAAGAAGGTGGTGCACATTTATTGTCAGAATATGCTTATAAGCATAAATATCTATCCTTCAATAAAGCCTAGGAAATGTAAGGGTTGAGGGTGTGCTTTGTTGCTGTGACATTTGACATTTAGAGCGCCAGGATACGCAGATGGGCAGGAAGGACATAACACCTACATTTGCATTGTAGCATCCTAGTCACAATGCATGTAGCTTTCTGTGGTTTTCTCTGTGGCTTACAGCTATAAACATGCGAAGAAATCGGTTATCGAAGTAATATAAAGTAAACTGAGATACCATGAAAAGCAACATATTACTGAGGTGTGCACTTTTCTCAAATCAGCGCCTTGTACTGCAGGCTGCAGGTCATGTATATATATATATATATATATATATATATATATATATATATATATATATATATATATATATATATATATATATATATATATATATATATATTTGTCTGACACGTTAGAAATCCTGTACACTGTTCAGGCTGGGCTCTGAATGTGCAATGCATGCTATTGGCTGCCAGAAATATATATATATATATATATATATATATATATATATATTTCTGGCAGCCAATAGCATGCATTGCACATTTAGAGCCCAGCCTGAACAGTGTACAGGATTTCTAACGTGTCAGACATTCGTATGGTTACCAGTCGAATACATTGCATACTTATGGCTATGCCTTGTGCAACTTTATTAGCGCATTCACAATGGACTACTACACACAGCATCCGTTTTACACCTATCCTTTGTTATTCTACTCCCCGATACAAAGGTCAAAATTCCAAACTGGAATATTTGTTTAAGTCAATATTCAAAAGGCATGCAGGTTTACTGTTTTACACGTTTCCATTTTCCAAACATCGTGCTTATTACGTATTCTGAATATACATGTATTACCGGTTGTGTATCCTTCGATGTGAAAATATATTGTTCGATGTATTTTGCCTTTATGTTTACGAACTTATCCATAAGTTATCTCAGCTCTACATGTGCAGGTATCTCCTTCAGTGAATGTATGTGTGCCGTGCCTTCATTATACCAATAAACGTTATGAAAACTGTGAATTCATAAAGTAGAAAGCCTACTAAATGCAAACCAAAAAGCTACAGACAAGTGCATCGTCACAAACAAGCTGAGATGGTAGGCCTACTCTAAAGCTTAGTTCCCACTTGTGCTGTTGCGTGGTTCTGAACGATAAGTTCGTAAGATTTGCCTCATTCACATTTGAATTGATTGAAACGGGAAGCAAACTCCGATGTGACAATCGATAAGTCGTCTTGACCACTCTAATAAGCGATGATAAAGGCTAAATAAAAAGCTGCTACATGAAGCACTGTCATTGGTTTAAAATACGTATTCTCAAGTTCAGCGCGGCTGCAGTACGTAAGTTGGTTTACATAGAGGTAGCAAATATTTTAACTACGCAACGTGATAAAGTCTATATAAGACAGCTAAATACTGTATAAAACATGTTTGGTGGGTTCTAGCTTCTACGACGTCTTTTTAGCATAAGTTGTCCTGTTTTATTTACGCATACATACACGTAAACCCAAGGTCTGCATACATTTCATGTTCACGTGTTCTTCTGTCTGTCCAATGAACATCCCATTTTATGCAGTCAAGACACAAGTATGCACTGTGTTTTGTACAGAACTGATTCCTATTCAACGATTTCTTTTTCTCACACGCAATGAGTCAAGTGCATGCATAAGTTAAGCTAATGTTATAGTAGGAATAAAATACAGAACGTCGACTAATATGGGGTTGTCGAAAAATTTTAAGCGTTTCGGCTTCCACACGGAAACCTTGTTCACTGAGCTGAGAGGCAAGAAACCTTCAGCTTATATATATAAACTATGTAAACTTCTGTAACCCCGTGTGCCACAATCGGTCCGTGGCTTTCTCGTTAGTACAGAGAGCCCAAAGAATTTGTGGCAAGCCAGAACATTTGGTTTCTGCTTTCGCGTGCATTTGACGTGAGCTCGGCGCTTGCAGCTACCCAAAAAGCTTTATTGCTTCTTCGGGAAACAAAGCCTTGCGCCCTAGGGAATCACGGGATGCCTCCGGCCAACGCCGCGCCGCAATGCCGTACGTTCCCGGCACCAGCGAAGCTTTGGAACGTGTCCTGCGTAAATATAACGGACAAGTCGCCCATGTTCCCAGTCGCAAGTTACGAAACGAGCTTGTCAACGTCAAGGGAAAACTAAGAAAGGAACGGTTTCCTGGCGCTGAATATAAAATGCCGTGCGGACTGCAATTATGTCTATATTGGTAAAAGTGACAAATTTGAGCGGACCCTAAAGGGGCACATGAACGATGTTCAAAAGAAAGTCATTTTCAGTGCACTCGCTGAGCACGCAGAAGCCAAGCAGCACGATTTCAACTGGAGCCAAGCTTCAGTCATTGCCCCAGAAAAGAACTGGACGAAGCAACAGTATCTGAAATCCCTGACTATCCAAACAACAGCACACACGCTTAATCGAAACGATGGCAATCTCCAGCCAACATACGTAAGATGCCTGAAGCGATCATTTACGCGGATTTATTTGCCTCTCAGCGCACTGACGAAGACTTCCGTGGGGAAGCCGAAACGTTTAAAATTTTTTGACTACCCCATTTTGGCCGGAGTTCTGTATTTCATTTCTATTATGCCGTTGCTTCCCGGCCAGACGAGATTTCGTCAAACCTTTAACTTCATTAAGGTAATGTTGTTGATGTAAGCTGGGCTCAGGTATACCTTCCAGGTAATGAGGAAATAAAAAAGTTTCCGTGCTTATGGCTCTGCAATTGATGGTGTGACAAATTCTTATGCTGCTGGGTAGCAAATTTATGACAATAAATACGTAACATATTGACCAAAACAGTGTGGCTAATGTAATAGAGGGAGCACATGATCTGCCTGCAGAGCCAATTAAATTTTGCCAGCAGTTCGTCCTCATTGCCTTTCTTCGATCACATAACTAATGCTGACATTTTTTTGTGAGAATTTGTGTTCCGAATATCCTCACGACAACAAAAAGACATTCTTTATATTGTGATAGGAGCTAAATCCACAGGCAGAATACACCATGGTCATGAACATGCCAAAGAATGCAAAGAGGTTACGCATAATGAGTGGCCGCATAATGAGTGGAAGCGTGGCCTGTGCAAAATAAAGATAAACGAGGTGGGCCGCTTCAAGAATCCTGCATCTTACGCCCACGAATGATTCGTGGCACTACGCTTACAGCTGGATGTAGGAACACAAGAAAAATACTTTGTAGACATATTTTGCCAGCACAAGTCATCTTAAGGCACGTTATTTGACACTGACTGTCGGCAGAATCGTGGGCCGCTTCAAGAATCCAGCATCTTACGCCCACGAATGATTCGTGGCACTACGCTTACAGCTGGATGTAGGAACACAAGAAAAATACTTTGTAGACATATTTTGCCAGCACAAGTCATCTTAAGGCACGTTATTTGACACTGACTGTCGGTAGAATCAACGAGAGGATAAAAACTAAACCACTTTCCAGGTGGATTATACTAGTAGTAGAGGCACAGTTTGGTGGAATTAAACTGAAGGCTCGTGTGAAAACGGGGGACACGAACCACAGAATCAATTAGGGTGTGTCTACACAGTAACGCCAAATTTTCCTTTTGCTTACTCTGCCTGCATTACTAAGGCGACCATGGCAAGCGAGTTGGCAAGGACTGTCGGCAAAATTTCATTCATGTGATTCTGCTAGCTGCTGGCAGAATATCGTATATGACATACCTTTGTTCAGTCTTACCCGTTTATATTTACATGCAGATTGCTTTTTGTCAGGTAAGCGTAAATTTGTACAAAATCAAAAGGAAGCATACCGTTCTCACTTATAAAATATTTATCTACCACGTCACTAGTTTCGGCGCAGATAGCCTATGCAATTGGTCACCAGAAAAAAAAAAAGGAAGCAGTTAGGGTTCTTGGGTATGCAAGCGGCTTGCATCTCGAAATATAAAGCTTTTATTTCATGCAATGGAGAAATTCCTGCTCTTAAGACCAATGTTCACATGAAAACAATGAAGACTACCAGAAATTTACATTCATGGCACTAATGCTCTCGGCTTTGCACATTTCACAAAAGCGGTGTGTGTCTTTACGTATGTTATTATTAAGAGGCTCAATAATTTACCTTCGCCGGTAGCAGTAGCTTCATAAGTGCAGTAACAATTCTGAAACAGATGATAATGTCGCAGAAAAGATCGGTGTGACAGGACGTCTCTATCGGGGTACTACATAAAATGGCATCGGCAATACTTATGCTCTGGTAACTTCTGAGAGCGCGCACACCGCACAAAACGAGCACTTTTACGCCTTACACCACTGCGACTCATCGCACATATATATCATTCGCATCTTGCGAACACTTCTCGCGATTTCTATCTCACAAACTACCGAGAGCTTGGACGTTGCGGCCACCGCGGCTCTTCGCAGCATGAAAATGGTTCACACGAGTCTCACGTAGTAGCACACGAGGAATGACAGCAATAACAAGGCAATAAAACTTATTGCCGCCGATCCTATCATCCGTTCTGAAAGTTGTAATGGACTGGCGTTCATCACTTCGCGGCAACGAAACGCATACACAGAAGACATACAAGTCGCGTACGCTGGGTGGGCCGATCGGGCACTCCTCATTTCGCCACGCCCTGAACACGTGCCATTCTTAGAATTGCACGTGCACGTGATGGGCATCTTGTTTGAAATGCATATGTGCAGCACGCCACAAAAGATCACGAAGTCGATGGCTTGAAATATTTCTTCCGACGCTCGCGAGAACGCAACACACTTCCTGTTTGTCGGTGTCTGTTTCAGTCGGCGATCGTACGCACCATAGAGTTTCATAAAATAATTGCTAGAGGAAACTCTAGCGCTGCGATCGTTCAGTCCCCAAGGGAATGATGGGCAGTACAATGATTTGTCTGATTTAAGTGCTTGTGGATTCAGACGCTCTTGTGGCTTTGTTTATTATAAGCTTCATTGGCCTTCAGTGTCCTAAATTGTCCTAAAATGTATACTTTTCTAACTGCAAAATAATCTGCGAACAAACACGATTGATACTAATTGCAGTCTTTCAGCCTGTCGAGGTGGCCAAACAGAAACGCGCCGACTAGCCCGCGAGAAATTCATAAGGGCATCCTATGCCGCTTGTCGATGCATGCGTCCGTGGCGTAATTCAGACGCATGCATCGCACTACTGCTTCATAGGTCCTCTGTTCGAACAGTTTTAATAAGGCTTACTTAGTTTAGTACTTTGTTTATTACTCATTACTTTTTTTGAACATGACGAGTTTACGAAGCTGTGTGAAGCCAGAAGGACGAAGCTTAGGCAAATTCATTTACTTCCCACGATTGCCATGCTGGCTGGACCGCCCCGTTTGCAGCACCCGTAGACGCTAGGGCCAGAGTTCACTCTAGTAATTAGTGTATGAAACTCTATGGTACTCACTGATGAGGTCTGGAAGGGCAGATTGACCTGCTGCCTTCGATTATTATTTCCGTGGAGGCTGATAACTGATTACAAATCACAAGAACGAGAAAAAATTACTGCTTCTGACGCGGCTGTAGCTTAGGTTTCGCGGCCCCACTTCGAGCAAGCGCGATGTTTGCCGTGGTGTCATCACATCCACCTCGGACCAGCCAATGAGAGACGACCAGGCATGTGCATGGCAAATTTGCGAAAGTTCGTCAATACGACACCACAGCCATCCGCAAGGCAGAGCAGAGCACCGAGGCGGAGTGCCAATCGGCAGGCGGGCTGAACGAATTTGGGCCATAAAGTTCCATAATTACAAAATTCCTTTTCTTAGTTTGCCTCCTTCTTCCGTTGCCTATTCATCATTATGAAAAAAAGAGGTCGAAAAAGGAGAATACGATGTGTTCTTCCACACTTCCATTTTACATCGAAGCTGTTAGCCTCTCGGTGGTCGGCATTTTTTTGTTTGCGTCCGTTAACAAATTATCACCTGCAGTGGCTCATGCCCCTGTAAGCGAGCAATAAATGCAGTTGCTCTTGTACCCACGTAAGTCAGAGGCTGGAAACGCTCACCAAAGTGAAGCCAACAGTGCTTACATTCTTTGGAATCACGCATACAACATACAGAACAGTATACTTTTGCACAAAGAACAAATAATCCGAACCACGTAACTGATAATATGGTTCTCCTGATTACAATGCGAAGCACGTAGCGCTCCCCCTTACCTTTATCAGTAAAGATTAATGTTGCGCAAGCTGCCGCTGTCGAGGTGAGGAGTGACGTCCCCAACCTATCGTATATGAAATAACCAGCCTAGACACTGGTTTCAATGTTGTCACAGCACCGCTATGGGCAGCGGCGTGCTGTTAAAATTACCATTATTCCCATTACTACCATTACTCTAAATTACCATTAGTGACATTACTCTAAAGCAATAAAATATTGCATAACCCCGTCGGCCGTTTTAGTGGTGGTTTTAAACAGCTTCGCTATACGTCCACTTCCGCAGGGCAGGAATGACGAGTGAAATGTTTCCAAACTTATTGCACTGATTTACATCCTGAAAATGGATATCGTGATACTGTGAAGTGCATCAATTAGTACATCGAAAGTGGACAGATTAAAGATGTGTTAGATCACGCTCACATTAGAAGGATGTTTAAAATGGAGCATAGCGAAACTTGCACTGTCACTGTAATGAGTTTCGAGGAAGCCATAACCTAATGAATTATATTTTAGCTATGTAAACACATAAGTATACTTTGCGTACTCGCGTTATTTGTATTTGGTGCTGTGGGAATCATGCGACGCGGGAATTATACAAGACGTACACGAAACGTTGTCCTAATTGCTTTCCATTGTCTTGTTCTTTTCCTTATGTGACCGGGAGCTGTTATTGAACTTCAACTTTTTCTATGGGTCTATTGTTATCAGTGCTAGCTTGAGTCAGATTTTCTTGGTAATTTTTTTAACTATCCTATGTTTAACAAGGTTCCAGGTCTAAAGTCGTCATCCGTATCATCTCTGGGACCCCTGCCTTTGTTCAAGCTATCTTCTCGTCTACATTTTCAATCTGCATTGAACTTCGCGGACTATTGCCGTCCCTTGGAAAGATTGTATCAAGGATACTGGTTTGTGTAACCAACGTTCAAGTAAAAAACACGAAGCCCCCACTTTTACTTCACCAGGGAATTGCGAAAAACTGTGCTACTTTCCAAAGCTTGGTTGCTCCGTCACCATCACTCGTCCTTTATCTGCTCAGTATACAGAAAGTTACATCATAGTAAACGCAGCTTTGCTTTTTTAATAACTTTTCAGTATAAGTCGTTGAATTGCACGTATACTCGCTTGCTCTGCTTGCTCCTTTACGAACTCATACTAGCACAATGCTGCGGATTCATATGCTTCTGAAGTGTTTGCTTTTATTTCATTTTTAATAAGGAAGTTGAATTTGATTCGAAAATATAGTGATTCGTTGCTAGCTTCTCTGTTGGCGGTGTTGCTCCTGCTTACAGGCGAAACTCCAGCGTGTCCGTGGGCGTGCCCTTGGACCGCTCGGACTTCACGGAGAGCATGAACGAGATGGAGGAGGAGTTTTCGGTGGCCGTATCTCCGAAGCTGATCGTCATGTTCGTCATGCACATGAGCGTCATGCTGCTCGTGCTCTACTACTTCTACCGCTACCTGGGTGAGCCCACGTCTGGAGCATCACAGTATACAGAGCTCGCAGTATACGGTGTGCCAGACGCACTCCTGAAATAAATTTTGAGTGAAATGGAACAATCAATTATATGCGCGCGCCAGCAGTCATGCAGGCGTTGAAGTTTGAGGGCGTTGAGTACGTACAGTGCGGTCCATTGTTAAAGTCTTCACGGTAAAGTGCGGTTGCCACATAGTTGTCGCTGTAGATGCAAGTAACGGCTGAAGCTCTATGTCTATGCAACCCACAAGTGTGCAGAAAGGTGCCAGAGCTACCAAGCACAAGTCACCTGCTGCCAAGCTTAGCGATTATCTATTAGCGAGAGGGAAATAATCGCTCGTGCTCTACATTCTTACGTTCCTTGCAACTGTGGACAGTGCTCTGCAGTACGCAAGTCCAGTGATTTGGACATTGGCAGATACTGCGCTACTCCTTCGCAAAAGAATAATAAAGCTACGTAAATTCCTGCGTAGAAGGCCAATCCCGGTGCCTTTCTTTCACACACTGCAGTGCATTTCATGGTGGTCATGTTCGCGATGGCGTCAGCCGTCGCCCTGATTTCCTGCCTGGAGCCACTCGTCAGCCGAATCAACATAGGAACATCGCAGTGAGATATCTTCCCATCTATCTTCTCAGGAGCTGTGCAACTCAAATTCATCGCCCGATGCGAGTTATTGCGGAACTGTTCCGCTGGTACGCGTTAGGTAAACTTCACTTCTGCGTTATACTCCAGCCTTACCAGATCTAGAAGCATGCGTGCCTATGCGTGCGTGCGGAAATAGACACCATAGTCAGTGTACCCTTCATTTCTTTTCTTGCGTGTTGAATAAAATGAATACTTTCGCTTGCTAGGTAATATCATTAGATTATATTAAGCGATCACTTTTTTGTATAAAGATGTGCGCGGGGTTTCGTGCTCACATTTATGAGGGGTGCAGTTAAGTTCACGCGGAATGTCGCCACGAAACGAGGTTAGTGCACTTTAATGTCGGGCTGCCTCATTTTGTGGGGTACACGCTGCTCGTCCGAACTGCTTTAAATCGCCCCCTACTATCCGTTTCACAATGCTTCAGGGTGCCGAAGCAAGTGGCGGCATGCTGCCAAACGCGCATGGAGGTGAGGCAGGTGGCGCTGCTGGCGTTCGGGGTGTCCGTGGGCACTGCTTGGTTCCTCTTGCGCCGCAACGACACCTTCGGCTGGATCCTTCAGGATCTACTCGGCGTCGCCTTCTGCATCAACATGCTCAAGAGCTTCCACTTGCCCAACCTCAAGGTACTCGCATGCACGAGTCATGCTAATTAAACTGTTTTGGACAGTGTAGAATCAATAACAAACAGAGCTCTTTCACCAACAGGAAGCTAGGCGGGCATAAAGTCGACTAGACGCTGAACTCACTAATGGGCCGACAATGAACTCGGCCTCGTTTCCCCGCATCCCACGGAGACTCGGCATTGATGCCGTCTCAATAAGAAATTGTGTTTGTACACGGTAACAGTCTTCGCGCTTACGTCTCCTGTATGCAAGAAAGGTAGCCGTGTCTCCTTCAATGGATATAACTTTGAGGAAACGCTTGCGCTGTTCTTGGACAGGCAACTATCGCCCTGCAAGTGAAGTCTATGCGCAGTCATTTGATGGAAAATGCTAGATTCGGTTATTCAAAAATGACAATGGACGCCTCGTCGCCGCATACATGAAGCGTTTCCACCATGGGCTAATTTTCTTTGCCTCACTTTAAGGAGGGCGCGTTTAATGTTGTATATCGGGAGCCATGTCGCGTGTTGCCTAAATATAGCTTTTACGCCTCATGAACGCCGCTTGCAGGGAGAATACGCTGCGCTGCGGTTTTGTATTATGCGAAAAGGCATTGCTTTTGCAGCATGTGAGGCAAACCACCGACAAGGGCAGCAAGGTTCGAAAAAGAAAGATAAACAATGAAAATAACGTTAAACTTTAGCAAGCACAGCTTTTTTACCAAAAATAATTTCCTAATGCAATACGAAGGTATGTCAATTTCTGAAATTTATTACTATCTAAAAAGAAGTCTTATGCTCTCCTGGCTATAGCCCCTTCTCAGATGTTAGAGAGATAAAAAACTCCCCCGTTGGTTGCAAGGAGCTCTTTATTTATTTATTTATTTATTTATTTATTTAGTACTTAGTAACCTACAGCCGCCGTAAAGTAATATTGTTCGGAAAAAACAACAATGTAAGACATTTCTAAAGAAATCAACGATCACAAAGGCAAACTCTCTCGAAAATTTTCGGTGCAGCGACATCGTAGAAAAACCCCAAATGAAAAATCTAAGAAACGTCAATCCACCGTATACAGCGAACAAATCCGAAAGTAAAGGTAATCTACTATAGGACATCCATTTCCGTTTTGGCAAAGATCGACTGACTGCTCCTACTTCGCCCGTTTTTAAGACTGTGCTTCCGCTCCCTTCACAATTCGTGCTCCCGCAGTGTGCGCCTCATATTGTCACCGTGATGCTTGAGTGCGGAAGTGTCAGCTGGAATTCAATTCTTGCAGCTGCTGTCCTTGCTCTTGACGCTCCTGCTGGTCTATGACGTGTTCTTCGTCTTCATTACGCCGTTCTTGCGCGCGGTAAGACAAACTGTCAAGCGCATTGTAATGTGTGTGTGTTTTTTTTAGTTAGATGGGTCTGGTATCAGTTGGTATTGCACACGCCTGTGTTAAATGGTGCTGAGCCGTGCTCCCGCAATGGTTGCGAAAGATAGCGCCACCCTTTTCATTTTGCATACGAACCGCCTCTGTTGCCCTTGCTAAAAGGGAAAAAAATTCGTATGGTACGATAGCTAATGTTGCCCGTCTATTCGCGAGCATGTATTTTTGATGCGAGACGTAAAATACCCATACGTATGCGTGACTGACTGCTTTCTGAGAGTGCGTGCAGTAGGTTCTATATTCAGATGAGTGCATGCTTGCCTGCCGAATTGTGCAAAGAGCCAGCTTCGTTTGTATCATGCCTTCATATATCTGTGCAATTAGGTAAAACTTTTGTAACTGTAACTTAGAACCGTATACGGCGTCAGTATGACGGGTGACTGCCATGGATAAGAGAAAAAAGTGTAGGTATTAACGCGTCTTGACTTAAAGCTGGTTCATTTGCCAGTGCGATTCTGAAAGCTAAATACGATAGTTGGATTCAGTGATCTTTTTTAGTGGTACTCGAAGTTGATATGCATGGCAGCGACACCAGTTCGAATTGAATAGTAGCACTTTGCTCACACGTTTCGAGAGTGGAAGGCAAAGTGCAGCGCATGGTACTTAATCTGTGTTTTAGCTTCTTGGAGTTGTTAAGCAGCCTGAAATCAGCCTCTGATTTAGGCGTATCTTTTTCGTGCAATTTTATTATTTCATTTTCTATTGCTTTCCTAAAGAAGAATGACCCACTCTGATTATTTATTTTTCATCGGATATTACTTCGTACTGTACAGCTATGCGAGGGCACAAATCGCTTCTGGGCGACTGACACTTGATTGCTTCGAGAACGGGTTCACTTACAACTTAACTGCACGTATTCAACTTGACAGTCAATGAAAGTATGGAAACAATCAAACATAATGGAAACGGGCAGACGAAGACGTTACAACAATATGGAAAATCGCAGTCTAGGCCAACCTTGACGTTCGCATTCGCAGAACCGCGAAAGCGTGATGGTCGAAGTGGCCAAAGGTTCCGGCGTCAAGGAGGTGCTGCCAATGGTTATCAAGTTCCCGAGGATTTACCGGAGCATCTACTCGAAATGCTTCCAGATGAAGTTCTCCATTTTGGGCCTCGGGGACATACTGGCGCCAGGCAAGCAACTTGGACGTGATGACAAGCGTATTCCGGCGTTTTGGTTGCGGCTGTCAAAAAGTCTAACGCATAAAAAAATGAAAACTTTTGATCGCAGGCTATTTGCTATCGTGTGCCTGTATTCTCATATGTTTATGCAATCTGTAAATATATATACGTAGTCATATGTCACGGCGATTGACTTCCGCCCAATTAGTGGCCGATCATTAGCGAGAATTCCTGCTGTGTTCGCCGCTGTAAAAATCGATACTGAAGAATGACATCAGTGTGCAGTCGGGGGATTTTGGGGCAACATGGCATTCTGAAATCATTTTCCCCCACTATTTCAATCTCGGGTTGTTTTCCATGTTTCACTGCCTCCCGCAGGTATGCTGATATCCTACTGCCACACATTCGACCTATTCGCGCTGGGCAGAAGATTTTACTTCTATATTGGTTGTTTTTGTAAGTACCACTTCCACTGGTAAGCAACCTTTCACTGGTACCTATTTGCTTAGCAGAACCTGTTCTCTAGTTGGCCCGTTAACACGACGGACACAAGGATAATGACAAGATAAAACGCTTCCTGCTGTTCGTAGTGTCACCTTCCTTGTATCTGGTGCATTCATGTCACGGTGGATGCTTCGAATCTGATTGTGTACAGTTGCTCAGACAACATAACTTAAGACGGCCAACTGGAACAATGGCTTATTCTCGTAAACATAAACAGGGACATCGTACCGTTGTCACTTGCAGTTGTCATGCGTCCTTAGGAGGTCGAAATGAAATCCAATTACGCTGCATAACGTACTGCACAGAAGGTAGCCAATAGGTTGCGAGGGACTCGGTAATGGAGGGTCGTGGATTCATTTTGGACTCCTGGAGCGCCTTGCACGGACACTTAATAATGAAAGCAATAACGAGTTTAAGGACGCGTTCCTAAATGTTCTATAGACAACGCCTAGTCCTCGCAAGAACGCGTTCTTAAACTGGTTATTACTTTCGTTATTAAATGTTCGTGCGAGCCGCCCCTGGTGCTCCTTTACGTCCTCTCAAAGCACGGAAGACGAGCGATTTTTGCATTCCATCTCCATCGGAATGCGGTCGCTGCACGCCCGGGTAATTTAACCCGCCACCTCGTGCTGTGCAGCAGAACGCCGTAACCTCTGAACCATCGCAGCTGTTGTCTCTTACGCTAGCTCCGACCGTGTACCTCTCGCATGGACCCTGAATCGAAACTTCTCCACCAAGCTGGCAATGTCTACGATTCTCGCGATATATGTTGCGACTTTGTTTGCCATATGCATCAGTGTCATGCTTCCATTTGTCTTGTATATACAGTCTTGCTTGATATTAGGGAGGCAAGGAAGCCTTACAATCACTTCAACGGAGGGGGCAGTGGGAGGTGACTGCTTTGAGTCAGGAAGTGAGGCGCAGCGCTGTAGACGACAGTTTGAGATAAAAATAGTCGCCTACGGTGAATAGATGAAAATGGATATGCACTCAAAAGTGAGTGTTTGTGAAGAGGTGGTCATGTTCAATGCGCGCCGTCGCTGCAGCTTACGGCATGGGCATGGTGACCACGTTCCTGGCGCTGGAACTCATGCACAACGCTCAGCCGGCGCTGCTCTACCTTGTGCCCTTCACGATCATTCCGACGGTGACCACGGCCTGGTACAAGGGACACCTCTTCGCAATCTGGAACGGAGTCAAAGTGCGCGCGCCACTTCATTGCCAGCACTTGTAGCGCGTTCGCGATTAGGCTGCGCGAATGGCCGCCCTTCAAAGCGTCTCCGAAAAGGCTCAGAGCGACCTGAGATCGTGGCTAGCGAGAATGCAGTGCTAAGTTGTGAGGTCAAAACCTTGATTCTGTATTGAAACGTTACAGGCGTTACGTTTCACGTAGAAAAACAGAAAATAAAAATCGGCGGATCCCGCGCTTTTGTGGTAACTGATGTCATGGAAAGATTCCTTTGTTTGCACAAATGTTAAATGTGCGCGTTGCGCAAAACAAAACTCTCCAAAAGGAAATGTTTGTACAGCATAACGCAAATAGAATGTTCTCCGACGCACTACGCTCCATCCGACTTACAAACTCAATTTTGGGTTGCCAACTTGTCTACTTTACTGCAGCTCAAAGCTTCTGGCTCAATCTATGCTCAGGCTTTAGTTTTCTTTAACTGCAAGTTGCTGCTCCACACTCGGCTGCTCCTGTTGCCGGCTTCATGTTCACTTCACGATAGCCAACTTCAATGTACTGTTGCCGACTTCATCACTTCTTGCTCTCTTGCCCTGCTTGTGTACACGAATACATACTCATTATGAGGCATTGGCCACGATAGAGCGCATACCTAGTGACATATACATACTGCCACAAGTCTTACTGGCTATGGTCTTGCGGCGCTAAGCACGGGGTCGCTGGATCAAATCCCGTCCTTGGCGGCCGCATTTCGATAGAGGTGACATGCAAACACACCCGTCTACTTAGGTGCACGTTACACAACTCCAGGTGTTCAAGCCTAATCTGGAGTGCCCCACTACGGCGGGCCTCATAATCAGATCGTGGTTTCGGCACGGAAAGCCCCATAATTTTCATTTTTGAAGTGTAATAATAGTGCGGCCGTAACAATTTTTTTCTTCATGGCCTACCACATTTTAGAGGGTGTTGCTTTCTCTTTAAGTCTGGTCAGGGCTTTTACGATAATGCGAACCCATTTGCGATCTTGCGTAGAGCGTTTTCTCACTCTCCTGCATTTTTGAGCGCCCGCCGCTGACGCTAGCGACGCTCTCCGCGCAGCGATGGGTAATTCTTCTCGATCGTAATTCTTCATGTCTACAGAGGAGAGTTCTCCGGCCTGTTTGGGTAGTTTACGGCGCTAAAAGGGAAGAAAAGGAAGGAGATAATGCCGAGCTCCCCTGCAGGGAAAATGTAGCTGCAATGTAGCTGAGCGCCAACATCCGGGACAACACCGTTTACTTCGGGGACACGATTGGTCGAGGGCGATCCGTGGGCTATCCAGACCTCTAAACGCAGTGTATGAACCATATGATTTACTGCGAGAGCGGTTCTGGACCGACGTCTGATCGACGTCAGCTAGAGGTTGAGTCGACTTCTAACTTTGTGATCCGCTATAATCATCATGACAATTATCATCATCAGCGCCATCAGCATCATCATCACATACCGAATAACCCAGCTGCCCCACTGGCGCCCAGTGGCCCCAGTGCACTTGCAAACGTTTAAGTGCACAATCTCAGGGATCGGCTCACAAAAGAGGCTAGAAACAGACGTCAGAACCGACTTACCCGACGCGGAAAAGTGGCCATAACACGCCACATTGTCATCAGAAATTTACCGTTCTCCGACGTCGAAGCAGCTCATTCATCCATGTTCATTTGAACAGCGAATTCAATCACCACCCCTCGAAAGCCCTCAACAACTGCCCAATCCTATGTGCTGGGTCACCAAGAGGCATATATCTCTCATTGTGCGCTTGAATTCCTGATTTTGTTTTGAGCAAAGTAAAGTTTCGACAACATTTTTTAGCTCTTTCGAGAGGCGCAGTTAAGATGGGCTGAATGCAGAGTCTGTGAAGTTGGCGGCGGCCACATTTCCAGGGAGCCGAAGCACAAAAACGCTCGTGTAGCATACATTTGGTGCACGTTAAACAAATCCGCTTGGTCAAAATTAATCCGGAGTTCCTCACACGGCCTGCTTGTCGTATAATCGTATCGTGCTTTTCGCACGTGATTTCCCCAACATCATTTTTTTTAAGCTGCTAAGAAGCACTAGTTGTTGATATTCCTAATTTCTGTGGGCTTGCCGGATAATCGTGTTCTCTGATTATTCCTTGGGAAAGGTGTTCTACTTTACAAAGTCTCTCCTGTGTTCTATTTATTTAGGACAGCACCTAACGTTAATGGCGAGGTTCCTAGAGTGGTACAGAATTGCTGTTGATGGGCAATGGTAAAATCTAATTAAAGAGAAAGGTGGGCCTCAGCTGAATTTAATGGCGAAGCTGCAAAGGAAACGCACACGGTTCTTGGAAAACAAAGCTTTGCAGTTATAGAAAATCCGACCTTGTCCAAGACTTAAATCACCATTTTGAACTTTCTCGGGGGGTCAGTTATCATGTGAGTCAATTACGCGTCAAGTTGATTAGCTTGCCCTCGGCCTAACATCTGCTCCTTGTGCTGCTTGTACAGAGTTTGTAAGAGTGTGCACAGAGGTAGTACAGTGGCTGATTTTAAGAGGTTGTGCAAATCGTTGGTCATTGGTGATGGCAAAGAGATAATGACACTGAAAAGATGTTTCGCAAGTAATCATGTGCTGAGCCACAATTTATTATTATGTAAGCATACCAGTTCTATTCCTCAAGTATGGCTTTTCTCAAAAATTTTCACGTATTAGTTATTTTCTGTTTTATGTGCCAAAACCAGGATATGACTATGTGGCAAGCCGTTGTGCGGGACTCCGAAATAATTTTGATCACCTGGGTTCTTTAACCTGCACCCAATGCAGGGTGCGCGGAGGTTTTTGCATTTCTTCCCATCGTTATGCGGCCCCCGTGGCTGGGATTCGATCCCGCGCCCTCGGATTTACCAGAGGAACGCCAAAGTCACTACGCTGCCCCGGTGGGTGGTGGCGTAGGGGCTTTACATTAGTCGTACACATGGTAATCATCAAACACGAACAAGAATGATAATACTCGTGGTAGAATTCTGTCCGTAAGCATAAGATGACGTACTATGCGTACTCTCGCGCAATTAGTAATTCATTCTGCCAGTTGCACTTTGTGTGTCAATACTTTCGTCACAGCTTGTTGTGCTCGATCAATTGATCAGCGTGCGCAGGAAGCCATGTCGGTGAAAGCCATCAAGGGATCCGCCATTAGGGATATGGACCAATGCATTAGAACAAGTTATCGAACGAAAAAAAATGGGAAAGTAACCTTAGACAGTTTACGAGCATAACTAAACTTGTTTAGCAGCGTGAGGAACGAGAAAAAAAAAGAAAGGCCCACACGTTACCCACGGCGCACTAGTGTTGGCTACGCCATTTGTCGGTGCCGTTCGCACAAAAGAGAGCATTAAGAGAGTGACATTCAGCTAGCGGCAATCGATATTAGCCGCAGTGAAAACGAAGTTGCGGCAAGCGCAATACGTAGTTTTAGGTCGTATTTTTTGTGGTGACAGGGGCCTTTTCCCGCAAGCTTGCGCTTTTTTAATGTTGTTAACGCAGTTCTTGGACTGGTCGCTCTTGTACGATTCCATTAGCGCAGTCGTAACTGATCTGCCTGGCATTTTTCTTCGTTCTTCGATTCGCGTAACAGTTGGGTGAGAACGGTCGCAAAGACGGGGGCGACAGCGATACGAAGATATGGGCACCGCAACCCAATCATGGCGGACGCGAAGCCAAGGGCGGAAATTCAGCTGCTAACTTCGCATCGGACAACCCTGAGGGTGCCGCCGACATGGGCACCAAGGGGCGTCAGAGACATAGACCGAAGAGCAAGA
This sequence comes from Dermacentor variabilis, assembly GCF_050947875.1. NCBI lineage: Eukaryota > Metazoa > Arthropoda > Arachnida > Ixodida > Ixodidae > Dermacentor > Dermacentor variabilis. The sequence goes on along the minus strand of NC_134570.1, from coordinate 131,074,634 downwards.
GTCCAGAAGATCAAGGTAAATGAAAAATCTGAAGGAGTGCATTGATGTGAGATTGTTCAATTATTTTATTATCATTATTATTATTTGCGTCAACTGAAGGTGCTCGATCTCGAAACACCAGAGAAATCGAGTAGAACTTGTTGCTGGGCGAGTTGGTTGGGATCTAACGAATACATTGTTGCGCTAAAAAAGGAATATAAAGACTTGGGAAAGAAGAGTACGAAAGCGCTCAATCTGTCGTTTCGTACTCTTCCTTCCCAAGTCTTTATTTTCCTTTTTTTGGCGCAACAATGTATTCATTAGACTAGAGAAATCACTGGCAAGCTTTGGAACGCCACAAATAATTAGCTCTATAGTAGCTTTTCTCTGAACCACTCTAGCTTTCGTTTCACAGGAGCTGTATCAGTAACGAAACCAAGACTGTGTGATAGAAGGCTATTATGGTAGATTATTCAAGCTGTTAGGTTGCTATAAAACTGTGCTGTTAAGTTCTACCTTTATGCTCTTACAAATACGCTGGTAAGTCATGCACTCTAATGTAGTGGCTGATATTAAGTTTTTCCTTCTACGTCTCTTTTTTTTTTTTCCTTCACAATGACTGAGTGTCTCACCCAGTGATTTTGTTTTGGCGCACCACTGCTCTGTCTCCCTTCTTGCGTCTGTTCCCTGAGTGCTCATCCTAAACGTTCCGTTCTCGATGCTCTTCCCATTAAGGAAAATCTATTCGTGTCTCCAGGGGACGAACCGGGCTCCTCCAAAAACAGCAACCTGCCGCTTGACGAGGGCAGCTCGCTCATTGGCGGCGACGGCCACGGAGCCGCCGATGACGAGGAGATCGCGGCGTCCCCACACGGCGTCGCGAGTCCGAACTTCGCTGCGGGCACGGGCGAAGCCGAGAGCGTGCGAGCCGGGACGCATGCGCCTTGCGCCGCCGTCTTCGCCTCCGACGAGTGCCCGGCCACAGACGTGGTGCCGGCTTCGCACAAACGCGTCCCGCTGCACCTGGGCTACTACAGCACGTGGGAGGATCGCCTCTCTCGCTTTGTGCTCAGCAACCAGAGGAAGAACGGGCTGCGCCGAGACGCCGCGAACGCGCACCCAACCAGCCCGTCAACCGTGTAGACCAGCACAGCGGACTTTCCGCACGGCTGGTTTAGTAGTGTACGACAAATTCGAAAAAAAAGCTATCTGTTCATTGTGACCAGTTTACGCACTAGCGGAGAGAAAAAAAAAATGCCTTAGAAAAGTTATTGCGCGCCGAAACGGCTCAAACACGCGTGAAGTACTCCGAAATGTATGACGTAACAATGGCGTATAGATGACTCAGTTTGCACGCGAAATTCAAAATGGAAACGGAATACAACCAGCAGGGAATCCGAGTAACAGAGCAGTAACGTACCGCTTTTATTGAGCATACTTACGCTGCATTCTGGGTGGTATTGACAGCGCACCGGAACTCTCTTCGGTCTTTTCTTTATTGTGTGTGTTTGTGTGTCTGTGAGATATGATTCGATGACCTAGAATACAAAACTTTTAAGAAATGTTGGGAGGCAGCTGCACTCAGAGTCGCCATTTAGCAGTTACAGAAAGACACAGGGCTATTGATGTCTCACTTTGGATTATTTGTGTTGCGTATTGGACGGCTTCTTAAATATGTATTGCATTTAAGTGTATGTTTGAGTTCTGTACTCATTGTATTAACTATAAGCCGGTATTTTGATCTTATACTCCATTTATCTGTATCGTCATGTTACATTGAAGGTGAAGAAAACAGTGAATCTCGAAACTAACTCCTTATTGAACGAACCTGCCCCCACAAAAACAGCTACACTCAAAGCACAACGATAGCGGCGAGCACAGACGGCGATCGTTGAAATCTCATATCGGGTCAAGCGCGTCGGCTTTCATGCATGACACGTCGAGCGTTCCAGTGTAATCGCAGTAGGACACATGCCTTTGAGAAAGTATTACACAATTCGCATCATGGACACAATAAGATTACACAAGGTTAAGCTCGGTGACAACAGGCAATGAATAGAGCCATTGATAACATTACAGAAACTTTCGATACATGCAGGCGCGTCCTGCGTCGAGCAATAAATTTTAAAGTTTGTTAGCCGGTCAACGGCAGTCGCAGAGGAAAAATAAGTTCACGTGTCAGTATTATCTTGCATGGTGTAGAAAGGTATCTAGGTTAAATAAGCTTAGTTTCTATTCATGTTCACGGAGCTCAGCTTCAGTTAGCAGAAATTAAAAACACATATTACGCAAATACAACACACATGTTGGGAAAATATTCCATTACATGGATACCCGCGTGCGAATCTGTCCTATGCAATGAAACTGAACACGAGCTGGCCCGAGCTCTCTACCACCGTGCGGCTGCGGAACACCCCGAAGGTGGGGGAATGAAATATCGTGTAATCACATATCATGAAATCAGTGAACAATAACAACTTGAAAAGAGAAACCTCCCACCTCAGGATCTGTCTCTCTCCTGCAACAAGGCGCGTATATTGAGGCGATTGCAAGCCGGTACATATTGAGTCAATCGTACGCAGACAGGGGACGAACATGACGCCGTATGGAAAGATTGCGGCTAGAGGGGTGTGCTAGACCACATAATCTGGGAATGTGACGGTTCCCCATGGATGAGCCAAAACATAGATAGTAGAAAAGTTTGGGAGGCCTGGCTGCCGAGCGAAGACTCCAACGTCCAGCAGCAAGCCATCCGCCTGGCGGCTGAGGCCATGAAGAAGGAACTTCACTAGTCCTTATTCTGCGGGGCAGTCTCTGATCCCCCTCGGCCTGCGTGCCGGGCCGGGCTCAGACAGCCCGTTTTCGGTGTAAAAAAAGTTTTTCATTCATTCATTCAGTGGCATCAGTAAAGTTTCGTTAGTTCTCTCGTCCTCGCCTCTCCGTTGGAACGCGAAGTTTCTCGGAAGATTATCGGCAGTTGTTGACCGAGTGCAGACAGGAAGCGATGGAGATCAGATGTACAAGAAATATTTATAGCTAAACTTTTCTATATAAATGGCAGGTAAAACAAATGCATTACAAGCTTGAACAATCGAGAAACAGTCTCACTCTTCGACTGTCTCAATGACTGTCAGAGCCCAGACTTGTTTTAACGTACATGGTACGGAACCTCACTGATCTATCAGCAATTCTGATTTCATCCCACTCTCACGTACATGGTACGGAGCCTCACTGATCTATCAGCAACCCTGTTTTCAGCCAAGTCTGAGGGACAGCATGTGTCCTGATTATTGTAGCCCCAATAGACCATGAAAAACGGCGGTAGGGCCGTTGGCCCGTCCCGCAGATTCAGTTGCCAATGAGAGTCCAAAATTTAAGCCACTACCCAAAGGGTTGGATTTACACTTAAAAGTAAACATATCGGAAAACTATGCTCTTTTCCCTCTTCCCCGAAACTCCGTTGACCTCTCATTTCTACGTAGTCGGTGACGGCCTCAGCAAAACATGCCAGGCACGCACAATGTATTGCTAGGCCGCCTCAAACCCCGATGGCGTCACTAGACCGCAAATGTCTCGGAAGCCGGGGCTTCAACACCGCGTACTGCAGCTGCACTCAAGGTTTGTCCGCGTGGGAGATTTACGACCGTCCATGGCATCCAAACTTATTGTCTAAAAGACAAAGTTCTCCGAGTGCTTATTCAAGACGACGCCGTCCAAATGTGCTCCTCACATGCGCATTGCATCTCTACAGCGCACACTGTAAGCTGTTATTCGACACCACGCGGGCTTTTCTCCGCACCCAGCATCAATAGCCACCGATTGCCTCCCGGAGGCGTAGAAGAATAGACCCCCGCTCCGTATATGCAGCACGTGGTCAGTGTTGCTAGGCCGTTCTTAACCTGAACGGCGCCTCCAATTAGCGAGGGACTCTGGAGCCGGCGCCACAACACCGCGTACAGCAGTCCTATTCAAGACTTGTCTGTGTGGACCTATATGGCCGTCGGCGGAATGCCAACTCCGCCTCTCCCGAATCCACACATCGCCCGCCCCCTGGCATATGCCGTGGCTCGTCACCAGACACCGTGCGGTCCTTCTGGCCCTTCATAAAACACAAACAGCTGTCCCGCGGACATGGACGGAAGTGGACCCCTCTCTATACACAAAGCACGTAGGCGACTCGCGACACTTAATTACACAAAACAATCAAAGCGGCATTGGCGAATCTATGTGAAGCGAAGCTTTAGCAAGCGATATGTTAAATGCAGCTCAGCTAAATGCAATGGGTGCAATTCGCGTCGACGCAGTGGCGTCATGAGTACTAAGACGATGTATGATGTTTATTATGGAGTCGTTGTTCTGTTCAGCAACGCTGGAAACGAGTTACAACAAATGATTAAGCACCGTAACACAGAGAGTGTAAGAGTGGCGTTGAAGATTAATATGCAGAAGACAAGGATAATCATGAATAGCCGGGCAAGGTAACAAGAGTTCAGGATCGCCAGTCAGTCTCTACAGTCTGTGATTGAATACGTTTACGTAGGTCAATTGTTCACAGGGAACCCTGACCATGAGAAGGAAATTCACAGACGAATAAAAATGGTTAGAGCCCTTACGGCAGGCATTGTCATCTTCTGACTGGAAGCTTACCATTATGATTGAAAAGGAAGGTGTACAATCGGTGCATTTTACCGGTGCTGACATAACGGGCAAAAACTTGGAGACGCTTGAGAACAAGTTAAAGACCGCGCAAAGTGCCATGGACCGAAGAATGCTAGACATAACGTTAAGAGACAGAAAGGCAGTGGTTTGGATCAAAGAGCAAGCGGGTATAAGCGATATTCTACTCCAGATGAAGAGAAAATATGAAGCTGAACACTTCATGTAATGCATAGGTTAGGTAACCAATGGACGACTATAGGATTACCGAATGGGTGCCAAGAAAAGGGAAGCGCAGTCGAGCACGGTAGACGACTAGGTAAGCCGATGAAATGAGGAAATTCGCGAGTGCTAGTTGGAATCGGTTGGCGCAGGACAGGGGTAATTGGAAATCGCACGGAGAGGCCTTCGTCCTGCAGCGTACATAAAATAGGCTGCCGCCGCTGCCACCGCTGCCTGCAGTGGACATAAAATAGGCTGCCGCTGCTGCTGCTGCTGCTGCTGCTGATGATGATGATAGAGGCAAGAATATTGACGATAGGCGACTGCACTCAAGTATATAGGCGACTATGGCGGCGTTGCATAATATGCCAATTTAAAAACCGCCTTGTACATGTGAATACATTTAGGATCGATTCTGTATCTGCTACGTGCTCAACAGACAAGAATGGGTAGTCATATATAACATTGGCTATCGTGCGCCATTCCATTCAGAGATAAGGCAAGTATTTGCGCCTGTGATAAAAGAGTGGGTGGTATGTCGGCAGGAACATGATCAAGACAGTGACGACAACAGTAAGACAGCGATGGAAGGACAGCTTACTTGTCGCACTGCTGCGAAGCTGCTTGACAACATGCTCCGTTACGACCTTCCACAAATCTCTGTATCTGAAAAACGTGGTTACGGAACGGAAGAAGACATCGAGAAAGCTGGCGCCTGAGTAAGTGGTAACTGGTAGGTCAAGCAGAGGGGCAGCTGGCATTAAAAAGAAAGAAATACTGACGGTAGGATGTAAAGGGTAGAAACAAAAAACACACCATGGATTTTGCGATGAAAGCAAGCAATAAACAAATTACGCAGGTCCAACGCACATGCTGAAGTTACTCACCGTGCAAGTAAATGTGTTGTGTAGGAGTGTGTTTATTTTTATCCTGAACAAAGTGCAAATTCATGCAATGTTTGCCTAAATCAGGCGGATGCATTCTGCGAGACGTCACTGCTGCGTTGTCACATGAACGAAGGCGATGTATGATGTTCATGGAAAAAGAAAAAGCATATGCATATCCCACGCACTGTGGTACTCGCTGTACGCGAAGCATTCATGAGCCATCAAGGCAAAACGGCGCGCTACGACAAGAGGCGCGCTGCAGATTTCAGCGACGAGCGCGTCTCTCAGCCACTTTGGCGTACCTTTTAGAGGAAGCGGAACTTTTATTCAGCATTAAAACGTGTCGAATCGCAAGACATAACTTCTTAAGCTCGTCGAAGCACACCACAGAAGGATGAGAGGCGCGCAGCCAATTTAGACGACGAACTGGTCCGTAACTTTTATCAGAGTCCTTTAATGTTGTTTTGTATATTAAAGGACTCTGCACACGTTTCATAAGTACACTGTTGCTATGCGACTCGAATAATGCGCCAAGCGGGCCAAAGCGCTGTCTCTCACCGCGGACGTTCGGAGATTGCTCAGGGCACATACTCAGTGGCGCGAAAGCGGGGTGTGCAAAATATAACAAAGATCATAGCAGCAGGAGTTTCTCGCGCTGTTTCATTAAAAGGCCGGTGGGCTTTAAAGGCACCTACACAAAAAGAATATATGTGTCGTATGTGGACTGAATAGCGTAGAAAAAAATCACTATCATCATCATCATCACCGCTTCGACGTCTATCAAGGATAGCTAGACACGAGCGCATGACTAATGGAAGGACTGGCTGACCTTTACAGCGACGCTCTTTACCTGTATACTATAGCCCCCGTATGGATCCTCCGCATGCGTTCCCAGAAGGATACTCTGGGCGGCTGGTGTCCGTATCGTGGATAGGAATGCGCGCGCAGGCGACTATTTGGGGGAGAGGGGGAAAGAGTGCAGCGACGGTGCCTGCGCACGTGGCCCGCGCTTCTGCAGTTAAAACGTCACGCGCGTCGGAGGTTGCAGCCGGCGCGGTTGCAGCAGCGGTTGCAGCAGATGCATGGAAGGTTTGTTAACTGTAGGAGCGCTTGTGGCGGCATTGCGTTGTGCCGCATGAAAAACAAATGTATGGTATAGTGTATGCCACCCATGTATGCAGCCTAAACAGCTTCGCTAGTAATTCGTCCCCATAAGAATGTTGCCGCCTTGCAAATTTTTCAGCATGGTGAGGGCCTCGTGTGTCGTCGCCTTTCGGTGGAGAGAAGTGACCAGTTACACCATTATTCTGCCCACTTCTCGTTTTAACTGCTGTCAGATGTCGTCGAAACGCCTCGTTTTCCTAGCCGAGTTCACGGCCACCTGGGTACGTGAGATTCCGGAACTACGAGGTCAGGACCATTCAGAAATCCTTCTATATTGTGTTACCCATCGTGATCAGCAAAACACACCTTCCGAAGATAAATCAAGGAAGTTTTTAGGCAAGTAAGATTCACGGAATGGGCTGAAATTTTCCACCATAAGACAGCCTCACGGCCAGCAGGGTTATAGGCCCGAGCTAGCTGGTATGCTCGGATGTCTTAGTTAAAAGTTCAAATCCTCGAGCAGGTTCTCGTACCTTATTTAATATGCGTCCTGTTTCCAGGTCGTTCATCCCTTCACTCCTTTACACGACAGTATATGGAAGAAATAAATTCAGAATTATTCCTTACGCAGTGGTGGTAATCTGTCGACCAACATTAAGGGCTATATAAAGCGTTTTGCCGCTCCGACGAAGGCCTGTTCCACAGGGGCAATCGCAGATAGCTGGGAGAGGCCTTCGTGGTGCCGTGGGCACAAAAATTAGACTGATGATGATGATGATGATGATGATGATGATGATGATGATGATGATGATGATGATGATGATGTAACCAGTTTAGTGAAGCCTGGCTCGCATGTCCAAAACCGAGGAATTGCATCTCACACGGGATGGCAACAAAGAAAGCTTCGCTTTAAGATTTGTACAATAACACGAAGAACAGTTCCTTGCTTTTCTAAGCCCGTGTTGGGTGTCTGAGGAAAAAAACGTACCTACAGGACCAAATCGCAGGGAGAGGCACGTGTATACTGCGGGAAATATACCAAGACGACTCGGCCCATCGAAGTAGAATGCCGAGATATGCACCCCGCCAGAATCGCACAGTACATTCATCTTCCAGAAGCATTACGGTTCAAAGCTGAATGAAGCTTTATCTGGCTAGCGGTGGAGATAAGAAAGAGGCATTTAGGATACTAGAGTAAAAAAGAAAGAAGTCCGACGATTATGATACTCCCTAATGCGAAATTTGAGCCCAGCTGTTTAGGTGCTTTGATTTCGTGATAGTTTTCGTGATGATAATCTGAGACCGTAATCGCCATGCCGACTGGCAGTGGGCCAGTACCGTCAGCACCTCCATGGGAGGGGCAGCATGAGAACGCTGGCATGATGAGCGGCATCGGAGGCAGCTGTGCAAGACGACGACGACAAACGCGCGAGCAGTGGCACGAGCGAGTTCACGGGTTTACGCCGAGGGACGCCGACGCTCAACCCAGGAATTGGCACTTGAAAGCTGCGTTCTGAAAGAAAGCCGGGATGATCAGGGGCGGGATGGGCACAGGCATAGGGCATTTGACAAGATAAAGGAAGCGGAAGGAAGAGCTTTGGATTACCAATACTCCACCTAACTGTGGTAACATACAAGTATAGCTCACACAAGTAGCTCATGTCCGGTGGCTTGCGGGTTAAAGGTTGTTAAAACGACCTGTATATTGAGTCATTAAGACGTGCTAGCCCGAAGGACGCCTCCCTGTGATTAGAGGTGGGTCAACGCGAATAATATATATGCACCATATCTTGAAGGCAAACAATATTGCAACTTCTACCTTCGGTGTAATGGGGAGGATCAAGCGCGATTAGTTTTTGACCCTTTTCACGGCGGTCCCGTGGGCGCTGCCATGTTTGATCCCATGGTGACGCCTCCATTGCATGCCTCAGCTGCCTCCGTGTCCCCTGTGTTTACAATGGATGTACGCTACGCCGGCAAGACTCTGCAAACCTCTGTTTCGGCGGATGTCTTAGAGCGGTCGCCGGGCGGACGACCCGCGAAGCTTTGGCTACAGCATCAAAGGACATGTGAAGGCTTTCGGAGCTCGTTATGCTTTCTCCGAACGGCGTGAGCAGCGTATACGGTGGTTGTAATAAAAGCAGGGCTAAAAATGTATTCCAAGCTATCCTAACTTTCCGCGCATGCATTGAATCGGTATCAATGTTCTTTAACCCTTCGTTCTTTATTTAGCAAATACTTTAGGGCAGTAGCTTGTCACATTTTTGACTTTGTGAAGATCCCCGGGTGGTCTCTATCCGAATGTTTATTTTTCGCGGGCGTGCTCAGTTGTGATATATTTCTTGTTGCTGGGCGCAAGGCTTGAAACGTAGATGCTCTGTACGTTGTAATAGCTTCAAGCAAATGCGCTTTATCGCTAGTCACTCGCTTACTGTGTGGACCGTTCAGCTTCGAACATTATTGTGCAATTGGGTAGTTGCTGTCACCCATGCTTCGGCACATTGATTCAAGTGTGCGACCGTTCACTTATTCTTGATGCGTTGGCAATAGAATGGGCCTAATGTTGCGCGTGAGTTGGTGTGGACGTGTATAGATAACGTGTGAGAAACTTACTATATGCCAAGAACGGGCCCACTGCCTTTGCCACCGTATAACAAGCGGTACTCACTCCTGCAGGTGTATGGTTGAAATCCTTTCTTTGCCTGTTAGCGCTACAACTCTCGCGGTCAAGTGAACGTTTTTTATCCTCGAGAGAAGCCGTGCATCGTGAACAGCCGCCAACATACGCAGTCTTTATGTAGCAGCGGTCCGTGAATGTGGACCACAGTTTCATTCCATTCCTTAATGTGCCAGTCACAATTTTTGCAACTAACTGCTGCACACGTACTCACTCCACCGCTACATATTTTGCAGCTTGAATGGAGCGCAGTGCGTTAGTGAAGGCGCAGTTGCATTTCCGACAGCTGATCACACAGAAGCAGGGCAGAAGACGTAACGGCTCCGGATTCGTGCGCTTTCGCGGTAGCAAGGTGCAGCGCGCCGCCGGAAGCGCCATCTCGTTTCTCTAGAGGAAACTGCTTTGCGGAGTGAGAGAGAGAAACGAAAAGGGAAATGTAGGGAGGTTAACTAAGGGCGTGCCCGGTTGGCTAGCCTACACTTGGGAAAGGGGAAGGTGAAGAATAGAGAACGAGAGAGAAGAAAAATAATTCAAAGTCAGTCATTCACAGAGTCAGTCGTAGAGGAATGTCCACTGTCACAAGCGCTCGCACAGTCCAGTAGCCTTCAGGAAGTGCCGAAGGGCCTTCGCGGACTTTCGCATGCAAGAATGCTTGGGCCATGGTCCCAGGATGTTTTTACTGCGAGAGCACTCTATTACCCAATGGGCTGAGTTTAGCTTGTAGAGTACGTCGTTGAGCGTCAAAGTGTGGGCAACGACGCAGAAGGTGCTCGAGATTCTCAACGCACTCGCAGAAATTGCACGCCGCACTGTTGGCAGTTCCTGTTAGGAATTAATGGGAGTTTGTAAATGTTGTAAATGTTTATTTGCTTAACCACACGCGACACAGTAAAGTTGTTTCGAGGCGGGAGAGTCCAGCTGGCAGGCGAAGTCGCAAGTTATTGTCGAGCGAGTGCAAGCGCGAGTTGGTGAAACCCGCCAATTCCATCGTAGAAACGTGATGTGACGAGCAATTGCTTGAAGTTGCCGCGCAGCATCAGTTTTCGAAAGTGGTACAGGCACTCGCTGATGTTTTTGATGAGCCCAGCGAGCAGCCCCATCTGCGCTGTCGTTGCAGATAATTCCGCAGCGGCTCGGAAACCATGGAAATACAATGTCGTGTCCTCTCTCGAGCGCGTGCTATGCGCATGCCTTATTTCGTGCTCTAGCTGATCGTGTAACCCATGTAGGGCAAACTGCAGAATTTGTAGGGCTGCTTTCGAATCGCAGAATACGACTCAACGATTTGGTGGCTGCTGGATCACGTAATTGAGTGTACTTTGAAGATCCGCAAGTTCTGCTGTTGTCCGTGGTTCGATGGAACCACAGCTCCGGTAGAGCTGTTAGGATTGGTGAAGCCGTCCGGTGCAAATGTGCATACCGTCAATACAGCAGTCTATGGTAGCAAAAACTAACTTAGGTGGCGTCAGAGCATGACCGCTTGTTTATGTACAGAGAAATGTTTATCGCAAACAGGAGCTTCTGTTTGCGCTAAGGAGAGTGAAGTGCATTAAATGTACTCCCCTGAGCAAATGTACTCCCCTAGAACCCTCCTCTCTGTAATGCCCTCGGGTCCTGAGAGTGTAAAAATAACTAACTAACTAACTAACTAACTAACTAACTAACTAACTAACTAACTAACTAACTAACTAACTAACTAACTAACTAACTAACTAACTAACTAACTAACTAACTAACTAAATAAATAAATAAATAAATAAATAAATATATAAATAAATAAATAAAGAAATGCAATCGGAGCAGGGTTGCCACCATAAATCCATTTTTATTCTTCGTGCATTTACATGCCATGAAGTTGAGAACTGCCGTTCATACTTGGCATTGCGAACTTTCGAGTGCATTTTAATTTGTACACACTCACGAATATAATTAGTAGTTTCGGCCAGCCTGCGGTACGTGTGCTTTTGATCAGTGGTGTACACGTAAAAAAACACAAAGAAACTTCAGATTTCAGTTGACAATTAAATTCAGTGCAGCCTGCACAGATCTGCAGTGCGTAGAGCCCTCGATTTTAAAGCAGTTATACAAGATGGACTGGAAAGTTAGCATGAAATTCTATATTCTCCGGGAGCTGTCGAGCGTAATCGATGACAAGTCTCCCGTGAGCCGGTTACGTAATCGTAACCCTAGGCGGGCGGGAACGGACTGGCGGTGCCCTTCGGTGGCAGATCGGCCACTTGCACCGCCTTGCCGCCCTGCGCGCAGAACAATGGCTCCTCCCAGTGAAGGGTTGCGGCGGGGGAGCGCTTGCGGACGCCGGCGACGTCTTCGACGCCGGCCGGTGGACTGGCTGGCAGCGCGCTAGGCGACGGCATGATGAGGCGCTCGACAGCCACAAGCAGCTCGGCATCGCGGGCCGCGTCGTCGCCTTCGGCTGGCACGACTTCCTTCTCGGTCCCGCGAGGAGGGCTTTTCGTTGCACCTGCGTACAAGAGCACACCGCAATGCTCAAAGGCTCGCTGAAATGGCCTGGACATTATTTGTAGGCGCGGAGGGTACACCTATAGAGTAAAAGATTCGCACCACAGTTTAAGTCAAGCGTCTGGTATTAAAAGAGCTACGGGTAAATACAAGTTGCCTTCCTCCCTAGCCATGCCTTTCCTCGTCAACTCGTTCGCCGAGCGCTCGGGGCTAAGTTCCGCTTTCATTGGCGTTCCATCATGATGTGACATCGTGTAGCCTACTTCCCATGTCTTGAAGCCAGAGCGCGAAGCCGCTTCGACCTCTTCGCATAGCCGCATGGCCGTCGATCGCCGAGCCAGGCTATTCTGGTTGTAATCCTCCGGTGCGAAATGACGGCCGAAAACGCGTAGATGGAGGTACCGGACGGACACCGATAGCCTGGTGCGCTGCAGCTATTCTGCTCGCACGTCGCCTTGCAGAGGGACCCGATGTCGCAGCTGGACAGGTAGCCCATCGCTAGATTTGCAGCGCACCACGGCCACAAGAGTGACCCCCAGCGGTGGCTCAGCGGCTACGGTGTTGCGCTGCTAAGCACGTGGTGGCGGGATCAAATCCCGGCTGCGGCGGCCACATTTCGATGAGGGCGAAATGTAAAAAACGCCCATATCCCGTGCAATAGGGGCATTCTAACGATCCCCTGGTGGTCAAAATTATTCCGGAGTCCCCCACTATGGCCTGCCTATTATTAAATCATGGTTTGGGCAAGCAGAACCCGAGGATTCAATTCACTTCAACTGACAAGGGTGATTCATGGTACTCGCGAAAAGAAGCCTCGAGACAAACACTGACCACGCGGTTCGCCTCAGCATGCGCAGCACGTTGTCACTCAAGCAGATGACACTTGCTCTGTGCCGGAAGTGCTTGAGTCTAGTGATAAATAGTCCTTGCGTATTCTGTTTTTTGTTGCTTTATTATGGAGACAACTTAAGCAGCATTCCAACTATAACGACCAGCGTTTATTCACCATATTGCTGAGAAAATTACGACGACGCAGCATTGGTAGCGAATCAGATAGCTCGCACTACTGACGTCACACGCGACCACTGTGTGGCAGGCTACGGGGTGAATGAAAACTCGGGGAAACGACGCCGCTGCGATCGGTAACGATGTAAATTTTGAAAAACCTTATAATAGATTACAAATTTTAAGCAGAGGGCTTAAAAGTGTCACTAATTGATCAGAGGGACCTACCCTAAAGATTCGGTACATTTGTACAAAATCGTCGAAGTGTTTTAGGGTCCCTTTAAGATTATGCGACAGTTTTGTCATAAAAAGGTAGCGGTTTGGGCTCCTTCCTATATCACAATTGTCGAGTTTCTCGTTGGTCTACCTATTGCCGCGCTCTGGCGCAATAAAGCTCAGTTGGAAGCAGAACTGATAGTTTGGGGCGACATGGTACGGATTCATAGTAAAATATTTTTGCGCGCACTGTGTCCTTGTCACTGTGTTTCACTGTGTCCTTGTCAATTGTGCGCGCAAAAATATTTTACTATGAGCTCAGTCGGACGTTTAGCGCTTGTGTTCGTCTGTTGCTTGGCACATTCGCTCTTTGCTTAGCTCTATAACTCTCGCTAATTGTGGCTTTGTCTTCTTTTCTGCCCTGACCGGTCCTGTCCTTTGCTTCGCCTTGAGCAGCACGTCATGCCCTAGGTATCTGAAACATCCGTTCACGAATGGATTTCCAGTGAACTTAGGAGCTTGTAAATGAGGACGCGATCGTATGGGGTGCACGACGGCAATGACGGCAATAAAGCGCAGCCAGATCGTGTCACTAGATAGCTAAGGAGTAAAGTGTAGACATTGTCCTAATTGTAGGTGAGCAGATGAATGAGAGCACTATGTGACTACCGTTCTTGTCTGTGCACGGTCGAAATGGAGTAGATGTTTTGTGCGGTCGAAGATGGAGATGTTTCGTGCGTACTGCATGCAGGTAAGACATACAAAATCGACTTCTACAGCATTTCACGTTTCTTTGTATAAAGTCGTCCTATGTTTTGTTGCAACACAGAACGCACTCTTACATGAACATGCCTACTCCAAGTGATTTGAGAGACCATCGCGAAATCATTTTTAAGCTCAGTGCACCTGTACTTGGAATAGCATAACTTACACGGCGTATGAAATGGTCCAGAGGGTAAGACTAGATCTCACTTTAAACACCAGTGTAAACCGTACCTAGAATTTAGTTTCTGTTTACGACCGACAAAGGGAAAATTTTTTCAAATAATGTCTCAAAACGGATGGCGTTCTTAAAATCGGCTAAATTGCTTTTCTTTTGCTGATTTGCGACGTCCTGCGCCAATGCTACCACTGCAACATTAACGTTAAATTTAGCAGTTAAAACCAATTCAACAGTTTATTAGCAAATTGCCTGCCACGGCTACTCGACCATCTATGTCGGCCGTGGTGGAAGGACTATTACTGAAGAAAGCAAAAGCGCATCAGTCAAATGTCATTTTCTGAAAGCCTTTTTGTATTAAAACAGTTCATACGGTACATACAGAATACTAAGCTTCTCTAATGAACCATTTAACATGACTCTCCTTTCTAATTATCACAATAAGCAGTCAGGTTGGATTAGGTTGCATGTGTATAACGATATGAAGTTTCCTTTGAAATCCCAATAAAGATTCATAATGGAGAACATCGGTAATTGATATAGCGAAGTAATCCTGACTCCCTCTTGAAGTTTGCTATAACGAGGTTTTATTGTACACTCGCCCACAAAATATTGCGGGGTGCGCGAGCACGTGGCGAAATGACCCTCCTCCCCCACTATCCGGGAACCCCTGGTGGCGAGACCAGCGCCTGCACGCATGCGCGTCCCTCCGAGACTGCAAGCGTGTATGCTTCCGCGCTTCCTCCTTGCGCGCCGGCGATATCCGAATGCAGCCGCGAGCTGCCCCTCTTGCGATTGGCGCTGTGGCGGCTTCGACGGGCACAACTATGTCAAGCCTGTTTAGAAGCCTGAGCTTGCGCGCGCCGCTGCGGCCGCTTTCTGTCGAGTCACGAGCGCTGACGCATAGGGCCCGGTGGTTAACACGTCTTTTTTTTTTCTGCGCTGCACCTTTTCGTTGCCAATCTTCGTTGTTTCTTTCTTTATACGAACGCGGGGCGTTCTCCCGCAGAAGAGCGCGGCAGAAAAGGCACTCTATAGGAGACAGGCAAGACGAAAATGAACTCTTGATTTCTGTTGTATAAACGAAGTTTTGCCCGTCGAAGCCACCACAGCGCCAATCGCAAGAGGGGCACCTCGCGGCTGCATTCGGATACCGCCGGTGCGCAAGGAGGAACCGCGGAGACATGCACGCTTGCAGTCTCGGAGGGACGCACATGCCTGTTGGCGGTGGTCTCGACACCAGGTGTTCCCCGCTAGAAGGGCAGGAGGGTCGTTTCGCCACGCGCTCGCGCACCCCGCAATATTTTATGGGCGAGTGTACATAACTACTCCTTAAATCGGTATGGCGAATTTCGCTTTGTCCGGAAGATTAAAAAAATGACACGAAGATAAAGAAATCATTAACGCTTCAATAATTGTGACGGGAAAACTTCTAGAACATCAGCACCTTTGTAGTTTGAGAGTGCAGTCCCGTGCTCTGATACTTTCATCGCGTTTCGCTCTCGTCGCGATTGTAGAATCAGTTTAGAAGAGGGTAATGTTACACATAATTTAAGAGTTCTGCTTCTTGGACGTGTTGGAATTACCTATACTGTGATGGGGTGCGCTTTTAATGCGAGGACAGAGTTAGGCGCACAGATAAACAAGCGGGAGTGCTCGCGCTTGTTAATTTGTGTGCCTTACATCTGCAGCTATTTCAGTAGCAACAGTCCCACCACAGCTGCGTAGAGACTTACTTTCGGAGGTGCGTCGCGACCGTTTCCTGCGACGGGACTTCTTCTGCCGTCCTCCGGTGTCCGCCTGGTCCGTGGGTTCCTCAGGGATTAGCTCCTCGGTCTCCGACTGGTTGGGAGTGCGGTCACGCTCATTCTTGGGAGGGGAACGGCTGTTGTCGGGCGCCCCCGATGTCAGCGGTGGCGGCGCGGTGGGAAGCTGCGGGCGGAACGTAAGTAAGAAATAACGCATTGCTGAGCTTTACTTAGCGCATCAATGTAATTACGTAGAAGCCGAATTAAAAATAAAAACGTCTTCGTAGTGGCTCTTTGCCGTTGTCCGGCCGCCTTCGATTATAACAGTTTGTCCAGCGTCAAGGTTGCCTCAAATTTTCTCTTACGAATAATAGTAGCAAAGCATGTTTTTTGTGTTTAGCTGCCTAGATGACTTCGCGAAAAGAGGACGACGAAAAGAATATCCACACACACAAAGAGGATCCCGTCTGTGTGTGCGTTCCTTTTGTGCTCCCCTGCCGCGCAGATCAGTTTATATATTGACATTGCCTAAAACACTAAGTGATACACAATATATTCGAATGACAAAAAAGAAAAAAACAAACACACATTGTGTAGAGAGAGAGAGAATGAAACCTTTATTTGAAGCAATGACTTGTCAGTCGAAGTGGGAAGGTCCCTTATTCAAGGAACCCTCTGGCTTGGAGTAAAATAAGTATATTAAATGGACCAATCCTAAAAAAAATGTGCGGTAGGTCTTTGTTTTACTCCTCATGAAAATTTTTGTGTATATACCGTTACATTTTAGTGCTATTTCGCATTATAGTCAAAAGAACTTGCTAGCAGTTCTTGATCAAATTTCTTCGTCTACCTAACGTGTTTCAAAAGGAAATCGATCACCGTGTTACCGGTTGGTAATTGACGTGCAAATTTCTGTCGGCTCATTCTAATTCTTAAGGAATGTTCTTTTGAGTACTTAATGCGTTTCGAATGGGAAGACGCGGCTGTAGAAATGGAATTGTTATCGCACGTGCGAATTTTCTTTCGCGTTTTTACTTCCTTCGTGTTTGAAATGATCAGACTTTTTTGCAGTGCTTGAAGAATTTATTTCCGATTATGCAACGTGTCGTAAGGGGGCATACGTCACCCTACTGCTAAGAAACCATTCGAATCAAGGAAACATCTCTGAGTAGCTTCACTGCACTGTACAATTGTTACACAGCTATAAACTTTATAAAACGGATTATCTGACGAACTAAAGAAATAAACGTTTTTGTATGGGCCTATCATGTGCTCAACGAGCAGCAATGAGGGTTCCTTCATATCTCACAATGTGCGACCCGCAGGTCTTGTGCGCTGTTTCGATGGAATGCTGGATGCTTCGTTCACATTGGCTTGCTGTCAAACGGTACAGTCATACAAAGCGAACGTATAACGTGACTTGAGACAACACGTCCAATTCGGCCATTTGTTTAGCATCGCAGCGATGCCAGGATATTAAAAAAAACTAAAATGCAGCCATTACTCTTGTACATCTTCACAGTTGCCGCATGTATACCAGTTGGTCGCGCGTTTAAATGTGTGTAGTAATTTAAGACGAAAGGGGCCTTAGAACTCTATGTTTCAAGGTCGCGTTGTGAAGTACAGAAAATTGAAGCGCTGGTGCCTCTGCTCGTGCGTTCGGCGTCGTCTTCTTCGACATCGCTGCCAGATCGTTGCCACTAATTGTGCAAGAAGAATCACAGTTAATTATATAGGTAATTAGGGCACATGAACCCACGATCTTTAGTGTTAATAAGGGCGAAGTTGATTAAGGCACTGTTAATTATTATAGAGTCAATAAAGCACTCGAACCCATGGCCTTCCACGACATTTGGTGGGAGTTGAAGCCTCGACCTTCGATCGGAGTCGAACGCATGGTCTTTGGTGTTAGGGCCAAGCTGATTAAGGCACAGTTAATTAGGATAGCTTTAATTAAGGAACTCAAACTCATGACCTTTAGTGGGAGAAAACAAGTAATGAGAAGTAACAACGCATTCGAATGAGAATGTCAAGTAATTTAATGGATGTCTCTTGAGAGCGCTGGCTTTCCCCTTCACCCTCTTTGCCATATGCTAAAGTGACAAAATTTTTCGATGATCACGTGTGTTTTGTTTCCGCGGAACTATGTGGATCATATACAGCCCCCCCCACCCCCGACCCACCTCCCTCCAGTCCTTAATTTTTCTTTTGCGATTGTATTCTTCCATGGAGAAAAATGTCGTTTATGCTGGGGACAAAGAACTGACTGAAAGTGATATAGTGGCCATACTGACCGGCCTGACGTTCGCATCCTACCCCTGAACTGAATAAAAAAAATGAAAAACACATGGGACCCGTATCAGGAAGCAGAGAAAGTTCTTTATAAAAAATTGTGGTACCCTCAGGTCAGCGAGTGGAACAGCGGAATAGGCAAACCATCATTGTCTGGCAAGGCGCACAAGTGCATTTGCAAATTCGCGAGTTTTCCACTTTTCCGTCGCTTCCACGCGGGACGCAATATGTCGCCATCTCATGCAGTGAACGAGCGTCAGCACTGCGAAGTTATCTGCAAAAGTGTGGAATTATTTTTCTAAGGCTTACAATTCGCATCTCAGTTTAAGTTCGCAAATAGGATTGTTTTCTACCATAGTTTCTAATGTACGAATCATCCTTCACGCAACATAAACGTTTAGCAGTTCGCTTGAAGCGTGTGTCGTTATCGGATTGTTTGTGTCACTTATATCTAAAGTTGCATCTTCAGCACATGTCCGGGTTTCGTAAAATATCCCGAACTTTATGTCAGTTAAGTACATACATATGCTAAACCGCTTGCACCTGGCTTTCAGCAACTTCGGTGTCCTGCAAAGTACCGGAATTACATTAGGTGTCCAGAAGAATTACGGATTGTCTTGGAGGTCCAGGCCTTCTACAGTGTTTCCAGATGTTTAATAAACGCGTTCGTGCTCACAAAGTCAATACATTGCATGTAACACATGTAACATGGGTTTTAAATTAACTAGAGGCATAACATATAGGTTTCAGTCTTGTCAGGGAGCCCCAACTGTTTCCTCAGCCTATGTGCCCATGGCGACTGAATCACCTGCGCTGCGAACTCTTTGTAATTCCTTCAAAATACGAAGAACTATGAAATTAGCATATTTATTTAATCTGCGTCAGGTGTCATGCCGAGCCCGCCACAGTGGTTAATGACGGGTGTGCAATTCGCTTTCAGAACGACTCTTTCAGTGAAAGGTTGAGTTATCCCCACACATAGTTGCTTTTTCTTCCACGTACTCACTGAAGAAAAGTCGGAGGTCTGCCGTGAATCTGTCAAAGTGGCTCATGACGGGCATGCATTCGCTTTCAGAACGACTCTTTCAGTGAAAGGCTGAGTTATCGCCACACGTAGTTGCTTTTCGATCCACGTACTCACTAAAGTCCTGCTCAGCACAAGGCCGCGGGATCGAATCCCGGCCACGGCGGCCGCATTTCGGTGGGGGCAAAATGCGAAAACACCCGTGTGCTTAGATTAAAGTGCAGGTTAAAGAACCCCAGGTAGTCGAAATTTCCGGAGTCCTCCACTACGGCGCGCCTCATAATCAGAAAGTGGTTTTGGCACATAAAACCCCATAATTCTACTCACTAAAGTCGGCGGCCTGCCGTAAATCTGTCCGACTATTGCACCTTGGCACGCAGTGCCTTGCGTGTTTTGTGTACTGTAGTGTATGTTGCACGCAATACTACTCTACGAGGGCCTGAAGTCATTCAACGGCTATCGATGGGGCTGGCTATCATGTCCCGCAATTTTGCATACACTGAGCCCGTGCAAGAATAAAGAGCGGAATTTGTTTGGGTCACTTATGTTCTTAGCTCCTACCCTGCGTACATTATATGCTCTTGACACGTGCGGGCACACTCATGCTGTCTCGAGATTCATTGATAACTATGCATTTATACCAAAGCGAAGCTCTTGTTCCCCAGCTAAGTTCAAGAATATCTCAAAGGGGAAAAGAGACGAGTTTTATCGAGAAGCCGCCTGTGATGGTCTTAATCATTTATGTCAGCGGTAGAGAATAAAGTAGCATGCGTTTTGGTGGCCAGGACATCATAAACATTTTGATGACAATAAAAACAAACAACGTAGTTTGATTCTTCATCCACTGTCACAAAACGTGCCCCTATTTCTTGGTGTTTTAAGTACAGGGTTTGTCCAGGTTTTGTGAGTGTTCTTGTCCAGGTTTTCCCAACTCTAGTTAGGCCATGTACACTCGGAAGGCAAAGTAAACACGATTTCTTGGGTTCATCCTCGCATTTCTGCGCATCACTTCAACTTGAAGACAATACGATCTACACAAACAGTTTGCTTTGTCCGCAAGTTGTTGTCCTTAAGGACATCTTGAAGAGTCCACTCAATTTCAAAGGTGCATCAGCTGTGACAAACTGACTGAAGTCGAAACGGTGTTAAGGTGACTTTATATCATGCATTCAAAGGCGTAGCCAAGGGAGCGAAATGGGGGGAGGGGAGCACCCGAAACCGAAATTTAATTATGGGATTTTACTGGCCAAAACGACTTCCTGATTATGTGGCATGCGAAATGGAGGCCCACGGAAATTTCGACCACCTGGGGTTCCTTAACGTGCACCTAAATCTAAGTGCACGGATGTTTTCGCATTTCACACCCATCGAAATGCGGCCGCCGTTGCCGGGATTCGATCCCGCAATCTCGTGCTCAGCAGCCCAACACCATAGCCACTGAGCAACCACGGCGGGTCCCCACCCTCCTCTGCCGAAATTTTCGCACGAGAGTGCCTTGCATAAAACGACGTTCGACAAACCTGCCTGTCAAGCCCCTCACCTCTCCCTCTACCAGTGAAATGCATGCCAAGGTAAATATACCTGGTAGCGAAGCTTCCATAGGAGCCCATACGTTCAAAACATGGCGGTCCATCGGTGGTTCATGGGGCTTAGCGCCATCAGTATGTGGTGGGAACATTTCCGGCGGAAGAAAAAATAATGTGACGCCTTATCCGGTAGAAGCAGAAGTGACGTCATTTTGTTTTCGAAGGCGCGAAATTTGTTTTGTTGGCCTTCTTTTGGAGCTATATATTCAAATGCCCCGCCATTCGACTTGACGGGCGTTTAGAGCTTTCAGCGCGGAAAGCGATGCAGGAAAAGCCATCCGTACGGATGTCCAAATCGCACCCCTGCACATAACATACTTTCTTTGGAGGCCGACGAAAGCTTTAGGTGTAGCGTGCTGATCGTATCCTCGGACGCCAAGCTCGTCGGCCGGCGCAGTCGCACGAAAACAACTACACAATTATCTGGCGGTCGTAACTCACTACTTTTGACTGAACAGATTAAAAAGCGATGAAGCTACCCGCGTCACCAAATTCAGACAAACTTTGACAAGCAAGAAAGCACAAACTGTGAAGGGGGCGTATTTCAACAAGTGAACTTTACGAGTGCGCCTTTCTGCCCATTTCAAGACGTGCATTGCATTGCGAGTGATAGTGGCGAGAATGCTCTGTAACGGTGGGCGCCGAAAATAAATGCATTTATTATTAATAACAAAATTGAATAAGCTTGTATTTCCTTAACTCGTCACGAATATATAAAATTGACCAGGAATTTTATTTTCGTTGAGTGAATCTAACTGTGTCTCGCTTGAATTAAAAAACGCTCTTTGCTTTCCCCATGTTTGTTCCCTCCAAACAAAGTCGCGCTTCAATCGCTGCTCCCATAACACCCCCTTGCTGATGTCGGTGACAATCTGTACTGAACCGCTTTTCGCCGCTTCGCTACCTATTTGGATCGACCTTGTGCATGCCCTCACCGGAAAGAAAAAAAATTCTTACAGCAGTGGCTGAGATGAAATCCTCGCAAGTACACTGCGACTGAATTTCACTAAGTTCGGCGGGGGTTTATACCATAGGTACACTTCATGACGTAGCTTGTGTGTCGATTAACTGTTGGCAGGCAGTTCCCACGAAGAGTGGCCAGTTAAGGTATACATGCCGAAACTGACTGGCTTCATCGGCCCGACTTTTCTAAGTATTAACTTCATACAAATTTAATTAGGTGTGAGAGGAGTAATAATATACGACTATGTTTGCAATACGTAGAATATCGATTATTATTGGCCACTTCTTCACCCATGCGTGTTGCAAGTCAAGAGCAAAGTGTGCAATCAAATCTGCAGCTTTTGTTTCATTGGACAGCTACGAGGGCAAATATTAGGCAGAGCATCCGAACCTACGAAGTTTCAGATTTGTTTGAGTAAATAATAATTGTTTAATGAGTAGTTATATGACAACCCAAATAGCAACACTAGTGTACAAGAAAAGAAAACAGGTATACCAGTAATCGGGAATCGAAATCATGCAATATCTTACCCCCATATTGTAGGGGAAAAAGACACTGCGCAAAGGCCGTACCAGTCAGCGCGATTGCTTCGCCCTCTGAGGAGAGAGGCTCGCACCACCACCCCTTATGTAGCGCAATTTGCCGTTAGGTGGCGGCACCTGCACATATGCTTTATGGTGTCATTTGCTTGTCTCCGCGTGTAAGCGATGTAGTTAACTGATGAGGCAATTTTTAAATATCGAACAACGAAAGTCGCACGAAGGGTGCTGCCGGATAAAGAAAATGAAATAAACATTGGCTCGAGAGCACAGCGAGGCTAACCTATGTAGGCTGACTGCTTTACGCATAGTTTCATTTAACGGCAGAGCGACAGTGAAACAAGTGAAACCTCGCCGAGAGGTAATACCGAAATTCGAAAATCGTCAAATCCATCCTATGAGACAGTCTGCCCAGCATGCTTGCATCCAGTGCTTTATTGGCTTTGCGGTGTTGCCTCTGTTCGGCGTGATCGCTTGCGGGTTTGCTTGCTTTGCTCGCTCCAGGCTGCGGCGGCCGCATTCTGTTGCCGGCGCAATGCAAAAGCGCTCGTGTGGTAAGCATTGGGTGCGCGTTAAAACAGGGTCTCAGAACGATTTTTTTTTCGTTCTCGTTTTAATTTTGTTGCGCTGAAAAACCTTCCATTCCGGTTTTGCTCCAGAACGAAAAAAAGAAATAATCTCTTACGGTTCATAACCGTTTTCGATCGCAAGCAAAAATTTCCGAAGCAAAGTGACGTTAAAAAGACGGGGAGGACGCTTAAGCTCCGCGTTTAAGACCGGAACGCAATAGCATTAAAATATTCCTGACTGCTTCTCACGCTTCCGGGAAGCTGCAGCTTTTACATAACCGTAATGTTTACCGCGATGCGCTGGCAGCGAAATCTATGCAAGAAGGCGAGCTTACTGGCAGAAACGTGGCCTCTTGCGTGGTTCGACCTTTCGTTATTGTTTTGCAGTTTTGATATTTAGTCACAGAAGATTTAACATAAGAGACATGCGTTATAGGTGTTTTCTTTCCTGGCATTTGTTTGTGGGCTGTGATTCTCCAAATTCTGAGGAATAACATTCTAAAGAACGTAAAACAACATTTGAGAAACTTCAGTGATAGATGAAGAACTTCAGTGTCTTGTAGTTTATGCGTGTTTCGGGAGCATTTTCTCTGCCGCGGACCTCGGCGCCTACGCCGACACCGGATATTCTCCGACATGGGGCCCTTAACTCCTCGCTAAAACATAGTATTTATTTTTCTCAAGAAGTGAATGATCAATTCGGAGATTATGCTCAGTGCTTTGAGTCGAAGCACTGAACATGACCTGAGAAGAAGCACGCCATCGAGTGTACTCGCCAAAATGGAAGACAGCTGTTCCGATAAAACGACCTGAAGCGATTTAACAAAACTCATTGCTAAGCTAGTTGGTTCACGACTTAAAAACAAAGGTTACGGCGCTAAGCAGACGAGGACGAAGTGAGACAGAAACGACACATACGGGCGCCAACTTCCAACTGTTTATTCACCAGAACATACGGAATTTTGTACCAGAAACCTAAGTCAAAACAAACCAGAGTAGAGATAAGCAGGGCTGATATGAGCTAACAGTGGTCGTAGGCCAGTGATCTGTACTGAATTAGTATGCCCGGCACTTATGAGCACGCGTCCTTTACCGACGTAATCCGAGAATCCAACAAAACGTGGCAGCTGCACGTTCTGATCTCAGCGGCGATTATAGGCTGTCATTTATGGATAGCATTTCTTTGTCACTAAATGCTAGTGACGGCCTGATAACGCACTTATTTCCTGCTCTTTTTATGAAGAAAGCCTCGATTTTCTAAATCCTTTCAGTGCAGAGTCTTGCTTTCCTTAGAAAGGTCGTTCTGTCGAGGATTGGCATACAACCACAGCGCAGGCAGCGGCCTGCGAAGTGCCAGCCCATGTTGCTGTTGGCCGCCAATCGGTGCTCTCACACTCGATCGTTGAAGAATCGTCCCGCTTGTTCAATATACACCTTGCAGAAATCAAGAAACAGCACTGCAAGGGGGATAATCGAGTCTTTCTTCATAAGAAGAGCAGCAAATAAGTGCGTTAGCATGCAGTCACTAGGATTTAGTCGGAAAGAAATGTCACCCGTAAATGATACCCTATAATCGCTGCTGAGATCAGAACGTGCAGCTGGCATATTTGGTCGGATTCTCGGATTACGCCTGTAATGCACACGTGCTCATATGTACCGGCCATGATAATTCAGTACAGATCACTGGCTTAAGAGCAGTGTCAACTCCTATCACCCATGCTTATCTCTACTTTGATTAGTTTTCACTTAGGTTTCTCGTATAAGATTGCGTGGTTTCTGGTCAATAAGCAGTTGAAAGCTGGCTCCAATATTTGTCGTTTGTGTCTTGCTTCGTGCTCGTCAGCTTAGCGGCTTAACCTTTGTTTTTAAGACCTTAAATGAATATAAACGAACGATAAAGCTTCAGTAACGAAACGCTGTATCCGCAAAAAAAAAAAAAAAAAACGAAACGATAAGCTCTTCAGCGCGCGTGCACCGGGTTTTGCTACGAAACCGATCGGCTAGTGCACCTAACCTAGCGCCAAACTCAGATTAGTGGAGCGCTCGATCTGCTATCGCTTGCCCTATCCCTGCTTCAAAATATGCGCGTTAATTTTGACGCTGCCTGAAGTCGGTTGCTTCAGATTGTCGAATTCGCCTTGAACAAAAACCAATTGAAAATATTTCGGTTTCATTCCAAAACAAAATAATAAAGAACGTTTCGGTTACGTTTTCGTTTCGGGCAAAATATAGCGCTTTCTTTTACTTTTATCGTTTTGGTTTTCTTTTCGTTCTGACACACTGCGTGAAAGCATCCCAGGTAGTGAAAATTATTCCAGGGTCCGCCACCAGCGCCTACCTCGTAATGAGATCGTGGTGATGGAAAGTAAAATTGGATAATTTATTGTAATCTTAATTTGCATTGCTATTCTGCCATGAAAAGGGGAAGCACGGAGCGCTTACGCTGTCTACGAGAATTGATGCTATATGAAATCGCGGTGGTCAATTGAACATTTAAGTACAGAAGGAGCTTGGCGTTCTAGATACATATGCGTCATTGATAATGACGCAGTGTGTCTGCGGTGTCCGAACTTGGCTGTTTCAAAGAGAAGGTGAAATTTGAGAAAAAGATGGAAATCGATATCGTCATATGATTTCGCGAAGCTTATTCGTGGCATTTGCGGAATTTCTTCACTGCTACCGATTCAAAGGACTGACAATTCTCGAGGAACCGCGCTTTTATGGCCTCTATGAGAATCCTACTTCGGCCACAAAACACTTACAGAAAAAGTATAAAGTGAGGTAACAGGTACTCGAAGGGCATGCAAGAATGGCCAAGCCAGTAATTACACGACTTGTTCTTGTTTTGTTTTTGTTCGTCTCAGTTAGTTCGGGCAGATTAAATCAATGTTGCATATAAACAAATAAACACAGGGAATACAGGATGCAAGCATAAGCAACGCATAATGAGGGATGCGTCGACCCCCCCCCCCCCTCACCCGTAGACCATTCCAAATGGCGAAGAGGTGTCCCTTGTACCAGGCGGTGACAACGGTAGGCAGGATCGTGCACGGCACCAGGTAAAGCAGCGCCGGCTGAGCCATGTGCATCAGGTGCAGCGCCATGAACGTCGCCACCATGCCCACGCCGTATGCTGGGAGAAGCCAGACACTTCCTGTGTCATGTCTATACGTCATGCAAGTGCTTTTTTTAGCTTGTGGGCAAAAGTTGAATACAGTACAACTAGAACGTGTTCTTTCTTTCGGGGCGTCGAGGCCGCCCAAGTTAAGGTTGGATCTAAATAGAGGTAATAACTACCGTAGGAGAAGAAATTATTGCGAAAATCAGCTATTGTACAGATAGCCGAAGGAATGCGTGGACTGCTGTACCCCGCAGGGGGGTCTGCGTCAGGAGGCGTTTGGTGTAATGCGACAGCACGGTGCCGAGAACAAGGGGTTTGGCCCTTCCCATGTTTAACCGTGCGCGGCTTAGCCGAGTCCGGGGAAAAGGGCGTTCTTGTGCATGAGGGGATGCCGAGTGTTTTCACATCTATGGCCCCTCGGCGGAGGCAACACACCCCTTTGGCCTCGGCTTCACGTAGATCGCACCCCCGGACTGACTCATCCTGGGAAAATGGCTAGTGGCCTTTTCCTGTCCTCTCCAACCTTCGTCTTTCTCGCCCACTTTCAATCTTTCCTGTCTTCTCTCTCCTATTTACTTACGCTCGACCTTCTAGGCAGCGTGCTTCACCGTGTGCGACGTGACCAACGTAAGTTATATCATATTAGGTTATAGCAGTAACGTACAGCTGGCATTTGCAGAGCTTGCTTTACATGTTTTGCGGCGTCTTCTTGTTGGGCTCCATGGAGAATGGCTGGCGTTACTGCAGAAAAGCACACGCCCACATATGGCTAGCAGCTTTCCACCACTCCCTGATCGCCCCCAGCAAAGGGGGCGCACCGAAGGAGTATTGAAATGTTTTGGGAGCCAAACCGAGATTTCCCCCACTATCATGTAATCAACAGTGAAGACTAGGAAAAATAGCCATCTCACCGTTCCTTGTAGCGAAATATCTCTCTGGTGCTACTGAACGAGGCCATAAGGTTACGAAATTGGCCAGCGGTGACTTCCTGTGGAACTCCGCGATAAGAAGCAACACGAGAAGCTGCCAAATATAGTCTCCTCTGGGGGCACTCCACCGACTATTACCGCACACTGCACACTGAAAACCACACGTGGTGTCATTTCGGACGATAACTTGCTAGGACTCACCGAGACGGAACTTCTAAAGGCTTGAGCGACCAGAACCTAATCAATGCCAAGAGAATCGAGCTTAGCGGCATGGCAAAGAAATCGCAACAAACCACCTTATTCGGCTCAGGTTTGTGTCCCGAAACTATCTAAGCAAGCTATATCAAGATCCGTGTCACGCCACACGTGCCAACCCCCTGAGATGCTTCAAATGTCAAAGATTTGGCCATATTTCCCCCAAATGCCAAGGTCGGGTTGCCTGTGCTGCTTGGCAAAACAAGATGACTTCCCTCCTCATGTCCCTAGATGGAAACTAGCCTCTACCGATTGGACACTTTTTAAGAAATCGACTTTTTTATCCCGAGCTTTTATCGGCGAATTTAGTACAGATGACGCAGCAGCGTACTTTATAGGTTCTATTATTGACGCAGCATAGAAACGCATTCCCCAAACTAGTCACAGCGCGTAAAAATGACGAATTCCTTGGTGGAATGAAGATTTCAGCCAGGCGCGCACACACACAAAAACAAACGAACAAAATAAAGCATGGGGCATACTCTGTCAGTCGCCGACTGCTGTAAATCTGATCTAGTTAAAACACATTAAATTCCTGGGAAGACAGACGCCACAGCAAGCTGGGAACACAAGCTGGGAGAGTTTTCCTTGAAGCATAAATTCCTGCACAGGGAGGCGAAAGTTTGTAATGGGCTTGGAAGGCTGTACCCCTGGTAGACGATCAAGGCAAGACTATGAAATCAGGAAGACACCCCTGGGAAGCACACTGAGCTCAATAAGTTGTTGTCAGCCGTTTCTTAACTATAACGAAATAGTGGAATGCAGAGCACTGGATCGGAAATGCAAACCGAATCAATCTTTTAGCTGTCCTTTCAGCGTTGGCGAGCTGAAAGCCTCATTGAATGCATGTTAGAGCTCTGCACTCGGAGCTGACAGCATCGTATACGACATGAACAAGAGTTTGCGCGAATACAGAAAAATAACACTATTTGCACTTTTTGGGCTGTCGGATACCTCCCTTCAACATGGACAGTGGCCATTGTAGCTTTAATATTGAAACATCTTCAAATAATAGTTAACGTCCGACAGCGCTTACAAGTTGTCTTTGCAAGCTACGCGAGATGATAAATCGTCGTATGATACATTTCCTCGAATTTACCATAATCGTTGAACCTCATCACTATGATTTCAGGGAGGATAGCTCTACAACCGACCATCTCGTGTGCACAGAGTTCATTCACAAGCAATATGTTTCGTCTATATTTCTCGACATAAAAAAGGCGTACGACACGACGTGGCGCTACGGGATACTGCAAGATTTGTCAGAGATGGATATTCGTCTAACGATGCTTAAGGTTATAGCAAGCTACTTATCTAACCACATATTCCATGTCAGAATTGGTAATGCTTTCTCCAGGCCGTTTCTCCAAGAAACTGGGGTCCCACCGGGTGGCGTATTAAGCTGTACCCTCTTTATTGTAAAAATGAATTCATTACGCTCATGAATTCCACATACGATAGCTTCATCAGTATACGTTGACGATGTACAAATAGGTTTCAAATCGTGTAATCGCTCAGTTTACGAGCGACAGGCTCAGGGCGGCCTGAATAGGGTGTCGAAATGGGCGAATGAAAAGAGGCTCAGGTTAAATCCGCAGAAAAGCTCCTGCATTCTTTTTACGCGGTGTAGAGGCTTGGCCCCAGACGCTAACATTAAACTCCATGGCCAACGCATACCTCTGCACATCGAGCACGTATATGTGGGTGTCGTACTTGACACCAAACTATCCTTCATAACCAACACCAAATATATTAGGAATAAATGCCTAAAAACAATCACTATTCTCCAAGTTCTTTTCTTGCAGAAAACATGGGGTAATCATAGCAAGTGTCTGATAAACCTGTACAAGAGCGTCATACAATCCCGTCCGGATTATGGCACTGTGGTCTATCACTCTGTCGCGCCCAGGGCGCTAAAGATACTGGGCGCTGTTCATTTGGGGATCTGCCTTGTCACAGGCGCCTTCAGCACAAATCCTGAACCAGGTCTCTACGTGGAATCATATGAGTGGTCACTTGAACTTCGAAGATCATGTTGTAGTTTTACGTATTTCCTGGAAGGGCATTCGAACCCCGAAGGTCCTTTCTACGCAACTATAAACGACATGACCTGCGCTACTCTATTAAATAATCGTCGCACATTGAGAGAAGCCTTCTTGCTGAGCGTGAAGAAATAGTTAAGAAATAGGAGTATCGCTTCTAGAACACCGTCTGAAGACCTCAGGAAGAACGTTACCGCCGTGGCACTGCGAGATCATGGAATCTGACATGTTTTTTGTAGTTTTCGAACACGCTCCACAAGAACGAACTCGAATGCACTTTCTAAACTACAAGCGAAATACTCGTGCACGGAATTTCACACGGATGCATCGAAATCACATGCGGTCGTGTCCTACGCCGCAGTTGGACTATCATTCTTGGAATGAGACGTTATGAACCCACTTACTAGCGTCTTTACGGCTGAGGCCTATGCGTTATTGTCGGCTGTAACGCACATTACACAAATAAACTTAGAAAAGACAATAATATTTACAGGCTCATTGAGCATAGTTAAGGCATTATTGTCTCTACGAAAACACAGAAATCCTGTAAAAATTCACTTCATTTACTTTTGTGAAACAGCTATGGAGCTGAACAACGTGTCGTGATATGCTGGGTTTCTGGCCACAGAGTCATTCAGGGTATTATATTCACCGATGAACTAGCTACATCCACAGCCACGAGAACTCGCAGCGCTCCCGCAGCTGTCGCAGCAATAGATTTGAAATCTTTCCTGTGGAGAAAACTAAGTTATTGGCCACACCTCCGGGATGCTAAAACGTCTAATAAACTCTACCTAATTAAACCAAAGTTCGGCATTTGGCCATCAACAACAAAAACACGGAAAGTCGATGTCCTCTTAACTCGTCTGATACTAGGACACACGTACGGCACACATAACCACTTGTTTACCATCGATGAATCTCCCATCTGTGGCAAATGTAGTGAGAGTTTGGCCGTCATCCACGTCTTACAGGAGTGCCAAGAAATAGACGCTGATAGGAAAAAAAAAAACTTCCCTCTGCTTACAGAACACCTTTCCCTCTACATCCAGCAATGTTTCTTGGTAACGAACCACTGTTAAACAAGACAACAGCATTCGATTTTTCAATGAAGTCCGCTCACAACACGTTATCAGCCTCAAGAATTCGACGAATAGCGTGGCCTTTCTTGAAAAGCCGCTGTCGCGACGGTAGCATCTGGTACAGCGCACGCCTTCAGGCCGTTGCTCTCGAAGGACCCTAATAAGGCAGTAGTGCTTTCGATAATCGTATATTTATGAATAGCACCTCTTCGTAGTATATCGTTTATTTTTGTCCAACATGTCTACGTACATATGAGCAACAGCACGAACAGACGACCACAGGAAGGAAACATGTACGCACAGCGCTTGTGTGTACGTGTCGCCCTTCTTGTGGTAGTGTTTGCGCTCTTACCCATATGTTTCAAGATGGACCAACTCGCCCAAAAAGAAGCACATCTGTGTATGCCCCATGCATCACTGTCATATCTTTATTTAAACGTATATCTTACGCATTTTATTTTTGTTACATTTTACTTTATTACGCTTTTAGGCCACTTTATAGCCCCGTAACATGCGCCACTTAACATTGACCGCTACGTAGAATACATCATGCCATTATCTGGCGCTCTTTGGCCTCCGTGGCCCTTGCGCCATTAAACCCCGCTGATCATCATTATCATCATCCTTGCTGTAAAGAACATCCATTCGGATAGCTGGTAGTATCGATAGGACGTCAAAACACGTGTTCTTGTGCAGCAATGAAACGCAAGGAAGTTAAATTACTGTGCACATTTTTTTGCGGACTGTTTGCAATCGACCCACGTGGTTAATTGCAGTAATGCTTCAAAGCGAATGACTAATGCACTCTCAGCAGAAGTCTGCGGAAGACGATGCATAATGGATTTGAGCAGTCGTAAAAAGCGTGCTTTCGGTCGCTCGGCACTCGGTACTGCAAAGCGTTCCTTGCGCGGGGCGCACAAAATGCGGCAGTCGTTCGAGGGACTCACCGAGGAACGAATGTGTGCGCCCACCGTTGGCTGTTAATGGCAACAATGTCGGTGGCTACAACATGTGTTAGAAGAGTGTGTATTGCTTGCTAGTTTGTTTTCTTTTGTTTGCAGCAGTTCTTCTATGAAAAACTGCGAAAACTTTATCATTTTTTTCCCGGAACTTCCGGCAATTGCACAAGCTTGGTTGGCTGTTGTGAGGATAGATTTTGCGGTGATGCACTGCTGATAAATGCACCGTCAGTCGATCCACATAAGGTCGCACAGACATGGGAGTTACATTTGCACTTCCACTTACCAGCAGATGAAATGTAGAAGTAAAACCGTTTCCCGAGGGACAGAAGGTCGAATGCGTGGCAATAAGAGAGTAGAAGCCCTGCAAAAAGAAGTGGTCGGTCAAGTGTTTAATTACCAGTCACAGAATAGAGCCGAATGGAAAGTGAATTTGTGAGAGCGATATAGATGTTGCATACGCAGGGACAGTATTACTATTATCGCTTAGAATTTACAAGGGCGCTATTGCGGTAATTTCACGACGGAAAAGCGTATGATGCCTCTTTGCGTTTTATTTGTCCGACACAGTATACAGTGCGCCGCAAAAAGAAAGTTTGAAAGTCCCCGCTATTATCGCCGATGCGCGTGAGCTTCTGGCACGGCGCAGATGAAGTTGCCATCGTAACGCGATAACAAGAATTTTTGTCCTGCCTCGCTGCAGCCGAGCAGAAAGCAAAAAACACGCTTTTGCAAGGAACCGCGCGCAGCTTTCTCAGCGCCTGTTGTCAGCGGATGACGGCGGCCCCTCACCGGGAGCCAGGATGTCCCCCAGGCCGAGCATGGAGTACTTGCGCGGGAAACAGGCGTGGTATTTGCCCTTGACGAGCCTCGGGAAGCGCACTACCATTGGGAGCGACTCCTGGAGGTTGCCACCCTTGGCCACTTCCACCATCACACTCTCGCGGTTCTGGAAGGAGAAAGGCGGAGGGCACATTCAATACTCGGCGGATACACTTCATACAGAGCCTGAACTCGCAAAGGCATTGACCTCCACTATAGTTATTGATTAAATTTTTGCGCAAAACGAAACCTTTACAGTTTTCAGAGAATACTGACAAGTTTTACGTGCAGGCTTAATTAGACATCGAGAATTGGTGGCAGCTGTCAGGTTATGTGTTACGGCAATACTATGTAGAAAGATTTCATATAGTGAAGGAAGCCCGCGTGACTGAAAGCCTTGGTAATTTCATCAATGGCATAGTAAAATGTGCCGTTTTGCACCTTTTCCACATATTAGGGCTCAATCTAAGTCGAAATGCTTCGAATAAACCGGGCGTTTGTTCAATTATGGGAGGCCCGAGTGCTGTATGAAACACCAGATTGGTACAGTTTCGGTTTCGACTTCGTTACGTTTGGTGTGCATCATACAGAAAATTACGAGAACAAAAATGGGCGACAGGTAAGCGTACTTTGCACTACAGCGTAACGAAATCTCGGCTGGCGCTTTCGCCACTGGCCGCGTCCCAATCACCAAGAAACGTCTTACTGTTCTTTCTCATAGGGTGCCAACAACAAGGGTGGCATTACTGTCGTTTCTCGTTCGAGTATAGCGTCGATTGCCACGATCTACCATTGGGGCTGAAATCTTTTCCACGCCGTTTCAGCATAAAGGAGACAGCCCGTGGCACGCACTGCAAGCGCATTTGGGTGGTAAAGGACTACAATAATGTAGAGGCGTCGATGCTGAAACGGCGCTAGACAGGAAAAGGCGCAAAAAGTAGATACGTTCTCAACTAATGCTTCCTTAGCCATTCATAAGTCGCACCGTGCCGATGTGGTAGCGTCGCTAGCATCGCTTACCGCGCGAAGGAAAGGCGTGATGAAGACGAAGAACACGTCGTACAGCAGCAGCAGGGAGAGCAGCAGGACCAGCAGCTGAAACAATGCCGGCGGCAGCGCGCGTACTCAGCTCTTCTCGAAAATTTAAGAAATATTTCAGTCGAAATAAATACTCGCAGACCGAGCAGAACGGAGGAAAATGGGGAGACTGAGCACCAGCGAACTCGCAAGGAGCATCACCGTTGTACAATTTTAGTTGGGGTATTTGATGTTCTAAACGTGTACATTGACAGGTTGACATATGAGGAATGCCATAGATGGAGGGCTCCGAAGTAATCTCTACTACCTGGGTTTGTTTTACGTGCGCTTAAATTTAAGTAAGGGTGTGTTATTGGGATTCAGCACCCATCGAAAAACCATTACTTAATAGTTCACAATATGGCAAGCCTATTTTTGCTGAATATTGCTCAACACTGCTTATTTCGGACACGCTATTGGCGGCACACGAGGATGAAAGCGGCATCTCCTGAAATATTAGGCGCCAAAATCGGTGCGAGCCGTAGCCTTGTCATAAGCCAAGCACCCTTCTGCCTCGTTCTTCAACGGCACTGAACCCGCACTGATAAGCGGCAACGGGAATGGGCACCTTGAGATTCGGCAGGTGTATAGACTTGAGCATGTTGATGCAGAAGGCGATGCCAAGCATGTCTTGCAGGGCCCATCCTACGGCGTCGTTGTGGCGCAGTACCAGCCAGGCTAGCGCCACGCCGAACGAGACCACTATCAGCGCCACCTCTCGTATCTCCATGGGCGCCTGGCAGCAAAACGCCAGCTGCTTGGGGACCCTGCGAGTTCCGCGTCACACTTCGCGTTAGAGGCGACATTCCGAGGCGATTAGCTTTCGTCAATATACATGACTTTTCCCTCTTGATGGCTTGGTTTATTGTCTTTTGTTTTGAGGTGAAAGCTTTATATGGCCTATTAAGCGGAAAATCCGGCGAGCATCCGGCCTTAACATGGGGTGGCAAGAAAACCCCCGTTACCAACTGATGACGCCACATCCCCGATGATGGGCCTGTTGTGGCTCGCCCTGCGAAATCCCGTGGCCCACTTTCGAAATTGAAATATAGTGAATTAAGTTGTGGTAAAGTGGATTAATGTGGATTAAGGTGCGTTGAAGTGGATTACGTTAGATTTAGGTTTGTGCAAATTAGAGCAGCGTGGATTAAGGTGGATGAAGGTTAAGAATGAAGCAATTTAGAGCAAGGTGGATTGAGCGTGTAGGTTTAATATCAGGTGATATCTTTGACAAGTCCTAAAGTTTTCGCATTCAAATCACGTAAGGATACTTATGCGACTGTCATTTTTAAAATTCTTATTCGATGTTTGCCCTTGTAGCTATAGCAGACCTGAATTAGGTTTGTCCCAGTTCATTGAAACAAAGCATGTTTAAAGTTTATTTTGCCGTGATGCGAAAACGGCTTCCATGAAAACTTTTCACGTTTCCCGATTGCTCGAGTTTGTCAAACTTGTAATGGAAAGCTACGCGAAATAAACAAAATCTGAAGAGAGCGCCGAATAGCGCTCCCTTGTAATTCCACTACTGTTGGTTACTGCGCTCTTGCTTCCGTTCGAAGTTACAAGTACTAAAGCTTTGCTAGAAGGGATGTTAGAATGCCGAAAATTCTGAATCCAAACGAATACAAATATTCTGGAGCAACGACAACTGCATATCATATCGTATATGAAACATTTTCGAATTTGAAAGCAAACTGGAGATATAGTGTCATTTGGTTAGTAGACGAAGCGGTTTGCCGCTTCGGCTGCCAGACGGACAATGTTGGCCTGTGCCGCCGGGTCTTCGCTATGAAGCGCGGTCTCCCATGAGTCTTCGTCCTTGAATAAATTTTATCCCGTGTAGTAGTTGCACTCCCATAGGATATGTCCTAGAGTTCCTATTCTATCGCAGAATCTGCAGAATTTGTCCTCCGGTTTTCCCGTTTGCGTGAGGTATCTCCATCTGGGAGACATGTGGTTCTTGGCTTGAAGGTGGCGCCAGCAACCCCTGCCCCTTAGGGTGACATCGGCCTCCCTGGACGCCTGCGAGCAGTACCGGAGCTCCGGTGCCCCCACTTACGGACAATAAAAGTTTTTACACACACACGCACACAGTATCATTTGGTAACACAATGAGGCTGATACACATTATTTGACATATATCTATAGCGCCCTTCGCAATCGGACGTCCGGGCAATTTGAAGAGCTTGTAAATGACAAACAACGGCTCTCAGTTACCTGGAACACCATGGACATGGCAGTAATGAAACAAGGAAGCAGACGAATGCGCGTACATCTATGTGCTCTCTGAAGGAAGAAAGTGCGATAGTGCAACACGCTTCAATGAGTTAAATGGATACAAATATAGTGAGACTGGCTCAAATATAATCTGAGACAACAAATTTGTATATACATGCTGCCTAGAAGTGAGCTATTTCTATTCAATGACTGGGAACTGTCGGGCAGAAGTGTTCGCTCTGCGACTGGTGAGGCTGCGCAACGACAATGACTCTCCTGCAGCTGAATGATACAAAACAGTTCTCACTTTGTTGGTTCTCCCTGCATCTAAACTTCGATAAGTGTTGTAATTGCTTACATATACGAAGGAAGCCAATGCTTGGTAACTTCGAATAGGGAGTTCTAGTATCAAATGCAAATCGAAAAGCGAAAACTATTCGATGCGTATATGAAATATTTAGTAATAGCACCCCCTGTATACTACATTCTGCAAAAATTTGAACAGCCACGTAAGAAACCATCCTCACAGTTAAGATACAGCGGAATAATAATAAAACAATAAAAGAGTGGTCATAAAGCTAAAGCTACAGCACACACAGTTCATAGTTGCAAACCGGTGTCATGTGTAACTTGTTACCTACTGTTTTTACAATTTTATAAGGAAAGGAATTGAAACCATAAAACTATAAGACCCATTAAGATGTCTTTTAGAGGCAATATCTTTTGTATAAAGGTAAGTAGAGGTGTCAACGAAATTCACAGTCTATCAGCTACAGTTGCCTGTCTCGAGTAAAAGTTTTGCTGCAATGAAGCGTAAGAGTAAATTGGTGATCTCATACTTGGACGTTCCAATGTTGATCCGGTTGACGAGAGGCTCCAAGCAGGCGAGTAAGGCTGCTGCCGATGCTAAGGCGAACATGATGACGATCAAGTGAACTACAGGAAAAAGGAGATGAGGTTTCAGGGGGTTGCTGAATTCTAGAATCCAATATGCTTAAGCAGGATTTCTGATAGCTTGAAATTGCAGTACACCTTCTATTTTTGATCTAGACTATACTGATTTTGACCTATAGATGCGCGCGCCGGCGCGATGGGTGTCTTGGGGGCCATAGAGTGGTGCGCCCGGTTCCTTGCATTAACTACAGCTGGCGGTCGCCTCCGTCGCATCGCGGCCCGCGCAAGAGGCCGTGGTTCCAACACAAAGCTCGCCTTCGTGCATAGCGTTCGCGGCAAGCGTTTCCAGGTAAATTTTACGGCTGCATACGCTGCAGTTGCCAGTAACACAAAAGGTACAAAGAACAAGGGATGAGCAATAGGGACAAGCGCCAAATTCCAAGTAACTTTTTTTGGTCCCGTTTGAGTATGGAAACACCAAAATATGAAGGAATAAAAATGCAAGACATATATATCAACACAAAAAGAAAGAAAAAAAAACAAACAGACCAAACGGAACAAGTTTTCCCGTAGCAAGTCATGTTAGAGTGAAGACGCACATGAAAGCCACACTTTGGGAAGCATGCGCGTTGAATTATTGTTAATTCGTTTAATACCCACATATCACAATTGTTTGACAGCGATACTGACGCCACGTTTAAATATTTTTCTGTTGCAACTGCACTTAATGGCCAGAACTGCACCTAATGGCCACTGACTTATATAGCCTGCGCAAATGTTACTGATACCCTCAATCTAAAAGAATATCTCAAAATCAAATCGTTGAAGGATGCCATTCAGGGAATAAATTGAGTTCACTGCTGCAATAGAGGCATTATCGATC
The DNA here is from genome assembly GCF_050947875.1 of Dermacentor variabilis. Taxonomy (NCBI): domain Eukaryota; kingdom Metazoa; phylum Arthropoda; class Arachnida; order Ixodida; family Ixodidae; genus Dermacentor; species Dermacentor variabilis. The sequence goes on along the minus strand of NC_134570.1, from coordinate 131,037,464 downwards.
GATTATTGATGCAAAGCAGTTGAAGAGAAGCGCCAACAAGAGCACTTCGAATTGGAAGATTATGGTGCAGTTCGAGCAGAACCGGCTGCAAAGGTATCTTCTCTCGCTCTACGCTAGTGGGAAACCCTACGTCTTTGGAGATTACCTTTCGCATTTTTACTCAGCTACTACCGCAATGTCGAGGGAAGTTACCATGCAGTACCTTATGGTTCTGGTGTTTCAGAAGATTGGGCGCACCCTTGCCAATTTACTATTATTTGCTTCGTCACCTCAGCGGACGTAAAGAAAGAAGTAGGAAACACCTCAGGATGGACTGCCGGCGCAAACGCGGTTAGCATTGAAGCAATGTAGCGCGACACACCACGCTGCCGCCACCTTCATGTAGGAGGCATCTGCTGCATTTCGGGTGCTCTCTTCTGGTTCCCTCTGGACGCGCTGTATGTACAGGGTGCCCCACGTAAGTTTAGCGAAACCTTAAAATATGCAAATGTCACGCAGCTGGACAGGACAAAGGAAATGTTGTTTGTGGTCGCCTAGAGATGCTTAAAATATTTTTAACCGTTCCGCCTAATTAGATAGTTTTAATTAGTCAACTTATCAAATACATTAATTAAACGAAAAGTGTGAAGGAGAAATTAGTAGAGCAGCATGAGAAACTCCCGATACAGATTTCTGCTGCTCAATACTTGCTGCATAAAAGCTTTTTTTTTCGAGCGTGAAAGTAGCCCGAAAATAGATGCAAATTGCCGCGCGGCTGGCCGCTTGAGGCACTTTGCGTGTATTCACGGATTTCTTTCACACTCGGAAAAGAACTTTTATGTAGCACGTATTGAGCAACAGAAAGCTGTATGGGGAGTTTTTGATGTTGCTCTACAATTTTCTCATTCACGCTTTTCATGTAATTATAATATTTGGGAAGTTGATTAATTAATTAGGACTAATGACATAATTAGGCCGACTGAAAGAAAATCTGAGTACCTCGAATCGATGGCACAATGTTACCTTGGCTCTGACCAGCTACGTGGCAGTCGCATATTCTTAAGGTTTGGCTAAGGTTACGTGGGGACACCCTGTACAAACACGATTATGTCAATATATATTTTAACACAAGAGTGTTTGAATATATGTGACGCGCCTTCGATTCCGCCCATCACCGTAGAACATTTAACGAAATTTTTTGTGTAATTGAAGAGCGGCGCATACCCAGTGAGCCAAGCTTGCTCCAAAGGAAAGTGGTTATATACCGACACAGATATCGGAAAGCTTGCGAAGTATCGCAAAGATGCTAATAGCGTGAAAGCCGCAATTGGAGCCATTCGCGCTTCACTTCACCAGGGTTGCGATGTGGGCTTGTTGGTAATGCATCTTCAAGGGGTCAAAAGACGGGACAAAAGAAGACACACAAGTACACACACACCGTGTACCTGCGTGTCTTCTTTTGTTCCGTCCATTCATTGCGCTGCCGTACACCCCTTGAAGATTCACTTTACCATTGCGTTATGACATTATTATTGTTCCTGAAGGATAACAGCGCTCGGTAAGCCGATCTCTACCAGAGCGGATGATTAAGTTGCAAGGCGCACTTCACGAGTGCGGAGGTGATGCATTCGGTAGGAATTTCCAAGTTCGTGTCAAGCGCACTCACCCAGGTACCGGTAGAAGTAATACAGCACGAGCAGCATAACACTCATGTGGATCACGAACATGATGACCACCTTGGGTGAGAGTGGCACCGCGAACTCCTCTTCCATCTCCCCCATGCTCTCCGTGAAGTCGCGGTCAGCGGAGACGGGCCCGAGAGACCCGTTAGATGCGCTGTTGTAGAAGGAGACGACGAATGAAGCATGCATGTATGCGGTACGTGAGGGCAAAATGCTAGCAAAATGAAAACACCTTGCTAAACTAGACAGTCGGATTACAGATATGAATATTCGAAAGAAAAATAAATTCTGTTTACAGTTGACTCAGAATGTGCTGCGAAATGAACTTTCCACTGCAATTAGGATATTACCGAATCATATGGCACAAAAGAGACAAACATGGGCTGGTGAATGTCAGAAGGACGCAGCTCGTCTCATAGATGCGCAAGGAAAGGTAGTACTTCTAAATCCTTATATTTCGCATAATAGTCGATGATATTGTATAAGATGTGGCACGCGTACTATATCTTCCTGCGTGACTATGAAATGAGAAGCTTTCTTCGGAGGCTGATTTCTGTGTTTACGCACGGCGTGTTTAGTTCATAACGTGCCTGCATAATACATAATTTTTTCCTAGCGTTGCCTGTTCATCACGTTAGTGTATGACTAAAATAAAATGGCAGCCCGTTCAAAGATGTAGCAAGTTGCCCAAACAGACCCTTTATGAACTCCTAATTTTCTACATTGGGCTGATTTCTTCATTCGCTATCCTTCTCAGGCCGAGTGGACCATTGTGACCAAAACCTTTACTATGAATTCGGCCTTTCAATTCTCTGGTGGTCTTTAAGTCTTGTTTCCTGGATACCTGTATATAGCCATTAATACTTTTCAATTCAGTTTATTTCTTTTTTTTACAAGAAGGAGAAACAATAGCAAAAGGCCAAGTGGCCTCCCAGAGGCTCTTGCTCCTGTTACCAAAACCGTTACTATGAATTCGGCCTTTCAATTCTCTGGTGGTCTTTAAGTCTTGTTTCCTGGATACCTGTATATAGCCATTAATACTTTTCAATTCAGTTTATTTCTTTCTTTTACAAGAAGGAGAAACAATAGCAAAAGGCCAAGTGGCCTCCCAGAGGCTCTTGCTCCTGTTACCAAAACCTTTACTATGAATTCGGCCTTTCAATTCTCTGGTGGTCTTTAAGTCTTGTTTCCTGGATACCTGTATATAGCCATTAATACTTTTCAATTCAGTTTATTTCTTTCTTTTACAAGAAGGAGAAACAATAGCAAAAGGCCAAGTGGCCTCCCAGAGGCTCTTGCTCCTGTTACGTTCGGCAAGCTGGTACATTTCACGCAGGTGTGCTTACGTGCATTGTTCATGCATGAACGTAAAGCTGCGTGGTACTGGTCATTTTATGACCATCAAACGTGATGGTCTTAAAACGGCCACTACCGCGAACACTTGTAGTTTGTTTTCTTCGTGCTTGCATTTATTCTAACGCTAGGAAAAATGAATTTAAGGAGCTCTGATCGCCTTCCGTGGAATTAGCTGCTCCATTTCCTCCTGGCATCTCTCTACATTTTTCGTGACCTATATTTAGGCGCATTAGGCGCAAAATGTACATTGCATGGGATATTTGACTGCGGTGCTTTTTTATGCTTAGTGACGCAATCCTCATGAAAACCACAACATAGGAATACGTTAAATATAAGAACTAAACTTCCATAAGTTAGAGCGTAGTTAGTTCTCGCGTTCTGTGTTTTGCCACTGCCAACGCGAACTAGACACAGTGATACACATGTAGGAGCTTTACTGCGCCGAGCATTTATATTTACTTGCAACCGACATGCAGCGTCTTTAACGACAAGCTGAGGTGCAGCCACCGAAGTGCATCATTTACACAGTTCTTGCACGCAGGCTCAGAGGATTTAGCACACTGAAAGTAGAACAAGTGAAGGTTAACTTTGATATATTTCAAAGTCGTGGAAAAATTAGCATAGTCCAGAGCCTAGGTGAACCTGCAGTATTCTAAGGAGCAGGGGCATTACACTTGCGTTCGAACGAACTGATAAATCTAACTACGCTGGAAAGAACTTAAGAATGCAAAATGTATCCTAGTTCATGTCTAGTTTTCTTTCTGGCCGAAGAGTTACGTCCTCGAAGGAGAAATGCCAAAAATATAAATAAATATGCGCACATGTCCGCGTTTGCTTCGGAAGCTTGGCGGTGGCTTTTGGCGGCGCGCCGAGATTTTTTCTTGGGCTTGGTGACCTTGGGCTGGTACCTGCGGTAAGCCAGGCGACAGAGTATTAAGAGCTCGCACTTTTCAAAGACCATCTAATTATTTCGAGTCCCAGTGAAGAGATACATCCAGGCCATTTTGTTTTTATATCTGGCGTTCCTATGGCTTGAATGCGTACTACCTACAAAAGTTTCCTTGAGGACAGCCTGAAATTTCTTGCTGGTGGCAATCGATAACAGCCATGGAAAAGTCCGAGCGAACAACAAAATGGTCACTTTGTGATATCCCAGAAATTCCTTGCCATCAACTACGACAATTCAGTGGTTTCGGATACTGTTTATGGAACCGCCTAATTCTCGCTTCTTAACCTTCGGTGCTCAGGCTTCTTTCGCGTCGCTTCCAAATCCTGGCCTTCCTTATTATGCAAGCCAACAAGACGAGGCGACAAAAATATTGAATGCCAGTGTCATCAGAGAGAAAAAGAAAGACTAGCGAGGGCGAAAATCTTGGAAGACTAGTCCTAAAAGGGAGAAAAAAATCGTGGAAAGATATTTGAAACACGTCATTGCAGACTCTTTTTGCTCGTCGGCTGCGATGGGTTTGTCGCATGCTTGTTTAGTGCACCACTCTGAAGTTGTAACAAGCAGGTAGTAGGGCCTGTGCATCAAGGCCAATAACATATAATTTATTTTATTCATTTATTCACCACACCTTCCGATCCCCTAACTGGGACATTGGGTAAAAGGGGATGCGGTATAAAGTAATCTCAAGAAGAACTCAAATGAACGAAACAAGTAAGAAATCCAGGTACAATGGTAAGGAACAAGGAACATAGAATTGGATTCGAAGAAATGCTGAAAAGGGATGAAACGTTGACGCTGCGCTGTCTTTGCTGACGCACTAGCGGCGTCAGCGAAGACGTTAGGTATACCCACTGGGAGAGTTGCGCCACGCCGGACCAGTAGGCGCCCGCGACGACTGTGCCCATGGCGATCAACCAGATAACGAGGAAGCTCCAGTCGAACGACGTTGGCATCCAGAAGAGCTTCACCACTAGGCTCTCATTGTGATGGTCGTCATAGCGCTGCGCACGAAGAGGAATAATACACGAGCAGGCTAACTGGCGCAGCTCGTGTGGATGTGCGATCATTAACCGACTATGCCCGATAATGACACGCCCCGTGCTTTAATACTACCCTCGCAACTGATTCAGAATCTATACATATATATATATACCCGCCGTGGTTACTTAGTGGCTATGGTGTTGGGCTGCCGAGCACGAGCTTGCAAGATCAAATCCCGGCCACAGCGGCCGCATTTCGATGGGGGCGAAATGCGAAAACACCCGTTTACTTAGATTTAGGTTCACGTTAAAGAAACCCAGGAAGTCGAAATTTCCGGAGTCATCCACTACAGCATGCCTCATAATCAGAAAGGGGTTTCGGCACGTAAAACCCCATAATTTCCTTATATATATATATATATATATATATATATATATATATATATATATATATATATATATATATGTATATATATATATATATATATATATATATATATATATATATATATATATATATGTTTGCCAACTGGTGAACGGTGTTTAATCATCCCTTCCATCCCACTTAGACTACCGCGTCACGTTTCTCATCGAATGAAACACGCTTGGAATTTCAATTCGCAGCTCACTACATTGAAAGCTGCACACACAGTCTACAAGCATATCTTACCAGGTGGTACAAGCGACAATGTACAGAGTTGAAGGGCTCCAGTTAAAAAAAAAATGATGTCGGCGTCGGACGTGGTTTGGTGAAAGATCATTCCGAACCCCAACCACGCGGGCCATGCGATAGGCGCAGGGGTGTTACTGAACTATTTGAATTCCTCAAAGTAACATCCGTCACAAGAATAGTAAAGTACAATCTAAACACAATATAGAGACAGGTAGCGCCGGATTGTAATTTGCGTAGACAAGAAGACGTATTTATGTTATGCGGAAACTCAAAAAAACCCTTTTCCAGCATTTCTACTATTCACAGACCGGCCACGACATCCGAGATATGGGCTCGCCGGCTCGCGCAAATCTCGTAGCGCGACAGAGCGGCGCGCCAGGTTCTCTGCAACACCTCCGGAGGGTGTTCGCCTCCGACGCATCGCGGAGCACGCAAGAGGCCGTGTTTCTACCAGGAAGCTCGCCTTCGTGCATAGCGTTCGCCGCCAGCGTTTCCCGGTAAACATTACGATTGCAGGAGCTGCAGTTGCCGGTAAGCGTGAGAAGCAGTCGGGGATCTTTCAGTGCTATCGCTTTACACTCGAAAAGGCGACGGTTGACCGTCCTCGCAATGTTTCTTTTTTTTAAGTGATTGAATTCAATCATGGGGTTTTACGTGCCAAAGCACTTTCTGATTATTAGGCACGCTGTAGTGGAGGACTCCGGAAATTTCGACCACCTGGGGTCCTTTAACGTGCACCTAAATCTAAGTACACGGATGTTTTCCCATTTCGCGCACATCGAAATGCGGCCGCCGCGGCAGGGATTCGATCCCACGACCTCGTGCTCAGCAGTCCAACACCAAAGCCACTGAGCAAACTACGGCGGGGCTTTTAACTGCTTGCACATTGCACGAATGATGGACAGGACACACAGAAATGCAAGATTGTTTGTTTGAAGGGGCCAGAATTCGAAACATGATTTTTGCGACTAGAGCACAGGTATAGAGAGGAGTTACATGTCCGAGTCGGGGACGTGAGCTGTCTGTGTACTTTTTCATTATCAGGCTTGTCACTATACAAGTGCGTTACAGTGCATGATAATCGGAATTATAGTGAAGGTAGCAGCCTGCACAGAGAAGTAGAAGTTATTGGGGAGTACTATTTGTGTTCATTCGATTTGTAGACGATTGCAAAAGTCACTCTGTATTTGTAAGAAAATATTTAAAGAGTGGGGCATATCCGTCTTCATTGGAATTGCAGTAATAAAGCACAAAAGATGAAAAAGAAATGTTGTGACATGATGAGTAACAGTTCATTGCAACATTCTGTCTTCCTGTAGCCTTAACAGAAGCACGCTCAGAGCTACGGCTCTTATTCACAGGTCTTCACAATCAATGCACAGGCTTGGAATCAAATGAAAAAAAAACACAATATGTGTTGTTTACATTCTTAACCATGGATAAGTGGGCTGGTTGGTGATGCATTATTATAAAAATTTTGAGTGCTATAAACACACCGGACGTAGGAAAAGAACCACACACCACATGCGTGTGGTGTGTGTCTCGTTCCTTATGCCCTGTGTGTTTATGGCCCTCAAATTTTCCTAATAGTACTTTACATTCTTGCTGCATTTATTGCTACTTTCAAATGGCTAGTCAGAAATTAATTTACCCCTGGAAGCTAGTTAAAACTGAGTGACGCAAGGAAAACGAAAAGCACGAACGTAAAATGAACGAATATACAACTATATGCTTGTGATGATTGTGCCAGAAATAGCCACTTGCTATTCATTTTAGCCATTACATTCTCACTACCATCCTGAAGGGAACTTCTTGGTGGGCAAGTTGGCATTTGTTCATCATACCTATTTTTAAGGCGTCAAAAAAAAAAAAACATACAGCAGACATTGTCCGTTGTCCGGTTGCCTCTCATGTGTGTTGTGTTGGTTTTTGGCGCCCTAAAACTAGGTATGATGAATCACTACTATCCCTTTCTAATTAGTGGCAGTATGCCTATGTAGTTCATTGAATGGATAAAATTGGATAAGTTTGATTGTCGCCGTTTACCGCCAAGTGACTTACCGCAATCCTGTGAGCAGTTTCGTTGCTGACAAAACCCACAATGATGTCGAGCTTTTTGATAGCCGTCTTCGATTCTTCAGCCTGCGAGAGAAGATTCATGAAATTACTGCGCGCTGCTCGGAATCGTAGTAGCAGCGTAACAACGGTTGATTCAATTCATAGCCAGTTGCAGCGCAATTATAGCCTATTAAAACAAAGCTCACCGAATTCTCGGCAGAAGGGCAGTTAGAGCGGTAATTATAAATGCAGCACCCGCACTTACACCCTCTGAGGTTTCACTTTCTCAAAATTAGGAAGTAAAACTGTGGATTGGACGGCTGACTTAGTGAAGGTAGGTAGCACCAAACATGTTAAGTTGGACCTCACTTTTCGTTGTGACCGCGCTAGTGTCGCTAATAATGAAGGACAGGCCAGTTTCATTATCATTGGTCTTACATGTTGTTGCGGCATTGAAGCAACACGTTGGTGTCGTAGTGCATTGTCTGCGGCTGCTGTAAAGATGTGATGTCGCTTGCTGCATTATGTCAGTTGACAGCGTTTTTCTACGCCATTAGTGAGGATCACTTGCAGAAAGGGAGCCTTGATTGCTTGAATGAAACAATTTAAGAGCAAACTTTACCTCAAGAGGAACGGAGAAACTTTCCTGTTCGCTTTGCGCTGCACCAAATTTGACGACGTTCGTGGGGCCTAAAAGAAAAATTTAAGGTCTACTAGCCGCAGGGAGATTTTCTGTAGCAAGAAATATTGGACACAAATAAGTTAAAGGAAACTGAAGAGCAAATTTTACAAACCTCTAACCAGGCAATAAAGAAAATATATCACAATTCGGCAAACCCCACATTCTGAGATATACAAAGCGACCGAACTGATTTATTATACAGCCTTCCGAAATATATCAATAATTAGTAAGCAGGACATTGAAAAAACTCCCGTAAATAGTGCAACATCTCCACGTAAGCTATAATCTAGTACGTCACAATTGTACGTTTGAAATTCTCTAACATAGTAAGTTTACAGTACAGACATATCTGTTTTTTATGCAGTTATGAAACGTGCTTCATTTCTTTTAAACTGATTAATTATAACCAATTTATTAACAAATGTAGCGGACCTAAAATAAAATTCAGGTTCCTGCGCATGGCACAATTCAGTTTTCTCTCTTAAACGCAAGTGATTTTATTCAAACCGGTTCGGCGGTTGATAGCACAAAGGTGTAGTGTGCACTTCTGAAGTAACGACGTGGCATTTACTCCCTGAGGGATCGGCTAGCGTTCCCCACGTACCGTATTCATCAGACCCAGCTCCATGTGATTTAATTTCTTCCTTTAAAAAAGAAAATTCAATGGGAGAATGAAATTTATCAGCGCGAGCAGAAGACAACTTCGCACGGACCATTCGACAGCATTAAGGTTGAGGACATCCAAGGTAGCTTCGAACAAAGAGATAAAAGTTGGACAAGCGTATCTGTCTTCATTAGACATTACTTTCAGGGGAACTCAGGGCTTTTTGTCCCACATAAAAAATTATTTTGTGTTTGTATCGGAGACAGTGCGGCTTTTTTTCACGAACCCCTACATATAGGACCTTGAAAATCGGAGTTGGCCCCTAGTGCCGATCCTAATGGCGCCTGAAAGCCCAAACCCACAGACCGGCGGATTCAATTCGCTTTGCGTACCGCGCGGCTGGCGTTGACGGAAACGAGGACGCCCTTGGCCTTGGCGCTCTTCGCTTGCTGGATCAGCTCGTCGTTGGAGGTGTTGTCGCAGCGCTCCAACAGCACCACTTTGCCCTCGAAGCTACGCCGCTCGTAGTCGCAGTCCGTGTCGTTGAGCGTGTTCAGGAACGGTTGGTACTCCTGCATGTAGGAGGCGAGGACCATGAGAAAAATTGGGCAGTTTCGCCCAGGCGGTGAAAAATTGAAAGCGATGGCAAGGTTTAGGGTTCCGTCACAGCTACTCGGACCGCCTCCAACAATACGCGGAGGGTGACGTGTTGACGCGACACGGCGCAGGAGGCAACAGCGCCCTGGCTACACTGGAAACTCTTAGGCTTCTCGCAACACAGTCGGGATGAAAACTGACACCGGTGTTTCCGGCGTGCGCCTGAAGCTTGCAAGAGAGCACAGGTAGGCTAAACACTTAATAGTGTGAAAGCACTATACGGCCCCATTACGCGAAAAACCGGCGTTGTAGTCAGCGGCGTGACCGAGTGACCGTACCAAAAATGGCCGACGACGAACAGTAACAACAAGTGAAAAAAAAATGTAAACGCTTTGCCAGAAAGGCGTAGCTCCGATTGCAACAGCAAATTAGTGGATAGCTGTACGAAGTAGGGATACTTTTAGCGGCCATATAAACCTGTAAAGATTCGCTTACTAGCTAAATTAACAATGATAGGATATGTGGGCATGACTCAACGAGGACCTAGGAAGAAAGAGACACACAGAGACATCGCTGTCGTGGTGAGTCTACTTTTTTTCTACGTCCTTGTTCAGTCGTGCTTATGCATCCTATAATGGATTCAAACCAACTAGCGCGCTAACGTTTTTAACTAAATTAACAAGCATGGCGTCACGCGTACACACGTGAACATGAACGCATCTTGCTCAATGAGCGCGGTAACCCCCTGTCAAAATGCTTGAGTGAGGAATCGCGGCACCAGCCAGCAAATTGATCGTCGTGCATATCTCGCTTAAGCGCGAACGAAACATTGAAGGCAGAGCGCAAACAAAACTATCGGCCCTACGCGCACTCTGCACAAATTGTAGATTGCTTTGAATATGACGCCCGCATGGGCGCGCACTTTAGCTACGTCGCAGACCGCTTTCAGGACCCACGCACGTCGGCAATGCTTCCCTACGGCGGCCGCCAGTCGCGTGCCCACCGCCGTAGTAGACGCCGCGGTTGCCCGCGCTCTGTGCGGAGCGGCGGGCGAGGAGGACATCGAGGCACCCTAGCAGCCGCCGGAGAAGAATGCCCCTCCTCCCTTGCCTAACCAGTTGGTGTTGGCCTGGCCCCCCTGCTTCGCGCGCGAAAGGAGAGGGTACGCTTCCTGCCCGCGTTCCTCGCTCGCGCACGCGAGGTCGAACCGCGTTCGTCGGCTCACCCTCGCACTCTTTCACTCGCACATACAGCATACGGCCGACACCCTCTAGGAAAACTACGGCACGCGGCGACGGTTTTATCGCCCTTGGACTTTATACGGAATGTCACGGCGACGCCGACGGCAGAAATGCGCCCGGGGTGTCCATAGAACTGCTATCGCAATACAATGCTCTGTTCTGCTTTAAATTTTGAGGCAGGTTCCTGGAAACAAAGTAAACTAGTGCCTTTGCAGAGAACACCAGGTGAATTCCGTCTGTGCAAAAAAATCGAACCCGGGCCTCCAGGGTGCGATACGGGCTCGCTTCCCGGACGCCATGGCGGCTCCAGGGTTCTCTCTGACTAAAGCTGTGCCTAGTGCGTGCGCACGCCACATCGCAGCCATCTGGTTGACCAACCTTGTAGCCTATAGTGCGTACGTCGTTAGGCACGTGGCGGCGCAGCCAATGGATAGGAAGTGGCTCTACGTCGTGAAGGTATAAAATGAGCGTATAACAAAAAAGGCAATAATGTCCATTTCAACTCCGCTAAGCGGTCCTTCGAATTATGAAAGCCTCGCGGGCAAGTGAGTGCGTTGACGTGCTTGGTGCGTTTTCATGAGGTGCAGTTAAAACGCAGGCGAGAGCTTGCGCAGACGAGGAATACGCAGGAAAAAAACGAACATTTCTCCAAAAGGACTATAAAGATTTCGCATTCCCACACCTAAGCACTATGAAGTGTCTCTGCCGAATCTTATGTACGAGATGAGGAAAAAATAAAGACGTCAGCCTTTCTTGCTTGATGTGTGCTGTCAGTCCTACTCAGACCGCTGTATGCACCGGACCGTATTTGGGGCTCTGAAGATTCGCCACCTCCAAAATGTAAACGCGGCGGACAACTAACCAACGCAGAACGCGTACTCTACTAGCACTGCTATTCCACCCCACCCCGCCTCCCTACAGGAACCGAGCTTTCGCTGCCGCAGAAGTGTTTGGGCGTGAGCTAGTAGGTACGGATTATTCATTCCAAAGAGCCCCAAAGACAAGGACAAGGAGAAGCTGGTCCCGTGCTTTTCTTCGTCCGTGCTGTTTGACGCTGTTTGAAATGAAAGCATCTCCCTGCCCCCCAAGGTCAAAGATTTCTTGCTGCGTTCATCGCAAGGACAAGGAAAAGTTGGTCCCGTGCTCTTCTTCGTCCGTGCTGTTTGACGCTGTTTGAATTGGAAGAATTTCCCTGCTTCCCAAGGTCAAAGATTCCTTGCTGCATTCATCGCAAGGAAGAGGAAAAACAAGGACAAGGAAAAGTTGGCCCCGTGCTCTTCTTCGTCCGTGCTGTTTGACGCTGTTTGAAATGAAAGAATCTCCCGGCCCCTCAAGGTCAAAGATTCCAGCTGCGTTCATCCAATCGGCATTGGCGAATGTAGCAAGTGAGACCCTGAGCGGTGGGTCTCCTGCTAATTGACCGCCTCCCTCTAAAAAAATTCAATAACGTTCTCTCTGTCTCTCTCTCGGTGTATTACGCATACACCTGCAAAGTAGGCTAGCGTCTGTGCGCTTGACGTTCATGCCACATCTCAAGGCAGAACCCCGCTCTGGCTCCGCTGCAGAACCGCAGCTGAGCTGCACTCTAAGTTTTGTTGTTATGGCAACCAAACGTACGGCGCATCGCTCGCACCTCCGGAGACATTCTGGTTCTCCAAGTGAGTGCCACACGTGTGATTACATGGCGGCGGCGGTAGTGACACCAACCGCACGAGCGTGCTTCGAGTGGTTAAATTACGGCGATTCTTTAACTACACTGGTTACACGACTGTAACTATTGTAGGAAGTCAAAATTTTTTTACTTGGTGCAGAAGAGTGTAGCCGCCTGCCAACACGAAGCCATTTTTGATAGATGTAGTGTAACATGAAAACTACACATTCTACACTGCAGTTTCGATGAGTGTAGGCAGCAGACAACAAAAAAGCAGGCTGTCATTCACAAACGCGCAGTGCCATTTCGTCTGTGACTGTCGACTCTGACATTGCGACGATAGAGAATATTTGCTAGAAGGACGGTAAAGAAGTGGTTGCGTCACGATGAGTCACAGACGCAGGTTATTTAATCTTCCCAGAAGATAAAATTACAATGCTAACGCATGGTGCGAGCTGTTTCAGACTTCGCGCTGTGTCTACGCATTGTCGGGTCGTCATCGTGCACTGCGCATTCGCGGCATATTTCGCTGCAATATGTCTAGATTTGCTGATGAAAGGAAGCCCTTACATTGGCGTTTAGTTTCAGGCCAAGGACACATACTCAGTCTAAGGGCGAAGTCAAGGTGAAGTGATGAGCCATGTGCTTTTCGTCTGCTGATGCAAAAGACGACGCGCAGTCTGCTCTGATTGGCTATAGCCTAGCGAACGAACTGCAGCACACGACGTAGCGGACACTGCCCAGCACTACACTCGCCTACATGAGGCTGCCCGAAGTGTAGGTTAAAGAAAATAGGCCTATTATTGCTACCGCAATAAAACAATGCGAGCAAGCTTTTCCCGGCGGCTCAAGACTTACCATTGCAACGAGAAATCTTGTATGAACGAAAAACGAGAATCGGGGAACACAAACTGAGAGCTAGGATGAGAGTGTGGCATTTTAGAAGGCAATATTTGGCTTATACCAGCTTGGAGAGCATTAGCATACCCACATTGCATTCAATGTGCTTTGATGCCAAAGCAAGCGTCGAATTACCCTGGGCGAGAAGGCCAACGTCTGTCGTATGTAGCAGTGAAACAACAGGTAAAATCCTTTTAGCTGCGACGCCTCACGAGCGCGCCTCGACGGAGCACAGCGGCAGAAAGGGAAAGCCTGCTGTTGCCTTAGCGCGCCAGGTGTTTCCTGAAGGGCGAGGGCATCGTGCGACGTCACATCACCTTCGCTCTCGGAAGCCGGCGCACGCTCCGTATCTCTCTCCCTCACCCCCACTGGGCTTGGCTGCTGCTAAAGCCCCTCCATACACGTTTCCGCTGACCAGGTTAAGTACCGCCAACCTGCCCTCCTCCTCCACGCTCCTCTCCCACTCACCCCCTTAGCTTCGGGCTTCAAGCGGAACTTACGTAGCTGCAGCTTCCTGTTCCGAGTGAAAGTGACGCTTTGTTTTTTAGCGTTGTTTACTTTCGCGCCGCTGGAGAGGCTTTAATTGCACGAGCTGCGGTTGAAACTGTGAATGCGATTTCATCCAAGAACCACCGCCTACTGTTAGCAGCGATCTGTTCGTGTTCGCTGCTTCGCGTCAACCTGCGACGGGTTGTGGCACGAGCGACAACGTACAGTGGAATGTAGTGCCTGGGCGCTTGGAGACCACTGCCGTTTTTCGTGCATTTGGACAACAGCGACCGCGAACTACTACTTCAGCGGAATACAACAGCTTGTCCGCTTTGCATTCTTCTTATGTTGACTGCCACAGCTCTGCTAAGCACGCGCGGGCGTCTCACCATCGTCTAACATCATTCAAAGCGGAAAGTTCCGCAGCGCAACTCCAGGATGCGGAAAGGCCGGAACCGGAAAATTTTAAACCGGAAATGCCGGAACCGGAAATACCGGAACCGCATTTGGTGTGAGGGGAAAAGCGGCGCACAACAAAGCTTGTCGCTACTTAAGAAAGCGGCGGTGGCGCGTAGATGCAGGGGCTTTAGCTGCTGCGGGCGCTTGCCGGCTCTGGTGGCCGCTGCTGCTTCCTCGGTCTGTCGTCGCGCAGGACGTCGGTGCCAAGCGGCGTTGGCATCAGAGGCTGCTGGCGCTGGCTGGCTCGGGCGGCACGTACCACTAGGGTACATTACTCGCAGCACAAAACTCGAAGGACCGCTCACCAGTGTTCAATTGGACATTAACGTTCTCGCATTCTCAACCCACGAGAAATGCTTAGGTGTCCTCAGATTCTTTTGTAAATAGACCTGCTTGTGGAGCTTTGCGTGCCCGCGCGTTAGCTACTAGCACGCGCATTCTAACTACGAACTCTGCAGACCAGGAACAGAAGCTTAAGCTATGCAGTGTTTAATCGTATAGTAAGGCTTTCGCGCAAGGCGACTGGTTTTACGCGTTACCATTCATCTGCCTTGACACGGAATTTTTTTGTGTCTACATTCGCGGCGTCGTGTGAAGTTCCACTCACGGCGTCCTCTTCCTTCTTGGGAATGTCCTTGATGGCGGGCACGAAGGCGGCGCAGAAGAACACCGGGCTCGAGTTCTCCGCCTTGAGTAGGATAACCGCGCTGTCCAGGCGGTTGCTAGCTCCGACAGGCTGCGCAAGTTTCAGTGCTCAGACTGGGATATGCGGCCATGGCATGCATATGGCGCGATATCCACGGCCTCTCATATTCTGCGATCGTGCGGGCTAAGTTTTTGTGAGTTAACGTGCAAAGAGGGTTATGTCATCTTCTTTCGGAATTCTAAGCGATTTTATCCGCCCATGTAGCATTCATTCCTATAAACCACTGGGATATAAGGATGCCTACCATAAATAAAGGCAAGCAGGAGATGCCTATAGGTGGAAACACGCTATAAATGATAAAGATGGAGCTACATATGAAGACTATCCAGGAAAGGCGAAAAGTCTTGCAATAGTCGTTATAGAAAGTTCTAGCACTCCTATTTATATTTTGTTGCCTTCATCTTGCTTTGTGTTGCGATGTCAGAATGGTATCGTAAGCAAAACTTCCTTTTGACAAACATAGATCTATGCATCGCCACCATGTCTGGATCCATCGCTCCTCATTCAATGTCATTTCCATGAAAAAAAAAATAAGTATACTCTGAAGTGGTTTATCATACAACGAACCTAACTCTTTTGCAATACATGTGCGCGAATGATCCAACACAGACAGACTTGTTGAGAGCAGGCTGCCAATTGCGTTATATTGTTCGCTGTTCGAACTTCTCAAAACTAGCGCAAGTTGCACCACATCCAAATCAGTGTAGATGTTACATAAAAATTTTCATCACTTTAGCCAAGTCGTTACGGGATCTATGGGTTATGTACAAAGCTCCGTTCGAAATAAAATGAGTCTCGGCGACTTGTAGCCACGCAGGCGCCGTAATAAATACCCCTGTGTATAGGCTCGAAGTGGTTCTCAACATGCAAGCGAGGCACGTCTGCGGCATGGCGGAACATGTCGAATATACGAAAAGCTATAGTAACTTGGTTCGTGCACCCATCGTCAGATGGGAGCTACAGTATAAGTACATATTACTTGGAGGCAGTGGGGGGGGGGGGGGGGAGTGCCCCTTTTTCCTTCACGGTATGTTACAACAACCGCTTTCATCTGCCACATTGCAGGCGATTTCAACAATTTGGTAGTTATTGTGAACGGCGGCAGCATTTCGAAGGAGTCGACATGCGAGAACGCCCATATACCGTGCACTGAGTCTACGTTAAGGAACCGCAGGAGGGTTGAGATTAATCCGGAATCCCCCACTACGGCGCGTGTAACAATCAAATCATTGTTTGGCAAGTAAAACAGAAGAATCTAAATTTTAGTTATTGTGATGAAATACTGTTATCTCTTTATGCATGCGTACATTTATCAGGTTGACTATGGGTTATTGCGTAGCGAGTTATTACATGGAATGGGTTACTTTATGGGCAGATTCTAAGCACGTCAAGAATCCAACATGTAGACATTTCTAGCCCAAAGCAAATGAGGGACAAATGTAGTCAAGGAAACACTGCACTCAAGATTTGCGTTTATTGCTAGTACGCGCATTGTCTTGGCATATATTGAGTTGCCTCAGTAGAGTGTTCTCGGCCTCGATAATTTTGCTCAACAACAGCGAGCACGCCCGTTGAGTCCGACAATATAGCAGAGGAGGCAAATGGTTATTGTAAACACGCATACCTCATTAAGGCATACTGGAAAAGCTAGAGGGGCACGACTGAGTGCGAACGTATCAAACTATGTCGAACTTAAACATGGAAATTGCTACTCCACCTTAAGTAATAGAGGTACCGGCGTAAAGCGATTCTATGACTGCAGCTTTTCAATAGCACAACAAGAGTACTTATGGCTGCTCGACGAATATTCCAATAATAATAATAATATAATAATATTTGGGGTTTTACGTGCCAAAACCACTTTCTGATTATGAGGCACGCCGTAGTGGAGGACTCCGGAAATTTTGACCACCTGGGGTTCTTTAACGTGCACCTAAATCTAAGCACACGGGTGTTTTCGCATTTCGCCCCCATCGAAATGCGGCCGCCGTGGCCGGGATTCGATCCCGCGACCTCGTGCTCAGCAGCCCAACACCATAGCCACTGAGCAACCACGGCGGGTTGACGAATATTCCAGATAGCGCCAGTCACGGTGGCGACACTGCGCATGGTGCAAACATTTGCCTTTCAGCGATAGTTGTCTTCTCCAGGCACTACCTAGGGTCGCTTCTGAACTGTTAGCGCTCAATGTCTCGTGTCTCGTCGCATGCTGTACAGTTCCGATAATTTATGCCCCGTCTTGAATAACCATGCTGGTGTACTAGCAGATGTCGTTATCAGATATTATTAGATATAGAAGTAAGGCTTCCTTTCAACGAAATCTCTTTTACGCGGGGCATACGTGGTGGAACTCAAAGAAACTCTAATGTCATATATCTTCTTAAAATTGACTACACTTTAGAGGAGGATAGAGCACTGCGTATGCATGAGAATTAGCTTTTTCGTTGCCAGCAATGCCAATTGTGGACACTTTGTGTGGTCGTCCTGGTCGTGCTCGAAATTCCAAGATGAAAGGGACGCGATGCTGGAGAACCTGCAACGGAAGGACCTTTCCGCATGCGTGCCTGCAACAACGTGTGTTCGCCGAAAGATCAGTTATAGTCCGCAACTAAACTCACGTCTCTTTATCGCATTCTTAAGGTAGACTGGTTTGATGGACACGTGTGGTGAAACACCGCAATGGCATTGCAATAGACGCTCGCGTGGAGAAACTGCGCGCCTTGATCGCCAGGCTAAACCAGTCTGTTGCTACAACCCACCAACATCGACAACTAATATTGTGGCCATCACAGATGGTTATCCAAACTCACGTTTACAGCCATTCCGGCGAAGAAGATCTGAATCGACGCAGCGATGAAGAAGCCGGGCGTCATCTCTCTTCGATTTTCGGTGGTCACGCTACCAGCCAGCGCAAAATGGAACCTAACCTCTTCTTTTCGATCGTTGGCTCGTGCCGACTGCACGCAGTTCTTGCGCGGGAATGGCATCATCATCTTTTTCGGCTAGGCACCAGCGGTATGATATCCGCTAATTTTATCATTGCTCTTGACTGTGCAGTCGCAATTGCATTTATATTTGCCACACGTCTTACAGCACATTCTGGGCGTGTCTCAATCCTCGCACTAATCCCTATGTCCTCTCACTCATTTACGAGTATTCCTTTTGGGAAGCCGCACTGTGCAACTCGGATGTCGTAGCCCAACGCTGGGCTGTCCGGCGGACGCAACTCATCGCACCGCTACCCGTGGCCCTTGACTCAGGATTTCTCCCGCAGAGAACTTGCACCGACCTAATTTCAATAAAAATTCGCCCTCTCCTGCAGACATGCTGGGAATTGCATTCGATAATCGAACAACGGCCGCTTGTTTTATATGGAGGTGACAGCTACGTGTAAAAAGACAGACAGAGGGAGAGAGACATAAATTTTATTCCTCAAAGTCACACTTTATGGGTCGTAATCACGACTGGTAGGGATTATTCGTTTTGTGATCAGGAAGAAACAATCCATCACTTCCTTCTATCTTGTCACCGCTTTGCTGCGGCATGAAAAAGAATATTGGCGATTCCTCTTCGAAGACTTGGGCTGGACTTAGCAGGACCTATTATTGTTAATTTGAGGCCTCCACTTTGGGATTAAGCCGCATGGGACATTTTTTCCGGTGTCCAAACATTTCTTACGAAGTACAACCACATGCCCTGATGCATTCTATCTTTCCTTGTGTATTTTTAAATTAATTATTAATCATTCGATCTAACTTTACTCATTTTATTTTAACCGATAACTTGTCGTTCAATAGCGCTAAGTCCATAGATATTAGAAAATTTATTCTTCGTCATAAATTGGAATAATTCATCCATTTCTTCGCCAATACCCCATAGTGGGTAGGAGTCCCATACCTAATAGGAAACAACCACCGCCACCACCATTCAAAGCAGCCACGCACTCAACGTTGGTTTGGTTCGGCTGGCCAGTGATTCTTCCAGTTGTCAACGCGATAAACATAAGTTGAGAGCACAGCGAATAGGAGCACAGAAACCGAATGCTAGAGAATCATTTTCGTAAAGAGATTAAGTGTACCACTTCAGTAGAGAGCGCACTGAAGACATTTAGATGGAGGGAACTAGTTAAAAAAATTGATATATATGTATGGACAAGCTGCTGCGAACAACGCAGCTCTATACAACTTAATCGAGGTAAAATGTACAGAAAACTCGCAATCTCATAGCGAAACAAAAAAAAAATCATGAATAGGAGAAATAAAGTTATCCGTGCGAGCTACAAAAATTTGAAAAGGAGAAGCAAAAGAAAGCATATGCGCGTATACGAGGGCTGCCCTCTAAATTAGCAGATGAATTGATACGTTGGCATGTGTTCACATGTCCAGAAAAAAAAAATCTGCATTCGGTGCCAGTGGTGCTCACATCCACATGGGCGGGAAACGCTTTCTGTGGAAGCTAAGCTATCCAATAAAAAAAAAGGGGGGGGGTAGTACAAATGAGGTATTAAAGGTTTTTCATGTGCAGGAATTTTGCACATTGCCCCTTCCGCTATACGTCTACCTTCGCCGCAGGGCGGCCGTGCAGAGATTCCGTACCGCGAACTACCCCGAGACCACAGAACACGTCCCGTGCCCTTGCTTGCAATGTGACATGCAATGACAATTACTGGTACAACATTTGTTCGAAACTACCAATAAACATTTGCTTGAAAGGGTTCAATTGTGAATTTGGCCGCACCCTTGCGTCTAGCATGCTGTTATCCAATTTCATGAAAGCCATCTAGATTTGAGACTTTGAGGAGTCCTTGAAGCGTTCACTCGCCACCAGCTTCATCCGCGTTTGTCCGATATAGCTGCGACCACAGCTTAGAGGGATGTGGTACGCGACACGTGTCCTGCATTCAGTGAAGTTCTTGTGATGCTGAATCGAACAAGCCGGGCGTTTCTCTTGGTTCATGGCACAAACCTTAGACAATTTGCAAGGCGCCGAGAAGACAACCTGAATATTATGCCTGTTCTCCACTTTCTTAATGTTATGCTATACCTTATGAAGGTACGGAATTACCGCAACAGAACTGCGTGAAACTGGCTCCCGGGTGCTTGAGTTTTTGGAGCATCGTTTCGCAGACAGCTGAAATCAGACATGGCGGGAAGCCTGCCTCTTGTAGTCGCTGCACTTGAGCACTAAAGCTACTTGACGCCAAATGGGAACAAGAATTCGTTAAAGCAGTTTGCAGAGAATTGGTAGCAATTGCACGCTTTACAATCTTGGAATGGGCGCTTTCATACGGTAGCAGGCCTTTCAAAGAATGCGGATTGCACATCCAACAGATACCTTCCTTTGGAAACACTAGCCTGACATCCAAAAACTGGAGTTGACCACTGTTCGGAACTTCCTTGGTAAACCTGAGACCCTGGCTGTGGTTCGAGAAGACAGCCATGGTTCTGTCAACGGTAGAATCTAATTCGTGCTCAGGGACATCCTTGAAAATGACAAAGAAATCATCAACATATCTCTAAATGAACACTACATGAGGATCACGAAGATCATTACTGATCTCAGCTCCTACAACAGAAAGAAATATATCGCAAAGGACAGGAGCTACAGAGAAACCGATGCATATCCCTTTCTTCTGCACATAAAACTTTCCTGCAAACAAAATGGCGGTTGAGTTCAGGTAGAGCGCTAATAAGTAAATGAAATTGCGGAGCCCGTCATAATAGTGTAGATACTATTGTGACGGGCCTCCGTATTATATTGAGTGTAATTTTAAAAAATGACTGCAACCTGCCCGGTATGCTGCCGTAGGCGGGATGTTACCCCACACGTTGTCTGCGTTCTACAATTGGGCAACAACCGTTTTCGAAGATGTTTCTAGCACTAGCCTCGAAGTACCCTCTTCAAAAGCGAAGCGATCCGCGACTAAATAGACGATGAAGCCAGAGAACGCTTATTTACTATGTGTAATTGAAACTTCGTCAATATTACAAAACGAAATGAAATTTGATGAAAAGATAAGTTGACGAGCGTCGAAGCCGCACTCATATTTTCAGCATAACGCATTCGACGGTTTGCCAACTAATTCCTGCCGTCCAGTCAACTTTCTTGATATTTATCGACGTTTATGACGTGAACTATACGGGGCAAAAATTGACGGGCACGGAAAAGAATGTCAGATCGGTAAAAGCATGTACTAGCTACACCAGCAATGAGTACTGAAACTTTCTTGGATCTTTGCGCATGTATACAAGATTAGCAGTGGGAGTGATAGTTATAGCACCGCTTGCAGCCAAAGCGACGGATGTGCAACGTACTTTTAACCATAGACGTCACATAGTACGCGAACTAAAAGGACTTCCTGAAGCCGTTTCTGGTGCATACTTGGCCGAGTGAGCGCAAAAGAAGGAGTAAGCTGGAAAGAAATCGACACGGGACAAGTGCTAGTATGAACCGTGTATTCCACAACGTTGTCAGGAAATGCATGGCGGCATGAAATGTATGCTTCAGGTATGGAGACCGCTATCAGGATTTGGCACATATCAACTTGCCATCCATGATTCACTGCAGTTTTTAGATATTCATTGCAGCTTTTGTAGGGGGCTTGTGTACTGCTCAATTATTGCATAGGGGACATGTGTGCTGCTCATCATTAGCATAGCTGCAGGGAAACAATGAGGATTCTGCCCTCGGACTAGCCTAATTTTAAGACGGTAAAAACTACCACGGTTTTTCGCACCGAGTTTTTAAGAAACCGTGCCACAGAAGCAGCTTTTTTAGTGCCAAAATTGCTGGCGATTGGTCTTCCCCTATTTTCAACCGCAGTGATATTGTGCGGTTGCTGGAACCCAATTTCGTAGCGCATTTCAGGACCAGATCTCGGTTCGGTGAAGATGACCGCTTATCTTTTATTCGCTTGGTTCCTTTCAACATTCCTCCCAGTGTCTGAATCGAATGGTGCAATTTTTCTTACAGGCAATTCGCACGTCTGCAAGCAGTCTTACTAGAGATGCTGAATAATATCTGCCACAAGCGAAATTAAAGGACGTCTGTTCGAAGTAGACAGCAAACTGCGTATGCCGTCCTCGCAGTTGCTTTCTGGATAATGTAAATTTTTGGTTCAATTGGTGTTTATCGTATTATTGTGCCAAAAGATGGACGAATGATGTAAAAGGGAAGACACAGACACTCATGTCTGTACTTTCACGTACTCAGAGAATTTTCTGCCAAATACCTTAATTTCCAAAGTTCCTTTGGGTGCTAAAGGAGGTGTCCTTACGCGTGAAATGTGACACACAAAATCAAATTTCACACGTTTTTTATTACCAGTTATCATTTATAACTAAGTGCACCCACGAGGCATGGTTCAGTCCACGGCTTGCACCTAGGCGGGAAACAGACTGCTTGTGGGCCCGACCCTTCCCACGTGATCACGGCGAAAACCATTGCTTCCCTGATGGCAGAGCACCAGGTGGGATGGGGGCCCGACCTTCTCTATGGTGCCCTGCAGAGGGCGCCACGTGGGACGCTCGTTGTACGCCGCGCCTACTACGCAAGCGGCCAGGCACTGCATGTTTTGCTCGAAGCTCGCTTCGGTCGTGGTAGTTGCAGCGTCGGCATAAGGCTCGCGCATCCCGGATTGTCGCACCGGAACAATCTTGGATGCCTCCAGCTCCATACCAGGAACGCCACGGTGACGGAACGCGACGGTGGCGTGGTCGAAGCCACTGGCGATGTTGTGACCATAGCCGTACCTGAGTGGTTCGCCTTCGTGGCCTGAAAGGCTTCCGTTTTTGGAGGAGCCTCCTTCGCCTCCTGGGTTACGGGATAAAGAAAATTGCCCTTAGTGAGACACGTTATGCACTGCTTTTGAAATAAAATATCGATTGATTTTCGTCTCTTTATATTCTAGGAGAATCAGTGGATTATATGTCACTTGCAGCTATTAGGTGCAGCTGCCGCAAGGGATGTTTGTTCCATCCTTTAACGAGAAGGTTAAGTTCTCTCTCTAGGCAAGTGTGCACGGTCATTGCGCTGATACCCAACCAGTTTGCGCGCTTGCTCCTTCCACATGGACAATTAAGTCTTGATGTCGGAACTGAGGAGGAGAAATAAACATTTATTGACAAAAAAAAAGAGAGAAGGGAAGGGAGTGGTGCAGGGTGGGTCCCTATTCCAAGGCTCCAGTGGCCATCCCGACCCGCCCAGCTTGATCCAAGAGGACCGTCCGGGTCTCGGGGTCAGCAAGAGCGAGGATGGCCTCCCAGGGCTCCCTTAGCAAGTTGAGCACCAAATGTGAATACTATGAGGTCTCTTGGCGTACTCCCATGTTACGTGAGGCAATGACGCCCAGAACACGCACCACGGACACGAGTACTTCCACAAGGCTGTGTTTAGTTATGCTGTCGACCTAAATATACGTAGGTATGCGTCTGACTTGTTCTATATCTCTGCGCCTCCTTCACATTAAGTAGTTTGTGTGGTAGGACCTACTGTTGTCGGTTCATTGTTGGTGCTGTAGTATATTGCGAATCAGTAGGGGATGGTCTTTTTGATCGTTGTATCTCCAGCTCGGTTAATAAAGCCTCGCGCTATAATGTGTGCCTGTTCGTTTCCCGATATACTCTCGTGGCCAGGACACAATAAAATTGCATGATTTTTCAATGTGTCGCCTATGATTTTAAGGGCAACTTGTTGTATGTTGCCATGTAGATACATTCTGCATGCCACTTGTGAGTCGCACATTATTAAAACTCAGCTGTTATTCTGAGCTGTCGGGACACAGAACTGTGAAAACGCTGCTCTGAATACTGTGTGGCGAGCACAAGCTCAGGGCTTTGCCACTGGCGTTCCGGACCGAGGACATCGCCTGGAAGACGCGGAAGACACCGTCTGAAAGAAATTTATTCCAAGAAAAATAAACTTTTTTCTATTTCTTTCTCTTTCGCGTTCTCCCGGTTCTCAATCCGCGTTTGAAACCGATGCACCCTATCGGTCCCCGCTCGGTTCCTTTCGTTCACCTGGGTCCTCCGATGTCTTCGACATGCACTTCTGCTGCTTCCCAGCGCCATTTACGGTGCCTTCCTCGTCGTCCGGAATCAGCTTAGCCGTAGAACTGGTAGCCGCGACTTCACGGTTTCCTGGACTTGAGCGTGGCGTCGGGTTCTTCGACTCGTCGCTCGCCTGCTGCCTCGAGGAGCTGTCCGGCAACTGACGGAGTGCATGAAGGCAGTGTGCCAAAGATTAGGTGGTGGTGCTTCACTTTGATTTATTTATTTATTTATTTATTTATTTATTTAAAATACCTTACAGGCCATATGGGGGCATTGTGTAAGGGGGGTACAAAATCAAGGGGGAAAAGAAAGAGTAAACAGCCTTCTAAAGTGTAATACAAAAGATACGCCTCAATGCAGGGCTCATCAACATTACTACCAAAAACATGCAAAAGGAACAACTGAAGTAATGAAAGGCCACAAAGGTACACTTAAGGAAATAACACGACTAAAACTCAACGTAAGGTACTAATACTATAAAGTAAAATACACGAAAAATGAACCATATCAGGGAGTACAATTCTTGAAGGGATATTTAGGGAAACAGACGCAAAAAGCTATAATATACACAGGGCATACAAGTGAACACGTGACGCAGCATAAAATAGCAATTCATAGGAGCGAGATAGCAATGCATCAATAAAAAAAATCACAAGAAGTTCAAAGCACATTGCCAAGTGTAAGAAACAAGATAAAGGGATTTGTAAGTGCTACTATGAAAAATGCTCGTGTAGGAGATGACGAAATTTTTCTTGATCTGACTCGGAAGCAATGTGATCAGGCAGATTGTTCCACAAGCGAATGGCCGTAGGGAGCGCGGAAAAGTTAAAAGCATGTGTCGTACCGTATATGCGCGCAAAACTGAAGTGGTTATTTAATCGGCGAGACGTGTTCGAGGCGATCTGGATATGTAGTGTGGATTGTGTGGCATTGTAAACATATTTGTGAAACAAGGATAACAGAGCGATATTACGGCGAAGAACTAAAGGCTGTATGGAATGATCGAGTTTCATTTGCGTTACGCTGGAGTGATGGCTATAATTACGTGTAATGAAACGGGCAGCTCGGTTTTGGACTGATTCAAGCATGTAGATTAAATATGTAGGATGCGGGGACCAAATGAATGATGCATACTCGAGCTGTGGACGAACAAATGTCTGATAAGCCAATTTGCGAATGTTGGAAGGTGAATTACCCAGATTACGACGTAGGTAACCTAATGTCCTTGAAGCTTTTGCGCAAACGGCTGCAATGTGGTCTGTCCAGGAGAGGTTTTCGGTTAGGTGAACACCCAAATATTTATACGATACTGTATGTAACAATTCTTTATTATTGACGTTGTATAAAAAATGTGGGTTGTCACGCTTACGACTAAAAGAAATTACCTGACATTTTGATACATTTAAAGCCGTTAACCAGGTGCTACACCAATTATGAATTAGGCTAAGGTAATTTTGAAGGGCCAGGTGGTCGTCAGTACTGTTAATTGATCTGTAAATAATGCAGTCGTCAGCGAAAATACGTAAGCGAGAAGAAACATTAAGTGGCAAATCATTTAGGTAAATTAGGAAGAGTAAAGGGCCCAAAACGCTGCCCTGAGGCACACCAGAAGTAACGTAAGTAGGAGACGAAGCGATATTGTTAACTACTGTGAACTGTTGACGATTCGAAAGAAAATTACGAAGTCATGTTAGAGTGAAGGAGTCAATTCGAAGTGCAGTTAATTTTGCAATAAGGCGACAATGAGCTACACGATCAAATGCTTTGGAAAAGTCAAGAAAAATGCAATCGGTCTGCTGGCTATTGTTCATGTTAAGGTGCAGGTCAGTCGTGAATTCGAGTAACTGTGTCTCACATGATAATCCTTTCCTGAAACCATGTTGATGGCGAAAAAAGAAATTATTGGACTCTAGCTGATTATAAATATGAGAAGCAATTATATGTTCGAGCATCTTGCAGCAAATGCAGGTCAATGAAATTGGACGGTAATTTTCCGGGGACTTTTTATTCCCAGATTTAAATATGGGTATAATTTTGGCCATATCACAGTCATTGGGCAGCTGTCCCGATGACAAAGACCGCTTGAATATATGGTACAGAATGTTACTGGATATAGAAATGGTATTTTTCAATATCCTGGAATTAATATTATCAATACCAGATGAAGTAGATAACTTCAAATTATTAATAAGACATGCAATTCCCTCCACCGAGATTTCAATACTTTCTATGAATTGCCAGTCATAATCAGCAACATCAGGTACATTGGTATGATCCTCGCGGCTGAAAATCGACGAAAAAAAACGTAATAAACGCAGAGCGGCATTCATTGTCAGAGAGAGGAGTATTTGTATCGCTATGTAAGGCTATCCGGTTTGAGTCACGGTCAGGTGATATAACTCGCCAAAACTTTTTCGGATTCGAATGCAAGATAGAAGGTAAATCTGTGAAGAAATATATATCTTTAGCTGCAGCTAAGGCGGAGCAGTACGTTTTTAAACAAATCCTGTACCTTTCCCACGAAGGAGCATTATTGACGCGTTTAGCGGTATTGTACAGACGTTTCTTTTTATTCCTGAGCTTACGTAGGGCATTAGTAAACCAAGGATTTGTTTTGTCATTTGTTATCGAGATCAACGGGATATATTTTTTAATTAGAGCAGACATTTTATTCTTGAAACATACCCAGTTATCTTCCACCGAGCGATTATAAAAAGAAGGAAGTAGCGTGCGGTTGAAAAATACGTCAAGTTCATCGTTTATTTTAGAGTAGTTTGCTTTGTTATAATCACGTATTATTTTCTTTGAGATCCCTGAAAAAGGTAGTGGAACACTGATTGTTACCTGAAGTAGATCGTGATCACTAAAGCCGTTTAGATGAATTACGGATTCAATCGTTTCAGGAGTGTTGGTGAGTATAAGGTCTGGAATGTTAGTACCACGGGTAGGTTTGTTATCTCCTTAATATATGCAAAAAAATTCTGGGGGCTCCTCATATGCTTGAGCGAGATATATACGAAAGCACAAGCGATGCCCCTATCGCTGTCTGTATAGGTCACTGGTATGCGTATACACGTACTGCTTGAATTTGTCATTGTGTACACTATGTGTACTGGTTATGGTTCATCCGCAAGCTCCATATTGAGCAACGACCGATTATAGTGCACGTTACTCGCCCAAAGGGGCCTCCGAGCCCCACTCCGGTGCACGCAAAGAGACATTGGGTGATTATACGCACGGATTAAGTTGCCATCATGTACCCTCGCTAGGACTTGGCGCACGCTGTTCTATGGGGGTCCCACTTCGCCACTATCGGCGTTTCCGAATGAGCAGCGCGTTGCTAGGGCGTTCCGGCGGCATGAGCCTTCGTACTAATTCGGTACTGCGACAGCGTCCACCGACATCTCGAGCAAAACACTCCTGAAAAGCAATGCTTGCTATATTACCGGAATTTCTTGAGCCATGAGCTACTTAAGATTATGAACCCAGACAGGATGCATTGCCAGCTGCTGGTTTGCCGTGAGAGTTGCCATTTTCCTGTAAATATGCATTTCTTGAAAAACAAAAATTGTAGTCCATATTGGAGGAGCATGAAGCTACAGGTAAAACCTTTGGGTAAATTTGTAAACAGTAAACAGTAAACAGGTAAATTTTGCGTGGGTTCATGTTAGAAAGTGTAACCCGGACCATTCGATGCAAAACACTAAATTTCTGTACTAAACATTAAAATAAATTATTTCTAGAAATGCCACACTTGGCTGAATGACAATTTTTCCCTACCCATGAAACTTCTTCCTGCATTCCCATTTTCGCAGAACTGATTTGCCATGTTCAGTGCGCCGGTGCATCGAGTGGTCGATAAATTAATGTGTTGCCATAAGAAACTGGCATTTTCTTTCTTTTTCTGCCGTTTTAACCACGTGTCATTTTTTCTGTAAACCATGTTTTTGTTGTATATAGTGTTGCTCTGCGAATCTGTTACAACCGTCCCGTTGCGCATTTTTTTTTTACATGCACGGTTGATTTGTTACGAGTGCAAGCTCCATACAGCAATTATGTGTATTGGCAGTGGATAAGCGCATAGGGAGGGCCCGCTATGTCGTGTACGTATTTAAGCACAACACCTTACCGTTTCATGTATTCCCTGACGAAGGCAAGACCACGAGAGAAATATAGGAAATAAAGCATCGTATTTTTACCTACGTGCATCCTCAACCTACAAGTTCACACACACACACACACACACACACACACACACAGACACACACACACACACACACAGACACACACACACACACACACACACACACACACACACACACACACACACACACACACACACACACACACATATATATATATATATATATATATATATATATATATATATATATATATATATATATGTACACATACCATGGGTCCCAGCTAACATTAGGCAAACTGACTGACGTAACTGACTGACGTAAACTGACGTAACGAAAAAAAAAGGAAACGGTACGCGGCTGAAGGCGCAGTTATTAGATATACGGCGCTCGGTCCTCAAAGTCGGACGACCGAACACCGTAGGTCTTAAAATCTTATCCTGCACCGTGTTTTCGCGAGGCCTTTTTTATTTGAACAGTTTGGATAACGCTAGCTGGCATACCCTCTACAGACAGAATGGTCTGTAGGATACGCAGGTCGCAAAATCATTAACCGTCTGCTGCAGAACTCCGATATGATTCCTAACAACTATTTCCTAGCAAATCAAGCATGGTTCGCACTACGCAAGTGTCATCTGGAGTTGAGTCTGCTCAATTTTTTCCAAGTCAGTCCCCTATACTTATAGCAGCAACTATGTCGTCGCACTATGCAAATAAACGACGCTGTGGTGAGACATGTCGTACGATCGAAACTAAAGTCGGAATGCTACGGAGCACCTTGACTCCGTTCCATATGGCGAACAGGTGACCCTTGAACCAAGCCGTGGTCACCGTGGGGATGATGGTGAAGGGCACGAGGTAGAGCAGCGCCGGCTGCGCGTTGTGCATCAGCTCCAGCGCGGCGAAGGTGGCCACCATGCCCAAGCCGTAGGCTGCAGAAACAGGACAAGTGAAAAATCCATGTAGGGGCAGCTTGTTCGATTACGGCTCATGCTCTCCTCTGGAATTCACTGTGTCACCGTATGCCTGGAAAGTACTGCAATGTTTGCCTTCACGGCAGCTCACATCCCACTGTTGACTTGCTGCTTTCTGGGAGACACCAGAATGCCATACATGCGCGTAGTTTCCATGGTGAAGAACGCTGCGTATGGCAGATCGGGCCTACTATATTTCGCGTGAAATAGTCAAACTGTTTTCTCTAGATCTAGATATTGGGTTAAAAAAGGGCCAAGACTTATTTTGCGCGCAAGAAAGAAAGGGAACAAAAACTTCAATGGGTCTATCAGAGGAAGGCCTCTTTAATTAAACCATCTACTTTTACGTATTTAGATATACTACCAGTACATCTTTAGGCTATTACACGAAGTAGGCGGCAATGCGAGTAAGCACGTTTTTGTTAACAAGACAAAATTACTTGCGAACAGCTGTAGTGACTACTGCGAAAAAGTCAGTCATTTGCTCTTTCCAAAGTTTGGTTTGCGGCCTCTAATCTTCCGCGAAACTTATAATTTACTGGCACTAGTAAGCTATCACCTTCCCTGTAAATGATCAATGCCTTGTCAGTAATATGTTCTTCAACTTTGTAACCACTCGTTGACCATGTCGGCGAATACTTATCAATCTGAAGCTTACTGCGAACTGACACAAACTCTGTGCAGAGTAAATATCTGCAAGCGCAGCCATGTTGGATGACGTCGCAAGTGGCACCGAAATTACAGTAATCGACTTTCAGGTGTGTCGTTTTGCTTCGATTTGTTCATTGCATTTAATCAAAGCGATGTCTATAAGCCACCTGTCTTTTGAGCAATAGTGTAGGTCTACGTTCAGAGGCCCTTCCGTACGCCTTGCTTTAATGATTTATTCTTTCAAACGCGTAAAATTTGCTGCACAGTATTTGCTTGGTTGTTCTTGAACAATAAACGCGACATATTTGTGCCGAGCCTTCTGTGGTTCCCACGGCTGTCGCAAGCAAGCGCACATGCATTATTTAAAAACTTTTTGTGCGCAAACAGACATGGACAAAGAAGAGGGGCCACTCAAGGACGAGCACTTTCTAACAGATGGTTTTATTTTCGAAAAACTTCCTGCTTAAGTACCCACAGGTCTGCGCGATCTAGTCAAACAGAGCACGCCTATAGCGCGTATAACTCTTGAGATAAAATGCCGTGGACCAAAACCATGCGGTCAACATAAAAACTTCAAGGCGCATGTAACAAACACTTACGACGAAAATACGTTATAGATGTGATGACAACAGCCAATTTTCTTTATCCAGCAATGAAACAGAAGGATGGCTGATGCATTTTCCTTTTGTTTTTCAATCCCGTGCGCTTCCACCATTTCTCTCGCGGTTTGATTCTTATGCCTGTACAAAATTACGGTGCTACTAAGACACGGTGAGCAATCGTGTTCTTGACAATGCATAGCCAAATGCGTACCAGGGCGACCTTTCAGACTAGATAAGTGTTCCATTAGCCTCGTGTTGATGCATCTCGAAGTCTGCCATACGTATACCTGACCACACGTCTAGGAATCTGATAAACAACGTTTTTCACGCAATCAACAAATTGGTTCTTACTCGGATGTCTGACGCGAAATTCATTCTTTGCATCATCCTTTCTTTCGAACTTATTTTTAACCTTAGAACACACACTACCTATTTTGTTTTTTGCCGAAAAACAGGGAGCGCACATGATGCCATTATTTCTTATTCTCGTAATCACTTAGTACACAAAGTCTGCCTTTCTGGGAAGAGTAAGTCGGAAAGAGAGGTAATCTGACGAAAAGCATGCCAACCCCCCCAAAATATTGCTTTCCTCAAGTGCGCCCTAATATCAAGAAAGATGGTTCAAGCTGCGACGACGTATAAGCATTTTCACCATTTTGTAGGCGCATTTCACGTGTCAGCTTTTTGTTAACCTTGGTGTATCGACAACCAAAAGAGATCGTAACAGCTGCTTGTGTACTTGTGAAAAATAACGTTATCTTGCAGCCAGTGCTCCACTATGCATGGTTAAGAAGAGTGTCATCAGTCTATATCAGTCTATATCAAATCAAACAGACGATATTGTTTCACGTACATGTCATACACATCGACAAATTCCAGGAAAAACACGGGGAATGTGGCAGATGGAAATTCAAGACGACAAGCAAAACAAGAACAAGGTGAAAGCAGGAGCCAACGTTTGGACTAGTGGCCTTGTCTTCTTCAAGGCGGTGCTTCAAGACCTTGCAAAAGACAAGTCCACTTGTCGAAACGTTGGCTCCTGCTTTCACCTTGTTCTCGTTTTGCTCAACATCTACAAAGCGTTGTATACAACGATATATCAAACTAGTATATGTTTGCGACAATCAATCAAAGTCACAGCTGCGACAACGCCACACGTGGCAGTGTTTAGGAATGTTCCCACTACTTACAAGCGCTCGAAATGTAAAAGTAGAATTTTTTTCCAAGGGCAAGAAGATCGAATGCGTGGCAGTAGGACAAAAGGAGACCTGCGATGAAACATAAGAAAGCAGACTGTGGCTAAACACCGCAAACAAGCGAACATTTATTACTGTTATTGCTTGATATGCAATGATTATAGCGTGAATGCTGTCATCTTTGTTAGGCAGTTACTTTCTCATCTATCCACTACTCTCCCTGTAAGAAAAAGCAGCTTGTCCCTTCCCTGATTGCGAAGCCCTGGTCTTCATAGGAAGCTTTGGATTTGTAACATTTTTTATCCGCTTGCCGCGATTCCGTGACGTACCGGTTCTGAGCTACCAAATTAAAACTGGACATGAGCGAGCGAAAGCCGGATTCCGACGACATGTGTCAGCGTACAACAGACATATCGGCGCGCCAACACCTCTCACTTGAAAAAGAAAGAAGAAAAAACAAGGCTCTACAGATGAACTTCTCAGCGGAGCGTCTCCGAGAAATTCGATTGCGCACATTCACTTGCATCCGTTGTCGCGTGCGCATGTAATGTCTGTTTTATAGATCGCCAAGTACGCTCCACACTAACACTGTCTTCGGGAAACTCACTGCTATCTCCAAGTGGTAATGGCTTGCCGCAGCCTAACACGTGGTCGCGTACTGGGTTGCCGGCCGCAGAGGCGGCATTCGTGGGGGGCGCAATGCTAAAAAGGTTCGTGTAGCGAGCAACGGGTGCATAGCCTGTTGTTTTTCTCTCCAACTGAAGTTACTCGCCTGGTGCCAAGATGTCACCGAGACCCAGGATGGAGAATTTGAGCAGGAAGCATTTCTGGTAGGGGCCTCGCACGATCCGAGGAAATTTGATGACCATGGGCAGCGTCTCCATGACGCTGCCTCCTTTGGCCACCTCGACCATCACGCTCTCGCGATTCTGCACGCCGTTGGAAAAAGATGGATTGTCGCACTAGGTGCGGGACGCGGAAAGGTTACCACGTTGTTCACCAGGGAGGAAACAAAGCTTCGTAGGTGCGCCAACAGCCGAGGGATTAATGAGTTCACGTCGCATGTTTAGTGACTTATCTTGCGTCACGGGGATAAGTGTCTTGTCCGCTTGTTTAGTAAAAAGGGCGTTCATGGCTGATATCGCGACGAATACACCAAGAAAGTTATACACGGGGTTTCCTAGAGCAACTAGTCTGAGTGGTGTGCTATAAAGTGACGCGAAATGTTACCACGCATTAGGCATAGAATTCTACCGTGAGGTAAATGACTTGCTTTTACCTGTCAATAAATTAGTGCCGGACGCCGTAGTCAATAAATCAGTGTTACCAGCTTTCAAGGATAGCGCTACATTTCTAGAAATGACGTGACCTTGCCTCCAGCTTCAAGTGGTTAAAGGAAAGTCGCTGTTACGTTCGAAGGGTGAACCGCAGTAGAATAACATATGAAGTAATTAAGGGTCACACTTTTACTCGCAGGTTAAATTGCGGCCAATTGAACTTTCGCAGCTGCTGACATGAAGTTCCAATTGGCCCGGTTAGCCATCATTGAACCATATGAACAGAGCGTAGTCGATAAATGGGAGCACAAGTGGTAACAGGGCTTCATTCGCGTTCGTGCCCGCGTTCGCGTTCGCGCCCACAAGAGCTACGCAAGCTCACATGACTTCGCGCTCTAGTACGAAGCTGCATGGCGGAATATAGAACTAGTGCCGCACAGGAACACAGAAATGTTGTGGCTGCAACGCCAAGTGTTCTTACCGCACGTAGAAATGGCGTGATGAACACGAAAAAGACGTCGTAGATGAGCAGCAGGCTCAGCAGCAGCGAAAGGAGCTGCAAGAGCAGAAAAAGAAGGGAAAGAGTAAAAGAACATGAGAAGGAGTCGGTGTGAGCAAAAATAGTGCCTCTTGAACGCGGGAATCAAAATCTTTAGGTGTAGCACCGGCTTCTCTGGCGCATGATCAAGGGCAAGGTGTGGCGAGTTGTCGCGCATGGCGCATGATACTATCAAAAAGAAACTACGTATAGCAGTGCTCTTCTCAGCACAATGCAAAGCCAGACGTGCATGCAGCCGGCACTCATTCGGCGGGGTAGCGGGTCTAGGAGGGTGCTTTCATTGCTACGGGCCCATTCTCAAGAGTATGATTTGTATGCATGTAGAAATGCGTGACCGAGGACGGGTCACGTCTTTCTTTTTCTTTTTTGTTGCGAAGACATCAAATGGCCGCTGGAGCGAAATAGCCGGTGTCCGTAGCAGCTAAATGGCACATAATTTCCCATTGGCTGCAACGCCACGTCACCAGCGCGCGCCTCGCTCTCGAAAGCGGGCGCGCGGAGCGTCTCTCTCTCACCCCCGTGGGCTTTGCGTAGCTGCTGCGTGGGCCTGCCGGCCTTGGTGGCCGCTGCTGCGTCCTCTGTTTCTCGTCGGGCAGGACGCCGGTGTCAAGCGGCGTTGGCACCACAGTCTGCTGCTGCCTGCTGGCTCGCGCAGCACGTACCGCTATGGTAGATTACTCGCAGCGCAAACCTCGAAAGACACCTCAGCGGCGTTCAATTGGACATTAATGTTTTCGCATTCGCAACTCAAAAGAAAGGCTTAAGTGTCCGCGGATTAATTTGTTCGAATAGAATTTTCTTGCATGTCATGTTGCAGATAGCATTCTAAGTGCTTTATTTAAGGGGCGGGAACATCCTGTACAAGAAATTGCAATGTCTAGTTATCTAATCAAATCATCCAGTAATTAACTTCAACAGAATTGCAAGACATGCGTTTCAAATGAGACATTGCAGCAGAGGTAATAATGAAGTCATGCGGCTTAATCGAAATTCTAATATGTTTAAAAACAGCGCTAGAAACGTACACCGGACAATAGAATAGAGGATGGGACGCAGACGGCGAGTTTTAGCGCCGTTTTTAAACGTTATAGAAAACCACCAACTCGCCCAATCAGCCGTTTTTCTTCAGTTTGAAATTGCAAGACCAGCACAAATCCGATACGAGATATCCGCCTCGAAAACTAAAAAAAAAAAATGTAGTGTGGTGTATCTAACTGCCAAGACCAGGCTTTTGGGAAACCTAACTACAACGCCAATGTATTTCGTAGCACATTTTAAGGACGAATGTCTGTAAACTGGGCCAGTCTTGGATTATAGTATTCAGACGAACTTCCCCGTTCACTGCTGCCTGGCCTCAAATTCGAAATTTCAAGCGTGTGTTATTAAAGGGGCCCTAAAACAATTTTCTAACTAATCAAAGAATGGCCTCCCTATTCACGACCGTCGTCCCACGAATTCCTGGCCGCGAAGTTTTTCGATTCCTTTAAGTATGAGCGGAGTTGCTGCACCGATAAGCGCCTTTGTCTCTCTTTCCGTCCTCGCTAGGGCATCGGAAGTTACAAGGGAGAAAAGAACCACGGTGTCAAAGCCCCCCCTCCCCCCCCCAAAAAAAAATTTGGGCGTCTCGGCGGCGAAATGATTGTCTCGATATGTAATCGATACCGCTCTTCTAACGACGGGAGGCGGCGATGACATCGAGGCGCCCTACGGCGAGAAAGCTCGCCGCGGCCTCCCGTGGCAGCCGCGGTACAGGATTCGCTGCGCAGCACAACCGCTGCTATCTCACAGCCAACGCGCAGCCTACGCAACTACGCGCACTTGTCATGTGTAAACGGCAGTTCAAAAATGAGACAATGTTTCGCTGTTTTCCTATTTTTTGTTTGAGATTGGATACACATGCATTTACTAAGTATTTACTAAGCTAATTGCAAATAGAATCAGGAACACCTTAGACTTCTGTCAACCGAAGGACCAGGCGGTATTTGGTAAATGCTACTCAACAATAGACCATATTCACACTATCAGTCAAGTGATAGAGAAATGTTCGGAATATAACCAACCCTTATATATAGCTTTCATTGATTACGAGAAAGTGTTTGATTCAGTCGAAACCTCAGAAGTCATGCAGGCATTACGGAATCAGGGTGTAGACGAGCCGTACGTAAATGTACTCAAAGATATCTATATCGGCTCCACAGCCACCGCAGTCCTCCATAAATCAAGCAAAAAAATCTCAATAAACCAAGGCGTCAGGCAGGGAGATACGATCTCTCCAATGCTATTCACAGCGTGTGTACAGGAGGTACTCAGAGACCTGCATTTGGAAGAATTGGGGATATGAGTTAATGGAGAATTTCTCAGTACCTTGCGATTCGCTGATGATATTGCCTTGCTTAGTAACTCAGGGGACCCATTGCAATGCATGCTCCCTGACCTGGACAGGCAAAGCAGAGGGTAGGTCTAAAAATTAATCTGGAGAAAATTAAAGTAATGTTTAACAGTCTCGGAAGAGAACAGCAGTTTACGATAGGTAGCGAGGCACTAGAAGTTGTAAGGAAATAGGTCTACTCAGGGAAGATAGTGATTGCGGATCCGGATCAAGAGACTGAAATAATCAGAAGAATAAGAATGGGCTGGGGTGCGTTTGGCAGGCATTCTCAGATCACGAACAGCAGGTTGCCATTATCACTCAAGAGAGCAGTGTGTAACAGCTGTGTCTTACCAGTACTCATCTATGGGGCAGAAGCCTGGACGCTTACGAAAAGGGTTCTACTTAAATTGAGGACGACGCGACGAGCTGTGGAAAGAAGAATGATGGGTGTAACGTTAAGGGGGATAGGAAGAGAGCAGATTGGGTGAGGGAACAAACGTGAGTTAATGACATCTTAGTTGAAATCAAGAAAAAGAAATGGGCATGGGCAGGACATGTAATGAGGAGCGAAGGTAACCAATTGTTATTAAAGGTTACGGACTGGATTCCAAAAGAAGGGAAGCATAGCAGGGGGTAGCAGAAAGTTAGGTAGGCGGATAAGATTGAGAAGTCTGCAAGGACAACATGGCCACAATTAGGACATGATCGGGGCAGTTCGAGAGGTATGGGAGAGGCAATTTACCTGCAGTGGGCGCAGCCGGGCTGCTGCTGCTGATGATGATGACCCATATACGCTTCCATTATTTAACTCAAGATTAGCGAATATATATTGCTGCGAACGTTCTCGCAGTCACGAAACTAGCCATTAGCGTGGGTGGGCCCAGCGGCTTGCGATGACGCTGCATGACGACATTGCGGAAGAGATAGCGAGTTTTTTTAATGTTTTGAAGCGTTATTGCAAAGTGCCTGCTTCAGGCATTACGACATTTGGCTCACATGTATACAGCAGTCTCTACGACAAATCGGCAACGTTTCCTACTACGCGTATGTTGAATAAGTGTTTCCTGATCCCTGTATTTGAGTATTTAAAACAGTAATGAGTGAGTTCTCTAAAGTAGCCACCTGAAAATTGCAATATGTCATGCAGGCAATGTCCGCATCTCCCGATGATTAAGCTATCCTTTGAACATTAGCTACTGCCACATGTGCGTTCCATAAAAAATATCTCAAGATAAAGGAATATTTCCATAACATATATTTTTTAGTCCTGTTCACGTTCCAAATGCCATCATGTTTCTTCCTGCACCGAACTGTTTAAAAGCACATGGTTTTCTTTGCTGGGTGAGAGAAGTGAAAGAATCTGCAGCCTTTGATCATCATCATCATCATCATCATCATCATCATCATCATCAACACTTATTTATGCGAATTGCAGGACGAAGGCCTCTGCCAGCAATCTCTAATTAACCCTGTCTTGCGCTAGGTGATTCCAATTTTTCATCAGCGCGCACCTAGTTTTCTGCCGTCCTTGACTGCGCTTCCCTTCTTTCTCACCCATTATGCAACTCTAATGGCCCACCAGTTATCTGCCCTAGGCAATACATTGCCTGCCCAGCTCCATTATTTTCTCGTAATGTCAACTAGGATATGGGCTGTCCCCGCTGCCTGTCTCATCCGTACCGCTCTCTGCCTGTCTCCTAACGTTATGCCTAACATTACCCGTTCCATCGCTCCTTTCGCGGTCGTTTGCTTGTTCTAGAGCTTTTTTGTTAACCTCCAAGTTTCTGCCTCATATGTTAGCACCGGTATATATAGAATGTAACGAATGTACATTTTTCTTCCTAACGTACAGTGATTAGCTCCCACTCAGGTTTTGGTAAGCCTGCCGTTGGCAACACAACCAGTTCTTATTCTTCTGTAGGTTTCTTTCTCATGGAGAGGGTCCGCTGCGAGTAATTGACCTAGATAAACGTATTCCTGCATAGACTCTAGAGGCTGACTAACGACCATGAATTCGTGTTCCCTTGCCAGGCTATTGAACATTACCTTTGTCTTCTGCAGAATAATATTCAATATCAGTTAAGGGCCACAATCATTTGTACGATCTCATTTCCAGGGTTGCTGAACAGGACAACCCAATCTGCCAACCGAAGGTTCTTGAAATAATCCCCATTGACTCTCACTCCTAAGCCTTCCCAGTCTAATAGCTTGAATACTTCTAAGCACGCCGTGGATAGCACTGGAGAGGTTTTGTCTCCTTACCTGACCCTTATATTGGTAGGTAACTTTCCATTTTTCATCTGGAAAAGTAATGTGGCCGTGACATATTTTACTGTAAATTGATTGTGCGCACGGAGGAGTGGTTGCGAATGTTTTGTATTGAAGACACGATTGTCGAGGGTGATTAGTGTAGATTGGCCATGGGTGACCCGGATACACGGACCAAGTGGGTCTTGCACTTCGCATCGACTGTTGTGACCAGATGAAATAACCCCCCTTTGCTGACGCATTTACATGCTCAACTGTAACGTTGGTGTGTACCTTCAAGTTGGGAAGGTGGAAGCTCTTGAGCATGTTTATGCAGAATGCGATGCCCAGCACGTCTTGCAGAATCCAGCCGAATGTGTCGTTGCGTCGCAGTAAGAACCAGGATATGGCCACGAAGATACCAAACGCCAGCAGCGCCACCTGCCTGACCTCCATGGGCGTCTGGAAGCAAGTTGGGAACTTATTGGGAACCCTGGAAGACAAGAGTGAGTAGAATGCATGATGAATGAATAAACTGATAGCAACAACGTGCCTGCTGACATGGTACACGCACCAGCATTTACCGCACACGAGAGTAGGAAAACCACTCTCCTGGAAGGAAAAGTTGAGTGCGCTGAGACAACCAGTGAACACACCTACACGGGCAACATCAGGGCACCTTAAACATTTCGATTCTAGCATTACATTTTATGAACTTTCTTCGCAACTCCTTGCAGTGCTAACACTAGAACGGTATTTTGGTATAATCGCTTCGCTTTGTTTTGATAGCTCTCAGTAGCGATGCATTGAATTCTGTGTCGCCATGGTTCGACAGGCTCGGCTACCTATAGGCATTACTGCAAAATGACGCAAAATTGCATCATATTGGCGGGTACCTAAATTTTTTCACAGTGTTGTAATATTGACATACGTGCATTGTTTGCCTTTCTCCGGTGATCGAGTTTCACCGGCTAACCACTGTTACAGAGTTATCGCTCGGTATTTAGGCGCGCCTACATGCTTCTGAACTCACTCGAATGTAGTGGGTTATTCTCGTCTGGTCTAATCTCGTCTAATCAGAATGCATGAGCGATGTGTATAGTGCTGTGCATTCTGGAACGTACATGAGCATCAGTGATCACAATGCAATGTACAATAAGTCATGCATAGATAACCGACGCACTTGACATGTAGATAAGGATTCGGCGACCTACGATTGTGTTCGTCACCAACATTTCGTGGTCGGAATGTTACTCTTCTTTCGGGGCACAAGTTCGCCAAATAGAGAGTTCGTTCGGTGAACAACAGTTTAACTACTGTCTGCTTGTTCACCATCAACACAACCTGGCAAATAAAGTGTCTGGATAAACATTATAAAGTAGGAGGAGAATAACGGAGCTAAATGCAGAAAACAGCTGCGTGCGCTCCTATGATTCAATACATTATGCTTGCTATCCGACGTTGACGGCTCCTGTGAAACAAAGTCTTTTGGGGCACTGTCGCCGCTATACGAAAAACGACCACATACTTCGACGTCCCGATGTTGATTCGGCTGACGAGAGGTTCCAGGCAGGAGATCAGAGCTGCCGCCGATGCCAACGCGAAGAGGACGACAATGAAGTACACTGCATGACACACCGATATGTAAGGGGATTGCTACGACAGCATTTGCGAGCACATTTCTGAGTATTAACGGAACCGCTGATCAGAAAGGCCGCTGATTAATGGGGGATATGTTACTCGAAGCCAGGAAACATTAGACGGTTGACTTGTCGAAGGCGGTTACCAGATTTTTGCAATAGAATTGCTCTCGACATGTTTAAGCTCGTGTACTGATGCCTGACACTAAGCCTAAATTAATGAATTAGGTCAGTCAACATATACCTTGGGGTGGGCAATCCGGGCGAAGGACAACAATAAGTAGACGATACCAGCGCTCGTATGCACTATAGTATCGTCCACTTCCGTTTGTCCTTCGTCCGGGTTGCGCTGCCCACCCCAAGGAATATGTTGCGCTTGCTCTGTGAATTCAGGTCATTAAACTTGTCTCGAAAGAAAATTTCACGAGCTTCTAAGCAAAGGTAACACAATGGTCACACACGAGCACATAAATTGACTACTTTACCGTTTTAACCAATAACTGTCGCAGTTTTGGCCGAGAGGCAGAGCATCG
This sequence comes from Dermacentor variabilis, assembly GCF_050947875.1. Classification (NCBI taxonomy): domain Eukaryota; kingdom Metazoa; phylum Arthropoda; class Arachnida; order Ixodida; family Ixodidae; genus Dermacentor; species Dermacentor variabilis. The sequence continues at coordinate 130,997,213 of NC_134570.1, read as the reverse complement.
ATTGCGATAGCAGATTAGTAAACCGCTACACGAAGTAAGGATAGTAGTTTTATCGGCCGTCTCAAATTGGACACATTCGCTTGGTAACTGAATTATCAAGCGCGGTGTGAGAGCGCCACAAGCGAACATGAACAAATCACACTCGATGAGCGCGCACACACGCTGTCAAAACGCTTGTTCAAGCGCGGCAGCAGCAGCGAGTGAAGTGACCTTCATGCTATCTATCGCTTGGACGCAAAAGTGGCGAAAACACTGCGCGCACAAAGATATGAGATGTGTGCAGATCCCTTTGAAGATACGGCGCGCGCAGCCGCGCAAAGTATGCACTTGGGTGCGGAGTCGAAGCCGGCCCCTCCTTTCCGCGCTGCCTTACAGCTTTCCTCCCTATCGAACGTGAGATTGAGCCGTGATCGTCAATTCGCCTTACGCCCGGCCACGAAATACGCAGTTGCTGCCCCAGCAGAACGCCGTCCTCCATCCCTCCCTCACGGCCTTTCGCGCAAGGGAAGATGAAGGAGGGAGCGTTTGTACTCCCCTTTCGTTCTGAGCGCGCACCACATTGAGCAGCTATCGCCCCCCTTCCTTCGTGCGCTTTCACTCGCGCATACAGTGTACGACGCGCGGTGTTATCGCCCTTGGACTTTACAGGGAACGAACATCACGGCGATGCCGAGGGCGACGGCGACGGCAGAAATGTGCCTGGAGTGTCCATACCTTTGCTTTCGCCATTAAAGCTCAGGAAGAAATCTGCGGGTAATAAAAATTCTACAGTAAAGACTAAGGAGCACTAGACATTGCCCATTTTCGCCGTTGAAGCGCACTTCAGGCTAACGCAGATCACGCCATAATTTTACCACGCGACCGCCGAATGCACGGCGCGCCAGCAACCTTAAACGGCAAGAAGCGTAGCGTAGGCGACAGCATACGCGAGACCGGAAAGCCATCCTCCAGTGTCACCACTGTGTATACGCTGCTGCCTTCAAGATGACATAGGTATTGCCAGAGTTATCTGCGCGGCTTTGTTCAGAAAAAGCTGCTGTGAAAACACGCGTACGTCAAAGATATGCCCGTCTGTGGGACGCATTTAATTCTTTGGTATTCACTCTAGCCAGCGTATGCGCCTTATAGTAATTCATCGGCACGTATTATCTACACGCAGCACGCACAGGGACGCACGTCCGCGAGCGCGCACATAGACACAACACATGGTCTGCTACATGTTTGTGGTTGTGCATGTTTGTGGTGTGGTAAAAAAAGAAGGGCCTAGATAAGAGAAAGTTTTGCGTCAGGAGCTGCTATCTAAATGCACTTGAATGAGAATGTTGTTTTTGCACCGAATTTGATGGAACTTGCTGCACTGAAAAGATAAAGCAAAATGCATCACCGATTGCAGGGAACAAGTTGTTTTATTACTAACATTTTGTTTACTAAACGGCTAGAGACTGTATTCCTTCGGAAACCGGATGACATTGATATTATTTACTCGGAATTTAGCTTTAATGCATGAATATGTTTTTTCGACAACCTACACAGAAATTGTATTAATTACGTGGAAGCTCTTAATACATAATGTCTGTCCGCTTTATACGGTCTAACATATTTATTCGGTTTACGGGATTACGATATCTCATTTGGTCCAGAGTTAGCATATGTTAGTTCACATTTATTGATAAATATTTAATTTGACAGTTTCGTAAACGCTGCAAAACTTAAATCAAAATTGTACCTGTTACGAATCTAGGTTTTCCTAACAGGGGAAACAAATTGCGTCGTAATGAAATTTCTTGCTGTCCAATTAAAGCTTTTTCGCCGTTTACATACGTATCTGAACAACAAATTTTGAGTTGGAGGAGAGCTAGCGCTTCATGCCTTCCACGAAGCACGACTCGCACCAGCCACGCTATTATTATCTCACACTGCAGTAGTTCTTTCGCGACCGCACTGCTAAATTCGGATCGGTGCCGTATGCTTTTGTAGCAACGCGCAACGGCAACGATCGCAATCGGGTGGCGATGTTCTTACCAAGATATCGATAGAAGTAGTAGAGCATGAGCAGCATGACGCTCATGTGCATGACGAACATAACGACCAGCTTCGGAGAGAGGGGCACCGTAAACTCTTCCTCCATGTCGGCCATGCTCTCCGTGAAGTCCGACTGTTCTGGGGGCACGCCAACCGACACGGTCGCCTTCCTGCGTTGCAGTGCGGCGGAGGTGCATCCCTGCTGTGTTTTCTGTCGCGTTTCATTAGAACCTTTATTGCTATATTGTTACGCTAACTACCACTGTACGTAGCGACAAAGACGTTAATTTTTTGCCCCACGAATACTCTAACGTCACTTGCTTACGTCGACCGCTGAATCGTGAACGGCGCCATCAGCTTTGAACCGAAACGCTCCTGGGCGCTGGACGTTCCCTTAAGGTTCAGTAAGTGGCATTCTGCTGGATCAGTAAGTGGCATTCTATTGAAACGCGCCGAAAGAACATAAAATGATAGTGTTTGAAAGGGTCTCCAATCGGACAGCACAGCTTTCGCTTACAGCGCAGCCTGCTTCACAAATGAGTGACACTCTTGACTCGTCGCTGAAGTCCGAAGGAGAACACTGATGTATACGTGTACATTGCAAATATGAGATAGATAAGACTTGTTAGTTTTTTGTATCATGGGCTAGTTGACTGATCGTATGGCGAACAAATTTGCGAAGTATGAAGCAACTCTAACGCTTACTTCTTTCTGTCTGGTTCGCTTGGCCTCCGCAGGCTCTTACTAATCTTCTTCGGCCTTTTGAGTGTGGTAGGCGCCGACGGCTTGGGATAGTACCTGCGAGAAAGAATGGGTGGTCGGCGTACTCAACGCAGCAGTTTCAAACACTTGCTATATGAGTTGATCGAGCGCAATGTTACTTCTTCAAAACCATTCTTTTTCTCATGTCATTCACTATAACTAGTGCTTGTAACCACTGTTGTTGCTTAGTGCTTATGGCTTTGTGCTCCTAAGGTTGAGGCCGCGGCTTCCATCCAGTCCGCGGCAGCCGCAGTTGAATGGGGGCGAAATGAGAAAACTCTCCGGTACTTAGGTTTAGGAGCACACTAAAGAACATCAGGCGGTTAAAATTAATCCGGAGTCTCTCACTATGGCACGCCTTAATATTCTAAAAATGCCAGGATATTATTATTTTTTTTTGTACTTGGGATTTGTTGCTTATATACGCATGGTTTTGTGAATCCGGTCTCATGGTTGCAAACTGAAAGACGACGCCAACAAGGATGCGGCAACCAAAGGCTCTTCTTGCCAACCTCGCCTCCCGCTAACACTGGACATCCGAGCTTATTTTCGGCTGCGGAAAAGAAAGCATAGCATAGCGGCAGTCCGGAAGATTACGGGTTTCACAGGTTGCTTTTGTTCAAGAACTGTAGCAAAAGCTTCCGTTTATTTAAAGGGTTAATTAGAGGGTTAATCAAGATGTTAGAATTGCGGTGCAGCGAAAGACGAGGTACGATAGAAGCTACACACTCTGACGCACGTTACGGGGCCCTTCGGAAAGTCATGGACGTTGCAAGCTAACGAGCGCCGTACCTGGGAAGAATCGCGTGTGCATAGTATTTGCACTGAGTTCTCAGGTAAAATGGCCGAAACTTCTAACGAAAACACGTGCTCCCTTTTCCTCATATTTAGCCTCGCCAACAATCGTGACGTCCCAGATCGTGGCTGCCACGTGAAAGCTCCCGCCTGCAGCTGGCAAATATTCAGCAATGGTGCGAATGACATACTCGGGGATTTCTGCGAACTGCAGAGTGCGCAAGATAGCAAGAAATGAAATGAAGTTGCTTTTCATGATGCAGACGTCACGTGACTTTCGTGCCTTTCAAAGGAGTAGGCACAGGGACGAATTTCGCTCGCGACCGCTGGTTGAGACAGTGATAAAAAGCCTCATACTGCGGGAACGAATAGCTCGCTTCCTCGCCATCATCTCGCAGCATTTCGCTCGCTTCTGTCTCCGCTATTATTAAGTTATGCTGAAAAACGAAGTCCTGCAGAAACCATCTACGATGATTGCCTAAGTAATGGGGGACGCATCGCACAGAGCGTACACGCACGTTATTCAAATTCTATTACATCATCATTGACTTCATATGTTGTGCCCAAGACGGCTATTAAGAGACAGTGCGTGTTGATGTACCATACCTAGAGTTAAATGCCCTTTGTCAAGTATAAGCGCAGCTTACCATTCTGATGTCCCGGGTTAAGTTCCTTGCAGTGTACTAAATTTGCTCTATTCTATGTTTTACACCGTCATCATATCGAGGCCAGACAGGTACGCAGCCAATCCAAAGTGGGAAGCGGTAAGCAAAGAATGATGTCGCACTAAAATTTTGCAACCCACCGTAGTTGCTCAGTGGCTATGGTGTTGGGCTCCTGAGCACGAGGTCGCGAGATCGAATCCCGGCCGCGGCGGCCGCATTTCGATGGGGGCGAAAACACTCCACGTACCTAGATTTAGGTGCACGTCAAAGAACCCCAGGTGGTCGAAATTTCCGGAGTCCTCCACTACGGCGTGCCTCATAATCAGAAAGTGGTTTTGGCATGTTAAACCCCACAATTAAATTTTTTTTTTTAAATTTTGCAGCAGAACGCTTTCCAGCGCGGCAGCGATTTTGCAACTTCCATAGTATAGGAGAAATTTCCTATGAGGCCTACGAGGGGCACATTAAAAAAAGTCGCCATCCCCACGCCGTTTGTGAATGCCGTCACTTTTACACCACAAGCAACGGAACGATGGGTACTTACTTCCCTGTTGCTTGCACCACTGCTAAACTCACCGATACAGTTTTCTAAGCCTCTTTCTGGCATACCTACATAGGAAGCGCCATACAAGAGGACTTAGATGAGTCATACAAGTGGTTAGATGAGTCGACATGGTGTCCACGCTCTATGTCTGTTTGTGTCGACGACGTCTCTGTGGACTAACTTACACTTCAGCGCTTATCAAATAGACCGCAAATGCAAATATAGGTAGACCTAAAGTTTTAAACGAGTAAATCAAGACACCAAGACATCAAAACATCACTCTTACTGATTAAATAGACATCCGATAAGTGAGGATATGATCAACAAGGGAGGAACGAGCGCAGATTGGAATGATTGACACCAGCACTTTGAAACTACAGATGCGGCTACCGATGACAATTTATGCGCATTACAGCCAAGTAGTGATCATAAAATCATAGCGGGCTTATCACCACTCATCGAGCATACATAACATATATAAGACGCATGCCCCATAATATATAACCGTATCGGGCTTACATGCACGAGAGCACGGCCATAGGAATCTGGAGCTATACGCTGTGCGATCGTGGTATACATCTATTTCTGCGTTAGGTCTGGCGCTCCTAATCGTAGCATGCAATTTTGAAAACAAGCAGCAGTGCCTATAAAAACTGCACTATATATAAGACTTTGAAAGCGTTTCATTCCGAAACCTTATTGGTAATTTTATTCCAAACTTCTCAAATCGTGAAGCACACTTCTAGGCCATTATGTGGTGCTTGCGCACACTCGGACTCATACAAACTGCTCTGTTACCTCTGTCACTTTACACACTTTGATCTAGCGTGGCGCCATCTTGTTGTAACCTACTGAACATACATATGGCTAAGCCCAAAGGAAAAGCTTCTCTGACAAGACCGGCGGCGAAGCGCTCCTTGCGAGTTCGTTTTGTTGCCCCCGAGGGCAAATGATCGTAAGCGGAATGAGATCAACCGCGAACGTTTAGAAGTTAGAAGAGTCATGTTAAGAAACTTCCATGGACCGTCCATAGGGAAACTGGAAGGAACAACCGAAAGATAAAGAAAAAAATCGAAACTACGAAGGAAGCTGGGAAGGATGGAGATAAAAGGAAGGAAACAACTAAGCACAGCACGCGAAACGTAACATAACTCTCTTGTATGGCTCCTGTGTTGGCTTCTATTGTATCGTTCATGTTGCTTTTCCGTGACATTGTCACTGAGGTTGTGCGGATAATATTTGGCAGTGCTTAAATTGGTTTCCAGCTCCAAATAAAAGTGGCACGTAGAAACTCTTGTAGATGCCTCACGAATGAACTATTTCGGGGTAAATAAAAAAGATGAGTGAACACCAACGTTACTCAAGTTGCTCACTGTAGAGTTCAATTTCTACGCTATACCGAGGTGTGGTTAACGTCCTCATTTTACACATTTTTGGCCCAGTTGGTTTCACACAGTCATAGGACGCGCATCCTCTCGTTCTTCCTTCTCGGCGTCATCGAAGCGTTACGTTAGCTATAACTGCCACCAATTCGTAGCGCTGGTTTTCTTGGACGCTGTAATTTATTATCCGAGAATTCTTCCCGGAGACCTAATAATCTGTATACCAGGATCTCTTTATACCACATCAGAGATCGCCGAGTATGACACATCATGGGAGCCAAATTGACGTGAATATGCGCGCGCACACAACGGACGGATACAAGCTGCACTCGGCTTTGTCGACGTTTCCTCCGAGGATAGATACCGGATAAATAGCGCCACAGAGGCTAGGCCATGGGCCAAACTGTTGCACAATACTTGCAGGTGCTACGTCTCGCGAAGAAGATGTCCACTCACTGGTTGTACTGGGTGATGCCGGACCAGTAGGAGCCTGTCATGACCGTGCAGACAGCGATTAGCCAGATGACCAGGAAACTCCAGTCCAGAGACGTCGAACGCGTGAATAGCTTGGCCATCACGGTGCCGTTCGCCTGCTTCTCCTCATATTGCTGTGTGACATAAAACGCAACGTGAAAAGAAGCCACCTGAACTTCATATGTACTTGGCACAAGCGCTACTTCTCGATACCCTCACGTCCCCCACTATAAACGGTCAACTTTGCACAACACCTTGTCTCTGCAGTACCGGTCACTCAGCATTTTCACCACTATCTTCCGCAGCCATCAATTACGAGCAACCGCACGCCGCCTCATCGTTCTTTTATTCGTATCTTCTTTTGCCTAGCGAAATTACTTTTCTAAAGAAATCACAAAAAATTCAGGCTTTCCCTAATTTACAGAATGTATTACCATATGCCACAGCTCCGATTTCATCTACTTTCCATCCACTTACTTCTGCGCGACTTGACCATAGTAACAAAGTCGGTGCCAACACAAGTGGCACTAGGGCTTAGCTGTATTCATTAATCCCCTGCAATTCGGAGGACCGCAACTACCTTCGTTGGGTCTACCGCCTTTACACAATACATTGTTCGTTTTCTTGAATCAGTAGCTGTACTAACGACACTGGGCAGTGGGCACGGTGCTGGTGAAAGAAGACGACGAGAAGCGCTGGCTTGCCCGTTTCGCTATAGCGGCGACTTGTTTCGGTCTACCGCTGCAAACCTACAACTAGTGCTGATAGCCCCAATTGTATTTGGTGCAGGTGCGCGGTTTCTCTTCGGCGTTCTGGAACTCCGCAGTCGGACCACCAGCTATTGAAAGCGATCACCCGGGACTGCCCCAGGCTGCTGCTCCCGTGCCAGCTTATAACCAGTAATTTAAATCGCTTCTTTTTTCAATCCCACAACTCCCTTGTGTAATGTCGTTGGGCGTTGAGGGTACAAATAAATGAAATCAAATGAAACCGTTCAAGAAGAACCTGAGAATTTTTTATGCACCTGGCACTTGCTCTTTTGTTGGTGCTCCCAGAAAAATCCGACTTCGTTCATTGGGGCTCTTTCACATACATTAGAGAATATAGTGCAGAGCCATAGCTAGCCTTCAGCACATAATATGGTTTAGTTGGTTAATAATGTAGCAAATTATTGTTCATAGGCGTAGCTTTGTTTTTAGTATATTGTTGTAGTACATTCATCTTATCCTTAATGTCCACAGGACAGAGACAGCAAAGCCACTCACCGCTATCTGGCGACCCGTAGAATTCTTGACAAACGCAACAATTATGTCTAGCTTCTTTATGGTGGTGATCGTGTCCCTTACCTAAAAAAGACGCGAAAGAAGTGATTGGATGAAGCTAGATTACTTCGATGTGCGAAACGTATTTTCGCGAGTACAAGAGAACGCCATGTATGCTGTCAATGTAAACAAAAAGCAACGAAATAACAAAAGCAGTGCAAAGAAATTAAAATAAAGAAATAACGAAAGAAAGACAGTCATGCAGATTTCACGCGCAATGGAAATCACTGTTATGCGAGGCAGTTGATGGGAGCTGGCTCGTATCGATGCATAATCCTTCACTGTCGTGGTAGTACATAAGAGTTACCGCCACTTCACAAACGACGTTACAACGAAGGGAATGGGCTCTCTTTTGTTCATCATTCTGGAAGTTTTGCCGTAGGATCACACTCAAACGCACGCGCTTCTTTACGAGTCATGGAAGCCTCACGAAAAGGAGAAATTCATATCAGTTCGGGAGTTTAAATATAGTCTCAGTGGTAAATCTGCAAGTCTCTGGAAACAACTATAGCTCATCTTTGATTTCGTACGGCCGTTTCTGCAATTTCGTCACTTTAAAGCTTTGCAGTACAGAACTTCTACCGGCCGGGGTGGATCTGTGTCTACGGCATTCTGTTGCTAAGCGCGAGTTCTTGAGTTCGATGACTGAACATGGCGGGGGCCGCATTCTGGTGGAGGCACGATGCAAGTTTGCTGGTATGCTATGCTTTACGGGCACGCTAAAGGTCGTTACGTGGCCCTAATTTATTATGAGCCTCATAGTGTGCGTGTTTCCCTGGGGCGTTAAACTGTAAAAAGCCAACCTAAAAAAAACTTGCACAGCTTGGAACACAGTGACACAAACCAGAATAAGCAATCGCGTTCCTAGTGTCAATGCCCAATGGCTATGCACTGCCCCTTCGTTACATGTCCGCAAGTTTTTTTTTCGGTCTTCATGGTGTGGATGGCAATAAATTCAATTTTCAGTTCGTTTAATTGGCAACTTCGGAAGTACAGCCCATGCTTACAACTGAGGTGATTACGACAAAGAAGCCTTTCCGATTTCGTGATGCTTGAGATTGCGAAATGACGGATGAACTGCAACGTCCCATAGCGTTAATAACGATACTATAAGGTAAGGTAAACTTCAACGGGCGCGATTCTGACGCGCGTTCTACGACAGTGCCTTACCGGTCGTTTTTCGTTGTAGGCCATGACAATGGCCGCGGCCTTGGCACTCTTGGCCTTCTGGACGATGTCGTCGTTGGAGGTGTTGTCGCAGCGTTCCATAAGCACCACCTTGCCCTCGAAGCTACGCCGCTCGTAGTCACACTCGGTGTCGTTGAGCACGTTCAAAAGCGGGCGGTATTCCTGCAGAAACAAAGCCCATATGTCTCCGGTCGCTTGGTTGTTTTCGGATAAATGAGGCCTGCATTACAATATCTACTTGACGCGTGAAGCGAAAAGTAACGAAATCTGTAGCCCAAATTTGTATAGTGCTAGTCAATCGCTGTGCTAAATTGCATAAAACAAAATTAAAAAAAATAACAATCTTATATGCTGGAGAAATACACCATGGGTTCCTGATTAATCAATGCGCTCCACTTGTCGAACAAGCGTTCCTTATGATCTTGAAGTTACGTGCTGTACGATTCACATGTACAAAAACGACTCGCACACAGAAAAACGTCAGACTAATGTGGTATGTATTCTGTGCATATGCACGGAGATCAGCTACTCCAGGTGCCGCTTTCATGGAATTTCCTGGTGGAACAACACGGGGTGGAACAACAGGCCGTTGAGGGCTGCGTTTACGCTCGTCGTTCTTGTCTCTGCTGTGGCCAACTTCACTCTCCTCTTGTTTCTACCTTTTGTCCCACGTAACTTGAGCCATACTTTAATAATACGCAAATGCTACGTAGCTGGATAGAACCAAGGTAATCTTGTTTGCCTTCGCATGGAGATACTGAGATTATTTTTTGCACTCCACCTCATTTCATAATTTGTCTTAATTAATTATTGAACTTTACAGATACTACAATAAGATGAAAAATGTCAATGAGAAAATTGCAGAGCAACATGAAAAACTCCCTATACAGCTTCTCTTGCACAATACGTGCTGCATAAAAGTGTACTTCCAAGCATGGGAGAAGCCCGCGAATACACGCACAGTGGCTCAAGCGGTCAATCGCACGGAACTTTTTCGTGTATTCGCGGACTTCCTTGTGGCGAATGGGTCAAGTTGTTCTTGGAGTGTGCCCACTTCGCCTGTCAGTCGTGGAACGTCAGAAAACCACCAAAACACACCACATCAAAATGACGTCTACGCATTGAAGATGCATTAATATGCCCAATGAAACTGAGCGTTTTTTCTGAATAGCCAGAGGTTTCCCCGCTCCGCAAAAAATAGATCTCTACCCACCGATTGATCTACCACTGGGCACTCGGAGTTGCTCTGAGAATGGATTGATTTGCGTTTATTAAAAATTTTTGCGTGGCAGTATGAGGCTGTCTTTCGCCATGCCGGGTTTGGGAAGGGAAATCTTGATCCAAACACCATGACGTCCTGGAGCAGAGTGCACAGGCCTGCTATCTAGGAGGCCTTGGCTTGGCGCATTTTGATTTGGCCTTACCGAGACACCGTTAGAGCGCAGGTGAGAGCTCGCGCGGGAAGAAAAACGCGCGTTACACAGGCTTTCGTTGATTACGAGAAAGCGTTTGATTCTGTCGAAACCTCAGCAGTCATGGAGGCATTACGGAACCAGGGTGTAAACGAGCCATATGTAAAATACTGAAAGATATCTATAGCGGCTCCACAGCCACCGTAGTCCTCTATAAAGAAAGCAACAAAATCGCAATAAAGAAAGGCGTCAGGCAGGGAGATACGATCTCTCCAATGCTATTCACAGCGTGTTTACAGGAGGTATTCAGAGACCTGGATTGGGAAGAATTGGGGATAAAAGTTAATGGAGAATACCTTAGTAACTTGAGATTCGCTGATGATATTGCCTTGCTTAGTAACTCAGGGGACCAATTGCAATGCATGCTCACTGACCTGGAGAGGCAAAGCAGAAGAGTGGGTCTAAAAATTAATCTGCAGAAAACTAAAGTAATGTTTAACATTCTCGGAAGAGAACAGCAATTTACAATAGGTAGCGAGGCACTGGAAGTGGTAAGGGAATACATCTACTTAGGGCAGGTAGTAACGGCGGATCCGGATCATGAGACGGAAATAATCAGAAGAATAAAAATAGGCTGCGGGTGCGTTTGGCAGGCATTCTCAGATCATGAACAGTAGGTTGCCGTTATCCCTCAAGAGAAAAGTGTATAATAGCTGTGTCTTACCAGTACTCACCTACGGGGCAGAAACCTGGAGGCTTATGAAAAGGGTTCTACTCAAATTGAGGACGGCGCAACGAGCTATGGAAAGAAGAATGATAGGTGTAACGTTAAGGGATAAGAAAAGAGCAGATTGGGTGAGGGAACAAACGCGAGTTAATGACATCTTAGTTGAAATCAAGAAAAAGAAATGGGCATGGCCAGGACATGTAATGAGGAGGGAAGATAACCGATGGTCATTAAGGGTTACGGACTGGATCCCAAGGGAAGGGAAGCGTAGCAGGGGACGGCAGAAAGTTAGGTGGGCGGATGAGATTAAGAAGTTTGCAGGGACGGCATGGCCACAATTAGTACATGACCGGGGTTGTTGGAGAAGTATGGGAGAGGCCTTTGCCCTGCAGTGGGCGTAACCAGGCTGATGATGACACAAGCTTCTGAGAGTTAATGCGAAGGTGACGTGGCGTTGCGCTGATGCTCTCTCCCCTTCCACAAAAACTGACGCGCTACTGCTGCAGCAGGTCTACCTTTTCACCCGCTCTGCTCCGTCGAGCTGCACTCGTAACGCTACGTCTTAGCTAGGAAATTTAGGTGCCGTTTTTCGCTTTTCCAGACGGCAGACGCCGGCTTTTTCGCTCAATGGGCCGTTTGGTGTTTTCATATCAAAAATATACTCAGCAGAAACAAAATAGCCAACTTACAAAAGTATTTGAACGCAATACGAAATACTGTGAATAGTATTTCGTTAGTTTGAAGGCACTTGACATATATTACGTATTTCACCATCAAAGGCAAGCTCTGCATCACTGAAACGCTTTATTCCCTTATGCAAAGCCATGCATCAAGCTACGAAAAGCGGTGGTACACCATGGAAAGGGCTGTTTTCAAAATATTGCATTAGACAGTTTGCCCCTCTTCTTTTTGAATACATCTCCGCGGAAGCTGGAAAGCTGCTCTTAGAATCCGTTCAACGCCACAGCGACATCATGCTTGACAAAAATCTCTGAAAGACAAGGTGACATTTGTGCCCCATCGTGATCGCCCCTGTCGTGCTCAAGGTAGGCGTGTAGCTCGTGCACAGCTACACTTTCACTGCTACCCGCGGGTGGAAGGTGAACGCGTGTTGCACCGAATGCTGCTGCTTCTTTTCATTCAGTGTGGAGCAAATCAGCTGAATCAACGATGCGCTCATGCCGACAAATCGCCGACAGTCCTCACACACACACACACAAAAAAAAAAATGCACAGAAATAATCACTCCATTCGTGTTCCGTTTGTGGGATATCTGTCACATAATCGAAGCCCGATGATGGTTCGCAAAACGCGAGTACCTGTCATGAGCCAAGCATTTAACGAGGCAATGGATTTTTGCATCCACAGGCATTCAGTTCATGTTGAATTATCTGCAAATATGTGTTAGAAAAGGGCACAAAATAGCTCGACATACCATTTAAGGTTACAGTAACAAATATTTCGCAAAACTATTCTTAGAACACGGAAACTGTAGAAAACTATTTATAATAAAGAACATTGAGGACACTATTTACGACGCGTACAAGTCTGTTCCTAACGAAACTGCTTCTACGGCGACTCTGCCATTCCTGAACGCGCGGCACCGCCACGTATGTGTAACTAGGGCGAAGAAGGGACGAAGCGGCAACAGGCATCGTGCAAGAGCTTGTTGTCAATCTCAGAGGCCAAACACAAGACTTCGCGGTTGAGACTACGTGCACCAGATGTCGCCAGCTTTACAAGCAGCCGTTCTCAGCAGTATACTTTTCGCGAGTCTCGGGGTGTTGCGTTAATACAGACGCCGGCTTTGGACTGCAGCATTGTCACAAATACTATTGCGTTTCTGATATTTCTAAGAAGTTTTGTTCATCGATGAGAAAGAAAGAAGTCATTGCTTCACCGAACGCGTGTTTACCTTTCGGGCTCTGGGTAACCTACTGAAATATTGAATGTCAGAAATCCAACTTTGGGCCCTACGATCAACACAGCCATTGGCGCTTGAAGTGGCGTAAATTCATCAAAGGCCAGAAAACGCCACAGCGCCGTATGACACGCATTGCCCCTTTGCTTGCAAATGAATAATAAAGTAAGCACAAAGTCTGTTTATAAGCTAAACGACCGCGCCAAATTTGCATTGTTTTAACTCATGATCCCTTGCGCAATCCTAATTTCGCGTTCACCTACAACCGAAATACCATAATCACGCGCCCCCTTCGAACATACATAGTACCTTCTTTGCGTGCCTCTTAGCGATGCTTCATTTCAGTACTTTCCCTTCGTGCCATTTCTTAAACTGTGTCCTGGGAGTAAATACGCCGTGTGTGGATCGTATGAGGAGGCGGATCCGTCCGTTTTCTCATCGACCAAACGATTTTAAATCATAGATAAAATAAAATAAATACGACAACGCCGTGTGCATTCAAGTGCAGTTCTGTTCTTCCGAGATATGCCTTCGCGTTGCTTTGGTGTGTTCAGTAAGATTCTGTCAGCTCCTGCAATGAACTATTCTCGCAACCTGCACAGCGGTTGGCTGTGGACACAGGGCATGTGTCATGTTCACCGTCTTGTTTTTTCTGATCCATTCCGGAGGCTTCCCGAAGGAGTAGCACACGGGCTACAGCTTCGGCCTGTTCGAGGTCGCGGGTTCCATTTACAGCCCCAGTGTTTGCATTCCGACATAGTTAAATGCAAGAATTGTTTGTGTGCCCAAAAATGGGCGCACCTTAAGCCCATGCGGCCAAAATTAATCCGGCGCCCTTCACTGCTGTCTCTCTAACAGAGCCTGTTTTGCGTTTGGGCATTAAAATCACTCACTAAATCGACTGATTTATCAGTGAATAAATAAATAAAGAAATCACGTGGCCACATATTCCGTCAAGTTACCTAGGACGTAGATAACCGTCACATTGGGGGAAAGTACAGCGCGAGAATACCGGTCTGTTGGGGCGCGAAGAAATAACGCAAGACGGTCTCATCAGAAAGTAGCAAAATGATTTCCTGCAGGAAATGATGACATATAGAGCTGCAAAGAAGGCACACGACACTGTGCTTTGTGTTCGATCGCTCACGTTAGGAGGGGCGGGGGTAGGCTAGGACGTGCCTGGTTGAGATGCTCGGTGCAAACAGCGCTCTTTGAAAAAAAAAAAACGATGGTTGGCCCTCTATTACACTGCACATCTATAACATTCGTATAAGCTTTCATAAGCGGGACGAACCGATTAGTCGGGCTCCAAATTTATGTCGCAAGGACGTAAACACTAAACCCAGCCGGCACGAGAAAGTGTCATATCCGACGGAGTCAACCTGTCTGCACAACGTGTAATTTAATGCAACCATTCTGTCTCACAAAAGTACGCGTAAGTGTGGTCTGACTGAGCTGCGACAGAGCAGTCGATTGGCATTTCTCGAAGACTTCATGCACTTTTCGTTATGTACATCCGTATCTTACGTCGTTCACGCCAACTTAGGCCACTGGGCACGTGCCCGAATAGACAACTTGAGAATAAGCAACGCAGGTCATTGGGTATGTGCAACTGGGCACGTGACGATAATCACGTGAACATTGTTGGCCAATTTTCCAGAATGGGTGTGAGCTCTTGGTAGGCGCCCATATACAGACAAGCAGAACAAGAGGCAAAAAGGGAAAACCGGCAACAGAATATTGAAAAAGTCAGCTACAGAGACGTGAAAAAGTGGGCAAATCACAGCCGAGTGTACACAGTGAAGTGCGAAGTACAAAATGGGATGAAATCTTGCACTGAGCAAGACGCGTTAAGCCAAAGTAAAGTGAAGAAGATGTCAGCAACAGGAAATTGAACATGTCTGCTGCCCAAAAGGGAAGAACTTCCAACACGGTATGTCGCTATATTTCTTAAATGCTAATCGCATTAATGTCAGCGTTAATCGTGAGATGGCCTATGGTGTTAGCCAACCAGCAGTAATTGGGAACTGTGTTTCGAAGTGTCTATTGTTCGCTCAACCATTTCGGCTGTCAGTGCGATGTCGACCGGGCAGAAACGCTTCATGCTGACATGGTCATGCCGCACTTTGTCAGCTCGATTATTGATGCGACCCATTAGTCCAACTGGTGTAGAATACGAGCAAGAAATTAGTCCGCTCTCCGGCACTTGTAGAAAGGAGAATTAGGTGCTTCTCACTAGAACACATGACACCTGCTGTCTTTGTCATCATTGTGCCTGTTGAACAAGCTACAGAAGTACACTTACTACTCTGGAGATCCATTCCTGCCTACCGCACAGTAACGGAGCTCAGAGCTTTGTACTGCTGCCGACCATATCATTTCCATGTTTGAACGGGTGGCAGTTTGCACGCGTTTTCATTTCACAGGGTGGACTGAAAATGAAATGGAACTGGGCACAGGCAAAAACAAAGTAGGCTCATACATACACACCTAGCTGCTTTGCGTGTATGTGCCTTATTTGTCGGTGTCCAATTCGCCTTCTTTAGTCTTCCAAGTTTCTGGCGACATGAGGACACAACTTTGTTTTGCCAATGCACTCCAGAACATGTACGAGTTCTCACCGCGGTCTGTGCACGAAGGCGTCTCGAACTATGAAAATATAACTTTTAGCAATGCTAGTAGTACATGGCAAGGGCAAGCCACCAGTGCTTCTGAGGAGTATTCATTATTTTGTTCGCTGGCGATTCCAAAAGACTTTTTGCTTTTCTTGATGCAGTATCTAGGCCTTGTATGGGTGCTGAACACCACAGCTACAACTTTCAAGTCGAGAAGAGCCGTTTGCAGTGCAAGAAGTGTGCACGCGTGGAGACATCGGCGGCCGAATTCACTAAGCGAATTACGAATTTTGGTTTAAGAAAAATCTTACGAAAAAAAGGGTATTCACAAAGCTAAAGCTGTTCGTAAGATCAGCAAGCTTGCATTGCTCACCGCTCCAAAAACGAGCGCTGTGGTGCAGGTGCGAACTTCAGTGTCCACGCCAACAGTAAGCGTTAGTTAATCCATAAAACCTAAACAGTCGTCGCAGCTGCCGACATAAGAAGAAAGTTCTTCGATAACCGGGTAGCTTACGAACCTAATTATGCCTGTCTGCAAAGCTCGAGCTGATGCGATTGAGTGATGGAAGGCGCTGTAGTGGCTGATTGGCCAGAGACTATCTACTGATAGCAGTGGATGGCGCGTGGTATTTGCAGCATTCGGCTGACAACTAAAATATCATTTCATTTATGTGTAACTTTCATATTTAAGTTCAGTCCCAGCGCACATATCCGCAACTCTTCAAACTTGGACTCTGCTTCAGTGACAGTTCCGGGTTTACATGCTTTAATTATCCACAAGGAAAGCGGAAAAATACTTATCGAGAAAGCCGTCAGCCAAGGAGGCACAATTTCTCCAATAATATTCACTGCATGCTTAGAAGAAATATTCAAGTTGCTACACTGGGAACGATTAGGAGCCACGATTAATGGCGAATATCTCAACCCCTTTCAGCGTGGCGATGACATTTGTTCAACAACTCTGCGGACACAGTGCAACAATTCATTGAGGACGTTAACCGAGAAAGTATAAGAGTAGGCTGAAGATTACTATGCAGAAAACAAATGTTATGTTGAATAATCTGTCAAGCGAACAAGAAACTCTAACCGGTAGCCAGCATCTAGAATCTGTGCAAAATTAAGTTTATTTGGGTCATTTATTCATATGGAGCCATGATGATGAGAAGGAAATTTACAGAATAATGAAGACGGGTCGTAGCGCACACGGCCGGCATTACCAAATCACGACTGAGAGCTCACTGCGTACGTTGAAAAAGATAGTCGACAAGCATTACATTTTTTCAAATACTATTATATAGGACAGAAACTGAGAGGTTAACAATGAAGCTTGAGAATAAGTTAAGGGCCGCCCAAACAAGCGATAGAAAGCGAATCTTGAAGAGGCAGCGCAATATGACGAAGACAGAAGGCAGGAACACACAGGACAGCGCTGTGTGTTACTGCCTTCTGTCTTCGTCATATTGCGCTGCCCCTTCAAGTTGTTCAACCAGTTCCAACTCGCCCAAATGTCGATCCTTCTACACGATAGAAAGAGAAATGGTAAACCTAACACTATGGCAGAGGAAGAGAGGGGTGTGGATCAGAGAGCAAAAGGCGGTAGTGGTAATTGAAATTAAAAAGAAATGATGAGCTAGGAAGGCCGCGTAATTCACCGGGCTTAATATTGGTGGTCCATTAGAAATACAGAGTGGGCGCTAGGGGAAAACAAACCTGAAAAACAAACTCTTGGCCTGCTGCGCTGTTGAGGATGGCGGGAAATTAGGCGGAGTAATGAAATGAGCAAATCTAGACATAACTTGGAATCAGCTAGCGCGGATCAGGGGTGGTTAGTGATCGCTGCAAGAGGCCTTCGCGCATGTAGTGAACCCAAAAGAACGCTGATGGAGTTTTACATCCAAAATTCGCGCGGAATTTTAACCGGCTGTTGCTCTTGAGCCACAGTTCGCTTCGTACTGCGAGGCCACGTTCACATGTTTACAGAACACCGTCAGGCGTCGCTTGGATATCACCACTCCCACCTTGGTATCGTACTATGTGCGCACTGATTGCTCAGTGTGACAAGGTCAACGACTTAAGCCGATTTGATGCGAAACTAGCGAGAATATTGAACCGCTGTGTGCTTCACATATGGTGCTGTGCAGTATTCTGACGTGCACTTGAGCGTGTGTTCTTATCAGGCTGGTAAACTTATGGCAGTGTTGGCACTGATAATTGTGGTGGCGTGGACTGATTAGCCTTGACTTCTGCGAGGTGCCACTTGGGCTGTGACATACAACGTATTAGGGGCTGCAGGCCCTGGGGTCATCAACTTATGAGTTATTACCGGTCTCTAAAAGTGAAGTATGCGCTCCTTTGTGCATTTTGCCTGTGTCGGAATGCGGCCGCTTGAACCTGAAAAACAAACTCTTGGCCTGCTGCGAAACGTCATAGTGTTTTATCAGCTGAGGAAAAGTCAAGAAGAAGCGATAAATGCTTATGCGATGTCAAAGTGTGATAGGAAGCGAAACTTGCACCTGCGGATGTTACGAATTCTGTCATAATATGGGAGCGTCGGTAGTCACGACTTCTTTCTGCACTTTTTCACGGCTGCTGTCATAGCTCTTAGTGCCCTCGCGTTGACGCTCGACGGCCTCGTCGACCAGCACCTCAGATGGTGCCGGCTGCCGAGGCAGCTTATATTGAGCCTATGCGCATCATTAGAACAGCACCGCCAGCCCTGTACAGCGCGGGCACATACCGTGCCGATGAACATACGGGTGCTGGTCGCCTTGCCTCGGGGCCACGTGAACTATATGCAGCTTTATATTTACTCTTTCCGTTATTAGTATCGAAATTGAGACATATACTGGTTTCGTAATATGGTGGTGGTGGCGGTGGTGATGCTACTACAGGCGGGTTAGCACTGAAGACTTGTCCGGTAATTGCTCCACTGAGCGTCTATTCCTGCACCAAATATGCCACGATGGGTCCATTAGTTCCGTGTCTCGCAGAAATGCAAGAAGAATGCGTGACACTTTAACCATGTATACCTGGTAACGAAGCTTGCATAGAGGACCATACGTTCAAAACATGGCGGTTCATTGGCGGTGCATGGGGCTTAGCGCGATCTGTGTGAGGCTGGAACACTTCCGGCGGAACATAAAATAATGTGACGCCATATCCGTTAAAAACAGAAACGACTTCGATTTGTTCTCAAAGGCGCGAAATTTATTTTGGTAGCCTGCCATTAAAGCTGCATTTTGAAACTCCCCTCCATTCGACATGACGAGCATACCGAGATTTCAGCGCGGAGTGAGATGCAGTAAAAGGTCAGTCGTACCGTCGAAATCCTACCCCTGCACAGAACGTACTTTCTTTGGAGGGGGGCGAAAGCTTTGGGTGGAGAGTCCTGATCCCACCGTCAGACGCCACCCCGTCCGCCACCGCAGCCGCACCGAAGCAGCTAAAGTAAACAATTATCTGGCGGTCGTAGCTCCCTACTTTTGACTGAACAGGTCAAGAAACGATGATGCTAACCGCGCCATCAAATTCAGACAAACGTCGACAAACAAAACAACACAACGTGCGAAGGAGGCGTATTGTAAACGGTGAACTTTACGAGCGCGCCTTTCTGCACACCAGGAGAGATGCATTGCATTGCAAGTGATAGCGGCGTCAACGACCCGCCCGCTCTTACGGTATAGGCACAAAAAAAGGTATTTATTGGTAATGATTAAGCAAAATAAACCTGTCTTTTCTCGTCACGCTCTCTTAAAATTGAATAGTAATCTTATTTTCCCTGAATGCATGCTATGTCCTTTTGCTAAATGTGTCTCGCTTTAAGAAACGCCTTTTTTCCCCCAATGTTTGTTTCATCTTCACATAGTCGCGCTTCAGTCGCTGCTCCCATAACCAACCTTGCTCCTGTGAGTGACAATTCGTTATGAACCGCGTTTCGCCCGAAGCTTCGTGACGTATTCAGATCGACCTTGCTTCAACTGTCATTCTTTTGACGGCAGTGACGTGAACAGGCGAGCTCGGTTGAGTTTGTCGGCTCTGAAGCAGACGCCGGGAAATGAAAGCTGTCTAATAGGGGTGTGTAGTGATTTGCCGTAAGAATATAGCCTCAACTACACATGCGTGATGCGCGATCACGCTATCAGTTGATCGCGCTTCTTTCATTTCTTGTCGTTTAATCCGAGTTTCGCTTCCTGCTCGCTCTCGTACGACGCCGCAAGTTAATTGTGCTGCCACATCGGATGCACGCTTATCTTATCGTAAGAACTTTCTGGCCAAGAAAATGCGTGCGAACAGCGCCGCTTGGTGAATTCCGCCCCTGATTTCTCAGATGGCGGATGTGAATAGGCTCGACACCACCAGAAGCACGGTTAGACACGGGTCGGTCAGTGCGAAGAAACCTGCTGAAACAGTGTTCTGTTTGTAATGTCCCTGCCGATATGTATCGTCTGCTCGAATAAATATAAGAGCGGCGCAAAGAAGCGCCCTGGCGGACGCGCATACTCACGGCATCTTCTTCGTTCTTGGCGATGTCCTTGATGGCCGGCACGTAGAACGCGCAGTGCACCTCGGGAGCGGATGCGTCGGCCGCCTTCACCAGAAGCACGGCGGGGGCACCGGGATTTGCGCCGTGCGCCGGATGCTGGGCGACCGTGATGAAAACGATTACGAGGAGGATCAAGAGAACACGAAGTACGAACGACAGAAAAAAAAAACAGACTGGGACACCACAGGGCGCATTCTGCTTTAAAGCCTGCGAAAACTGTTTGCCGCATAGCTTAGCTCAGACGTCACGTGATAAGCGTCTTACAAAACAGATTGATATCGCGGGACGCATCAAGAGTGTATTTCGCAGGAAGATCGCCGCATTTTATGTTTTTTGCTAGCCGTAGCAAGTTGTACGAAATTTTTTACGAAACCAAAATTGTCACTTCTTACGGTGCATTTAGACCTGGAGCGTGTTGGGCACTGCGTCGTGTCCTCTGAGTGAGGGTTCTGTTGGTATAGACACATATTCGGCAGAACTACAGCTAAAAAACACGTGCTGATGTAGCTCTCCAAGTTGGTCTAGAGCCACCAAAATTAACGTGGCATCTTGGGAAACTGAAGTCATTCTTTTCACTATAGAATTGTTACTAGCCTATCATTCGACAAATTTTATTACAGTACACTATATCACGCGCCGTATATTTTACAACCGTGTATCCGTCCGCCTCGGTCATTCACTATATGCAGTTGCTGCTCATACGCATACTGGCACTTTTGCATCCTATATTTATCCTCAGACAGAGATGAGAAGGACCATTGGCACGTTATTGTGGCCATTGCCAGTTCATTAAGGTGGAAGAAGTTATCTCGCATCGGACATTTTAAAACAGTAAATACCATACGATATGTTCAATGCTGCGACCCCGTAGCTTATCTAATAGTTTATCTCCTATAAGTGCCTTTGAAGCAATAAAGTGAAATGCTGCAGTCTTCAATGATGCGCTAGCTAACATTTGAAAGCTCCACCTTTGGTTAGCCATAGATAAGCGCGATGTCTGAGTAGTGTTGTAATCGCGCCGCTGGCACGAGTTGTTTTGGTCGTACCGTTGGCGCGAGTTGTTGGGAACTCGGCGCTGACGCCCGTTGTTGCACCTGGGTCGCAAGCCCCAAGGGTAGCGTTGGCCTGGCGGCCTGGGGTACAACTGGAAGCATCCGAAGGTCCCGGCAAAGCATGAGTCGACTGGTAACAACAAAACAACTTGTTTATTCTAACATCGCAAAGAGTTGGCGGTCAGGTTGACCGAAGTAGAGAGACGGGAGTGCACTTTACTCAACAGAAGAAATCGGAGCCCTCCTTTGGCGTCCGGGGGCAGCTGCTTTTATACTCTCGCAGTTGAGGGCAAGAAGGAACCCCTCAATAGACGAGCACGTGACTGTGCCGCTCGGGCACAATGGGATAAGGTGACGCATACTGTCGTGTCGCCGCCGGTCGGGCACATTGGGGAGGAGAAGGTGGCTCACACTGTCGTGTCGCCGCCGGTCGGGCACAATGGGGAGGAGAAGGTGGCTCACACTGTCGTGTCGCCGCCGGTCGGGCACAATGGGGAGGAGAAGGTGGCTCACACTGTCGTGTCGCCGCCGGTCGGGCACAATGGGGAGGAGAAGGTGGCTCACACTGTCGTGTCGCCGCCGGTCGGGCACAATGGGGAGGAGAAGGTGGCTCACACTGTCGTGTCGCCGCCGGTCGGGCACAATGGGGAGGAGAAGGTGGCTCACACTGTCGTGTCGGCGCCTGTCAGACCCCTTCGCTTCACAGTTGTTGGGGGCTCCTCTCCCCGGCTGCCGCGCTTCGACAAGCGTGGGCACCAATATGCACATACACTCACACACGCACATGAAGACACGTGGCATCGGAACATGCCTGGACGCGCTTGGCGGGGAGGCGTAGCGGCGACGCCGAACGGGCCAAAATGTCTGCCGCTTTGTTGCAGCCGCGCCGGCTAAACCGCGCGTCGTAGGCGAAACGTAACAGACCGCCCCGCCGGGGGAAGGAGATCCCGATGGACAGGGGACTGCATCCGCTGTCCGGAGGGATGTCGCTCGATGATGCTCATAACCGAAGTCGGGCGTCCCTAGACGTTTCTTGAGCGCAGCGCACAGAGAAGGCCTCGTTCTCTCGTTCAGGTTCGCACAGCACACTGCAAAGTGACTTCGGGAGAGTTCACATTTTTGTTCTCGTTCCCGGCAAGCGTTAGAACTACGCTGAAACTCAACCGCTCAGTCAGCAAGCACGGCACAACCCTCACTAAGCCCTGCCAGGCTCTTTCCCCTTCTATACCACTGCCTAGTTCCTTACAGTAGTCTAGCAGCACTTAGAACGCGTCCACAAATTGGAAAATTACACTAGAAAGCATGTCATCACTTTGAAACACTAAACAAAAGCAATATGTTAAAAATCCTGCCTCAGGAAGAAAAACATCAGTAACAAACAATTTTGAGGCTGATTCCTACGTTAGGGGCTTCGACTTAAGCCATCGGCGTTACCGTTGAGACTCCCCTTTTTGTAACGCACCTCAAAGGAATATTGTTGCAAAGCGAGGCTCCAGCGCAGGAGGCGGCCATTTTTGGGAGAGATGGTCTGCAGCCATTGGAGAGGGCAGTGATCCGTCTCAATGATAAACCTCGAGCCGGCTAGATAGCATGACAATTTCTGAACGGCCCACACGAGACATGCACACTCTTTCTCGGTGGCGCTATACGCCTGCTCACGACTGGTCAGCTTACGACTAGCATACAGGACGGGGTGTTCTACTTCTCCATTTTCCCGTTGGCACAGTACAACGCCCATGCCTCGCTCACTAGCATCGCACTGAACAACGAACCCTTTTGTATAGTCTGGCGATCGTAGCACAGGCTGGCTTGTTAGGGCACTCTTTAGGGCGCTAAAAGCTCTTTCCTTTGTCTCGTCCCAGACGACTGTTTGAGGCTCTGTTTTTCTTAGAGCATCCGTCAGGGGAGCCGCGATATCAGAGTACCTGGGGATGTACCTCTGATAGTAGCCGGCGACACCTAAGAACGACCGAATATCGGTCTTCGTGCGCGGTTGCGGGAAGTCTCGCACAGCGGCCACCTTTATTTCAGAGGGGCGGCGACGACCCTGACCAATCACGTGACCGAGGTAGACAACCTCGGCCTGTGCTAACTGGCACTTGGAGCCTTGACTGTCAAGCCCGCTTCGCGCAGGCGGGTTAGCACTGCCCGCAAGTGTGCCATATGCTCAGACCAGGATGCGGAGAATATCGCTACGTCGTCTAGATACGGTAAAGCGAATTCTTGCTGTCCCCGCAACACTTTATCCATGAGGCTTGAAAAACAGTATGGCGCGTTCTTCAAACCAAAACTCAACACTTTAGGACGGAATGTTCCCATTGGTGAAATGAACGCCGCATACCTACTAGCCTCTTCTGTAAGTGGAACCTGCCAATAACCCCTGACAAGATCTAGGGTGGAAATAAACTGAGCGCTACTAACTTTCTCAAGGCGCTCCTCGATGTTAGGGATCGGATAAATTTGATCCTTAGTGATGGAATTAAGCCTGCGGTAGTCGACGCAAGGACGAGGTTCCTTGCCCGGTACCTCAACTAAAATCAAAGGGGAGGTATAATCACTCTCACCTGCCTCAATAACACCGAGCTGTAGCATTTTCTTTACCTCAGCCTCCATAATATCGTTCTGGCGGGGTGACACCCGGTATGCCTTGGATCGTACTGGCTCTGGGGAGGTAAGTTCTATATCATGAGTAAGTACAGAAGTCCTACCAGGCCTCTCAGAGAACAGACCTTGAAACTCTTGTAAGAGCTGGTGTAGTTCGGTTTTCTGTTCACGCGACAGCGATGCTCCACTGACTAAGTCACTAATGACTTGACTGGTGTCTTCCCTGTTCGTCACTGAGCCTAGTCCCGGAAGCTCGACCGGAAGCTCTTCAGGAACGTTTACCATCATGCACACCACTGCTTCCCGTTGTTTATAGGGTTTGAGCAGATTACAATGGTGAACTTGCTGTGCTTTCCGCTTTCCTGGCAGACTCACCACGTAGTTAACGTCCGACAGTTTCTGAACAATTAGTGCTGGGCCCTCCCACTGCACGTCTAGTTTGTTGTTTAGCGATGTGCGCAATATCATGACCTCATCGCCCACCTCAAAACGACAGGCCCTGGCGGTCCGATCATAATAAACCTTGGCCCGCTGCTGGGCCTTTGTCATTGCTTCACCTGACAACTCCTGTGCCCTTCTTAAGCGTTCGAGGAGCTTAAGCACGTACTCCACCACGACTGGGTCGTCGCCCCTGCCTTCCCACGATTCTCGAAGCATGCGAAGCGGAGACCGAAGCGAGCGACCGTACACCAGCTCAGCTGGCGAAAACCCCGTAGCCGCATGCGGCGCGGTCCTTAATGCAAACATCACCCCAGGCAGACACAGCTCCCAGTCAGTTTGATGTTCAAAACACAATGCTCTCAACACGCGCTTCATGACGGAGTGGAGCTTCTCAACGGAATTCGACTGTGGGTGGTACAATGAGCTGTGTAACAGCTTTACCCCACACCTTTCGAGAAAAGTTGTCGTCAAAGCGCTAGTAAACACTGTGCCCTGATCTGATTGGATTTCCGCAGGGAAACCAACTCGCGCAAATATGGACAGTAGTGCATTGACTATCTCAACTGAGCTGAGTTCTTTAAGCGGCACTGCTTCAGGGAACTTTGTCGCTGGGCAGATCACAGTCAAAATGTGTCTGTACCCCGTGGCTGTTACCGGCAGAGGTCCCACTGTATCAATAACGAGCCGTCTAAAAGGCTCCGTAATGATAGGTACCAACTTCAACGGCGCCCTCGATTTGTCCCCTGGTTTGCCCACCCGCTGACAGGTGTCACATGTCCTCACGAAATGGTCTGCGTCCCGAAAACACCCTGGCCAATAGTACTCTTGCAAGAGACGGTCCTTAGTTTTCTTAACTCCTAGGTGTCCGGACCACGAACCCCCATGCGACAAGCGCAACAGATCCTGACGATAGCATTGAGGAACGATCAGCTGATCGAACTCCACTTCCCTGCGGTCTAGATACTTCCGCTACAGGACTCCACCTCTTTCCACAAAGCGAGCATTTTTCTTGGCGATACCTTCCTTGACATTGCAGCGTATGTTTTCTAGGCTGCCATCCTTCTTTTGCTCGGCTATCAAAGCCGACCGGCTGACTTTTAGCAACCTATTAAGTCCGTCTGACGTAGGCGCGATGAACAAATCGGCAGATAGCTCTTCTAACTTTCCCGCATCGGGATTTTCCTCTCCAGTATCTGGTGCCTTTAACGTTGCAGACTCAAGTTTATTCAGTTCGGGCGTGCTCTGAATATCAGCTTGCTGCGCCTCTGACCCTTTCTCATTGTTTGATAACGTCGGCCCCGCAACTACCGCCTTTGCAGCGAGCTCCCGAACCTTCGATCTGGTTAAGGCCTGAACGCTAGCCTCACCAAACAAAAGCCCCTTCTCGCGCAGGAGGTGATCGGACCTGTTTGAAAATAGGTACGGGTACTGGGGGGGCAGCATAGATGACACTGCCGCCTCCGTCTCAAGCGCTCCGAAAGGTCCTTCAATAAGCACTTTTGCTACCGGCAGACACACGCTATGAGCTTCCACGGCTTGCTTGATCCATGCGCACTCGCCCGTGAACATATGGGGTTCTACGTAAGACGGGTGAACTACATCCATTGTAGCTGCGGAATCGCGAAGCACTCGGCACTCTTTCCCGTTCACGAGGAGGTCTCGCATGTAAGGCTCGAGAAGCTTCATGTTCTCGTCAGTGCTGCATATTGACAAAAACACAACTTTTGGTTTTGTTTCCGGACACTGCGCCGAAAAGTGACCCGGCTTCTGGCACGTATAACACACGCGCGCTTGCCTCATCTCAAACCGCTTTCTGTCCGGACACTGCGCTGAAAAGTGCCCCGGCTTCTGGCACGTATAACACACGCGCGCTTGCCTCATCTCGAACCGCTTTCTGCGTTCGGCTTCGGCTGCCGCCGTCTCCTTACGTTCTGTCGGACTGCTTTCACTCGCATCCGCACTACGTGTGTTCCCCTTTGCTCTCATGGGTGTGAACTTCGGCCTCTCAAACTTCGAGCCAAATTCACCCTTTTGACCGTCCTTAGCTCCGCGAGCCCGACGCGTCACAAACTCCTCGGCTAGCTCAGCGGCTTTAGCCACCGTACAAACGTCTGGCCTATCCAAGACCCAGTACCGCACGTTCTCAGGTAACCGACTATAAAACTGTTCTAGCCCGAAACACTGCAGAACTTTATCGTGGTCACCAAACGCTTTCTCTTCTTTGAGCCACTCCTGCATGTTTGACATAAGCCTGTACGCAAACTCTGTATATGACTCACTTTTGCCTTTCTCATTTTCCCGAAACTTCCGACGGAACGCCTCCGCTGACAGCCTGTACTTTTTTAGCAGACTCGATTTCACTTTGTCGGAATCCTCTGCCTCCTCTCTATCCAAGCGAGCGACTACGTCGGCCGCCTCGCCGGGTAACAAAGTGAGCAAGCGCTGTGGCCACGTTTCCCGAGAGAACCCCTGCTTCTCGCACGTTCGCTCAAAGTTAACCAGGAACAAACCAATGTCCTCTCCAAGCTTAAACGGCCGCATCAGGTCAGTCATTTTGAACAATACGCGTTCTCCTGCACCGTGTGCCTGACTTCCATTACGAGCGCGTTCCATGTCTACCTCAAGACGCTTCATTTCCAAAGCGTGTTGACGGTCGCGCTCTTGTTGCTCTCGCTCTTTCTGTTCTTTACGTTCACTCTCTTCTTTTTCTTTCTGTTCTTTAAGTTCGCGCTCCTGTGATTTTGCAGTCTCCCTCTCCTCAATGGTCTCAAGGCATTCCGACAGCTCGTCATCCTCAGCTTCTAACTCAAGAATAGCCTTTAGCAGTTCAGGTTTTCTGAGTTTGTCTGAGACATCCAGACCCAACTCTCTTGCAAGCTCCAGCAATTTCGGTTTGCGCAACGACTTCAAATCCATGGCTGCTCTGAATGCTGCTTTCTCTACTGCTTACTATTGTCTTGCCGCAATCTAACCCGGCAGCAACGACAACCACAATTACCAGCTCTGTTTCTGACACTAACAAAAGCCTGGCAAAGCTCAGAAGAAGAAAGTCCCGCACTCACCAAACCTCGTAGCCAAGAATCCAGCGCAGTCGTTCCGCTGCAGGCAACCAGTCATCACACAGGGCTCGTTGCACTGCTCCCGGATGGTCGTTGAGCTGCTCAGCATAGAGTCAACTGCATCTCTTCGCTGCTGGCCTCCGTTGTCGCGATCTCACCGCTGGCAGACAGTTGTTTGAATCCCACCGATGGCACCGGTTGTTGTAATCGCGCCGCTGGCACGAGTTGTTTTGGTCGTACCGTTGGCGCGAGTTGTTGGGAACTCGGCGCTGACGCCCGTTGTTGCACCTGGGTCGCAAGCCCCAAGGGTAGCGTTGGCCTGGCGGCCTGGGGTACAACTGGAAGCATCCGAAGGTCCCGGCAAAGCATGAGTCGACTGGTAACAACAAAACAACTTGTTTATTATAACATCGCAAAGAGTTGGCGGTCAGGTTGACCGAAGTAGAGAGACGGGAGTGCACTTTACTCAACAGAAGAAATCGGAGCCCTCCTTTGGCGTCCGGGGGCAGCTGCTTTTATACTCTCGCAGTTGAGGGCAAGAAGGAACCCCTCAATAGACGAGCACGTGACTGTGCCGCTCGGGAACAATGGGATAAGGTGACGCATACTGTCGTGTCGCCGCCGGTCGGGCACAATGGGGAGGAGAAGGTGGCTCACACTGTCGTGTCGCCGCCGGTCGGGCACAATGGGGAGGAGAAGGTGGCTCACACTGTCGTGTCGCCGCCGGTCGGGCACAATGGGGAGGAGAAGGTGGCTCGCACTGTCGTGTCGGCGCCTGTCAGACCCCTTCGCTTCACAGTTGTTGGGGGCTCCTCTCCCCGGCTGCCGCGCTTCGACAAGCGTGGGCACCAATATGCAAATACACTCACACACGCACATGAAGACACGTGGCATCGGAACATGCCTGGACGCGCTTGGCGGGGAGGCGTAGCGGCGACGCCGAACGGGCCAAAATGTCTGCCGCTTTGTTGCAGCCGCGCCGGCTAAACCGCGCGTCGTAGGCGAAACGTAACAGTAGGTCTATGAATCTAACACAAAAGCGGGTACACAAGAACGGTTCTTGCCTAACTGAGTCATTGTGAATAGACACCTTTCAACTCGCTTCAGCAGTGAACGTTATCTACAGTAACATTGTGTTTTCCTTCATTCACTTTGCTATTGCCCGAGCAGGGATTCAACCACTTCTCATGCAGAGTAAATGCTCTGTTCTAACGCGTAGGACCGCAGATCGTTACTTTATCGCTTTACTCACCACTGCGAAGGCTGCAGTGAGGATTTGGACGCAAGCCGCCACCAGCAAACGGGGAGACATCTTCTAAAGTACAAAGCAAATGCGCAATGAAGATCGCAAAAATGACCAACGTTCCACTCGACTAAGAAAGGCCGTCTTCTTTCTCAGCAGGGAAGCGCGTGCTTACCGGCACGCAGTGCATGTGGCTGATATCACAATGATGATGATCATAATAACCTTAAGTCTATAGGGCACCTACCCACTCTGGGGAAGTGGCCAGGAATAGGGCGGATTTTAGAACTGAGTTTGCGGTAAAATTTTAGAAGTATTTAATAATTGCAGTAATAGAGAGCGATTAGGATATATAAATACTTTAGCAACCCGTCATTCTGATATGAAACAGAAAAGGAAAGACAGAAAAGAGACAATGAGCGATGAATAAAATGGCCGGTATCATTCTCACATTTCTAGGCTAGCTGTGCGATGCATGGAGTTCTTCCCTTAACCCTGTAAGGTCCCAACACATTTACTCATCAAGGAGCATTAGGGAAATTTCTTGCTTTGTTGCTCGCAATGGAAGGTAAAATCGTGCAGAAAAGTGCAATGAAATGTTATATATGACCTAGAAAAATTATTTTAGTAATTAATGAGTCAATAATTGGTTTGCTGAACTATCCTCAATTGGCAATCCGGGCGAATTTGCTCTAGAGTATCAGAAACACTGCTATTGGTTATGTGTCAAGTTCTCCGTGCTTAAGTCAGAATTTCGAGGCGTTAAACTCAGTGTAGAATATACGCTTTATTAGGCATTCCTAGATTAATGTTGAATGAATGAAGGAATCAATCAATCAATCAATCAATCAATCAATCAATTGTTTACCGTGCCCATGAACAGCCATAAGGTGTGAGTGCTGGCGCACGCATAGATGAAAGTAAAATGGCAGGGCAATATAAGTAACAAAAACAATGAATAAAAAGAACAATCTTCAAAAGAGAAGTGCACATATAGCAAGGCGTAAGGTGAATACAAAAGAAAAAGGAGGAGAAGGGCAGCTGAACAGTATGTGAATGTATGACTCAACAACGCAAAGCTCGGTAAATAACATTGACAGCGACTTATGATAAAGACTAACGTCACGAGAATAAGCGTTGCGAAGACTCCCTATTCTCTGGACAGTTAAGTGTTTATGATGACAGGTTTGATTGTTGTATTCATATAGCAGGTTCCGGCCAAGTACTGCACCAGGGTGGCCAATCCTGCACTGGTGAGGGAGTGCGTTACTGGTTCTGCGGGATCAGGCCGCACTCCAGGCCGGTTTGTGCAATTCTATCAACCCGCGGATTTTTTTAATCCGGTGTAAAATCGCGCGGCACCGAGATTTGAGCCATGGTCCCCTTGCACGCGAGGCGGATGCTCTACCTGCAAAGTATTTGCTAAGGTAATCGCAAATAGAATCAGGAACACCTTAGACTTCTGTCAACCAAAGCACCAGCTAGGATTTCGTAAAGGCTACTCAACAATAGACCGTATTCACACTATCAATCAGGGGATAGAGAAATATGCAGAATATAATCAACCCTTATATATAGCTTTCATTGATTACGAGAAAGCATTTGATTCAGTCGAAACCTCAGCAGTCATGCAGGCATTACGGAATGTAAATGCCGTATGTAAAAATACTGAAAGATATCAATAGCGGCTACACAGCCACCCTAGTTCTCCATAGTTCTCCATAAACAAAATCCCTATATAGAAGCGCGTCAGGCAGGGAGATGCGGTCTATCCAATGCTATACACAGCGTGTTTACATGAGGCATTCAGAAACCTGGATTGGGAAGAATTGGAGATAAGAGTTAATGGAAAATACTTTAGTAACTTGCGATTAGCTGATGATATTGCCTTGCTTAGTAACTCAGGGGACCAATTGGGGACCAACTCAGGGGACCAATTGCAATGCATGCTCACTGACCTGGACAGGCAAAGTCAGAAGTATGGTTCTAAAAATTTATCTGCAGAAAACTAATGTAATGTTTACCATTCTCGGAAAAGAACAACAGTTTACGATAGGTAGCGAGGCACTGGAACCGGTAAGGGAATACATCTACTCAGGGTAGGTAGTGACCACGGATCCGGATCATGAGACTGAAATAATCACAAGAATAAGAATGAACTGGGGTGTGTTTGGGAGGCATTCTCAGATCGTGAATATCAGGTTGCCATTTTCGCTCAATATAAAAGTGTATAATAGCTGTGTCTTACCAGTACTCACGTATGGGGCAGAAACCTGGAGGCTTACGAAAAAGGCGCTACTTAAATTGAGGACGACGCAACGCGCTATGGAAAGAAGAATTATGGGTGTAACGTTACGTGGATAAGAAGAGAGCAGATTGGGTGGGGGAACAAACGCGAGGTAATGACATCTTAGTGGAAATCAAGAAAAAGAAATGGGCATGGGCAGGGCATGTAATGAGGAGTGAAGATAACCGATGGCCATTAAGGGTTACGGACTGGATTCCAAGAGAAGGGAAGCGTAGCAGATGGTGGCAGAAAGTTAGGTGGGCGGATGAGATTAAGAAGTTTGCAGGGACTCCATGGCCACAATTAGCACATGACCGGAGTAGTTGGAGAAGTATGGGAGAGGCCTTTGCCCTGCAGTGGGCGCAGTCAGGCTGCTACTGATGATGATTACAGGCAGGAAGATCGAAAGGTCTATGTTCTCTGGCGACCCTATGCGGAATACGAAACATAGTACAACTGAGCAGTTCAAGATAGATAAGGATGCCAGAAGAAGTTCGAGAACACACAGAATATCATCGCGATTACGTCGGCTGCGTAGTAAGGAGAATCACAATAATGGAGCAGTGCTACAACAAGGTCCAGCGATGATGATGATATGTACTTCGAAACTCTTTCTGGACCCGATCGGTAGTTTCGCTGTTTCATGTAGAAGTGCCATTCCAGACGACCGACGCGTATACGAGTTGAGAGAGAGAGAGTACACTTAACAACAACAACAACAACAACAACAACAACAACAACAACAACAACAACAACAACAACAACAACAACAACAACAACAACAACAACAACAACAATAATAATAATAATAATAATAATAATAATAATAATAATAATAATAATAATAACAATAGTAATACTGTTTATTTTACGCGCCCGGAAACAACCTTAATGTCTGAGTGCTGCCGCATGCATACATTAAAATAAAACAAAAACAAAAACGGCAATATCACTCCCGAACAATATAATTTAAAAAAGCAATGAATAAAAAGAACAACTCAAAAAGGTAAAGCTCGGAAAGCAGCGATGACAGCGAGTTATGAAAAATATCAAGATCATGAAAAGCTTTATAAAAACACCGTTTTCTGTGGACGATTGCGTGCTGTTGATGACAGGCAGGGACATGGAAAGGTGTATGTTCTGTGATTATCTTGCGCGGAATGCAAAGCATGATACAACGCAGGAGCTCGGGACAGGTAAGGATACCGTGAAGAAGTGTGAAGAGAAACAAAAGGTCAGCACGATCACGTCTGCATTGAAGTAGGGGCAATGACTTTAATCGAACAGTGTTAGAATAAGGTCCAATGTCGGCTGTTGCAATACGGTGAGCATATATGCTTAGGAACATTTTTCTGGGCTAGATGAATAATGTCAGTGTTGCATCAGGAAAAACTATTGCAACGATGGACGCATATTCAAGCTCCTTCGATATTCCTCGATATTCCCTCGATAGTCTGCAAACAGAACCAAAAGAGCGCATACCCCGCGCTGCATAGTGTTTAGTGTGAGCAGAAACATTGTGTGCGCTTGATCACTTTCGTCTTGGCTGCATTCAAGGAGAGGTTATTATCTTTGCACCATTTAGAAAAAGAAAGCAGGTCCGACTGCTGGGTGCGACAGCCATTAACCGCGTGAATTAAAAATTTCGATATCATCGGCATAGAGAAGCAAGGAGAAGTTCCGAATAACGGAACGAACGTCATAATTAAAAATTAGAAAAAAAAAACGCGCCGCCACGGTTTTTATCACTTGGTTAATTCCGACGGTTCATTAAACGACAGCTCGGTAGGCTGCCGGATCGTCGGTACGCAGTTGCTGCTTGTGCTCGGTTGCACGAGCCTGTTCTCGTGCCCGGGCTGCAGCATTGGCACGGCGTAGGCGAGCTCGGTGCCGGTTCTGCTCGTGGCCTACCCATTTCGGAGTCGGAGAGAAACTGCTGCACGCGCGCTCGGCTATGACGGAGAGCAACAACGTCACCACTTGCGCAGCCAATCGCGTGGCTTTCTTTCTCTCTTTTCTTTTTGCGTTATGCACATGGGACTACGCCGTAGGAGTTTTCAGAGTACAGGCGACGGACGGACGAGTAGGCTAGCCATATACAGCTTCGCTCTAAAAAAGAGTGGTCCTAATACTGATCCTTGAGGTACGCCGCTAGTTGCCATGTAAAAAAAGAAAAAAAAAACGTTTGGCCATTGAGGTTGTCACAACATGATCGATCAAGAAGATAGCTGCGCAAGAGATTGGCAATTGGCGCGTCATCACAGTGGCGTAAGCTTGATCAGAAACAGTGGGTCGCAGACTACATCAAAGCCTTTGCTCAGGTCACAGTTAACGGTGTCGACTTGCCCCCTTTGAATGATCGGCACGGATATCTGATTCGTGATAGTGGTGCGGCCGGTGAGAAATTCATATGCTGGTTCGGAACAAGTGAGTTATTCGCTGTAAAAGAAAATATGTTGTATATAGAAGCTAATAATAATAATAATAATAATAATAATAATAATAATAATAATAATAATAATAATAATAATAATAATAATAATAATAATAATAATAATAATAATAATAATAATAATAGTAATAATAATAATAATAAATACATGTATTTAGTGGAATGATTATTTTTTCTGTAGACAAACGGTAAATAGCGGTAGGTTATATCAATATGATTACTATTGCGTCAACTCTTTACATGATCCTGCCAGGGCGGGGTCCTCCCTGTGGACATTGGCGCGAACATCCTAGTGTAAGTTATCTGGTGGAATTATTATTATTTGGCGTTATCGTTCCGCCTGTTCTCGTTAATGATTTTGCTAAAATGATACTGCTCAATCAAAGGTGCATTTTAATTTCCTTGCAACAGTACACAGTGAATCATGGGACAGCACGCGATGGCGTTTATGAGGCTGCTCTCATGTTCCTCTGATGTTAAAATAGCTATCAAAGTGCATGAAAACAACACCAACGAGGTAGTCATCCCATTGATGGGTGTATTCTCTGCGCACGCCGTTATTCAATATCCGGCTCCGGCGAAAAGGCGCGCGCTTAGCGCAAAAGCGACACGCTTAACTGGCGTTCAATCCAAGGGTTTTAAGACTACTCACAGCATATTTTTACGTGGGTACGGTAACCGCCATGGCCGCGTATGCGCCAAAAATCTTTGGATAGCTGTTGCATGACCTCCAAGGTGCGGAGTGTGCAGACAGGCCGATAATGTCCGGGGCCTTATCGGAAGCCACCTGGCCCAAGTTTAGTACGAGCGTAAATGTGAACCAATAAATTAGCCTATTGATGCGGGAATTTATACATAGATGATCAGCTTCTGTTCAACTTGCT
Source organism: Dermacentor variabilis (assembly GCF_050947875.1). Classification (NCBI taxonomy): domain Eukaryota; kingdom Metazoa; phylum Arthropoda; class Arachnida; order Ixodida; family Ixodidae; genus Dermacentor; species Dermacentor variabilis. Next base: position 130,962,819 of record NC_134570.1, on the reverse strand, counting down.
TGTTTTGTTGTTTTTGTTGTTGTTGTTGTTTATATTGTAACAAGAAGTGTCCGCAGGTCATCCAGAAAGGAAAGAGGTATTGAGGCAGGGCGAATAAGCCGACGGCATGTACCAATTCTAAGAGGCTCTGGACGCAGGAGTTGGGACTTCGCTTATGCATGCTATGCTTCCAGCAGTGGTAGTGCTAGCACTAAATGCTTACGGTTTCTTCTTTATCCGCGGCCTGTTTGTATTGAATGCGCACTTATTTTCTAAAAGTCACGGATGTCGAAAAAAAAAGGCCACGAGAGCGAAAATTGCATTTTTACGCTTGAGGAAGCACTACGAAAAATCCCGGAGTATTTTTTTTTCTACTTATTAGTTGGCGTAGGCTTACACCTGCAGGTATTTTTGCGCCAGGCAGTGCTGGTCCCAGAGTTGGTACCAGCACGTGAAACATGTCGGAGAATTCTTGCCGCAATTGCATAACCATATATATTCTTTAAGAATCTGTGGACTTCTTGCGTGCGCTAATCGAAAACATAAAGCCCGCTGTGGTTCCTTGTTGGCTGCGGAGCTCTGGTACTAAGCCCGCAATTGCAGGTTAAATTCCTAGCCGGGAATTCACCGTGCCGCAAGGCAATGCTGAAAATGCTCGTCTATCGTGCTATAGGTGTAACTTAATGAACCTCAGATTATCTAAATTAATCCTGCGGCCTCTATTACAGCGCATAAGTTGCCTTTTGCTTTGGAATACGGAACCCCGTAATTCAATGTAATTTAACGACAACCGTACTTTGGTCGCCTAAACGGACACTAATAGGAACGTACAGGCCATACCCAGATTCTCGACGTCCTTCTACATATTTAAGGAGTCGTGTTTAGAACCTTCGCTGGCTTTGGATATGCGCGCAAGCTTCAATATATTTCGAATGGCATATGATATTTTTCATCCTCTTTGCGATAGCCTCGGCCACGCTCTTTATATCCCGACCGTTTCGCATAATACCCGTGAGAAACTTTCGGGGTTTTTTTTTTCTAGAGCTGCTTCCGCACGCCGTAAACTGGCGGCTTTCATCGTTTTCGATTGTTCAATGACGATAAGCGTTCTACTTTTGTTTCGTCGTTCCTTGACCTCTTCTATCACACGTGGGCCAGGATTATAAGGACAGAATACGTTAGCATTGGCGTCACGTAACGCCGAGTATAGTACGCGCACAAGAACACATAAGAGACACTTCTTTGCAGATCCGCGGCAACGCCCTTAATGTCAGGTTGCGCATTCGCACACCTCTAGCGGCCTGGACGTCCTCTTGCAGTTCATAAAAACGCAGGTCGCAGTGAAATTAAAGAATGATGCGGTGAAATGATGCGTTTGCCCTTGTACTCGACTGTACGACTAAGATGCCGGTTGTCGTCAAAAAGCTCGGGGAAAGCGGTTCTTTTTTATATCCAATGTACTTAATAAAGCTCCTCTCCAGAGAAACGCTTTCTCCCTGCGTCTGCGATCACTTGGCGCGCAGGCGCGACTACAGCGGTTCTTGATTTTTTCGCTTTCATAGTTTTCGATAGTGCATATGCGACAAAAATTCTGTTTTCTCGATATTCTTGTGATGAAAAAAGAAAGTGATTGCATCGTTTGTTTCTTTCAAGTATGTCGTTTCAGCAGTACTTTTCTACTGCTGGCTTCACCTTCTTCGGCTTTGGTAACAAAATACAGAAGCCACGCGAACCTCAGCGATCCTAGGCACTTTGACGAGTTTCCTGGCATCATCACCGTGCTTTCCCTACTGCAACGAGAAATTCGCTTACAGAAAACTCAAGGCAACAGTGAAACTCGCACACACGCGACATGTTCGCCCAAGATTATAGCAGCAACGGATAGGCACGCAGATTGCCCTGAAGAACGTTGAGATTAGGACACGGCTTGCCAATGATACATGTCCTGTTTATGAAAGAGAAATGTTGTTATCCACGAAACAGCAGCACGAAGCTGCACATGGAACCTATATACGTTTCTAAAAAGAGTTTCAGAATTGACGAAAGAATCGTGCTGCTCGGGTGATAGAACCTGGCACGAATGCCTTTTAGGGCAGCCGCTCCACCTATACAGAGAGAGCCTGGAGAATATAGCACGTCGAAGAAAGGAGCCGGAATGAATCGGCAACTACAAGCGCAGGAACCAAATTTATGGCTAGACCCGGAGTGCCACAACCCCGGAAAGGCGACGGTCCCGAGCTTGATCCCCCGAAACACAGTGAATCTCCCTTCTACTGCAAATATTTATATCTGAAGAACCCATATGGATTTTCTTAGTAGCTTCAAGAGAACTTTTATAGTGTCCCTGTGAATCCTGCCACATGCACTCAGTGATTAATCACTTGCTTTCTTTACTTTTTCTATTACCCCTTTCCCCACACCCAGTGTAGGGCAGCAAACCGGGTGCTCGTCTGATTGGCCTCCTTGCCTTTCCTGTCCTTACTCTCTCTCTCTGCATGATGGCTCTTTGGTGGATAGGAACCCTTCAATTTCATTACACTCCCTCCACCTTGCCGGCTTCCGCAAAACTGATACGCGATGCTCTTTTTATGCATAGCACACAACGCTAGCGTATATATGACACCGTTTACTTTCTTGACATATTTCTAAGTAAGTGCAGCTCCCACTCTCTTCCGCAATTGCGCCATAGACCTAGACGCCACGTACGCTCGCGTGCCAGCTCGCTTCTTCGTACCTATTCGCCAGCCAGGCCTCTCAAGAATTGGCGCTTAGCACCTACCAAAGACGCGCGCCCGCGTACACTCACTCTTGGTTAAAGAGCTTGAGAGACGTCGCTTGCGATTGAGGTTAACTGTTAGGGCTTCGTAATGCTTATCAGAGCCATTAAACGCATTCGCTTTCGTTCGGGAGTCGTAAAACCAGCGTAAACAAAAAGAAAGCAATAAACGAACAAAGTAAAACCAAATAATTAAGAAAAGGAAGAAATCAAGGAAGGAAAACAAAAGAAAGAACTGCTTCACGTTTAGTGAAAAAAATCGGACGGGGTTGTCATTGCAGGGCACTTAATTTCACGTTATATCACCTGGAGTTGTCACTCGGATACGAGTGGTGAACTCCTGTGGTCACACCTATCATCAAATAATGTTCGCTGCTGCACTAGAGGGACTGTGACATGCACCAATATTCAAGGCTCGTGATTGACTTAACTCTGGCAGATGCTGTACTTAACGTGCCATCACGCAAATATCTAGTTTGTGGGACTTCCAGTGATCATTTACCTGTACTTTTTTCTGTCATGTGGCCCTCGTGCCTGCACGACACGCTGTCGGCTGCTCGGCCTAACGGCTGGCAGGCCTAGCGCGGCGAAGCGCCGACGACCCCTTCGCCGCGCGCCACTTCTCGCACTTGCAAACCTCAGACCGATCTCTCTGACGTCGTGCCTCGGTAATGTCGCGGAACATGTCGTGCTCAACCGGTTCTCGAACCATGCGGAGGGGAACGAACTTTTTCCGTCGACCATGATCGGATTCAGGCCAGGACTTTCGACTCAGGATACTTTGCTTAGAGATAAGAAGAGCCTCCTAGAGAGGGTCTCTCGCGATACAAGGATCATACTCGGTCTTGATGTGGAGAAGGCTTTCGACACTAAAAGCCGTACGGCAATTCTTCAGGCCACTTCGGATCTTAATCTTGGTGAAGGCTTTTTCCGATATGTTCAATCTTTTCTGAGCGGCAGAACCGCTTCCTTGCACATTGCTGACTTAAAATTTGAACTTTAGGAGCTAGGTGAAGGGGACTGTCACTGAGCGGGGTGACACCCAGAGGGCTCGGTATTGTCTCCCTTCCTCTTCAGTCTGGTCACGGCCAAGCTGGGCAAAACATTGTTGGACATTGAGGGGTTTGAACAGACCTTGTATACCGATGATGTTACCCTATGGAGCACTGAGGGCAGCGACGGAGAGTTGAACGCTCTTATGTAGGAGGCTGTTAGGGTAACGGAACTCTGCCTCTGTTCAGCGGGCCTCAGATGCTCGTCGAGGAAATTGGAATTGCTCCTTTACCGTCTTTCCAGGCAAGGACGGTAACAGTATTAAGCCCAAGGGCTCGTAGCAAGGTAGTAGGCGTCATATCGTGTTCTTTGACAATAATGGTAACCGCATTCCTGAAGTAGGGTCGATCAGAGTCCTACGACTAACTATTCAAGATATGGTATCCAATGGCTTGATGATACAAAAAATAACTAGCGAAGTGGACAATGCTTTAATAATGTTTCGACGCATTGTCAATAGAAATAACGGCATGAGCGAGTAATGCGCCATGAGGCTCATTCATACTTTAGTTCTTTATCACATTGCTTATGTTGCGGCTATGCTCGATTGGAAGAAAACATGAGAAATACTTCGACACCACCATCCGTCGAGTCTTCGAGGTAGCAATGGGGCTACCGTTCAACGCATCCACCGAGCTCTTTTCGAATCTAGGAGTACACAATACCCTTGCTAAAATCGCCGATGCTCAGCGCACAGCGCAGGTAGCGCCAGAGCGGGCAGGAACATCCTGGTCACTCTGGAAATTTTCACTGAACGCGCAAAGGGTAACGGTCAGACATCTTAGCAAAGAAATCAGGGACGCGACTGTGTTTCGTCCCTTTCTTAGTAACGTCCACCTCGTCTTTAAACAAGGGAGAAGGCTCGCCCACGCTGGAGGCTCTTCTTGCCGAGGCTACGACGGACGCTGTCTTCATAGACGCCGTCCAGGTGGTCAGTCGCAAAGCTTTTTCGGTAGCCGTATTAGACGCCCACGAACTAGCCTGCAACGCACTCTGTTTACACCATGAATCCGGAGGTGGCCGAACAAATGACTATTGCACTCGCTCTGCAAGGTCCGCCGCGATCGCTAATCTATAGCGATTTTAGGGCAGCCACTCGTGCCTTTACTAGGGGAGTGGTTGATGCGAAGGTTTCCAAGTTACTAAAAGGTAGATCCATTAATCTCCACTCTATAGTTTGGTTCCCAGCCCATACAGGTGATTTCGCGGTAGGACAGCGGAACCTTAACGAATACGCTGTGGGGCCGCGCGAGGAGTTGCCAGCCGCGCTACCCCGCAGACCCCCTCTTCTGCTCCTAATGCCTTTAAAGATCAACTTCAGACATCAACTGAGCCCACCGAGCTATTTTATTTAGGAGGTAGAGAATTTTCTCTTTCAAACAAGGCACTTACCAGGGCGCAGTCAGTCACTCTCCCCTTGCTACAGACGAACTCGTACCACAATCCTTGGCGTATATGAGCCGAATCGACGCGTACTACAACAGATCAATTGAATACTACAATTCTGCACAGTGTGTTGGACATGTGAACTCGTGATACATGTTGTGGGGATGTGCGATGCAGGCCTTCTATCTGGAGGACAAAAACAAGGGGGACGACTATGTTAGGAGCAGCGAGCTACGAGACCTACACTGGGCTGTCCAGAAGGCCCGCGAAGCGGCGGAGAACATAGGGCTCCACGTCGAGACGTGGAAGGTGCCCTCTACACTTTGACGAACAGTCGGGTGTCCTTCAGGACCCTTTTGTGAAATAAAGTTTCACCACCACCATTACCACCCCGCAGAGAGTCAGTGGTAAAACGATGAAATTTTTCTACAGCCTTACATATAAAGAGATTGTGTACTGTACTATTAACTCATTACCTTCGCGTGATAAAGCTGACGGTGCGGAGCAGGTTCTAAAATGCCTGATCGACGCAACCGAGAAGTCCACGTTCACTATAGGAAATTCTACTAGAAACAAAATAATTCTCCAGGGTGGAATGAAGAATGTGAAAGGGCATATCGTCGTACGAAAGCTGCATGGGAGAGCCTTCTTGATTATCTGAGCCCCTTAAATGGAATTTACTAATTTTATGCTACATGTTCTAGAATGACAACTGCGAAAGCTAAGGGTAATTATAACGCTAATGCAAACACTTGCTTATATGACAGAAAAAAATAGGAAATCCCTACACACATTCAAGGGGCACAACAAGAAATCTTCTCTCAGCCACATTTTGAACTCACTTGTACTGAGCCCAGTGTAAGCTAAGACTAATCTTGATTGCATAGCACGCGGCTTCGCGTTGCAATTTCAGGCACAGTGCTTAGTTGGGTTCAGGATGCCGCCTCAGTGCAATGACTATCAAGACCTCAACTCATCGACACTTCTAGCTGTCGGTGGTTGTATGAGATAAGTAGATCCGGCTTATGACGATATCCGGAAATCTGTTAGCATGGTCAAATTCTAGACACCTAACTTTACGGCAGAGTTTCTACATATCGGGCTAAGAGAAACTTCGCGATTTGGGCCTTCGTAACCCTAGATTTTACAAAGACTCGTGAAAGCATAGAGTATAGCCGTTCACTGAATCAACTTGCTACCTTAAACCCTCCATTGTATATCGTTGCTTCCATCAGGGATTTTTGCACAGAACATTTTTCTGAAAAGATGGAAAGCACCCTCATCAGTGGTTCTTCAAAGACCAGAGATTTTCATCAGGGCTCAGTGCTTTCTCCACCATTGTTTAATATACTATTACAACATCCCACTTGAATCAGTATCTTGTCATAAATGCCTCAGAGTGCACATTACAAAATTTCCACTCGCACCTTCTTCCCTGAAAAAACAGTTATATGTCACCTACATTCAGCCTAATCTAGAGTATGCATCCTCAATATGGGACCCTCATCAATTAACATCAATTAACAGATTAGAAGCTGTGCAGAATTGGTCCGTTCGTTTTATTCTTAACAATTACCAGCACACAGCAAGCGTAACTAGCATCAAACTTGCCCTCAACATATCTCTCCTTTCCAAACGCAGAAAAATCGCTCGCCTTTATCTGTTCCATAAAATATACCACTTAATTCCTACACTGAAGTCACGCTTTATAGAACCAGCCTCTTTTATTTCTGCGCGCTTGGACCATCGTCATATGGTGAACATCCCGTTCCACAAAACGTCTACCTATGGTAATTCATTTCTTCCAAAATCATGCCAGGATTGGAATCACCTACCGGATCCATTAGTCTATATAACTAACACAGCTAACTTCCGTTAGGCCCTTACTAATATTAGCTAGTATGCCTTGATGTGAATCTATAACGAAGCAATTCCGTTTCCCCTTGATCAGTATTGTTTATAAGTTTTCTTTTTCGTTATCTACCTAATCTACAAACAGTGTATTTTGTATTATGCTTTATTTTCTATCATTCGGTGCTTATTGTCTCACTCTAACTTGTCCTATATACCATGTATTTATATTTAATCTGTATTACCGAAGTTTCCCGTTTTTCTTTGTATAATTATATTTTGTTACCGTAATATGCTTTTTTGTGTCGCTCTCGCGTTATTTTTACATTGTACCATGCATTGTCATCTGATTAGTATTCGTGTTTTCTTTTCTCCTTTGTCGCATACCTATCTCTATATATTAGCTCCTCCCCACTGTAATGCTTCATTGTAAGCCCTGAGGGTACTATAAATAAATAAAAATAAATAAATATTCCAATCATGCAGAATATCACGCTATGTGTCTACGCAGGCGACATTGCATTCTTTGCTTCCGCAAAAGATATTGACATGCTTTACTGAAAGTTGCAAGCGTATTTCAGTCTTCTTGTGGTCTGGCTGGATGACTTGAGCATGGTCTTTAACATTAACAAAAGTGCCTTTCTTGTATACCCTACGCATCGATCGGTCCCCTTGTCCCTTGGTTATCAGAATCGACTGATTCCGCAGGTAGACAATATAAGGCACCTGAGAATCGTTTGCGGCCCTGGTCGAGATTGGCAAGTTGACAAGAAAATGCAACAGGAAGCTTAGTATTCATGAATTTGGTTGTGTGTTGATATCGTGCTCTCCAAACTATAGGCTGCAACAATTTTTTTATGTTAGCGAGACGGGCCCTAGACTAGTGCATTGGTGTATTTTGCAAACTCTGTGCCGTATTTAAAAGCAAACACACCAGATTTAGCGTCGAGATTTCAGCTACTAACAGTAAGAACCTTTATTTTCCCGGGACCAGTTATCCGACGATGTTCGCAGAGCTAGCACTACTTTTTTATTCTGTAGGGCCAAAATACAAGCTTCATCAGACATGGTTCACGCAGAGCCTTTTAGCAAAAATAAACGTTAAGCTACGATCACTTCAACGTGTCACTTCAGTAAAAGGATGTAGTACGTGTAAATTTAATTACGTTTTTCAAGAGAATGCTAAGTTATTAGCCAAACACACTAGTCAGACCCTTGGATAAGAATATGGAAGATTTGCCCTGATACACGGTAGTGCCCATGGACGCCTCACCGAGAGATGAGAAGTAGGCGATAGGGATTTGCTCAGAAACACTGTGATGGAGCTTTGCTACCGTTCTTCAGGGTCTTTGTGAACGAATTCATGGCCATTTGCTCGGACCTATACAACATTCCCAAGAATGTGTAACACGTAATATTACTAGCATACTGCCTGTCAGTTCTCGCTCCAATAGAGAGCACAAAAACTAAACTATTGCACCGGTCGCTACACTTATTCATTCCACCTCATGGTAAAGAAATTCGACTATTGATGTTATATGCACACTGCGGACAAGCACCTAATGGAATTGCAGACAGCTTGACAAAGGCTGCACTTGTTGGGCCAGTAGATTCTTTTTATTATCCAACCCTTTTTATTACCCTGGTGACGGCAACATGATTTCGAAGACAAGTCCTAGAAAGAAAAAATGAGCCCCTCCTTGCTGCACCGGATTGAGGACATTTAGCGTCCCCCTTGGCATGACCGGTCATGTCTCTCTCGGTGATGCGAAGCTTCCGTTACCCTATTTGGATGTCGTTTACCGCAATTAAATATGTGGATGAGTAGGTATAACTTCCCGTCATTGAACATTTCTGCGTCATGTGCGGGTATAGAATCAGTGGACCATTTACTCCTCCATTGCCGAAAATGTAATTACGAAAAAAGACCTCCTTAGAGCAGCCCCTATCGCGTATTGACCTTCCTCTCTCGCTGATTAATATTTCATCTTTGGGTGCAACCACCCTTGATCGAATGGGAAAGGAAGTTTCTCAGACTGTGCATGAGGACGTAATCGCTACAAAGAGACTCTCATGTTGCACCTTTTACACATTATTAACATTAGCTAGCATTTTTTTCATAGTGTGGGAGCGTCGTCAAAAATTGGCATGGCCCCTTTTCGAAACGAAATAAAAGAAGTAGTTTGTGATCATAATTATTTAGATATAGGTAGTACTGACGAATAGGTTAACAGGAAACAAGGGATTAAAAATATTGTGACACTGTTAGGTCCATAGTGGGTTTACGCCTCGACACTATGTGGGGCATCCAACAGAGGTGAAGGAGGAAGATGACGTGCGGCTGGCTAGCTGAATCTCGACAGGCGCTCAGATGATCAAGGCCGTCGCGGCGTGTAATTTTACCTGGCTTGTCAATAAACGCCTTTCGTGGGCGTAACGATGTTTCCGTTGCTAACCATGCCCAATCCCCTCTCGTGGATCGTGTCATAAGTTGAAGGCGACGACATCAACAAAAATTTATTGCCATTCCTCCCTGCGAAGGTGGATGCCCAGCGAAGCTTAAACATTGTGATAAGAAATGTTAGAAACCACCGGTAGGTGGTTTTCCGACCACAAGCGGTTACACACACGACAAATAAAGTCGAGCACGCCGCTTACGGGCAGCCTTTCGGGGCGATCTTCGCTGCTGCTCGCCGCCCGCTTCTTAGCTTTCCTCTTGCTACGCCAGGTGTCAGCGCATGCCTTACTGGTTTGCTTTGCCTCCTCATAAAGGGCGCGGAAGTTTTGAGTCATGGACATTGAAAAATCTCGGGGAGCATAGGCATGTACAGCTCCGCTATGACAACAACATTATTTGAGCCGGGGAAGGAGAAAGGCGGCCTGCACCACGCCATCGCTGCGTCACTGTGGCGGCTGGCACGGCGAACCTCGGAAAGTTAGGTCACGGCTGTGTCAGCTGCTATTGCCCCAGCTAAGCGGGAATTGCGTCACGAGCGCCACTTTCTTCCCTGGTTCCTGGTAGGCCACGCTTCGAAGAAAAAGGAAATACAAAAAGAAAAGATCAAGCGTGCTGTCATGGCAATGATTTTGTTGATCCGTGAGGGGGAGACAGTCATCCCGCTTGTCGTCTGCTATGCGCTCGACGAGCGCACAATATTTTCGGCAGACGCAAGAGGTAACGAGCACGTGTTTGTTTCCTATTGTAATCTTTTTTGTTCTCGCGGCCGTTATTTTGAGCCTTTATTATGTAATAATTTTTGTGTGTGTGTGGTTGCTCACCTAATAGTTAGGTTCCAGCAGCCACATCTGTGTTTCTCGTAACTTTAACCTATTCCGTCCAAGACACACGAACCAGCACGCCATCACGGGCGACTATGTGTTTCGTGTTATGCTTTTTGTCGTACTTTAGTTTGCTGACATTTTTTTCAACAGGTGGCAGTACAGTAGTTTGTGTAAGAGCCGAGGCGTTTAGAGTATTGGTGTATAATACGCAGAGAAGGAATCGATAGGATCGCAGTCGTCGTAGGCATAAGCAACTTTGCAAGGCATGTAGAGAAGTTTTAAGAAAGAAAGAAAACGTTATAGAGACATAACCAAAATGATAGACTGATAAATATGTATAGATTATATGATTAACTCAAACAGACTAGGCAACCATTTGTCGCAGGCCCGTTCCAAAGGGTATGCCAATAATTCATCACCCCCAGCAGCGAAAGATAGCGCGTGAAGCTGCACTTCTCCATGTGGGAAAGGGCATTTCTGATTGTTTCGAACAAATCAAGCGACTACTTTGGCTAAAATGTCGTTACATTGTAATCAAAACAACCTTGAGTATTATCCCTGAGAAGTCTGAGTGGCGCCCACTGTTATGCGACCTCAGCCGGGGGACTACGCTGCCGCACCACACGCACGCTCGCTACATGAAGTCTGCTTGACGCGGTCGATTGGCTAGCCCTGCTACAGTTCTTGAAAAGTCGTGAGTCTTCAGGTTCGTAGTATGGTATGTATGGAATATTCCAGAATACTATTCCTTGCGTAATCGACCGCAGTCACCGTCGGAACACCGCTTAGTTCATATGGATTGCTCCTGGTGTCGTTTGCTTGACATCAGACAATATACGTACGTGTATGTGGGGTCGATTTTTTGTCAAGTCTGTTCCGTGCTTATGGAGCAGTCAAAATAGTTCGTCGGCCCTTTTTTGACTATGAACTGCAACATTTGACCTTCGGCTGCCATGTTTGCGCTGTAGTACAGCGTTCGCTTATGCCCAGCGCGCCCTACGGGCTCGTTCGCGCACTCTGCTGGCCAAGACACTTCAAGCTGGATGCGGCCCAGCGCTCTAAGCATATTACTAAAGACCCTCGATGCCATCCTCGAGAAACGAAGTGGTCACTGCAGTGGGTTAATGCATGCAGTGTTTTAGCGGCTCTTCAGGCAAATGCGTTATTTTTCTGCAGGGCATCATTACCGCAATATGTGCCATCGGGTAAGTAAGTGACGGACCAGCAGCTTAGAATGGACCAGCACGATGTAAGCCAAACCTGCCCAGAAAGCACGAATAAAGTGTGAAAACAGAAACTGCGCGACCCATTGTCAGAGCGTAAGTATTCCGGACATTTCGCGGCGCTGGCGCAGAAAGCAATGAATGCGTCGTCGTAGTACTGGAAGTCGACAGGCTTCCGCGACAGTTTGTACAGTTAGTGTGCTCCTTCAAATGGTGTTCGCGGCTAGTGATCTCTCTCCTTCGACCCCTTCACCCGTTCCCCAAGGTCTGCGGTACCAAACAGGACGTGTGTCTCGTTATTATGCCATGCTTTTCCTCGCTACTCTGTCTCTCTCTCTCTCTCTTTTGTGGATTTTGCACTTTACAATGCAAAGATTTTCCGCTTTTCATGAAAGAAGCAACTAATTTAAGAGAACAGTATATTATGATTTCATTGAACTTAGAGGGTTATTTATTTATTTATTTAGGTACCATAAAGGGCCCTGAAGGGCATTACATAGGGGGGGGGGGGGGTGGAGTGCAATACGAAATCATTGTGTCAAGTAGAGAACCACCTGAACAAACAAGAAAAAAAGAAAGATATGAGTTGGGTAAAAGAAAAACACTGTGGTAGAACGACACTTTCAGGATTTTATTCATATTTAAATCAAGCGCAACGAGAAAAATATTACACAGCTCTGAATGCGCATAAATGACAAGAACACTGAAATGGATTCCGGAATTGGTAAGCACCGTAGAATAATATGAAGGTTGAGTGATACATTTAAATGTGCACGAGCAAACAAGAAGATTATATAATTCTAAGAGACACATACAAACAAAAATTGCCGTTATTCATGGAGATGCTCCAGAAGTTCCCTTCGAAAACTAGTTGCATTAGTGCAAGCGACAATTCTTTCTGGTAACGTGTTCCATTCGCTTATGCATTTCACTATAGGTGAATATTGGTGTCTTAGTGTAGGAGCAAATATGGGTTGCACTTTGTGTTCATGATCCCGCCTGGATGAAATGTGATTTGCCGGATTAATGCGATTGGTTGCAAATGTTGACTCCCCGTAATATAAAGAATGAAAGAAGGTTAATCACGAATATCTGCGTCGGGTGTTCAGAGCGGAAATGTTGATGCTGCTTTTTAAGAATGATACGCTCGTGTAGGGTGAATATGAGAAAAGTATGAATCTTACCGCATTGTTCTGTAGTGACTCGATGCGGTTCTGCAATGTAATAGTACCTGGGTTCACTGCAATTCGGGAAAGTTGACCAAATTCGAATCGGAGCTCTCTCGTCTACATTTTGATTCGTACCGCCAACCACCCAACCTCAGAATTGTGGTGCTTATGAAATGTCTGGAACGTCTGCTTTTTTTTTCTGGTTTGTACCCACTGTCTACTGGTACATAATCGTTCCCTACATACCTGTAGCATAATAAAAGGGCCTACTAGCTATCTAACACATTGATCCTGTGTGACCTTTTTGTATATGTATATCTATCTGAGTGATCTGTGTGCATGTGTATGCATCTCATACTTGTTATCTGATGTATTAGAAGTCACTTTTTTCCTTCTTCGGCTGTACATTGAGTGCAGCTGCAATTTTTATATTATGTGCACTTTATTGTATACGTTATTGTATGCGTAAATGCGGTATGAACTGAACGGGGGCAGCGGCCCAGTCAGGCTGTTTCAGCCTTTAGTCTCGGTCTCCGCAGGAAATGCCCTGAAACAAAGTAATTTTTATATTTTTTTTTATTCTGAACAGCGAACAAAATTGTTGGACAAATAAGACGGCTACATAGTGTTGTGCTGCAGTGCTGACCTGCTCACGACAGTAGAGTTTGATTACTTGGACGACCACTCAACTCTGCCAATACACGTTAGTCTCCTACGCGTAGACTAAATATTTTCTTCTTTTTTTTTGCTCCTGCCATGAGTAACGGGCACAATTTAAAGGGGAGGTTCATTCACCAATGTCAATTAGTGGTACCACGAAACAAAGACAGGCAACAACGTTTGCTAAACATACTAACATGATCGATTTGAATATATTTTCTTTTGTATGCACGTCGCATATATCTGAAGCTAAGAGGAGAAAATTGAGAAATTTGGCTTTCCCGGTACACGGGAGGAGAGAGGGGAGGCAGGTAGGGAGAACCGAGTACGTAACTGGAGCTCTAAACAGGCGGGGACAAAGAAGGAGACGTGCACAAGCGTAATAAAATGTTCTGCGCGGCGCCAGCCAATGGGGCCTTGAACTAAGGGCTCCGCCCTACGAGGAAGTCACCCCACCTAATCAGAAATGGGGATGCGAGGGCAACCCTCCCCCACAATCATTACTGCCAGTTCCCTCCGAGGAGGGTTGGAACCAGCTTCCGACAAGAGCAGACAAGAAAACCCAACTGGCACTCGTCTCGTGGGCCCAAGACGTCGCCCCCACCTGGGAGCCACACTAGGCCTACCTGCCCTAACTTCCTACCCTGCAGTGGCAAATAAAGTTATTTCTCTCTCTCTCTCAATAGAAATAAATTTTTCTCTGTCTCCACGACAGCCTTCAACACAGGTTTCACTCAGTTATTTTTACAACGACATTGTTATGGGGAGTATATAAAAAGGACTTGTCTACAATATTTACACAGTGGCAGCGAGTAGCACCACATCAAGAAGATGGCGGGCCGGGGCACAGCTCGTGCTCTTTCTCGTCTGCTATGCAACGTCTTAGCGGCTATGCGCCAGCGTTTGTAAACGAAACGAGACGCCTTCTTCGTCCACAGGATACGTGGCTCGTAACGTTACCCTCCGGCGGCAAAAGCACCGAGTCGGTGCTGACGAAATGCGACGGCCCGGAAACGGTTCGTTGCGCACATGGTAGAGCAGTATCTGAGACATGATAGGGCTTCAGGCGGATGACATCATCATCATCATCATCATCAGCCTGGTTACGCCCACTGCAGGGCAAAGGCCTCTCCCATACTTCTCCAACAACCCCGGTGATGTACTAATTGTGGCCACGCCGTCCCTGCAAACTTCTTAATCTCATCCGCCCACCTAACTTTCTGCCGCCCCCTGCTACGCTTCCCTTCCCTTGGGATCCAGTCCGTAACCCTTAATGACCATCGGTTATCTTCCCTCCTCATTACATGTCCGGCCCATGCCCATTTCTTTTTCTTGATATCAACTAAGATGTCATTGACTCGCGTTTGTTCCCTCACCCAATCTGCTCTTTTCTTATCCCTTAACGTTACACCTATCATTCTTCTTTCCATAGCTCGTTGTGTCGTCCTCAATTTGAGTAGAACCCTTTTATTAAGCCTCCAGGTTTCTGCCCCGTAGGTGAGTACTCGTAAGACACAGCTATTATATACTTTTCTCTTGAGGGATAATGGCAACCTGCTGTTCATGATTTGGGAATGCCTGCCAAACGCACCCCAGCCCATTCTTATTCTTCTGATTATTTCCGTCTCATGATCCGGATCCGCCGTCACTACCTGCCCTAAGTAGATGTATTCCCTTACGACTTCCAGTGCCTCGCTGCCTATTGTAAATTGCTGTTCTCTCCCGAGACTGTTAAGCATTACTTTAGTTTTCTGCAGATTAATTTTTAGACCCACTCTTCTGCTTTGCCTCTCCAGGTCAGTGAGCGTGCATTGCAATTGGTCCCCTGAGTTACTAAGCAAGGCAATATCATCAGCGAATCGCAAGTTACTAAGGTATTCTCCATTAACTTTTATCCCCAATTCTTCCCAATCCAGGTCTCTGAATACCTCCTGTAAACACGCTCTGAATAGCATTGGAGATATCGTATCTCCCTGCCTGACGCCTTTCTTTATTGGGATTTTGTTGCTTGCTTTATGGAGGACTACGGTGGCTGTGGAGCCGCTATAGATATCTTCCAGTATTTTTACATATGGCTCATCTACACCCTGATTCCGTAATGCCTCCAAGACTGCTGAGGTTTCGACTGAATCAAACGCTTTCTCGTAATCAATGAAAGCTATTTATAAGGGTTGGTTATATTCTGCACGTTTCTCTATCACTTGATTGATAGTGTGAATATGGTCTATTGTTGAGTAGCCTTTACGGAATCCTGCCTGGTCCTTTGGTTGACAGAAGTCTAAGGTGTTCCTGATTCTATTTGCAATTACCTTAGTAAATACTTTGTAGGCAACGGACAGTAAGCTGATCGGTCTATAATTTTTCAAGTCTTTGGCGTCCCCGTTCTTATGGATTAGGATTATGTTAGCGTTCTTCCAAGATTCCGGTACGCTCGAGGTCATGAGGCATTGCGTATACAGGGTGGCCAGTTTCTCTAGAACAATCTGTCCACCATCCTTCAACAAATCTGCTGTTACCTGATCCTCCCCAGCTGCCTTCCCCCTTTGCATATCTCCTAAGGCTTTCTTTACTTCTTCCGGCGTTACCTTCGGGATTTCGGATTCCTCTAGACTATTTTCTCTTCCATTATCGTCGTGGATGCCACTGGTACTGTATAAATCTCTATAGAACTCCTCAGCCACTTGAACTATCTCATCCATATTAGTAATGATATTGCCGGCTTTGTCTCTTAACGCATACATCAGATTCTTGCCAATTCCTAGTTTCTTTATCACTGTTTTTAGGCTTCCTCCGTTCCTGAGAGCATGTTCGATTCTATCCATATTATACATGACATGCACGATGTCAGTGCGGGGTTGAGTCGATGGGGACGAAGACAGTGCAACGATTTCACGTGTTACGTCGGTCACTTGGGGGCACAACCGATATGGGCCGGTGTATGGGACCAGCAGCTTTTCAGAAAGCCCGACGCGGCGCTCTGGGGACAAACGGAGGATAAGGGACCCATGGGTAAATTGGCTAGTCTTGTGTTTGCAATTGTGCCGAAGCGAATTGCCGGTGCTCACCAAAGCGAGCACCGGAAACTTGACGTGCATGGTCAGCACGGGCAATGGCCTCTCGAGCATACTGGGTAGGTGGACACACGGAAGAAGGCACCAACGTGTCCATAGGCAACGTGTGATTTTGGCCGCAGAACAAAAAGAAAGGTGAATAACCAACGGTCTCAAGTCTTTACGTGTTATACGCGAATGTATCGAAGGGCAAGGCAGTGTGCCAATCCTGGTGGTTGGCGGACACATGCGTTGCCAGTATGTAGGTATTTTTCGGTTCAGTCGTTTCGTCAAGCCATTTAACTGTGGACGGTACGCTATAGTCAGTTTGTTTTGCGTCGAGCAAGACCATCAACTGTCCTCGATCACCTTCGCATGAAAGTGTCCGCCTAACTAGGTTAGGAGTTGCCAAGCTGTACCATGCTGGAGAATGACTTTGTGGAGTAAAGAGTCCACAATTTCGGTCGCGCAGCTGGCGGAAAGAGCACGTGTGATCGCGAATTACGTCACATAGACCGTAGCAATGGCGACATATCTGTTTCCTGAAACAGACAGAAGGGACGGGCCAAGTAAGTCGAGGCTGACGCGATGAAACGGCTCATATGGAACGCCGAGAGGCTGAAGATGGCCAGCAGGCGGGAGTGAGTGAGTGAGTGAGTGAGTAAGTGAGTGAGTGAAATAACTTTATTAGGTCCATAGAAGACGCAAGGGAGACTCCACGCCACCCAGCTAGTCCCGCCGTGGGAGTAGTGGCTTTTTCTTGCTCTGACAAAGGTCACAAGAGGCCACGTAACGACGCATTGAGGGAGACATGCCTGGCCAGTAGAATCGGCAGCTTGCGCGATCATACACTCTTAGGCAATGTTACACCCTTTGGAGTGCCCCTTCTGCCACACAACGATAATCGTCATCTGCCTTGATGCGTTTCCTTTCTTTAATGCTGCGAGCCCGGTACTTCTCAGTAACGAACGGCATGCGCGTTATCAGCATGATAGCATTCGCGACAGGAAAGTAGCGGGCGCGGCGTTTTCAAGAAAGGAAACACATCAAGGCAGATGACGATTATCGTTGTGGGGCAGAAGGGGTACTCCAAAGGGTGTAATTTTGCCTAGGAGTGTATGTGCGCGAAACGCCGAGGCACCCTGCTGTTGGCGCATCGTGAAGCTGGGCTAGAACAGTTGAGCGGAGGTGTACCGGGTTCACAAGTAAGAGGTGAGGGCCATCAAAACGCAGACTGCGACGATGTAAAATGTCCTTGGGCAGACAAAGAGGCGGAGAGCGGCATCAGGAGCCTGGTAGTAAAGACAATCGGTAATCTTGCGTTGGACCGGGGCACGGCATTATTCAGCATCAGTGTTGACGTGTTCAGAGATGGTATTCACACGAGGACTCTACTCGCTCGGTGCAGGTTATGGTTGGTCGACGGGGTACCGGGAAAGGCAGTCGGCATCCCGATGCAAACGGCCAGACTTGTAGATGACTTTGCACGTGTATTCATCATCATCAGCCTGGTTACGCCCACTGCAGGGCAAAGGCCTCTCCCATACTTCTCCTACAACCCCGGTCATGTACTACTTGTGGCCATGTCGTCCCTGCAAACTTCTTAACCCCATCCGCCCACCTAACTTTCTGCCGCCCCCTGCTACGCTTCCCTTCCCTTGGAATCCAGTCCGTAACCCTTAATGACCGTCGGCTGTCTTCCCTCCACATTACATGTCCCTCCCATGCCCCATTTCTTTTTCTTGATTTCAACTAAGATGTCATTAACTCGCGTTTGTTCCCTCACGCAATCTTCCCTCACTTGTTCCCTCACCCTCACCATAGCGGTGGCCGAGTGGTATGGGCGTCCGCCACGGCTACGGGAGGTGGCTGGTTCGAAACCCACCGGCCAGCACCTACCGGTTCAATAAACCTGGGCACAGGTGTCCCCCGACCCGGCGCTCGGTTTTCGCAAGGGTGTTAAGACTTGGAAGTGATGCGTAGAGTCCCGCCGCGGCCTACCGGTCAACCTGTTTCGGCTATTAACCTGGAAGGGCGGTACTTCCATGTACGTGTTTGTCCCTGTGTTTGACCCGTATGTGCACATCCGCTTAGCACGCACATGCCTACAGGAGTGCTACGCCAGCCGTACCTCCTCGCAGTGCATGTTGCCTGCAGGCTTTCCTCTAACCACGCGTATTCTCGAAGCCTTAATTCCAAGTGACCAAGGGGACCCGCGGGACCTTTGAGCGAAGACGGACAGGAGGGAGGAAGATGGTCAGTGAAGACGGTTAAAGGTATGCAGTATAGATAAAGGCGATGCTTTGCGACGGGCCACACAAGAGCGAGGCACTCTCTCTCTCTCTATAGTGGAATAATTTTGCTCAGCGGCAATAACACAGTCCTGACCCACGTTGGCATTGAGCCAGAACAGTGTCGATGCCATGGCCACTGGCGTCTGTACGGACTTCTGCGGGAGCAGAATCGTCGAAGTGAACCGCCACAGGTGGCGTAGTGAGAAAGTAGTGTGATGAGGTGCGAAACGACGGACGCTCGGGCGGGTCTCTAGGTAAAAGGAACGTTTTTCTTGCGCAGGCATGTGAGTGGCCGCGCTATTTCTGCAGTCTTTCACAAAGCGACGAAAGTAAGAGCAGAGGCCAAAAAAACTAGCGGTCGTCTTGCTAAGAACGAGGTGTCGGAAAGTTGGTAAGAGCGCGTACTTTGGCAGGATCAGATCGCATACCGGCCGCATCAAGAAGATGGCCGAATACGGTGATCTCTCGGTGGCCGAAATGGCCTTTCGAGGTAATTAGTTAAAACTAGGTGAAAACCAGACGTTGCGAAACAGCCGAAGAATGGCCGACAGTTGTTGGAGATTACTGGGGAACGTAGAGGAAAGAACGACAACGTCGTCAAGGTAACATAAGCAAGTAGACGACGTGAACCCGCGAAGTAGGACGTCCACCACATTCTTTCATATGTTGCTGGGGCATTACACAACCCAAAGGGCATGATTTCCAGCTGGTAGAGCCCATCCTAGAGTGCAGCAACGAATGAAAGGCGGCGATGGCGAAGACAGTGTGCAAGGAGGAAAGCGGGGGAGAAGGGGCTGGCGAATGCGTGAGAAAAAAAGCGTAGTGCCGCACAAACACGCTATGCGGCGACGATGGCTTCAAGATGGCGCCAGAGGAAAGCGCATCAGCTGTTCACCGATGACGTGCCCGATCCCGTATGTGGAAACAAGGATTTGCATGAGTCGAGGTCTTCCACCCACGCCTCACCCAGCCACTGCCACTTGCGATCTCCCGATTAGAGATGCAGTCGCGCCATACTTCGCTGAGATTGCAGCGTGCCACACGGTACAGTTCGTCAGCGCCAGCCAATATACCGCGAATGAAAACACGTGTAGAGCTGCGCTCTAATTTCGCATTAAGGCATATCATAATAGTAGGTGAATTTTTGGGACTCTAAACATACTCCAAATATGATAATAATAATAATATTTGGGGTTTTACGTGCCAAAACCACTTTCTGATTATGAGGCACGCCGTAGTGGAGGACTCCGGAAATTTTGACCACCTGGGGTTCTTTAACGTGCACCTAAATCTAAGCACACGGGTGTTTTCGCATTTCGCCCCCATCGAAATGCGGCCGCCGTGGCCGGTATTCGATCCCGCGACCTCGTGCTCAGCAGCCCAACACCATAACCACTGAGCAACCACGGCGGGTTCCAAATATGATGAAAAACTACCATTTACACGTAGCACGTACGTATGGAGAATGTTTAAAGTTTGTTTCTTATATTTTCATAAAAATCTATTATAACGGCTAATGGCAAATGGCTATTTATAAAATTTTGATGTAAACCTTACTGTGCGAGAAAGGATGCGTTGATAGGCGCCTGAACTTGATGATGCCGCTATACTGGAGGCTCGAGGGCGTGCTGACTGCACATCTCGTCTCAATCGAACATTGCCCATCTCCGCGCGCCACTACAAAGTATCAATATGGCAGCGCCCAATGCATGGGCGCTGTGGAGTCTTTTCCTTTCTGGAGTTGTTGTGCATAATGCGGACTGAACGAGCACTGATAGTTTGTCAGAGACCGACCGTGGTTCTCAGAAAAATGATGTGCCGCTTTCGCTCGCAGACATAAGGGTAATTACGTGCTCTGAGTAGTAGATCCTGCAGTAACTTTACTCTACATGGGGAAAATATTATGCATCTTTAGTGGACATAGAATGTAGTAATGCTCATAGCGATAGGCACTGAAGCGGTGGGGGGCCGAATGAGGCCATCGGTAAATGCAATGGAGTCAGTAAAGCGCCCCGTTACTTGCCCACCCCTTCTCGCCTTGAAAAACTTTGGTGAAATACCCTTTTTAGGAAAACAAAGAAGTGCATCTGTTTGGTCACTGTCCTTAGGTAGTGTACTGATTTTTCTGCTTTTTTGGAAATTTACGCCCAGCATTGACGACGTTTAACGAAGAAGACGACGGGTGAAGATTGAGAGGGCCGGGCGCCTTACAGGTACGACGTTTCGTTTTTGAGGACCTGGCTTGCCTTGCCTTGCCATTGCCTTGCCTTACCTTGCCATTGCAGTGGTCGGAAGGCGAGAACATCGTCACTAACCTTACGCTCGTCCAAGTGTAGCAATCCATATGAATGATACTACGTGCCGAAATGAAAAGCCTGGGTGCTTGCAGGCATCACAAAGCTTCATAAAACCGGCACGTTTGGTGCTACACAACTCGGAAAAAACTTCGGTGACTCCAGCATTAATGGCTGATTGGTGAAGACGAGAGGAAGAAACCTCGTCTAGAGGACAGCAAGTGCGACGATACGACATCGAATTAAGAGCCAAGGTGATGAAGAGAAGGGTGAAGATGCACCAGTTACTTTGGTCACGTATAAGAAAAAAACTAGAAGAGGGCATCCCAGTTGTTTTCCGCCCAACAAGTTAGGGTACTACTTTCTGGCAAGTGAATCCAAACCGAGTGTCTGTCGAAATAGTCTCCACTGCCAAAGAGGGGGGGGGGACGATGAAGTTACTGTGCTTGGTTGCTGGTTTTCTTCTGGTGCTGCAGTTTTTCTCCATTTATATTATTTTCGTGCATCAGTAACAGGCAACGACGTTTGTGTTGAACTCTGAAGTCTCCTACTCTGCTAGGAGATCCTCCTCGCGGAGCTTGCCATGGAAGATATGGTCTTGGACGCGTCTGGTGGTCAGCCTAGACCACCCGCGGCTCGGAATTGACTCAATTCGGCAGTAGGATCCGACGCTACTGATTCCGATCTTTCTGACTCAAGATTGGAAGATTCGGATGCTTTCATACCTGTCAAGCACCGTCCAAGACGGACGTCTCCGACATCGTCCTCAAGTGAAGGGACTATCATACGCAGCACCATCAAGACTACGACAGTAACTTTCATGCCCGTCGACGCGATGATAAGTCTGAATGCTATCTCTCGACAGAAACTAAATGATTTCTTCTTCAAACTTGCCCCTGGACTAATCCAAGAGGTTCGCGGGAACCCCTGGAAAAATGCCATTGCTGTTGACACAACTGATGACAATATGGTGCAAACTCTACTTGGTTTGTCTGAAATCTGTGGGGTCCACGCGCCTCCCAATATACCACAGGGTACAAATATAGCAGCTGGTGTCCTATCTGATGTGGACTTGGATCTCGAAGACGACGTTTTGAAGAACATGATAGTTTGCCCGCCACTATACAAAATAATTAGCGTGTGAAGGCTGGGCTGGTCAAAGTGTATAAAGATACTTTTCGCCTCTGGAAAGCTGCCTAGTCATATAAAGGCTGGAATTGTGCGCTATCCTGTTCGACCTTTCGTACCATGGCCTTTGCAATGTCATAAGTGTTTTAAGAATGGTCATGTTCAGTGCTTTTGCACAAGAGATCTGGTATGTGCCAAATGCGGTGGGAAGCACCATGTAGATTCCTGTGAAAGTCAGGCATATCGGTGCCCTAACTGTAATGGCGAAGATTTGGCAACGGATAAAGGATATCCCTCATTGAAGAATGAACTAAAGGCAGTAAAAGAGAAAGCCAAAAAGAAGGCAGCAGGGGATGAAAGCTCCCGTCGCCGTAGTGCTGCCCAGAGTGACAAAGAGTGACAAAGACACAACGCATCGGAAAGTAGGGGGGCGGACCTTATGCCTCTCAGACACATCGTGGCCAGCGCTTCCATCGAAACTGCCGGAGCAAGTATTTACAAAGACTTCGACCACAGTGGAAAATACTGCAAACACAGTACCTAAACCGGTATCAGCCAACGACGACGTGCAATTTGTCAATCTTCTGAAGAAGCTTGTCAGCGTCATCAGATCTCTGATCGCCGGTCGCCAGACACCAGCAGCGTCAGCAGCAGAGCAACTTTTGGAGGTCATCGTTCCTGTCCTCGACGGCCTTCACTAGACGTTTTACCGGAAACAATCCTAACAGTTGTCAGCAGCCTCGCCCCTTTGTGCTGCAACGGAATGTCAGGTCGATGCGACTGCGGCACGCTGATCTAGTCCTTCAACTCATCGCTTTGAAGACTCCACCAGACGTTATAGCGCTTCAGGAAACTAATGTAAGGAAAGACGAATATCGATTACCAGGCTTCGTGGGTGTCAACAGTAACACTCGATGCGCGGAACCAGCTTGTGGCTCTTTCCAGTGTGTAGACGCGGCGCTTACGCGCAATGCTTCAAAAGCATCAGTGTACGTTCGCGCCGACTTGGACTTCGCGGTTACTGACACAGACGGCATCTGTGACTATGAGTTTGAGTGCGCAGCTGTTACTGTGAGCCTCAGAGGTGTGTGTACGACGGTGGCAAGCATATACAACAGGCCTACACGTTCTTCCGATACCTCACTACTTGAGTGCTTAGCGTCTCGGTATGGTGCATTGTTTGTGTTATGCGGAGATTTTAATGCCCACCATCCACGATGGTGTAGCCGTCCCCAAGACAATCATGGGGCTGAGATTAACGAGATCATTATCAAGAACGGTCTGCAAATAGTGAATAACGGTTCACCGACATTTATAAGTAGAGGAAAGGAGCATTCCACTATAGACCTTGCGATATCAACGAGAGATGTGTGCTTAGCATGGTCATGTGAACCCGACCCGTGGGGCTCAGATCACCTACCCATTTGGTTAACACCAACACATACTAAGGGTCGCCAGGATGTCGTTTATACAGTGACTAAGTGGGACAAGTTCCGACAGCTGATCTCAGAGGCACCATCTCAAGACAGCCTATTTAAACTTATGAGTGAGTGCTTACGAGAAGCTACAGTACAACGACGATGGAGTATCGGCAAACCAAACCCCAATCTAAAGCTTTTGCGGTTCCGCGCAAGTCGACGGCGCGCTTATAGACGGGTACAGCGCTCGAAAGGAGGCACCAACTGGACTATATACAATCGCACTGATGCAGCCGCACGGCGGCATGCAAAACAGCTTCGTCGCAAGAGCTGGGAAGCTTTGTGTAGTTCGTTGCACACTGGAAGTGGTTTTGGAAATGTATAGCACATACTGAAGGCTCTCCGCTCTCCTGGAAGCTGCAAGAACCCTATGGCTGCATTGAGCATCGCGACTGGCTAGTCAACATAAGAAATAGCGGAGGCATTTGCAGACCTTTTCGCCGCTCCTGTATTCAGTGACACCACAATTAGCGACCCTCCTTCTTTGACAAGTCACAGCACCATAACCGCTTCCTATGGTCCAGCCTGCCAGATGGACGAGGCAGATTTCACTCTTGAGGAGCTGCGACACGCGCTGAGCCTCTCCAAATGCCGCATTGCTCCAGGCGAACATGGTGTGACGTATCAAGAATTGCGGAACGTTGGTACGAGTTTTCACAACCGTATATTGCATGAGCATAATGAAGCATGGAGAACCGGTGTAATCCCTGCTGAATGGAAATCGTCCGTGGAAATACCAATATTAAAGCCCGGGAGTCCTGCAAGGCACCTCAAGTACTACCGGCCAATATCCCTAACTTCAAATGTCATCAAGTTAATGGAGCGAACGGTCTTGTTTCGCTTAGATGTCAGGCTAAACAAGCTGAATTTTTTCCCAGATGTCATGAGTGGCTTTCGTCGACGCCGTTCAGCTCTGGACAGCATATCAGACCTTGTATCAGCACTCCAATTTGCTAAACGAAACAAACATTCCATCTACATGCTCTTCCTAGACATACAGCAAGCTTTCGATTCTGTTCCGCATAAGGCGATTATTTTCGCTCTTGCAACCGCGGGAATTTCGGGTCGTCTGCTCCACTTTGTGCATAATTTTTTATCGGAGCGCCGGAAGAAAGTGCGTGTCGGAGGAGTAACTAGTGAATACTGAAATGTGAAGTGCGGTGTTCCACAGGGCAGCGTATTATCGCCGCTTTTGATTAACACCGTACTCGCCGCGCTTCCAAGTCGTTTGCCTCGGGACACTGACTTCCCTGTGGGCATAGCTGTCTACGCAGATGACATTGCTCTGCGGATAAGCGGCCCTTTGCACCTTGGTCCGCGGCTTCGTGCAAGCTTGCAAAGAGCTCTAGACGCTACTTCAGAGTACTTGGGTGAAGTTGGCCTGCTCATATCACCTGATAAGTCGGCTGCAATAGCATATCACCCTAAAGAACGCGCTCGTCGAGCAATGAGCCGACCGTATCTTGGCGACACGCCTCTAAACTGGGTGCGACAACACCTTTATTTTAGGTTAATTGTGGATGATCGTATCTATTGGCGTCCTGGCAATAAATCTGTACGGCGCAAATCGCACTCCCTCCTTAAGTATGTGGCCGCCTTGACTGCTAGAGGTGCTGGCTGCGACCAAACAACGGCTCTCCAGGTGTACCAGTCATCTGTACTCTCAGGCATGATGTACCAATTACCAGTTTTGAACGTACCACCTAGTTTGATGGCCCAACTGGATTGAGATCATCTCGTTGCCCTTCGACTAATGCTTGGATTACCTCACGAGGCGTAGTCTATTGCATTACTCACTGAAGCACATCAGTTACCCCTGAGGCTGGAAGCAGACCAGAGAGCTCTGTATCATATTCAGCGTCTGCACCGCGCATCGAATGGTCAATTGCTCCTTCATCGTCTCATTCCCGGCCCGTTATCTCGCATGGGAAAAATGGCGGTATTATTTATGAATACCAGCACCATTTCTGAACATATTGCTTCAGATACGTCTCCGCCTCCAAAAAATATCACGAAACACACATTCCCCATTTACCTCACAATCCCTGACATGCACAAAAAGTCTGATATGCCTGTTTCGGCAATATTCAAATTGGCTCAGTCTCGCATGTTCGAAAAGTTTCCAGATTATCTTCAAACGTATTCAAAGATGCATCTGTGCAAAACAACGGTCAAGGCGCCTCTGCAGCTTTTTCTGCCCTTCAACTCAAGTACGGCGTATCTTTCAAATACCTCATCCAACTTCGTCAAAAACCGCGGAGCTAGAAGCGATGAATGTTGCACTGAAATACGTGCGAGAGGAGTTAACTACATCGAAGGTTGCCATCTTTACAGACTCCCGTGCTGTCCTTAGGAGGTCACAACGCAGTGAGATCGATTGTCCACTTGTGCGCAGCATTACTGACTCTGCGAGCAAAATTACATCACGTGGGGTATTTCTCGTTGCTCAATGGATATCTTCACACGTAGGAATCGCCGGAAATAAAGAGACTGATTGGCTCGCTTCAACTTGCGCTCATAACGACTGTGACTACCCAGAAATTTTGTGCAGGCTTGAGCACGCTCGTCTGCTGATTCGTCGCCACCCTACTCAAGCAGCATCCAGACCAGCGCGTCGCAAATGGATCGTTCCCGCCCCGTGTTCGCGGTCGAGGCTTGCCTCGTCGCGCTAGAGCACAACTACTCAAGCTGAGGGTTGGTTGCATTAATGTGCAGGAACGTTTATACAGACAAGGACGTGTGGGAAGTCAATTGTGTACGTCCTGTGGCTGCTGCGAGACACTTGAGCACCTTATATTTGATTGTCCCGCTTTCAGTGCGTAGCGCGTGTCGCTAGTGAGAAATTATCATCTCCTTGACCTGCGGTGTGCGACACTTGAGGAATGTTTGTACCCCAGTGGTTGTGCGTCTAAACGTGATCCGCCCATCGCACCCTGCTTACCTTTCAAGAGTTAACTAACTTAGGTTCACGTTTGTAGCGTCGAAATTCTTCTATTCAACATTCTGTAGTAGCGTGACATTCAGTGACCGGCACTACGGTGTGTGACCTGTACTGTGTTCTGCTTTAGTTTTTAGACTTGTCCTGTTGCTCTACCTTTCCTCTTTTCTCCCCTGCTTCCTGTCTTCCATTTCTGTGTTGCTTTCACCTCCCTTCAGAAGGGTAGGCAGGCGTTGTGCCCCTTCCGGTGGTAACTGCTCCTCGCTTTCCCTTTCCTGTTAACTGTGTATATGTGTTCAAAACAAATAATAATAATGCCAAAGAAAAAGCGCAGCCTTTCAGGACGATGAGAGATGGAAGTTTCAGTGTCAGCGTTACTTCCTTAGCATCCGCGAAACGCCTTCGGTTGCTTTCAAGTGTAGGTGGCCTTGAAATCAAACCATTCATCGCAGTGTCATACACGCGAAACACTGGGAAAGTAACATATGTGCCTCTGCAGTATACAAACGAGCAACTCCTAAACTTCTTAGGATGCTAAGCACGAGGTCACGGGATCAAATCCCGGCCACCGCGGCCGCATTTCGATGGGAGCGAAATGCGAAACCGACCGTGTATTTAGATTTAGGTGCACGTTAAAGAACCCCAGTTGGTCTAAATTTCCGGAGTCCCCCACTACGGCGTGCCTCATAATCAGATTGTGGTTTTGGCACGCAACACCTCATAACAAATTTTTTTCCCACGCTTCTTGAAAGATGCTGGGGTTATATCGACATGCAGACAAAATATTACCGCCACAGGAAGAAGGAGCGGTGAAGTCGCATCCACGTCGCACAACAGTTCTGACTTGCAGAGACGATAGCCCTATTTGAGCAAGAATTTACTTAGGTTTCACCAGTCATCCTGTCGAGGAATATCTAGGACCCGCATTTCGCTACTATAATTGCCAGCAATTTCGGAAAATGGCGAAAAGCTGCCGCGACACTTGTAGAAGCAAAATCTGATCAGAAGATCATGACCACAAGAAGTCAAAGTCACTCCTTCAGCCTATATGTGCGAACTGTGTGGGGAACCATGCCGCCTTCTACTCAGGCTGCCATCACAACAAGGGAGCGGCACAAATGCATCGACATGAATTTATCCATGGAAGACAACCGTGACGCAATTAACTCTCCCGAAACGTTCACATTGTTCATACAGTGCAGGATCACCCTCCTCAGTGGGCACTGGAACCTCCATAGCCAAGAGAACGAACGAGCTATTCCTCTTCAAGAGAACAACCAAGAGTGCAATCAAGAGACCAATCAAAAGGATCACAGCCAAGAGCCCAGTCTTATGCTTCATTGCTTCGGATTCCCACATGACAACAGACAGAAAGTAACACACCAGAAAGCTCCAGCGACCTTACATGCCTCCGGCAGCAGTAACGACAGTGGATAGCGACCACACCACCGCATCGGTGACGCAACTTATTTTTCCAATGCTTCTTGCAGCTCTTAAGGCAATACTATCTGCTCTGCCGGAAGCAAACAACCTACCGGAAGTGAAAGTCTTGTTGCCTCTGGAAGCACTATTGCGTCAACAATCCGGGCCAAACCTGCGGCAACCAGTACATAAATAAGCAGGACAAAAATGTCGTCATATTTCAGCAGAATGCCTACACCCTTCGAAGGAAGTTTGCTGACTTTCGTATCTGCTTGTGCAATACAACTTTCCGGTACCCTGCATTGAAGAGGCGGAAATCAGTGACGATTTTCGTCTCTCGAATTATGTGATATACAAGACGTCTCGTCAAGGTGATGTTAGCAGAGTGCTCTTGAGCCTCGGAAAGGACTTACCATCTTATGAAATTCAGTATGATGATTAAAACTTTCCAGAATTCAATAAAACATCGGTTGGGGCCAGTTGGTGCATAGTATCTTGAAGATGAAAAAATTTAGCGCAATCACCCAAGACAGCCCACAAAGAAGAGACGAAACAAGCACTGGCACTGACTAACAACATATTTATTGTTCTTGCCACAACGCGTATATATACCCTTAACCACTCAACCATTCATGCGTTCACAACAAAAGACAAGGAACTATACTGATGCCACACTAGAGCCAGTTACTGAATATGTGCGCGCAAGAAAATTCTGGTGAGTACAGGGACAGCGAGGTATCAGTTATACAGTCGTCTGCTATTTCGTTTATCTGGAAAGCCTCCAAGACCAGCCACGCATGTTCATTTGTGCTTCTACCGAGAATCGACGTCTCATCAAATCGCGATTTAAAATTGCGGCAAGGATTAAGATGGGGAATAAGAAGTCTTTTGTCCCGTACTAAATCATTTGTTAAATTGCGCCAGTGCTTCTCTCATTTCTTCTTTGTGGGTTGTCTTGGGTGTTTGCACTGAATTTTTCATCTTCCGCAATTCATCGCATATAAGTTATGCTTTGATAAGCTGTGCATAAACGTGATTTATCTGTATCTACGAACTTCAGACCATACTTCAGTGGAAGCACTAGTGAATAACCTCAAACGCTCATTCTAATCCATTTATGTTTGGAGACTTCGATACTCACAACATTATCTGCGGGCAGGAATCGTTGTAATGCGTGCGGTAATGCTATTGAGTGTGCCCTAGACAAATGCAACTTGACTGTTTTAAACCATGGATCACCAAGATTTCTTCGTGGATAAATTATTCAACCTGCGTAGATGTTATCCTGTGTTCACAAGATCTAGTGAATGATGTGGGATTGAGAACGGATGGGGATACGCACGGAAGGGATTGTCTTCCCATTCTTGTAAATCACCGTAGCATGAACAATGACGTCAGGCGTTATAGCAGACTAATCAACTGGAGAGCTTTTCAGTATGGCTTAACGGATCAAATTAATCAACATACAACGATTGGAATATCTACTGAATTTTGCAGGATAATCTGAACATCAGCCCAAAGAAGGTCTCAATTCCGAAAGATTAGGCTGCAGTTGATGGAGAGTATGAACACCTAAGAGCCAGCAGATGCCAACCCGAAAGAGTGTACCGAAGGAGCAGAAGTTTAGAAGCATGCAAAGACGCTTAGCAAATTCACAATGTAATGCGCAGACGCATGAAAAATTTAGGCAAACGTCGCTGGCGCGATTTCGGCGGCAGGCTGTCTGTTCATGCGTCTGACCCAAGCATTTTTCTAGTAATTCGTGGTTTAAGGGGCCCCGTAACACAGAGCTTTCCATTTGTGCTTTCGATGTATCCTGGAACACGTGTGAGAAAATAGATGCAGATGAATTTTGTGAGCTTATTTCCAGTTTTGTTTGTTTCTTTCATCACAATGTGCAGAATTTGATAATCCAGTAGTGTTAGCTAAGCAAAAAATTAATGGTTGCTATTGGGCGCAGTATTCTCAATTACATCCTGCTTTCATATTGAGCGAGCTTCAATATGCAATTGCATCATGTCGCCAAAAGTCTGCTGCTGGGCCGGACGGAATTACGTACAATGGGTTAAGAAAACTTAAAAAAGCCGACAGGTACAAATGTTCTCTTAGACATCTATAATAAACTGGATAGAAGAAACAATACCTGACTCTTGGAAAGTCGCTTGAATCATCACAATTTTAAAACCGGGTAATGCGCCCTTGTGCCTTGAATCCTTCCGCCCAGTTAGTTTGACAAGTTGTTTATGCAAAGTAATGAATAAAATTATTGAAGCGCGACTTCAATGCTGGTGTAATGAAACGAATGCGTTGTCGTACTACTTAGAAGGTATTAGAAAAGACAGGTGCGCAGTGGATGCAATATTCGATGCAGTAACCTGTGTGGAGCACGATCGTGCACGTGGAAACTTGACGATAGCAGTATTCCTAGATATCAAGGGGACATTTGACCCTGTTAGTCACGTTCATGTTCTCCTAAGTATTTTAGAACTCGGAATGTCTGGAAGGTCCTTGCGACGCATTTATGAATTTTATCAGCTCGTACAATAGTTGATCAGATGAGTGAAGGAAAGAGTGCTGAACATGTTGTCAAACAAGGAGTGCCACTGGGAAGCGTACTCAGCCCTTATGTTTCTAACTACGTCATGGCTGATTTAATAAGAAGACTGCCGTCACAGTTAAGATTTTCGCTCTATGCAGATAATGTGTGCATTAGACATCTGGGACTAATGTTGAATTACTTCAAATTGTATTGCAATACGGCACAAATATCATTAGCCAATCTTAAAATAGACAGGCATGGTTCTATCACAGGCGAAGACAGCTGTATTGCTCTTTACTCGGAGGCAGTTAAAAATTTTCACTGTTCATCTGGAAGGACACCCTCTAATGACTCTCACACAGCATCGATTTCTTGGAATAATACTTGATAGGCAGCTATCCTGAGCACCCACATAAAAGAACTCTAAAACGAGGTCATTGTGATAGTGACTGGACTTCGCAGACTTGCAGGCATAGCATGGGGCGGATCAGTGTCGTTTATTCTGACTGTTTAGTGTGCATTAAAACGACAAAAAATTGCGTACTCCGCGCCCATGCTACACAGCCTTTCCCACACGTCAGAAGAACGACTTCAAAGACTTTCAGCTAGAGGACTATGCATATGTTTAGGAGTTCCACGAGCGACTTCTAGCTGTCTTATAACAGCAGAGGCTCGCCAATCACAGCTTTTCTGAGAACTACAGAAACATGCCGACATTATGGTTGTCTTAAAACACAGAATAAAAGCCACTCGTTGACTCTTGAGACTATGAAGCCAGATAGAAGCGATGTTCATAAAGAAATCGAAGAAGATCTCCATATATCGCCAAGAAATCAATTTTATAACTAAGACGTCTAATATCCTCCATGGCTGTTTACACTTTCAAAAATCGAATTTCAGTAGACGGGATATTCAGAAAAAGAGACATGTTCATTCAAGCTGCTCAACAACTTGCAATTTACTATTTATATATGCGGTATTCAAGATACCGACACTTCTATGCAGATTGCTCCAGTGCAGCAGAGTTTTTAATTTCAGCATTCCTTATACCGCACCTCGATAAGCAAGAATAATTTAAGTTATCTCGTGCGACTTCGTCCACAACGGCTGTACTATTTGCAATACTAGGAACGATCAAAGTTATAAATTCAATAAGTGATGCACAAAAATGGGTAATTTTCAGTGATTCACAGGTGACACTAACATCACTCTGTAGCACAATAGGAAAAACAATCAATGATAGTATAATATACGAAACACTTAAAGACCTCACAAAGGCAAGCCAGGCGAAACATGAAATAGCATTCCAGTGGATACCAGGACATTGTGACATCCCTGGCAACACAGCAGCCAATGAAGCAGCACGACAAGCTCATCTCAAATATTACGTGGTTCCGCTCACCGTATCAAAGAATGAATTACGCAAAGGGCAAGGTCTTTCAAAATCTGAAAAAATACGGGGTTTGACCAGAAATCGAAAAGCCCTGATTTGTATCATATTCGTCCATTTATTATTCTTGAGTTTCCATTGTCATTAAAAAGAAATATGGAAGCCATTATTCATCAATTAAGGCTAGGGATTGGCTACACAAAACATTTCTTACTTAGAATCGGCCGTGCCTAAACTCCCGAATGTGATGGCGGATTTGTAGCTGAAGATATACATCACTTTCTTTCTAGATTGCCCATGTCAAGACACACCAAGATGCCGCCTCAAATCAACTATAATGACATTCGACCGCAGACTCTTAAAATTAAAGAAACTTTTGGGCCCTTCGCCAACAACGGCCTTGCGTTAAAGCGCTTTAAAAGCGTGAAATACTTTTCTCGAATACAGCGGAATTGTTCGTCGTTATTAACGCTTTTAATGTTCCTTTCATTTCAATTGCGCTGTACATATGTGGTTCTGGATTATGTTATGTGAGCTCTTCTGTTCTGAGTCTGTGTGACAATGCATTTACAGGATGTATGCAACACCCGCTGACTAGAGAGTGTATTATTAGGTGACAGTGTTATGCGTGTTTTCGAGACTTTCTTGTATAGCGCTGTGGAGTTATTTAACATGTATATTGTATGTACCATGTAATTGTACGTCATAATGTTACTGTGAAAACGTTGCTTGACAAGTTCTGGTGCTAGCATGAGAACGTTGCTTGACGTGTAATCTTGAACTATATATGTTGTAAGTTAGACCCATTCAAGAGCTAAGAAATAGCTGGCGCCTAAACTGTGCGCCAACGTCTTCTTATATCATATCAACAAAAATACTTTCTTTAGCTTGCAAAACTTGTAAAAAATCACCTCACTCACGTCACTTGATGCAACATACTTGCCATTGATAACTTAAGCCATCAATTGAGCTCGGCAGCGATTCCTACTAGTTATGGCGTCTCTCTTGTGCTGAACATTATTTTTGCCTTATTTTTGTACACTGAGTTTGGTTAATACACCTAGAATTTCTTGTTAGCTTCCTGCCTGCTTATCTGCTCTTGGACGTGAAAGAACCCCACCAAGGAGATCATCCATTATGGCTATCTTCGACCCTGTTGATTGGTGATAATGCTCAATTTTTTTTATTGTTTCCCATTTTATTGCTTAACATGACGTTGATATTCAGTCTCGCCATGATTGTTGGTAATTGCGTTCAGATTTTTACCACTCAGCAGCCGCTCTTTTGGCATGCCAACGTGCCAGTGTTTTTCACTGAGTGCGCTTACTGCCATGCTTAGGTGTATTCTTGTTGCTTCGAGTTCTTGTTGTCTTTTTACTTTTAAAATGTTCTGATAAAATGTGACTTATTTTCTTATATGTTTATTAGGGTCATTTCATTCTGCTTTCGTTTTTAAAATAAACTTTGATTTTCTTTCTTTGACATTTATTTGAACATGATGTTCAAATACTTGACTACGCATCAAACGTCGCTCTAAATTTTCCCTGAGTATATAATTTAGGGACGGTGCAAATCTAGCTCGAAATAATTAAATTTGACACCGTTGCCACTGTTTCCATCAACGAATGAACGTCAACCAATTATAAAGTTGATAGCGGCTTTCCGAAACGGGGTGCAAACGACGAGTTGACACACACACACACACACACACACACACACACACACACACACACAAACACACACACACACAAATATATATATATATATATATATATATATATATATATATATATATATATATATATATATATATATATATATATATATATATATGTGTGTGTGTGTGTGTGTGTGTGTGTGTGTGTGTGCGCGCGTGTGACAAGACAAATGTAGGGTCGGCGTCGTATGGTAGCGCTGGAATTTTGCAGGCACAAACACACGCACAGACATGTATGTATGTATGTATGTATGTATGTATCTATGTATGTATGTATGTATGTATGTATGCATGTATGTATGTATGTATGTATGTATGTATGTATGCGTGTGTTTGTGGCAGCCGCATGCATATAATGTCCGAACAAGTCTAATTGCCTCATTGGGGTATTGGTATATTTGCGGTGACTCTTGCGTGCGGTAACACACAGCGTCGCATAAGGACAAAGCATTTTCAGTGCGTAAGTGCTCTAGCACTGCGCAATTGATAGAAACATTTTCGAAGCGCTTGCGCAACCTTTTATGGCATACCAGACGCTACGTTTTCTAAAAAATTGAAGGCACGCGGGTGTTCAAAACAACTTTATTTTGTAACATAAATCACAACCATACGTTACGCCACTTTGACTGCATTCACACATAATTAACACTCTCGCGCTCAAAAACATCCACTGTGCACAAAACAAAACAATGCGCGACAAACTCATTACCGGACACGTTGATTGTGACAAGACGATTGCTACAAAAAAAAATATGAAACAAGAAAACAGCGGCACAAAATTAAAGACCTTTTGCAGTCGCAGCTTGAACAATCGTCATTGCGCCGAAACACTACGTATGTGCCTGTTTCTAAAACCAACAACATGATGCTGGCTTTATCTTTAGTATAGTGTGTTCCCGAGTCACACGGCAGATATAGCATCTTTCCCTCGTCTTTGTTTCGACATCCTAGAAATGTCGTGTATTCTAAATAGTCTAGTAAAACAATGAATGAAATACCGTTAGGAATCTTAAATATGCCAGTGTTTTGTTAGAAGTAATATTACTCTAATTTCTTGTCGCCTTTGTTGCAACCTGAAAGAGCGGCCACTGCGCTTCAGACGTTTTGGAATCTGTCACGTCTAAAACAGGCGTTACTCTTCTGCCTGAAGACGTAAGTAAATACGGTCACAAAATCATATTGGCTCAACATCACTTTTGCTAACCGCACACTTCCATTGACATTGCGCTGTGCAGTTGGGCCTCTTCGCTAATGTGTGCTTCATTCCGTCGGAGTTTATTTTAAACACTTACGTGTAACGGGCCTCCGAAAGGGCATAGTAGCCTGTCATGCATACACTGACCAACGAGCAGGCACCCTCTCATCCAATGCTCCACGCCCGAAAGGAACGCTTGTTGGAATTGGTCGCGTTTGCTGCTGCATATTTCAGGACATCTTTCACTTGTATACTCAACATTTGATCGGAGCTCTTTTCGTACAGAACATTGTTCTCAGAAGAGCGCTTAAAAAACGTTTTACCTAGGACCGTTAACACGTGTCTAGCCTACGCTTGAGGTCAGTGGCTGCCGGAGCTGGTTTACGGTGCCTGTCAGTCTAGGCGAGCTTTGAGTCAGCTGCCGCGAAGATGCCGCCACATATACAGGTTGCTGAAAGCCATAGAACGGCCTTCTTTCGATCAGTGTCACGGGTGGCCTAGCGTACACTATCGGTGAGAAGCCCTGTGCGTTTCCTGTCGGTGCGACAGCGGGTTGTAAGCTGGGGTTTCCACTTGACGCGTAAACTGGCTGCGACGTCCCGAGAGTGTTGGTGCCCGACGTTCTTACAGACTGCGGTACCGCGTACACGGTTTGGAACTGCTGTGGAGGGTACTGCCTGATGTGGCCTATGACGCCGGCGGCACTAGGGTAGTAGTTTGCTGGAGCCGACGGCTGTGGGGCGGCAGCATAGAAGACCGGCAGTTGCAATCCCAGTGCGGGCTGTTGGGCTCTTGAGTAAGGTTGCTGCGCAGGAATTTGCTGCAAGTAGGCACGCTGTGGTTGCTGGGCCTGCGGGCTTCCTTGTGGCACGTATGAAGTTACTTGCACGACCTGCTGTTGCGGCGATTGCACGAGACCCTGCGGAAGGTGAACGTTCGCAGTTGGCTTGACCTGCACTTGGGCGCTGTCAACCACAGAAGCGGAGGAGGGCTGCGCAACGGTAACCGGACCATTCAATTGTTGTCCAAGTGCACCGGGCGCGCTTACTGTTCTTACGACGGCACCCTGAGCGCCATTTTGGGCAACCTGACTAACGCTGGAATGCGTTGGTTTTGCAACAGACGTGACCTTTAGAACCTGGCCATCGGGCGTGGTTGGTACGTATGAAGTGGCAGTGAGGCCAGGCCTTCCTGGCAGAGAAGCTGATGCGACCGGTACGTACGTGCTGACTTTGTACACACCTTGAGTTCCTTGCTGGGCAGCTGGTTGGCTAACAGGCACAATAGATTTCGGCTGGTAAGGTATAGGTCCCGTTGCTGGGCTTAGTATTATTTGCCTGACTACACCCTGCTGCTCAGTGGGTGGAGCATAGTTCAGGGAAAATGAAGGTCTTCTTGCTGCTGCAATGGGAGCAGATACTGCCGCCTTCTGTGATTTGACGCGAGTTGGGTTTGGTGTTTGTGGAATCTGAAGAAGCACTTCAGAAGCGGCGCTCGGCTTTCTAGGAACTGCGGCTGCTCGAGTAGGTTGCGCTGTCTTCTGTACGGGCAGAACAATGTCAGCCGGAATCATTTGCTTCAAGTTCAATGTCTTGCCTATATCAGGGAAAGGACCATTCTCTTGCACGACTTGATCATGTCGAATGCTCAAAAAGAAGGGCGAGATTGGTAGCGGAGGTTGCTTCGAACCATTCTTATTCGCGGGAACTGGAGGAGAAAAGTATATCCGTGTGTGGGCCTGTCCTATGTGTGCCCTCTGACCTTGTTGCCCTTGAGGAAGGCTGAATGGCCTGGGCTGCTGAGCGGTTGGCAAAGTTTCTGAGGGATTGCTAGCTCGAGGCGGAACCTTGGCCGTGGACGCTCGTTGAGCACCCAGTGTGCTAAGTGGTGCTTTTGGCTCAACGAAGCTCTGGACTTGCGCTACAGTGGGATAACCTGCAGCAGAAGCTAAACCAGCTCCTGCTTTATTTTGACGTATAGGTTGTCGCACCCCAGAAAGACCTGCGTCTCTGAATGGAATCCGTTCAGCTTGCTGGACAGGCGTAAATGTCTGCTGCTGGCTCTTTATAGCTGGGACATGCGGACGTTTCAGTGCTGCCTGCTTTGGAAGAGCTGGCTGTACATTTTGTAGCACACGGGCTCCGGACTGAGAAAACCCTGAAGAGGCTGCGGCGTTATTGGCAGAATTGCGCTGCCCTTCTGGGAAATACGCAACCTGCAATCCTAAGGGCTGAACATATGCGGGTTGTGTCTGTGGGCCTTGTGATACATTTGGTTGCCGTTTTGGTTGGCTTAGATTTGGTCTAATTGGTGCGCCATCACTATACGTGGGTTGATTCGGTCTTGTAACGGTGCTAGATGTGGTACCTTGATGGGTTTGTCCACTAGGCCCACGCGAACCTTGGACAGGTAACGTCTGTGCCTTGCCGTCAGCGGTCTCTCTGTGCTCTGTTGGCACAGGTGGCAGTTGCACAGTATGGAGTTGATACTTGCTCAGCTCTAGGCCTAAGGAGTGCAGATAACTTGCTGGCTTCCGAGATTGCGAACCTGAAGCTTGGTTCTGGCTTTCAGGGACAATAAACGGACGGACTTGGAGACCGAGAGGCTCCAAGAAAGCAGGCTGTGGAACGTATGAAGTCGGCACGCGAGGTCGGCTAGTTGATGAAATTGGAAACTTGGTAGTAGAGGCCGATGGGCGAGCTTGCTGTATGACACTTGCCCCAGTGCTTGGTGGAACGCCTCCATTGCTTGGCTGCTTCGCCAATGTTCCTAGTGGTCGAGTGTTCGAAGCACCATCCGAATAGACAGTTGATAAATAATTTTGGGGTGGATGAAAAACAGATGGCGGAGGCCTTGGTCTTGTTTCATTTAGTACGGCACTGCCTCGTTGTAGTGGGATAGGAAAACCACTGCCTGACGTTCCCGACGCAGGTTCACCGACGTATGCTGACTGAGGCCTAAGTGTGCTATATGGGGCTCGACTTGTCGCAGTGCTAGACGAAACCGCGGTGTTCTGCTGTTGAGCTATGTTCACTCTCGTGCCAGGCAGATAGTCATTGCCTGGAGTGTTCGGGACCACTGCTGCTGGGTTAATTTGCGCCAACCGATCCGGTTTTCTGGTTTGTCCATATACAGCCGCCTGTGGTTGCCTTGCGTTGTTCGGAATAAGAAAACTTGGAGGAACGTCTAGCTCCGGCCTTCTCGTCGTAGAGAATGGAGCAACTTGTGAAATTCGAGGTGTGTCAGATGGCGGTGGCCCTTGTAGTGGACGTCCAGCACTATAATCTTCAGATAATACTGTAGTTTGAGGAGCCTTTGTCGTCTCAGATGCGCCTTTCTGTGCCGGCGTATTACTTTGGTCTTGTCCAGGCCCTCCGACCAAAAACACGGCCACTGGGTTAGCCGGCTGTTTTGGAAGAGGCGGGTAAGATGGCTGCTTTGTCGTTGTCGAATGTGTCTCCTCTACAGGCTTCGGTGTTGTAGTGGTTGTAATTCGGGATATGTCGAAAGCGGTAGTCGATGGCAAGGCTTCGTTTGCCGTTGCTGCACTGGTAGGTTGGCCTGCCGGACTCTTCATCGCTGTATTTTCAGGTTCTTTTGCAGGTTCCCGTGTCGGCAAGCTCATTGTGGGGTGCTGTAGATGGTAACGGTTAGGGTTGAATGTACCATCAGTACCAAACTGTTCACCGACTCCTCTTTCGAAATCGCTTTGTGTTGCACCTGACGTGCTTGGCCCAGTGTATGGGGCTTGTGTTACAGCCTTTTCTGAATCATTTGCGATTTCCCCAGCTCTGACTAGCACGGCTTGAACTCTTTCATTGACTACTTTCTGGACTTCCGCTGGCAGGCCATCCGTCACACTGGACTCGGTATATTCGACACGACTCATTCCTCTTCCAATATCGCTCGGAGTTTCAGATGTAGCAGTGGGACCAAAGCTCAATTTCGAACCGTACGGAGTTGTAGGTTCCAACGTTGAAAATGAAGGACCGTTTGAACCCGAAGAGCTTCCAGGTGCCACCCTATCTTCATTGTCAATAACCACTGGAGGCCCATTGTTGCGACTTAATGGGCCGTCAGTTCTGGCATCAGGAGTTTCAGGAACTTCACTTATTCCCTTGGTGACACCGCCACGAACATTTACGTCATGCTCATTCTGCAGTAGCTGCTCGCCGAAGGATTCGGTCTGCGCTGGGACAGTATTAGAATGCGCAGATGCTTGTTGGTTAGGCGCCGCTGTGTTTGGCACATCTGGCTCATCGTTTAGAGGTTCGTCGTACTCCACCGTGGAAACGGCGTTTCTGTCAGCCGATTCTGTCGAAGGCAGCGTCACTTCGGCAACAAGAGGCGACTTCGTGCGATAAGTGGTAGAAGCTGGTGAAACATCTGTAATGTAAGCCTCGTGTGTTGTCTCATAGGCTGCTTCCTTATCTACAGAAACTCTAGTACTGACAAAAGTCGGTGTAGTGTATGTGTACCGAACATCATTGTATTCTGTACCAGGCGGTCGCGTGACGGGCCGTGTCTTAGGCCTTTTTGTCCTACGTGGTTTCGCAGGGCGATTGGTGTTTATATCTGTGGGTACTGGTTCTGAATCTACGAAAGCTTGCTGCGTAGTCGGCACAGGTCTGCGTGTGCCCTGCGGCACACGAGTACCTATACGTGCTCCAAATTGCACACTTGCGGAGTGTCCAGGATTGGTCTCTTCAAAGTAATCAGTTGCCACTGTTGTAGTGCTTTGTGGTGGTGGTGTCGTCGTGGTTCGGCGCTTGCCACCTCTACTGCCAGGCTTACGTCGCCTGCCTGTATGTCTTCCGGGAGCTTTGCCACCGGACGTGACATGGCGATCACCAGTTACGGGTCTCCGGAAGTGGGGTCGTCTTAACGATGTGTTCGGCATTTCAATGACTGGTAATCCTGTATGTTCCTCTTCGTCAACAGGACGATTATTTGCACTGCTTAGGACTGGGTGGGAGATTGGAGCCTGAGTACTTGTTGGTTGGGCCTGGTTGCTTTCGCTGCTAGCCCGATCCAATGGACGTAACCTTCTCTGTGCAACTGTAGTGGCGAAGCTGGATGGCCGTGCTGGAAATAGTGGTCTTTTGGGATGACCCAATTGCGTAATGTGCGGTCTTCTTGGTAAATGTACAGTCGGCAGTGTAGGGGTGGTTACAGTTGTGTCAGGCGAAGATGCGCTTTCCGTTGTGCTTGAAACTTCCATGGTGCCTTCAGTGGCGGTCTGCATTGTGGCCTCATCAGGATTTTCAGTCGTAGTTGGTCGAGGAGTTGTCGAGCTTGAGGGCACGGGCGTGCTTGCTGGTGTGGTTTCCGGTCTCACATCCACGTTTGTAGAAGTCGATGGCTTTTCCGTCGTCAGGCTCTCGACAGCAGGCGTGCTATTTTGCAAAGCTAGCGTCTCGGCGGGTTTAGAGCTTGGCGCATGTGATGGCGCCTCAGTATAAGCGACTTCTTGAGGAGTGTCTGTGCTTGTGCTGATTTTTTCAAGCAGCAAACCTTCACTTACAGAAACCACGGACATTTCAGCGGAGGTACTTTCATTCTGTGGCACATTTTCTATTGACGCCTGCTGTGCGACTTCACTAGAGTTGATTACGACATTTAAAAGAACCCCTTCAGGGGCGGCACCAAGTACAAATTTGGTTTCATTAAGAGATTGTGCAGGAACATCTTTTTCAGCGGGAAGAACTGGCGTTTCTGTAGAAACGGACAGTAAGTCAGATGCGTGGTCCTTGGGAGGCTGTTCTGCAAATACGCCTGAGCTACTGACAAATAATGTTGGTTCGGTAACTGGGTTTTCTACCAACGACGTACTTGTTTCAGTGTGTGCGACAACAGTGTTCGAACTTGTAGGAGTTGATGTCAGTTCAGCGGGTGCTCCATGAGGCGTGGTTGTCTCAGTGCTAACCGTGAGATCACTTCTACTTTGGTCAACAGTGGAGATGGCACCAGTTGCCAGCGCAGATGGTGTGGTGACAGTTTGTGCGGCTTCTATGCGTGGCGGCGTAGTCTGCGACGCGTTGTCTTGCTTTATAACGCGTTCGACAACTTCACCTTTATTAAGTTGTTGGCCGCTTTCCTGCTCATTGTCAGCTGAAGTGCTAGCGCTTGTCGAAGGAGGTCCTTTTAGCTTAGGCGCAAGTGCTGGCTGTGAGGCGATCTGAATTTCTTTTACTGTAGCGTATCCAAGGGCTGGAAGCGTGGCTGTCGAATGTCCCACTGGAGAAATGCTTACGCTTGAAATGGGAAGCGGTGTGTGCTTAACGGATGCCAACAGGATGCTGTTTTCACTCTGAGATGAAACGCTAGCTGACTTGGACGACTCATTCGAACCCATCATCTGGCTGACGACAGTCGCAATACTTTGCTCTGTAGGTTTGTCTACGTTACTCGAAATGGGCTCAGGTGCATCTACACCTCCTAATTCTCTATCATTGTATTCGCTAGTCATTGTTTTTGCAGGAGGAGGGGTGACCTCTGACGCTGATGCCACTGAAGACAATTTTGCTTCATTGCTTCCGGGTATTGACGCCATAACTTTGTCCTCCGTCGTGAGTGGTGTTGAGCTTGTGCTAGTTTCGTTGTCATCAGTAATTGTCAACTTTATTTCAACGGCATATCCGGTTCCAAAACCTAGGGACATCTGCTGCGACTGACTTTCACTGCCATTAACCATGGAGTTCCCTTGGCTTGGTACTGAGGCATTGGTAGCACTCTTCTCAGTCGGTTCATTAGAAGGCGCGTTGTTTTGTTCTGTACGGTTCTCTTTCGATACATTTGCTGTCGCACTACTCGATAGAACTTCTTTTTGAGAAGGTGAAATGTGCTCGTCAGCAGCAGGACCAGAAGCTCCAACAGCCGTCGTTTCAGGAGCAGCACCGAAAACTACAGGCTCCCCGTGTGGACTTTTGGCCGTACTTGACCCAGCATCATCATCCTTGCAATCATCTTTTGTTTTGGTGGATGCACTGTTGTCAATAGAATACAGCCTTGTTTCATTTTGCAGAGGTTTCAGGGCAACGCTACTAGCATCTGATTCTGTAGATACTTCACTGGGTGTCTCCTTCTCATCGGTTGGTGTCTCCGAGGAGGTAGCTATGCCACTGACATCAATAGGTGCGTCCGGGTTTCCGCCTTCAACGACAACAGCTGTCGTGCTGTCAGTGATGGTCGTGGAAGGCTTCGGGCGAGGTGGCGTACTGCTCTCATTCTCGGCGGATGTCATAACAATCCCGCTCACGTCAATCGGAGTTTGAGCGTCCGTAATATTGATGCTTATCCCTTGAAATCCCGGTTTAGTGCTTATGCCTGTCCGCTCTCCTAAATCATTAACCGGCAAGTTCTTTTCACTCGGCATGCTCGCTGAGTCTGTACCGGCAAAGAACGACGTTGATGAATCGTCCACAACAGTGTGCGGCATAGTTTCTTGCACGGCGCCTTCATTGGTTCCACCGAGAGGCAAAGCCATATGGTACGTCTCTTGGCCCGTGGAATTTTTGCCAGGTCCTTGTAAGCTAACCTCCTCACCTGTCATCTTCGTCGACACATTTTGTGCTGTTTCGTTATTTAAGGATCCCAATGAGAGAGTTCCATTTTGTTGGTTACTGGCTTGCGGCAGCCCTACAGCGGGTGTTTCTGCCACAAATGCAGCCGTGTCAGATGGGAAAGAACCATGGCTTGCAATATTGCCTAGGGAATAAAACACTCCCACTCCATCTGGACTGCCGTAGTCAGAGATGACGCTTTCCGGCACAGCATGTTCACTAAAGTCTCCCGTGCCTGACAGTGGCACGTTTCCTTGTCCTGCTTCTGACGCGGCGTCACGATTTGGAACTACCACACTGTCACCTTGACCAGAATTTTCTGTTGCGGGATCATAAGTGCCAGGTCCTTTCTGATTCATCGCAGGTGGCATGTTCATTTGTTCGTTTTCGACGGTGTGCATAGAAGCATCTGTAGAAACACCAGCGCTTTCCCTTCCGGACTCACTTCCACTCACAGTATCTGACTGCGTGCTCGGTTGTTCTGATGTGCCGTTTTTTCCAGCACGCAGCTTTAGGATAGCCAGTATCTCTGCTTCTGCGGCTTCACGGCTGACACCATTAACCACTCGATGTTGCAGGCCTTGCACGTTTGAGTCCACTTCTATAGACGAAACTGCGGGGGTAAGCTCCTGTTGTTCCTGAGGACGAGCCAACTGGCTGCCCTGGCTGCGGTCTTCTGCAACTTGTCCACTGACCATTGTTTTACTTTCTTTTTCTTTCACATCACTGGCGTTAGCACTTTCTTTGCAATCTTCAGGTGATTTTTTCACAGGATTGCCGTTAGCAGCTCCTGATACAATTCTGCCATTGCTGCTTTCATGGCCGCCTTCTAACCCACTGAATTTGGTGGCAGTCTGAGACACAGCCGTCAGAGGGGTAGTTTTACTTGGCACTTGCGCATTTATTTGTTCATTATGAACAAAGCTGCCATCAGGTGCTTTGCCACCTTCTGGGTGTGTCGAAACGTCTGGTGATGTAGCAAGGGAACCAACCAATTCTCGGGCGCTGCTGAAATCGGAGCTGGTACCACCACTGATGGAACTTCTACCCGGCGAAACATCCTTTCGCTGTGAAGAAGGTGGCGCAGTAAGCAGTTCCTTCGTTATCACATCTGCCTGAACGTGACTCGGTCCAGAAATTTCTCCTTCTACAGCACCCGAACTGAGTGGTAGAATCGAAGCGGTAGATATTGGCATACTAGCTGGCGCCTGTGTGCCCGGGCTCAGTTTTTCTGTTCGCTGCGAGGTCTCAACGTCATCGATGCGAGCGGAAAAAACAGCAGCGTTATCTTGGGCTGGGGTCAATGTAGCTGCGGCGGACGGTACATAACTTTGCTCATTCTTGGCATTGGTAA
Source organism: Dermacentor variabilis (assembly GCF_050947875.1). Taxonomy (NCBI): domain Eukaryota; kingdom Metazoa; phylum Arthropoda; class Arachnida; order Ixodida; family Ixodidae; genus Dermacentor; species Dermacentor variabilis. The sequence continues at coordinate 130,919,079 of NC_134570.1, read as the reverse complement.
GCTGAGAACTTTGGGAAGCCTTCGAAACTGCATCGGCTCCTTGTTCACTGAACGAAAGCCTTGGTTCAGCATCAGGACTTGATGTTTCGTTTATTGCAGTGCTCACTGTTGTAGGTTCGAGGGTGGCGTCGTGAATGTTATCCTTTTTGGCGGCATCACCAGTTTGTGCGTGCTCTTCGTCATCCTCGTAATCTTCTTCATCGTCCTCGTAGTCCTCATCATCCTCATCGGAAACATGCTCACGTACATCTGGTGCGCCTTTCGAAGGCGCTGGCTGTTGATTTGACGTCTCAGATGCCGTGGTTCCGGCAGACGCACCAACTTCCGAATGCATAACGGGTGCATGGTCTACGGTGCTTGAAAGTACTTCCACATCTTTTTTTGTAGTTTTGTTCTTGCAGTCTTTCGAGTCTTCACTCTTGGCCGTTATAACCTCACTCAAATTTTTGTCATGCTCAGACGCGCCCTCTTTGATAGGCTTGTTGGAGGTGGCGCCTTCAGTAGCAGCCTGCACGCCAACGGTACTACCTCCTACGAGTGTTGCACTTGCCGGTGGGACGCTGGGACCAAAGTCTGGCTCCGACAGAAGGGCTTTATAGTTGCTTTGCAGCTCCGGCTCCTTGCGGTAGCTGCCCCCGTAAGTGGGAGTCCACGCTGGGCCATCGTCGGACACGGAAGGCTTGCCGTCAAAGCCTGCGCCAAGCAGCGGGCTCTTTGTACCGGAGGAGCCCGTGACGAGTTCGTCACCATCTTCAGAGACAGCGTCGTCGTCTCCTAGTCGGCGCTTCTGGTTTATCACGCCTCCGAAGCGGTTGATGAGACTGGCCACAGCGTCGTCGGAGGTGCCTTCACTGGAAACAGGATCCACTGACGCAGCTACCTCGGGCCCAGAAGGAGCAGACAGCCTCCTGCGGCCACCGAAGTTGGACAAGGTCTTGAACAGGACACCCTGGCGCCTGCCGGCGGCACCATTGCTGACTCTTTGGGCCTCCAGGAACAGCGCGGGTCGTCGGAGCTCCCTGCGACCTATCAGGCTGCTCGGCTCGATGTCGCCGAGAGACGCGGCGAGGGAGACACCCAGGAGAGGGACCAGCAGCCACACCTGAAATAAATGCGAAAGATTTATTAACTTTAGATGTTTTAATTTGCTGGTGCATGAAAGCTGAGGCAACAAGAAAGCGCAGGATAGAGTAAGGCTAAAATGAAAATATTGTAGTGAACTTGTCAATGTGTATAGTGTCTAAATAGTAACTGAAAATTCTGGCTGCAGTTCCTTTGTTTAGAGCAACACGGTTTACCTGCAGAAAAACACCTTGTGCGAGAGAGTTTCATTTTTTAGATATAATTATAAAAATAACCAACCCTATTTTGCAACCGCCAGAGTTCTTAAAGTGCTTTGCCGTGTCTACAACGACGAATAACTCCACAAGAAACTGTTTAACGCTTGTGAAGCTTGTAACGATTGTAACACTTGTAACACTTGTAATACTTGTAACGCTTGTAACGCTTGTAATGCCTTGTGAAGTTGAGATGATAAAAGAAGTGGATAAATGGTACATGCCAATTCCTAAATATTATTTCTGAATTGATATGATGGCGCATATGCTAATAAAGTTACAAGTTGAAAGTCTAGATTGGTATTTGCAGTACCCGTGGGAGCACAGTGCTGTTTATTGCAACGCAAGCCTTAGTTTGTTTTCCATTCACTAACATAAAGATGCGGTCAGACCACTACTAAGTTACCTCTGTGTATGTCAACTCCACCAAAAAGGCAAGCTAGTAGTTACGGCCCGTGAAAGCTACTCATAGTAGAATGAAGTGCGACATTACAAGCCTTGCTACAACATAGCTCTTCTTTAGCAGTCAAGCTTTCTCAGTGAGATGCGGTTTGCCTGTCCTAGACAGTCTTGCACGTGCTTCACCATGTGCTGGTGTGCCTTGAAATTTGTGGCGGCAATCGTGGCAATGATCCCAAGCGTAGCTGCGTGAGCGGGATGGCGCTATACAAGGTTTGGTCTAACGTACTTGACGTATCACTGGACCCTATAACGTAAAACTATTCCTATATGTTTTTATTGCAATCTCCTGACGTCAAATTTGTGTAACCGCGGACGCAAGCATCGGGCGGTAACCCGCAGGTTGTCTTAACAAACCAATCAAATGCTCCCCTCGTTCATAGGAGGACACTTTTGTTTGCTTGAGGAACGAATAACATTGCCTACACTGAGCGGCTTGTCTTATCTAATTGGCTCACAATAGGCGAGGAGCATGTTCAAGTAGAGAGAGATTCGATGGGGCCGAGCCACTGCACTGAATATCGATAACCGGACGAAGAGGGTGGAGCCGCGTCTGCGATTGGTCCGCTTTCTCTTACATAGCTTGAAGTGGCTCGTTGACAATCGCAGCGGTATGCAACGGTAGCTTAAGAATGGCACTAAAACGGATCCTCAGGAAAGAAGAGTTGGCAGAACGTGGTCGTAAACTTGCCGAAATTTCTCGAAAACATTACACGGCCACGCAAAAAGTTTTATTATACGCAAATAAAACCATGCTCTCCGGCAGGGGCGAGTAGCCAGTGCCCGAGCGATTGGCGGCAGCCATGTTTTATTCCTTTCGGAACGGGGCAGCCTGCGGCAATTCAGAAGAAAATTCAGTTTTGTTCGGCATATTAATACACCTTTAACGCGTCGCGTCACTTTGACGCGGTGAGTTCTTGCGCTTTTTTGACGTCGCGTGAGAGGCAGGTGAAGTGGGTGCAGCACGAAAACTTTTGACCAATAGCCGAGGGCTAATGGCAAAAAGGCGTCGAATCAGAAATAACTATCTTTGATTTGTTCGGTCAAATTATGCATAATCAGTGTGTACACGTCATATCAGATGGGGAGCTATCGCGGTTTTCATGACGTCGCGTGACAGACAGGTGAAATAGGGGTGGTCCAAAAAAGTTTTTGACCAATCGCGGTTGGCTGATTGCAGAATTGGAATAGAAAAGCTTGGAATAGTTTTACGTGACAGCGCCCACTGTCTCTTCCCTTTGTCCTCGTTTTCGTCCACTGTGTACGCCGAATAAATACAATGTCCGGTGCATCTACTGTCTTTTTCACCAGCACTTCCCACCCTCATTGCTCTGTGACGCCGGGAAATTGACAAGTGGATTATTATTTTGTTACCAGCAGTTGGGGCGAAGGTTAGTACCAAGTGTGACATCGACAACATTTCGGTGTAAAGCACTGGTGCGCAACATGCCTGCGCTACCCGAAGGCCTACGAGGGACATTCCAGTTCGCTAATGAATTAGAAGAGGGTTTTGAGGTAATTGCGAAATCATCTTCAAAATAGCTCTTCACTTGAGCCACACTTTTTGACGAGGCACAGATAACGATTATCACCAACGCCGTCAGCCTAATTAGGCCTGCTGGAAGAAGAAGGCTTCTCTTAGCGATATGCAGTCATCCGGCCCTGTCTTGCGTAGCCTGCATGCTTGCTAACTTTTTAACGTCATTACGACACGCAACCTCCTACCGCCCTCAACGGCGTGTCCTTTTCCTTGGCATTGATCCTTCTTAGCATATATCAGAATGCATGCTTCTATATAAACAATAGTTAGGATACAGGTAACTAAGTTTACATTTCATTTCGAAGTACTAATTGCATGTATACTTATATTGCAGTTCATATCGGAATGATTCTAATTGCTTGATTGCGAATGAAACCAAGTGGTGCGGATTTTACAAAGTCGTGCACGTGTATCATTATCTGTTTTAAACACTACTCGGATGTTCTCAGTCTGTGAAAGCCTTCGAGATCGACTTACTCAATATCTAGCGTTTCAAGTTGGGCGGCTTGTTCAGGCTACCCTGTGGAATGAACCATAATTTTAAATAACTGTATAATTATGTCGTTCCCATTGGTTGCTCTTCTCTACACGTATGTGCTCAAAATGAATTCAGCAGCGGTGACTGCAATTTCAGCGTTTCTTAGGGTAATCAGCAAAAGAAATGAGCTCTCCTGTTGCGCATGCAAGCAATAGTGCTTTTAAACGCAGGTGGAATATTGCTGCATTGTAAAAAAAAATGTAAATCAGAACCACACGTAAAATATCGCTCTTAAAAACATAACCTCCAGCTCCGCGGCTAATTGAAAAGTTCTAATTAAACTGCCACTTAAATTTCATATTTATCTTCGAAATCTCCATTATATGTTTAAAACTGCTATATTCCAATGATTATAATTTTGTTTTCTTTAAAATGATATAGGTAAGCGGCTACTCAGGACTAGAGCTTGCCTCGGTAATTCAGAATGTTTTGCTTTTTTTGAAGTTGCCATCACTGAATAAATCCCGCACTTTCATGACATAACAAGGGCGGAGAAGGTCAGGAAAATCGTTGGTCTTCAACCAATTTACTTTAGAGTAAACAACTGATAGGCGGATGCAGGTATTATCGGGGCCGGGACATGTTTAAACTTAGTGCAAAAGTTGCCTCGCACACATTTATTCGAAGTCACACACGGTATGATGAAGTATAAAAGCGAGAAATCGAGAACAAAACGCCAAACGCTGGTATTAACAAACAAGCTGAAACATTTCTGAGCCCGCCATGCAACACAGTGTAAAATAGAGTTGGACTGAGCTTTGAGCACCTTCTGAGCATTCACCCTCAATGTGCCTTTTTGCTTTACCACATGATCTACAATATCATTAATAGAATCGGCTGAAACAAGCGTTTATGAGGTTCTATTCGTTCCTTTCACTTTCTTTACCGACCAATGGAATTCAGCAATAATGTTTGAGAGTGCCTGACATGGGTGTTCAAATCCCTGTTAGTTGTCCGGCTGGTTGTTTCCTTCTCATAATCGAGGATCGCTCTGACAGTTTAGCAGTCCTGAGCACTCGAACTCATGACTCTTAGATTTCAGAAACCCTTGCAGGATTATTGAGCAATACTCTAATTTTGCGCGAAGCAATTCTGAAACATACACTGAGACATTGCAGGTTAAGTTTCTCAGTTATTGCTGGTAAGTACATTCTAGCCTTGCCGAAGTGGAGAAATTTATTTCGAAACATTATGTTGCTAAGATATTATCAGTTTATCCTTGCAAGTAATATCTCACGGGGAACCCATATGGCAAGCAAGATCTACTGAATAGTCATGGAGATACCATGTCTCCTTTCCCGTCATTTTGGATGGACATGTAAGTAATCAAAATAGGTATTCACTATATGAAAGTCGGAAACGTTTTTCTTTTGTAACCTTCGACGAAGCTGAAGACGCAACGCGTGGGTACACCACTCACTATTTGCGGCCCTAGAATTACGCAGAATTCCTTGCGAATAGACATAAGCTTCGCAGACCTTCAATATGAGCACAACACGTTTTTATTATTCATCTACCAGCAGAAAGGAAAATATTTTGAGAGCAAATACAAACAAACGAACGAGGTAGAGATTTTATTGCTCGTTCACCAGCCGGTATTTGTAACAACGGCTACGCTTTTCACTCGCCAGCCATTTCGAGCTGCTTACCCTATTCGGTTGCACCAACTATAGAGTGTTTTAGTTGAGCGTGTTTACGCTCCGCTAAGCCGCTAAGCGGAGCGGAAGCGCGAATGCGCATGCGCCGTCCGCTTAGCCGTAAGCTGGCTAGCGGAGCGAGGAACACGGTCCGCTTAGACGCTACCTGAGTGGAGCGTGCCGCGCAGCGCTTTGGCTAGCGTAGGCGTCAGAAAGGATTGGATTGAATGCAGAAAGCAAGCGCGCTGGCTAAAACGTGTCGTTGCCCAAGACGGCGCTTTATTTTCCATTGGATAAAATGGACCGGTAACGCATTACAAGCGCACGTCTACATACTTCATGGAGAAATAAGTGATATATATATATATATATATATATATATATATATATATATATATATATATATATATATATATATATATATATATATATATATATATATATATATATATATATATATATATATAGAAACGCATAACGACAACGTGAAAATCGCCCGCCGCTCCGCTATGGCTTAGTGGGGCAGCTCGGAGCGTAGCGTACCATAAAGACGCTCAAATAAAACACTCATATCTCAGTATCAGCCCAATAATTGCGCACAGGAGGAATAAGTTTCTCGAGCAGATACCGCTGCCAGTTGACTTTCGTACCACGCGCAACACATTACGTGATCTTACGTCGAAGGCATCTGGCGTTTGCGGCAACGAGGCTGTGAATGCTTTGTACCAGGTCGCCACTGTCATTACGCGGCTCCGTGACTGCGACCGAAGGTCTCGACTCAGTGCGTAGGCATCAAATTGGCCGTTCAAACTCCTTCCATAAAGAGGCAGCAGTGAGCCCGATTTCGTCCTTTTAAAGTCTTAATCGCTTCTTGTGAGTGCGCCCATATCCGCCACGCTCAGCACCGCATGCCGGCCGCGTGCCCTGCGGTTTCCTTCATCTTTCTCACGCCATTGTAACGACTCGTCGTGAAAGCGCTGTACGCCAGGCGGCGCGTACGCGTAGTGGGGTACGTTGCACGTGGCGACCTTGCCTCGCTCGTGACTTTGCCGAGCAAGTCGACCGAGCGACGCATCAATTACTTTTGCCAGAAGCGTGCAGCGAGCGCCAACCTGTGTGCATTCCCCACCCACGACATATAGGCAACAACTCCCACCACCTTTCGGGCGCTTCGATAGCCCTTTCATCTATGCCAATAAGACACGCAGTATCTTCAGGGTTAACGGATTGTTTGGTATACGCACACCGGTACCGGAACGAGTGAAGTACGGGGAGGACGACGGGCGGGTGGTTGCCTTGACTGCTTTTGTGTTGGAACAATACTACGCCCCGCTATGTTTGTTCCGCTCATCCAACCCGCGTGACCCCTTGAGCAGGATCTTTCAGGGACGGTCATGAAGCTGGCTACAAGTAGCAAGTTGTTTTCCCTTGACATCGCAAGATGAGGTTGCACATTCGGATAAGGATGCTGATCCAGTGTGGATGGTCCTACTTTAGAGGGCCAGCATTGCAAGTGTATCAGCACAAGAAAAGAAAAATAGACGTTGGAGGATCTCTCTTTCGTGCTAATAAATTTTGCTGAGTATTGTGGAATTTTCCAAGAGCCTTTAGTAAAAACTACGTCAAAGGTCTCAAAGTGATGCTTTCTCCATTAACTGGGTGAAGCTTCATTTAATATCTACCAGTGTACATAAATATACGTCCAGTGAAAACTGGAATTTTGTAGGATGTCATTTAGTTCTTATTTCTCGACTTTAACATATGACCGGGTACATATCTACGCTAACGCGTGAAAACGAACCATGCCTCTGCAAAAAAAAAAAAAAAATTATGGTTGCTTCGCTTTTTTTCCGTAAACCCAAATACATGGGTATTTCATTTTATCGCCAATGCGACCTTTTCATCAAGATGATGTCAATAATACACTTGCCGACTTTCTGACCTCGAGCACTTACCAAAATCATGCGGGCACTGTAGGCAACGTGACCGTTTGCCTTATGGGAAAGAAATTTATTATAGCCTATCGTGGTCCGTTCCAGCTTCTCTATATGTTTTTTTTTTTCATATGGCGCACGTAATTTAGTAAGACCATTGCTTTTCCAGACTTAGTGTTTGTAGACAGTGTTTGTACAAAATGCAAATGCTCACTGGAAACACCTAGACTGCGCTAGTAAAAGCCCCATAACTTCTTCAAGGTGAGACGACATGCAAGTGAAGCGCCGAACTTCGGTCACTAAGTATACTGTACTCACCAGAGATGTCATCTGGACTTTACTGACGAAACGTAGCTTTATATATGCAGGATCATGTAAACTACCGCAAACACTTGGCAGGTATCGAAATATGGTCGCTAGTGTTAATTAGTGCCAGGTACGGCTTCGTCGATTTTTCGGATTAATGGCGAGATAGGAAAGCGGCAAGACACATCAGCGCAAATATCTTTCATTAGAAACTTCGTTTGCAGGGCTGCAATGCCAAATCTAAGCTGCGATGAGCACCGGAATACCAATGAGATGCAAGTGCGAACTACCCTGCTAATGTGGTATGCAACTCTCGACGTATGCCGTTGACGTGGCTAGAGAATAAAACATATGTGAAACAAGTTTCCGGGCTTGCATTACGCCTCTCCATGTTCTTGAAGACTAATAGACTTGTGATCTGCCTTAGCCTAAACATTTGGAAACGCACATGGCGCAGGCTTTTTATATGATGAACATTAGAGTTTGAAGGGCACCTAAAGTTTAGAAAGCCAGCCACTTGATTCGATGAAAGCAAACAAAAAATTGAGTGCTAGATGTAGCATTAGTGAAGAGTGTCAGGATCCTAATATACACCTCAGTATAAGACGGCCTCGAGCGAGTATTGCTACAGTTGGCTTGTATCTGCCTTGTCATCTTTGTTCGCTTTGCCGTTGAGTATAATGTGTTCCATCACTACCATGGTGCCAGAATTGTCGAAAAAAGACCTCTTGGTTTTGGCCAAGGTGCAAGAAGGGCCTCTTCGAGTGCGCGACGTTAAGTTGTAGCCGATGGTAGAGTGTATCCAAATCTCGTCGTAGTCGATAAAGATGACAAGTTGGACTCCAGTTTCAAATCAAGCCATCAAGATGTATTGTTATTTTGACTTCATTTTTTTTTCATGCCATCTTACAGGGCCTTTCTCTCCCCCTCCCCACTTGAAAGGAGTAGCATGTAGGCGAATATGCCTACGCTAGAAAAGCTCCCTGATTGTAAATAAGGAGCTCGTTCTCCCTGAAATGCGCACACTGTTGATGTTTCGTTAGGAAAAACGATTGAAGACACGCACACGCAGACACGCACACGCCGTGTGAGTTTGTTGCGCAAAGATCAATTTCATTGCTACAGAAAACTGTCTTAGGGACTCAAATAACCAAAAAGGTATTTATTCAAGCGAACTTGTATTGCCTCACTAGTGTCGATGTCGGTGTTACCGTACGAAAAAACTCAAGTCGCGCGAAAAGTTGCGTGTTGGGTTGCACGACCACCACGCTAACCGATTCGGCCACTGTCGATTCATCATACGCTTCCCTAGAAGCGGGGTTTTCTATGCATGAAAAAGTAGACGCAGCACAAGGCACGAGCCAATCAAAGGCATCCCCTCCCTATGGAGGAGGGAAAGGGCGTTATCATCTGTTCGCTCGCCTTGCGCCCGCTCTATCCCGCCAGTTGAGGCTCGGCAATCATATAGGGAGGCCACGTTTGGCTCGTTCTGCCGAAGAGTAGGCTGCGTTGAAGGAACGGCAGTGGGAGCGGCCCACGCGTTTTGCGTTCGGTTCGAGATCAGGCGGCGTTTCATGAACGCGACCATGAATCGCTTGAGAAAGGGCTCGTCGTCGACGTGGCGATCTCGCCGTGAGGGAGCGCAAAGCTGAGGCGTTACAATGAAGGGCCGCGGATCTCGAGCTTCGCTTGCACCCCTGTTCCCGGTAGGGTAGGGGCTACCATTTCTTTTTTGTCTAGAGACCTCTGTAGTAGTAAACAACAGCTTTGGCGCACTTACGCACTGCTTGTGCTCTTTTATGGCTGTTATTCTTTCAGTAGCCGCGCTCTCCAAATAGCAGGGAAGGAACAACTAGCAATGGCAATGATTTGCTGCAAAAAAAAATTCTTACAGGTTTAGGTATCAAAGAGGCTTTAGATTCCCGCACGATAAGTGTCATAGCGTATTTTCATGGACAACAATTTTCCCCTCTTTATTGAAGTGGTCCGATAAACTACAAAAATTCATAGCAGCTATCCCACAGTCTTGCTCAAAGTACATGAACAGAAACACAGCCCAGTAACCTTAGTAGCAATTACAGCGATTAGGTGGATGTCTCATTTTCCCTTCATTATTATATATTGCAGCTTCAGCTGTTACGGGCTCATTCTAATAATCGCCGTTTTGGTTGGCCTTAGTGGCCCCCGCCACTGGTGCCTGTCGCAGCTATCGCCGGACGTGAGACAAATATTCCCACTTCCTGCCGGCATCGAACCCGAACCCGCTGCGTGGGAGTCAGCTACTCCACCACTGAACAAGGCGAGCGCTTGCTAGCTTGTAACAGAAAAATGCCCTATACACGCGTCCTAGCGTGCCAGGAGGAGAAAAGAACCTTATTATAGATACGAAAAGGGCAAGTGGAATGCCAGGCCGGGAAGGAGCTAGGTTGGAAGCCATGTGATCGCACGCCATTCTTCAAGCCATTCTGGCCAGCCATCCTGCCTGTCTGACTCGTTCTTCATATACTAGGCTCCTTAACGGCTTATCCCACTCTTCGGAAAAGGGGGCTGGTCGCATGAGTTCTTTGGGTGGCGGGTTAGTGGCACAGCCCAACGTAATGTGCTCCTTGCTGGCCCACTCTAGGCCACAGGGCCTGCAGCTCGAGATGCTATCGTCCTTTAGAATGGCAGTGAGCCGTGTAGTCCTAGCGTGCCAGGAGACGCGCGATGCTTGATGCTATATGACATGCGCGCCGCATAGCCCTGATACGTGCACCCTTTGCGTTGCAGTTGCATGATATAACACCAGGTGGCACGCCATGTAACAGTTGCACAAGTAGAGGTACACCCTTGGGTCCCAACCTAGCTCCCTCACGGGCCTGGCATACCATTTCCCCTTCTGCTATCTTTAACAAAGTTGTTTCCTCCTCCTCCTTCTCCAGTGCTACAAGGTAGCTAGAAAGGTCTTGAGGAAGGAGAATAAGATTAAGGAGATGTATAAAAAAATCCTAGAATCAAAAACGTGTATGATATACCTGACTAAATCAAGCAGGCTAGGCAACACGTTGTCGCAGCCCCGTTTCAAAGAAGATGCCAATCAATCATGGTTACCATCATCATCATCATCCTTTTTATAACATCGTGCCACTTCTCTTACGATGTAAGGTGCGCGCCGCGCGGAGTCGATATGTGCACACTTCGCATTGCAGTTGCTTATCATTACACCAGGGGGCAGGCCATGTAGTTGTAGATAGCGGTACAAGGCAGATAGAGTTTGAGGAATAAAAAGAATATTAAGAGATCCATACAAATATGCTGGCGCGAAAAACATGTACAGTATACCCGATTAAATGAAGCTGGCTAAGTGACTAGTCTTCATTGCCCCGTTTAAAAGGTAATCCCAATGAATCCTTCATCATCATCATCATTAACACTGTATCGTCGCACTTGTCACGAGAATGATGACGACCAATCGACATACCCTTTGAAACAGGCTATTGACAAATAGCCACCTAGCCTACTTGATAATAATAATAATATTTGGGTTTTACGTGCCAAAACCACTTTCTGGTTATGAGGCACGCCGTAGTGGAGGACTCCGGAAATTTTGACCACCTGTGGTTTTTTAACGTGTACCTAAATCTAAGCACACGGGTGTTTTCGCATTTCGCCCCCATCGAAATGCGGCCGCCGTGGCCGGGATTCGATCCCGCGACCTCGTGCTCAGCAGCCCAACACCATAGCCACTGAGCAACCACGGCGGGTTAGCCTACTTGAGTTACTCAAGTTTGCTATATATCCTGGTGTTAACAGCGTAAAACGTAGACGGAACACGAGGCGAGAAGACGACACCAATAAGCCCAAGCTGCTATTCTAGCGAAATACATTGCTCTACAAGCTTGTCATTCTAGCATCTTCGTATGCATCTCTTTAATATTTTTTCTCTTCATCAAAACTTCTGTATCTACCTTGTGCCGCTACCTACACTTATAACGGATACGGTCGTACCCATCTATTCTCTACTTTTTTCTCACCAATACTCCGAACGCTTGTTGCTTATCTCGACTGCTGACCGGTTGATTCTTCTGTCGATTTTAAATCCAAGCGCTGCTGGAAGGTGCACGTTACTTAAGGTCGCAATGGCTGAATCCCTTCACTTTCCACTAGCATGCGCCGAATGGTCTCTAGATTGTTTCTGCAACATACAGATGTCTCGTCTAGTTGCGAATATTCGCTCTAGTATGTTTTTACCCTTCGGCAACTAGCTCGAGCCTCAAATAGCCTTCGTGTTGTACAACGTTCCCCATCTAATTCCTTGCTTCCTGTTTTTGGAAATCTCCATGGCCTTTTTTTCCCATTCTTTGTAACCAATTAACGGTCTCTGTTTCTCTCACTTTCTTTATGATGACTACTGGTTACCTATTTACACTTTCGATTACCCGGTACTTGGTTAGAAACTCTCACGCGATGTAAGCTGCGCGCCGCGTAGCGTCAATGCGTGCGGAATTTGCATTGCAGTTGCATAATATTACACCAGGTGGCATGCCATACAGAAGTTGCATAGCTAGCTGTACAAGATAGATAGAAAAATCTTGAGAAATAAAAAGATTAGGGAGCTCCATAAAAAATCTTAGAAGGAAAAACATGTATCGCACATCTGAATAAATTAAGGAGGCCAGGTAACTGTTTGTCTCCGCCACATTTCAAAGAGGATGCCAATAAATCATCATCATCAGTGGCATCATATTGTGCCACTTTTCACGCAATGTTAGATGCGCGCCGCGTAGCGTTGACATGTCCACACTGTACATTGCAGTCGCGTATTGTTATACGAGGTGGCACGCCATGTACAAGTTTATAGGTAGCGGTAAAAAGGTAGAGAGCGAAAGTTTCAGGAAGTAAAAGAATATTAAGGAGTTGTATAAAAAATGCTGGAATGAAAAACATGTACAGTGTACGGAATAAATCAAGCAGGCTAGGTGACTGTTTCTCAGCGCCCCGTTTCAAAGCAGGCGCCAATAACTCATCATCATTAGCATCATATCGTGTTAATTGTCATAGCACTTGCATTGTATTCCCCCAATTGTCCCGACATGTACCAGTTGCAAGTAGCAGATTCATGTTGCATGTAGCTGGACCTGGTAAACTAAAGCAGGCTAGTTGACTTTTTGGCACCGTGTCGTTTCAAAGGGGATGCAAATAAATTATTATCATCATCAGCAACAGCATCGTATCGTACAACGGGTCAAGAGATGTGACATGTGGGCCTCGTAGTCTCCGTGCCTGTGCTTACTCTGCGATACTTGTTATGGCGCCTCCTGCCAAGTTACGAATGCTCTAGCGCATGCTGCCGAAAATGGAGCTCCTAGGAACGCGCTCCCCTAGCTTACACTGTGACTGTGCTGCGTGTGCCGCATATGTCTGTGACTTTCTTTTTAGAATGTAGATAATTTTTCCGGAAAAAAAAGCCGCACAGTTTGGGGATAAAGCTAGTGTAGTATCCAGCTAGAGTATGGTACGTGGTTGGAGCAGTATTCGCGGTTCCCAAAACAGAACACATACACAACACGACAATATGTTGGGAAACTTTCGCCTCTGAAACTTTTTCGCACGCAACTCCGCCTACTTACAAAGCTCGAGTGAGCTATAAGAATCGAAAAGCGATGCTTGTCTTCTCTGTGTAGATGCTTCCATTCACTATGCATTTCGTTTCAGTGCCTTTTTGTCACAACAAAATAGAGTACTGCCGATAACGTACTAAGTTCGGAAAATCCGAGCTAATGGGCAAGTGCTCGTCGCCAAGTGTTCAGTGGTATTTGAGGAATTACAAAATCAGCGTGTTTTTGGAGCTCCGCAGAACGTGCCATCAGTTTGCGTGCCATCCGAAAGACGAACATCACGAGGCCGTTTCCAAATACCGTTAGGGCTTGCTCACGAAATTTCGTACGATGCATGAACATTGTGCTTATCGCTTGCTTCCAGCGCTCTGGTGCATTCCCAGATGCGGTACTATTATGTACCGGAAGCTACACGGCGATCTCATCCTTCCATCGATGCGCACGCATATAGGTCAACTACTACGGTCGCTTGCGAGCAGCGGTTCTTCCAGGTCAGAGCAGTACACCCGTACCTCGCGTCGGGAATTCCTTACGGCGCGAGCTGGCGAGCTTGCTGATATACAAGTGCGCGTACATCAACCTACAACGTTGTCCTCACGTTGGGCACAAGGTAGGAACTGCGAGAGCTGTGGAAGCCGAACCACATGAGAGCGCACACGATCGAAGCTTGTTGTCGCAGGGCCGAGAAAACAAGAATAGAATTACTGCACATCGAAACACGACACGAGTGGTCACGTGACGATGGCGAGCGCTGTCTCTTCCGCAAGCCTCTGGGAAAGTAAGGGCGTCGTCAGTGCGCCTAGGTCGCTTCCATGACAAAAGGGAAAAGCACACAGAAAGCAAAGTAGCCCAGCGTGTCATCGCACTGCTCTCCCCGATTCGGACAAGCTGGATCACGTATGTCTGTCGACCACCCCTTTCGAAGAGGAGTCACGCGCGCGCAGAGGTCAGGCGCGGAAGATTAGTTCGGTAGAGGGCACACTGATTTCTCGGCGCGAGTGATAAGTGCTTTGGTTTGTCTCGGTTTACGTAATGGCGACTGGGACAGGTGCAGTGTTGCTTCCAGGGATGATAAGGAATGATAAGAAAACAGAAATGGTGCGGGCGTTGCATTCGGGGGATCAACCTGGTTGCCAGTAACCCGGTATTTGGGTGCGAGTTGAAGAGAGAGAGAAACACAGGTAAGTTAGCCCGTGTGCATCGGCTGGTTGTCCTGCGCCTGGGGTTAAGAGTAAAGAGAATGAAAGAGGATAAGAAGTGACACAAGCAACAATTTCAAAGTAACTATAAGACTGCTGGCGCAAGCATGTGCGTCCCCATAAAATGTTTCCGGGAAGAAAGCAAGGCAGTTTTCGTGATAGGTAGGCGATCGTTTCAGAGTTAAACTATAGGAAACGGACAGCTTTGAATTCTGATCGTTTTAACAGAAACGCTAGAGCGGTGTTCTTCTTGGCCAAGATGAATCGAAAGAATCGGTACATGCAGCATGCACGTGGCTCCCAATACGATCGGTGGAGGAAGTACGCTTTGTTTGGTTTTCTGTGTTTGATGGTGAGTTCGAAAGGTTAACATTACTTATCGCTTTCACCCATGCTCGTTTCTAACTGCTAGCCTGACGTCTTACCTATGCCGTGCAGCGAACTTGGCATGGCGGAATGCGCATGCGCTCCGTATTGCAGACACGCAGTGCTTATTGAAGAGTGCGAAAGAGCCACTGAGCGCAACCCGTGCTAACAACTTATAAATATACGTACTGCTCTTTGAGATTTCTTTTTGCAAGTTTTAACGAAGGAGACGTGCTGCAGCATGAGGGGCGGTGCGGACTGGCTCAAGGTGAACTTTGACCCATCGTTATCTCGCCCGTGAGTGTCCCTACGAGCATAGTAACGCAAAAAATTAACAACGAATGCGGAAAACAGGCATGCGGGCAACTGACTAGTACTGCGATCGAGACACGTGGTTACCATCCGGTTTCTGAGCGGCTGCTTGCATCCGCTTCCTTCTGTTGGTCAGCCGTGACCAGTCGTTATTCGTTACGCCACAGACACTCGCCAGCACGTCTGCCACGCAGACAAAGTTTGTTCGGCTATTTGGCCAGCGTAAGGCGTGAACAGGCCACAAAAACGAGAAAGCCGCCTTCCAAAAACAGACTGGCCTGACCCGTGCTTGCTCCAGAAAAAAAGGAAAATAAAGCTTATAGTAATGCGGGACGCGTATGCGCGCTCGCGTTCGATATTTCATTTCACCCTACCTGCTTTACAAATTCTTTTATTTCTTCATTGGCGAGAGTCCAAAGAAAGTGAGAATGCGAGGCAGCAGGGGCGCAATTGAAAAGGCACTCAGTGCTAAGATTGTAGGGAAGCGTGTACAGATGCTGTAGTGTATAACTACTGGGTAGTTTTGTGTCGGCTCGCCGAGCCGGTTATCGCCACACCGCGAGGTATACCGGCAGCGCGCGAACGGCCATGTCGCACGTATTACGGCATTCGCGTCCGGCGAGGGCCCGAATAAGAGCGTATTTCAGGCCTTCCTAGGAGGAAAACTCTGGCCGATCTGATCGCTGCGTGCGCTACATTTGACCCACGCGGGACCTCAGAAGAAGCCCTCGCTCTGTTCCTACAACGCCTCGCACTGTGGCGTCTTCCGCGCCTGCGTGCGTGTTTTTCTTGCGTTCTGTTCGATTGCGAAAGAGAAATGGGGCCCTGCGATTCTTATTCGACGGGGAGCAGGTCCGCCGCGTCGGGCGCCGACCGGTATCCCGCGACAACGGCTCACCCCCGGCGCTTCGCTATCAGTGCACTATACTCCGGGCTGCTCGAGATCGCGACAGGCTGCCGTCTCCGGAATTCCCGATGCGCGGGCTGATCGAACACTCCGAGACCGCGCCGCACTCTCTCACTCCTTCGCTTGCTCAGCGCCTGCCGCGTATTGCACCCCATCGTCACCACCGGCACACCTTCCTGCCAATTTAAGACTGTTCCAGAACACTTTACGGGTTTTCGGCGACTCTTGCGTCGTGTGGCTTCTTTCTTGTTGGCGGCTCTTCCCGGATGCTAGCATTCGAAGCGGACAACTCAGTCTTCCTGCATGGTGGTGCCTCGAGCGTGTGGCTGCAAGACGGCGTGCGTTGCGTGGCAAACCAGGCCGCTTTGTGGCGCACGTGTCGATTCAGTACCATATGTTATGCTGTGGGCGGTGCCTCTGAAACAAGATCGACTTGCGCTTGAGACTACCGGTCGCAAAGTTTTGAAGGGGTGCTAGATTGCGCATCGTCTAGGTATTTTGCGCAATGCACTTTATCCTGGCACGCCATGGGGTTATTTTCAAGCACAGAATGCGCGTAAATATATATCGTGATCGAAACGAACTTTGCATAGTGAAATAGCACTAGGCGCTTCTGTACTGCACGCGCAACATTTTGTACATTTGCCTACTTTATTTCTGTACATACAATTTAGAATTTGATGCAAGTGTTGTTGTTCCGTATCCGAAAAAAAAGAAAGACGCCTTCGAGATACGGCATATTGCACGTGCGTCCAAAAGCTTGAATCAGTGCGCTTAAGCACGGATTCATCCAGGCAGTTTCAATGACAAACTGCATGGCGTATGTCGTTAGGGGTTTTGATGGCGTTGCCCTAAATGTTCGGTAACTCTCGCAACATGTCACCGGAACAGATGCAAAAGCGATGGACAATTCATAGGCTTTTGCTTGCTGTAACGACTTTACCATCCGGAAGAATGGAAGTCAGTGAGACGGCGAGCACAGAAAAAACCGTTCTGCTATCGCCATTTGCTAAGTTATGTTGATTAGTATGCTAGCATATGCGCATATGCATAAATATTTTAGAATACAGAGGGGGCTGCTGGCCGGGCCGTCCCTGCCCTTGGAGAAGGTAACATTGAAGATGACAAGCGTGCGTTAGTGTGTGACAGATGCTTAAAGCGCCGAAAGAAAAAGTTGATGGTGACAAGGTGAAAAACCGTTCAAAGATTCAAGGGGAAAGAAATGCGTAGGAATAGGTGAGCTTTCCGTACTGCTGTGATAGTTGCACCGTAGCCAGAATGGAAAATAGAACAGACTCCGCAGCGGGGTATCCGCGACCACCTCGTCGGGATTTCTGGACCTGGGTGAGTCCCCACTGACGCCCATCGTGAGGTCCCAGGAGGTACTTGTGAGATCTTACCAGTAGCTGAAACGTTCGCAGCCCTGGAGGGCTGTCAAAAGGTCCACACGGAATTTATACAGCTAGGAATGCGGACAACTGATGTATTTAGCCTCAAACTAAACGGGTATGTGCGCTCCTCGAGGAAATCGGCACTGTCGTTGACTGCAGTGCTGCTCATTTCTTGGTGATCACGATTAAAAATACAAGTGCTAGTGGCCTTCCCATGCATAAGAACATGACCTGAATTACTTTGAATAAATAATTGGCAAAGATAAACCAGAAGAGGAGCATCTAGATATCATCACGGAGTCACGTTCCATACTTTTAGCATCAACCACCATGGCTCATTGAGTATAGCGTTCTGCAGCTCATTGCAGTAACACGTGTTCGAAACCCGATCGCGGCGCCAATATTTAGATTAGATTGAGTGAATTCCCAAAGCTATCGCGCGCTTAGGTATAGGCTCACAGTAAAGAACCCAGGCGCCGAAAAGTAATCTTCAAGCCTGCCCTACGGCCTGTAATAACCTAATGCACAGTTTTTTTTTTTTTTTGAAGTTCGATTCCATAATGCCATTTTTAACAGCTTAAACAGGTTAAAAGATAAACGGTGGGGTTTAACGTCGTAAACTGCACATGCTATTTATGAGCGACGCTTTAGTGGTGGGATGACCCCAGGTGCCCACCTGGGGTTATTTTTGCACGCACCTAAATCTCCTGCATCGCCTGCATAGAAATCCGGCCGACGGGGCCCGCCTCATGCTCTGCAGCAAAACGTCATAGCCAGTCAGCCACCGCGACGGCTCGTTAAACATGTTAATAAGTGAATGATTCTGTGCCTCCTATTCGAGGCAGCTCGCGAGCTGCCTCGAATAGGAAACGTGGCCGCCGTTCAAGCTGTGACATCACTACTTCGATTAACAGTGCACCAGGCTTATCGCTTACCTGTAGCACAGAGCACAACGCAGGCAGGCACTTCGCGAGCTCCGCGACCGGGGATTTTTACTGCCGAAGCCAGCTGCGAGCGCGTGCATTGCAGATCCTGCGCAACCTTTCCGAGTGAAGAGAAACCTTGATGCGCGGGCTGGCCGCTTCACGGTGGCATTTTGCATGTAAATATGTCCGGAAGTCGGCGTGCCTGATGACGACACTTTCATGAGGTTAAAATGGTGTATTGCCTGCGCGGATCTTTGGCATCAGAAGAAAAGAGTCCTGAGTAACGTAGTCGTGGAGACCGCGGTGATTTGGCTGAAGCTTCTGTGTCTGCGGGTCGAAAGAAAGGAAGGAAACACAAGAAATGTCTTAACTAGACTGGCCTTGAGCGTAGAAAAACAGGAAAAAATGGAGTCGATCTGGCCATGTAATGCGTGACGCAGATTACCGGTGGCCTATTAAAGTTAGACATTGGGTGCCAAGAGAGGGAAAGCACAGTTGAAGACGTCAAAGTATTTGGTGGGGTGATTAAATTAGGAAATGTGCCTGCGTAACATCGGATAAACCGACCCAAGAAAGGAGTGGTGGTGAGGGTTGATATTGTTGGGTGATGCCTACGTCTTGTAGGGAATATAAGTTGCTCATTAGTGTAACGAGACGTTGGGCAATGGAGTGAGGAAGTGGAGGAAAGCCTGATCCCTGTCAAGTACCAGGCGAAACACTTCAGTCGAAGAACAAGGGCAGAGGTACATAACTTTCATGACGGAAACGTATGTCTGGGAGTTGTAATTTTTGGTTGGATCGGCAACTTTGCAACTTCCCCGGCGTGTTTGTAAGAAGCTTCTGACGGCTGTCTGCGTCTTTTATTATTACACAAATGTAACTAGGGTGTCGTGTCAAAGATTGTGCATTTCTCAACTCTGCCGGCAAGCGGCCGCCATTTAAAGTACTGGTCCATACGCGGCGATGACACTTGCCCTCGTCACCGCAGAAACACTGACAGACTATGTTTCCCTCGCCCACAGTCATAATACAAGGGCTAGGGAGGTTTCCGAACATAAAAAAAATAAACGCCTTCGAAATGGCGCCACTGCGCATCTGGAGACATCTTTTCCGAGGGGTAAGTTTTGCTGTTTCTTCTCTTTGGCCACTGCGACCGAAGCTCCCTCCGCCTGAATATTAAGCAGTTCCGTCGAAAGCGGAGGCCTGTCCTATCGATTCTACGCCGTCGGGTAAAGGACGATCGGCGAAAAGCACCTCCGCTGCACCGAGAAGCGAAAACTGAGCCAACAGTGCGCGGCGTAGTATGCGGCTTGCAATCTGCACTCATCGCAGCGTCGCGCAGTGCGCGCGACGCGAGCGACGACGGACGATCTGGGCGCAGTAAGTGGGTGAAGGATCGCAGCGCCGTACGAACACGCGCCCGGAAAGCACCCCGCCGCCGTCTTCCTCCTCCCAACATCCTGGCAGCCACTTCGTAACTGCCTACTTTTTATTTAAATTTTTAATACAAGTTTTTGCCAGTTACCCTTTTTACCTAACGTAAATGGACGACACCCGGTAGTCGGGTGTGCGTGACTTGGTGCGTGGTGCGGAAGCCTCCCTTCGAAGGAGAGAGGCTGTTCCTGTAAGGCACCCGTTGGAGTCTTCCACGCGTTCTCAGCCACGTCGCAGTTCTTGTACGGGAGGCAGGCAAGCCAGCGCAGGCAGCGGTGCCGGATCTCGTCACCAGCACGGACAGCTTGCCGCGCAGGCTTGTTTACGCGCGAAACGAACGCGTGCACTGCCTTCTTTGCGATGCCTATCGCACGAAATGACGGTGGCGGGGCGGGGGGGGGGGGGATTAAAAACGCCATCCCTTTTATCGCAACTGGAAGGCCGCTTTGCGAACCCCGCGGAATCTGCCTGCCCTCACGGCCACGGAGCGATAGAAGCGGCGCCGTTCGCACGGGCCCGTATATGTGCACTGCAGCCGTGTCGCCAGTAGACACTCTTCCTTCGTCTCGCTTCGAAGAGGTGGTCTGTATAATGGCATATGGCAGGCTCGGCTCCACGCTGTATGGTAGATCGCAGCCCGGTAAGGGCTAAAGAAGGGCAGTGAACAGAACGAAAACGGTGTAGTGTTGTGCAACATACGAGGAACGGCCCGCGCCAGCAGGCGGAAAGAAGTGTACCGGTAGAGTTCGATGTGGGGAGTTCGATACACGTACCACTGGAAGGAGCGCTGGAGGCTCTTCCCCCGGAAGGGCCGTACGACGGAAATCGCTGCGGGTCGGATATGTAACGGAAACTCGCCTCGAAGATGCAAAGATGAAAAGAGGCGAAGTTGTAGACGAGACGAAACTGGATCGCGTAACGGGTCAACACCTGCCGTGTGCGTTTTCTGTGTTTTTTTTTGTATGGTTTATGTTTCCAAAAGTAGGAGAAGAAGAACAAGAATGGTTCTTTACCCGCAGAACGTGCCTGTACTTGCTTAAAATAGCGCGGCCGCTCGCATTTGCGTTGGCTTTAATCCGCGACGGGCGTGTCTACAAACTAAGGACGGTCCCGAGAAATTAGTTATGCGTTCCGAAAACAGACTGGCCAGCAGTGACACTCATGATTACTCACGTGAAAGAGTTCATCGCCATTGCAAGAGCAATTGGCGATCTTTAATATGCTTCGCACGTTTTATGTCTGACGCGTAAACTTTCGAATATATAGAAAGTAGCCAAAACAAGAATGAAAATATTCCACGTCCCAAGGGGATGCGTCACGAGCGGGTGATTAGGCTAGAGCGCGTAAACTTTTTGACCGATATTTCATTTCGATAACTGACTGCTTATGGTACAGAAAATGTCAAGATATACTTGGCGAGAATGGCACTCAACTGCCCTCGAAGTTAACTGCCTCGAAGTTTTCTACTTCGTGATCTCATAATATTGATCATTAATATTACTCATTATTAATGATCAATTATTAATATTAATAATTATGTGCAAGGCTGCGAGTGTATTAATTTTATAACTGCGTTGATACAGTATGCACATTAATTCATGTGTTCACTAGATATATTTATTGTCCTTCCTTTCCGGGTAAAGCTCGATAGTTGCTGATTTTATTTGCAGCCATAATACGTTCATGAAAATTGGGTAAAACAATATTTCTCCCCGAAGTTTGGCGTTTCGTAAAAGATAACAATAAATGCAGGAGTTACAAAAGTTATGAACGCTGCCCACCCATGTGCGACCAAGTTTTCAATATATGTCGTATTATTAACGTTATGCGTACATTAGCAAGATATATGTCTCCTTTTAGCTTAATACTCAAGTGAGAGCCGGCATATGTACAATATAATCATCGCTTGGCGGCCGCGAGTGAATGAAAGTTTGTTGCTTTTTGAGTAGCTGCGTTTACATGAACACAGCAATGACACACTGCATCGCATACATCTTAACGGCAGTGATTCACTGAGAAGCGATCGCAGCACTGACGTTACTCTGCACTGAAAACGGTTGCTGCGACATTGACAAGGAGTTTACTCGACTGTCTCACGTTCAAAGAATGGTGGCACGTTCGACTAGCTTGTATTCCATTAATGTGTTATCTGAGCCTAGGGCGTGAGTCAGTAAAACAGTACGGTGACGGACAAGGAACGCATGCCCGACTAGTCTACGAACATATAAAGGCTCAAAATGCATTTGATGCGCAAGATGTGCGAAGAAAAAAGTAAAGGAGGATTCGTCAGGCACGTCTATGTTTCTTTTTTTAAGTGGTATGTGTTAAAACTATGAATTTCGGCCTGCAAACTAAGATTTTTTTTATAAAATAGTTCGGTCGCATGAACTGCGAGCAGCAACCTTTTCCTTACATATTCGCGCGATTGATTTGGATTGTTTTTAACAGAACTTTTGCGATCGCAAGAAGACCGAAGCTGCGGGAACTAATTGTGCCTGACAACTACAAGAAAAAAGTTCGCACATTGGGCTACCAGGCAATATAAACCACGATTTCCCACCGGTACTGATATTTAAACAGTACATTCAAATTTTGCCTTTCCCCCCCCCCCCTTCCGATAATAGTAAAACGAAACAAAAGGCCCTAGATATATTCTGAGGACACAAGGATGAGAAATACCAAAAATAATATGTTGCTCCTCTTGGTTCACCGTAATTTTGCGACAGGAATCCTGATTGCAGCGCTAATGATGCCAAATCAATGGAACCCTTGAAATGTCCCATGACAAGGCAAATGAGGCCGAAGAAATTGTATTGTGAAGCAGTTTTCTAAGTCCTAATAAGTAAGGAAGACCAACGTTTCAGTGACGTCACGCTTTTACCGCTGCGTCATCGGACAGCCGTCTCATTATGTTTTTCAGTTTTCGCGGCAGAATCGGTGGCATGCTAAGTTTGAGTGCGAACCATCAGGAAGCATAAGGTGATTCAGAAGGTGGTGGATTCAGAAGGTGGTGGATTCAGAATCTGGTGTTGTCCGTCTCTTTCTCTAAAAAACAAAAACAAAACAAAACAAACAAACAAATAAAGCAAAACAGATTCGTATCGTGGAAACGCCCATAAAGAAGGATCCGGAGACGTGCAAATACAATAATCTGGTGTTGCGATACTGGGAGGCTGATTGAGAAAACAATTATGTATTAGGTGCTTAAAAATTGTCTAAGGCAATGACCAGTAGGCTTCTCTAATGATAAGACGCAGGTTGCACTGTAGTACTTCACCCAAGCGCAGGGTTGTTTACGACTTCTGACACTTATGAGTAAGGAGTGAAAACTGAACAGTGACATGCGAGCCGTGTATGTACGGACAATGTAGACACGCTAAGTAAAACGAAAGTAATCTGAGAACATAATAAAATACACTTAGCGATGACTTTGGAATAAGCAAGCGTCACCGATTCTCGCTGTGCGCGGACGAGATTATATTTTGCGTGGTACATTTATTTATTTTTATCTTTAAGGAGGAAAGCATCAAATGGTGTAATAGTTAAAGAATACGGTTAAACCTAATAATTACGATAGGTGAATGACAGACTAGTCAGTACTCATCACACATGTTGTATGTGGCGTCGATTTTCATCATAATTGGTATGGGAGACACCGAAACAGGGGGGGAATCTAACTCGTCCACTGCTAGATTAAGAAGCTAGCAAGAAAGCAAAATAAACGCTATCTTGCAGGTTCGCCGAATAATGCAATTATTAAAAAGGAAGAAATGTGTGTTTAGTATGGAACCTTGCCTCACGGTTTACTTTTTTTCATTTTGCATTCATTTTATTAGCAGGAAACATTTTCATTTATAAATTGTGTTTAAATTTGATAAAAATTTGGAATACACGCGCCGTGTATTCCAAAGTCCTGACCTCTCGCACAGCATGTAATGCTGTGCGAGAGGTCAGGACTTAGTCGCAGGGGATTCAGGTAGCTGGCTAAGCCGAATAAGGCCGAGCAGATCTTCCCGCAAGGGTTGATTGCCGATAATGAAAATTTACTTACTGCGCGCTGCTCGATAAAAGGCATCGCCACTCTGCTTACCACGCGAACTGCGAGCCTGCGAATAAGTAATCTCGTGACCTTCCTACTTCCCTGCTCTCCGGTAAGCTGTGTGCCCTGTGGGGTAAGCACTCATACACGGTACTGCAAATCCACTGCGAGCCAGAAGCGAGCGAGAGCTCGCGCGCTTAGATTCCGGGAGTCTTTTTTTCAGTTGATCGGGTAATAGATGGCATTCAAGGCCCTCAGGAGGTGCGAAGAAGAAAAGAACAGTGCGGATTTGCGCTCCAAGTCGTACGCATGCAAGACAAGAAAAATTCTACTTAGTGCAAAAGGGGATCCATCAGACGTTAACTGAAAAAAAAGTAGGAAGCTAAAGAATCTGGGCCGAACGTGTCTGTGAATAATCTTAGCACTACCGTACGGTGCACTGAAGCTGGCTGGCATTCAAATGAAACATGTCTGGGCACGTACTTATAGCACAGCGTCGCGCAGTGACCTCAGTAAGCGTTGCCCGTGTATCTGCGTTCAAGGACACAGGCGACACCTTTGTAGAAAAAGGGCAAGAGTGTAGAAGGTGAAGAAAGAAAAATTGTTAGAAACGAAGCAATAGGGCAATGTATCTGGGTGGACAGTTGCTTGAAATTAGTGAGGACCGTGACTATAACGCCTTAATGACTGCATATAATATGACTGGCGACTAACATCATAAATAAGAACTTGTTAGGCCAGAAGCATGATTGGTTGTTTCCAAGTTTAAAGAAGAACGCAGTACGGTGAAACACCGATATTGATAAGCCGGATAACGCGAATTTTATGTCATCCTTCCATCGGAGATTGCTATAGCTGCTCTCACCTTTCGAAATAGCCTTGCAAAACGTTTAATGCGAATGCATTCTATACCCTATTACGCGAAAATCCGGCGTTGTAGTCGCCGGCGTGACCGAATGATGGTACCAAAAATGACCGACGGCAAAGGGTAAAAAGACGTCAAAAAATACTTGGACTGACTTGAAATTTCACAGGGAGGTTACTGCAGACAAAGTAAACTAATGCCTTCGAAAAAAATGTTACGTAAATTTAGCTCTGGGTGGGAATAGAACCTGAGACGACCACACTTCCCCAACGCCACTGCATCTTTTCTTTATCTTTCTTTTTCAGGCGTCTCCACGCCCCTGATTGACTACATGTGTGCCTAGTGTGGGCGTCACTGCGCACGTCACGTTTCAGCCAATGGGTAGGAGGTGGCGCCACGTCATGATTGTATAAAATGAGTGTATATAAAGGAAATCGCAGTTCCTCCCGAAAGGCGAAGCACCCATTGCGATAGCAAAATTAGTAGATAGCTGTACGCAGTAAGGATAGTAGTTTTATCGGCCGTGTAAACTTATCAACATTTGCTTACTAACTAAATGAACAAATGATAGATTGTGTAAGCGTGACTCAAAGAGGACGTAGGAAAAGAAATACAGACTCATAGAGACAGCGTTGGCTTTGTGCGTCTGCTTCTTTCTACGCGCTTGTTCAGTCGCGCTTACGCATTCCGCCATGGATTCAAACCAACTAGCCCACCAACGTGTTTTAACTAAATTAGCAGCAGGGTGTCACGCGCTTACAGGTAAACACGAACACTTCTTGCTCGATGAGCGCGGATACTCGCTGTCCTATTCTTGAGTGAGGAGTCGCGGCGGCAGCAAGCAAATTTACCTTCATGCATCTATCGCTTCAACGCGAACGAAACGTCGAAAGCACAGCGCATACCAAGCTCCCTACACTACGCGCACTCTGCAATCACGGCAGATGACTTGGAATATGAGGCCCGCGCGGGCGCGCCCTTTGGCCCAGTCGCAGATCGCTTTCAAGACACACGAGCGCCGGCAACGCGTCCCTACGGCGTCCGCGACTCGCGTGGCCAACGCCGTATCAGGCGCCGCGGTTGTCTCCACTCTGTACGGAGCGGCGGGTGAGGGGGACATCGAGGCACCCTAGCAGCCGCCGGAGAAGAACGCCCGTCATCCCTCGCCTGAGCGCACTGCCTCGCGCGCAGCGGGAGAGGGCACGCATCCGGGCCGCATTCCTCACTCCGGCACACGAGATTGAGCCGCGTTCGCCGGCTCACCCTCGCACGCTTTCACTCATACGGAACCTCACGGCGACGTCGGCGACAGAAATGCGCCTGGAGTGTCGATATAGTTGTTATCGCAACAAGAACATTAATGTCCAGTTGAGCGCCGCTGAGCGGTCCTTCGTATGACGAACTCCTCGCGGGCAAGCGAGCGCATTGGGACGCTTGGCGCATGTACATTTGGCCTTACCGACGCGCAATTAAAACGCGGACGAGAGCTTGCACAGACAAGGACACGCAGACAAGAACATTTCACCGAAAGGACTACAATCGTTTCCCATAGCCATATCTAAGCAGTCTTAAGCGTCTCTGCGGAATTTTTTATATCTTCATATGTATAGCGGGTTACAATATCTGATTTCTTTTCAGAAAGAACAAATGACAACACAAACAGATCTATACTGCTCGAAATCTCTCTTGTTCCTTTTTATTTATTTATTAGCGGCGACATATGACACGTTTGAACGCCCTACGAGCCGGCTGTCCCAAAATATGAGCCAAGCAACGTAGTAAAAGAAATAAAGGGGCGGAGGGGTGAATTTACGAAGCACTGTCATATAAAATCTGCGATGAAACGTCTGAAAGCCTTCAATTACTTCGTCTTGCGCTCACAACTGAGTCCATTGAGGCACCGTGTATTCTGCTGGGAATGTGCACTGAGTCATTGCCAGCATGGGCGGATTGAGCAAGCTGCGACCACGCAAAATGTTTGCAGCATGCGAGGACACTTGTCGACGGCGGCGAGACTTGGAAGGAGCCGCCAGTGAAAAATAGTTTACTTGCCCCCCCTCCCCTCCCTCCACATCCCCCCCCCCCATAAAGCCAAGAGCTGCCTGCTCGTATTTGTTGCTTTGATTCCCTGGTTTATATTACAGAAAAGGGACTACGGTAAGCGCGCTTGCCGACAGCAATAACCTAAAAAAAATTAAATCATGGTGTTTTACGTGACAAAACCACTTTCTGATTATGAGGCACGCCGTAGTGGGGGACTCTGGAAATTTCGACCACCTGGGGTTCTTTAACGTGCGCCTAAATCTAAGTACACGCGTGTTTTCGCATTTCGCCCCCATCGAAATGCGGCCGCCGTGGCCGGGATTCGATCCCGCGACCTCGTGCTGGGCAGCCTAACACCATAGCCACTCAGCAACCACTGCGGGTAGCAATAACCTAGGCGCTCATGAAATTTGACTGTAAGCGATATTAAAACTCCGCCCTGCTTCACGGTGCATTTTTCTTTGCCCTTTGCTTCCATGCCTTGAGCACGTGAGTGAGTTCTGCATACAACTAAGTAATTTTCCGTGCCCATAGACGTCACCTCTTCTTGTACCAGTGCGCAGGCAGAAAAACGTGAACGGTCTTTATTTTTTCCTGCAGCGGAGCTTCTATACGCTAAGTTCTGGCGGCTGATGTGCGTAGGCAAAAACAAAAAAGAAAGATAAAGACAGGACGGCCACCCCAGAGCTAAAAGAGCTAAAGCGTAAAGCAAAAGCGTATCGCTGGTTATGCCGAAGCTGTGTTTAATCGCGAGAAGTGCCAAAACGTATTGTGATAAAAAAATATCGTAGTAAAAAAAAAAGTAAAACCGGATAAAGCACTGTTTAGTATGGATTGGGGTTTAACGTCACGGGCTCCGTAGGCAAACCACGTAACCTTATCTCAGTTTCTTTCCACTCGTGCAACGGGTACGCCACGTGCAGTGACGACTGCGGAAGAACAGCGCGCCTGAACAGTGCCGTGGACAGAAACGGGAATGTGCGCGGCGACGGCGAGCGGCACGTATTACGTACGAAGATCGGGCCGTGAATGCCACACGTATGCACCTTTGGTTGGATCATCTCTGCCGGCTCCACTGCCATCGTAATTGTGGGTGATTTCAACGTAGACGTGTCTCGGCCACATGGAAAGTGGTTCGTGGCGTTTCCCTTGCAAAAATTCGGCATTCAATGTTACGCAAACATCAGTGTGCCGACTACGCGTCATGGGTCGTTTATAGACCTCACGTTGGCCGATAACCTTGTCTAGTGTCGCCACAGAGCCACTGGCCGTACGTCATAGCGATCATAAAGCGATAGTGCCGTTGTTGACCAAATAATAATCGAAAAAAGCAAACAAAGGCAAGTTAAAAATTAAATAAAGCATTGAGTATGCAGTTTGATAAAACAAAAACAAAAAAAGAATCGTGACAGAAAAATGAAATTCATTCCGGCATGTGTCTTTGATTTTCAATTTTTAAAAAAATTATACAACATACTCTTCACCATATACACAGCTCCGTGTCATCCGTCTTCACAGAGTGGAATGGCTCTGAATTTTTCCTTCCGTTGTAACTTGGCGAAATTTCCCCAAATCAAGCAAATCATGTGGTGTGATTTATGGTGAAATCATATAAACGTCGGCACGAAATGTGGAACGGCTCCAAATCCCGCCATCGGAATCGAAATCAAGTGTCGTCAGCAATGTTTAATTTAGCAGCATCCCTGGCTGCAGCTGTTCACGCTGGCTTGAAGAAATCAAGGCGCTATGACATGAATGATGGCGCTTCAATCAGGAAGTATGCATGTGCGTGGACCTTTCATAGGAAACGTTATATAAAAGAAAGAAAGAAATGTTATGGACATGCGTTACATATGACAAGCCGATTAAAAGCATAAGATCTGGTGCTTTGCGTACCGTAAGCACGATATAATTATGACGTATGCCGTAGTGGGGGACTCCGGATTAATTTTCATCACCTGGAGTTCCTTAACGTGCACCTACATCTATGTAGACAAGCGTTTTCTCATGTTGCCCCTTCGAAACGCCGTCGCCTCGTCCAGGATCGAACGGACGACCTCAAGCTCAGCAGGGCAACGCTAACCCACGGATTGATTGCTTCATTGTAATGTCATCGGATATATTTTGAAGGTTTATAGCCAGCCTTGCAGGACAAAAACAACGACGATGAAACATAAAATGAATCTGCATGAGGTTGCATCACAGAAGAAGTAACCTAAGGAACAAAGCACTGACCACGCAATAATCCGTGAACTTTCGGCGAATATATACAGGATGCAGGAACTTCCCTGCACCAAAATTTAAAAACTATGCAGATGCCACGTAGCTGGACAAACTCGAGCTAATGTTGTTTGCCGTCACTTTGAGATGCTCCGATTATTTCTTGCTTCCCGCCTAGTTACATAATTACCCTTAAATAATTAATCAACTTCTCAAATGTCTCTTTGCTCATGGTAATTTGTTTAGATTCGCGAGCTCCTTTCAGGCTCGGAAAAACACTTTTTATATAGCTCGTACTGAGCAATAATATGCTGTATCGGGAGCTTTTTCATGTTGCTCTCCAATTTTCTCATCGCCACTTTTCATCTAAACATAATATTTGAGAAGTTGATGGTGCAAATAGGCGGAATGTACTTACGAGTTATGTAATTAGGCGGAATGCAAAAAAATAATAATATGAGTACCTCCAAGCGAGGGCAGACAATATTACCTTGGTTCTGTACAGCTACGTGCAATTTGATTACCTTTTAATCTTGGTGCACGATAGTTGGGTAAATAGGGTGCTATTCGCACACAAGTACTCAAACTAAAAAAACAAAAAAAAAACATAGGATACAGAAGCAAATACGGCGGCCGGAGGAAAAAGATGTAATCGGAAATTTAACTTTTAGACTTCGCAGTCATGACAGTTTAACTCCGTGTGGACGTAAAAATGCGCACATAGGCGAAACATTAGCGAAACACATCTCGTAACAAACACACGCCACTGATCTCCGTTCATTAATATATGGTGGTATTTGAAGTGGCTACACTGTAAGCGGAGAGCACAATAATGATGGTGGGTGTGTCTGACAGCATGTTACGGTCGCTTTTGAAGATCGCGCAATTGAACTCGCTGGTCATTTGTATCCACGATGTAACTCTGTAGAGTCATGCACCGTTTCAAGAAGACTTTCCTCTTCTCATTCAGTGGCTTGACTTGTTGGCGGAATGTAAGCGTGGGCACTTCGATAAGAACTCTGTTCGTACAAGAGCGAACTCGGTGGTTTTCTGATGTTCGTGGAAGCATGACGATTTTGCCGGCGCTCAGCAAATTCTGGAGCAGCATAAAAACACTAGAGCGCACAGTAAAAGGCTTCATTTCGCTATTGTCTTCACAGCGTTGTGTGCAGTGATCTGGGTTTTTCTTTATGTAAGAGACGATGGAAGTCCAGTGATTTCTGCATTTCTTCATGTTATCTTTCTGCGACATAGTTGTGGTGTCAGAACGAGAGGGCGAGTAAGGCATGCAGCGGCTAAGGGCTTACCATTTTCCCTTGTATAACACTAATGTTTAATTTAGGAAATGTCACTACTTTTGATTTCGTACACAAGTCGACGGCTCTTTTTGTTCTTATCACTTAAGTGTTTTCGGGCTTCTTTTACCATCCGCATATCTATATTCAAGCTTTGATACCGGAGAATCTTTAAAAAGCCAGCGATTCCATTGCAGTTCCTCTTGCAGGGCTTCAGGTATTGATAAATGCGACGTCCTGTCATCCACCACCGGAAGTGCCGCATATGGATCACGCGTGTCAACGTTGACCTGCGATTCACGAACAAGCACGAAGGATGGCAGAAGTTGAGCGAAAATTACCGCAGTGCGCCCAAACGCGCTCTCCAGCTCGCCAGTGTAGAGCAGCTCGAGATAGCCTTCACGAGTGACAGCTACGTGTAAAGTGGGGTTAGAGACGATTGACCAACGTAGCACCGACCGCAAGGCGCCAGATGGCGAGAACAAGCAGGGAGACCGAGGCGACTGGTAAAGCGGGTAACGTGCACTCACCGTCCTCATGAGTGACGCACTCCGCCCTCCGAAGAGGGCTCACGAACAGTCGACACACGCCGGGGTGAGGGCGCTACGCAAGTCCAGCGCGCGCGGCGTTGAGTCCCGTCTTCGCGGATGAGCACCCGGCGCCCAGGAGGTAGAATGCCCAACGGGAGCGAACTGCGATGGCCGACCGGTGATTCGTGGTGGCCGCGTACAAAGTAAGCAGAAGCGGCTCACCGGAGAATAGTCGAGAAAGTGGAGGGGGACTGGAGGAAAGTGTTCCAGAACAGGTTGACACGGGGGCAACCGAGGGGAAGAATCAGGGCAAGATGTAACGGAGGTGGGAGGGGAGGAGGAGGCGGATCAAGAAAGGACGATGCGGATGCGAGAGTTGCTGGTAGCGGTGGGAGCGTGAAGAGCCATTTAGACGCGCAACTTTCGCTGATGATGATGACGTTGAAGACGTGCCTCGACGACGCTTTTCTTTTGGTGGAACGTGGACGTGCGTGCCTAACCCGGGCGGTGAGAGCGAAAGCCGCGAGCCTGAAAATGACGTCGTGCGTCTGGAGGCACGCAAGGCCCCTCAAGGTCGTCGGCGGCCGGAGCCGGCGCTTGCCCGTCCGCCCTTCTTCGTGTCCTCACTGGGGCACCACGGCGAGGATCGTGAGGGTGCCATGTCTCTCTCTCTCTCTGTCTCTCGCAGCAGCAGCATCATGCACACAATGCGTGCAAGCTCGCCTGCCCAGGCGGTGTTCGATCGCGCAGGCATCTGCTCCTGCATCGACAACCATGGTGGAAGCCGGAGGTGGGGGAGGCTCAAACGCTCTCGGGGAGGAGGGTTGGCGTTCGGCGCTATGTGACAGAACGCGAGGGCGCTTTCGTAATTTCCGAAAGGCCCTACGCCAGCTCGAGCCGCTTTCCTAGCCGCCGCCCCCCTCATCCTCCTCACGGCCCGTTCGTCCTTCCACGCAGAACCACCCTCCTCTACTCCCATTTTGCTGCCTCTTCCTCGTCGCTGTTCTTGTTCCTGTGGCGCCTACAACTAGCGAAAGCGTAAAATGGTGGTCTTAGTGGCATCGGGAGAAGGGGAGGTTGAGGGGGGTCGGGGGGGGGGGCGGTCGGCGGAGGAGGCAGACTGCACGTCGAAGATGGCTTTTCAGATATCCAAAGCCACGTCTTGAAGCTTCCCTGCCTGGCTCGCCGGCTATGCGGGGATATTTGTTGCGCTCGGAGAGAGTGCCACCCCGCTCTCATCGGACAACCCCCTAGCACCGTCGTCGTTTTCCCTTCCTCTCATTTCGCTTTCAATCCGGGTTATGGTTGCAGGGAGTATACCGGTAAGGCGTCGGTGCGAGCAGCGCCGCAAATAATGTGGCCGCGTAGGTTTCGACATTTCTCTACCTGTCCGAGTTACACCGACTGGCCTGTCGGGGTAATTTTAAGCTATTTCCTTCTATGAGGCGCTGCCTGTTGGCTTACTGCGCACCATTGGAATGCCAAATTTGCCCCGACCAAGGGTTTTGCTTCGATTTTCGAGAGCCCTTGGCCTTCCTTTCTCCACTTCCGTCATTTAAAGACACCAACAAACTGACCTACAAACAAACAAGTTAAACGCATTCATTAGTCTGGCCAAGAAAACTTCCGTAGTAGTATTTGCGATGTTATTGATCCCCCTTAGTATGTAGGTTTAATCAGGTACTTCACGAATACAGGCGAGTATCTGTCAGTGTAAATGATCGGGTACCGCAAGAAGATCAATAAGTTTCTGTATTATATTCAGTTTGTTAACTTCCCATTGCTTCATTGGTGCAAGCAATCGTCTTGGTTTTATTCAATAGACTCCTGCAAGGCGTTTTCATACGAATATTACCCGCTACGAGGACGTTCGGTAGTTCACGGCACACGGATGATAAGATCAAACGAGAAGGAAGGCCAGGAATACTCAGCGAGTCTGGGGAACGTTCGGCTAGATGTTCAGAAATTCAGTAGCATGGAATAGGAAGGACTATTACCTAAATATGCCATCCTCCCGGTTGTCCCTATTTCGTGCGTTAGCAACTCACTGAAGTTAAAACGAAGTTATGCGCGTCTGTGCGTCATGTTCTGTGGTATGCTGTACTGCGTGCTTTACAAAAATAGAAAACTACGGCAGACAACTACTAAAAAATTTTGCAAGGTTAACCGAAAGTAGCTTCAGCTGGTCTCAGCACGGCGAGTAACTCAGTTCAAGGTTTGCCATGAGCGCGCGTTCACCAGTTATTGCCAATACGTCTACTATCGTCTGAATTTGGATTTTCTGCGTATAAAACTCAAAGAGCATAATTGCAGCTCATCTAAACGGCACTACAAAATCTGAAATGTTTGTTAACATCCATGCAATAGTATTATTCAATAAAGCGACATCAGCATATGTCCGGTAAGTAAAAGAAGTAGAATTGCCACAAAGAACTTGGTGGCTTCTGGCTACAGTATCTCGTCTGGAAAAAGCTGGGTGCAGTTTCATTGAACTACAGCACCGTACATCATTACTGCTGCACAGTGATGTGGGCGCTGGATATACCACAGAAAGAATTCGTTAACAATCTTTATAATATGCGCTTATGCAGGCCTTACTTTGTTTTATTGAAAGCTTAGTATTTATTTATTTATACGGGTTGCATGACATGATAGTGTTTCTAGGACATTCTATGAATGACCTGCCTTAATATCCGAGTGGGTACTCATAAAATAGCGTACACTGCGCAGTGAATGTGTGGAGGCCTTTCTGTTATTCCGATTTTCTTTCGTCAATCCATTACGCGTGGCTTTGTTGCACTTTCTTTGGACTTCGCAACGATAACGTGACACTAGGCGCATGTGCCACATTACCAGCTTTCCATCGGACCCACCCCAACTCTCGGTCTCACGTGCGCGGTGGTCCTGCAAGTCTCTTCGTTCTCGCACGGCGGCTGCGGTTATCTGCGCGTGCTGCATACAGCGCAGCCGCATTGAATGCGTGCGCGCGCGCGGTTTGCGTGTCGGCGGTGCAGCGGGATAAGATGCGACATCTGCCACTGCGTGTTGCGTGAAACACGCAATCTGCGAGCCCTTCGGCTTCCCAACGGCGGAAGTGGAAGCCACCCACGGAAGCATCGTGAACGTAGCTGCGTGGGACGAGAAATGGGGTTCGCTTCGAACAGCATTAAAAAAACATGTAACGACCTGAACTGGAGCAGTCAGGATAAAGAAATATCTGGAAGGAAGCGGCTTTTGGTTTTAAGAAACATTGTGGCGGCTTTCCGTAGAAAACGCTACCGATGTTGCCTCGAGTTGCGCTTCTGTACAGCCATACCATTTCGAGGTTGTGAATGTGCTAAGCTCATTCAGAAGCAAGCCTTTGAAGCGCTCACTTCAAGTTCGGTTTTGCTGCAGAGCTCGAGAAAAAATAAAGACAGCGAGAGAGAAACGCCCACAGTATGCTCGTGGCATTGATCTTCCACGTACTCATCGCTCCTGCATGGGATTTATGGTACATTTGTCAGATTGGGATCGAGCGGTTAAAACACACTCCCCTGGCTCATTCAGACAGCTGTGCCCCAGCTCAGAAGTGTTGGGAAGAGCTCCTACCTGTAAGGGTCACCGCGATCTAACAGGAAGTCGATGACGAAGCCGCTCCCGTTGCTCTGGGAGCGCCTGAGTGCCTGACACGTGATGAATCTCTGGGAATTAGTTGAACTAATTCTCTGTATCTCTGTTCTCTGTAACTAGTATCTCTGGGAACTATAGTATATATTAGGTAGTAGGTGACGACCAGTTCGAGGCACGCGGACTTTCTTTATTTTTTTATAGTTCAGATGGGCCAGGTCGATTCTGAGCGTAGGTGAACTCAGTTTTCAAATCGGGCAAAAGTAAATCTTTTTGGTATGGGCCACGGCGTCCGTCCGACGCCGTGGCTGTTCACCATGGGATTTCGCAGTGTAATATGATGCAGGCCCAGCGCCGGGAACGACACGTCATGATTTGTTCACGTGGGTTTTGGCACCATCTGATAATAAAAACGAACGCCGGATATTTCGCGTCAGGGGGCACATAATGCTTTGGCATTAATATTCAGCACTAGTCTTGCGATTGTCCTCATGTGAACGTACCCAGCTTGCTCATCCATTGCAGTGGCGCCATCTCGCTTTCTCACTAGGCCGCTGCATCGTTCATGTACACGCGGAGCACTCTGGGTCCCTCTTCTTCTTCCTCATCATCATCAGCCTGGTTACGCCCACTGCTGGGCAAAGGCCTCTCCCCCACTTCTCCAACTACCTCGGGTCATGTACTAATTGTGACCATGTTGTCCCTGCAAACTTCTTAATCTCATCCGCCCACCTAACTGTCTGCCGCGCTCTGCCACGCGTCCCTTCCCTTGGAATCCAGTCCGTAACCCTTAATGAGCATCGGTTATCTTCCCTCCTCATTACATGTCCTGCCCATGCCCATTTCTTTTTCTTGATTTCAACTAAGATGTCATTAACTCGCGTTTGTTCCCTCACCCAATCTGCTCTTTTCTTATTCCTTAACGTTACACCCATCATTCTTCTTTCCATAGCTCGTTGCGTCGTGCTCAATTTAAGTAGAACCCTTTTCGTAAGCCTCCAGGTTACTGCCCCGTACGTGAGTACTGGTAAGACACAGCTGTTATACGCTTTTCTCTTGAGGGATAATGGCAACCTGCTGTTCGTAATGTGAGAATGCCTGCCAAAGGCACCTCAGCCCATTCTTATTCTTCTGATTATTTCAGTCTCATGATCCGGATCCGCGGTCATTACCTGCCCTAAGTAGATGTATTCCCTTACCACTTCCAGTGCCTCGCTACCTATGGTAAACTGCTGTTCTCTTTCGAGACTTTTAAAAATTACTTTAGACATCTACAGATTAATTTTTAGACCCCCACTTCTGCTTTGCCTCTCCAGGTCAGTGAGCATGCATTGCATTTGGTCCCCTGAGTTACTAAGCAAGGCAATACCATCAGCGAATCGCAAGTTACTAAGGTATTCTCCGTTCACTCTTATCCCCAATTCTTCCCAATCCAGGTCTGTGAATACCTCCTGTAAACACGCTGTGAATAGCATTGGAGAGATCGTATCTCCCTGCCTGACGCCTTTCTTTATTGAGATTTTGTTGCTTTCTTTATGTAGGACTACGGTGGCTGTAGAGCCGCTATATATATCTTTCAGTATTTTTACATACGGCTCGTCTACACCCTGATTCCGCAATGCCTCCATGAGTACTGAGGTTTCGACTGAATCAAACGCTTTCTCGTAATCAATGAAAGCTATATTTAAGGGTTGGTTATATTCCGCACATTTCTCTATCACCGGATTGATAGTGTGGATATGGTCTATTGTTGAATATCCTATTCTTCACTACAACAAAAATAATGAGTTCAGAAGCCCGTATAAGTGTCATTCTCGTTTTACTATTAGAACGAGATGCATAGTTGAGTGAGCACGCATATGTATTATAATAGGCTCAATTTTTTTCAGGTAAAACAAACTAATCCTTTATACTAGATTTACCTCTCGGAGTTGGTTATTTCATACAATTTTAAGAAAAATTGACGATGATTACCTTTTTTAAGCCTTTCTAAAATGTTCCAATTTGGTCTGTTTTGCAATTTTGTCGTTTTGGGACCGTATAACTAAATAAATAC
Organism: Dermacentor variabilis; assembly: GCF_050947875.1. Taxonomy (NCBI): domain Eukaryota; kingdom Metazoa; phylum Arthropoda; class Arachnida; order Ixodida; family Ixodidae; genus Dermacentor; species Dermacentor variabilis. The sequence continues at coordinate 130,882,539 of NC_134570.1, read as the reverse complement.
GTGGTGGTCTTACAAATTTTATTTTAGTTTGCGCAGAATCCTTCGAAAATTTGTCAGAAGTATTTTTAAGCTTCGCCCACTTCTATAGAATGGCCTCCAAAAGAACGCTGATTTCAGTTTCAGTCAGACGCAGTTGCTCAAAAAGCAGTTTGGCAATTTTTCAAAAACATATTGCGGGCGACGTAAACTTAGCTTTCCGGGGTGTAGATTAACTGGAAAAGTTTGCCGGAGTACAGTGCGTTCATTTTGAGAGTGATTAACCTTCGAATTTGTAAACTATGCAGATCGTTAAAACGCACTTTTCCCTCCTTAGTGAGAGAATAATTTTTTCGAGAAATCCGTGCCATGTTTTGCCAAACGAAGGTTGAATCCTTGCTACAGGCAGATTTTCCCGCCTCGTATAGAAATGTTGCTCAAAACCGAAAAGAGGTCGGGACCCCCCCCCCCCTTCGTCCCCCACTTTGGTCTGTCCTTATCTGAACACACCCAGCCACTGATTGTGCGGTCAAGCAAGGGAACGATTCCCGGCGCTCGCAGGCACCGGCGCGCCACGCTTCTCGTCTCGGAGGCCACGTATAGACTGTTCGGCAGTGTCACTAAATGGCGCAGCCTGCCCAGAAAGAAGCGCGAGAGAGGAGCCCGGTTGCCGTATGACGCGTTTCTCGACGTCAGTATACGCACCGGAGCGCCATGCATTTCGGACGGCGCGTGCAGTCTTCGCGGTGGTATCCCTTGATGACATCGATTGTTCTTAGGGAAGCACGAAAGAGGCGTCCCTCTACAATACACGCGTCGTACGTCAATCGTTTCGACGCTGGCAATACGTTGTGTCGCCATTCTGATTCAATGCTAACGCATTACCGTCGACACTCGTCGTGAGATGGGTTCTGTGAAAATTTGTTTGTTTCGGATTAGAAAATATGGTTCTTGACGTAAGTGGGGAATCGTCCTACAAATAACGTAATCATAGTTTCTCTAAAGCGTCGTCAACCTTAGGTTATTCGGCAACGCAGAATGTCTGCAAAGGGATGGCAGGTTTTCTCCGCGGTTCTCGCCGCATGCCTTGCCGAGAGAGAGAGAGAGAGAAGGAAGGAAGGAAGGCAGGTAGGTTAAGCAGACTGAGTCCAGTTTGCTACCCTACACGTGGGGAGGGGTAGTGAAAGAGAGAGAGAGGAAACATGAGTCTATCGCATTTTCACATGCACTAAGTTAGGTGCAGGATGTCTATAGTCGGGCACTCAAGTCTGTTGCCTTCAGGTAGTGAAGAAGCGCTCGAACTGCTTTCTGGGCTAATGAACTATGAGTGCAGGCTCCCGAGATCACTGCTTCTGTAAATGACCTATTGTTCAGTCTGTTCAAGGCACACTGGAGAGACTTGACGTTGGTTATCAAAGGGAGAACAGTGGAACAGATGACTGATGGTCTCTTCACGCTTGCACTTTGCGCCGAAATTTTGGTTGTAGTAACTTCCTTTCGCTAGTTGTGTAAGTTTTCATGGTTATGCTTGTGGTGGGGGGGGGGGGGGGTCGTAGAAAAAGGCTGGTTCTGCCTGGCGATTGAGACTGGCAATTCCTCTGGTTGAGTGTCTTCTGCTTTTTCACTACGATACGTTAGCGCACCTCCAGCACACCATTGTCTCTCAAGAGTGCAGAAAGGATGTAGAGCTTATTTCCAGGCTATAACGGGTCTTTCCGGGGGTTTCATGCTGTTATGTCGCATTCTAGACATCTTAATAACTGACTAAGGAGTACAATCTACGTTTTTAACGTACATAAATTCAGTTTGTTCGAGCATCTCCCAATAAAAGACAGTTTTGCGAGAGTGCTCATCCATTTTTTGGACAAACATGAAAATTACGCATTTGTTGATCTGCATGTGGCTTTATAAAGTTTCTCCTAATGCAGGTCTTGCATTTGTTTCGCACGCACTTTGCCTGTTGCTTCTTTTTATCTGCTAATGATAATCCTTAACTTTCTACGAAGCGGCCGTCTTGTCGGGCAAGGGGAATCGCAGCCTAAATCATGCCGAGTTTCTTTGTTCATTCTAATTGTGTATTTTTCTGTACATCCATAACTATCAGTCAGCAAATGACGCCTTTTACTGACAAGAATGTCGCGCGGCAACGAATTGTCAAAACGCTGTGCACGGTGTAAAAGTCTAGCTTACAGAGAGAGAGAGAGAGAGAGAGAGAGAAATGAGATAGAAAAGGCAGGGAAGTTAAGGAGCACGGAACCTTCCGGTTTGTTACCCTACACGGGGGGAAATGTAAGGCAGAAAGAAAGAAAGAATCGTGGAGAGATAAAGCAAGCTCGTGAAATGAAAGAGACAGAAGAGGTGGGGAACATCTGTAATAATTATAGTCTTTCTAAATGCATATTACAATGAGCTCTGTAGGCCCATATAGACGAAGACATCTAATCTGTACGAGCAATCAAGGGAGCAGTGCATGCTATGTTGGAAGGTTCAGTGAAGTAACAAGTTTTTTGGACTGTGTCTGCGCCCAAAAATACTTGGAGAGACGAGAACTTATCCAGGCACTGCAGTTATTTATCTTTCTTTTTGTTCATTCGCGTATGTTTTTCCTGGTGTATTCGCCCCGGTGAAGACGAGGCAGATTTCACACATCTCCTGTCATTCAACTTTTGTTCAGTTGTTGCACTCACATATATGCGGAAATCAACGATAATGTTGCTGCAGCAATCAAGTGTATTAATCGCATTACCTTCTAAAGCGGTGAATGCAGCCAATATTTGACCTAATAACATAATCGTGCATAGTTTCTTCACTGAAGAAGGGTGAGTAAGGTGTAAATTAATGGCTTGTAAAGGATATTCGAGGTAATCTTCGAGGTAATATTTTGGTATATGCATCTCACTTCGGCAGGCTTGGAAACAGAGAGAAAATAAGAAACTATGAAATTGAAACTGCACTGAGTGAAGCATTGCATTTTGTAAGATGCTCAACCAGCATGGGAGCCGGACGGAAAATAAGAGAACAATACGAGGTGATTTTGTGAACATTTTATTTTGACGAGATGAGATGCGCGAAGGCGCCTTTTTGATGAGGCTATAAATAAGGGCGAAAACACTGAGTAATGACAGAGGCTCCCATCCATATGATTGTGAAGTGCGAGTCCTCGTAGAACGCAACCAGCAGGGTCAAAGAAATTACGCCTCATAACAGCACCGAAAACACGGATGAGATCATGGTCACGTCTGAACAATCCTAGGGACAACGATATCCGCACTGCCACTTACCCACAACTTATACACCAATAGAGAAAACCCTACCGACAGACTTGATTAGCCAAGTAAAAGCGAACAGAACCATGATTACACCGTGACGCCGACCTTCCAAAGCAGTATTTTTGGTATCCAAGAACCAAGTTCGAGTTATTAGAATGAAAACCCCAGTATGCTGCGCACACCTACCACACCCTTGACGCTGCAGTTAGAAATAGCATTGTGCTCTGGTTTTCAAAGGAACACGTGGATCGCACTTTGCGTGGCAAGACATAAATATGAGATGAGGGGAGCGACTTCCTATATGGATGAGCAGTAGTTAGGCGCAATGAGTTTTTTGATGCCACTACATGTTCTCTGCTATGTGCATCTGGAGTTGAGTAGTGCATGGCATTCGTTCGACAAAGAGGACCATACAGTTAGAGCTGTCCAGCAGCTCAACTGTCACTATGGTTCCTTTTAATTGTGCAGCGTAGAAAAATAGTCCAATTTTAGCATTAGCGCATTACAGAGCCCGTCACTCTACTAAGGACTTATAACAGCACAGCTGAGCTGTCGCCATCGAACACCAATGCAGCTCGCATTTTACCCCCAAGAAAACCGCAGCATTTTAGGCAATTCTAGTAGATGAGCCGTCCCTGCATGTCAGTAAGATGAGCTGGTGCTTGTGGCGCGCTCTCCGCTTCGTCTCCAGCTCCGTCTGAACCGTCGCCTTCACCCATTGCTAAGGACACCATCATGTCATCGATGTTGAAGGACGGCTGGGCATCAGCATCTGCTTTTGGGTCAGCGAGAGCAGATGGCTCTTCAATGGGCGCTTCTTCGGCTTTGTGAAGTTGCTCCAAGATTTCGAGAGCACTCTGCTGGTCACTCAGAGAGCCAGGAAGGCCGAGAGATCCCTCGTCTGGACTTGAAGTGAGCTCAGGCGCCGGCTTTGCAATGGGGCTGTCCTCCTCTGGACCCGTAGGAGACAGCTTATCCAGCACAGCAGATGACTCAGAAGATGACTCAGAAGCTGGTGCCACCTCCGAATCGAGGCCATAGTGAAGAGGTTTCGTCGGTGCAGAGTCAGTGTGGGACACGGAGGCCTGGCTTAGCGGTTTGTCTAGGTTGCTAGGTGGCGTTTTCACTTCGTCGGCCGATGATAAGGCAGAGCCAGTATCCAACGGAGTTTCCACACTCGTGGGAGGGGCATATGGCTCATTATTTTCAACTTTGTTTTCGCCGGATTGGGCGACCTGACCGTGTTGAACATGGTGGCCTTCGCCTAGTTCTTCAGGTACCTCGGGAAATTTCAATTCTGTTTTGACAGAAGGCTCAGTTGATACAAAATGGTTTTTAGTCGTGTCCAGCACGGGCCGCACGACAGGTTTCTTCCTTCTCACGATGTCGAATTCGTCGTCTGCGGCGTAGTGTGGTGGCAAAGGCGACTCCTTTTGCCACTGCGGCGTGGCATCTGTAGATACAGATGAGTGCACTGGCACTGTTGTCGTTTTCCTGAAAGGCTGGAATGTCATTCGCCTCCTCGGTGGGAAAGGTGGTGGTGCTCTGGTCGACGGAACCATAGCACTCGTTCTGTGTTCATCAGAGTACGTAGTCGTAGCCGTCCGCCTGCTCGGAACGGTTGCCGGAGAGAACCTCGAGTGCTGAGGCTTGCTGTGCTGGTTGGACAAAACCAGGGCGTCCGGTAGGTACAGGTTCGTCGGAAATGACACAGTTGGCGCGGTGGTCGCTGCCTTCACTGTCTGCTGTTTTGGTGATTGCGGTGGGTGTTCATCAACACTGGGAACAGTGGCTGTCTTTTCAAGCGTCACAGCTGCTTTCAATACATCTGTCGTAGATGGCGCGACTTCCGTAGTAGTAGTGTCGTACGAGACGCTAGGAGCTTCAGTAGTAGATGCGCTCGGAACTGGTGGTGCCTTGGACGAGGATTGTAAGACGGATTCTTGGCCCACAAGATCCTCGACGGCGTGCAATAGAACTGGCTTTTCCGGCAAGGGCTCGGGGACGAGTTCCGGTAGCTTAGGGGCCACTGTGGTCTTGGGTACAAATGGAAACACCGTTGGTGTTTGGAAAGGCACCTTCGTCGAAGAGTATCTCGGTGGCAACACTGTCGACAGTCCCTGGAGTCCTTCGGCCTGCGTTACCGCAGGAACAGCGACGTCCTCCTTAGCTTCGTCCAATAGAGACGGCGCTCCAACTGCGAGCGACTCGGCGGCTTTGCTACTCAAATACGCTTCAATCTGCGGCAGTGGAATCGCAGGCCTGGCTGCCAGGTGCTCGCTGGACGAATACAATGGCTTGTACACGGGCCGCGAGCGAGACCTGAGTTTCATCAGGAAGCCATCGCCAGAAGAACGCGCCCTTACCACGTGCGGCGGAAGCGCCCGCTTTTCTGCCAAGTGGTCCGATTCCCTGTACGAAGGCGGTCTCTGCTGCAGGATGGCTTCCTCGGATGGCGTGGAATCCTTGGAGCCCAGTGAACGTCCCACCTCGTAATGCTGATGGCTGGACACCCGATTATTGCCAGTGGACTCCGGCACGGCAGCAAGGTCCACGCTGGCATCCCTAGGTCCGTCGACGGGCGCGGACGAACCGGCCAGATCACCGTCGTCGCTTGACACTATAGCGGAGACGGCGCTGGCGTCGCGGCGAATGCCAGACATGGGGAAAGAGGAGCCTTCGAGCGTCCTCAGCTCCTCCCGTAGAAGCCTCGCAAGCGTTTCCTCGCGAGGAGTGTGGTCGTTCTTGGCGGCGCTTGTACCGCCTGTGTCAGCAGGGCGGCTGGAGGCGCGACTCGCCACGAACACGAGCATCAGGAGTGTCGCGGCTTGTCCGCGCATTTTCTGTCGAAGAAAAAGAAAGAAAGAAAAGTGAGACTCTGCGCTACTTCACCTCGACACCAATTAAGGCTGGCAAAGCGGTAACGATTTGCATCCTGTGGAGTGCAAATGAATGGAAATACACACACCCAACAAAACTAGTCAGAAAGAAGCACTGGCGATAACGTCTGGCGCTTTCTTAATTTGACCTTTCGTTCACCAAAGATATCGCGCATTCGCGGCTGGTTACTGTATTCGTAATGTGTGCTTCTTCCTTCTTAGATCTTTCTTTTTCTCTACACTTCCCCACGAGCAGTGTAGCCACCAGGGTGCGACAATAGTTAATCTCCTTCCCTTTGCTTCTGATGTCAGCCTCTAGGACTGAAGTGCGACCTCTTTCCAGTGATACTGGCACGATGGGGTGCAAGATAGTTAACATATTCAGAAAAATGATTTCGTAATATTTCAAGCCTTTTTGTAGTCATCATCAGCAGCAGCCAATATTTATGTCTACTGCAGGACGAAGGCCTCTCCCAGTGATCTGTAATCACCCCTGTCTTGCGCTAGTTGATTTCAAATTACGGCTGCAAATTTCCTAATTTCATCACCCAACCTAATTTTCTGCTGTCCTCGACGGCGCTTTTCTTCCCTTGGAACTAATTCTGTATCTCTAATAGCCGACCGGTTATCTGCCTTACGCATTGCACGGTCTGCCCAGCTCCATTTTTTTCTCCTAATGTAAACTTGAATATCGGCTGTCCACGTTTGCTCTCTGATCCACACCACTTTCTTCCTGTCTCTTAATGCTACGCCCGACATGTTTCGTTCCATCGTTCTTTGCGCGGTCCTCAACTTGTTCTGTAGCTTAGTCTTTTAAGCTCCAATTTCTTCCCCATATGTTACCACAGATAGAATGCGATGGGTGTTCAGTTTTCAACGACAGTGGTAAGCTCCTAATCAGGATTTGATAATGCCTGTTGTTTGCACTCCAGCCTACTTTTATTTTTCCGTGACTTTCCTTCTAATGATCAAGGTACCCTGTGGGTATTTGACGTAGATGAACGTACTCCTGCGCAGGCTCTAGAGGCTCACTGGCCATCATGAATTCTTGTTCCATTGCCAGGCTATGGAACATTGCCTTTGTCTTCTGCATAATAATCTTCAAACCTACGCTTACATTTTTTTGGTTAAGGTCCTCAATGATTTGTTGCAACACATCCCCAGAGTTGCTGATCACGAAAATGTGATCTAAAAACCAAAGGTTGCTAGCATATTCGTTACAGACCCCCCTCTTAAGCCTTCCCAGCCTGACAGCTTGAATACTTCTTCTAAGACTGCCGCTTTTCCTTCAGAAATTCTTGCGAGGCCGTTCTAACTTCATCGCTAGTTACAGAAGGAGCCTCTATATCCTGTTTATCACTACTTCGAATGAAGGTAGCGTGGCTGCTCTGGGTACTGTACAGGTCAGTGTAGAAATCTTCAGCTGCTTTCACTAAATCATCAAAATTGCTTAGGACATTATTCTCCTTATCTTTCATTACATACGCCTTGTCTTAACCTGTGACAACATTTCTCCTGATTTCATTTTTTACTGCTTTCGCAATTTTCCCGACGTTTAGATCGGTAATTTCGCTAACTTTCTTCTTGTTTGTAAGCTTTGACAGCTTTGATCTGATGTACCGAATTAGACACTTTCATGCTTTGTCATTTCTTTATTAGGCCCTTTGTTACATTGGAGTGCTTTGGAGAGCTTTGCTTGCCTTGGTGCCTTAACTCCCGCTTCAACTGCTGCTTCTGAAGTCAGCCTAGTTATGGTTTCATTCATTACCTCTATGGCATCGTTTCCTTCTATTTCTAAAGCTGCGTGTTTGTTTGGGAGCACCAGCCTGTATTTGTTTTCTTTTAGCCTTGCTGCGTCTAGGTGGAAATGTTTCTTCTTGACAATTTTTTTAACTTTCTCTCTTCAGAACAATAGCAATTCTAGACCTCATCAACCAATGGTCACTGCCCTTCCCCTACCTTTACCATACCTAACACTTCCACATCCTGCAATATGCTGGGATTGGCAGAGATTATGAAATCTATTTCATGTATTCTTGCTCCATTAGGGCTTTTCAAGGTTCATTTCCAGTTAGTGTGTTTCCTGTGGAAAGTATGCTTTATTTGGAGTCTAATCCTTTCACAAATTCTGCCAGCAAATCTCGTCTACTTTTCCTAGAGTCCGGGCCGTAGGCACCAGTCGCACTGGCAATGCTTATCGCGAGACTGTTTATATGATCTTTAATTATTCCATTCAATATACTATGATAGCACCGATGTTCCACGTTATTTGAACAAACATTCTGTAGGTGCCGTGGCCCACGATAGCTGATACCTCCCAAACGCGTGCATTCCAGGGACCAATCAAAGCTTCTACAATGACTTTCTGAGGCCTGTGACACTACGGCCGGAGAACTGGAAAAAATAACGCAGACTGGAAAATGAATAAGATTCTAATCATATCTCCGGGCCTTCATATATAGGAATGTTTCAGCAGTAAGCAAACAAAACGCGCACAAAATAGAGGACGAACGTGCTTCCTCGGGGGTTCATTGCTGGCAACCAATTTTGTGTAGCTACTGCACAAGCGCCCCTAGGGATTCCCGCTCGAATAGAGCAAGAAGGTTGAATTTGTAAGCTGTTACGCTTGTATATAAGAAACATCCACGTTCTTAAACGGGGCGCACTTGCAAGTATGTGGATCATCAAAATAGGGAGTCTACGTATCCACGACTGACTGTGGCACTGCTTACGTAGCGTGTCAACTGATCGTACTCCTTTTTTTAATAGATTAATTCGCACAGGCCAGCTCACAGACCCCCGATAATTTGCACACGGATGCTTGACTTAGTCCACTTCAGATATATTCCGATCACGGTAGCAAAACGAAGTGTTCACATGAATAATGGGAGGAAAAATTAAACTTGAACGCTTTCTAACTTTAAGGTAGACGTGAACATTGTGTGACCAGATTTCAACGACGTGCAGCTATGCTTGAATATAGCGAGTGATTTTTGAAGTAAGCGGTGGAAATCACTGTCTGATGCGAAAAACGCGATATTAGGTGCGTATACATATGATGACATTGAATATAGCTCAGTAAAACAGCGAGTAATTAAAGTGACGTCACAGTTCTTTCAGAATCCCGATGTGCTGGCAGCATAGCTGAAGTTTAGCCTCTTAAAGAACGGTGAAATTCCTTTCGTTAGAAACTTACATGATCATGTTTGAAGATAATTTGTAAATTCAAGATTTGCAGCCGATGCACTCAAATTTATGCTCGGCACTACAGTCGGCTTTGGAAATGTCTATTGAGTCACGAGAGCAGCGACCTGTCTCTGCCGCCGTACAAATTTTATCGTGCTTTCTCGACTCATATGAGCTTGCTAGGTGGAACATTTTGGGTTGACGTTATTTCGACGAGTCTCAGCAAATATTTGTCCTGTATAGATTTCATACGACTGTTATACAAAACTATTTCACTTAACTAGCAATTGGTCGAATATTATTGTCTTCCCTTCCACATCACATTTAAGAATCTAAAATTTTTCAGACATTTTTCGCGCGCGTGGATTCCTCAAGGAACTTAACAGAATGGGTTACTACATTAAAAGGTCGCCAGCCAACTTGTTAAGTATATATTTTTTAATAAAAGAGAGGTTCCACCGCCTAAACATGGATATGAAGCGAGCAGTAGTTCCACAGCAGCAGTCAATTCTAACAGACAAATCTCACTAAAATCATGCGAAAGAATTTCTAACTTCGAACGATTTGACAAGACAGAAAATTCAGTAGTAGTTAATCACAGAAATATGTTTTTTACTGCAAAGAAAACTGACCTATGCACGTTTTTTAGGCTTTGACTGGAATTATAAATGCTTACAAAATATTCATCTGTTGCACTGAAAACTATGCATTTAAAACAACTCCTAAAAGTTTGTAATCGCTACAACTTTTGGAACGCTGGCCATTTAAGATTCTTTTCTTCAAACGGATTTTTTTTTATCAAATGGCGAGTGCATTCGGCATTCCACCAGCGCTGTAGCAATTACTTTTATATAATCAAGCAAAAAAACTTTTCCTTTTGTGGTAACATTGCAGCGTTGTAGAGATAATCGTGGCTTTTGGCTCGCTACATGTGTCAGACTGGACGAAGGAATAGTTCGTAATCCCCATTTTATGAAATATCTTAATAAAATAATTTACGAATTAAAAAAAAGTTGTATACTATATTGGTATAATCAATGGCCGACCAAGAAAATGCGGAGATAACGGCTCACGGCCCCGCATGTTTGCTTCTTCTCCTTCGAAATGCGCGCGTGGAAACAGGGACACAAGAAAGAACGAAGAGGACAACGCAAACGCCGACTGTCAAACGAAAGGTCGCACAAGGGCGAGAAAGAAGGAAGACACAAGCTATCTACTCATGCTCAAGGTATGAGAGCGCCAGTCCGTCAATAACTGACACCTGGGGGCACTTGCGAAAGAAAACTGCTTACGCGTGACAATTCTTTGTGCAACATAATCGAGGGTTGACAGGTGCACGTGCTACCGCTATCAGCCACATGCTAAGTGTCGTGGATAAGGCGAACTTCTTCGCTCTCATGTCTCGACAAAGCCGTCTCTTATGTCTGAACACATGGAGGGCTTTTCATAATTCTCACAACCTCGTATTTCTCAACGTATAGGTAAATTAGATTCATCACAACTTTTGAGTTCAGAATCTGGCCACTCTAGTATATTGTGCCAGTGGCTTCGCGGCTCAGCTATATAATGGTATGTTCATTTAGTATGGTACGGTATGGTATGGTAGGAATAACTTTATTGAGGTCCTGAGGGATCAGTCTGGGACTGATGCGGGCCGCTCCCACGTCGGTACAGAGAGGCCGAGCCCCTCTGCCGTTACACGGGCCCTCTGGACAGCCCTGAGTTGGTCCGCCAGCACTTCACTGTGCAGCATGTTCATTTAGTACCCTTATGTAAATAAAATAAGGCATTTCCGCCGCCAGCCACATGTAACTGAGCTGGCTGGTCTTTAAGATCGCTCATAGTTATGGGTTGGATCAGTTTTTTTCAGATCTTCCTTTCATTTTTTTTGCAGTCATTTCCACTCACGTATTCTTTTCTAAGCAATCATGTCATCAGAATGGCGCAAAGCACAGGCGTTGTTTTCGAGAGAAGAAAAAGAAAACTAAGTACACCGCATAACATTTGAGCTGAAGCAAGAGCGGGCCACGCTTGGAGGCGTCGGGGGTTCAAGCGAAAAAAAAACGCGCGCCCTCTAAGAGCAAAAAAAAAAAAAAAGAAGGCAGGCAATGTTTGGTCGATTTAGATTTAACACCATTGTTTAGATTTCTCGCAACCTTCCTTACATTGCGTTCACTATGATGGCGCATGAGACTTGGAGCTCAACTGGTGCGCAGCATCGTGTATCTCATCCCAGGCACATGTACAGCGGTGATCGACAAGAAGTGGCTTGAAGTGACTGAAGTATGCTCGAAAGAATGAGTCAGCGCATTCACACACTGATTATCTATCCTGCAAAGGGTGCTCTGCGTGCATGTGTAGGGAGCAGGTGTGTGAAAGTGGAGATTTGGAAGGGGTCAATGCCGTCAGTTTTTTTTTAAATGCAACGCTTGTGATTACTCAAAGGCGGAGCACAAATCCTGAATGCCGTATATCTATGGAGCAGTTCTTCGTTTAACGCTACGCATAGAGGAATATTCTCATGAAAAAAATTATTATTTCTAGGGTTTTACGTGCCAGAATCACGATATTATTATGAGGTGTACCACAGTTGGGGGCTACAGATTAGTTTTGACCACCTGGTTATTTTTGTAATATGCACCTAAACGAGCGTTTTTGCCATCTCTTCACCATAAGAAGTATTTTGTTGAAGGATACTGATATTGTTTACAGTATTTATGTGCGTTGGACGTCGGCTGTACTAAAAAAAAAATCGGCTATGCAGTCACAGTGTACGCTTCGCTGGGACGTGATTGGCATGTTCAAAAGGAGCTTACATGCTTTTAACTGCAATCATTAGTCAGTGCTGCTCACTCATCACTCGTGGTTTCTATCTTGGGCTATGCGCAACGTAACATTTTTTTTTACATTATTTAAAGCTGCACACCACTGCACCCCATTTTGGTACAGAGTTGCAGTGGTTCGCCTTAACCATCATCATCGTTCACTTAGAGACAATTTAACACTGCGGAGAAGCGGGCGACACACCGTATTTGTCGCTGTTTCCAATACATATTACACAGAAAACCGATATAGAGAAATTGGCTGTGGCGTTGAGCTTCTGAGTTCGATGTCGTGGGTTCAATGTCCGACCGCGACGGCTTCGTTCCTTCCGGACAAGATTAAAAAAAAAAAAAAAAGAAACGCTCGTGTACTGTGAATTGGGTGCACGTTACAGAAATCCATATGGTCAAAATTAAACCGGAGTACCCCAATACGCCGAACCTCATGATCAGAGTGGAGTTTTGAGACGTAAAACCCCAGAATTATATTTTTAAGAATAACTGCACATCACGTGTTCACCTGTAAAAGCCTAATTAAGATATCAGGCTGTTGAAAAATGAGGCAACAGCTTTCAGACTCGTTCAGCGAGTAGAGAAAAGAAGAAACAGAAAAGAGGAAAATGTGTGCGGGAATAACTTATGAGTGAGACGGCTGGCCTATGAGGAAATTGAAACTGACTGGCATACTTTATGGACTCGCGCCTTCCTTTTCATCTCGTCGTACGACTCTGCTTGGAGGTTATGAACGTTACGGCAATGCGTGCGGTAGCTCTAAAGGGGCTATGGGAACAACATTGTTCGCACGGTCATAGAAACCGTTAGAAAATATCCGTTTAGCACTATACTGACGCTAATGTGTTCGGGACACTTTGCTTTCCTTATCAAAAAGGAAAAAAAATTTGTGTGAAGAAATCTCTGAAAAACAACTAATTCTTTATGAATCGTTTTATCCCAATGACGTGACTTGCTGATCGATCAAAATTTTCCAAATCGCAACATAAGCTGCGCAGCCTTTAGTTACTTGGAGAGAGAGAAAGATCGGAGGAATGCGAGGAGGTTAACTAGAGTTCGTCCAGTTTGCAACCTTAGGCGCGGGATGGGAGAGTGAAAGAAATAGAGAGAGACAACACGTGTCTCTACCTCATTCACACGCACAAAGCAAGTGCTACGTATCGACGGCTGGACACCCAAGTCTGTCTCCTTCATGTACTGCATAAAAGCTAGCGTGGCTTTCTGGCCTGATGAGCTGCGATGCCGGGATCCCTAGATCTTTGCAAATTTAAAAGGCTGATCGTCCAATCTACTCAAGGTACACTGGAGAGTCTAGTCGTTTAGAAGTTGTGTTTAAACTTTGTCATAGAGATTGTACGTAAAATGGCTTATAAACTTGAATCACAGTCCCATATTTAGCGTCTTCACAACTGACTCCTAATTTAGGTTTTTCTTAAGTGATTAGACCTTAAGCTTAATAAACTCGTTACGGCTAATCTATTAATTTATCCATTGCCAACTTCCGATTTGTCATGCTCACTGAGGCTTGCAAAGCGGTTTCAGATTATTCCAACCTGGAATGAGAGCTGAGATATACATTGACGTCAGCTTTATTGTTCAGTTGTTTGTGTTGACGTTATCACTGACATCATTCTGAGACGGCCGAAATCCAACATTGACTCCACAGGCGCCCGAGGAGAGTACTTTAAAATAAGTGTGCGAGGACCGACTTTTTACAACATCTGGAGAATCGCCTAAGCATGGTTATATTAGTCGCCTAAAGAGCCATATCACGACGATTTTTCGCAATAGAAAAGTAATGAGTGCATTTCGGAGCATTCTACACTAGTTTTAAGATTTTCACGTGCTCCCTAACGTAAATGAAAAGGGCTGAAAGTGGGCGAGTAATTATTTTCTTTTTAGTATTTTTACTCGTTCTTTAAGGGTGTTTGTTCACTAAGAAGGTGCGAGAGCTACATAGGCTAAAATACAATAAAGATTGATCCTTGTGGCCACAGAAACAGCATATTTGGGCAACATAGGTTGTTGATGCGAAATTCACGGTTAATGTCCATCTTGACCACGTCAGTTTCAGTACAGTCTAGGAAGGGCTAAAGGAAAAAGTTCACCAAAATACAAGGTGTTTACAGGAACGCGACAGAAATGGGTGGGAGCCCGCTAATGGGCTGAGATTGGCCTTTCGCGCTCATGTAAGCCCTAGCTGGTCGGCCTGTACGCCCGTCGAGTCGGGCTGAGCCAGCCCGACGGCGCGGCATAGGTCAACCCAGCCCGAGCCGTTCGAAGCAAACATGCAAACCGAAACAAGACGGGCCTGTGGTTCGCTACGGCAGTGATTAACCGGGCGTTTTTTTTTTTTTATCTCTGGCCTCGACTCAGATTGTGTCAAAAAATCTGGACCCGTCAGTCACGAGCGCATGCAAACGCTGTCGAGCAGCGGGTTGTAGCCACGACTTCTGGCTCGACCCTATCCTGTCGGGTTCAGGTAAACGTAGCCGTAGAAGCCTTCTATGTGGAACGGCTACCCGAAGATGTGTATGGTTAAGTGTACATGGCGGCATAAAAGTAGATAGAGAAGAACCACGAACCAGAATCAATCGAGCCTGTGACATGTAAATTTACATTCAACGCGGTTTGAACAAGAACGTAATTGTGAGGCCGAAATAACGGACAAAGGGAGGTAGACGCGACTAACAGTCGCCATGCCCTTACTTTTGAATTGCCGTCTTGCCATCTTGATTGACAAACGGCGGCGTTCGAGGTCATTAGAGAACGCACCACAAGAACCGCCCTTGTCTCGTAGATAGAACATTTACAGCGTGATAACCACTTGACACCGCGAATGCGCTTTGCGCGAAAGTTCAAATTAGACACCAAAGAACCTAAGCATTATTACACCGACTCCGCTGCTAAAGGGAGATATTGCAAGCGGGAACTCAATAAATATAAATATAAAAAAATATAAAAATATAAAAAAGTAAATATAAAAAAAAGAAATGGTGGAGATGCAATTAACGAAGTCTGTCAATGTGAGTGCTTCAAAAAGGTACTCACTTTAATAATTAATGCTCTAATGTCCATGTATTTTGTGTACTACTCTGTGTTTGATGTTATAAAATGCTGATTGAAGTCCATAGTTGCATTTCAAGTATGCTGGAGTGAAGTTTCAACTGTGAATAGTTTCACAAACTACTTACTAATTATTTCGTTATTACACATATTAGGTTATAAATGAAAACAAAATAGTTCTTACTCTCTTTTTCTACATACGTATTCCGTGGACATGGCCAGAAATAAATGTCCACAACTTCTTCGAATATTCCTTGATATTGAAGTGGGTTTGGACATTACATTGTTAAAAAGAATGCTGCGTTTGAAGGCATGTATTTGTTGCAGTGAAGACATCTAGATGTCCTTTGCTCTTTCAATGCGCAATTCCATGGAAAACAGAGCCATTAAGCCTCTGACATCTGCAGCGGCGCCGGAACCCTCTCCTGTGGCAAAGGCAGCAAGAGAAGAGGAGGGCAGTCCTTGCCCAGCACTGCACCACGGCATCTGCCCCTTCAGACCCGAAAGATCTCATATGGCAGCACCTGCTGGCAGACCCACCTTTTCACTTACAGGCGTAACCCTAGACGATGTTGGGAAGGTACATTTTAAGCGCAGCAGAAACCATCATGACGATGGTGAATGTAAGCAAATACCTGTAAGCAAACACGATGGTGAATGTAAGCAAATGTCAGCATAATAAATGTAAGGGATGTTGCATTTGACGGCATATATTTCTTAGTGATGATGCTGGTAGCTTGCGTTTGTTGTTACATTGCATAATTCCATAGAGGACAAGGCCGTTAATCAGCACATAAGCTGCGGTGGACAACGAGGGCGTCTCACAGCAACCACGAAACCAACCATGAAAGAGCAACCACAGACTATGAAAATGCCCGAAAAAAAAACACGAAAACTATTCGCGCTAACAAGAAAGAAAGAAAGAAACAAAGAAAGAAAGAAAGCACCTATGAAAAATATATGCAAGCTTCGAGATGCCAACTTGTCACCAATCATAGAAAGTCAGTAAACTCCTTAGTCGTTGCAACAATGAACACAACAGTTCTCGGCGTATTATGCTTCACGTCATGACGCGTTGACAATCACTTAAACGTAGTGCACAAGCAAGAGCTCCGTTCCTGTAGCCCTTGCATGGTGTTACAAGCATCGATGCATGCGAGCTTTACTGCTGCACTGAACACACGTATAGCAGGTGAAACAACCGTATTATGGCGTTTCCTTATTGGATACATATAGTGCGTGTACGCACGCTTACAGCAACGATCCATCAGTTTGGTGGTATAGCAAAAGCGCAGCAAGGTGGTGAAATCACGCGCTTTATTTCATTTGTCATAAGTTCTTTGACTGATGGTAAGCTTGGACACTCAGTCATGTGGCGCTCATATCCGTGAAACGCGACAGCCCTAGGAACGGAGTTATCCCTCTGGGCTTCATAACTAAGTATGATTATTTTTTTCTTGGAACTTTGCAAGTCAAAACGATACTACAGTCCTTCCAGGCTTATGTGAAGGCCATCGGCGGGCTCAATAACATTAGTGATCCCTGGTTGCGACGTTGACAACGATGCATTTGTAGGCGGCTTGCTGCACCCGTATCGCCCTGGACATCGGGAATATTGTCACCCTAGCTGGCGCTTCTTTCTAATATGTTTATTGGACAAGAGAAGACCCCATCCTGGCTTCGCGTTTTATAAAGCCTCCATTAATCTTCCAGTTTCAAAGAATGACGACATCAGCAGCTTTGAGCCTGAGCGCTGCCTTGACCTGGAAAGCAGAATGCATAATATTATACCCAATCGAAAATGTTAAGACTCGTTTATTATGTACATGCGCACGAAACATTTCTTCCGTCCTTTGTCGACGCGTACTTGGGAAAACGAAATACGAAAAAGAAAATGGGAAGAATGACGTAATTGCATTATCACATCCCCTCGAGATAGAGCGGTTTCAACGGTACCCTGTTGATCGCCATGACATAGCCCGTGTCGTTGAGTTTCGTTCGCATGCGCTGATAAAGTTTCGTGCACAGAATAGAACGTCGCCGTTTCGTAGTATAGTATTAGCCTCAACGAGTTCTTCCAGCAGTCTAGAGGCATCTTCCCTTAGTCTATAAATGCGGCGAAAAGGGACATCAACAAAATCATCGTCAATTTCTGCATAGGGCGACAAACTGAAATAAATACAGCAATTACGCTCTTCAACTTCTTTGATGTAGTCTGTGATTTTTTGTTGGGCTGCTCAAGTTCCTTTGACTGACCATTGACAAGTTGCTTTGACTGAGTAGCCGTTTACGATCGACATGTCAGCGGTCGGTTAACTCGCGCTCCATCCTTTCCCGTTTCTCCTTCAGTGTCTTGGTTTATTTGATCAGTGATACAAAGGAGCGGTTACGGCCAGCTAAGATGTAAGCCAGGCGCTTTAAGCGACAACCACATATTTTTGTTGCGCAGTTGCTAGGCCTTGTTGCTAGGCATCGTTGCGAAGCGTCGGCGAGCGCAGTGTATACGTTTCACAGCGATCCCGCTTGCAATAATGCGGCACCACTAGTTACGTGCGGTTATTGTTGAAAGGGGATATTTCCATGTACATCCACACCAATACGGACAGCGCTGGTATCGAGTGGCGTAAGACGAACGCGCTGACCCAGGTGCTGGCCGACGTCATGGACGCTGAACATACGTTGAAATACGGGGCATGGTGCCTGCGCTATTGTACGGAAACGTGGCGTAGCCTTTGCACTTAAAAGTGTAATCGCACCTGGAATCTTGGCGTTCGGCGGCAAGAGATACATACCAGGGATGCAGTTCCGCATGCCAAAGGCGTTTGCTCTTTTCGTGTGAGGAGAAGAATCTTGAAGGGGCGCACTTTTTCGACGTAAAGGCGCCGCGACATTCATTCCTAAAGCAGTTCGCTGCTGAATTGCCCGAAGGCGCAGCGAAAGAAAAGCGAAGATGATGAATTAAGTGTCACGGCCATATTGATAAGCATCTCACGTCAGCGCTCTGTGGGCTCATTTCGTGTTTCCTGAATCTGCCAAAATTTGCGCAAGAGGCGTTTTATGTTGAATACATGCAGAGGGTCGGTGTATTGTTGGTGCGCGCACCATGCGCCTTGTGTTTTTTGGAGTGCTCTACTCCAAGCTAAAAGCAATGGCTGATTGAGAATACTCTTATGAGTGGAATTACAGCCTTATATATATATTTTTTTCTGCTCTACTGAGTAGCTGAGTTGAGCAACTGATTCTGCACATTGGTAATATAGGAAACGAATAATTTATTTTCAAGGGCGAACACTGCCGCAGCTTGGACATTAAAAAGATACATTGTGTTAATTTTCTACCGACGCAGTTCGTGCAAGCAGTTCCCACCCTCCGTAGCTTCGGAACTAAATACACAATTCACTTCTTTTCTCAGAAGTTTAGTGCCAAGTATTGCGACAGGAGGAAGAAGAGAGCAGCCGAAATAAATCTATGGTCGTTTCTCGTATTTCGATAATGCTTTACCTTCTGCTTTAATGAATAGCGGGTTTAGTGCTGCTGTTAGTTATTTCATGATTTCAGCAGCTTTAGTTGCTGATAAGAATAACCGGAAAAAGCTTGATCAATTTGTTAAGTTACTTTTCTCAGATTGTTTCATCTGACCGCAGGCCGGTTGTTTCCCAGCTTAGATTTTTCCATTTATGTTTCCATCCCGCTTATCTGAAGATGTCGTAGGTGTCTTGCATTGATAGACGTAGCCGTGCAGTTATTTGAGACTATTGTCTTTTTAGTGCTTGAAGTACATTGTTAAGGCACTAAATTTGTGAAAGCTATGACTCGTGCACGAAAAACATAAATATATCGAGCTTCCTTGCAGGCACTGCGTCGATGGACTTGTGTGTACACTTTCTTGAGGGTAAAGACACAGATGAAGGCTAAGTCATTCAAACAATGCTCAATTTTCTATAAAGCAACCGTTCTTAAGATATTATAAATAATCATTAATAAGAATAATATTAAGGACCTCTCGGTCGTATTCACAAACTTTCAGGTTGAAAATTGAAGGCACTGAACGTTAAGCAGTGATCATTGTTTTACAATGCAGGCGTGCTTAAACTTTCACACACGAATGGTCTCTTAAAACCATTAGCGCACTTCCTCAAACCATCTTAAAAAAAATTGGCTCCATACGATACGCATGCAGGGGTAATATAGTAAACTACAGTTATAAAGGACACAGAAGGAATTTTACTTATTGAAAAGAGCCGACAGAGCGATTGATATGAGTGTAGGCACCAAATTTTGAGCTCTTCTGGCTTCAAAAAGACTGGGGTGGAAAAATAGCGAGTGTGTGTGTGTGAGAGAGAGAGAGAGAGAGAGAGAGTGATGGGGGCGGGTGGGGGGGAGCTGCTAAATCGATTGTGTATCTCTGTTGCAGTATGCAGTTCGCTGCATACTGCAACAAAGTCTCGAGAAGTGGACAGTGTTCTGCGACTCAAAACCAGCACTGCAACTCATCAGCAATTATATGAGTGACAGAACCGCATATAGTCCCCTGGTTTATGACATCATGTATCTGCTTGCTGAGGCGTCTCATTCCGGACATAACATCGTGCTGCAGTGGATTCCTGGCCATTGTGGAATAGCTGGAAACGAACAGGCTGACGCAGAAGCAAAACAGGCACACACTGACGGAACTATTATGCAAATTCATTTTTCCCGGTATGACATTAACGCCTTGCTCCATACCTCGCTTAAAACTTCTACGGCGCAACATTGGGACAACCCCGAACATCGACAAGAGCGCCTCCATAGACTTGACGCTGGATTACAATTCCGGCATCCACTTCGGTTGCGGAGAAGCCAGGAATCGCTCATTCATCGATTACGGCTGGGTGTGGCATACACCAATCGATACCTTCACAAGATTGGACAAACACGGGACCCTGAATGTAGCGTCTGTCACACTCTCGAGACAATAGCTCACGTACTTTGCGTGTGCCCTCAATATGCGGCCGAACGAAGAAAACTCAAATCTACAGTTGACAGCTTGGACTCCCGCCCCTTTTCAGAAGAAAAGGTTTTGGGCGCGTGGAGGAGTGTTGACTGTGCCCAACGTGCCATAAAAGCACTTTTGAACTTTTTAAGTGAGACTGGTTTAGACGATCGCCTCTAGAAGCTGTGAGACGTGTAGTCAGTGCGAAATGTGTTTGCGCAAAAACTTTTTGTGGCAAGATTACTTTTTGTATGGACAAGATTACTCTTAGTGTATTGCGTCTCCAGTGCGCATCCGCATATTGGCCAACGTGTATATAGTATCTCATTGTACCATATCATAATCATCCGCCACCTACCTTTCCCTGTATTTCCCACTTCCCCATTCCCCAGTGAGGAGTAGCAGGCTAGAGACACGCTCTCCAGGCCGACCTCTCCTCCTTTCTCTCCATTAAAATCTACTCCTCCTCCTCTGTTGCTGAGAACGAGGCCTGCAGCAGTGGCTACTGTGCATGAACCTGAGCTGCTGGTATTGGCCATCAGCACTGCCAACGTCATGGGTCATTCGTGCCAGTAAAGACTATAAATGGTTTCACCGTGAAATTATGATGAAGTTCCAAATTGTATACACGCCGACAAAGCACAAACGCAACGTAAATAATTAGTTCAGCTTGCCTCAAACCGCATCTTACTCTTATATTACATATAGGTGTCATGCCATATTTTCATATGGAACAGTGTCACTGTTACTTCTTTTTAGCAAAAACGGTCAAGAACTGGAATCATCTCCCTTAGCACGTCATTTAGCACAGAATTCATGCACGCTTCAACACTGCCATTGATTATTATTTCACTCGCCTTACATTCCCACCCCGTTATTGCAAAAGCCTATTCTACGAAGTCCTTGAAGTATTGTAAATTAAAAAAAATAGGACATAGATAACTAAGCCATATTAAATCCTTCCTTACATCTAACGCCCCACAAGCTCTCTCAAAGACCACTGTAGACTCAGTGCACCACAGTTTTGTGAACGCTGCTCCACAGATTGGCTAACAGCCTTGTCTGACTATTGGCTATGATGTGACATTAAGCGCGCTGCCTATGTTTGACATCGGAGGTTCCAGCAAGGTCCTGGTACCTGGTAGGGAAGCTTCCATAGGCGCCCATACGTTCAAAACATGGTGGTTGAGCGGCAGTTCATGGGGCTAAGCGCCATCTGTGGGAAGAGGGAACACTTCCGGCTGAAGAAAAGCTGATGTGACGCCATATCCGTTAAAAACAAAATTGACGCCATTTTGTTCTCAAACGCGCGAAATTCCTTTTCGGTGGCCTGCCACTAGAACTGTATATTCAATTGCCCCGCAATTGGACTTGCTGGGCGTTTCTAGTTTTCATTGCGGAAAGCGATGCAGCAGCTCAGCCGTACGAGTGTCGAAATCGCACCCCTGCGCAGAACAAGCTTTCTTTAATGGCGGACGAAAGCGTTGGGTGCAGCGTGCTGGTCCCATGGTCGGACCAGCAGGTCTGCCAGAACGGCAATGGGCCGTCTGCCAGCGCCGCCGCACGATGACAGCTAAATAAATAATTAACTGGAGGTCGTACCTCACTACTTTTGACTGAACAGGTTAAGAAACGATGTAGCTACTCGCGCCATCACATTCAGACAAGCGACGACAAGCAAAACAACCCAATGTGTGATGGGGCGTATTGTAGCAGGCGAATTTTTCGAGCGCGCCTTTCTGCGCACTTCAAGAGCTGCATGGCATTGCAAATGATAGCAGCTGAAAAAAAGGAGTTCATTAATAAGGATAAAATTTAACAGAGTTATATTGTATTTTCTCGCCACGTGTACATATGATTTATCAGGACTTTTATTTTCGTTGAATGAATCAATGTGTATCTCGTTCTAACTTTAAAAAAATGTATTTTTCTGTCTCAATGTTTGTTGCCTCCTCACATAGTCGCGCTTCAGTCACTGCTCTCATAACCACCCTTGCTAATGTCGGTGACAAGTTCTTCTGAACCACTTTTCGCCCGAAGCTTTGCGACCTATTTGGATCCATCTTGCTTACAGTAAAGTCGCATAAAGGAAATATGTTACAAATCGAGGAGGAGTGAAAGAAACGTGAAGCTTTGTTTTTCGCTTCGCCAGATTTGGGCATGTTGGAAAGGCTGACGTATCTGCAGTACGTGTAAATTCGAGAACGGTATTCGCTCGAGAAGTGCCCCAACAGGATTCGAGAAATCCGGTACTGACGCATTCAATTTCTTCTCTGCCAAGGTGCTCCCGTCTGAGACGCCGATACGGGAGAAGGATTTTCCGCCTTTGGACCATCGCCGGTGGTGTCGACATTACGAAGGTCTACGTAGACAGCAAAATCAAAATGAAAAAGTATCACGTTCCGTCAGTTGCGTGGGATTACTCGCCGAAACGAGCGACCTGTCACAGGGCGTGTCCTGTTGACCGTGCTTGCCTCAGAGTGAGTTGTCCATGAGCACTTTATCTCGACATTCAGAGCCCGTAATTAAATGTCTGAGGGCATTGAAATGTTAGTACGCTGTAACGCGGATATTTTTGAAGGCACTTCAGATCGACTTTGGTTCGTAGGATCTGGGTATCTGGCCACTGATGGCTCGTCAAATTAGGCGATTCGAGGCCTTCTGATGCACGTAGGACATCGAAGAGAGCATCAAAGTGAAGCCTGGGACAAATTAAAGACGCATAAATTAGCGTAAAGATTTGTAGGGAGCTGTAATAATTCGTAATTAGCGCAACAAGGACGAAATGAAAGAGATTTGTGCGCACTCAAACAGTGTGCGCGCAAAACTGTTATCGGAAGCGTTGCTTTACTCAACAAAAATATGGACCGATACCGGAGATAATGAAGTCTAAAAATATGGGCCAATACCGCACGTACTGCAGTCTAAACAACAAACCACATGGCACACTAATGCGACCAAGAAGAGCTTATATTTCTTTAAAGTCTGCCGCTCTTCACTGCCCTTTTTAATACCCCATACTCATGCCGCTTGGCGCTGACAAAAAAAGAAAGAAATCTTGGTCACTTACAAGAAAGGGTTACAAAAAAATCGTTAGACATTGAATAATTTCTTTGACAGAGCACAAAATACTGCTTCTTCTTTCGGGGTTGTTACGTAGGTTCCTAACCATTCAAACGATTCTGAGACAGCACGGAGCTTATGCTCTGTGATTTACTTCTGTGTCGCCACTTTTCCGTAAACCAGCAGTGAAGAAGTGCAATCGTATGCTGGGCAACATGCATGGTAAGCCCTGTTACACGAGCTGCGTTTCTGTTAATATACAAACTGAATTTGAATGCGAATTTGACAGCGAGAAGTGCTGCCCTTTTTAGCGAAAAAGTTAGAGTTTCATTTAAACAAAGGACAACATCTAACCTGAGACATACGGCATTGATGCTCTTAACGGAAACACGCAAAGTGTGGCATGACATTGTCTGGACATAAAAATAAACTTAGGGAAGTTTCTCTATCTCTCTCATCGCGTTGTGAAAGGAACACACGTCCAAGTGTGAAGCAGTAAAGTCAAGATGAACCCTCTGGAAAGCGACCCGTATTGCGGTTGCGTTTGTTCGGGCGTGTGCGCTGCTTTGTATTAACACGGGTCAAGCGTGAGAAAGGACTGGCTGGTGAGCGCAGCAAATTGTTCAGAAACCACTGTTAAATGATGTGGAGTCGTGACATTGCGGGCGCCAGCGGCTGCTGCAGGTTGTGTGGCACTACTACTGGCGCTACAATAATGTATGCCGAGTGCACACGTGTTCTTCGTACTAAAAAAGGCTGCCGAACGGTCGGCATATTATACGATGCTTAGTAGACGCCGCAGGCACACAGCTCAGGCCATGCGAGGTGCGGCCGGGACGCTTGAGACGACATGTGTACTTTTATGAACAAAGTAAAGTGATGGACATTCAGTTGAAGGTCAAGAGCATTTATCCTTCGGCAAGAGATCTCTGATGACTTTACAAGCAGCCAGTAGTTTTCGCAATAAAAACGCGGAAGTGGTTCGCACCGTAGTCGCGATCACAGTACAGCGTCCACAGACAGAGTGCCACTACGAGCCTCAGCTTCTGCTTTTCAGGTCGAGTGAAAGAAGGTGGTTGTGGCGCAATCCTTGATCTCTCACCCTGAAGCACCGAATCAGCGTGAGGAATAATAATGCAGCTCTAAGCTTCTATGTAAACCGGCCTCATCGGTTACGTGTGGTCGTATGATATTGGAATAATTGTATGTTCTTCCTTTCTTTTTTTTTTCCTTTGTATCGACGGCCATTCTCTTTGCTTCATTTTGGAACAAATAGCGGAGCTGTCGCTGGCGTGGCCACAGAAAGCACATAGCCATAAATCACGTCCCCGAAATCAGACACCCTGATCAAGAACACAACTGAGAGGTTAAAGTTCAACCATATCGATACTTCACGCTCCGAAAAGCGATGAGCCTTTGCGGTACATTGTTATTAGAGGTCGAGCGCAAAACCAGCCGGGCGTTTTGCTCGGTCAGGCTTTGGAAACAATAAAGCGGTTGGGGGGTTTGTTCACGGCTTCACACGCCGTTGTTCTCTCCTGGCCACCGGAGGCCCTTGATTGTTTCGGCTGCCTCCCGGGGTCACTGCGTCTGTCAGGCGCACTGTGGGCTTGGTGGCCGTGCCCGCCTGTAAATTAGATTATTTTTTCAACCATCAAACAACTGTGCCAGTTGTCAAAATTCCACCTGCCATAATATGATTTTTGTCCAAGCCGAGATATTCTGTAATAATTAACTGATACAAACTCTTTTTTGAAGGGCTTCGTCATCATCATCATCATGACCACCATCATCATCAATGTGTCCTCTTTTACTACAACAGCTATTATTGATTTAAACATGTATAAATTTCACACAGACTATGAGCTCTACACTGTGGAGCCTAGTCACGCAGCTGAGAGAAATTCTTGTACTACTGCTTCGTGAGCCTCGTATCAACGTGAATTTGTGCCTTTCGAAAACCATAAGCCATAAAACGCAGTTGCATAAAGATCAAGCTACTGTAACTTGCTCATCAGGATAAAGCGACAAGTGTTGAATGTTGTTCATTATGAAAACAAATGTTCAGGCGTTTCAGTGTTAGTGTACCCAGGCCGGGTACGCACGTCTTTGTTGATGAAGGCGATGTGGTATGTTGAAGCAGCAGATGCGTAACTCAAGCAAAAGAGACATATCGTGGTCAGTAAAAGCAAGACTAGAGATTGTTCTGGGTATAGTCCAGCGGTGGTAAGTTCATCCAGGTGTGAAGGTTGTAGGCGACAGCATACAAGGCAGTTAGGCAACGTCAAATTTGCTTAAGGTATCCTTATGGAAGTCAAGGAAAAGTCTCCCGATGTTGAAGCGCATCAGCTACCTCGTTTCTTCTACGAAGCTATAGTATGATATCCACTGAAACATCACTGTTCTTCCTTCAGATCTGATTCCATGGGTCGCCCAGAAAACTTCACGTGATAGAGCTTAGCATTGGCACTGGACTACCTAGTTTGAAAAAAGCAGAAAAGCTGAATCTAAAGTGGTCAAATATTGCGAGAATGGTGTCATTTTTGGGTAATAGTGAAAAGGAAGCGCACAAATGCCTGAAGTGGATGGCTCACATAAATTTGCCTTTTCACCTCAGCTACTGGAAGTTTAAGAAGTCGGTGCCTCTAAATTTAAAAAGGCATCTTTTATTGAAAGAACTGATTGGGCTTACGTCGAATTTGTAGAGAAATCCACCAGTGGTGCAATATGAATGCATGTCTTTTTTTAGCTGGTAATGCTTACTAAACTGTCTTTATCAATGGCATCTATTAGGTGCCTGCGAGCGCTATCAAAATGTTAGTCCGCATTCACATGTGCTAGTCGCGCCACCGTCCTGTCTAACACGCAACCTGTGATGAACGCCCATAACTACACTTCTAATGGTGGTGGTCGTGGGTAATTCGCAGCCACTTATTTATATGGCATGCGTTATTACGCAGCCAATAGTCTTTTTTTTTAAGAATCAACTGACGCGAGCTCATGTCCCTCTACTCTATCGTAGCTATGGCCGTAGATTTTCTGAGCACCGCATTTAAATCCTAGGAAGCCTTTTGCAAGCACGAGTAAAATGGCACGGGGAATCTCCTCAAGCCCAAAGCATGTAGGGTAAGTTTGTGCAAAGAAGGCACCACGGCACTGACAAGAAATGCAGCAAAAGTCAAGGGGATGATTATAAAATAAGCCGTCATCCAAATATGGGTTGCCGAGTTTCTCAACCATACAAGCCAGACGGGTGCATTATCCAAAGCGAAATGAACGGCTCGCTCGCACATCTTCTAATTGAGGGGAAACTGGCTCACTCAGTCATCGTCGAAGAGGCTCATACGAAACTGCGCGGTTACTGTTCTCTGGCTGCGACAGTCCAACATGAGCTAAATTTTAATAACTTTGAGGTTGTGCCTCGGAAATTTGGCTACAAATTTGCTGAAACGACAGGTTATCTGCTAGACGCCTGGTTAGCTCAGATGGTAGAGCTGCTGCCCCGGAAAGGCGGTGGTGCCGCGTTCGACTCCTGGACCAGAACGAATTTTTATTCTACTTTGAGGCTTTTCTTTCGAAGAACGCGTGTGGGTTTCCTTTGTACAATTGCTACGAACGGGTGAATATCTGATTTTCGCTTCTTTAATTACTTCTCTCCACCTTGCGGGTTTCCGCCGAACTATTACGTCAATCTGTTGCTTTTGCTTCGTGTTGTCGACAAATTCGACTTCGCCCTGCCATCTACCAGCCGCCTAGTTAGCTCAGATGGTAGAGCGGCTGCCCCGGAAAGGCGGTGGTCCCGGATATGAGTCTCGGACCAGGATGAATTTTTCGTCAACTTTGAGGCTTTTCTTTCGGAGAACCCGCATGGGTTTCCGTTGTAGCAATTGCTACGAACGGGTGGATGTCTGATTTTTCCTTCTTTAAGTTTTCCAGTTCGACGATCATTTGAATAAAATGAGTTGCTGTTAAAATTTTACATTCCAAATTTTAATCCTGCATTCTTGTTTTCCACAACCTGTGCACTCCGATGTGTAGAAACTTGTCAAAGGGTACATTGTCACAACTACTTATTAGTGCGCATACGTGAAGCTGCTTTGATATTCGGTTCCTCTCAAATAGCGCGTTTGATAGTACCAGACCCTCACGAACGTGTGGTTCGACACTCATACATTTCAGCTCTGAAGGAAAAGAGAGAAAGACAGAGAGAGAGACAGATTGGTGAAGATGAAGAGGTCCTATTTCCTGCAGCACTTCAGTGAGCACTGCCCAGCACTCGCTGTGCAGGTAAAAAAAGACTGTAATTGACGGAAGTCAAGCCGGAGGAGATAATTTTCACTTCGCTAACCACTGAAGACAAGCGAACTGGCAAAGTTGACAAGCGAGACAAAGAGAGCCTACTTACTAATTACAAGCGAGACAAAGAGATGTAGAGCCTACTTACTAATTAGCAACATTTTCACGCCCTTGCAACGCGCTGCTGGGCAACCCTAACCCATTAAGAAAAATCTTCAAATGTTTTGTGGAATACGCGTTCGAAAAATTATTTCAATGTGTGCATAATTCAATGGCGACATTGATAGTCGTCACATAGCATATGTTAAACTACTTTAAGCTCGAATATAAGATAACGTCACCCATCGACGCCTAGTCATTTCCTAGCCAGTGCTCCAACTCCCACAACGAAATACCAAGGTGAGTTATGTTTTCATTGATTACCATTTAGCTTACGCCTGAACAATCTTTCCGAGACAATAAAAAACATTTATGTATTTCGACTCTGAAAAAAACTTTAAAATCTTCAGTATTAGAAGTGTTGGACCAGTGTATAGAATCATTCCTACAATTCCATCTCACTTGTTTAAGATTCTGTACTTCACTTTTCTGTTACATTAATCTTTAGAAAGGCTTTGTAATGGCGATAGATGTTATTTTGTTTTTGTTTTTTTGTTATCATACAGCCTGTGCCATTTCAGTCTGCTTGGTAAGAAAAGAAAGTTCGAAGCTGACCGCCTTTCGTCTACGTGTGCGTTGTTGTGAATTTAAGTTTAACATCTATTTAAGTTGTACATCTATTATAACACTGGCCTTCACAAGGCGATATACGGAAAGTTTCTGTTTACTATCACTCTACCGCTGACTATTATTCCTGTGTTAGGGTGCCCGATGGTTGCATTAGGTGGTGTGGCGTTGCTCGAGAAACCTGTTGACTAAGAATACCAGTGACGGATGGGCACCTTGTTGCTTCTTCAGGTGCTAATGCACTTTTCCCTTGCATTAATTAGAGCAAGAAAAAAATATATTCATAGTATTTAGGGCAGGGTTCTTCTTTCATTTACTGATGGTTTCTAATGGTGCTGGGATGACTCGTTCACTTAAGACTATACCACGTAATCCAACTCTTCTGAGTATTTTGCTGCTGTGCCATTCCTTGCTTTCCTCAGCTTGCTTAGCAAAGCTGGTTATCTGACAGTCTTTTTCGTGTGTGTGTGTGGCATTCAGCCAGCGCACTTGTATTTTTTCCTACTGTTGTACACTTGTATTTTTTCAACCTCAAGTGTACCTCCGCCTTCTTGGACACTGCATTTTGCTGATGTCTCGTTAACTGTGGCTGTCCCGGGAAAAGGCCGCATGTGATAGTTACACTGGCAATGAGGCGAGGTCGCACGAAGGGGCATGAGCAAATTGTCAGACATTTTCTCTTTTTCGCACGTTTGCTTCCTACCTGCGCTAATTATTCCGCCTTTCTTTCTTTGCTTTCCCCTCGCCCTGTGTAGTATAGCTAACCAGCAGCTTCTTTTCCAGTTGACCTACCTGCCTTTTCCATCTCATTTCGCCATGTGTGCGTCTACTCCATCATATGCACAAAAGAATAGCGGATATCTCTCGAACAAACACTCGCTATTTTGTAAGTTTGCGTATTTGCTCGTCGTCTCAGGCCCACTGTTCATTGTCGCGCTCATAACGCCTCCTAGCAGAACGGGCGGAGACATGTTCTAAAGGAAATAGCCTACCTTCAGCTCGCCGGGAGTGCGACCCGACCTTCAACTGCGGCTAGCCGCGACTACAGACTGCCAAGGCCACTACGTCTCCATACTGTCTAAGCTACTTCAAAATTTTATTTAGACAGGCTTTTTGGTACGATGACATACTATTGCAACCTCCCCTCCCCCCATCCTCCTGCATGCGCTGAATGGCCCAGTGACTCGTGCATTAATTGTTTATAATTTATTTTTACATTTACGTCGTTTTTATACGGCTACACCTTTCGACCCTGCCCAATAATTTTGAATGGGAAGTGAGCGCCCATGTCCTGTGTTGCCTTAATTTTAATCTCGTTCCCGTGCTGCTTTGAATAGTATGCTTCACCTAAGTACTCTTTTCTTTCTGAGAACTTCAGTGCTTGTG
The DNA here is from genome assembly GCF_050947875.1 of Dermacentor variabilis. Classification (NCBI taxonomy): domain Eukaryota; kingdom Metazoa; phylum Arthropoda; class Arachnida; order Ixodida; family Ixodidae; genus Dermacentor; species Dermacentor variabilis. The sequence continues at coordinate 130,852,886 of NC_134570.1, read as the reverse complement.
GGGAATTCATTGCGGGTGAAAGAAATAGGGTTGGGGTGCATGTACCCCGGTAGGTATTACATAGGGGAAAGCGGAATAGCTTTATTTTTCATCGGCACTGGTCTCATCGGATACATGTCGGATACATGTGAATGGAATTAGTTGCTACCTTCATCCACACTCAGCACTTGTTCCGAAACAGCCTGATGACTACGTCCTTTGTCTTTTCCTGATCAGCCTTGGCAGTGACCCATATTGAAACATGGATGATAGATCTTTTACTTGCTGTTAGGCATTAAAGCAGGAATGACCGTGAGGTAGGCTCTTAATCAACAAATTGCAGTGTATTATATCTGAATACAGAATTATTTTTGGATTATATTTGTGGGCAATGACAACGTCACCTTTGAACTTTTCATTTTATTGCGAAAAAAATACTTTCAACTTTATCTTACACGGATATGCCTTCGGCGTACAACGATCGCTGAACGACGACATCCCTCAGCGCGGACAAAGATCTCCGGCAAGGAAGTCTTAGTTACTAAATTTAGCTCATGTTTTGATGTTGATGTGGAAACACCATTATCCTGAAGGATGATACAGCCCTTGGCAAAACTCCATGTCATCTGAACTGCTAGAACATTATGCGATTTGCCTAGGTAATTTGAAAGACATAAGAACAGAGACATCATACGAGTATATAAAGGCTGACTTTAGTTTATACAAATGCTTGTATAGCAGCCCTCTTTAGGTGATGATAACGTCTTGTCATGCCAGATGCTGTAATCGATAGAAAGTAAATGATTGGCAAATATTGCCAAAAAGACGCTGGAGCTAGAAACAGTCATAAAAATTAAAAAAAAAATAACTAGCCTGTTGTAGTGGCACTGGGAATGCGACGACGTCTACGTCTAGGCAGTGTCATCCGTGTTCTGTTCTTGAAAGAAAATTTTGATTTCTTGCTGAGTGGAACTTGAGAGCTTTAGTAAGTTTTCAAGAATGAATACGATGACGCACAATTTTTACAGCGAAGCTACCTATGACTAGGATCAGGTGTATCACGTGCGTGGATAGACCAACAATTTTTCATACGTGGACCGATCCCCGGGATAGTGCGATGCCGGGCCACCCCGCGGCGGACGTCAAGCAGGTCTTAAGCACTCCGCAATACGTGGGCCAATCCCAAAGGTAGCGCAATATCGGGTCGATCCACCATGGTGGCGAAGAAGGCGTTAAGCCCTCCCCATACGTGGGCTGGTTTCGACGGTAGTGGAATGCCGGGCCGATGCGCGTCTGAGGCGCAGTTCGCCATTAAGGGGCGCACATACACAGCTTCGCTGGCCATCCTTCTTCAAAGAGCGGAAGGGCACTGAGTTTTCTTTTTGACGGTACAAATCAGAAGATTCAACTAACATAAGCTATACCGCCCTCGAGATGTCAGCATTTGCCATGTTTCCGGCGCTCTTCTGATTGGGAGTGCCGAAACGCGAAGCCATTACAGTGTGTACGTTTACTCCATTTATAACTGCAAGGGAACGTTGATTGCAACGCATGTGCAAAAAAAAAACATCTTGGTTTAGCTATCTTCGCTGCTGCGAGGGACTAGACGTTACGACAGGTCCGTACCACTGAACTAAGTCCAGCGGGAGCGCGAGCGCGACGAAGTCCCTAAGCGGACCTTTCTCACCGTTTAGCTTGGCTGCAGCGACTGCGACCTTCGGTGCCGGAAACGCCGGTGCGGTGCTCCCTCCTGAACGGCTCCTGCTCCGGGCGCTTCCAGCGGTGGCAACGGGGGCTTGCTCGGGGCACTGCTCTCTCGGGGGCCCTGCTCTCGGGAATATGGAGCCGCAGAGACGCTCTGTTGCCAGTCTCTTGCGCGGCTTTCTCGCCGCTGAACCACCACGGCGGAGTGGAAGAACAGGTCGGCCAAACCCCTCCAGCCGCCGCCGTCGTGGCCCCCCTCCACCCCACCCCACCCTTGAAACTTCCGTGCCCCCCCCCCCGCCCCCGGCCGGCCGTCGCCGCTTTATTTTTTCGGCGGTGGGGGGCGAAAGACGGGGGTTATTGGCCCACCCCCCTCCAGCTTGCCTTTTTCGCCCCGGCGCCGGCTGTATAACCGACGGCGATGCTTTCTCCTCCTCGCCGCCTGGCGGTCGCTATCCGGCGGTGAACATACGAGCAAGCCGAAAAAACACGCGCACTGCCATCTCTGAACAACCCGGCCCAGACCGCAAACCCCCGACCACTCCCGCATAGTAATGACACTACGTGTTTCATACCGGACGCTCGATCTGCCGAAGGCACCCTCCTTCCTGTGCACAGCGGGGCCCGTGAGAACGGAGACCCGTTGTCGCGGCTCGCGAAACGGGAATGAAGTAGCTTGTGCGCCACCCGGCTGTTCACGCCAACAGCTCGCGTTGGGTTCAACAGGTGGCGGCCGCACCACTAACAAGTCGGCGGGCGTAAGGTTCCACTGGTGCAACAGTACGTTGATGCTTAAAGCGCTGTGCCCTGGAATCTCCTTACACAATCTAAATGAGCCGTGGAAACATCCTTAAATTTAAGGACGTATCTGGCCGTACTGAACGCGCGCCCGCTTTGGAAGCTGCAGGAACGAAGTGCAAGATTCTAAAGGGATCATCGCACGTACCCGTGCTGGACAGTCTGCTTTGTTATGGGGTCTAATTACCGAAGTGTTACATTCGCAAACACTGTGATTTGGACAGAAAATGCAGCGCTTCATAGACGAACGAAGAAAGGACAGTGCTGTCTTATCCATAACTCAAACAGTTTACTTCGATACTTCTGGCTGCTTCTGCAAAGGTAAAGAGTTTTGTTTGCACGTCAAACCACAACAGCAAGGAAATAAGGCAAAATATTCAAATGCTGCAGCGCCACTGATTGCAAAACAAAATGTTCCCGTTATTTTCAGTCTTCGCTCCCACGTGAGTTTCACCTGGGAATTCCACTTCTTTTTCGTGCATTATAATGGTGTTCTACCGCAGATCTTCGCAAAGGTCCATGAATTGTTCCTTTATAATCAAATCCGCCAAATACTTTCGCATTTGTGTGATTTCTGCGTAGTCGTCAAATACTGTCTAACAGCAACGACCCTTGCATTACGTCAAACTATTCACCGTTTTATTCTCCAGAAGAGGAATTCATAATACATTTCGTTCTTAAACACTCTTTTGTCATTGGCCGGCTTCCTTCGCGAAATATGCCCAGTATCAGAATTGGCTGGAACTCGATCTTACGAGCAGTTATAGAGCACGAGCATTTTATGGATGCGGGCTCAGGTTACTTGAGCGCTCCAGCAACCAATCGTTTACCAACGCTACATGACGATCAGCCTACAATCATCAACACGCCCAATTAGCAACGCTACTACTATATCTTTGTAATCATGCGACCGCTTCCGCTAATTTTGCATTCGTTGCCGCATCCACGGTTCGCCGGGACCTCTCCTTACAACAGCTTTCGCACCCATATCACGACACCGTGTTTTCCTCGAGCTTCAACTTCCCACTGCATTTCGGTACTATGATATGAGTGCAGAGTGGTGTGGTTTAAAATTAAATAAATAAATAAATGGATGAATGAATGAATGAATGAATGAATGAATGAATGAATACATAAATAAATTAATATAAATAAAGCCATTTCAATAATAAGAAGCCCGTTAGCCTGGAGAAAGCAGAGGAAATCGCAATTCTTCATTTTATCCTATAAGAATGTCAAACAAGTCGGGGCCGAACGTATGCTATATTTCGCAGTGAGAACGCATTCTAGCTGAAGGCGTGAAATCACCTCCCGAAGGCGTCATTTGTTTATATCGGAATTGAAGTAGTGATTTAATTTTACTTGGTTAACATCCTTGTCGCCTCGCAATTATCATCCAGTTCATTTCCACGTCGGTGATTTATTATATCGCAACGTTAAAGGAAAGTTCCTGGAGCAGTAGTCCAGCCACGTGAACATTTCCCTGTTCGGTTAAAATCCAATCTCTAACGCTTCAGTGCCCGTGCGTCCCAGATAGCATATTCTGATAGCGTATTCTGGTATTCTCTGCATGGAAGCCCATAAGAACGATGCCGCATTGAGCAGCTCTCACTATATTCAATTCGACAAAAGAGAGAGCATTGAAAATTCAAAGTGTTTCGCCAGAGTATTCTCGCCTACATGCTACTCTGCAAGGAATGGGACGAATGAGAAGAAAGCCTTTAGCAGGAGATGGGCCTAAGAAAAAAGGAAAATAAAAGAAAAAAACGCAGGTCGTGTGATGTTATCAATACTAGGGTAAGAGCCCGATGCGACGCATGTGGACGGTAAATGAAAAATAACATAAAAGCACTGCCTTGATGAGATGAAGTGCGTGAGTCATAGTTCAGACCTCAAACAATCTACTCAGTATATAAGAACGAGAAGTCCACGACTTTCCGCTCTTTATTTCCCAGGTTGGTGATGCCTTTCTATTTCATATGATTGCGAGTACACCTTGGATGCTGCCGTCAGCGTCTGTGACTAGTGCTATTATGTGATCGTCTAGTCCCGATACAGAATGATGCTTTTTTTTTTGTTCTTGACTTCATCTGAATACAAGTTTTCGTTTCATGTTGCTTCTTATAGCGGGGTGACCGAACAACATTTAGCAATAAGCGTGGCCTTCAAACATGGGCACGGAAGTGTCCCTCGCGTAAGCCCACGGTAAGAAAGAGCTCGCCAGCCCCGAGTCAGCAGTCTGAGTCGGAAATACTTACTAGACTGATCTCGACATAGTCTCGCGTTACTTCTTGAGGGGCCGACAAAGGTGAACAACATTGAGCGGTCAGTTCAGATGATGTCTGACCAGTTTGACGCAATATAAGTCCAGTTTGAATGGCCGCGAGAAAGAAATAAAGAAAACGTCAGGAGCTTAGATGAGAAGACAGAAAAGATGAGTAATCCTTACGAAGTAGCGCAAGTGCAAGCTGACGCTGATGCACTCAAATGGTGTAACAGGAACTTAAACCTGGAAAGTCACGGCCTGTCAGAAGTGCCGGATGAAAACCTGCTTTAATGTCTGAACAAACTCGCCACAAAACTGGCTGTCGCGCCTTTGACTATGAGCGACCTTGTACCTTTCCATAGATTTCCCTGCAAGTCTAGAAAGCCACGCAGGACATTTCTACGATTCGTTCGCCAGGAATTACGAGACGCGTGGCTAACCAAAAGGCGGTCTTTGCGAAGTTGCAAGGACAAGGTATTTTATTTGCGAGAACTTGACGACTCGTTTGAGGAGGCTTCTCACTTTGTCCAAACAATGCTGAAAGAGCTGTGGTTAGAGATCTGCTTGATATTCGAAAGGCCGTGTGATGATCCGCAAAGACGAATGGGATACGGTGGTGCACATTTACAGTGAGACCAACTTTCGCGCTCTGACCCTCTAATGTTATGTTTGTTGTTGACAGTTGATTTCCTAATATGGATCACGGACCCTGAACTAAGCAATAGTTGTTTTCTTCGAATGACCGCGGCATTAAAGCGCTAAGTTGTGTTCACTTAAATGCATAGTCCGCTTGTTGAATAACTTCGAAATTAAAATTTTTTTCCCCTGACATCGACAAGCAGTTCAATACTGTTATGCTTTCTGTGACGTGGCATCGGGACGATGATAACATATTAACCTTGCCTGAAAAAAGAACATTTTACTTAAGCAGACACAAACAGCCTAGAGGTGGAGTCGAATTACTCATTGATGAGGCTATTCCTTGTGATATTTTGTCTTAATTCTGTCGCATAACACCCCATTTCGAAACCCTGAACGTTGAAGCTGTGTCTTTTGGCTGTGATCTACTGCCCACCTGATGGTCCTCGATTTATCTTCTCTGCGTTTATGGAAAAATTTCTAGCATTTGCAAAGACCAATAAACTAGGCATTATTGTTGGTGGAGATCTGAACAATAATATGCTTGCTGAAACTGCAACAAAGCACGACTTTCAGAATATTTTTTTATTCATATAGGTGCTTAAATACCATAGTAACAGAAACCAGGCCCACAGCATTAAATGATATGCTAGTTGGCCTTTTAATAAAACATTGAACCATTATGAATAAGAAGTGTGGTACCGGCTTCTCCTGTAGGGAGGTGACGTGCCAATAACTTTACTCACTAGGAGCAATGTGCGGACAAATCGAATTAGAAACGCCTTAATATATCAGGACGTAAACGACCATGCTTTATGGGTACTTAATTTAGAAACACACGATACCTCGTGGAAAGAAGTTTTCATGAAAGGTACGCTAACATAACCTAAGATTAATTTAAAAGTAAGTTTGTTGATCTATACAGACGCTATTTTGTATATAAAAAACGCAAGCATGAAAAACTCCCGAAAACCGTGCACAAAGGAGGTAGCGTCGAGACAGATTGAATGCGCGAGACAGATTGCAAGCAAAATTTGAAAAAAAAGAGAGCATAGCCTTTCACAGCCTTTGAAGTCTATCGAAATAAACTAACGAATGAGCTGAAAAACGCATAGACTGCTTTTTGCCAACAGCTATTCTCTTCTTGTGGTGGAAACACAGGAAAGATTTGGAATCAGTTAAATACAGTGATTGATATGAAACGGGAACAGAGCCAGTTGAGGATATTTTCACGTATATCGCAACTCGTGGTAACAATGCAATGTTGTTCCAGTTACTTTAAAACCAAACGTCGTTTTATGCAGTGCGCCCAAAAGTAACTAGATCGCCAACGTATATAGACGCCCTCTTTGGGAGTGAACGTCTCCAAACTTGTGTCATCTTGAGAGTTTGTACCAAGTAGATACGTCATGCGAACTCACCGGCTATAATTAGTCAATTATAATATGTACCGTAAAGTAATCATTTAAACAGTTAATTACTTCATTTTTTATGAATAGCTGTTTATGCACTCCAAGTTCTCGAGTAAGTACTGCCCGCCTATTCAAGTATTCTAGCTCAAGAACTAAACTTGTGCTATGAGCTGTCACAGGCGATTTATTTTTAAAATCTCTATACTAGCACGCGTGAATAAATGTGTAGGCGTTGCTCCAATATTTCGGAACATTCTGTCCGTATTGAGAACACTCATGCTCTATAACACACTATTTTCATCTAGCACAAATAACAGCTTCTTTATTGTGCGAAAATTCGCCACCACAGAATGATGATAGAATACTTATGTTACAAGACAATGTTATGCCCTATGTTATCGCGGATAGTGAAAATTATTTTATCATCTTAATGTCATACCATCGTACTAACTTCCTGATTAGAACTTAGCTGCGAAATATAAAAAAGTTTGTCTATCATAGTAAAGCAGCTGTTATCAGTTTTGCTGATCTCAGAGCTTGCTATTATTGCTTGCTATTCGCTTTGCAACCAAGACTTCTGGACCATCAATTTTTGCCAAACAGAATACGGACAGCAGATGTTTCGGTATAGCTTGCTTCACTTGTTAAACACTTTGCGAAGTACTGCAATATTACTCGAAACCCAGAGCCCGCGAGACATTAAAAATAAATTATTGAAGTAACTGTCTTTTATCAACGCTTAGCAGAACGTTTACTGCCATTGTTGTAGTTTAGCTAGAGACAGAAAAACGATCTCAAATGCTTACTTCAAACTAAATGCTTTTCTATGTTCTTTGATATATCATCAATGAATTAGTGGTGTCAAATTAGAAAGTACAAGCTTGTGCCTTGTAAATTTTTTTATAAAGACCAACTTTTTTGTAATGTTCTAAAAAAGCTGTGCATACAGAAATATGTACTTTAGCCTTTTATCCCATGTATGTAATATGCTTGCAGGCTTCTATTGTGTGCCTTGTACATGGAGGCATGAAGTTCCTTCAAGCGAATTGTTTCGTTTTTTGCTGCCCATGCTTGAGCACAGCTACACGAAGTAAATAAGCTGAATAGAACTGAATCGTATAGTCTACAAACGCTGTATTGTGAAAAGTATCAATGTTATCGAGTTTTCAAAATTTTTAATTTTATCTTCGCACAGGCTGCGTAAACTCGACTGCATTAGGTACGCCGATAAAAAAATTCGCAGAGATCACTGCAGAAGAATAAAACCTATTTTTTTCTCTGAGAGTTCCCCCAATATCTCATATTTCATAAATTTCATAAACTTGATAGAAGTAATACAAGTACCAAAGACTGAATAACTGATGAAGCTCGAAATCACTCAGATTACAATAATGTCCACGTAATTCTTTATGTATGCAGCAATGTCTGGTGTGTCTGCACTAGGTTAGTCTCCGTGATGCAACGCCCATGCTAGATCCTGTGAAAAAAAAACCGGCAGATCCGGCTTAAAAATTTTCATATCGGTCTGTGACTTCGTGCGTCGAGCATCCTGCGACAATAAAAGAAAGCGAAGAGAACGCGGCGGTATTCCTCGAAATAACCTCGAAGGTGTCATGGCCGGCATGTTTCCTAGACCGCAATAGTTTCTACAATGTCGCAACCAGAGGTGGACGCAACCAGTTTCTTGACCGAATGACCACTAATGCAATGCACACCTTGCTGTGCAGCTAAAAGAAATGGGGTATAGGACGCATTCCTATCTTCTTGTTTTAGTGTTACTTTTGCTCGTGGACATCGACGCGAACGGCTCTGTCTTCTTTTTACAGTGGAACTGTATATGGCTAGGGTACCATAGAATTTTCGCGTCGGCACACAAAAACTATCATCGTTAATGGCTCATAATCCCGTAAGGCCGAGGCTACAAGCACTCAGCAAAGGGAAGCGAACAGTCCTTACATTCTTTTCAATCACACGTACGATATACAGAACAGCATGCCGAAAACTGCCGCCATCAATGGCTCATACGCCCGAAAGCAAGCAAAAATGCAATGGCTCATAGCCCCGTAAGCTTCATGGCTACTCACTTTGCGTGGGTTAGTTGCGAAGGCACTACCCCTCTGGTCGTTGTCGGTGATATCAATGTGGATCTGTCGGTATCGAAGAGGGAGGGGTTTACGTGTTTCGTGTTGCAGACATGTCACCTGAGACAGCACACCGATCCGGCCCAACCGACCACCCATTGGCATACGAACATCGATTTGACGTGATCAAGGACTGTTTCGAGTTGCGAGCATGTCGTTAAGTGTAATCATAGTGACCACGAAGACATTGTGACCGTTGTTACTAAGTTATAATGAGTAATGGAATAAAGTCTTCACAACAAGTTTTTTTCCATGATGTTGACAGGTCCGCTGCTCATCCACCTTCGCAGCGTGGAATGGCCTTGAATTTTTTATAAATATATTTATGTTTGATCGACAGCGAAATAAAGGTGCATGTGAGTGTATCTAAAATAAGGGAATACAGAGGTGTGAAACTGCCTTCGCAGATCACGTGACCTTTTCCCGTGGTTTAACGGCAAAATAACTACAAAGCTTGAAAATTAAGCTTTAGGAAAGCATGACAAGCTTGCAAATCAAGATATAAGATATCAATCTAAGACCTATTAAGGATTGTGACACCGAAATTTAAGTTATGTGGCTCAGAAAAGGCCGCAACCACCTCTTAACAACGCAAGACAAAGAATGAAGTTATCTTGTGTATCTGGCGCATTCTCTATTGGCGTTGCTGACAGGCATTTGCGCTTGACGCAAGCACTACAAGCCGCGAATTATGATACGGTCATTTTGGATGGCTGTTATAGTGGCTGCTGAGAATCTTATTCAGATAGGGGTGTAGAGCAGTTCCTATATATTTGGCATATCTGCGTGAAACATCTCTTTCATACAGAATTAAAAGACATGTTGTATAATCTTGCATCCTTGTAATGGTGCTTTAGCGAGTTTGAACGGAAAATCTTTAAAAGCTTTTGTGACTGTCATTTTCGTGCACCTTTTGCAGGTATGTTAAACATGCTTCCGCGTTGTAGTGCAACAGTACCTGCACAGTGGCGGAATCTCGTGAATATGTCCATTGCAAAGCGATGTTCTTGCAAATTTGCCCAATGTTTTGCTGAATATCTTACCTTAAATATTTTTTCCACGTATGAAACCGCTCAAATACAGATGGTATATCAGGAAGAAGCCTAAACTGGAGGCCATAGTGCTCTCAGAGTTTCTTTTTTCTTTATCACTTTTCGAAAAGTGATGGGTACGCGCATCGCGCTATGCCACTGGAATTTTTTATGCCTTAGTAGCACTTTTCACTCATTCTCAAAGCTCCCTCACCTAGCGGCTTCCGCCGCTTCACCCTAAAGGGCGAACAGCACAACCTTTTAAATGAGTGCATATGTTGGGGCTAGTTGGTTTGTTGTGGTAATTAAGGTCGTAACGCTGGACTCATACGGACAAGAAAGACGACAGGACGTGGGCTAGTCCTGTAGTATTTCTTGTCCACGTTAATCCAGCGCTTGGACCTCAATAAATTTCAAATACGCGTTCTTATCGTTTTGTATTTAATCTCGGTGCGGTAGAAACTGCACGAAAATGCCATTTGCTCGAACACCCACGCGGACGAATTACCTATGGATGTGTTGTCGCGATTACTTTCAGTTGATCTCATAAATCCTGCGACGGCTGGTCGACTCTAAAATGCAATCAACTGTGGCAATTCTGACATAGAAAACAGCATTGCTAGTAAGCCTCAAAGTTAAAGAGTTTTTGCTTTGAATTAGTTGGTCAAGTATACACAGGGATTCATAAGACGTCATTGCTCTCCAGAGGAAACCCTAGCTATGGGCCGAGTGCGATTTGCCTATTCAATTTCGTGGAGAACGTGAAAATGAACTCATTAGACAACTGCCCAAAAGATTTGAAGAAGGTTTGCTGAATTTAGGAGATAATATTGAATTTCTTGAGTGGATTTTCATTAAGGAACTCAGGTTTTGTCACTATTGCCAAAAGCAAGTGGGCAAGAAAATATAAACAGGACAATGCACAAAGTTTACAAGTGTCTGTTATTCTGCACCAAGAACTGCTATCGCAGTTCTGCGAACTGCACCCGTTAGAAAATCTAAAGTGGACAAATATGATATATGAAGTCACCACTTACGCGAACTCCTTATAATATTTACGAGGGTATCACTTGCTTCTGGTTTCCCATTCTGGATTCTGGTTTGTCCCATGGCTAACCCACTTGCACGTAAGGCTGTCAAAATGTTTTTTACCGTGAACAACAGCGAGGTCAAAGTACACCTGCAATACGAGAAGCAATAGTTGACAACTGCGTACCCATTCTGGCCACTTGATGCTACCGAAATGTCAGACAATAATGTTTGTGAGTAACAGTAACGAAAATGTATTTAATGCAGTTTTCGTTTCGTCCGTTCTTGTTTCATCGTGTTTACTTGCCACTTATAATCGCAAAACGTTAAGAAAAACTAGATTTGTTGGCGTAAACGCTTCTACCTACACCTTAACGGTAGGGATGTTAACGGTGAAACAAACCAGCTGCTCTCAGAGGGTAAAAAGCTTTACTGCGTGGTATATTTGTGGTCTAGCTGCTTCGAAAAATGGGCGAATTTGCCGTATATCATGTGTTGTATATAATAATCGGTGTAGTATGGATTTAGATGGCTCGACAGATTCAGTCTACAGCATTGTGGTATTGTTCTTTATTACTGAGTTACAAATCTCTAAGTTTAATTGCTCATTTCCATTCCTTGCGATTCTAAAAAAATTGTAAAAAAATGATGGCCTGGAGAAAGTTATATTTCTTACAGTCGGTAGATGTCCACTTTTTGATTCCCGGCCACGGCTGCTGCATTTCCATGAGAGCGAAAAAAAGGAAACACGTCGTCTACTGTGCACGAAGTGCGCACCAAGATAACTGAGGTGGTCAAAATTACTCAGGAGTCTCTCTACTCATAGCGCCTCATAATCAGACACTGATCTGAGCGCGTAAAACACCAGAATTTTATCTTTGCATTTTTCCAACCTTGTTTTGCGACTTTAATGCTTGCTTCTAAATGAAAGAAACTTCATCAGAGTTGGTGCTACAATTACGGCGAAGGCCATTGCTACACATATATGTCTTTAGATAGGATGGATGGATGGATGGATGGATGCGATGAGCGTCCCCATGGAAACGGGCCGGTGGGTTGCGCCACCAAGCTCGTGTTATTATTTTGTCTAATGTCCTAACTATATTTATCAAGAAAGAGAAAAAACAAAAAGAAAAAATTGTGAATTCCCAGCATTAAGCTTTCTGAACCACTATTGGGGACTTTGTTTTTGTACGCCTCCGTTGTCTGTGATCCCCATACTTTTTTCCCACCATACTTCCAGTTGCCTATTACTAATTTCTGTAGCGGACATGTTTACTTTGCCCCGGCCATTGCTGAACCCAAGGGATTCAAAGAGGTCAGAGGTGCCTAAATTGACTGCTGGGCAGGTACCTTCACATTCTAATAAAACATGCTCCATCGTTTCCCTAGGCTTGCTGCAGCAAGCTCGTGCTTCTTCTTCCTCGTTGTATCTCGCTTTATAAGTGCGTGTTCTAAGGCATCCTGATCTCGCTTGCAAAAGTAAAGAGCTTCCCTTTGAGTTATAATAAAATGTTTCTTGATTTTGTTCTTTCCTCTTAGGTTTCAAAGCAGGTTTCTTTTCCATTGCCGCCATCCATGAGATTGTCTCAACGCCTCTGGCGTTGCACTTGACGTTCTTTGCTGTTATGTTTCTCACTATACCGTTCGAAAATTTTCTGGTAAGCTTCCTACTTCTTTTCCTCCACTGTGATTCGATGTTTGCCCTGTAAGTATGTAAGTATCTAAACACTATAGCAACCCATTTACTATCTTCTATATTCATAAGTCGTTGCACAAAATGAATTTTGCTCTGAGCTTCCCTCATTTCATGACTCATCGAGCTCATATCAGCCTGCACAGCTCCATTTGTAGTGTTTGCTTGAGCCCCCAATGCGAGGAGTGCCGCTTGCCTTTGGTTGCAATCAAATCCATATTTCTTTACCCTGTTCACTGTTTTCATTTAATACCGTAAAACCTTACCTTTAATGGTAATTTCAATCCTAAATTCTCACCTACTTGTCGTCAAACATCAGCCAGATGTTGCTACCCCTCTGCTTGTTTCATTTTATTTCATTTCATTTATTATACCTTCAAGACCACAAGGTATTACAGAGGAGAGTGGGGTAAAAAAAAGTTACAAAACAAAGGAAAAAACAAGGCAGCAAATGACGTAGTCATAGACATGTGAAGCCCGAAGCGACGGTGTCGATTATAGCCGTACGAAGTTGTGCGTGGTCTTCATTAGCAATCAACGCGCCGGGAAGGTGGTTCCATTCTGGACACGTCCTAGGAAGAAAAGACTCATGACAACCTCTAGTGCGACACTGCAAAACTCCAACTTTGTGATGATGATCAATGCGAGGAGATAAAATTATCACGCAGATATGAATTATGGAAGTATATTTTATGAAAAATAGCTAAGCGAGCGCATTTGCGACGAGCAAAAAGCGGTGGAAGTTGCAGGATGTTTTTCATAGAAGTTACGCTTGCCTTGCGGTTATAATTGCGTAAGATGAAACGCAAGGCATTATTTTGAACACGCTCGAGAGGCAGGTTTAGTGTCTCAGCATATGGGTCCCAAATTGATGAAGCGTATTCCATTTTACTTCTAACTAGCGTCTGTACAAAATGAACTTTAATGATGACGGAGCAGAAGAGAAGTTTCGACGGACATAACCTAACATGCGATTACCTTTATTGATAACGCTGTTGATGTGTAAAGACTAGGAAAGAGTAGAGGTTAAATGGATTGTTAGCAATCAACACAATGTCGTCCGCAGAAAACAAACCAGGAAGCTGCTGCTCTACTACTGTACCCACCTGATTTTATGAGGGATTGAAGCCGATATTACTTTCCTCTAGCGCCCTTTCCATCTTCACCATGTACAACATAAACAGCAGAAGAAGTAAAAAGCAGCCCTGCTTCAGTCCTTTGTTGATATCAACTTTCTCCTCCCTGCTCGTCCCTTGCGATTCAACGCAAACGGCATTTTCTGGGCAAATCACTCTCAAAAGCTGTATACAACCACCGCCTAAGCCTTCCCCTTCCAGAACATCCCACAAAATGTTGCGGCCTACTTTGTCAAACGCTCCTGTAATGCCTAAAAAAGGCACATATAACGGTCTCTTTTCTACTCGGCATATTTCAACTAACTGAGTAAGATCGAATAAGTTATCATTCAGACGCCTACCGACTATGAAGCCATTCTGCAGTTGTCTCAATATGTGATTATTATGTGTCCGTGCTTGCAGCTTTAATTTAATCATCTGCATTGCTAACCTGTATATTACCGATGTAATGGTCAATGGTCTATATGAGTGAATTCTGTATTTTTGCTTCTTTCTTATATAAATTAAATTTTTTCTACCTTGTCGCTTATCTTGTGAGCCTTTTTTACTGCTTTCAACAGAGCTTCCGACAGGGCTCACGAAGTGAAGCTACCTCTCGAGGCGCTTGGGTGATAATCAAAAACCATGTTTCTTGCTAGTACCGCTGGATAAAATGACCCAACTAGTGTGATTAATCAGTACATCTGATGCTTTTTGTTACCATCTCAGGTTTCTTTGAGGCAAGCATTGAAATTTGAATAACCAATTGCCTTTTCTCGAGGAAACGTGAAGAATGCTACTCCTATTTTCTTGCTAGAACGCAGTAACAATTTTCAAGCCGTGCACAATAATAAGAAGCCACTGCTGTTGTCCAGTAAAAAAGGAAGGAACGTCCAAGCGACGGCTGTTTTTTTTACCGCAGTTTCAAAACACTGCACTTTGTGCCAATGGTTAGCATAGAAAGTGCCACATTCGTTTATTCTACTTGGTCCCTTGTGAGGACCACGGCGAGGTAGTGAAAAAGACATACATGATCGCCCTAATTACAATACAAATGTTTAATTCTTATTGTGAAAATGTAATTTGTAAGCCTGCGTACATCATTCCGAGTGTTTCGTCAACGAGAATCACGCTCTGGCCCAGCCCCTCTTCACTTTGCCCTTACGGCATGCCACGCTCCTCACTAAAATGCTCGCTTGTATAGCGGAGCTCAGAGACAGTGCGCAATTGCCTGCATCCGGGAGCGCATTGACATCGACGCTCAACGTCGGCAGTGCCGCGTGCGAAGCAGCATGAATGGCGAGCTCGTCGCCTGCAAATCCGCGACACCGAGAACCCGGCTCCGAACTTCTTCCGGACGTCCTCGCCGCGTGAGGCCCGTAATCCGCCGTTGGCGCAGCCGGGCGAGCTCTGAAGGCGCCGAACGGGCTTGAGGGCGTTCGTCTTCCGCTGTGAGCGCCGGATATCAGATCGACCGTCTTTTATGTGTTCTCCGTTTTCGCTTTTCCTGGAACCTTCCCCGGTCGGAGCAATTCCTGCATAAGCACTGCACCGGCGGCGGCACAGCGCAGTCTCTCCGCGGCGATTAATTTCCTTCGACGACATTTCGAGTGCGGGTTAAAAACTTCCTGTATATCGCCTTTTGGACCAAAGGGGCCGGGGAGAGGATCGGATCACGCTCAAGTGAGGGAGGTGAACCCGCTTTTCGTCCAACGTTGCCTGTGGGCTCATAAGGTGAAAGCATCCTCGGCACGGAAATGGCCAGGGATGACCGCTGCCGGACAGGATTCCTGGGCTTTTGGTTTTGTTGCCGGGATTTCTATTCTTTTTTCTCTTTATATAGGCTGTAAGATAGCGCTGTAAACCAACATTGCGAGGGAGCGTGTCGCAGGCGATAAGTTTACTTAGGCGGGCCGACCCCATCTTGTGTTGTGAACGCAAAGCCTCCGCGCGTTGTCTCTTGGCAATGACGCGTAGAAGGTACCGCTCACGACATTGCAGAAAGTTTGGGAGGAGTCTAGCGGCCATTACCACCAGGGTGGCAGAGGCCACTTGGAAAGACGCCTTTCGGTGCCGGTCACTTACACCCACCTCTGACTGGGGACGCGGGGCCCGTGACCGCTAAGTGTGGTCGTGACGCAGTGTGTTGCTGCTGCTGGGTTGGTTGACCAAAAGCGCAGGCGCTCCTCTTGCATTTGCATATCCTGCTCCGGTCCATTCATCTCCCGTGCGTTCGAGCAAAAGTAGCCAAACGGCTGCTGCTCGGAAAAGCTTGCGTGAACGGAGAGCAACTTATCCCGTGCATAGGACGAGGTTCTCGATAATTCCTTTCAATCTCTTTCTTGCTTTATCTCAGTAGCACGCGGAAGAAGCCCGCTAATGACAGTCTAATATATATACCATGCTTCTGTAGACGGCGTATTTCTTGTGTTGTAGTGCGCCTAGCCTAACAAAGACGGTTCTATAAATAAACTTTAACTATATAAATATAGCCTACTTAAACACGGGAAGTCAAAGAGCACTAGTCTTTCCATGTATTTAGAATTCCACAAGATATATCGTTATGCCATATAGAAAGAAACTTCCTTACGTATGATTAAGTATAGTTTTATACTGACGTTATACCGCGTGGAAATCCAAGTGAATAAAGAGAGCAGAAAATTTAGTCGCAATCTATTTATTTAAGGAACAACTTTTGTGCTCCATTGTAATAAAATGTCAGAATATTATTTAAATGCTATAGTGCATATATTTCAAATTTTTACCTTATTACATTATTTTAAGTCCTCGCCCACCCCAATCAACAACCACACAACGACTAGCTTTTTGTCTATTCCCCCGTGATAAGCAAGCGTATTTTTTAATGAAAAAAAGAAGCCAAGCGAGAATAATGTGTTCATGCAACAATCACGAATATAAGATCGGTGGTCATCACTGGTAAATGACCCTGCTGTCGTAGTAAATGAGCTCAAAGTTGAAGGAATTGGTGAAGTCTGGTGTCTTTTTCTTTAGGTTGATGTCCAACTGGTTATTAAGACGAAGCTTTACTTATAGATCCTTTTATATCCGAGCATTGCCTGTTCGTTTACAATGTACCCAAGGTATATGGTACACGAGTGCTTTCACTTTTCGGCCCCGTAGGAATGCGGCTGCCCAGGGCTCGGATCCACCTTCCACCTGATGTTCAGCCTCAGTATGGTTTATTTACCGAAACCGCCGCGGCGAGTCCCGTGTGGATGGAACTCAATGGTACGAGATAACGTTTCTTTTTTTATTTTCCTTTCGAAATAAAGCTGTCCCTCTATGGGTCACCAATTTGTCGCTACAGGGACAACGAATGTGCGTGAACTAATTTATACTGGACTATTGCCAGCGTGCCCCCAGCTCGAGGGCATCCTCTGTCGTTCTCTCTTTTGCGGCGCCAGAAGGAGTTGCGGTCAAGTAGACACTGCGCGCTATGCGCTGCCTCCAAAGTATTGAACGTTTCGCTACCTTGTTGGAACACGTTCAAACGGACCGCTTCACACGGCAGACGACTCGTGGCGCCTGGACATTGATACCGTGTCCCCATAACGCTCATCCAATTTGTATGCGACTCCTGCGCCTAATCAGGTAACGGCGTCTGCTTGGCAGGCGTCGCGAGGCGCGCGATATATGCCCCCGTCCAGGCGTCCTTGACAGCGCATATATTTAGTAACCAGAACCGTGCGTGGTGTCTTTGCGAGACTTCTTTGTTTGGTGATTCTTATTCGTTGCATCACGCTGAACGGCT
Source organism: Dermacentor variabilis (assembly GCF_050947875.1). Lineage (NCBI taxonomy): Eukaryota > Metazoa > Arthropoda > Arachnida > Ixodida > Ixodidae > Dermacentor > Dermacentor variabilis. The sequence goes on along the minus strand of NC_134570.1, from coordinate 130,835,304 downwards.
GGGTCAGGCTAAGCGCTGTATAAATATTTCGAGTCACCTTTATTAGGCGTTGGAGCGATTCGCCGACTTCCCCCAATCGCTTTTACGTTTGTTTTCAAAAGTATGGTGTCTGTTCTGATGGAGCGTTATCGAGTTATTATATTTAAGGCCACATATCCATTTCTTAGCTTTGGCACCTCTGTTATGGGTAATTGACCAAGAGTAGGCACATACCAATGTCCCACGCTTAGCGCCGAAGTTGTCTGTTCGAGCACCTGTGTACACATCGGCACATACACACTGTTCCAATTAGGTTGTGAACCCGCCGTGGTTGCTCAGTGGCTGTGGTGTTGGCCTGCTGAGGACGAGGACGCGGGATCAAATCCTGGCCATGGCGGCAGCATTTCGATGGGGACGAAATGCGAAGACAGCCGTGTACTTAGATTAAGGTGCACGTTAATGAACTCCAGGTGGTCGAAATTTCCGGAGTCCTCCACTATGGCGTGCTTCAGAATCATAAAGTGGTTTTGGCATGTAAAACCCTATAATTATAAAACCCTATAAACCCTATTAAACCCTCAAAATATGCAGACAGCAAAAGTAACAGTTGTATATAAAAAGGTAATAGAAATGGCATGTCCAACTACCAACCTATATCAGTTCTGCCAGTATATTCCAAAGCTTTGGAGAAAATAATTTTGAAACGCCTGATCTCTTTCACTGACGGCTTCAACTTCATATGTTCTTCACAGTATGGTTTTCGCCGAAACACGTATACAGAATTTATACCACTGGCCCAAAAGGAATTCATTCTAGAAAATTTCGAGTGCAGGAAACTTGGGCTTTCTTTAGACTTTTCAAAAGCCTTCGACCTCATTAATCGTGATATTCTGCTTCAGAAACTGGATCACTATGGCATAACAGGTATCGCGCACAAACTAATCAAGTCGTTTTTGCTATACCGTACTCAATTTGTTGTCATTGAAGGAAAACATTCCTCAATGAAATCTATTAAAACAGGTGTCTCTCAGGGAAGCATCCTGTGACCGTTTCTGTTCATACTTTATATTAATGAGATTGTCCACATTAATGAAACAGTCAATTACATAATCTATGCTGATGACACGAGTTTATTGTTTTCGGGCAAATTGTGTGCCGATTTGCGTAGTCGAAGGAATAGCGCACTGTCTGAAATGAATGCACGGTCTCAAATGAACTCTCTAAAACTAAACATTAATAAAACGACGGCTGTTTTATTTCACCCCTGCCGCACATATGTCCAGTTACCCCCAATTTCGTTAAACAACTCTAAAATTGAAGTGGTAAAAAGCTTCAAATCATGGGGCGTGTATTTTTCACAAAACATGACAATGCATGATCACGTGAACTACATTATTAATGAACTATCTAGAACAACCAGCATTATGCGCCGCCACTGCCACTATTTTCCTATCTGTTAACATACTCATATATAACTCTTTATTTGCTTCTCTATTGAATTACGCGTTTCTTGCATGTTCAACAGCAACAGCTGCAAACATTAGCAAACTTTCCGTCCTGCAAAAAAGTGCTTTACACCTAGCCTGTAAAGTCCCATATTGCTACCACACTGCAGACTTGTTTAAGAAGCACCACATCATTCAGGTTTCATCAATGTATGATTACAAGCTATGCCGTTTATATAAACTCAGTTTGCTGAAAAATAATGATGCCATGACAAGCCTAGCAAGGCTAGAGAAAAACTTCCTCACTTATAATGTACGTCATTCTGAAGTGTGGTATGTCGCCAAATGTAGAACCAATTACGGTAATCATATGTTAAAATTTCAATTGCCTACATTTCTAAACCACATAATAAAAGAAAATAACATTGACATATCTAGTAAATCACCAAAACAACTGCGTTTAATGTTTGTATAGTGATGTGATACGATGATTTCCTTTTTCTTTATGACTACTGTATAATCCCCTTTTCAAGTGACGTTTTATAACTCATGTAAGTGTTTCCTCTTAATAGGTCGTACACCCTTAGCCGCATGCTTTGATGTTTCCCCGTGTGCTAGGGAGTCAGGGCTCCTCAAGCTGTTCTTACAGCTTTTACCTGTCCTCCTCGTAACTCTTTCTTGTTGCGGAATAAAATTCAATTTAATTCAATTCAGTTCAGTTTTTTAATTACATTGTGTACTTCGCCAGGCAGCAGTCAGCAGCAAGGTGTCTATTACGGCAAGTACCCAATGGACCATATTGTCTGCTCGGAACGACAGCAGACAGCACATATCTTGTCGTCCAAGTTGAATCTCCTCCCATAAAAGCCCAGAAGCATACAAAACACAAAGTCCAGGGCAGAGTCAAAGAAAGCTATTGCTTTAAACAAAGAAAAGCCGTGGGGAAAACGGCAGTTGATAAAACGTTACACACCATCCCGCCGTGGAGACGAATAAGCCGGAGGGAGCCGATGCACATCACGTCGGCTCCGTATTCCACGAATGTTTTTGTAACGCAAATCGCCAAAAAGTGACCGGCTATTGCGCACCAACGGGCTCAGCTCGTTCCCAGGAACAAGTGGATACCGAAAACCAGTAGGGATTCCCATTTTTCAAGCCTCTACGACAATATTTTGGCCGGACGTCGTGGCGGGGGAGCCGCGAGGCCACGAGCTGGAGCCGGCTTCCTCAAAAATTTCGGATCATATTGTCAATAATGGAAATCACCGCAGAGGAGCGCAGCATATCCCAGGAAGAAACGGACATAAGCAAGGGATGGAAGGAGGTCAGACACAGAAGATCAGACCGGCAAACCTGCCAACCTCGCGAGAGTGCCTTGTCGCCGATGCGGCTCGACAAGCGCAGCAATAACCCTTGGAAAGGCAGGCTAGAGCAAATACGCAAGGCAAGCAGAATGCCACATTTGCTAAAAGGGGATTACAAGATGGTCATCAGACCGCGTGGAGGGCTCAAAATATCCGAACACGGTATAGTTTACCTCACAGCGGCGGTAAAAGATGCGGCAGACATTCCTCAAGACGAAAAGGAGGAGAACATTGTCTGCCCCAACAATTATCAAAATGTCCTGATTGTCAGTACGTGGGATCAAGAGCGTGCAAACAAATATCGGGGAGTAGGACGTATCAAGATTCAAGACACGTTTTACGAGACCAATGCTTACGAGACAGCGCCTGACATAACGGCCAAAGGAGTCATCAGAGGAATCCCACTGGACGAGGGCCCAAGAGACGTCACAGGGGTGGCGGTTACGAGCAAAACCAAACGGAGATAGCAGCAAGGAGACTTAGTAATACTACCACAGTGATTGTGTTCTTAAGGGACACAAAGTGCCCACGTACGTGCGATACAGGGCAGCGTTACTCCCTTGCTCACTGTACAGGAAACAAGTAGATTTCTGTCACCAATGCAACAGACTTGGACACAGAGAAGATGTATGTCCCAACCCCGGCAACAATATTTGTGCAGGATGTGGAACACCAAACCCAGATAGAGACCATAGGTGCCAACCGATATGTCAGTTATGCGGCGAGGACCTTCCGACCACAGACAAGATGTGCAAAGCCAAATTAAAAAAGCCCTTCATCGTTAAGCAGATATAATGGCACAGACTGCAACGAGAACGACAAGAAGAACATCAAGACGCTACCTCAAGAGAAGATAGGGCAGAGTCTCGTGGAACGACTGGCCTCCCAAACGCCAGGGTACGACGATCCAGATCGAGGACAAGGTCTCCATTCACCACCAGATCCTTGTCACGGCCCGGCTCCAGGACACCGCGGACACAACCCGGATCCAGATCCAGGTCCAGAACTAGGCCATCCTCTTTAGCAAACCAGGCAAACACAGTGAGCTGGGCCGACGTGGTCGATGACGTGCGCCCGGGGCTTGCGGGGAGACTGCCATTAAAAACGAGATAAAGCAACTGAAACACGAGAACGTGCAGTTGAGGATTTTGCTAGCACGTAAGAGCGATGAAATAAAAATTCTCAAGGAAGGAAAAAAAAACAAATAAATCAGGTAACTCCCGCTCCACACGCGAGCACAAAAGAGTCACCTGAAATCTCGAACAGTAAGATGGACGAAGGGGATGACCCCCCTCCACTCAAACGCAAGGCCCAAGCCAGAAAGGATAAACAAGATAACATAGTGGTAGATAAAGCATTAGCGATATTCAAAAGATACAAAAGTCAAATGAAAAACGGGACGAAATGATGAATCAAATGGCTAAGGCAATAGTAGCAATTCTCAGTAGATTAGACATCCTAGAGGCAAACTAGTCACCATGTAATGGACTCCCCTCCGTTGGATCAGAAACACCACACTCTTTACCCACTTCACAACCACATAATTATATAAGATCAGCTTCTCTCCAACCTCCCGTCTCCCTCCCATGTTTGCACCCGAAATGAGGTGCGCTAAAAATGGGTTCAGGATATAGCAGTGGAAGTGTAGAATTTACTAAAAAAAAAGTCAGTTTTGCAGCAGTATTTAAAAGACAAGGATACACCGGACGTCATAATTCTGCAGGAAACATACGGGATTGCAAAGCTAGCAGTATACAGATCTTTTCGCTATGCCAAAGGGGAGACCAGGGCATTAACCACGCAGGTAAAAAGAAACATAACTTGCGTGCAACACAAGAGAGGCATAATGCACATTGACAATATTCTATTGGATCTCATCCCACAAAAAAAGACAGGACGTAGCTTATTTATTGTCAACATTCATGGCAACCCCAAGCTACATAAACACAAATTCAAGAACCTATTCCAGAAAACACTCAGACTTGCTGGAGAAAAGCCGGTAGTTATAGGAGGAGATCTTAATGCCCCCCACACCACGTGGGGATTTTTGTATACCAGAGGACAAGGAAGGGACTTATAGAAAGACTCGCAAGAATTAGGCCTTACGCTCGTCACAGACCCCGCCACTCCAATCAGTGTAGGCACGGCGCTAAACAGGGACACAACCCCAGACCTAACCTTTACCAAGAATATTGAAAAGGTGACGTCGCCCAACACTGGAAGATTTGGGTAGCAACCACCGCATATCGCAGTTACGCGTCAGAGAAGGGCCGAATAGACCCAAGGAACGACAGATCAAATTAGTAGACTGGCAACTATTTCGTAGAATGTGAGAGACGACACATCAACGATCAATCGCAGACCTATAACAATGAAATAAGGAGCTCAGTGATGACGTGAAAGCTGCCACAAAAATAGCACCACCTGAATCTAACTAGGAGAAATGCGACAGCAGACTTCTCCACATGTAGGAATCTAAGATGTTGCTTCAGAATATACTTAGAGGTCAGAAGCATAACAGAAAGTTCAGAAAGCGCATACACAAAAAGATACACATAACAAAAAAAATAGAAGTACAAGCTAAGCAAGTGACCAAACAACAATGGGACTAGATATGTAATTCCATGGACGGACAATTAAGCACCTGCAAAACCTGGCACATGCTCCGGTTCCTGCTTGACAATGAGAATAATACGAAAAATCACATGCAAGCCATTATTAAGTTAATACACGCATATGAGGGCACAAAAGGGGAATTTCTCAATGATTTAGAGCAGAAATACTTAACACAGGCACCCCCTTGCAACTATCCTAGCTACAACGGGAATAGAAAGCAAAATTAGACGAGAAACTCACGGAGGCAGAAATCCGTGCGGCCCTACAAAAGTTAAACACCAAATCAGTCCCAGGCCCAGACGGTACAACGAACAAGACTGCCAGGAACCTCGGTGATGAATCGATAGCCAAACTAACAGAATACATAAGCGAGTGTTGGGTAAAGGGAGAAGGGCCAGCTCAATGGAAGAAAGCGACGATAACGCTCATTCCAAAACCTGGTAAGAAGCTTGGGATCGACAACCACAGGCCAATCTCCCTAACATCCTGCGTCGGAAAATTAATGGAACATGTAATTCTAAACAGAGTAGATGACTTCTTAGAGGATAATAACATATACCCAGATACAATAATAGGATTTTGCAAAAGAACGTTTCGATACAAGATGCGATGCTTCAACTTAAGCATCAGATAATCGATTATAATACGCACTCTACAAGGGCCATCTTGGACCTTGATCCTAAAAAGGCTTTCGATAATGCCAACCACGCAACCATATTGGAAAACATCGAATGAATAGGACTAGGGTAACGGACGTATATCTACGTCAAGAACTTCCTATCAGATAGGAAAGCAGTCATCTCCGTCGGAAGGCTCACGTCGCCCGAGGGCGACATAGGGGGGCGGCATGCCGCAAGGCGCTGTCGTCTCACCGATGTTGTTTAGTATCGTCTTGATGGGACTCCCCGAAAAAGTAAATCACTTAGAGCCCCTGGATCACACAATCTACGCGGACGATATTACTATCTGGACCTGTGATGGCAGCGACGGATCAATAGAACAACGACTCTAGACTGCAATTAACACGGTAGACGAGCACCTCATAGGAACGGGCCTCACATGTTCTGCAGATAAATGTGACCTTCTCTTGTAACGCCCCACACTTAGGGGCAGGCCTCCCAAAGGATACGACAGAAACGAGGCTCATGAGGAAATCAAGCTACACACCAAGAAAGGGCGCAATATCCCAATAGTCAACCAGCTCAAGGTATTGGGTCTAGTAATCGAGAACAAAAGCACAAAAGGGGAAACCATAAAGAAGTTAGACACAAAGGTAACAAATGCCATGAGATTAATCACACGAACTACTAACAAGCACCAGGATCATTCATCATCATTATCTGATACAATGATACAATCTGATACAATCTGATACAATCTGATACTAGCTGATACAATCATTCGTAATCAGGTAGATCACATACATAGCAGCCTTCCACAATTAGTTTGCAGCTGAAAGGACTAAAATTACCAACCTGATCAAATAGGCATACAAACTAGCACTATAGGGATTCCCATCAGTACGAGCACGGATCTCTTGCTAAAGTTAGGACCCCACAACACACTGGATGAACTCATAGAAGCCCAACAAACATCTCACGCAGAACGACTAACCAAAACTAAAACGAGACGGCATGTACTAAGCAAGCTAGGAATGAATTACCACAGTCTATACGGGGAAAAGAGGACGATAACGACAGAAATTCGTGACAAACTTCTAGTACCAAATATACCCAAGAACATGCATCCAGGTTACGACGACAGCGGACGCAAGACTAGAGCAGAGAAAATGATCCGAAGCTTTGGGTCAGACGACAGAGCAACCTTCCTAGACGCGGCTAAATACCCACACAGAGATAACTACGTCGCAGTAATTGTAGATAACATCCAAAAACCCCTTACAAGCGTATCAGTTAATACCAAACATTCCGAGACAGCAGAGGAGGTAGCCATTGCACTAGGATTGGTCTCCACGAATGATCAGTACATCAATAGCGATTCTCAATCGGCCATTAGAAATTATGCTAAAGGTAGGATCTCTCCTGATGCATGGCACGTCATCAGAATCAATGAAGCAAAATTCTCTAACGCAGAGAAGAACGGCAGGCAATTGCTGTGGTTCCGAGCGCATACGACTCCGCGAATCTCAACGAGGTAGCACACCGTGAAGCTCGAGGTCTCACTCGCCGAGATGAGCAAAGAGTGACTTCCATCCGTCAGGAGAACGCAGAAGAGGAGATCTGGAGAGAAAAATGTAGATTAACAAGTTTTAGCGATATTACCAAATTCTATAAAAATCGGAGGCGAGTATTACCACCGCCTCATACTAAACTGAACAGAGCTGAGTCCGTTACTGGGAGGCGATACAAACAGAAACTTATACGAGTCCCGTGCAACTAAAAAATTTCTACCCCGATATATACGAGAGCGATATGGGCAAGCTATGCAAGTCTGTTAGAGCCACCCTTCAACACATGTTGGGGGGGTGTGAAATATACCAAGATAAAATGGCAGTCTCCCCGGAAAATCTAAGGGCGCAGTGGTCGGCCGTGCTGCTCAGCTCAGAACTCGAAGACCAACTTTGGGCCGTCCGTCGAGCCAAGGATGCCGCACGGGAGCAGCAGCTCCCTGTGGCGATCTAGGCGGCCCGACGCCCGGGCCTCCCAACCGCCGAATTCCAAATAAAATTATCACATCCCACATCCCGCCTGCGAAAGTGGATGTCCAGCGAAGATGTTGCAAAACCACCACTACAACCGGTGACGGGGTATGCAACCGGGGTATGCAATGCTTTATTGATGGCTCAGATGTCTGTTTTTAGCTTGTTCTTTATTGAAACGTATGCTGTTCTGTGTGTTGTTTGGGTGATTTCAATGAACATATGAACTGTTCGCATCACTTTGCTGAGCGCTTGTAGCCTCAGCCTTACAGAGGTGCATTGCCTTTTTTTGCTTGCTTACGTGGGTATGAGTCATTGCATTTTTTTTTTGCTTGCTTACGGCGGTATGGCCCATTGTGGATGATGATCAATCCTTGTTTTGAGCTTGTTATTTATTGCAACTTATGCTGTTCTGTACGTTGCGTGCGTGATTGCAATAAATGCACGGACTGTTCCCTTCACTTTGCTGAGTCCTTGTGGTCTCATCATTACGAGGGGGATGACCCATTGTATTTTCGCTTGCTTAGGGGTGGTATGAGCCATTGTTGATTACAATAATTTTTGTTCAACGACGAAGACGAAAAATACCGACCACCGAGAGGCTAAGTGATTCGCTGGAAAATAAACACCGGGAAAAATTGGAGTGCATAGCTGTCATCGCCAACCCTGTTAAAGGGCCCTTCGACAGGTCTGGCCATATGAACGTGACAAGCGTAGTGCATGCGATGTGCGATAACAATCGTGTGTGCTAAGTAAGTATTACAGGGCTATGTGCCGCCTGAAGCTCAGAATGCAGACCAAACGCCGTTTGCCTCTCCTCGCGGACGCCAGGCTCCCAGCCGGAGATTCGACGTCAATCGCACAAGTGCGTGCGTATACGTGGCAGTGCTCCGATATAACAGTGACCCGTGACTTCGAGAATTATTCAAGGTAACATCAGTTGCTTGTTCGGACTGTTGATTTAACAGGCCAGTTAAAGTTTAAGGAAATAATGATACCTGTAAACCCAATGCCTGCGTGGTTTTCTTCTATATTCGTATCGTAGCAAGAGAGACGTACTTGCGTTTCGTCTGCTTGTTGCCACGCTTGTGCGCAGAGAACAAAACTATGTCATTTCCTACCGTCTTCCAGAGCTCCGATCATACTCTTTCATCCTTTCGCGTCTGCCTCAGTGATCGTGACCTTGACACTAACTTATACCTCTAATTTATTTATTTATTAATTATTTATTCAGTACCTGCATCACCAATAAGCCATTACAGCGGGGAGGTTTCATTCGAAATACAGCAGTTTCTATAAAGGTATTTATACACTCAAATCATGGTAAAAAGCATCAACAGATGTAATTAGTACAACATCAGGCGGAAGAAGATTCCAGGCGCGTGCTGTCGGGACAAAAAAGAAGAATACCGCATAACGTCACCTTTAAAAGCAAGTTCCTTGACTTTCAAAGGGTGATCCCTTCTTTGGGATATAGACGAGAGTGGTTTCATGTATTTCTCTCAACTAATGCCAGTATGGGAATGATTTATGCTATAAAAGAATTTCAAACGCAGGTTTCTCCTGCGAGTCTCCAGGTCGGACCACTGAACGCTATGTTTAGCCTCCGCCGTGCTGTAATTTGTGTCATAGTTCCGATGACCAATCTGGCGGCCTCGTTTTGTATTTTTTCAAGTTTGTTAATTAATTCCGAGGTGTAAGGGTCCCAACATACACATGCGTATTCGAGCGTTGATTGTACATGTGTGAAATACATTTGTTGTTTCAGGCCTTTGGGACTGAAATTCCGCCTCAGGAAACCGAGCACCGACGTCGCTTTATTCGTTAAATAATTTATGTGCCTAGTCCATCGCAAGTGCGAGGTGAAAAAAAACAACTAGATATTCGAATTCTTTTGCAGCAACTATACTAGCCTCATGGATTCGATCTCTGTGCTCTTGATAAGAGCGCTTCCTTGTAAAGCTGACGTGCATACATTTGCTCAGATTTATCAACATTTTCCAACGTGCACACCATGTTGCCACAATGTCTAAATCCAATGTCCAATGTCCAATGTACAATGTAAGGCTATGTAATCACTATGATCGTTAATGACTCTGTATAAGATACAATCAAGTGTGCTCGTACGGAACGCGGAAAATCTTTCGCTGCGCAAAACAAGACAAAAGCAACAGCCGGCGCGTGAGGCAGTTGCCGGAAGTGCGCCACTCAGCCAGAACGCAAGATAGAGAGAAAAAAATCACCGCCCAAACACTCCGTACAGATGGTCAAGTGGTGAAACTGAAACGTGCGGCCCCGGTGTTTATCACTGCGTTAATCCGGACGGCTCATTAAACGGCGGCTAGGTAGGCTACTGGATCCTCAGTACGCAGTTGCCGCTTGTGCTCTGCTGCATGAGCCTGTTCTTGTGATCGGGCTGCGGCATCGACACGGCGTAGACGAGATCATTCCCGGATCTGCTCACGGCGTTGCTGAGCGAGAGCTGCCTGCTCCTCAGGAGTACGCATTACGCGTGGCATATCCATTTCCCTGCCGGAGAGAAAAACTGCTGCGCGCGCGCTGGGCTGCGACGGAGAGCAACGACGTGACTACTGGCGCCGCCATTAAAGCGCTTTCCTTTCTCCCTTTTTTTTTTTTGCATGCGAATGGGGTTGCGCCGGAGGAGTTTCCGATGTACACGCGACAAAGCGGTTGACGGAGGAAAGAATAGGCTGGCCATATGCAGCTTGAATTACGAAGGAACAGCGCCAACGAAGACGATCACAAGTGGAGAGAACGGCACAGGACAAGCGCCAACTTCATCTATCTTTATTCACCGAAAATTCAGCAAATATAAGGAACATCACAGACATGCGCACAATGACCATAATACATCATCTGCCAAACCGTTCAAGATAGGACATTTCGCTTTTGAAGAGGGTCACGGAAGTATCACTAACACAGTTTTTTCCTCTTTTCTTTATATGGAAGGCTTCCAAAACCTCACGTGCCTTTGTTTCCCTGCTTCTGCCAACAATCTTTATCTCTCTGAACCATGGTTCACACTTCTTGCAGTACTGGCATTGTTTTCGTGGCGAATGTTCTGCGGCTCGGTCACACGCAGTGCAAGTTGCGCAATGTTGCGAAAGATGCGAAAGATGCGCACCTCCATCTTTCAGCGACCGCACATGTTCAGCTGCACGATCATTCACGCATCTGCCCGTTTGGCCCATATAGGTTTTCCCGCAGGTCAAAGGTATTTCATATACCACACCGGTGCAGCACTTTACAAACTGCTTTCCATGTTTTTTTGGTGCAGTTGCTCCTGGAACCCTGGCTCGCGACGCGGGCGCAGAGCTGAGCTTGTTTGCCAGGAGCCGAAAACACGACTGGGACGCCGTGTCTGTTTGCCACCTTTTTCATATTGCGGGCTATCCTATGTACATACGGAACCACTTCCGGCTTCGCAGCTAGTTTTTCTTGTGCGCACGATTTCTTAACCATTGATTTTTTGCAAGATCGCTTCAGCCACTGCTGTGATAACCGTGCTTGGGAACCCTGCCGAAACCAACCTATCAACTTGCTTGTCAAAACTCGCACGCACTGCATGATCACACGATTTCACAAGAGCAGACTCAAGACAAAGTTTTGCAATGGAACGTTTTACGGTTTTTGAATGCGCCGACGCATAAGGAAGAAGCTCCTTTTGTGCTCGAGGTGCGTACTGCCAACATACATGATCTTCACCCAAGGTAATGTTAATGTCTAAAAACTGTAATCGCCCCTGCAAGGGTAGCTCATGCGTGAAAACGAAGCCCCGTCCCTCCTCTTTAAAGCTGTCTAGGACAGTGCTTACACCATCTGTGTAAGTCAACACGTTCAGTTTGTTACAGTTTGTACATAGGATAGCCCACAATATGAAAAAGGTGGCAAACAGACACGGCGTCCCAGTCGTGTATTCGGCTCCTCGAAAACAAGCTCAGCTCTGCGCCCGCGTCGCGAGCCAGGGTTCCAGGAGCAACTGCATCAAAAAACATGAAAGCAGTTTGTAAAGTGCTGCACCGGTGTGGTATATGAAATACCTTTGACCTGCGGGAAAACCTATGTGGGCCAAACGGGCAGATGCGTGAATGATCGTGCAGCTAAACATGTGCGGTCGCTGAAAGAAGGAGGTGTGCATCTTTCGCATCTTTCGCAACATTCCACTGCGTGTGACCGAGCCGCAGAACATTCGCCACGAAAAGAATGCCAGTACTGCAAGAAGTGTGAACCACGGTTCAGAGAGATAAAAATTCTTGGCAGAAGCAGGGAAACAAAGGCACGTGAGGTTTTGGAAGCCTTCCATATAAAGAAAAGAGGAAAAAACTGTGTTAGTGATACTTCCGTGACCCTCTTCAAAAGCGAGATGTCCTATCTTGAACGGTTTGGCAGATGATGTATTATGGTCATTGTGCGCATGTCTGTGATTTTCCTTATATTTGCTTAATTTTCGGTGAATAAAGATAGATGAAGTTGGCGCTTGTCCTGTGCCGGTCTCCCCACTTGTGATCGTCTTCGTTCGCGCTGTTGCTTCGTAATTCAAGTATGCACCATCTAGCGCAAATGAATATTGTCCTGAAATATGCAGCTTCGCTGTAAAAATAACGCGGGGTCGTGATGTATTCGTCATGTGCTCTACCAAGTCCCGTATTGGAGAATGCAGAGAAGACGGGGAAAGAGAAGAGAGTGTTTATGTTCGCCGCGATGCTCGCCTGCTGAAATCACGGGTTGGCGGCAACTCAAATATTTCTATCGGTGGGGTTAATGAACTAATTTCAAAATTTTTTCAGGTAGAACGCTCCTTAAAGGGCGCGTATCAACATCCAGTCTATAACCAAAATTTGCTATGTGGCCTGGTGAGGGGCGCTTTGAGCACCCTGCTGACAACTTTCTCTCTCGATGTTCTTAACTTGTCCCACATAAAGTAACGGTACCGAATAGGCTTGCAATATTTTTCACTCTCATTTCCTATTCAAGTACTACGTCCATCTCGTCTCCATGCATGTTCTTTTGCTCATAGCTTAATTTCTCAACAAATAACGCGGCTCACGGAGACACCATTTTCCTCTACATCTCAGTTAAGTTTCACTCACCCAAGATAGGATAGCTGGTACATACTGCTGATTTTAGCAGTGAGCATTACACTACATTCCATCGCTCATTTAAAACTTTCGTTCAAAGGTACTTGTTACACAGGTACTGTTACACAAAGTATATTTCTGTATTTTGACTGCATTTTGACGTGGCCACCCGATGTCAAAGAAAGAAGAAAAAGAACTCGCAGGTACGTTTTCTGACTTCCGCAGGGAAATGCGGGCTCAAATGAGGGAAATAAAAGATAGTCTGCGCTTCTGTAGCGACACCTGTGACGAATTTAAGGCAATTGATGGTGACATCAAGGCGTTGCATAAAGAAATAAAAGCGTTAACAGCTCAGAATCAATATCTCAAAGCAGAAAACGAGAGACTTGAAAGGAAAGTCGACGAGCTCGAACAATATCAGCGAAGTAATAACCTGGAAATTACGGGTGTGCCAAAGGAGCTCGACTCGACCTTACTGCTAAAAAAGATCGGTGAACTTGTGGGTGAAGCGGTAACTGATAATGATATCGACATTTGCCACCGGGTGCCCACGGCCTGCAGAGAAGATAAGAACATCGTTGTACGGTTCATATCGTGAACCAAGCGCAACAAGTTCCTTGCCAAGTAAAAAAAAATAAGTTGTCATCTGAAGATGTGGGATTTAAGGGCACATGCATCACTACCATTTACGTGAATGAGCACTTAACACGACAGAACAAGCAACTTCTTGGTGCTGCCCTTGCGCAAAAGAAAAAGACCGGATGTAGATACGTCTGGGTCAGCTCGGGTAAAATTTTGGCACGGAAAAATGACCAGACCGATGCCATTCGAATTGCAAACAAAGGAGATATCGCCTGCATCAAATAATCTTAGACGTCATTGTGTTGGTCCGGATTTTCGTTTAATCAGTATGATGCTTAACTCAGCCTCTTTCATTACTGAATCGTCCACACTAAAATCAAATCTGCGATATTTACACCCATGCTTTTCCCCATTACACTTAAGAGGAAGCTTTAGCTTGGGTGCTCTTATCTAAATGCATGTAAAAGGAGAATTCGTTTTTCTCGGCAACCACTGCACCGAATCTGACGAGGTTTGTCGCACTTCAAAGAAAAAATTTAAATCTAGTGACTGTAGGTTTCAAATTTTTCAGTTATGTCGTCAATTTTTTATTAAAGATTGGCAAAAATTGATAATTTTCAAAGAATGAAACTATCAAGTTTACAACTCTGTAACTCAACAACGAGACATGATAATGCAATTCTGTGAATTGCATCTAATAGCACATCTAAAGCGGTCAATATTTATATGTTACACATGAATATAAAAAATGCAGTAATATGGAAATATAGCTTTTCCAGAACCCTTTTAACCAACGTAACAAATTCAAGTAAGATGTAAAATGACATGTCGGAATTGTCCGCTTTGAATTATCTAATGAATGTCGTTTACAGAACCGCGATATCTGTTTTTGATGCAGAGCTATGAATTTGTAAACTTCGTGCTTCTATTTTGTTTAAACGGTCGAATATTTGAAAATAGTTTTAACAAAATTCAGGCCCTAAATCGAAATTCCGCTTCCAACAGTCACTAGAATTGTACTTTCTCTCTTAAATGCAACAAATTTCATTAAAATCGGTCCAGGGGTTATCTCAGAAAAACTTTTTTGCGTTTTACATGTATTTGAATAGGCCGCGTGGGAATTGATCCCGACCTAAAGCTTCCTCTTAAATGCCCGTAGCATGAGGAACAAACAAATTGAACTGGACATTTGGCTAAAGTCCCTGCAAGTTAATTTTGACGGATTCATGTTCACAGAAACATGGCTAAGCAAAGATGAGCCTTCCCCTAGTTTTACTGATTACATGCAAATACTATTAGACAGAAGTGGTAGAGGTGATGGCCTCATTATTTATCTACAACGAAAGTACGCCTATCATATATTGTTGATGAGTGCCCAGTTATGAATAGGGATATAGAGTGCCTAACGATGGAAACCAGCAGTTTTTAGTTGCTGACCTCTACAGACCACCGACTGGATACAAGCGGCATTTCCTACAGCGTTTAGAAAATGTAATAATCTATTGTACTAATACTAATAAGCAGTTCTTTCTCTTGGCGCGACTTGATGCATCTTCTGCGATCTGAGGACTCTTCTGCGCGCAACTTGATGGATCTATTATCCCCTTATGGGTGCGAAAATGCTATTTCTATGCCAACCCGAATTACTTCACAAAGTTCTACTTCTAAAGACATATGTGTTTCAAACCTGAATGCACCAGATTTCAAAGTTTCAGCATCATCATGCGACAACAGGGACCATCTGCCTATATTCTTTGCCACGCAACACACCCTAACGACGAACTATAAGCGAAGGAGGCTTGAACATAGGGTGGTGAATGACTCCTCCTTAAGCTATTTTCATTCTTTAATTGAGCGGGCTGACTGGTAAAATGTGTACTTACAGTAGGATGCAAATTCTGCGTATGAGGCTTTTCTTCGGGTCTTTCTTAGTTGCTACAATGATGCATTTCCACTGAGAGAATAAAAAAATGCAATAGGAAAATTAAAAAACCCTGGATTGACACCGCCTTACGCATCAAGAAGAAAAATAATATGTTCCACAAATTCATAAAATACAAAGACGTAACTTGTTCAAAGAATTAAAAAAATATCGCAATAAATTAAACGATGATATCAAGAAAGCCAAACTTGTGTATTAAAGCAACGTTTACTAGGATAAGAACGGATTCGGCAAAGATCTGGAGACAGGTAAATTACCTTACTGGCAGAAACCCGTCAGCTGTTATGGCTGACCAAATAGTAATTAATGACTCTGTAGGAGGCAAGACGCTAGCAGATAAAATTAACGAGTATTTCATTAATGCAGCCGTACCCCAGCCGTCTATTCAACAAAGTCGGCTCTACTGGCCTTCTCGTCGAGTAAATTCATTCGTTTTGGATGCCGTTACCGAAAAATGGTCGTATAAGAAAATTGTCGTATAATACGCTTAAAAAATAATGTCGCAGGTGGGTATGATGAAATTAAAGTCGAACCTGTAGAGCGGTTGTCATTAATTATCAGCCCAGCCCTAGCCTATCTCATTAGTCTCACGTTTTCTACTGGAGCCTTCCCAGATAAACTAAAACGGGCCAAAGCAATTCCAATACACAAAGAAGGTAGAATTGGCGATATTACGAATTACCGGCCAATCTCAGTGCTACCGGTGTTTTCAAAGATTTACGAGTTGTCAATCAATAACCGGCTCTGAAAATATCTAACCAAGTATCATATAACATCACCCTCACAGTATGGTTTTCAGAAAAATGAGAAAATTCAGGACGCTATTTTTGCCGTCAAACAGCAAATAACCAGAAATTTTGAAGATCAGCTCCTCGCCTTAGGAATATTTCTCGATCTGCGCAAAGCTTTTGATTCCGCTGAACACGAAATCTTAGCTATAAAATTAGATTGTTATGGAATTCGAGGTATCACACTGAACCTTATCAAGAGCTACTTATCGTTTCGGTGTCAGTTGGTTAAAATAGACTGTACTTCTTCAAAACAGCTTGACATTAAAGTAGGTGTCCCGCAAGGTTCCATTTTAGGCCCGTTGATTTTCCTCTTATATGTGGATGACTTTACGGAACTACAAACACCCACAATAACCATGTTTGCAGACGACACTAGATTATTCTTTACAGGTAGAACACTGCATGACATTAAACAATCGGCGAACCTGTATTTAAATGATTTATTCACATCGTTTCAACAAAACAAACTTCATTTGAATGCAGTAAGAACAAAGTACATGATATTTAAGCCAATCAATAAGCATAAAAAATGATTAACTTACAGTACAGAGGACATAACTTAGAACAAGTAAATGCGCAAAAGATCCTTGGGGTATGGTTTAGTGAACAGTTGTCTTGGACCCCTCATGTCAATGATGTGCTCTCCGAACTCGCGAAGTCTGTTGGATGTATTAGAAAAATAGCCCTTCTACCGCTTTGGCTAAAGCAATCACTATATTACTCCTCATTCTATTCTAAACTTTTGTATGGCATTCTGATCTAGGGAACCACGACAAAAGGGAACTATGGCAGGCTACAACTGCTGCAGAAACGTGTCCTCCGGATTTTTGTGAGCCACATCGGCCCTATAAGATTGTTGCCGACGCAACTACTTTTTCCTAGATTTCATGGTTTACCTGCAAATAAGGTCTACTTATGGATACTGGCACAGCAAATATATAAAAAGAAACTCCACAGTATTTACACCCCTGTCTTGATGCAATATGATATCCACAACTCCAAACGCAGAAATAGAAAAGTCAGAACAAATTATGGAAAACAAGATCTGGAATATCAGGTAATAGACATGTTAAATAACTATGCTTCTATTTAGGATTTCTTCCTACCCGGAAAAACGTTCAAACGTGAACTGCGGGCAATGTTGTTTTCCGTTGAAATTGTTAAGTAACAATGATAAATGTATATTTCTGTTTCAATTGTTGACTTCCTTTTACGTGTTTTTGGGTTATGAGTGAATCTTCAATGTGATTTTTTTTAAAAAACTGTCCGTAGTGCTTAAGTACAGGCATATTGTATAGGATGTATGATGTATGTATGATGTAGGATGTATGCGTGTACTATTTGTAACGCCGCCTCTCTTTTTTGTACCAGCTCTCTGCTCTACTGCTGTAGGCTGCTCCTTTTGTTACGGGGGCAGAGACCTCGTCAGGCAACCATGCCTTTAGTCTCTGCCACCCGCAGGATGATGTGATTTTCCTGCACATAAAAACTGACTGACTGACTAACTGACATCAGCCCCAGAGGTGTGCAGTGCCACTAAATTGTCATCATAATTAAAGCAAGCTACCGGCTCATGATTTGTTACTGTTTCAAGAAGTTTACATTCCTCCGTCGTCTTGTATGGCGAGGCAATGGGGCCCTGAACTAAGGGCTCCACACTACGAGGAAGTCTCCCCACCTCATTAGAAATAAATGTTTTCTCTCTGTCTCTTTCTCTCAACATCAATATTTCGTGGATGATTAAACTTATTAAATAATCGTATTCGTTGACATCTTCTGCAGCCTGGTTCTATGTGCAGCAGCAAAAGCACCGCTGTTAAGAAATCCAAAACTATTCCGAGTTCCACAGGTGCCCCGGGATATATATCTGACACTGTGACCTGCTTATTGAGGGAACCAGCTTTTTATTGAGCCGATCGACGAGACTAGATGTACGCAATGATGTGCCTTTCTCGGCAAGCTCACCTAACTTAACGCTTTCTTTAATGTATCGGATGTTGGTTTAGCTGTACCTAATCTTTAAAGCTTGCCGGTTACAAATAGAATTCTGACCCTTGATCTGAATGGCTCAATGAGGCGGCCATTACGTGTACGAGGAACTAAACATTTGATTGAATAATTAACAAGCAATACCATAAATAACTTTTTATCAATTGCTTCATGGCGGATATGTTGATCTACGAATTGTAACTAGTGAGTATTCAGGCCATATCAACTCGGAACGAACTGTGAGGTTAACACCGATTTCGAGATATGCGCTTTCGAAGTAGCGAGAGAAATCACGGTTGTTCAACCTACTCTTTAAGGGAAAGGGCTGTTTTATACATTGAAGCACAGAAGTAAGCAGAACGTCAATGCATTTTGTCGGACGCTTTGAAAATTAATATATTGAAACTAGTGGACTCCCCAGAATTCGTTCTAGGTGGATATGCTGTGTGAACTCAATGGCTATTGCCAGTACATAGAAATTTGTGCCAAATAATAATTAATTAAAATTTTAGAAAACGTAATTATGTCAATATTCAAATAACCTTGGCGAACACTTTCACGCGTACGTGAGCTCTTTCCTCAGGGAGGGCAAGGCCACGATCAACTTTGGCCAGATCAAATCGGACGGATACGCACTGGGAGCTTGCGGCACGCCGCAGGGTGCGGTGTTATCCCCACTGCTATTCGACATCGCAATGAGAGACCTATGAGTCCGACTCGACCAAATCTGGGGCGTCAATCTCAATCACGCTCTCTACGCGGACGACATCACCGTCTGGAGCGGTGGTGGGTCGGACGCAGTGGTGGAGTGGATCCTGCAAGAGGCCCTGCATGCCACCGAAGAATTCCTCGACGGCACGGGACTGGTCCTCTCGCCGACTAAGTCGGAGCTATTGTTGTATCGGCCTGACAGAAAGGGCCGCAAGTTCGACACAACGCTGGACCATGTACCGATCGAACTCAGATCGCAGACCGGTCAGTGCATCCAGAGGGTAGGTTCTCTCAGGGTGCTCGGACTGGTCCTCAATGCAACGGGCAGCAACACGCACACGGTCGCGCGCCTGAGCGCGAAGACGGAGAACATGCTCAGACTCGTTTTGCGATTGACGAGCAGGAGTGGCATCAGCGAAGCCAACGTCCTAAGGATCTACCACGCCTTCCTCGTGAGCCATATCAACTACGTGGCTTCCGCGCTAAACTGGTCGTGGTCGGAGGAGGACAAGATCGACGCACTCATCAGGAAGAGCATTAAACGAGTACTCGGCATCCCCGTGACGACCAGCAGGAAGAAGCTGATGCAACTCGGGGTCCACAACACCCTGAGCGAAGTCGTATAAGCACCCCCCCACCCCAGAAAGCAGCACAAATCGTTCGCCTGTCTACCACCAAGCCCTACCACCAAATTCTCGAGGTGGCGGGTCTGGCAGCCATGGCTGAGGAGTCGTGCGCTGTCCCGCTCTGCCAGGGTGAAAGGGGCGCCTTTCGAGTCTCCCGCTTCCCGAAGAACGTTCACACACAACGCAACGAGGCCCGGCGCGCAGTAAGGGCCCGAACACTCATCAAGACTGCCCTGCAGAACCCAGAGCTCGCGTCCTTTGTAGACGCGGCACAGTATCCTGGACCAAACTCGCACGCGACCATGGTGGTTGACCCCCAGGGCAAGATCATGAATGCAGCGTCTATCCAACACTCGACGGCGTCCGTCGCAGAGCAAGTCCCAGGGGCGCTGGCTCTGTGCGAACCCGGGCGCACGCAGATCTTCACGGACTCCAGGTTGGCGGCAATGGCCTTTCTCGCCTGCTCGGTCTCGGCCGAGGCTGCGGCGGTGCTGATGACCCGCAAGCCAGGCATGGCCCGTCACGTCATCACTTGGTTCCCGGCTCACATGGGCCGGAACGTCTCCCCCAGCTCGATCAACCCTAATGAGCTGGCCCACAACCAGGCGCGAGGTCTCGTCAACCGCGCCGGTCCGAGGGGCCCGGCTTCGCGGAGGATCGACCAAACCACGGACCCGCTGCTTACTTTCCACGAGATCACTGCTCACTACCAGCTGGGACGCAGACAGTTTCCGGCTCCTCACCCGAAGCTAGGCAGACCCCAGGCCTCGGTACTCAGAATGCTGCAGATGGGCTCCTTTCCGTCCCGATCCAGGCTGAGCCACTACACTCCGTATGTGGATCGCCGCAGCCCCAACTGCAGCGAGGAACGGTCCACCTTGCACCACATGCTGTGGCAATGTTCTGCGTTGCATCACTCGCCTTTCAACAGGCAAGAAGACTGGGAAGAAGCCGTCAAGAGCAACGACCTTCAAGTCCAGCTTCGGGCTGTCCAAAGGGCCTGCGACAGGGCTGAAGATCACGGTCTTCCGCCCACGGCGTGGGGGCGGCCCGCGACTACGTCAACGTTGTCCCTTAGGTCAAAATAATGTTTCTTGTCCCTCTGTCGTTCTGTCGTAGAATAAATGGCCGCTTTATCGAATAATTTAGATCAAAGGTTTGAATTGTGCTGTCACGGGCAAGTTTTTAAAATTTGGTGGAGCTAAAAAAAAAGAACCCTGTATATATGTCCATCAGGAGACGTATGAGCGGTCATTCTACCACCGCTGCAGCGTAATGCCTCCTAAAAAGAGTCCCTTCCATCGTTTCCATATCTTTTCATATCAATTTAGTGGGAATTCATGCTGTGTCTTGTTATCGTGTTATGCATCAAGCGTACTTAATTACGACAGCATAAACACTGGAGTGCTAACATGTCGTTTCACTGTGGAGGTGTGAGGCTGCGAGACGGTTGATTGTAGGCTAAGACGATTAGGCCGCCGCAAATGACTTAGCCATGGTGCCAAAAAAAGAATTAGTTGCTATATATAAACAAAACATAATGTGAAGAATGAGGAATCAGATGAATGTACATGGTGTTTAGGAAAATGCGCTCGATTTACCTGAAACATTGCAGAAAGGAGGTAAGTCGGATAGTTCCTTCACATTGCTTTTAGCACAGGAAGAGACATCTTAGAAGCACACTACTCCACGTAGTAATGTTGGAAATAAGAGGAACTACCTTTTTTAACAAGCAAATCACACGACCAATCATAACGTGGGAATTTAAGCCTGTCCTACGCAGAGTTCACAACGGCTTCGAGCAATTGCAAAAGGCTGTACGCTATTATTGCAGATACCTTCCCTGACGTGTACGAGGCAACACTGAGGTACAGGAAGGCGGGTGCGCTTGTCGCTTATAATCATGACACATTTTTGGGAATTACAATTTTGATAGGCCGTATGTAACAATGCCGGTTTCATTTTATGTCTTTCAACCGTGAACGCTACCGTTCTGGGTGTGCTTTTCAGTATCGATGGGTTTCAAAATGTGTGTTTCCGATTCCTTGTCTTTCATCCCTCATTATCTCACCTGGAGTAGCGTCGACAAGCCTGACACATATGGCAGCCTCTCCAGATACCCGTAATAATTTTATCTCTCTCCAGCCCTTCATTGACCTTTATAAGAATATGTACATTTTTTTATCGAACAGCTGTTGGAACATCGCTGCTGTGTACTGCTACTTGGATTCTCTACAAAAGAATTGACCTTTATGATATGAATCTGCAGAGCCTATGTAAGTGCCAGCTTTGCTCAGCTTGGCCAGGAAGGTATCCGCTGATGTTCGCCAGATTATTTGTCAGGTTTTATCACGATGTTCAGCGTTGCATTACTTTTACGAAAATGTATGTATCATCGTGGTGTCTCAGAGTGCGCCATTGGCAGCCTTCAACAGGCATAGTGAAAGAGAAGTGGCGTAGTACTTGTCTCCGAAGCGAGTCGCCACGCCCGGAAATTTGAAGAGGGGAAAATAAAAGGAAAGGAGACGAAGGAGCTGATAAAGAGGTGATAAAAGAGGAGCGTGCACCGCATGCATCCCATCACACAGCTTCTGTGGTGCATCGGAACAGTGGCGCACATTTGCCTCTCGTAAGTGCTTGAACCAAGTAGTTGTAGCTGAAAGCTGGGCATTCGTTACATTCACAGCGCTTTTGGGAAAAAGAAACATTTGGTGAAAGCAAAAAAAAAACAAGAACAAAAAAGAACAAATACAGGACGAATGTACAGGAATAGCGCCAGTCTGCAACAAATCTTACTGCATGAAAATTACTGACATCGGTAACACGGGAACAGACAGAATGGCTCTGTCATTGCGCACCAGCTCCCCCATTCTACACTGTGCGTAGCACGCGGTCAGGCAGTCAAATTCTTTCTTGGTCAATGCGATCGATTGGCGGCTCACGCATTTATCGCCGTCTTCTTTTCATACGGTGCACATTGTGAATATATCTCCATTTTTCTTATTTGCTCTTCACTCGGACACGTGCGCTGTCAGGAAAGGCGCGCATTCGCACATTCCTTGCACCGTGATCTGCAAGATGGTCCGCACTAGCTACCTTGTTGTCCAATCGTTCTTTTGTCTCTCTTCAAGAGTATTTTCTTCCAACGGACGCTGAAAATGACACGAATGTCATGCTCTACCCAAGCTCTTCTTTTTTTCTAGTTCAGCAGTGTTTAGTTTCCTCTGCGGCATATTTATGGGGCCACGAGAACGAAAACATATGCCACGTGTCCATCGTGAGTCCCAAACTGACGACATATAACGGCTAGAACACGGACCAACATTACCTTACCTGCGTCGTCTTTTTTTTCCGATTGCCAAGACAGTGACCACATTGCATTCACTACTTCTGAAAATTAATAATTCTGGCAGCAATGTATGCGTATTTTCCTTATTACTAAACAAGAAAGAAAGATTGCAATTGAGTGAAAGGGAGTAGCCATATTCAGCATACGGCAATAAAGACTTATTTTCACAATGAAGGAATGTCTTCCGCCCGATGGCGTGCATATCAGAGCAAAGCCAAACGTGTCGAGCGTCTCTAGTGGTTGCAGCAAGAGTGCTCTTCGGCCACGTTGCTTGACCATCTGACCTCGGCCAAGGCAACGAAAGGCGACTTGGCTACGCCAAACCGACGCCTCGCGAAGGATACTGCTAGGACCGATGTATAAAGCCACTGGAATATAAGCAGACCCGGGAGTGGGAGGGGGAAGGGGGGGAGGAGGTTACGGCGCGTGGGTATCGTGACGGCAGTTTTCAATTTTAAGCGGGTACTTCATCGAAGAAAAGGCACCACCGCTCAGTCCCTGTCCTTGGAATTATTGAGTGGTTTTCTTTCGGGTTACATTCATCATTGTACCAACAGGTGTACACAGGAACGGCTTTGCTCCCTTGCTTCCTTTGGTGGAGCCGGACGCGTGTATGTTCTGAAGAAATACATCGCTCCCCCTCGCCCACCTCCCATTTCAGCAACTACTCCATTACTCATATTTGTGAGTATCCCCGCTCTATTTGACTTCGTTCACTTCCGCGTGACTTGCGCCGGTGACGGCCGAGGGTCAGAGCAGTATAAATATTGTGGCATGGAAAAGACGGCTTCATCGAACACTAGCTCCCAGGCTCCCGGGTCCCGATAAATTGTTGGATATTTTCATTTTTGACAGGAAAAGCCACTGCAGTTTCCAAGTCAAAATGCTAGGAGAAAAAAATTCTAAGCGTAAGGTGCCCTGTATTCGTTCTAAATTATTTTTTTCCTTCTTTGCATTGCTCTCAATTATATAGCTGATATCGGGCATGACTTGTGAATTGAAAATGTATGGTATCCCTCTGACTTTCGATAAGAAAGTTGACGGCGTGACCCTATGTAAGAGCAAGAAAGAAAAAAAAAGTAAGAATGAATCACACGCTTTCTTGTGCATTTGAGGCTATGTGCTACCTCTATAAGACGATTGAAATACAGAGGAGTCACAGGATATAAAGCAGAGCCGTGGGGAAATCTGACTGGTTCCGATACTTAGTACTCGTAAAGGAGGCTATTCCAGAAGAGAAAGCGACCTATTTTGTTTAGCTGTGGGAATTTCCACGGCCTCCTCAGTTGCGTTAGAGACGCCGCGAGTGCCGGAGAACCAGAAGCCATAAGTGAACAAGAACGTACAGCCTCTGTCGATTGCCGGCGTTTCGCCCCTTCCTGAACTTTTGGAGTGACGCGGAACTGCTGAGCTTCGCATGATCTTTGGCATAATCCAAAACAAATGGGTGAAGTGAAAATGTTCCCGCCGCAAGCCCAGCTAAGATAGCACGGGCAAGCAACCTCCACTTTTTCTGCCTTAGTCCAGCTGCTTCCTGCCTAGCTTCTAGATTATCTTTGTGCTATCGCAGGGATGTATGCTGAACTAGACGCCTTGAAATGCAGCACTCGGACACGAAATTTTCCCACATGTATTTAGGCTATTTTAACGTTCAACGAACAAGCATGGTACACATACAGCGTGCTCTTTTTACCAAGTATGGAGTTGTTATCTCAAACGAAAACTGATAACGTAACGTAACGATCATGCCATTGTCATAAAGACGTCCACCTGTAGCTCTCAGTATTCTAGTTTTCCTCATGCGCCTAAAGGTGCGCCGGAAGCAATAGTGTAGGCGCTAATGAGAATTCTTCCTATATACATGTTACCTTCCGAGTGGAAGGGGTGAGCGTGTTCGGCTGCTGAGCACGAGGTCGCGAGATCGAATCCCGGCCATGGCGGCCGTATTTCAATTGGGCCGAAATGCGAATACACCGGTGTACCTAGAATTAGGTGCATATTAAAGAACCCGTGGTGGTGGAAATTTCCGGAGTCCTCAACTACGGCGTGCCTCATAATCGGAAAGTGGTTTTGGCACGTAAAACCCCATAATTGATTGAAGTGCTGAGCGAGATTGTATTTCATCATAGGCACAAACACGACGATATGCAACCATGCTGTACACGATGCTTACACGTGCTCTTGTACACTAGCTGGCGGTCCAATGTATTGATTGTTATCTATTGCTGCGTGCCTAGAGACACTACAAGGAGTATCGCCAGGGGACGCTGCTACCTGGTCTCTAAAACTTCTACACTGCAAACATAGAGGTACATAAAGGGGTATTTACGCATATTAACTTTTTCTTTTCCTTTCGGTAACTTGCAGAATTGGAGATAATTCTTTTTGAAATTGCACTACAAATCTCTCACTGTTACATTTGTTAGCAGTACGGCCAAAAGATATTGTTAAATCGTTTGCCTTCAGACTAGATATCACACTACAGACATTGTGAAAAGAAAGCTATGACATTTATGGGACAAAGCGGCCACAGAGCACGCTCTTATAGAAAGCTGATGTATACTGTTCGACCTCTCAACCCCGTTTCACAGACTATCAAGTATGAGAATCGACGAGCCGGCAACGCTTTCCCAGGCGGAGCCCATGAGACTTGCCTCGAGCGTGAATTGCTTGTTCACCCGAGGCGACCCTAAATATCGAAGGGCAACCGGCCACAGATCACAATGGATAATAGACTCAACTATCTCGGCACACTCTGCGACGATATGTGCGCGCTTAATTCAAAGTGTAACCCGTCTCCACTCTCCTCGGCAAACGGCCGCTAGCGCGTACACACGCCTCTCTTGTTTTCGTGGCGTCATGGCCAGATTGCGGCTTGCGAAGCCCACCAAGGTTACGCGCCGCGGGGTTCGGAGCTATAATATAGCAATTTGTACCTCGCTTCCTTGCTTGCAACAATGTTATTGGCCCTGGCATCTCGGCCGTTGTACTCTGCATGCCGCTTCCATACGGATGCGTCATTCTGCAAAGCACGCTTTGCGCGCAGCCTTACGGAGTCGGCAGTGGGAATTGCACGTACTTGTGTATGCTCACACCCCGCCGCTTCATCGCGTGTAGCATGCATAGCGTGTCTTAATCGGCATGGATTCATCACGAAGTCGCGTTCTCTTTTTATCGCTCGCCCTGGGAGGTCCAGTACGCGTTTGTGATGCCAGCTACACAGACGACATACAAGAGTGGGTGGAACTGCACTTGTGATTCAATTCGCATGAAAGATCAGCTAAGGAATGGTTTTGTTGGTTCTGAGTCCTTGCGTGTGCTTGGAGAGAATACTGCCGCCTGGGACATGACTGTGCTGCGGCGCGCTCTCTAAATAGAAGATGCCTCTTTGCTGCCAAAGCAGATAAGGTCGCCTTTGTTTTTTTATGCGACCTCGCTTGGTGGAACAGCCCAAAAAAGCCAAGAACCGGTGATTGCTTTGCCGAAAGAGGCGAGTAAATTTTTTTCAATCAAAATAGTCCACTGTTCCGAGGACTGCAGCTGCACCTTTGCATTTCTTTATTGCGGAAACACTTCTTGTGGTCTCGTTTAATGGATTTTGTGAGACTAAATATGGGAGGAAAAAACGCAATTCACAGCAATTGCTACCATTAGCCAAACGAATAGAATTCAATGCCAGCATTTCTAAAGTTGTTTTTCTTTAAAAACACAAAGGATGCATCCGCCCTGCCCTACTTCCCTAAATCTGTGCTCGTTAAATTAAAGGTAAAGTGCAACCACGATTCGCGAACTCGAGTTTAGGACGATTCAACCTAATTCACTCCTGATCGAGCACCCTTGTTGCACGAAAACTAAGTCCAGTGCTCAGTTTCTTTGCCCTAGCGCAATATAAGTGGTCCACAAAAATTGAACAAGGCCCCGTCGTTTCAGCAAGTGACATTCTTTCTTCCACAACTATTGATCACTTGAAGCCTCCAATTTCGCCTAAACTTCTTCCTTGCTCAAGTTAGTCCTATATGACTGTGTCATTCCGACTGGAAGGAAGATATCAAAACGGCAACTGTAATGTGTTGATTCAAGCCTGACAAGCACGGACCATAAATGCGCCACTAGAACTCTGCCTACTACGACACGTATGAAACGTCTGTTCGCCATGTGTCGAACTACATCGCAGAGGCGTCTCATTCTTCTTAATAACAGGTTGGTCGTGTTTCAGGAAAAGTTACTCACTGCGCACAAGGGAAATTACCCCCTCTGAGAGGCACATAAAACCACAAGAAGAACGGCAGTGTATTCTGTACGTTTCATTTCATTTGCGCTGTTCTTTATATATATCCCACCAAATATGGACCAACTGGCTTGCCACAAAGGTGTTGAACGTGCGTTCTTCTGGAAACGCCACAGGTGTAAGCTGCTCAGAAACTCTGCGCTGTTCGAGAAAAGTGGTATAACGAAAGCGGAAAGTCCCCGTCCTGCTACGTTCACGACTCGTTATTTTTGATTGTGGTAATGAAAACGATATCGAAAAAAGACAAGAAATTAATAATGATAACTTCCAAACAACGCCTACATTTCTGCTGCCGAACACGATCACAGCCAAAAAGAAAAGTGCTCCACTGTCTCTTCCACGACTCTTCTTTATTGAAGCACGACCTGGGAACCTGAAGGTGCTACCTTAAGCATCCGTGGTGACCTGTATTGCTTCGCACCTGATGCAATTATTACTTTGCAAAGAATGGTGCGTAGTGTGTACAAAAGTGCGGCCCCGTTGTCGGCTAAGATCCCAGATTTCACGCCACTCGGTCGTGCTAGGCCGAAAGCTCCTGCAATGTGGGTAAGCACGAATCGCTCGAGCTCCCTCTTCTGGTGGACGCAGCAGTGCTTCGTGCACATAAGCCGCTGTGTATTTCCCCCTTCAATGTGCACACCAGTCAAAATGAACGGGAAAGTTCACATGAACCCCTAACAATTCAAGTCGTAGTTCTAAGAATCGCCAATGATTACCGACAGATAAGAGTTGGGCATGTAACCAATATGGTCAAAGGATAGAAAAAATAAAAACAAACAAACAAAGGAAACCACATTTGATTGGCAGCATATACCTTATGTAATACCCAGCCGTTGTTTACATAGCCTGAACGACGTCAAAAGCATTAGTGATTGCTGTCCCCTTCACACATGACAATGAGTGAGTGAGTGAGTGAGTGAGTGAGTGAGTGAGTGAGTGAGTGAGTGAGTGAGTGAGTGAGTGAGTGAGTGAGTGAGTGAGTGAGTGAGTGAGTGAGTGAGTGAGTGAGTGAGTGAGTGAGTGAGTGAGTGAGTGAGTGAGTGAGTGAGTGAGTGAACTCGTCGCGCACCCGGCTAGTCCCCCGTCGGGACCCCCAGGTCTAGCCCACCCGACCGGTCGCGGGCACGCCGGACGGCCAGGATTTGCTTTTCTAGAGCGGGGCTACGCAGAAGCGAGTCCCACTCCTCCTTGATGAACTTGGGGTATGTCGACCCGCACTCCCAGATCATGTGAGGTAGAGTGGAGGTCTCGCCGCAGGACGGGCAGGCGTCGTCGCGATGCACGTCAGGGTAAGCCTCGTGGAGAGCGGACAGACATGGATATGTGCTGGTCTGTAGAAGCCTAAGCGAAATGGCTTGCGCCCTATTCAACTTGGGGTGAGGGGGTGGAAAGACCCTTCTGGACATGTAGAAATATTTAATAATCTCGTTGTGAGTAGCGGGAGCGTCCTTGTGACCATAGAGAGGAGGGGAGTTAGTGCTCCTTATAGAGGAAGCGCGGTCGGTGAGGTCACGCGCAGCCTCGTGAGCAGACTCATTGACTTTCGGTGGAGCACCCTCCACCGACCCTACGTGAGCGGAAAACCAGTGAACTGAATGGTTTATGAGTGCATATGGAGTCGAGCCGCTAAGAAGACGAACAGCTTCCTTGGCGATGCAACCCTTCTTGAAAGCCCTAACTGCCGTTTGGAATCACTATAGATTTCAGACCCACGACCATCTCGCAGGGCGAGGGCGATGGCGACTTGCTCGGCGACTCCGGTGTCTGAAGTGCGAATCGAGGCGCTATTGGAAATCGTGGCGCTCGAGTCGACCACAACGACGGGCAAAGGTCTTCCCGTCACTGTACTCCGCGGCGTCGGCGAAGCTTGCTCTACTGTCGTGTTGCTTGATCTGTTTGAAAGTGGCTCCTGCTCTGGCCTTGCGTCTGCCCTCGTTGTGGACGAGATGGACGTTTCGGGGCACAGGGGCCACTACGAACTTGTTTTATTGTCACACATGATAATCAAATGGCCCAAAATATCGCAGTTTATAATTTCGCCAAAGAACGCATCTCGTCAGAGCTCAAAATTTTAAATAATGTCGGCGACCACCTTCGCGGTACGACCCGAATTATGTGGGTGGCCGAGCACTTCTCTCTTGCCGGCAAATAGGCGGCTCACAACATCGGTCGAGCGCTTACTCGCCGAGCAAGTGAGCCTGCTCAGCCGGGAACGGTTTGGCAGCACCACAGCCATGGCGATGAACGCTAAGCTTCGACGCTTATTTGTCACGCAGATGTTCCTGCTGTCTTACCTCCAGCATCACAGTGAGGAAATTCCTGGTGTCACCGATGGAACTGCCGGCCCCACGTCCTGGAACCCCACCGCCGAAGTGCTCTTCGCCGGCTGGCCATGCCATCCACCGTTTAGCACGATGCACTCAGCCCGGCTGAGTTCCTGCCCAGTGTTGCCGCCGCAAGAACCAAGCAGTGGGTATGCCGTCGACGTTCCGAGTAACTTCATCCAATCGACCATTCCTGCTGCACCACCGCTTGTACAGCCGGATCACACGCCTTCCAGCGCCCTCGGGACACCAAAACAAATCCAGCGCACGGCTGCGCTTAACCTGCCTCCGCCCTGGGCCGCGCATGCCCTTGTGATACCGGCCACGTTTAATCGGGAGACATCTACACCCTCTCCGCACCTCTGCCATATAGGGCCGCTCGGAACCCGCGCGGCCTTTCATGGGTTTGGCAGCACCACAGCCATGGCGATGAACGCTAAGCTTCGACGCTTATTTGTCACGCAGGTAAACTATCACTATTCCTTATTCGCGTCTCGACGTACTCGCTATGCTGCTTTATTGGTGCTGCCAAACCCAAGTTGTTGTTTTGCTATTCTTTTCGATTGTTTTCATGTTCTTCGGCAACTTCTAATTTTATCCGGTGACATTGAGCTTAACCCCGGACCTACCACCCGCGGCAATGAAGAACCTAGTGATATATTGGAAGCACTGATCGAAATCCGTACTGGCCAAACTTCATTATTAAATGATATGAAGTCGATCAAGCAAAAGTTGTCCCAGAGCGACAAATCTTTTGATGAGATAAAAAAACGACTAACTAAGATAGAAGAAGACTGCTCAACACTTATCGCGGTAAAAAAAGAGGTCGACGAGCTCAGGACGCTCGCCGAACAGAGTGCAAATCAGATTGCGTCTATTCAGGCTAAACTTAATGACTCGGAAGATAGAGCGCGAAGATCAAATCTAGTATTTTTTGGTTTGAAAGACACTGAAAATGAAAGATGGGCTGCGTCCGAAGCCCTAGTGATTCAACACTGCAGTACACAACTTAACACCACCGTTGAACCTTTAGACATAGAAAGAGCACACAGATTAGGTCGCTTTAATAGTAACAGAAAAAGAACGCGTGTTGTCATGCGCTAAAAAACTAAAAGGAACTGAATATCGGATCTCGGAAGACTACTCTTCTAACACGCTAACTGCTAGAAGACACCTAGTTCAGTT
Organism: Dermacentor variabilis; assembly: GCF_050947875.1. Lineage (NCBI taxonomy): Eukaryota > Metazoa > Arthropoda > Arachnida > Ixodida > Ixodidae > Dermacentor > Dermacentor variabilis. Next base: position 130,804,355 of record NC_134570.1, on the reverse strand, counting down.
TGCCAAAGCGCAAAATAGACCCTTCAAACTACGCCACGACAAATTACTAATGGGAAGTACACCTTACACATACGACCATAGTTCCGATAAGGTAGTCGCTCGATCACCGGGTTCCTAGCATCCGACCGTCGCAACAACCATCCCAATAACCATCCCTATAACTCCCTTTCATTTCTTTACACCAATATTCGCAGTATTCTGTAGCTAATATGTTTCATGACTTTTAGGCTGTGCACTTGGCTGCTGTTCTCACTTGTTATTGTTGTTAATTGTATGTACTTGATTGTATGCCCCCCTTACTCAATCCCCAAGAAGGGGCCTTGTAAGGTATTTTACAAATAAATAAATAAATTCTTCCCAAACTTGATGCCCTTCAAAGCCTGCTCAGTACAACGGCATCGAACATAGTCCTTCTTACTGAAACTTGGCTTAATCCGTCTATTAATAATGCAGAAATTCTTTCACATTTTCCAAATTTTTCTATATTCCGACGCGACAGATCCCACAAAAAGGGGGGGCGGCGTACTGATATGCGCACACGAATGTCTTCAGTGTGCTGAAATAACAGTAACAACGCCCTTAGAAATTGTCTTTGTGATAAGCAACGCTTCCCGCCCAGCCGTTGTTATCGGTACATGCTATCGTCCACCCGACGCAAACAGCTCTTTCGTAGCTGACTTCCATGAGGTGCTTCACACCGTAACAGTACTTTATCCCAAATCACCCATCATGCTGTTCGGCGATTTCAACTTCCCTGCCATCAATTGGTTCAATATAGCTGAAACAACGTCAAAAAACAATGTCGAAAGTGATTTTCTTAATACGTGCCTTACGTTTGGCTTAACACAAATTGTCAGTAACCCCACGCGGCACAATGATAAGTCTTCTAACATATTAGACCTCATCCTTACTTCTCACTCCGATAATGTTTCACCACTGACGCACTTACCTGGCCTTAGCGATCATTCAGTGCTACATACCTCGTTCCAAAGCGACATCCCTGCCTTCACTAAAACTAGAAAGACTATTACGCTTTACGACAAAGGCAACTATACTGATATGAATATTAAACTAGCGGAATTTGCCAGCTCGTTCTTTACCGGTTTCTTAGAACGTTCTGTTGAAATTAACTGGCTTCTTTTCAAAAATAAAATGCATGAGCTGATAAAAACTTACATACCTACTATCACTGTAACTGAAAAGCACTCATCACCCTGGTTTAATACGACACTAAAGCGTCTCAACAATAAAAAGAAAAGGCTTTACCGCGCTGCTAGGCATTCCAACTCTGAGTGCGCATGGCAGAAATACTACACCGCTGAAAAAACGTACCTATCCCTTGCTAGTCAAGCAAAACGCTCCTTTTCTTCGACTACCCTACCAAACATCCTGCGAAATAACTCCAAAAAATTCTGTAATATTATAAATCCAAAGCGTTCGCAACCACTTGCTCTGTGCGACGAGAAAAATAAGCCTATTCCTGATCAGGAAATCGCCGAAGCGCTTAATCATGCATTCTCTTCCGTGTTTACGAATGAGCCTAAAGGTGAACTTCCTGAATTCCCACTTTTCAGTTACCATACCATGCCCGCAATCACCTTCAGTTCTGATGGAATCAGGAAATGCATTGATTCCTTAAAGCTGTCGTCTTCACCTGGCATCGATGGTATTAATTCTAAAGTCTTAAAAAATACTAAATATGTAACAAGCGAGATATTATGTCACATTTTTCAGCAATCCTTATCATCAGGAGTGGTGCCGGATGACTGGAAAGTGGGTAAGGTTATTCCAGTCCCAAAGAAAGGTCCTTCATCATCATGTAGTAGCTACCGCCCAATTTCTCTAACTAGCGTCTGTTCGAAATTGATGGAACATGTGCTTTACTCCCACATTGCTTCATTCCTAACATCTGTCAGTTTCTTCCACCCTAACCAGTATGGCTTCCGTAAAGGTTTATCTTGTGATAGCCAATTAGCACTCTTTATAAATGACATAAGCTCTAACCTTGATCAAAACATTCCAGTTGATGCCCTCTTTTTAGATTTCGAAAAGGCGTTTGACAAAGTTCCGCATCAACGACTACTCCTTAAACTTTCTCGCTTGCACCTTAATCCCCTTGTTTTGAACTGCATACGAAATTTCTTAACTAACAGACAACAGTTTGTGTATGCTAACAACCACTCCTCCTCTAAAAGCCCTGTTCTCTCCGGTGTACCCCAAGGCACAGTTCTCGGGCCCCTCCTATTCCTTATATATATTAATGATTTACCGGCTAATCTCACATCTAACATTCGCCTTTTTGCTGACGATTGTGTCATTTATCGCCCAATCCTAGCTGATACCGACAACCACGCATTGCAAGATGATCTAGACAAAGTTACCTTGTGGTGCAGCATGTGGCTAATGTCACTGAACACTACAAAGACTTTACTAATACCTTTTCATCGACGGAACATTCACCATACTCCTAAGTACGTTCTCTGCAACTCGGAAATATCATCAGTGGAGTCATGCAAGTACCTAGGCCTTACACTCTCAAATAACTTTTCTTGGTCCCCTCATATTACGAACATCACTAACGAAGCCAATCGCACGCTTCGTTATTTCCGCCGCAACTTGCGCTTCGTACCACCATCCCTAAAGATACTAACTTATCTTACTTTTGTCAGACCTAAGCTAGAATACGCATGCTCTGTTTGGGACCCACACCAAACCACCCTTTCTAACACTCTAGAAGCAGTTCAGAATCGTGCAGCTCGCTATATTTATTCTTATTATTCTTACCACACTAGTGTCTCTCAGCTAAAATTAAAAGCAGGAATTTCCAATCTAGATATAAGGCGTCATGTTTTCAGACTGTGCCTTTATCACAAATTTTATCATTCTGCTCCTAGTACTCCAGCCGTCATTCCAGCACACCGCCAGTCTTGCCGATTATGTCATGAAAAATCTGTGTATCCTCCGCCTGCCCGGACCACTGCGCACCTACATTCTTTCTTTGTGAAGACTGCCCGGGACTGGAATGACCTTCCCGCCCACGCCGTGCACCACTCCAATCCACATCATTTCAAGGCTGCCATTGAGTCCACATTCCACTGAAGTGGTCACCCATCCCTCATGTAATACCCCACACTGGGGCCTTTGAGGTAATAATAAATAATAAATAATAAATAAATAAATAACAGACTGCATGGTTAAGTACAAAGAAATCCCCCGATCACCATCCGCGGGGAAGGGCCCGCTACGCGCCAGCTCATGCCGAGATAACCAAGAGACAAGTGGTGGCCTGGCGCCTCCTGAAAACAAACATGTATCAGAACCCGATGGCCTGCAGGAGGTTCTGTCCAGGGCAATACGACGATCAATGCGAGTTATGCAAGGGTAGAGCGGATCTGCCGTTGCATAATTTCCGCCACGTATCCTATGGGCATGCCCCAAGGCGACTCCCTTCGAGGGCCGCAGAATTCAATACTGCAAGCACTGGGACACCCTGCTTCTCAGGGTGGTGTCAGTAAAAGCTGACTTTTTCTCTTTCTCTCTCTCTCATATTGGTCTAGTTCACTCTCTCGGATAGGCATCTCGTTGCGTTGGAGACGCATATTCAAGTTTAAGCTCATGTTTATTCATTAAGGATGTCAGTTTTCCAAAGAATTGTATACAAAATTAGTACTACACAGGAAGCCCCAAAAGTTAGACACTGTCAGGGGGACTCCCATAGATGAAAAAAAAAAGAAAAAGAAATCAAAATAGCATTAGCAAGTCTGTCGCCTTTCAATTTAGCACAGAATAGTGTGGCTTTGGGGCATCCACTAGTGCAGAGTGATCGGAGATTTCTAATAACAGCGGTAGTTAATGTTCGCCCTTGAAGGTGTAATGTAAGCAGAAAAATTCATCCACGCAACCGGCAATTGATTAACTGGCAACTACGTTTGAAGACGAAGGTTAAGAACGCATTTTCCTTGAATTCTTAGCCTTTAAGTTATCCCTTGGGCGTCGCAAAATCAATGTCGATTCTGTTACGCAAGGCGCCGAGGTAGGAAAAAAAAAGAGCAGTCTGCTCTGAACCACTCACGTAGGCAGCTTCAAATAATCGCTAGGCATGCAGAATCGCTGCAGTAGCAAGAACCGCGTAGCACGCGCATTTAGTTGCGTTATAGCGAATTATATCTTCGCACGAACAGCGTGCCACTCACAAAGAAAAAAAAAGTGATAGAGAAAGAAGTCATTCTCCTTTCAGGTACACCGACACTCCAAATGGGTATACGTGCCGTGGCGCAGAACTACACAGGAGCAGGCTGCCGGCGCCAGCGAGATAAACGTCGTCGAAAATATGCAAGAGGCGCACCGCGATCGTTCTGCGCGAAAGAAAAGGATAAATGCGACGGCGACCGACGTCCTCGCGGAGCCGCGTGGCAGTTACTTCTTATTTTTGTCGCCCCGCACACATATCTCATTTGTCTCCTAAGCACACTTTCGTCCTCTCTCATTTCCCCCATCCCTTTTGGCGACGTCCTGCATTTGTTTCGTTCCCCGCCTTTTCTTTGTTGTTGTTGTTTTTTTTTCAAAGACGTTCCTGACTTGTTTTGTGTCGCCAACGCTCGAGGGCGCCTTCGTAGCCAAGGCTGGCGGCGGTGGCCCCAGACTCTGAGACAAGGGAACGGCGAAGGCGCGAAGCGGACGTTCCAGCGCGTCCTCTTCGAGCCACACTGCGTCGATGCGCCCCGGGGAGGACGGCGAAGTGACGCTTCATCGCACGGCCGGAATCTGGAACGACTCGGCTTACCGCTAGGGATGGACGAGATGGTAGAGTGTAGCCCGAGGCAGTGCGCAGATTACAATCGAATGCTGTTGGAAAACGGAAACTGAAGTTTTCGTTTTCTTGTACGTACGCGTACATTCTCGACTCGCTCGGCGATGCACTGGTACGCGCCAAGCTGCATTATATGGCGAAGTTGGTGGTTTTCGAGGGCGTTGAGCTGCGTGGCTGAGCGGGAGGGTAATCGCGGTTGGCACCTCGAAGGCCAATTGGCGTCTAAATGACGGCCGAAAAAAATAAAGGAAAAGAAGCGTATTCGCCGAACAAAGTCGCGACAGTCGGGTAGCTATCGACGGTATAGTCAGTCCTTGGAGCGGGATCTTGTTGTTGAGCTCTAGAATTGGAATTGAGGAACTGTCGATGCGTCTCTACCGTTTGCGAAGGTAATCGCGAGTTCTTCGTTCACGTCTATGCGAGAAAGGCGTGTAATTGTAACTTTGCGTACGTCGCCGAGAGAGCTTAGATGGTAGCGCTTTCCGTGCTAAGGCGCAAGAAACATGAGATTTATGATTTCGCTACTGTACTTATTTTTTTTCGTTTTTGAGCCTACGGGAAACAATAAGAGAAAAAGGGTTTAATGGTAAAAAAAAAGGACGGGGGGGGGGGTTCAGATCTGTCCTGTGCGTACCATGTAACCACCTCTCTCCCTAAAACGCTTCAACGAATTGATGGCGTTTGTTCTCTTTGCTTGCTTAATATAATCAGTGAATATGCTGTGATGGTGGCGGCTTATGCCTTTAAAACTGGCGTGCTCGTGTTCCAAGTCCAAGGTCTCCGAACAACATTTGGCGAGACAAATAACGACAATAGGCACACACAGAGACCCGAAATCACATTGTGAGTAAATTAAAAGAAAAGAAAACGAATGTCATACAACGATAAAGTTGACAGTCACTTTAGGATTCGCCAAAGAGGGTGAAGGCAAAAGCCTGCGCGCTCAAGACATTGTTTCAATTACTTGAAATTCTCATTCGAATGCGTTGTTACTGCTTATTGTTTGTTTTCTCCCATCAAAGATTATGGGTTCGAGTGCCTTAGTTGACTCTACCTTAATTAACTTCGCTTTAGTTAGCACCAAAGGTCGTGCATTCCACCCCCACCTTAAGGTGTCGCTTCGAATGCCTGAATTTACTCTATGTGATTTGCCTGTGCCTTTTTTTCTGGCATGCTGAGCAGCATCGGATCCATCTGTGGAAGAAGACGACGACGAACACGCGAGCAGTGGAACGAGCGCGTGTCTGCGCGAGGCGAGCTCACATGACGTTCTGTACCGCACGCTGTTCCAGACCATTGGAGGTATTCGATACTTAATGCTTTCGCCTTAATAAAAGATAGCGAAGTAATTTTAGGCAGCCGTTATTTGCGCGTGCGCGCGCGCACGCGCGTGTGTGTGTGTGCGTGTGTGCGTGTGCGTGTGTAAAGGGCTAATAAAGTTTTACTGAGAACGCTGAAGCTCTCATGGCGTTCAAAAAAAAAAAAAGCTTCTAGCAATCGACATCTAAACAGAAAAAAATCAGTCAGCTCTAGTTGACATATACGTGCAAGTACGTAGCCGTTTATTCTTGTGAGGTCCTGTGACATAAGCTGACGTCATATACCCAGTTGCATATACCGAGAGGTATACTCAGTGTCGAATACCTTGGGCCTGGTAGTGACTTTAGCGGCAGATACTCAGCTGTCTCAGTGACATATACCCAGTGGCTCCAGTGTGACATATGCAGTTACACATAACCGGTGACCCAAGGGGCCCTTACGCATAGCAGTTGTCCAAGTTGGTAGGAAAGAGGTTCATTCTAGAGCGGCACATACCTAAATGTGGCCCATATCCACGGCAAGGGACCACGCTTTCAAGCAGCACTATCATCGGGATCGACATCTGAAAATTGCAATTTTAGATGCCTTCTTTATTTCTTCCGTCCGACCTAATATATATCAAAATATACGGTGTCGAGGATTTTTTTTGTCTACATTAATAGCTAAGGAACGTCGCTCGTGCCAATGTCTCGACAACATTTACTCGATTTTGTCAGTGCACGCAAGCAACTTATTGAACAATCACGCACACCGCTAACTCATGGACTAGAGTACGTTAAGTCAATCATTTCCTCCTGGACATTGGACACTCCCAAGAAAACGTGGGCGCACAGGTCACACCCAAGTACACCAGGGCTCCCCCATTGAGCTCTTACCTAATAGTGGCTGCCTTGTTATCTGTTTTCAACGATGTCAAGGTAGACGTTCAAGGCACTCTCAGGACTGCGTGGCCATTTCGACAATTTTACAGTTCAAACAATTTAATTATGTTTCCTCAATGACGTACTTATTTAGAAATCGCTCTTGTGAAAACTCATAAGTGTGCTTTCGTAACGAAGCAATACAAACGTTTAAACTAATCATATCAAGGCAATTCACTAAATTACCTATGTAGCTGTTTAGTTCAGGGCATACATGTGGGCGCATGCCCATCGTTGTGAGCATTCCTCTCTCAGGAAAGCTTGTGTGCAAAAGTGGTCTACCGTAATCCACCGCAGGTGTATTAAACGAAGAAAAAATAAGAGTAGTGCGTGTATAAGAGAATGCAGCCTTTAGAAGTGTACCGAGATATCCGTCTACCTGCTGGAATGCAACGATAAAAATATTCTCAGATAGATCTCTGTCTGTCGGCTATAGAAACAGGCGATATTAGCAAATCAAAACAAGGTGATACATTTTCGTACTAAACGTTTGAGAGACTTACGAGTGCACTTTATAACTACACAGATTTCACGTGCAAATTTGTGCGAGCTGGTGTGGCAAAGGCATCACTTTTCTCCCTGGCGGCTTGTCTTCAGTCGTCCCTCAAAGATGCCTTCGTTAGATTTGAATAACTTAAATGTCGATTATTGGATGCACCAGCATGAAAGCAGCAAGGTATTTTGCCATGCTTTCCGTGAGCCGTGGCAGTCATTAAGCGCCAAGGCATGTCGACAAGCTCGCCATCATTTATTACAGGAGAGCGCCAGCAATGTTGAACTTTCTCCGCTACGGGCTCCCGCCTGTCTTTCACTACTTTTATTCTTTATTCTTTCTTTGCTTTTGTTTGTTTAGTTGAACGCAGCTGAACGTTGGCAAGCGAGCTGGTGTGCAAGAGTGTTGTGGGCCTTATAGAGCGTTTGTCTTACAACTTTCCATAATTGCACCTCTTCGAATGCCTACCGCCCGGCCACCCGAGCATCATTACGTGAGGAATTCGCCGCTTAGGCACCGGCACCGTCCTGAAGGTCGTGATTACAAAGAGGGTTCCCTACTTGTAGTATCGACGCGAATTTCTTCGAGTATGTGCTTTACTTTTTTTTTAATAGGACACCTCTCACGTATCTGTTGGCCTATTTCTTTGAACCCTGAGAGGCGCTGTACTTTGGCCTTGCAAATGAGCAGATAGCCCGGGAATAAAGACAAGTTATTGGTGAGGCGTCTACGTAAAAGAGTCTAAACTATGGAAAGCCGCAATACGGCTTCTGCACAGCTCAGAGGCTAGTGCATGTCTTTACCCACCACGGGAGCTTAGTGGATATGGCATTGTGTTGCTAAGTAAGAGGTCGCAGACCCGAATCCCACCGCATTTCGAAAGGGGCAAAGTGCAATGACCATGGAACTGTCCATTGAGTGATCGGTAAAGAACCACAGATGATGAAAATTGATCCGCAGTCCCGCACTACGGGGCACGTCATAAGCAGAGCATGGTTTTGCACTGAAACTCCAGAATTTAATTTCAATCCTATTTTGCACCCCCATAGGCACCTTACAAGCCTCTACGAGCTGAAGTTGGCTCCTCCTGGTGTCATGTCAATATTACTTAGTGTACTTTCATTCAAAAAAATGAATTACTGCAGAAACCATTGATAACGATGTCACTGTTAGTGATAGCCTCCTTGTTAGACCTGCTGCGCAATCCGCATGCCATCCATGAATCCCGAAGCGTTACGGATACATCAGCAGAAACACGAAGTGACACTCTTACTGCCAACCACAATGCCACGCGATACCTCGATATATTATGCATAATGTTTTATTCCCAACAGCCCACTTGAATCAACGTAGCAAACTCCCAATATCCCTGGTATCAAGCGGCCGCGTTCGACGCATATGCCTCTGTTGCGGATGGGGCACTACAGATATAAAAAAAAAATTCCAGCACAACCCATCTTCCGACGAATGTTGACGTTAATGCGTGATCATTGATGCAGTGTAGCGACATACCATACTGCCAACGTCAAAACAAGTACCACAGCTGGGCTCCAACTCCCAAATACCACTGCACACGCTGCGCCATCTAGAGGGTCGCCACGAAGTCCGTGTGTGGTACGGGTTTGGTTCGGCAGAGTAACGGAGAAATTTGAGCGGATGTTTCTTTTTTAGTAGAAGAGCGGAACACGCGTAGTGGCACATAGCCAGTTACCGTAGCAGCCATCAAAGAGGTTCATTGAAGAGCCGCATATAGTGGCGCTTCAATAGTGGCAATACCCAGTGACAAAAGTTTTTGTCAAACTTCGTCGACGAGCGGCGCAGACCAAATGGCCGATACCCGTGCTCCAAGTTGACATCAAACGGGTTTTTTGAACAGGTGCAGATACCTAGTGCCACATACCCAATGACATATATACCCGATTTGACAAATGTAACAGCGCTAACACATGCAACCACAACGGAGCAAGGACGAGACACAGCGCTTGTGTCCCGTCCTTGTTCTTTTGTGGTTGCATGTGTTTGTGCTGTTACTTAATCAAGTATGCATGAACTCGCCCAGAAGGAAGTTTTAATGAGCCAGTGTACTCAATGACCCAAAGATGTTCACTAAAGAGTGGCTCATACCCAGGGCCACATACCGAGTGCCCCAAGATGTTCCGATAGTTGGTTTTGAACCTTCTTCCCTCTACACAGCAGCCCTATGCGCTAACCATTAGACCGTGGACTACCCAATTATCCAAGTTTTAATGTGTTAGCATTTTTACGGTACTTCACGCACTTTTCGAAGGCTATGTTTGTATGTGTGTTAATGCACACATACAAACATACATATATGTCTAACCATTTTCCCGCCTACCTAGGTCACTGAGTATTCAGTGGTGGAATCGGTTGCACATCGAGCAACTCTGCTGGTGTAACAGGGTTCGAAACAAACCGTCCGACTAACTTGGGTCACTGAGTATGTGGAAATGTGTGCATACGTGCAACTCTTCAACGAACCTCTTTAACGCCGGCATGGGTCACTGTAGGCACGGGACTGGGCAGGTACCGCTGCTGGAAGAAACTCTATGACGCCGACTTGAAGGCATGTGCCCCTCTGTCTGTGCTGGTTTCCAGTGAACCTCTTTGATGTTAACTTGGGTCACCATGTAAGGGCAAATAGTCGTGTGTGCCTCGCTTCAATGAACGCGTTTGACACCAACTTGGCTAACTAGGTAGGTGCGACTTGAAATGGGCCGCTATACAATGACGAATACGATCCTTGAAACTCCTCCGATGATGAGTGGAATCCTACTCACGTCACAGGGGTTCCTGAAGGACGCGCATACAGACCAGATCCAACCGATCTTATTTTGCAGCTAAGTTTTTAAAGGAAGCTCCATCGCCAGACACGCAACCTGCGTCGGAGCTCCGATATAGTCGTATGACTGCGGCGTCTGTGACAACGTGCCGCCGGATTCCGGCACCAGTGACGAGTGGTCACTAAGGATAGCCAACAACGCAGCCCTTAAAGGCCGTCGCGATGCACCGCCGTCATCAGGGCAAGCACCGGATAGAGAAACATGCGTCGGATATATCGGAGAGGGTAGACGTACCAAGCTATCAAACCAACAGGAATTCCGAATTCCGAAATTTCTCAGATGTGCACACATCTGCAAGGGCTTTTACTATGACACCAGTTAAGTGCATGAAACTGGGTTAGCCTTGTGCGTCCCTCCGTCCATATATTCCGTTACGCAGACGACGACTGTTTGCCGTCATCGATGTGTTTTTCTTGTCGTCAGGCCGCCTAGTCATACTCCGTTTCACCATCGCCAATGGTGCTGAAAAATCACATTTACCCCCGCTGGGTGCTTTAATCACTGATCTATCGTAAAACAACAGCGCTCGACAATCATTCCAAGTTTTTTTTGTTCCATACAGACTCCAAGAGCGTGGTGGAGTCTGTGCATGTATTTTGAAGGATAGAAAAAAACAATACAGTACCCGTACAAACAATACTGTATGAGGCTGACAATATGTGCACCTCATAGACATTGTTCTTGACGAGACCACGATAAGTTGGAGAGCAATTTTTTTTTCATGCTCGTGAAAGAAGAGTCGACGGCACAGAAGAGGTGAAGATTCGATAATGATCACCCACCTTAAAGCAAACACATACTCAAAACTGAGGATGCGCCCAGAATCAGCCGGTTAGTGCAGCACAACAAAGAAAGGATCAACGGCGTCACTTCCAACAGCGATGTCGCAACAATTACGCCACACAATTTCCCACATCGTATCTCGCAGGATTAGCAGCAACGAAGTGCTCAATATACTAGCCTCGCAAATGTATAAGAGAAAAAAAAAGAGAAGACTATCGCTCCAATTGTGTAGGTGGCACTGCGCCATTCTCCTCACGAGTGACGTTAGTTGTACAAATTTTGTCCTCGGAGTTGCTTGCTCCCTATGACTTATCAAGGATGAAAAGCCGGAAGCTTTCAAAGGGGCCCTGAAAATCTTTTCACATACAGTTAGAAAACGCTGCCCATCTGCTCTTCCACAAAGCGAGTTCAGTCGCGGGAAGCAATACGCTCGTAGTGTGCGGAGACTTCAACGCTCCGAGCGAAGACTGGGGCTACCACAGAACGACGGTCAAGGGGAGAGAGCTCATGCAAGACGCCACCAACGTGGGACTGAACCTAATCACGGATCCGGCCTTTCCCACCAGGATCGGCACATCGGTTACGAGAGACACCACTCCGGACCTTACCTTCGTCAAAACCGACGGAGGATCGAGAGAAGCAAAATGGAGAAACACGGGCCAAGAGCTGGGAAGCGATCACTACATCGTGGGGGTCGTCGTACCGCTCGAAGGCCAAGGCAACAACGGCATAAGGAAGCATCGCATTACGGACTGGGACGCCTTTCGAAATGCGCTACCCGCGGTGAAACTGGACATTACGGACATCGAGCAATGGGTGGCCAACGTCGTTGAGACGATGGAAGGAGCCACCAAAGAGCTGGAGACGGACGAACAGATAGACAAGATGGACAGTCGGCTGGCCCACCTGATAGAAGCCAAGCAGTCCATAAAGGCGAGGTGGCAAAAGCGACGAACCAACCGAAGTCTAAGGAAGAAGATCGCCGAGCTCAACAGGCAGATCGAGGTCCACTGCAGGGTACTATGCACCCAACAGTGGAACGAGGCCTGCAACGAAGCCGACGGACAGATGCACAAGGGCAAGACGTGGAACATGCTGCGGCACCTCCTCGACGAAACCAAGACCAAGGGCCACCAACACAACATCTTGGCCAGAATCCTACACAAGGCAATCTGTGAACACGGGGAGGACGAGGTCAAGGGGCGCTTGGACGCCAAGTACCTACCGACCACCCCCACGGAAAGACACCCGGATTACCAAGGCAACGAGAACGAGACGCTAGATCGAGACATCCAGACATGGGAAGTCAGAGTTGCCCTGCAGGATCTCAATGGCAAGTCCGCCGCGGGTCCCGATCGAGTGACCAACAGAGCGCTCAAGAACCTCAACGAAGGGGCCATGAACTTCTACAACAAGTGCTGGCAAGAAGGAAGGCTGCCCAAGCAATGGAAAGCAGCCAAGGCGATCCTCATCCCCAAGCCTGGCAAGCCGCCCCACATAGAGAACCTCAGGCCGATCTCGCTGACTTCGTGCGTGGGAAAGGTCCTCGAGCACGTTCTCATGCACAGGTGGCAGCGTTACCTGGAAGAATCGGAGCTTTACCCTAATTCCATCATAGGGTTTCGGAAGAAGCTCGGGACGCAAGACGCCATGATCTTACTTACTGAAGAATGAGATCATCGACGATACGACGGGCACCAAGGACAACAGAGCCATACTCGGGCTGGACTTGCAGAGCGCCTTCGATAAATTGAGGCACTCGGCTATCCTGGCCCAAGTATCCAGACTAAACATGGGCAGAAGGACATACCAGTACATCAAAGACTTCCTGACGGAACGGACCACCGAAATCTGTGCGGGAGACCTGCAGCTCGAAGAGAAGAAGCTGGGCAGCGTCGGAACTCCGCAGGGCTCGGCGATCTCCCCGCTTCTCTTCAACCTCGTGATGATCGGGGTGGCCAACCGGCTAGAGAGAGTAGCAGGAGTCCGGCACACCATCTACGCCGACGACGTTACGCTATGGGTACCGGGAGGAAGCGACGGACATATCGAGACAACGCTGCAAGAAGCGGTCAACGCCATCGAGGAGCAGCTGGGCGGGTCTGGACTCGTTTGCTCTCCGGCCAAGTCAGAACTGCTGGTGATTCCACTGACAGGAGCGGGCAGGAAAATAAAGAATATGGAAGTCAAGTACGAGTGGCCCAAGATCACGGTCACGACAGCGGGAGGACAAGTAATACCGGAGGTCGAGAAGATTCGAGTGCTCGGGCTGCTCATCCAGCGAAACCGAGTCAACGGTGAAACGGTCAACAAGCTCGCGGGCAAAGCGGCCGCGGCAATGAGGCTCATGAAGAGGGTGTCCAACAGAAGAGCGGGGATGAAGGAGGAGAGCCTGACTAGGCTCGTTCAATCCTTCGCAGTTAGCCACATAACGTACGTGGCTGCCTTCCAAAACTGGAGGCCGAGCGAACGTAAGAAGATAAACGCCACCATACGCAAGGCGTATAAGGCAGCACTCGGCCTCCTCGGGAGCACGAGCACCGAAAAATTCATGGCGCTGGGAGTCCACAACACGCTGGACGAGATAGCCGAAGCACAAAGAACGGCGCAACTCGAGCGTCTCTCTGAAACGAGAACCGGAAGAAAGATACTGCGGGACCTTGGCCTCGAGCCGAAGGAAGGCGAGCAGCAGAAAGACGTACCTATACCGGATAGCATCAACAGAAAGCTCAGGGTCTGCCCGATCCCGAGGAACGTGAACCCCGAGCACAACAAGGAGCGGAGGTTGGCGAGGGCCAGGGCCCTCGTGGACCTCCACGCCAGAGAAGAAGGCGCCATCTACGTGGACGCGGCGGAGTATCGAGGGAGCAGCGACGCATACGCGGAGGTGGCTGTCGGGGCATCGACGGGTGCAACGAAGACCGTGGCGAGCGTCCGGACTCGAGAGGCGCACCGGGCGGAGGAGGTGGCCATCGCCTTGGCCGTCTCCGACCCCGGATGCACTACAGTGTTGTGTGACTCTAGAACGGCAGTGAAGAACTACGCCAAGGGTAGGGTATGTAGTGAGGCTGCGCGCATACCGCGCAAGGCCGAAGACATCGGACGCAAAAGCGCTGTAGTGATCAAGTGGTTTCCGGCCCACATGGGCAGTGACGTGTCGGAACGCGGGAACGTGAACCACAACGAGACGGCCAACTCGTCCGCGCGAGGACTAACCAACCGCGCAGCTGCAAGCACGGCCGACTCGGAGTGTTGGTCGCGGTGCAGTGCCAAGGACAAGATGACCACCTTCAACGAAATAGTGACGTGGTACAGACTTAACAGAGAGACTATGCCGCCACCTCACCCGGGGCTTACCCGGAAGGAGGCAGTGTTATACAGGCAATTACAGACGGGGTCCGTGCTCACCCCGGCGCTTGCTAAGCACGTGTCTCCGAGCGTGTACGCGAGTGACGTGTGTAGACTGTGCACTAAGGAGAGAGCCACCGCGGCTCACATCCTTTGGGACTGTAGTATAAATCCAGGAGAAGTCAGCGAGAAGACGACGATCCCACCGCAGCTAGAGGCTGCAACGAGGACCTATGACCAAGATACACAACTCAAGGCCGTCCAGCAGGTCTCGGCAGCTCTAGAGAGGCAGCGACCTCGCGAAACCGAGAAGGGGGGCAGCACCCCCAGGAAGGGGGCGGCGGCCCTCTCGGATCCGCGGAAGTACCGAGGAACCAAGACCTCGAGGAGCACAATGCACGAGACTGACGTCCCTATTGGAAAATCCTATTTAAATTCAAACTGGGTTATACAGGTTTAAACTGGTTTTAACAGGGACCTGTTTAGCAACAAACAGGTATAAACAGGACCAGTTTACACACGAACAGGTCTGCACGGGGTCCCGTTTGGCATGCAAACAGGTATAAACTGGACCAGTTTACACACGAACAGGTCTGAACGGGGTCCCGTTTGGCATGCAAAGAGGTATAAACAGGACCAGTTCACACACGAACAGGTCTGAGCGGGGTCCCGTTTGGCATGCAAGCAGGTATAGGCACGACCAGTTCACGCAGAAATGGGTCTTAACAGGGGCCCTGTTCGCAACTAAACTGGCTTATACTGGACGCAGTGGCACCATATAGGGTCGCCTGTTTGGCACAAAAGCTGGTTTAATCTGGAGCTTTGTGGCAACCTGGCCACACTGGATGGTATCATGCATACCAGCTTAATGCTTGAATAGAACTGGGGAGGAACTTTTTTATTGTTCGACATCCTGACAATTTAGCCCCTAGTGCTAAATTGGGGCCATTATCAAGCTCCACAGAAATTGCGTGACCACCTCGGAACATTCACAGACCAAACTGCGATATGCTAGCTGCGAATTTCAAACCGATTCCCGGTCCTGCCCAGTTGAAAAAGACAACAGGAATTCCTGCTGCAACTACAGAAATTTCTGTTGTACGACAGAAGTTCCTAACGTTTTTGTAGTTGCGACAGACATTTCTGGCGTTACGACAGCAATTCTGACGTCGCAACAGAAACATTCGGTCGCGACGGCCAAGAGTTCTGAAGTCGCAACAGAAGCACTTTCCGTCGCGGCCCTTTAAAATGTCAGCTTCGCATCGGTGGTGTACACTGTACTTTTCTCTTGCGCGGTATTCAATCGTGCTTCTCTGAAGGCGGCAATATTGATAGCACCGACACCGGTATTAAAGTCGACGTGGCCAATTGTTATAATTGTGCCGTGACGAAGCGGCACCAGCAACGCCCTACCGGCCTCCTCAAAATCGGCCGCTGATCAAAATCATACCATCTGCGGGAATGGCTGCGTATCCGCTTTGTTTTATTTGGTAAGATGGGGCACACAGGCCTGTGGACTTACATGTACGGTTACACTGACACATTAGTTAATTTCCCAGAAATATTGCACAAGCTTATGCGAAGCGAAAAGGAAGTTTTGGATTGTTCCACAAAGTTGCGTGAAAAGCTGTCTCGCTCTGGTCTCATTAATCTGGTACAGCGCTGCCGTGAGAAGCCAGTATTCTGTCGGGATGAAGACTCACCCACGAGTGTTTATGTAGCTATATAGCATTGAATACGAATTATATGCGAGCTCAAAAGTGTAAAGAGCAAGAGACAACTGCCGAAATTAGCAGTAACAACCCTCAGTGTCCCCGGTCACCGTTGTCTACTTCTGAATTTCTTTCAAATGTGGATATCGTTACAGCAAAATCGATGGTCTAGCACTCCACGATGTACCTGTCGATGGTAACAACACTTTTGCTCATCTAGAGATGCGGCAGTTGACGCGACGAATTGAAAGCGCATCTTGGCTTTTAAAATGTAAATGTAAATAGCAACTCAGACAGCGATTTACACTGTTGGCATAGCTTAAACATTCCGATAGCAGTTATGTTCGGCGTGGTGCAGTGGTAAGATGCTTGTCTCGGGACCGATAGATCCGAAGTTCGAATCCTAGGCGTAATGTATTTTTTTCTCTACTTCCTTTTTTTATTTTTTTTTCGTATTAATAATTTTACATATCCTTAAAGTGGTCTCTGTCAATTTTTAATCAAATATTGATCAGGAACTACAGAATTTTCGACTACAGGACGTCACACTACAGAGAACAGAACGACAGTCACAACGTCCCAAAATACGACAGACTGAAAATTTCCTGTTGTGTTTTTCAAGTGGGTGAGACGTTTATACCGCGTATACGCAGATTGCTGTCCTCTCTATTAAAAGCAACGTTGCTGAAACACGTCGTACAAGACGCTGTACGACTCGCATAACATCGAAATACAACGCCGTCACCATCCATGAGCTCACCGAAAGCACGGTCGCTTTCGGTGGCGGCCTACAGATGGCACCACAGGTAGCGCCGGTAAAGTTACAGGTGATATTATTTTGCCGTCTGCAGTTGTCGCTACATGTGAGTGCTTGCTGTGTATTGACGCCGTCCGATGTAGTTGTTTAATCGTGTGTACGCTGTGCCGAGAGAAATTGTGGTGCATTTTGTATGCATTGAGAATCACAAAACCCCTGGGACCGCGTAATGTAGCCCGCAGTATCCTTCGTGTGGTGCGCCGATGTCGAAGATATGACCCTTCGCGCATCCTTTGTTCCGGGCTCATGAAAAGGATCACCTCCTCTGGCACTGTCGCATCGTATCGCACTGTACGGAAGAATTTGGTGAAAGTTGTGCTCTTACGTCCTGTAGTTGATCCGCAATTCAACAGTGCGTGCGCCGGAAGAACCGTTGGTGCAGTCGATGCCGCGTTTTCCGAGTACGCCGAGAAAGGTAAGTCCGGCGCTTGCGCGCATTCTTCCTGTCTATGGTTCGTGAAGTGTGCGCTGTTGTACGTATCGCAAGATCCGTACAACAACCGAATCCGGATTTGTAAAGCAGCAAGAATTATAAATGTGCTTTTCAAATGGTTGTTCTTCATGCCGCAGTGCACATTTAGCAAAAAGTTCCATGGAAATTGCCCTAAAACGTATTCATGTTACCAACAGCTCTATCTGTGGTTTATTTACTTTCACCTATGAAGCACGCTAGCGCGGGTGGTTCTTTGATATAAATGGGCACAAAAATTCAAGCAAAGAAAGTTACTGTTTGTGTACATAATTTTTCATTGAGAAATGGTATAGGCATTTCTAGAAGTAGTACGTCGATGTGTCGTCTTCACAGCTAACAGCTGCGCGAGATAGCACCCGATTCCTTCGTCGACGCATGGCCAGATTTTTAGCTTGTATGGAAATTCTTCTGTTTATAGAGTGTCGTCAGATGACATGTATTAGTGTCCTGTGTGTTTTCGTGTACTTGTAAAGGGTTCCGATCTTGCAGAGAAGCCGAAATTACATAAGCAATGTTTCTTTTAAATCGAAAAATCTTTCTCTTTTCTGTATTGTCTCTCCAGAAAAAGAGGTGGTCTGTTGTAATTTTGAGCGCATCGTCCTTTGGGAGCAGTGCTTTGTTGCGCCGCATAAACAAATTAGGTTTTGGAACGCTTTTCATGTCCTACGGAATTTTTTGATAGTACAATTCACATTTCACGTTATACAGCTGTACGTTTGTGTAAACCTTTTCATAGTAGATTCATGTTTGCTACAGTTCGATTTACGCGTTATTTAACCGCCTGTGATGTTACAATCAGATATTTGCACAACCAGTTGCAGCTTCATGTAACTGGTTGTATGAGACTTTTTTCAAAATGCGACGTGATCTTTTTATATCACAAGTTTGCAGTTTCAGCAGGGATTACAATAAATTAAGCATTTATTATTCTTTAGGGATGGCAAGATTTTGTGAACCAGAGGCACCTCCACATATGCACCTGCGGCACTTCTGCAGCCTCAACAGCACGGAAAAGTACCTGATGTGCATGCTGTGACAAGGTGTGTGCAAAGCCGTTGCTGCCACTTACACGAGCTGCAGATTTTGTTGGTGTCATCCATGTTTGGAAACTCTCCTGAATTTTTCGTGGGTTTACAAATGTGGGCTCATTTTACAATTTTATGAATGTCACTTTAGAAAGACAATGAAGTTGTGTTGGTTAAGATATCTTAAAGCTGTTGAGAGATTGATGGCATGACATTGTTAAAATGCATGTAAAAAATTAATTGTAATGGTACTTCTACTGCTTTATTATTAACGATGCAATATCTCTAACGAGAACATCAGAGGGGCACTTGCTTTTGGGAAGTTAGGTCAGATAAATTCCTGAAGCAGCGTAAAGCTCTGTAATCTAAAAAAAAACAATGTTGTCAGTTACTGGTTTCAAGTTCGCTGCTGCTTTTTGTGCTGCACGACAAGTTAAATAATGGTTGATAATGTGTGTGTGACATAATAGTTCTGCGCAAACACACGAGGTGGAGAGAAGTAATTAATAAAGGGAAAATCAGACAGCCACCCGCTCGTACCATTTGCTACAAAGGAAACCCGTATGTGTTCCTCAAAAGGAAAGCCGCACAGTTGAAGAAAAATTCGTCCTGGTCCGGGACTCGAACCCGGGACTACCGCCTTTCCGAGGCAGCCACTCTACCATCTGAGATAACCAGGTGGCTAGCACATGGCAGGGCGAAGTCGAATTAGTTGACAACACGAAGCAAAGGCAAGGGTTTGACGTAATATTTTTTTCCCATTTATTCATTACTTCTCTACACCTTGCGCGTTTCCGCAGAACTATTACGTCAGACCCTTGCCTTTGCTTCATGTTGGCGACAAATTCGACTTCGCCGGGCCATCTGCTAGCCGCCTGGTTATCTTAGATGGTAAAGCGGCTGTCCCGGAAAGGCGGTGGTCCCGGGTTTGAGTCCCAGACCTGGACGGTTTCTTTGTTTCAAATGTGAGGCTTTCCTTTCGAGGAATCCGTACGGGTTTCTTTTGTAGCAATTGCTACGAGCGGGTAGATGTGCGATTTTCCCTTTATTAATAATGTGTGTGTGTATGCAACAATGGGGGTGCTGAGAGCAAGCTTTAAAATAATGTGTGCTATGTCCCCAACAAAGAATTTAGTGTCTGCAGCATTTTTACAAAATATTATGTTCACAGGTTGGCAGGTATGACATTATGTACAACACTTTTGCTGTAGATGCATTTTCATATGTCCATTTTCTGTCTACTTGAATCGTATATTTAGAATTTGGCCCACCTTCAGTTTGATCAAGTTACATAGGTAGCCCCCTCTAAGTTAAATATAATTAGGGGCTATTGTAGATATGCATGATATACCTACTCACTGTATTGTGACAGATATTTTTAGGGACTGTGTTGTGAGGCATGCATATCCTTTTACCTGCATGTCTTGCTGCAGGTTGCCCGACAAAAGCATAAATGCTTTGCCCACCTTTATTATTATGCTTTCATGTAGACTTCTAACATCTGTGCCCACATAGACTCCATGTTCTTAATTACATTTTTCTATGTATTCACTGTTGTGCATTACATTATTGTGTTACATTACTGTGCATTACATGTTTTTCTTCGTTTAATTTTGGAGGGGGGTATTCATTTCTATAATAGTACAGAGAATAGGACTTCAAAACAAAAAGCCACGAAAGGTGGCTTAAAAGTGTACGAAGCTTGGAATTCTACATTCCATCCCCTAAAGCGCTACCAGTAGTAAAACATTCCTAATTGTCTTTTTTATAAGCTAGCTGCCAGATACATAGTCCTATTATGAGAGTATGTTATTTTTTCTTCTTTGTTCTGACTTGTTTTGTTGAATGTTCTCCTTGTTAGTTCAGAATTTGTTTTCTTGCCACCTCATGCAATACTCCAACTGGAGCCTATGAGCTATGTGTATAATAAATAAGTAAATTCCTAAAGCATGCAACAAACCATGCAGCATAGCATTTAAATGTTGCCAGTTTATAATGCTTCTAGAGTGCAGCGCATCGTGGAGCTTGAGGCTGATCTCTTCAGATGTAAAAAAAATTGCAGGTTATGATAATGTGGTCCTACAAACTGCTGGTTACGCATGTCAGTCAGCCTGTTGCAGTGGTCACAAGTGAGAATGTAACCAAAAAGCTGGGCGTGCTCGGCCATTTTGCATATGGCACAGGATAAAGCTTCACCTCTGCTATTGCTTCTCTTATAATAATGGCCTCCGAGTATACGTGCCGAGTTATGCTTCTGGGGACACTTATTAGTTAACCTTATCAGGTAATACCATTAGCCTTATGGGTGCTATAATGTTGCAGTGCCTGCAGGATGGCCAGCATTACAATACACATTAAAATTATTGTACAAGTCATGCAATGGTATCGGGATCGGCCCACCAAGTGACAACCTTTAATTACACTATACCTGGGATCAGCCCAGCTAACTCAGTCAGGGAGACATCTATGCATAAGGGGAGGGGTATGGCAAATGGAGGGCGTTCGATTAATCTTTCTCACATAGATAGCTCATACATATAATCTTTCTTAAATTGGATGCTTTGTTGCTCAAAGTGAAGTTACTTATGGGCATAATGTCAGCATTTCGATCCTATTTATGCTCAACGAAAGTTGCTTTGTTCAGTGTCACATTTTATATTTTTTCGCTTCTAATTCTAAGCTCACTTGTTTTATAGCTGCTATAGGTATTGCGGGACCTGGAGAAGAAGCGTAAACAGACCACGCTATGTTGCTGATCTGCGCTGATCTCCACATCCAAGTTGGTCCCGCGACAGTTGGGCACCATTGTGCCTTGCTTCATTGACAAGGTGATATAATATGGTGAGCTTGTACTTCAATATCGGTATTGAAAATTACGTTAAGGAAAAAAGACAAGGATTGGTCTTTATGATAGATACGCTCATGTTCTTTCTTTAAGGTGTTCTTTTGACACTGTTCTGCATGGACATATTTTTAGATAATTATAACTCCTTTATTGCAAAGTGCCATGGCGCTAGTTTATGCGTTAAACTAACACTCTTTCACCAAAAAAAGCCTTAGTTAGCACACAATTCACAAGGAAAGAAAGGAGGCAACATGACAGACTGCTACTAACAGTTCAGTATTATTGCTCGCACAGTGATATTGTGCAAAAGGTGAAAGGGGGAGAATAGATCTGAATACATGCTGTTCGCACAGAAACGAAAAGGATGCGTCACATGGTGAGCGTGACACTTGTTTTACAATGATAAGAAGCAGTCTCACTGTCTAGTAATTCTCTGCTTGGGGAGCTAGTGCTAGGTTCCTCGTCATACATATAAGAAAAGCCTCAGATATCTCTCCAGCGCTTTTCTCCTTATATTTTGTCACAATCAAGCAGCTTTCAAACATAGGTGCATGTGCGCCGAGAGCAGTGCACTGCCACTGCTAACTGACCCACGCATCAAGTTTGCTTGGTCATGCTGCCAGTCATTTATACATTGGCCGGTTTATCCGATGTAGCCTCTACTGCACGAAATGGTATGTGATAGACACTGCACCTGTGTACTGTACGTGCTTTGTTACATGATTTTTTTCAGAGATAGTGATGCAGGCCTTTTCATTATTTACATGCCTACACAACAAACCAAGCATTATCTGTGCTTAGAAAGAATTGTAGGAAAATCCAGCATGAGACAACTGTTCTCGGCACGAAACAAATTTGATTCGTTGGTTTTCGTTCATTGGTGCGATCACACTAAGGCAGACAAGCTTGTAGGCTGTGCTTCTGCAATTTGTACAGCACACTGACAGCACTGATGTGGGCCTCATCTGTGGGCTGACTGATGGCACCTTCTACGGCGCAGACCACTTGTGTTGGGCGAGGCACCAATGTTGACGTTTGTTCCCTTGTGCAAAACAGCAGTCCTAGGTTTTGAGTAGTTGTAGGAAGACAAGGTAAACATAACTTCCATGGCTTGAGTGGGCTCATTTCTCTTGGGGCATCTAGCTTTTTTTCTTGCAACTGTGCAGAGGTGCTTCCCTAGAGTCGGCGTGAAAATGGCATAGAGTTGTGCATTCGGGAACTCCTGAACAATGATCTGCTGTAGTTAGGGCTTTGCGAAAATGCACTGTCTACCAATTGGTAGAAGGTGCATTATTCAGCCACCGATTTCCTGTTGGCATGCTTGCACTCGTGCTATCAGTAATTTCTTGGCTTGCCGAATTATCTTGAGGCCCCACGCTGATGATGCTACTGATGTCTTCATGAGCAGACTTTTCAGGATGAGGTTTTTTGCTTTGCAAATGTTGTTGAAAGGTAGATGGTGCTTACAGGTAGCTATTCTAGATATTAGTGAAATGAATTGGCCCATCTTGCTTCGTCAAACATCGTCACGCCGACATCAGTTGCACAAACAAAAACCTGGCCTACTCGCAGCGTCGTGCACGAAGAAACAAACAAATCAGCTGCTGGATTGTCTTGACATGGCATACTAAGCTGAGACCGGAACTGCTGTAGCTACAAACCAGGCAGAAACGATGGATGATGAGCAGGGATTTGCAGTAGCGCCACTTCGTGGGGCAGCAAGGAGGCTCCGTTCAAAACAAAAATGGCGTTCAGCAAGTAGAACCATGTAACGGTCAGAGTCGGTGCATGGTGCTCTCAATCAAGTTGGCTCAAGGAGTGTCCGAAAATCAGATGAGAGGTTGCAAGGCGTCCGAACTTTCGGAAGTTGTTATACATTATGGTGCATGGGGAGAATGGCGGTGCCGTGAAGCAGACCGAGTAATCATGTCCGAATTTTCGGAGTCCGGAAAGTCAGTCGGTGACTGTACCTATACCTATGTGTCTATGTATACCTAGGTGCAACAGTATTTGCTATGATCTGTGCAAGAATTGCTGTTGCCCGTAGATGCCCAACATGTCGGGTGTCAAATTGTAAAATACCTTGCAAAAGTGATCTACAGAAAAATACCGCTTCTGCTATATTTCGCTTTTGCAAGAAATTTTGCGGCTGCTGGCACCTACCTTAAAAGGCTTTATATGGTCTTCGCATGGCCAGGGCGTTCTACTTTTGTGAGTTTGCTTATCTTGAAATTTACCCCGGTTTTTATAACTTCAAGTTGGCGGGATCCCTAGTCTCCTTTAACGTGTACCGAATAGGCCTTACATAGGGGTTTTGGCATTTCCCTGCCATCTAAATGCAGCCATTGTGGCTGGGATTCAATCCCATGCCCTCTGCCTGAGCAGCGCAATGTCAAAGCCAGTACACTACGGTATTTTGCTGGCAGAAGGGTTTAGTTTCTGAATAATTTATTATCTCAACCTGTCGGTGTTGTTTTTAAAGGTATTTCATGTTTGTATTCTGTTGCTTCAATACTAGTAATTATTGTAAATCAAACGATGTGTCCATCTTTTTCCTATAACACTTGCTTCAATCGCCTGCTAATTATGACAGCTTATTCTCCCACAGTAATCCATGTTCCCTTGAAAAATAGGCATTGCATGAAACCACATATTTTTCAATAAGATTTATTCATTATCTCCTATGACCGGAATGCTGAACCTTTCTTATCTGTGGGAACATAGGCAAATTTGCCTATGTGCCAACCTGTTGCATGAGTCAAGATAAATTATTGGCTTTGCTTTTTCAGGTGCCCTGCTCGCTCTCACCCAAGCAACCCACTCCAGCGGTCTTCTCTCGGCAGACTGGATGCATCGAAATACCGTTAGAAGGTCCAATAAACAGTGCTTGGGACATTTATGACATGCTTTTACTTAAGCCGGAGGACTTCAGGCTTAATGAAAGCTCAAGTGGGTGTACAGAAATACCTACGTAAAGTATACTTGTCTTTTTCACTTACAAGTACATGCCAATACTTTGCCTGACATTTTTCACCCCAAAATTACGCTTTACTGTGGATTTGTGAACAAACCATTACAGCAAAAAGCACTGCATTAAGACGAGTACAAGTAATCGAAAATAGACTAAACTTGCAAGAATTACATTTGCATACTTGTAGTAAATATGAAAATGAGGTACAGTCTTCTTCAGGGTGCATTTTCTTGTAGGTCATACACAGAGAACGTACTCGTGGGTCATACAAAACTTGTTCATGATGTATCACATCAGTGTTGGTAGTGCTAATCAATTTATGCCGAAAATTGTGTTCATCTTCGTGTCAAGCAATCTACCAGGCAAACCTACATGTGAAAGTGGCATTCTTGTTGCAAACATAATTCAGATCTACTTCTCTTCAATGCTGATCGCAAATACACAAGTGTACATAATAGGTTTAAACAGTAAATTATATTAAGCAACATCAATCCATTCTGAAAGGACCTGGTATGAATGTAGCAAAATATAGGTCTGAACAGGGGCAAACAGGTCTGGGTTAGATAGGACGGAATTAAACGGGTCAGGATTAAACAGGATTTAAACGGGTCAGGATTAAACAGGATTTAACGGGCCAGGTTTAAACAGGATTTAAACAGGTCAGGATTGAACAGGATCAAACGGGGTCCCGTTCCATAACCCTATTTGATGAAACCCGTTTGAAAACAAATAGGATTTTCTAGTAGGGGTAGTGGCCGCGTCGCGGTAAAAGCTTGTCCTCCCTGCGTGCAGGGAGCCTAACCGACTCTGCAGGCATTTTCACTAAAGTTGTTCTCTCTCTCTCTCTCTCTGCTGTAGAGGCTGCTGCGAACACGTGAGCCAAATATTACTGCACTGCATCCAGCAGGGAATTCACATTCTTATGTCAGACGCAGCGAAAAATCGCTTGCTCTCGCTTCCCCATTGTCCACATCCAGCGTCACCCCAAGCAGTTGCATGGATCCACCAATGCTACTGACTGGTTTTGAGATCACGAGAGCAAACTTATTAATAGATGATTGATAATTTCGAGTTACATAACGGAATTATACATATCTTAGCTATCTGATAAAGGAAAACAATCGCGAGGAATAACTTTGTCAAGAACGTAAGACAAGGTACGAGCCACTTTAGTGATAGAATGTTGTGGAAATATAACCCGCATAAACCGCATCTCACACAGCAAGGGGTGATATATACCTATACATAATTATGTATGAAAATTTTCATTCAAGGACAACTCCGCCGACGACGGATTTTCTGCAACACGGAGCGCTTAAACAATTTGTATAAATATGGATAAAATTGCGAACGTTTAGATTTTCCTCGTTTAAGTATGATATCACACGTGCGGCGTTTGTAGGTCGTAAAATGCGCACACAATCCAGACTCCCCAACGTATCACATGTTTAGGACATTTACAAGGTCTAAAAGATCTAGATGCTACTTAGAAAAACTGAGAGGCAACGGAAACTGGAAAGTTATTTCTTGTACCATAATGCAGAGAAAGCAGTTTCGTGTTCCACTAAAATGTGACCACATGTAGTTCCGTTATTTACTCTTTCAAATGCTGAAACTAAATGCTTGAAAGGACGTCTTACCTAATGCTCTTCATTTGCAGGCTGATTGTGCTTGCGTATGGTTTGCCGGAGCTACCACCAACTTTTATAGTGAAAAAAAAATGTGGTTTTCATTCGCTGCAGTAGCTCAGTGGCTATGGCGTTGCCCGGTGCCGAGTTCGAGGTCACAGGTTCGAATGCAAGTAGGCTCGTGTGCAGGGGCCTTAGGTGCAAGTTATAGTGGTCGAAATTGTTACCCACTACAGCGTGCCTCATAATCAAATTGGGGCATTCAAAGCTCACAGTAATAGCAAAGGAAAATCGGGGCTTTCACTACTCATCGGGCCTCACCAGTCGCGCTTATTGATTTATTTATTTGCCTATTAATTTTATTTTATTTTCGCAACACTGTGGACTTATGTCCCAGCTGGAGAGAGTTGCGACATGAGCACATACGACAAAAAAATGAGCCAAATAAATTTCTGAAGCGCTAAAAAAGAGGGGAGTGGGGCGGATAATAACGCAGTCAATAAAATATTTCGCGCTGGTGGTTCCAACCAGTGGGGATTTCCGGGTTAGAAGGAGTGTTTAAATGAGCATTTTAAATGTGAGTTTGTGCAAATACTTGTTATAAACTTACTGGCTCCGTTTGTGGGAGGAAATCCTAAATGAGGTGTCAATAATGTAGTCGCGTAGTTGTGTTCCAAGTTTTCCGAACAAAAGGTAGCAAAAAAATTTACCCTCGCAATTTTTCTTCTGTAGGTTAGTGGCTCAAAGTTCGCAGTTTATCATCGTGCAAGTATAGAATCGCGTCGGTTACAGCGTTGATAAGGAAAACGAGCAACTAATATGTGAATTTATTTTACAGTTCTAGACTATACAAGCAAGAGATTGATGATGTTTTATAAGTGGCTGATTGTAATGACGATTTCAAGTCGGTCACCCGATTATAAATTTTCGAAATTCTAGCTTTTTACGGGCTTCCGAGGTTATGCTGCCTGTGGTGAGGCATCCAGGATAGACAGGACGGTAAAGCTATTCTGAAATGCTTACAACTTCCTACGTTTGTAATCTCACTCATTCTTTTTATCTTGTACAAATTTTCTAGTTTTCGTTATTTATTTGCATGACACATATGCAATATTTTGCAATGAAATTAATAACCAAATTTATTTCATAACACCATACGGCTAACTTATTGAAAGGGGTTCAAGTATGAGTTGATCTGACACGGATCAGATGGCACTGAATATATTACAATCATCGGCAAGCATTTGGACGCGCTCTGATGATTTTACAATGTTAACTAGATCGTTATCATATATATTAAATTGCACTCGACGCAGAAGCGATCCCAGAGGTACACCTTAAGCTACCTGGAAAAGCCTAAAGCATGATCAGTTTACTTGTACAGAGTGCGCAAGGCCAGCGAGATATAACATTACTCAGTTAACGATTTTATTGATATATTTATTTATATTTTTTTATGGATTCTGCGATCTCATCTCAAAGAGAGATCATAGCAGATGTGATGCATAAAAAAGTGTTTACATAAAAATCCACAGACCTGTTAAAATAAAAACTGTGCTTATAGTGAACGAACATAAGAATTTGTAAAATGTCAAAAGTAGGTAATTTATGGATAACAGAAATCATTGAGAGACATAGCAGTAAACTCTAAATGAAACCGAAAATGCAGAACAAGATCAGATAACACTCCACGCGTAGCAAACCTTAAATAGCACAAGAAGAAAGGCACGCGCATACATAAGTAAAACAGCTCAAAGAATTATTGTAAGTATTTCTCAAATAAAGATAATGAATCCTGGGTCACAACGTTATTGCATTCTACAATGGTTCTGGGAATAAAAGAGCACCTAAAGCAGTTAATACGCGGAACTAAAGGTCTTATTGTAAAGGAATGTCATTGTCTGGTAGCATAGCCTTGGGAGTAAGTGATAATATGTGATGAATCTATGTTATACCTTTTTACAAGCTGACAGAAGAACTTTAGTCGCCAAACTCTGCATATATATTTCGATGTTTTCATTTTGCGTATAAGCTTCGAGTGAGAGACTCTGTCGAGAGCCTTAATATAGTATAGGAAAATAACGTGAACTGGAACAACTGAAGCGACCTCGTGGAATATGACTATTAGGTGGGTAGTTTTGGAGCATCCCCGTGTAAAACCATTCTGCATAGCAGTAAGTACATTGTTTCCCTCATAGAAATCATTAACGTAATTGAGTATGATGTGCTCTAGCGCATTACAACAGCAACAGGTGAGGGATGCGGCCGCTTATTATTAACATTTGCTCGGGCACCGTCTTAAAAACTGGTTTACCAGTGCTAAGCGTCAATCCTCAGCGGCAGCACCACAGGCTGGAGATTTAGTAAAAAATGCTAACCGATACTCAAACTAATAGAGAGTTTTAGAATAGGGACTCCAATAGTTTGGGGCCCCAAAGAGCTTTGCGGGTGTTAGCGTTGGGGCACGAAGGAGTGAAGAGCTTTAGAATAGGGTTTTACGTTTGCGGATAGCGTCTTGCGCTGACAGCGCCACTACGGCGTCAAATAAAAGCTATTAGAAATAATTTTAAAAATATACCATTTTATGATAGGAATAGTAATTTTGACTTCCGTGTATTCGCGTTAAATTACACTTTGGAGGTTCTTCTGTAAGCAGCAAACAATTAGTTGCGCTTAGTTTTGTGCAAAGCAACTTTACGTGCCTTCACCAGCCAAGCTTACCCGTGTTAGGCCTACGAGCCATAAAATTCACAAGCGAATTTGGAATCAGCGGCGTCTAATGAATCATTCTTCATACCACACGCTAGTTGAGAGAAATCGATAACCGCAGTCACTTCTCTTAGCTTGCGAACTTCACGCGTTACCACGAATTGAATCCAGTTTAGTGCTAGGTTAGAGCCGTCGCTTCGATGGGTGCCGCCATGTTTGCTTACGCAAAGTTTTTGGGGCCGCTATTTAGGCTCCCGCTAAATCGGCGAAATAGCGTTCCCAAGGCAAAACCCAAACGCAGTTAGCGTCTCGCGCATGCGCAGAGGCTTCAACGCTATTTCTATGGGGCCCCAAAACCTTTGGGGTCCCTATTCTAAAACTCTCCAATACTTCTGAATATGTTTTAAGGAACGCCAACTGAACGTATTCTGACCTTGATGCTTTTTTTTTTACATCCAGCCGCCAAAGAGGCTCAATTACACCTTCAACAGTTTCAATGAACATATGTGTACTGTACGACACCTGTTTCTCATTGACACTAGTGACTGACCTGGTAGCAACTGTGAAAGTATGAATGGAACTTTTCCACAGTTATTTTTCTTTAAATTGTTTCGTCACCATCGCAAACGCAAACTGAGCGAGGGCTTCCGTGTTCACTAGCGTTTCCGAATTTAAAGTTAAATCATTTGCTATCGTACTAACAAGCGTCCGGTCATAGTCTTTCGACCTTTGGCTTCGTTTTATTTTGCATTTGAAGTTAGTAATGTCTGTATTTGCCCAAGAATGCTGTCATCCCACCGTTTCTTGCTTCATCTGGAATGAATTTTGAAATACAGAAGTGACGCAAGGACTCAAGCTTCTTCCACAAAGAATTCACATCACCGTCATTATCAAGATGTACAAGCAATTTTTGCTAATGATGCGCAATTTGGAAGTCACCAGCACAGCAGTAATTTTTATCAGTGATGTACTAGTCAGTAGTTAACGGTGATCGCGCAGGAAGTTCCTTTCAGCTTTATGGCCGAAGATGCTAGCAGAGCACAACAAAACATCGAAAATGATGTCACTGAACCAGTGATTTTTGTAGTTACTAACACAGTTTTCTTAAAGTTATGTGCTAGTAAATATCTGAGCACATTTGAGGGCAGATTTATTTGGGAGCGATAAACCCGGAAGACCTTTTCCTGCATAGGAAAGTTTAATTTATCAGCATGGAAATCAGGTTCCAAGTTGACTCTTCGCTTGTGCAGTCTCAATTGGTAGCAATGTTGAAATGATCGCTTTATAACTGAAACCTTAGAATTCACAACGACTTTTTCTGTTACGTCACGCTCAAGAATGGGCGGCGCCGGCTTGCATCGTAAGAGACACCGACCGCCAATTGTAATACGGACAAATGAAGTGCACAATCGGAGTACCAGAAATATTTGCTAATCATAGCTGTACGTATAGTGAATTTGACGGGAACCCTCCCTCCGTCCCGTCTCCCCCCCGCAAATAAGGATTGATAATATAGTAGGACAAACGTATGCTTATCACAGCCTTTTCATATACAATCAGTACTGCACGCACAGCTTCAAGTAATGCGCTTAAAAGCGTTTTTTCTTTAAGCACGACCGAGCGACGTTATCAACGAGCGCAAGTTTGACTCGGCGTTTTGATAAAGCCGTGATCTCCCTCACTTCATTCGAGCCCAAAGGTCAGGCGGAATGCCGTCACTAATGGGCGTCCGCTATGGACGGGACAGTTAACCGAACTTGTTCGCCTAAATTGCGATGTATTACGTGGCAAAACCATCATCACATTAGGAAGCGCGTCGTGCTGGGGGAATCCGGAATAATCTTACCGTTTGCGGTTCTTTAATGTGTAACTTACATAAGTGTATTTCACCGCCATCGAAATGCGGTCGCCGTGGCCGGAACGAAACCCGGCACCTGGAGATGAGCAGCGCAGTGCCATAGCCACTGGCCGGCGGGCATGCGTGAAGGTCGCACGCTTCCAAATTTTATACTCGGTTTGCGCAGAGAAATGGGGCTGAATCCATTACCGCGCAGGAGCTAGTAGCGCCAGCTTAATGCGATTCTGGAAGTTACGTAATCCCTCCAGGCGACAGGCTTAAAAAGCCCCATCAGAATCAGTCACCAGACTTTCGTATCGAAAAAAAGCTAACTCGCTTATTTTTATATTTATTTGTAAAACGTCTAGTGATGTTATTGTGTTCCACCCTGGTGAGCGAAATCTCGAGGATATCGCCAAATTATCTCACCCTTAATATATATGGTCCGGGAAATTCGAACACAGTTCCTGAATCCACCCAGGGTATTGAAAGTCAAACATCTGTCTGCACGCGTATCATCTTGTTTTCAAAAGTAAAAAAAAAACACGCTAGAAATGCTTTAGTCTCTTCATCGTTGCGCACTGCGAGTTTCCACGAAACGCTTGGGTTCAGAAATGAGCAATATTCTTACATGTTGCGCCTGCGCCATCTACACAGGGAAGTAGTAACTAATGGTAGCCGAGACTTGCGCTGATCACCGTAAGGCGGCTAGCGCGCCGCTCGCGTAGAACTCGCCTCAAGCGCACGCACCCCTTGATCGTATGCATCGGCGAGGCTCCTTGACGCATCATTAAGAAGGCTCCAGATGGCCGCGAAATATGGCCACTGTGCTTGAAGCCTCATATGGGCCATTGTTACTGGCATCGAAGAATCCTTCCGTGGTTAACGCATATTCAAATAACGGAGGCAAGCTTCATGCCGCAAAACGGAAAGGAGGAAACGTAAGAATACAGGTAAAGAGAATGTGAAGTGAACTTCAAGAACGTGAGGTGAAGTGCAAAAAGCTGCAATCATCATCATCATCATCATCATCATCATCATCATAATTATCCTCATCAGTCTTTTTATGTCCACTGCAGGACGAACGCCTCTCCCAGGGATCTCCAATTATCCCTGCCCTGCGCCAACCGATTTCAACTAGCACGCGCAATTTTCCTAATTTCGTCGCACCATCTCGTCTTCTGCCGTCCTCTTCTCTTGGTACCCATTCTGTCACCCTAATGGTACAACGGTTATCTAATCTGCACATTACATGACCTGCCCAGCGTCATTTATTTCTCTTAATGTCTATTAAAATATCGTCTATACCCGTTTGCTCTCTGATCCAAACCGCTCTCGTTCTGTCTCTTAAAGTTAAGCCTATCATTCTTCGTTCCATCGCTGTTTGCGCGGTCCTCAACTTGTTCTCAAGCTTCTTTGTCAGTCTCCAAGTCTCTGCTCCGTATGTTAACACCGGTAAAATGCACTGATTGTATTCTTTCCTTTTAAGTGATAACGGTAAGCTGCCAGTCAGGAGCTCACGATGTCTGCCGTATGCGATCCAAGCCATTTTTATTCTGTGAATTTGCTTCTCATGCTCCGGGTTCCCTGTGATTAGTTGACGTAGGTAAACGTACTCCTCCACAGACTCTAGAGGCTGACTTGCGAACCTGATATCTTGTTCCCTTGCCAGGTTATTTATCATTACCTTTGTCTTGTGCATATTAATCTTCAGCCCCTCTCTTACATTCTCCCTGTTAAGATCCTCAATCATTTGTTGTAACTCGTCTGCAGTGTTGTTGACCAGAACAATGTCATCGGCAAACCGAAGGTTGCTGAGGTATTCGCCGTCAATCCTCACTCCTAAACATTCCAATTTAATAGCTTGAATACTTCTTCCAAGCACGCAGTGAATAGCATTGGAGAGATTGTGTCTCCTTCTCTGACCCGTTTCTTATAGGTATCTTCTGCCCTTTCTTGTGTAAAATTAAGGTGGCTGTGGAATCTCTGTAGATATTTTCCACTGTATTTACGTAAGCCGTCTGTACTCCTTGATTATGCCTCTATGACTGCTGGTATCTCTACTGAATCAACTGCTTTTTCGTAATCTATGAAAGCCATGTAGAGAGGCTTATTGTACTCTGCGGATTTCCTGATAACCTGATTAATGACACTGATGCATCCATTGTAGAGTAACCTTTCCTGAAGCCAACCTGCTCCCTTGGATGACTAATGTCCAATGTTGCCCTTATTCTATTGGAGATTCGTTTCTTAAAAATTTTATATAATACTGGGAGTAAGCTAATGGGCTTATAATTTTTCAGTTCTTTAACGTCGCCCTTTTTGTGAATTAGTATAATGTTTGCATTCTTCCAGTTTTCTGGGACCCTTGCAGTCGATAGGCATTTCGTATAGAGAGCCGCCTCTTTTCCTAGCATAATGTCTCCTCCATATTTGATTAAATCGACTGTTATTCCATCCTCTCCTGCCGCTTTTCCCCGTTTCATGCCTTGCAAGGCCCTTCTGACCTCATTTCTATTTATAGGAGGAGTTTCAGTATACTGTTAATTATTGTTTCGAATAGAGTGCTCCTGAGTCCTCTGGGTACTGTAAAGGTGAGTTTAGAACTCTTCCGCTGCTTTTATTATGCCTTTGAGATTGCTGATGATATTACCCTGCTTATTTTTCAATGCATAAGTCTTGGTTTGTCCCATTAGAAGTTTCCTCCTCGCTCATCTCAGGCTGCGCCCATTCTTAACGGCTTCTTCGGTCTTTCTCAAGTTATAATTTCTAATATCACTTATTTTCGCTTTGTTGGTCAGTTTTTGGCAGTTCCGCAAATTCTATCTATTGAGTTGGACACTTTTATTCTTTGTCGTTCCTTTATTAGGTTCTTTGTTACTTGGAGCGCTTGCCTCCTGGTTGCCTTGGTGCCCTGCCTCCCACTTCAATTGGTGCCTCACGGTTTTATTCATTAATTCTATGTCATCATCATCATCTCTCTGTTCTCAGACTGCATATTTGTTTGCAAGTACCAGCCTAAATTTGTCTGCTTTTGCCCTTACTGCCTCTAAGTTGACCTGTTTTTTTTTGACCAATTTTACTCTTTCTCTGTTCAAATTGAGGTGAATCCTGGCCCTCACTAACCTATGGTCACTGCACTTTACCCTACACATCCCTTCTACATCCTGCATTATGCTGTCATCGGAAGAATGTATGAAATCAATTTAATTTCTTGTTTCAACATTAGGGCTTTTCCAGGTCCATTTCCTGTTGCTACGTTTCCTGAAAAGGATGTTCATTATTTTCAGCTTATTCCTTGCAGTGAATTCTACCAGCATCTCTCCTCTAGCGTTTCTAGAATCAACACCATAGTTGCCAATTGCCTGATCACCCGCCTGCTTTTATCCCACTTTTGCATTGAAGTCCCCCATTACTACTGTATACCGCGTTTGCACTTTTCTCATCGCTAATTCAACGTCTTCATTAAACTGATCTACTTCCTCATCGTCGTGACTGGACGTTGGAGCGTAGGTATGTACTACCTTTAATCTATGCCTCTTTTTTTAGTTTCATTACGACTACTGCTACCCTATCGTTGATGCTGTAGAGTTCGTCAATATTGCCTTCTGTGTCCTTATGGATTAGCAATCCTACCCCGTATTGCTGATTATCAAGGAGACCTCAATAGCAGAGGACATGGCCGTTATTCAGCAATGTGTAAGCCTCAGCAGTTCTTCTGATCTCACTAAGGCCCATAACATCCCAAGCAATGTCTGACAGTTCTTTGAAGAGTCCCGCTAAGCTAGCCTCACTCGAAAGGGTTCGGGTGTTAACCGTTGCCAGGGTCAGTTTCCACTGGCGGCATGTCCGGATCCAGATATCCTTAGCACCCTCTGCTGCGTTGCATGTCTGACCGCCGCCTTGGTCAGGTGCTCCACAGCCGCTGGGAACCGAGGGCCATTGGTTCATTGAGATCATTTCATTAGGGAGGTTGTGGCCAATACCGCACCAGGGAGGCCAATCGCTGTTCTGGTGAGACACTGTGTTTGTTCAAGCTTAGTGGCCCTTTCTAATTTGGTTGTACCTGGATTAGTATAGACCCGCTCACTCTCGGCTGCAGTATAAGACGTAATGAACAAGACCTAAAATATAGAAGAAAGGAAATTACCGTGAGAATGACCGAAAAAAGGCAACAAACGATGACATAAATCGCTTGCACTCACCGCTGCACAAAGATGGAAAAGGTAGAGGTACAGAGTTACAAAGGCAGAGGTCCAAAGGGGCAATAAATGTTACCAGGCGTTCCTGCGTTTTCGTTTTTTTATAAGAATGTTTTATTTCTGCGCTGATAAAGTGACCTCGTCCGGGTGCTCTACGGTAGTCTGAATGCGCGTTGAACACAAAAAGTCCAATATGAATCTAAACAAACAATATATTTGCATTAGAAAGTGGTAATGGGATTTACTTGCAAACGAATAGCCTAAATCATGAGTCGTGCAAATAATCTTCAAGATAAACCGCTTATCAGTAAAAAAGATTAATTTTTCCGGCCAGAAAATGTTTTATGTATGCAACACCGAGTGACTAGAATTGTGAGCGTAATTGAAAATTTGTGTTAAAGTACAAGGACACTTAGCCGATGCGAAATCTCGCGGATGAGTCCTGCGATCGAGCTTCATTTCAAAAACTGCGTAGAATCTCATTTACTTGCTCGGCGCGATATTTTATGACTGAGAGACAAGATCTTGACCCTGATCGGGATGGCTGTAGTTATATGAAGTTTTCTTTAATAAAAAAGGAAAAATTCTGTGATTTTACGTGCCAAAACATATGATTATGAGGCAGGCAGTAGTGGAGCACTCCGGAGGCATTTTGACCCCCTGTGCTTCCTTAAGGTGCACCGAAATTCGGTCACCTTATAAATGCGGCCGCAGCGGCCGGCCTCAAATCAGTGACCTCCACCTTAGCAGCTTAACTCCATAGTCACCGGTCTACCACATCGGGCGGTGATATAGCAGGTAAATTAAATATGCTACGGTTGTTTTCTTGCTAATGCTGTCATTTATAGAATTAAATCTAGAAAAAAAATACAGAGAGTAATTGGAGCGCGCCGTGGTTCGCGAGACGCAGTCAGAGCGCCAGAAAACGCATGAAAATGACGCTATTGTCGTCTAGCGTAGCAGACGACAAAGGTGGGTCCTCTGACTGACGTCACTGGAGCGCCGTTCTTAGCCCCGCCACCTGGCGGGGACGAGGCTAATAGTGATCATCGAGTTTGAGACAAAGATTGCGCGAGGGAGGAGATGTGGCGCTGTCTATCTTCTATTCTAGTTTATCTATTCTTCATACGCGTGGCTTGACACATTATTGTAGCGTTATTGTTTTTTACAATTTATCTTTCTAAGTATCAGAGCGCTCAGTTCTCTATGCATGCCAGGTAAATCAGGGAAATAAGATTTTGCGCACATGCACTTTCATCACGGAAAGTTGCTTTGTTACACGACTGTGTGTTGAAAGTCAGAAGTTTGCGAAGCCCCAGAGCCGCTTCAAATCATGAGAACAAAGTTTAGGCACATCCATGTACTGTCCATGCTGGATGAACCACCAAAATTGTGGGCCCGTAGCCACTATCGCCAATGTTCCCTCTAGTAACGCTTGTGGGAAACACTATCGAATTGCAGCGGTATGCAAAACCGGCCACCTCGCGGAGTGCGCACTAGTCGGGTATATGTTGCACCCCCGACTTTCCGACGGATGGCGTTGTAGACGGCGCGAGCATGCTGGTCTTTCTCTGACGCGTCCTTCCTCAGGTAGCGGAAAGCCCTTGTAGCATTACCCAGGACTTCGTAGGCGCTCTTCGCGAGCCACAACAAAAAGTTCGCACGAAGATTTCCAAAAGTGCCAGGGCCTTCAGGCACCATAATCGGGGGATCTTAACCTCAGTTCACTAAAGAGCGCCTGCGTTTACTTTCGAGGCTGTAGGAACTCTACCACACTGTTGTCGCTCTTTGAACGATTATTAATAACATCTATGAAGGTTGGAAACAAATTATAGAAAGCATAACTAACTGTAAGTCGGTCTCGATATGCTGGACATGGAATCACTACCGTTATCTTGACGTGACAACGTTGAAATGCAGTAAATTTGTCCATTTCCCTTTTGCCTCCTTGGCGTAAAGGGAACTGACGCGCTTATGCAGCATCTCTTGCGTACCCGTGCTACACAGTGTGAATACTCTTATATTGCCTCGCATTTATTAATTTCTTCTAATTTATCATATAAGTGTGCCGCCCGCTACTCGGCTAATCCCAGTTGTTGGTGGGTGTCCTAGTATGGGAATCATCATCGTCATGAGCACACGGCGGCCATCCCAAAGAGGGAGTTGGTGTTGGCCCGATAGAAGTATACCTGCGATTATGGCCCAATGGTTAATAAGGTAGGCACGCAAAAGTTAAAAAAAAAGGTGTACTTTATCTGTGTTCTCGACGACGTCTATTTTTTGCAATGATGGTATTGAGGTATCACTTGTTTTATCGCTGAGCAATTCCTATGAAAACAAGGCCAATAGCCTGGACATATCAGCATCATTATCATCACCATCCGCCTGGTTACGCCGAATGCTGGGCAAAGGCCTCCCCCATAACTCTCCAACTGTCCCGGTCATGTACTAATTGTGTCCATGTTGTCCATGCAAACTTCTTAATCTCATCCGCCCACCTAACTTTCTGCCGCACCTTGCTACGCTTCCCTTCCCTTTCCTTGGAATCCAGTCCGTGACCATTAATGACCATCGGTTATCTTCCCTCCTCATTACATGTCCTGCCCATGCCCATTTTTTTTCTTGATTTCAACTAAGATGTCATTAACTCTAGTTTGTTCCCTCACCCAATCTGCTCTTTTCTTATCCCTTAACGTTGCACCTAACATTCTTCTTTTCATACCTCGTTGCGTCGTCCTCAATTTAAGTAGAACCCTCTTCGTAATCCTCCAGGTTGCTGCCCCGTACGTGAGTACTGCTAAGACACAGCTGTTATACACTTTTCTCTTGAGGGATAATGGCAACCTGCTGTTCATGATCTGAGAATGCCTGCCAAACGCAACCAAGCCCATTCCTATTCTTGTGATTATTTCAGTCTCATGATCCGGATCCGCCGTCACTACCTGCCCTAAGTAGATGTATTCCCTTACCACTTCCAGTGCCTCGCTACCTATTGTAAATTTCTGTTCTCTTCCGAGACTGTTAAACATTACTTTAGTTTTCTGCAGATTAATTTTTAGACCCACCCTTCGGCTTTGCCTCTCCAGGTTAGTGAGCATGCATTGCAGTTGGCCCCCTGAATTACTAAGCAAGGCAATATCATCAGCGAATCGCAAGTTACTAAGGTATTCTCCATTAACTCTTATCCCCAATTCTTCCCAATCCAGGTCTCTGAATACCTCCTGTAAACACGCTGTGAATAGCATTGGAGAGATCGTATCTCCCTGCCTGACGCCTTTCTTTATAGGGATTTTGTTGCTTTCTTTATGGAGGGCTATGGTGCCTGTGGAGCCGCTATAGATATCTTTCAGTATTTTTACATACGGCTCGTCTGCACCCTGATTCCATAATGCCTCCACGACTGCTGAGGTTTCGGCTGAATGAAACGCTTTCTCGTAATCAATGAAAGCTATATATAAGGGTTGGTTATATTCCGCACATTTCTCTATCACATGATTGATAGTGTGAATATGATCTATTGTTGAGTAGCCTTTACGGAATCCTGCCTGGTCCTTTGCTTGACAGAAGTCTAAGGTGTTCCTGATTCTATTTGCGATTACCTTAGTAAATAGTTTGTAGGCAACGGACAGTAAGCTGATCGGTCTATAATTTTTCAAGTCTTTGGCGTCCCCTTTCTTATGGATTAGGATTATGTTAGCGTTCTTCCAAGAGTCCGGTACGCTCGAGGTCATAAGGCATTGCGTATACAGGGTGGCCAGTTTTTCTAGAACAATCTGCCCACCATCCTTCAACAAATCTGCCGTTACCTGATCCTCCTTAGCTGCCTTCCCACTTTGCGTAGCTCCCAAGGCTTTCTTTACTTCTTGCGTTACTTGTGGGATTTCAAATTCCTCTAGACTATTCTCTCTTGCATCATCGTCGTGGGTGCCACTGGTACTGTATAAATCTCTATAGAAGTCCTCAGCCACCTTAACTATCTCATCCATATTAATAATGATATTGCCGGCTTTGTGTCTTACCGCATACATCTGATTCTAGCTTATTCCTGGTTTCTTCTTCACTGCTTTTAGGCTTCCTCCGTTCCTGAGAGCATGTTGAATTCTCAGGAACGGAGGAAGCCTGGACATATAAAGGGCAGCAAAGACGGTATCACTGTGCTGCCTACCATCTATTCGGCACGACATCAGCAGCAGCATCCACCTAGCCAGCAGCGAGGGCTCGCAAAGAACGCGTCGCTTTGAAATAAATTAGATGGTGCGCGCTTTTTTTAGAGCTGTGGTCGCGTATGGGAGGCATTCATAGCAATCGCAGGAACGCAGCGAGCCAGTGGGTCATGACGCAACTGGCTTCTGGGTTGCGAAACCGAAAATAGTTTGCAGAGAAATAGGTTATCGCAAAATTTATATGGCGCGATAGCGTTTAAATTTGCTAAAATATTTTTTCTGCCATATATATGCTTTGTGATTTCATATATGGCACAACCCCAGCCCAGCGCCCCCCCCCCCGCCCCTCGGCCCAAAATACAAAGCAAGGAAAATATTGTGACAGTTGTCCCTTAAAAGTATCGGAGGTTTTTTGTAGTGGCACTAAAGATTTTGTCGAAACGTTGCTGTTTCTCTTTGACCCATGTCTGCGCTTTATTACAAACTATTTCGAAGGCTCAATCTACGCAATGTACGAGATAATTTCTGGTCTAACAATGTAGCCTGACATTGAAAGGTGCATTGCTGCTTGTGGGGTACGCGCTGTGCGCCTTTTAAGTCCAACCTACACGCGTAAACTCTAAATATTTTAGAATGCCTGGTTTAACGTGTCCTATTTTCAGAGCGAGTTATGAGTGATGTCGTAGTAGCGCGCGGCTGCTTTTTCTTGATAATGTAGATTTCTTTATCTTTCACCTACAGCCAAAGTGCCCTGGCGTTTTCTTGCTTTCCGCCGCCATCAAAACACAGCCGTAAATCAAACCCGCGACCTCGTCTTCCAATATTTCTGTTCTTCCTATTTTCTCAGAACGTTCTTGGGCATTTTTCATCCACTTTTCCCATACTTTCAGAAATTTTAGTTTACTATTCTTTAGGCCAAAAATACGAATGCAACGCCATAGCAATCTAAAGCAGCTGTCTCCGAGAGGTCGAAAAGGACGCGCTCGATAAAATTAATAATCGAGGCTCCAGAGAAGTGCGAGTATTACCGCGGCACCAGACGGCACGGCAATCTGCTCTCGGCAAACACAGTCGCGGCTGATCACAGCACTCTCTTCCGCCGGGACCGAATGAGCGGGGACGGCAAAGAAGAGGCCGAAGAAGCCGGGCCCCGCTCGTCGCCTCGCCTCACCGGGGCCGCGAAACGCAGGGGCGCCCGGCGTCGGGCCCCGCGCTGCCCAAGTTCCACCTGAGGAAGAGGAGGAAGAAGCTCCGCTAG
The DNA here is from genome assembly GCF_050947875.1 of Dermacentor variabilis. NCBI lineage: Eukaryota > Metazoa > Arthropoda > Arachnida > Ixodida > Ixodidae > Dermacentor > Dermacentor variabilis. Next base: position 130,764,181 of record NC_134570.1, on the reverse strand, counting down.
TCGACGACCACGATGTCTTCCTCCGAAGGCGGCGGCGGTGGCAGCAGCGGTGAGTCCGCGGCGCGCTCGGCCTGGCGTACGAAGGGTCTAGCTGTTGTCGCGCTGAGCGCAACTAGGCGCGTCGGGAAGCCCGAGCTGGCATGCAGCTACCCTACAGGGCCTTTGGAGGGACTCTGAAGAGAAAAAAAAAAAAAACATAAGCTTAGGGTGTATTTAGTAAATTACGCTTCTACGGTACCGAGAGAACCATTCGTTCCGGGAATGGCTCCATTCTTCGCGGGAGGCCTGCGAAATCAGGAATTGCGCAAATAACGAAGACGAGTGGCCACAGCAATCTCGACGTTTGGGCAGTAACTCGCCGGCAACGTACAAATTTTGTCGGCTTCTCTTCGGCCTGTATTGACCATATTGCGTCATAATGAAGCCAAATAGTACACTTAGCACATTTCGATTACATTGAGTGTTTTACAACTGCTGAAATACGGGAAACTAGTTGGCATCCGTGATGTCAGACTGACGTGCTGGGATTCGACAACTTGGCGCGAATTAAAAAATAAACAACAACATAAACCTTCCGTGAAGTTTTGCGTTGAGGTCTTCATCCAATAATCAACCTTGAAACTCTATATTCAAAACTAAGGCAGAGTATGAAAGAATAATTTATGGGTACGAGCTGATTGAAAGTTCCTCTTTAGTGTCCCTTTGAGGAGCCGTATGGAAATTAGCAGCGAATGAATGAGTGTTCAGATTTTTTTTTTATTTGGGGGGGCGGGGGAGGGTACGTTACGGTGACGGTTCGCAGCAATGTTGCAGTTCTTGTTTGGTGCACTTAACGCTGCTGTTATTTTGTTTAGTTTGTTTTTTTACCAGGAGAACGCCCGTAAGGCGCCATCTGAACTGAATTCATGTTTTTGTTACTTTTCTACGCCTGTCGTCTGGAAATTATGTCTACACTCTAAAAATGTTTACACCCTTTGGGGTGTATACCTGCCACACAAGAATAATCGTCATCTGCCTGGCTGGCGTTTCCTTTCTTGAAAACGCCGCACCCGCTACTTTCCTGTCGGCAATGCTATGTCATGCTGATAACGCGCATGCCGTTCGTTACTGGGGAGTGCCACGCTCGCAGTGTTAAAGATAGGAACTGCCGACAAGACAGATGGCGTTTATTGTTGTGTGGCAAGATACGACTCAAAGGGTGTAAATTTTTTCTGAGAGTGTAACTGTAGAGAGGAAAATTTTAGCCGGAGACGTACAGTCATGCTTTCAGCCAAAATCACAAGGCGTCAGCCGAGATGCCCTACGTGTGCCGTGCGCGACAGCATAAATCCCGAAAGAAAAAAAAAACCCGGAAAACCTATGATCTTGCTTATAGCAGTACAAGGAACACCGAAGAAGAGTTCCCATTAAAGGCTGAAACGGCGCTGTGTCACCTGTTTCAAGAGCGTTGGGTCTTGAACGCCGCGCAATGTTCTATTCTCTTTTACATGAAAGCAAGCCGAGTGCCTCGCAGATGTGAAAGTAAAGGGAAAGTGAGGGGAAGCAGGACGCGAATGACGCGGTGGGTGGGCGCTTTTTTTCAGTCAGTGAGAGGGCGAAGGTCGTCACAGAGACGCGAGGGCTCTCAATTATCATGCGTGGGCGAAGCTGTCTTAGTGCACGCCTATGGCCTCGACAAAGCCAAAAAGGTAACACGCCACGTACGAGCAGTATACGTTGGAGAACTCACAAACTAAACGTCCAAGAGGTATTTTTCTCGCGCAATGAATTTTCGGCAGAATTATAGAAATCATGAGGCATTTTGTAATGAAGCAGGAGCGATCGCCTAGCTGTGTTTTGCGTGGCACGTTGAGAAAGAAGAAGACCCGTGCCGTGATTTGCTCGTTACACTAAAGTGCCTGTAATAAACCCCGTTATATTTGCAACAAACGTCAAGCGTAGTTTTAAACCAAAAAGTGCAGCTTGTTACGCTTATACCCTCAAGATAAAGCAGTTCCTGTTTGAAGGTTATGAACAAGTCATGTATTGTTTTATTGTCGACTCATTATCTGATTTGCGCGTGTCTTTTTCTCTTCCACAGATGAACAGCCAGAGTAAGAAAGCCTTTTATTTTGCGCAATTTTTTTATAATTCAATTAACTAACACTAAACAGCAACTATATTGGTTAAAATTTGTATATTCTTGTTTCTTAACTCAAGTTAACTGATTCGACATAATACACCACTGAAAATGAAGGACAGATTCTGCTTAATAGCTTAAAGTTCACGCCGGAACCTGAGCGCTTGTACATGAGTATGGCGCCATGAATAGCGATACATTGTCTTGTATTTTGATCCTTACGTTACGCAAAACGTACGTGAAGCTTGATCGGTTGCGTCTTTTCATTCGCTGAAATACAATTTATTGCTTGTTTGCTGGTAAGCAATAAACTACACGTAGCTGTGACTTTGCGCAGTAAAAGTCCGCGACATGCGTAACGGAAAGCTCATCAAGCAGCTACAGAACCTCATCGCTGTTATGTAGTTATTGGTCTGTGCACCCTTTACGACTTCACTACCACTAATTGCGCACCATACAAAACGACCACTTTGACGGTAACATTGTCCGTTTCCTGCTTATTCAACGTAATTATTTTTATTAATGCTGAACTACATAATATTCCTGTTTACATTTATTTCTTCAAGGACAAGCTCCCTATTTTACCTGCTACACATCTTACCATTACCAGGGTCCTTTTAATATCTTCTGTTACTATTCGTCGTAAAACACACACGCAAAGAAAAGTTCACTTCAAACGTAGTGATCATATTTACATTGTTTGAAGATCTTTGCGTAGAAGGCATCGTTCATGAGAAATCCGTCACTGATGCCACCAATTAAGGGAATATTCATAACGTAGCAGTTACGGACAGTCGGAAAATGCATGTTGTATATGCAGCTAAAGAATCATTCTAAAATGTTCGCATGAAAACATGCACACGCACACACAGTACAAGCGCACAGACAAGAACGCATTCACAATTTAGTACGCTGCTCTAGAATAAAACGAGTGTTCTACCATCCGCCGAAGTTGTATAATTTGATTATATGGTAACCCTGTAGGCACTATACTCGTAATTTATGTGTACCATGTGATTGCTTGCGCGTCCAGCGAGAGCGTGGAGTACAGCGGAGCGAAGGCAGACGGCGTCATGTACCTCGTCTTTGGCCTCATCTCCATCGTGGTTATCGTGGTAGTTGTCCTTCTGGTTGTGTTCCTCATGAACAGAAGCCCGGCAAATACCGCTGGTAAGCAGATGCGTACCGTCCGTATGCTTCCGTGAAAAGTGCACTGAAATTGCGTCCGTGGGCTTACACAAATCAGTCGCGAATTATGACTGACTGTTAATAAGCATGTGATATTACAGGATTTCATGCCGAAGTGCTTGAGCGAAAGCGCAAGGCGCATGCACTTGGAACGAATTCTCAGGACTACACCAGTTTCGAGATGTAAATTCCTGAACTTCGCGGAGATATGCATTGGTGCATATCTCCGCAAATTTCGGGAATTTTTATCTCGAAACTGGTGTTGCCCTGAGAATTCGTTCCAAGTGGGTTCGCCGCGCTAGAATTCGTGAATTGCAATATGGGTCATAAGATAATTAGCTTAAAAGTTCATTAATGAATTCTTGTTAATTGGTCGATTTTGCATTTCAACTTTTTGTGCAAGTAGTGTCCCCCGCTACGACTAGACCGGCTTATGAACTAGAATTGAGCTATCTGCCATAGGCAGCCGTTCAAAAAATTTGAAAGTATTCGCAGAAACATCCTGTATGTATGTATGTATGTATGTATGTATGTATGTATGTATGTATGTATGTATGTATGTATGTATGTATGTATGTATGTATGTATGTATGTATGTATGTATGTATGTATGTATGTATGTATGTATGTATGTATGTGTGTGTGTGTGTGTGTGTGTGTATGTGTGTGTGTGTGTGTGTGTGTGTGTGTGTGTGTGTGTGTGTGTGTGTGTGTGTGTGTGTGTGTGTGTGTGTGTGTACTTTACGGGGGATGTGTCGAAATGGATTTATATACAATAAATACACAGCGACAGTGACAGGCGCCCACAACAACGATGGCGGGCCGGGGCACGTCTCGTCCCCTTTCTCATCCGCTATACAGCCCCTTCCTCTACGTGCTCAGGATAGGTGGCTCATTACCCTGCGGCGCTGAAATTCCTGACTGTGCAGTCGAAAAATGACGGCACGGTAATGTTTCACTGCACACAGAGTTAATCAATCGCTGGGACATGATAGGGTTTCAGCCGGACGACGTGTACTACATCGGTGCGGAGTTTTGGGCTGATGGGGACGAAGTCAAGGCGGCGATTTCGTATGTTACGTCGGTCACTTGCCGGCACACTGCGTATTGCCTGGTGTCCGGGAACAGCTTTACAGAAAGTACGACACGGTGCGCTGGACGCCAGAGGGGTACAAGCAACCTAGGGGCAAAGTGTTTAGTCCTGTGATGACTATTGTACGCAGATTGCTGGTGGATCTGCGGCTGGAAAAATTGAGCACGGGCAACACGATGTGCATAGTCCGCGCAGGCAATAGCCGCTCGAGCATATTCGGTAACCGGGCTCGTGGAAGAAGCCACATGCGTGTCAATTGGTAACGTAGGATTTCGGCCCAATAAGAGAAGGAAAGGTGAATAACCACTGGTCGCATGTCTTGACGTGTTATGCACGAATGTCACAAAGGGCAATGCAATGTTCCAATCCTGGTGTTTTGCGGATGCATACATTGCCAGCATGTCGGCTGTCGTTCGATTCAGACGCTACGTCGAGCCATTCGTTTGTGGATGGCAGGCCGTGGTCGGTTCGTGTTGCGTCGAACAAGTCCGTAGAGTGTCGCCGATCACCTTCGAAAGAAACTGTCTGCCCCGGTCGTTCAGGAGTTACCGAGGTGCCCTGTGCTGGAGAATGACATTACAGAGTAAGAAGTACGCAATGTCGGTCGCGCAGCTGGTGGGAAGTGCACAGGTTATTACAAATTGTGTCGCATATTCTGGAGCAACGGTGACCCATCGATTTCCTGAGACAGACAGAGGAGATTGGCCATATGGAGCTCATATGGAACGTCGAGAGGCTGAAGATGGCCACCATGCGGGAGTGGCAGCTTTTGGAGGCGCTGAAAAAGCTAATAAGAGGCCACGTAACGGCGCACCGAGTGAGACATGCCTGGCGAGAAGAACCGACGTCGTGCGCGATCATATCTGTGTGAAGAACCGAGGTGTCGTGCCTCTCGCTTCATGAAGCTGAGCCAGAATAGTCGAGCCGAGGTTTGCCCGAATCACAAGTAATTGGTCAGGACCCTCAGGAAGGAAACTGCGATGATATAAATTGTCTTCGTGCAGCACAAAGAGGCAGAGGGAGCCATCAGGTGCCTTGGAGTCGAGATGGTCGTAAATCTTGAGTAGGGACGGGTCACAGCGTTATTCATCAGCAATGTTGACGGGTTCAGACATGGCAAGCGCACAAGGACTGGAGCTGCTGGATGCAGGTTCTGGTTGATCGACAAGGTACCGGGAAAGGCAGTCGGCATCCCGATGCAAACGGCCACACTTGTAGAAGATTGTGTATGTGTATTCTAGAAGCCATAATGCTCAGCGTCCAAGGTGACCCATGGGGTCTTTGAGGGAAGCTAGGCAGCAGAGAGCGTGGCGGTCAGTGACGACGGTAAAACGCCTACCATACAGATAAGGGCGCAACTTTGCAACCGCCCAAATAAGAGCGATGCACTCTCTCTCAGTAATGGAATAATTCCGCTCAGTGCCATATAGGAGTTGGTGGGCATACGCAATAACACCATCCGGACCACGTTGACATTGGGACAGAACAGCGCTGATGCCATGGCCACTGGCGACTCTGCGGACTTTCGTGGGAGCAGAATCGTCAAAGGAAGCCAACACAGGTGGCGTAATGCGTAGTGCGATGAGCTGGGAAATGCAGACGCTTGAGGAAGACCACAGGTAAACGAGTGTTTTCCTTGAGCCAGCACGTGAGAGGCCGTGCTAGCTCTGCGTTTTTCACAAACCGTCGGAAGTAACAGCAGAGGTCAAAAAATGAGTGGACGTCTTCAGAAGAATGGGAAGCTCGAATGTTGGCAGCAGCGCGTACTTTGGCTGAGTAAGGAGCAATACCAGCAGCATCAACAAGATGGCCAAGTACGGTGATCTGTCGGCGACCGAAACGGCATTTGGAGGAGTATAGTTAAAGCCGGACGTTTAGAAGTAGTTGCAAAATAGCCCATAGTCGTCGCAGATGACTGGGAATTGTAGGCGAAAAAACGAAGACGTCGTAAAGGTAGCATAGGCAAGTAAACGCCTTGAAACTACGAAGGAGGGAGTCCATCCTTCTTTAAAATGTTGCTGGGATGTAATAAACTCAAAGGCCAAAACTTTAATCTGTTAGATCATATCGGATATGACAAAGGTGGCCCTCCCGCCATCCTGCTTTTCAACGGCAATGAGGCAATAGCGGGGCCGAAGATCTATGGAAGAAAAGTACTTGGCGCCATGAAGGGAGTCGCATGCTTCGTCTATTCGCGGAAAATGGTAGACGTCCTTTTTTTGTAACCTTGTTAATGTGCCGATAGTCGATGCTGAACCGCCAGGTGTTGTCAGCTTTTTCTGACAAGCACCACAGGGGATTTCCAACGGCTCGCAGATGGTTGAATCATGCATTTAGTGAGACTTTTCTCAACTTCTGTTTGTATGACACGGTGTTCGGTCGCAGACACTCCGCAAAGGCGCCTATGGATGGGTCTAGCGACTTCAGTATTGATGGGTAGGTTACAAGTGATGTCTGGCCAAGATGGGACGAAGCAAAATCGAAAACATCGCGGTAATATGCTAATAAGAGGTGAAGTCTTCGGACTCGGAAGGGGAGAAGTCAGGTGCGATCATACCGTGAAAAGTGTCGTCAAGCGCAGTACTTCTGCCCGGGCTTGCGGGTGACGACTGTGGAGCATCGATAGTCAGGGCCAGAGGGTCGTGTGCGTGTAAAGGTTATACACTGCCCATCGTTATGCTTTCTCGAAGCCACTATGGGGTGCTGCCGAAGTTGAGAATAGGTATACATGCCCGGTTCAATACAATGCTCACAACAGAGTGAAGGAGAGCAACACATCGCGTCAAATAAACGTCTAGGGAATGGGAGATCACGGAGTCACCGTCACAAACCGCTGGCTCCGGGGTCAATGTGACCTAAGTCGGTGTAGCTGGTCACAGGCGAAGAAACTCGACGGCGTGCACACGTGGTGGTGTCTTGGTGCTGAGGTTGGGCACAGACGGGATTTCCAACTTTAGAAGGCCACATGAGCAATCAAGGAGCGCGGAATGGGTGCTGAGGAAGTCATGGCTGAGGGTGACGTCACAGGGACATTGCTGCAGAACGACGAATAAGTTGAGGTCTGGTGACCAGCGAAGCTGACCCACGCAGTACACATGCGAACGACGCAAGGTGCACTGCCGTCGGCAGTGCGAACGACATGTGACATAATGGACGTGAGAGGCTTGCGGAGACGACGAGCAAGACGTGCACTCATGACACCTAGCCGCGCGCCCGTGTCTATGAGTGCCAAAACAGGTACTCAGTTTACTTCTACGTCCAAATAGTTTTCTCGGGTAGGCAGGGTCACGAAAGCATTTTCAGGTCGATTGGCCAATGCAGCGTCACCTCTGGGAGCTGCACTGGTCAGTTTCTCGAAGATAGACGACGAGGGTGTGGCGACGGTGAGCGACGGGGCAGCGGAGTGCGAGAACGCCGGTTCAGCGGAGACGGCGATGGGCTGTAGTGTGGAGTCAGGCAACGAACGTCAGGGGTCGGTGGATCACTGCCAGCATGAAATGAGAACGACCAACTGCGTTCTGGGCGCTATGTGAGCGCACGACGGCGAGACGAAGACCGGCGATAGCCACAATGGCGGGAAATAAGACCCTTACCATTGCAGTCGAAACATAACTGGCCTTCTGTCTCACGTCCGCCCCTGGTTTGGATTGCGGTATCCGGGATAGGTCGATTGTGGGCGGGGAGACCGAAAGAAATTAGAGATCGCAGGGTGAATTACAGCACGGATTACGGCACGTTCGCCAACTCTTCGGGTACGACTGCTTCGATGAACGATACTGCCAAGCGAGACTCCTCGTAAGAACGGACCTGAGGAATAGACGGAGACGCGGCCTGGATCTCACGCCGCACAAGACGCGGCAAGTTTTCAGTACCAGGTGGCTGGACGTCCTCACACGTTGAGGCAGCGGCAGTGTTAGGGAGCCACAGGAATCGTTGTGTGACCCGAAAGCTCTTCGCTCCATGAAAGCATCGGCAGTCTTATGCTGTAGTCGATGGTCCAGCAGTCCTGTATAGGTAGACTGAACACATCTCGGCGACGCCCTTGAGAATGTGGTTGACTTTGTAAGCTACGGGCATTTTGTAGTCAGCAGACCAACACAGAGCTAATACATCCTGATTATACATGACGAACTGTTCAGTTGATGTTTGAGGTCGGAACGTACGCTCCTTTTTGGCGACTCGCTAGCGCCCGACTAGCTTCCCGAAGAGATACTGTAGTTTTCGCTTGCAGGTGTCGCAATTGGTCAGTTACTCCTCGTATGTTTGGAAATGCCGGCCGTTCCCTTGAGGTAGTAGGTGAGGTTGGCCAGCTTGATGGCTGGGTCCCACCAGTCATTTTTGCTGGCTCTCTGGTGTTCGATTAAACAGTCCTCGACATCCATGGCGTCAGTACCGCAGAATGTAGCAAGGTGTTGGAGTTGGGTCAGGACAACCGATGTTGCGGTAGCCGAGATTGAGCCAGCGGGCCTACAGTCAATATGGTTGTAGGACCCGCAAGATGTCCGTTGCAAAGTTACGCGTTGTCTGTCCTTCGTATATACCCCACGCTTCTATCAAAGATGTTACGGGGACATGCTGAAGCGCATTACGAAGCACACACCTACAATCACAAGAAAATTCCCAAATTTACTACCAATACTTATACACGTAGCAGACACACTTGATGCTGCCTGTATTTAAGTCTGTACTTCACCTTAACAATTTCGACTACAGATCTCGTTTATTCAAAGAAAACACTGCACGCAATTCGAAAAAAGGCGGATCTTTGCATCTTTATATGCAACTGCATATCTAGGGCAAGGGGCGCCCAGCTTTTCATGCACGGTAATTTCTCAAGAGGCGCAGTGAAGACTAAGTTAATTGTGCATTTCTAGGCAATTCTTTCTGAGGCACAGAGCTTCTAATTGAATTTTGACGGAAGTCATGTACGATGGGTATTCGAACGGCGGTTTCTTTGCATTTATTAGACTGCACTTTCTTGGGGCGCGGCCCACGCAAACGGCCAGAAACACGCGAAAAAATTGGCTGTGGTTTAGCTCTGGTTAAACCTGGTTGAATTGCGAAAGCACGTTCTTCAGTAGAAACACACACGTTTTTCCTCCTCCGCTTTTCAAGACGTTCGACCCGTTGTTCTTCTGCTTCCTGGGCATGTCATCGTCTCATAGTTTCATTTCGTCTAGCACGACTACACTCACCTTCTAAAGCAGCTCGCTTAGCCGCTTCGGCTTCTAGTCATTTTTGCAATCGTTCCTCTCGTTGTTCCTCTGTTTCCTGGGCACGTTGCAACCTCTTTCTCTCATTCTTCCCAGCTTGCTTAGCTTTCGCCTTAGAATTTAACTGTTCCGAAGCAGTAGAGCAACTAGATTCGTATATAGACTCTTCGTCGGTAACTTCCATGGCGAGAATGACCAACCAACGCGCAGCGCACCGCTATATATCCCAGTGAAGCCGCCCCGGAGCGAGCGCAAAGTGAGGAGGTCGTCATATCAACGGAGAGATCACCTGTTAAGGGCCGATTTACGCTCGAGCCGCCCATCGCCGCAAGCCTCACGGCACGCGTGCGGTCGCGCGAAAGATTGCACGTATCAAACACTTGTGCACAGATTTCGGTTTACAATGTTTAAGGCATACACTGTGCACACAGTTTAAATGGTAATTTGTGCACAAGTGCTGGATACGTGCAATTTCTCGTGCGGCTTGCGGCGATGGGCGGCACGAGCGTACATCGGCCGTAAGCGCGGCGCCGGCTCGGGGGCCACGGCACACGCGACGAGCGGCTCCCTTCTAGCTGCGGCGGGGAGAACGCTGACGTCACACGTCGTCATAGCAACGGAGAGAGCTGATGTCGCACCACGTGCTAAGCGCAGCGCCGGCTCGGAGGGGGAGGGGGGTACACGTAAAGCCCCTTAAACTTCGTAAAGTAGTGCCACGCTTTGAAGAACGCCGCCTCCTCCTACAGCGCTCTGGCCGAAGCCGACGCCGCGTCGCTATTGGCCTAATGGCATCACGTGGCCCCTTGCGCCGGCTTCGTTTGTTTACCGTCGCGCTTCAGTGCCATCTTTGCTCGAGAAGCGGCGCTTGTTGACGGCATTCCTTCCCTTCCTATTCTGTGTTGTTTTTATCTTGTGAACGCCTTGAAGGATGTTTTGTGGCAAGTGCGACGTCGCTTCACGTCATGTTCAGTTACCATGACCTGCTGCGCGTTTGGATGCCAATATAGTTTTAGCAAAGGCAAGAAAGAATATGTTCGCGATACCGTCCGGTAAGCGCAACGCGTTAAGAAGAAAGACATGGCGTTACCGAATCGGGAGGGAGAACTTCCGACCAACTTCTTCCGCGCAACTATGTGATGTAAGTTGTGGCTCTCTCAGAGTACTGTATGTGCCAGGCTTGCGCATTATGCTGCGGGCAATAACGTAGTAGATATTGCACAGTTCACTGTGCATGTTGTCATTTGTACGCACGCTTTAACATGATTTGTACGCAACGTCTGCTTTGCTTATATGCGCACTACGTGGTCGTGTTAGTCATATTTGGTGCGCTTAATCGTTTTGAACGCCAACCGGCTTGAGTTCGCGGGCACGCGAGGTTGCTTGCGATAACGCGATTACGAAATTTTTAAGATTCAGCGCAGTCCTTTTGATAAAATTTCAGTCTCGATCATGAAAGCGCCTCAGGAGAGCAACTCTCTGCCTTTTGTGGTTACTTACTAGCCTTCTTTAGATAGACTAGCTTTGTTTGCCACATTTGTTCGTGTTCCTCGTTGGCGGTCGCCCGGTGGATTTGCGATACAGGGGCACCGATGAAAAGCGTGCGTGCTCTCCCGAAACCATGTTACGCGGTGCGTTCGTCGTCGAGCGACCGCATCATAGGTATTTGAGACGTATGTGCTAATTCGCGTGAGCTTTAAAGTGTGCGAAGCTTAAGATGCGGCGGTGGAGCACTCGCAAAGAAAACGTGCGGTCGCCCGCCCGTTCCCTGGCTGGTTTAGTCGTCGTTCGTGCTTAGTCGTCTGCTCGTTCGTTCGCACGCTCGTTTAGTCCTTTGCTCGCTCGTTTAGTTCGCGCGCTCATATAGTCGTTCGCTTGCTCGTCTATGTTACTATTAATTTCTACAGTCATTATGCCTAATTGAGACGCGCTTGCTGTAGGACTCTTAGGCTGGTGCGTTTATTTACGAAATGAGACAATAAATGGTGCACACGGACTTCTAACTGCAAAGGCAAATCTGTAATGCATCTATGTGAAAATAAACTGTTAACTTGCAACTCGAATGCCGTTTCATATCATTTTAACCTATGGATAAAACATCATTTCACTTGCCGCAATTTCGACCGCGTCATGGCGGGGGGATTCTTTGCGCGATCATGACTTCACTAATAAAGTCATGTCTCGCAAATGTTACTTCGAAGGGAGTGCAACCGTCCTGAATGTATGCACCTCAGTGCAACTCGGTTCGCGACAAGTACGTCACTTAGTAAACGGACGAACCAACGCACGATGAAGTGTTATTCGTGATAAGTCATTAACCTGAAAAAATTACTGAAGGCCACAGTGGTCTTGTTTGAGATTGAGTCAAGCATTGTTATCGCGCTCCCGCTTCGCGCACGAATGCTAAAAACTCATTTCATTTTCTTGTGTACGCACAGTCCCGACTCGATGATCGGCCGCGGTATTTCTGTCGGCGTTGAGACACGAGAAACATAATAGCACCAGCGCCCACCTCTGAGGCTTTGCGCGCGCTTAGATTGGCAAGCACGCACGTTGGCGGCACTGTAGCTTGTAATACACTTTCGAACCTCCAGAGCAGTGATCTCCGTCAGCCTTTGTAGGTCATAGCTCATACGCGCCGCGAATTCACATGGTAAGGGCGGCGCGGATTCTTTAGGCTGAGGGCTTGCTGGAAGCCAAGAGGTTGTCATTCGATGGTAAACGTGTTATTTACAACCATTCGCAACAAGATCTTGTGACACGCCCTTGACAAATGTTGTGTACCTAATTGTAGGGCACGCGATACATTCGCAGTCGTCAACACACAGCGTTAACACTCCTTCAGATACTTTTTAAAGAAATAGTTATTAAAAAAACAAAAGCTGCCGTTACCGAATTTTTACAAGCATCCGACTAGAAATTCTATGGTGTACACGAAGTTACGCGGAGCTGGAAAGCCAACGTGAACGTCTAAAGAGCACTGCCTTGCATTCACTCTGCGAAAGGTCGTCTGCTGCGCTCGAGCATCGTAGGCGGCGCCATGGTCGAGGAGGGAGCGTGAAAGAGAGGAGAAACGCGGAGGAGTGAAGGCGGAGGAGGAGAGTGGCACTACTTTACGAAGTTTCAGGGGCTTTAGGTCCACGGCATACCCGACGAGCGGTTAGACCTGGCGTAGTATTGCTTTCGCAATAAAACTGACAGGAATGCTTTGCAACAAGAGGTTGGGGGAATAGCTGCGAAAGTAATCACGTATTTCTGCGACGTTCAGCTGAGAACTCAGGGAAAGCTGGCAAGAGTAAACGTAAAACCATACTTATGTTATTCCATATGTTGAAGAAAATAGAATTCACAGTCCAACTTTCAAAATGATATCTTTGAGCTGGAAGGCGCCGCTTTAAATGCATGGAGGGAATGTTTTTGTAGTGCTCGAGTTGGACCAGCGGAAACTAGAGCGATGCGGGAGAGCGCGAAAGCCAGCAGTCAAATGTACTGTCAACAATTGTCATTACAAACTTCTGTCAACGAAGGTAACAGTGCAATAGAAGAACTACAATGGCTTCGAAAAATTCAATTTTACGGTAATGCTACGCTGTAACTTGCCATGCGCTGCCATCTATGGCATTGTAGCAGCCCTCGGCAGAGCACGTGTAAGTTTGAATTTCGCACTAGCATTATGAGGCAGGTAAGGTCGTTGCATACAATTGTGGAAGCTGAAAGAACCAAGTATTGCTTCCATAACCTATAAAATGACACAAAGGTGCGCACACTGAATACAACTGGCTAGATAGTGTATAAATTTACCAGTAGTGGTGAAGCCAATTTTTCGGAAGAATTCTCTCCGAATAATTCCAGCAACGCAGAAATTCACGCAAGAATGTCAGATAACAGCTAACTATTCATGCACCTGTCATAAATGTTAGATAACCATAAATGTCATGATAAAACTTTTTTTGTGGCATGCGTCGCTATCAACTATCGCCTGGTGTCCACATGTAATTCGGCGCCATTATACTCACATCTACGGAGTAGCGCATAGAAAAAGTAGTAACTACGAGTGCAATGTCAATACAGATTTGGGTATCACAGTTATTTTTATAGCTAGCATCAGTTAAGACACATCTTTCGCTTCATTAACGCGAGGCAATTTATCGCAAGAATCTAGAAAGTGTATCTCGTGGTCCCCTTTGTTGTCAGAGCCAGCGATGAAGAGCACGACTGCATGGAGCAAGTGCACCAACCCGTGCATGGGGGCCGGGAAGGTATGCCATCCAGACTCCAAGAAGGACGCCGATGGGTGCTTCGTGCAGGACTGTCATTGCTGTACGTATACTGCTCTGCCAGCGGGCTCTCGCATTGAGGTAGCCATATGCACTTTGCTATGTTTGCCGTTTACGTCTATATCTGTCACACCCCCTTTTGTAGAGAAAGAGCAGCGGCAATTTCAGCATCAAATAATCGTACACTTTGAGTAAATGCAAGCATAGCCGTCATAACAGCTTTCAATAGCGTGGGAGTGGTGTGTTGCGGCGTGGCCTGCTGGCGCAAGCCAGCTTAACACCTGAGAATATGCTGCCTGAGGGAACCGGCCGCCAATGATGTGCAAACGTTGCTGCTGCAGCGATGTAAGCAAGGCCACGGGATAAACTACCGCCTTCGTCTGACTGCCTGGCGATTACTGAAGGCTGACGTCACGTTATGAGGGGACACTCATCAACTCAGCCTGATAGAAGAAACAGAGCAAGATTCGTGTGGGTTTGGTTGCCTGCCTGTTTCGGAGGCTTCATTCAAACGCAAGAGAAGCGTTCTGTCGCGAAGGACTGGCGTCTCTGACGAGAAGTGCTGCTTCTCGTCAGGGGCACACAATGGCGTGTTTTAAAGCGGCCTTCGAGGCTGCGTAAGCTTGTGCGCGCCACACTTTGGAATGTGATCAAAAACGACAGGCCATGAACGTGACTGTTAAGTATCATGAGCTACCGCTTTGGGAAAAACGGACACGTTCGTTCAATGCATTAATAGCACTACTGCGTGTATGGCGCAGTAGGGAACGCCGTCACAAACCGAATGACAGGCATCAAGTAGCTGCAGGATACATGAACTTTCTCGATGCGTCAATTATGCAAGGACTATGCTCAGCGCCGGCGCTCTCTTTAAAGCGGAACATTATATGGCTAGGCGAAACAAAAAACATGTGTGTCCTCGCCTGTGTACAGAAAACTATCATTAACAAGAATGGATCGAGCATCGGCGTCTTCTTCCACAGCTGCGCGTTGGCGCCCATCGGCGCTACCGCGTGAACGCACTCGTGCCACAGCTTCCGCGTTCGTCGTAGTCTTCTTCTTCCCCAGCTGCAGCTCCATTGCCGCTCATCATTCCAGCGTAGAATTTAACTTCTGTTCTGCCCTCGAAATGGGGAGGCCGGGTTTACGGGTGTGAGCCATTGCTTAAGAGGATATGAGCCATTCATTGCCTTACGTTAGGGAGATTTAATTTTGACGCAATTTAATTTTGAGGAATTGCAAGCAGCAATGGCGGGTGGATGCTGCAAACCAAGGCGCCGAATAAACTCGAGACATCGAACGCAAGCGACAACGGCATACTATGGGCATACCATCACAGACTTCGTTTTCTCCGTTGCAGCCGAACGTGTGTATTAGCTCATCAAGAAACACAAGGAAATCACCAATCATTGAGAAAGACTTTAATGAACCATCGGGATTAACCCAGTGATATACACCGGGGCCGCACGTTTCAGCTTCGCTGGTTAACCATCTGTGCGGAGTGCTTGGGCGGTAGCTTTTTGGCATACACATAATGACGAAGTTTCATTCTATTATTACGTACTTAGGGAACCTGGTACGGCAGCAGTTCGCCAGCGTAAAGGTAGTACTTGATTTCATGGTGCACTTGTTCCTTTGCTTTCATTTCTATTATTCTAATTACTGCTAAGCTCAAGTATCTTTTAAAATAATTTCGTTAAGATTCACTGAGAAAGTACTTGCAGGTTTTCCTACTGTCCGTCTAGGCTCAAACGCTATGTGTGCCGGTTTCAGAGCGTTACCATTGCCCGTAATGACGACGGTTTGATGAAAGTGCGCTATACTGTTTGTGCCTGGCGGTGAGAGTAAAAGCTCTGGCATTACAAAGCTCTTTGCGTCTGCCTAACATAGCGATGGCGATGTGTCGATTAAGGTAATCCTTAGTGCTCTTTTTCATGGCGAGATATTTGTTTAATTTACTAGTCGAATTTCAACTCTTTTGGTACCGGAATCAGTGTTTGGTCGTCAGAAAAAATGAGAGTGCTGTCACAAAATATGCAAAAGTATTAATAGTACGACGTTTATTTTATTTTCCCCTTTTCGTGCTCAGTAGTTAAGCTTAGTCCTTATATGTTAAAATAGTACATCTACATGATTAGTTCGTGGTGGACACCAAATAGGAAAAGGGAAATAGAATTGAAGCTTTCTGTCAATTATTATTATTATACATGCATTCAATGCCTTATCTTCAATGAAGGCGCCTACGCTTGCGTATGGATATTATAATTCCAAACGTTTTGGGTACTCATACATACCCCATAGTGTTTGAAGCGTGCATCATAGGCAGCAGAAATTTTATCTTAATTTACTCTTAAAGGGTTCTTACGTATTCTGTGTAGTGCGTGTAGCTTAGAAGACCTCCTTCGATTTGTCATGCTCAACACTTCGATTATTATAGCTCAGGGCTAGCGAACGGCTGTAAGCGCGCACAGTACAGTAATTACCGTATTAGTTCCGCGATATCTAGCAATAAGCCAACCGCCAAACGGAGCAGCCGCCATCTGCTTGAACAGAACGGAGATAAAAATGCGGAAGCTGGTGACCCCGTTAGTTGTACCGTTCGTCATCGGCAGATGGCGACGCCGTTCCATTTTGGAAATTTTTGGTAGACAGGCCACAAGCGCGGTTTGCGCGCAGCCTTGCGTTTTTTTATTTTTACCTCGCTAACAGCGTTAATAAGGAGGGTACATTCTTACACCAACCTAGCTGCCAACAACTCAGGCCGTATGAGACATCCGCGCCGAGATTGTAAGTCGCATACGTCGCAGCGCACAGTGCCCCGTGTATTGCCGTGCGCTGTTTATTTTCGTATAAAGCTAGTTGAAAGCTTTTCGGCACACAGCAGTTCGGCTTCCCTTCCTAGGAATAGGTTAACTCACCTCCCGCATAATGGCCCTCCAGAAAATCGAGCAATTTCGCGTGTTTCACGCCTGGCTGTATCTAATTACGAAAGATAGGGAACTTGAGAAACAATAATGTTACTTCGCAGGACAAGATTCGGAACAAAGGCGGTAAAAAGAAAGCTAACTGTGGCACTAAGCATCGGAAGTCAATAAAATCAGCGAAATAACCTTTAATTACGAACTTAATGCCACCAATGCCAAACTTAGCTAATGGCGAGTTCATCAGAAACCGGCTAATAAAACCAATGAAAAGCCACGCAGTCGGTCGACGGGTTTCGAGCGTGAAACATAAATCAAGGCAGGACAGGAACGCACCTAGTCAGGAACACACCCAGGTTTGAAAGATTTTCGTGTAAACAGCGTCCGCGCGGCACTTGCCCCAATTAAACTGTGACACCTTTTCACTTCGCTGCTTCCTTTGTCCTCACAGACTCGCCGGAGGCCGCGCATATGTGCAACAACCCGTGCAACGCCACTGGCCAGGTGTGCCACTTCGGCTCGCCTTTGGACGAGCACGGATGCTACACGCCATCTTGTCGATGCGGTCAGTACACGCTGCTGCAGTTTACGATAAATTACGAACGATGGGGCAATAGGACGCAATCCCGGCTGCCAAGAGAATAGCCCCGTGGTAACGCGGTGGCTGGTGCCGTGCGAGCGAGAGACAGAGAGAGCCCGTCATGGTGCGGTTGTTCATCAATGGCATTTACTGTCACTCTTTGTCTCAAACTCAGTCCAAGTTCTTAGTGCTAATGCGGGTGCGTGAATGGAAGCCGGCATAAGCCTAGGTTTTGATTTGACAATGCTGCAGGCGTGAATAATATAGTGGCGTGGGATGTGTATGTGCCACCTGGTGTTATATATATTTTTTGGTGAGCTGTGAACAATATTGTCTGTAGCAAGGCCAGCGTGATTTCATCGCTTCAGGGGACTTGTTTATAGATACAAACTTGTTGCGCTACTGTCGAGAAGTGTAATACTCTAATTATCAATCATCAGCTAATAAACTCGACATTACCAACATTATTAGGACCTGTGTTACAATATGAAATCTAAGCTAGCAGGAGGTTGATTTAATGTCTACCTGGCAGAAGTCCTGGGACGGGCTCAAATTTCCAGATGACGGTGGTCTAAGTGTGCTAGAAAATGTACTGACGTTTTACTTGCATTTTGTAACGGCATGCTTGTGCACAGCGGGAGAATGTGGAGTAATGCCACCCGTCTCTGCGTCAAAACTACTTGTATAGCTTTAATGAGCCATCAGAAACACTACTGTTACAGCGAAGCTGTTAAGACCTAGTTTCCCCAGGATTGGTGTCCGTCTGATAATGCAAAACTATCGTCATCAGGATTGGCTCCATCGTCGTTGTCGTCTTCCTCAGCTGGCCTGTTGGCGCCCTCGGCGCCACCACGCGAACGCGCTCGATGGTGGCACTGCTCCCTCGTTCGTTGTCGTCATTAACTAATTAAGGAACACGAGAGAGTAACCAATTTTACCGCGAATTACAGCGAAGCTGTGAAGGGCTAGTTCTCCCAGGATCGTGTCCGTGTGTAGAGACAAAGCTCCCCATACGTTAGCCGATCCTGAAGATAGTGCAATGCTGGGCCGACATAGAAGGGGCCCATATACACATCTTCGCTGGTCATCCTCCTTCACAGAGTGGAATGGCACAGAGCGTTTTTGAAAGAAAAAAAAACCAAAGATCTTATGGATGTGCGTTCAACATAAAAAATTAAGATAAGTGCATGTTACTTTTAAAAAAATTCCCGTTAAGGTGAACGAAAGCCATTGTACGCTAGGGGAAGGAATCCACTGCATCACGCAAGTAGTCGTGGGGAATTTTGGACCATTCCGTCACGAGTGAACGCTGAGGGACTGAAGATTTGCTGAGGGGTGCGCAGGCCTTGCTGTCCAAGTACCTCCAGACAGAGTAGTCCATTGGATTGAAGTCAGGTGAGTTTGACGGCAAATCCTGGGCAGCGATGAAGGCAGGAAACGTGTTTCTGCACCACTCCAGCAAGGTCCTGGCATTGTGGGAGGGCGCAGAGTCTTGTGGAATAAGAAATGTTTGATTCCAAATCGCTTGTTGGTCCATAGATGAAGCGCCGTCCATAGGTGAAGCGCATTAGGATGGCCCTCCATGTAAATTTCCTGGTTCACTTTCGCTCCTTCTGGAATGTAAACAAATGCAGATTCTGCATCAAGTATCATGGTGGCGGAGACCGTCCCTTGCTTTGGATTGACCGGACCTCTGCACAATTCTTCCCCACTGGTTCGCCTCCTGTTCACTTCGAATGATCGTGCGGTCAATTTGTCTGTTCGCACTTTGCGTTATTGTGGACATTTTCTCGTCGGAGTACACGATGCGGTCACTGCGGACCGCGGCAAAGCGCCAGGTGATCTTTGCAGTGATATTTCTTCTACTTTCTCTGTCAGGTCATCACACTTTGGCACCTAGTAGCTATTTATGCCCAAGACATCGTGACACATTCGTCGCGCGGATGGCTGACCAATTTTCAGGTTTTTGCCAATTTGGTCCATGTTTCGCTGGGCTTTGTGTCGGATGCGTCATCGAATCAGTTTCACTTTTTCGTCATTGACGGCATAACGCGGTCAGCCGCTTCTTTTTCTCTCCCTCGTTGTCCCAAGTTCGAGAAAGCCATTGATCGTAAATTGCATGGCAGACATCGGCACACGATGCCTTGTGTTGACCACCGAAGCCACGACGCCACTCCTGGCAAAGTCGAGAATCGCTACGCGATATATTGTCATCTTTTTTCTGAAAAAATAACTTCCTTAAGCCTCATTAAGTGGGAAAAACAGGAGCACATAATAAAGAAAACGGGCAGGAAAAATTATGTATAGAAGAGAGATAGATTTTAAAGACGTGTCAGAAACGCGAACTTTCGAAAAACTTTGGATGCACCGAATATTGCGACAGATTATAGGCACGTTGCATATCGAAACTGTTATTACAGTCTGCTGGTGCACAGGTGGTCGATAAAATAGGACAAGTTTTTCAGGGAAGGCGAAGCAACAGTAGAGTACGCGGACTTGAACAGACATGTGACTTTCGCATCTGCGCTGTTTGCTAAGCCATGCTGGCATGAAATGCTTGCGGCGCACTAAGAAGGAAAAATGTTGAATCCAACATCACCCCTTAGTCTAAAAGTATTTAGGGCAGGTCAGATCATTCTTGTTTACTTTAGAAACGCCCCCTAGGCTGAAGGCAATATAATGGGGGGGGGGGGGGGAGCTCAGGTTTTGTTGATTATAGTGGCATACGGTATAAGGCAGTATAATTCTGCAACCACGTTTCTACCAAAATAATTTACTTAGTATGCAAACAGGCAAAATGCGACGAGAAGACTGTTGGTTGGCGATGGTAACTCTGGAGCTAAGCAGAGGTTTCCATTAAAGCAGCGGCCTATAAAGGAAAGATTCATGGCAAGATTTGCAAGAAGAAGTACAGACGCTTTCCTGGCTCTTGAAAGTTCATCTCTTGTGGACTGAAAGTTGCTAGTTTTCAAGCAACTTGTACGTTCACGTTGTGGGGTAAAGTCCTTTAAAGATTAAAAGCGCAGACGAAATAAAAATTACACGATAGCGCCATAGTTTTATTTTGCAAGGCGATAACTTGCTCCTTACAAATTTTGTGAAACGCATTTGCTGAGTACAATGTCACTACGGAAATCGATAGAGGGGGTAAGATCAATGTGCCACAAAAAACTCACGCCAACTATAGACAAAGAGACAATTGTCCAGGCGCCTTTGATTTAGCCTACGTCTGTGGTGAAAGCAGTGGAATAGGGGGAGGCAGTTCCATTTCTTGGAGTCTGCGGATATGAAAGAATCGTTATACAAATTGGGACAACATGACTAATCCGTTCCGATAACCAATTAATGTTGATGTGCAGCAAGGTGGTGAAAACTTGCATTTTGAAACAGTGTTGGTGTGTTAAACTTCATGAAAACGTATAAAGGTGAAATATGTTTTCACGCAATGCAAGAACTCTTGGATTTAATGTTTGAATCATAGCCGCAGCACTAGTAAGATTCGTGCGATTTGACTAGCTGAAGTGGGCGACGCCGTTTGGGAGAGATTGATTGGCGGTGCATATCGTTTTTCTCTCTCTTCGCATGAATCGCCTTGCTTTCAACCGCGCTCGCAGTCACGTGCAAGCACGAGTGCCCGATGGACAAGAAGTGTGACCCAAACACGCCGACGGGACCGGACGGCTGCCCGATGCCAGGCTGCACCTGCGGTATGTTGCAATACGCCCAGCTATAGATCGTCGGCGGACATCGACAACTCAGTAGCTTCGCCGCAGGAAGTTAGTGCTGGATAGATTACGCCTGGATTACGATAGAACACGCAGAAACGACGTGTATTGACTGAGTTTGACTAAACGTAATTCACTTAAGCTATTATAGCAGCATGTATTAGAAATTAGTGTGAAGCTTACCTTCCCAACAAAAATTTGGACAGACGCTTAGCACGAATATAAGGAGAATTGCTTAAGCTGAGAAGGAAGGCCTTTTGGACCATAAACGTTTCCAGACGCAGCGTTCGGCTAATGCGTATTTTAGTCCTCGAGAGATCGCTCAAGTGTGCAGAAGTTTTCGTTAAGCTAGACAGAACGTCTTGCTGGCCTCTCTGTCGGTGGCCACAGTGCCCGTCTACTATGCGAAAGCTTGTACAAACTATCAAGTACTATGCAAAGCTTCTGCCTCTATACATTGAATACATTGCCCCTCAAGATCTGTAGCAATACGGAAAGGAGGGCGAGCGCCCGTTCTCAGTTTCAGTGTTCCTTGTAACGTTTATTTTCAATTATAAGCTTCAAGAATTTAACAGATATACTACAATTAAGGGACTCACCTGTATCTACACCAGATCTACTCAGTGCCTACAATGTCTCAATCTGGAAACGTGTGAAACGTGTGAAGACTGCACAGTATAAGGACTGATGCGGCCAAGCCCGTGGGTAAGGTTCTAAACGCCGCCGTTGTAGGAAGAAAAAGACAGAAAGAAAGAAGCGTTCGGAAAAGACAGACCACATCTATCGCAGTAGGATGCTTGTACCGCAAGCAATTAGAGAGTGATAAATAAATAACGTTTCTCAAGGTGCAAAGCCTGTCTGTGAATCAATCCTATCGCAGGTTCAACATCCTGAAACGGCAAATGGGCTACGCTGATGACAATGATGATGATAGAAATTGATTTGTCGATATAGTAGCATCATAGCCGTGTCTCGCTTCGGTGGTGATGATGCTTATGATGGACGCCATTGTGGGGTATGAGCATGAAGTTCGAGCATCTTGGCTTGTTTAATCCCTTTCGCTCCCCTCCTTTCGGCGCTCCACCGCACCTGGTGTTCGGCGGCACATTTTCCTGCTTCATTTAGTGGATTCCGCATTGTAGTAATATTGCTTTGAAGTATGCAACTAAGATTACATTTGCGAAATGTCTGATTTATTTTGTTCACAAAAGATTTCCATGTCATATTCAGTAAGAAAATTGGAAAGCGATTATAAAAAAAAACTTTAATACGAGCTGGAACGCGGAGCGCACTTTTGATTTTCCTTTTCCTTTATTGCGTTCAGAACGCCTCTTGGAGTTTTGAACTTGGTTCTTGAAAACTAAACACTCTAGAATGGCTCTGCTACACAGCTTTCGGTGGTATCTGCCGAAAAAAAAGAGCCCACTTGGAATCTTGTACGCTTGCTTCTTTTGAGCCTGGTACGATCTGGCTGCAACGGCTATAACATAGTGAAGTATGGCGAGCGGGAAGCTTTCCATTGTTTTACTAAGAACCACAGCTGAACGTGTAGACAGAGATGTCCATGTAGTGGGCGAAACCCCAAACAACTAAAAGATAGCTTGCCATGTGCTGCCATAAATGAAAAGTTGTCAAAACATCCTGTTTAAAGGCGGCCGCCGCACCGCCGCCCACCTGCACTTTGGTGTTTTCTTACGCAGCCGGCTCAGCGCCGGCTGGTGAACTGAAGGGCTTAACATGCACATAAATCTGAGTGCACAAGCGCTTCTCCGTTACGCCTAAATTGGAACGTGGCAGAAATTCGAACCCGCGGGAAACGCCGAGCAGCAGAACCTCATAGCCACCGAGCAATGACGGAGCGTTTCGGCGCATGTGAACGCTCAATAATTATTGGCACGCGATGGCTAAATACGCTTCTTTCCGACTAACGTAGGTTAATACGAGTTCCCCTGATTGTTCTTGTTGAAACCACCGGGCGTGATCCTCTTATTTGTTTGCATACAGTAGAATCTTGTTTTGTAGCGCAGCCTTTAGGTGCCAGTTCCTCCGGCGAGCGTCGGCGTAACCGAGCGAACTAGCGGAGCGTAGCGTGAAAGAGCGAACGCGGAGCGCAGCGGGGGGCGAAAGACGCGAGGATGCAAGCGGAGGAGGAAGGTATGGAGAAAGCGCGGGAAGAAAAGCGTAGTGCGGCGAAGATTGCTACGAGATGGCGCCAGAAAAGCGCGCGTCGTCAGAGGGGCCTGTCTCCGGCGGATGCTGCGAGTCGCGCCTACGCGTCACCCAAGTGCTGCCTCCCGCGATCTCCAGATTGGCGAGGCAGTCACGCCATACTTCGTTCGTTTACAACGGGCCGCACGAGACAGATTGTCCGCGCCGGCCAATATATCGCGAAATGAAAACACCTATAGAGCTGCGTTCACATTTCGCGTTAGGGAGCGTCGTAATTGTCGCTGAATTTTATTCACGAGCGGCTTTGCCTTTGACTTTTATTTACCTTGGCAGAAAACTTTTCTCATTCCACTGCCATCATAACCAGTTCGTAGTTTTGGCATGTAAAGCATCAGGAATAATTGATTAGGAAATGCGCCGTGGCCTCGATGTTTTCCACACCACCTATTTTTTCGCTGCGCAGTGCCGATGATGTGCCCAGCCAGGTGCCCCCCGGGAAAGCAATGCGCGCCGGACGCTCCGACAGACATCCATGGTTGCTTCGAAGTGGACTGTCAATGCGGTGAGTGGTTCACTGATCTGCCTCGCTGTGAAAATGGGAAAGACCGATGTCGTCTCGATTTTTTACCGACGTTGGTCACGCTCTCGTTCCGGTGTTCCGCAGACGTTCCATGAAGTATGCCTGGATTGTTCAGTTGTTTCAAACAAATGAAGTTTTCTAATTGTTCACACTGTGGCATTATTCGAAAGGCCTCGCTATTTTCTGGCGCTGTCCAAGGTGGGTCGGTGCCTCAGCAAAAGCTTTCACGAGCACGACTTGCGCAGCTGCGCTGCAGATAGAAGTAAATTCGGCGTTTCTTTTTTTTTTTTTTGGTGGGGGGGGGATGGAGAATGAGGTACAGCGATGACACTTTGAGTAAAATTACTCTTGCAACGTGTACTACAACATCAGGAAAAGAAAACTGTTCAGAAACTATCGACGATGGTTATCAATACAGCACACAGCCAAACGCCTCTAGAAAGCTATTCCCGTTATTCAGTAATCATGCTCTTTAAGGCAAGCGTTCACTGTGGTGAGGATGTGAGGTTGCGTGCGTTGGTTCCTTGCATAATTCTGTAAAAGTGGGGGCGTCAACCGGTACATTTTTAGCGGTAGTGTAAATGGACAGCACATGTGTGTCAAAGCGCTGTTGGCGTTTGGTGACGAACATAGCCCGCAACTCAGCTGCGCGAGAGCACGCGCCTTTTCCAGAAGCGTCTTGTTGTCATCGGATGTCAACCTCATCGAAAACGGGGGATGGAGTCAAAGAAAGACTGTGGTCTGGTTGTATGCTTTCCGTTGACAGCTCTTATACCAAGGGGCAAAGCTTTCTTGTGAGCGATGGCAGAATGTATATCTGCGCGTTCTTGCAGCTCATTCACACTGGGGCACTCAGCTTCTAAAGCAACACGAAATCGCCTGCCTGCGAAACGCCTGCGTCGTCCCCATTACACGCTCATAGCACCATTGCTGCTGCCAGCTCACGAGATACCGCGAGAACAAGAAAAGCGAACGATATTTCACTACTAGAGTGGCCTACTGAGTCGCGCCCACTTTTCCCTCCTGCCCACATTTTAGCACTTTCTGCGCGTCTTTGTTTTAGCGCTGCAAGAAAGCGTTTCAGAGGTCACGATTTTCGAGCTCCTAGCCATTTCAGAAACTTGCCGGCTAGCTAGCAGCCATGACAGCCACCATCTCGCTTCTCCATTGGATAGGCTCACCGACTGCAAGCAGGTGATCCGCCCACTACAACAAACGAATCACCCTGAACAAGCGCCCATCGTCAAGAGAATCCCAACCGATCTCATTACCTCGCTAACCCGATCACGATATCCTAACCACAACGAAGTGGATTGCCGACCACTGCCAGATCTCTGGTAACGATGACGCATACCGGGTGGCGTGAGATACATTGTCTTCCACCTGCAGCCTATTTACGTCTGCAATACCTCTCTCTCTCTCTCTCTCTCTCTCTCTCTCTACCACCAGAGACGCAATCAACTTCCATCCTCCACAGCATGCGGCATGGGCCGCGCAGGCACATGAAGGACAACATTCCCAGTAACGCCCGTTCCCAGTAAGCCTGTGCCTCCAGGCTTGCCGAGGGGTTCGCAAAGCCCGCATCGGTTTCGGCTTTACACCGTATGGTATTGCACGTTGGCAGCCGCACAAATGAACGAAGAGGAACGGAGAAGGTGACAACAGTGGTCCGATCGACGAATTTGTACTTGGCTGCCCTCCGTGCAAGGCAACAGCGAGGCCACAGATACGCCATTTACTATGGAATGCGCTGCATTTTATATTGCAACTAAATGTGCAATCGCACAATACCGACACTAGACGAATGTATCCTGGGTCTATCCGCAAGTAGATACACAGTAACATCTCCTAGCCCTCTAGGAGTTCAGAAAAGATACGGGAATAACACGTACGATATGACACCGCATGGCCGATTTCCCTTGACGCTCCTTGCGATTTTTTAAAACTTTTTTGTAACCGCTACTCCTTATTCATCATTTCTATTATTTTTTGGTCTTGTAATATTTAATTAGTTATTTCGTTTCTTTATAATCGTGCTACCCACTTTCGCACTCACGATAATGAGTCATCCTGACAAAAAATGATCATTCAATCATTCATTCTGCTATTCGTTTTAGCATCAGTTTGTCCTTCGGGACATTACACTTGTGCTTAGCGTGTCGCTCCTACAGGACTGGGTAATATTTCACTGTCGATATCGACATTACCGTTGTCAACGGAGACAAACCAGCCTTTTGATACGACGGCAAGATTCCGAACTAGACCGTGTTGCGAAGTGCCGCTAAGGACGACTCACTCTGTGGCTCGCGCTCCCATAGCTCCGCGGCGAAGGATTCCGGTGACAGTGTTGGCTGAAAGCGGTATGAAACCGATCGGCGTGGAGAGGGTCTTTCCGACAGAATTCGGTTCCGCCGAATCGTATCCCGAGCCACTCTAGAAGCCGGATGTCTCAGCTTCAACGAGCATTCAGCGAAAAGCTATGGTGGCTACGATATCAGATGCAGCACGACATATGCTGCAGTCTCCGGCTTTACCTACTTGTCATGACGCGCGTATATACGATAGCCTACATGTGAACGTTGAGTATGTGCGAATTAAGTGCTTCTAAAATTACCCTAGTTAAAACACGGTCCTCACTTGCGTAGCACGTTCGCTTGGTCTCTCGTCCCACTGCGCAATAACTATGCAGCGCCGCAACCCGTACATCGAATTCCACGTAGCCCGAAAGTCGTGTAGCTCTAAAAGCACTGTCACACAGGTGTAGGAAAATGGGGCTAGCCATCCATAAGGAAAATTTACATAGCACAGG
Source organism: Dermacentor variabilis (assembly GCF_050947875.1). Classification (NCBI taxonomy): domain Eukaryota; kingdom Metazoa; phylum Arthropoda; class Arachnida; order Ixodida; family Ixodidae; genus Dermacentor; species Dermacentor variabilis. The sequence continues at coordinate 130,737,510 of NC_134570.1, read as the reverse complement.
CCACTAATTATGGATGAGAACAAGGTCGTACAAAAAATATATTGTCATGATGACCGTGAAGAAGAGAACAACGACGGTCCGGAAGACGACGACAGGTTGACACAGCCTGGCTGGGCTCTCTTCAGTCTTCGCCAACGTTCGCTTTTTGTAAATATATTGCGAATAGTTTTATACGCGTAACATTTGGTGGAGGTGCGGCGTACCCGTCTTCTTTGCAATGGCGCTCCACAACGGACGTCACATCCAGCTTGTGACAATGCCTCCTGAGGACGATACGTCGTCTGCGCCTGCACCGGCCCCGTCGGCTGACCAGACCGAGTGCGTCCGCATGACCCCGACAATCCGCATGACCCCGACACATCCTCTAGTCTCGATGGTATGGACGTAGAAGAATGGCTCAGCATGAACGAACGTGTAAGAAAGGGGAACAGGTGGGACCCGACCTTAGTGCTAGCCAATGTCGTATTCTGTCTAGACGGAACTCCGCGCGTTTGGTTTCAGACACAAAGCAGAAGCTGTCGAACGTTTTTGGCGATCCCCCTCGTCAACAGCTAGCCATCAAAAGGCACCTCGCCACCCATGCCCAAAGTGCCACCGAGTCATACGTCTCCTATATTCAAGGCATCCTCGCCCTTTGTCAATAAATCGACACGTCCATGGCAGTCAGGAAAGGCTGGACATATGCTCAAGGACATTGCGGATGATGCATTTAATCTCCTAGTTTTCAGCAACGTTTCTAGTGTCGCCGCCATCATAAAGGAATGCCGCTACTTCAAGCTAACAAAGAACCGCCGTGTCCCCCATCAATTTTCCCGCCTGCCGAATACCGCCGCGACTTTATCTTGCATCGACCAAGACAACCCGCCACCCTCATTTGACAACGTGATTCGTATTGTGCATCGCGAACTCGAGGCTGCGTTTCCCGCCTCACCCCAGCAGACGCCACAGGACAACTCCGGCACAACAATAATCTTAATCCGGTGCTTGTTTCGCCAGGAAGCCGCTAGCCTTGGCTGCCCCACCGGCTGCTCTGTCAATCGCCCTGACGCCACAATGACTCCTCCTATGATCATGCCCTACCGCAGCCCGCCCTTTACTTCCCGTTATCGGAATCCACGTGATTGGCGCACGCTGGGCGATAAGCCGATCTGTTTTTGCTCCGGTCGAGTTGGCCACGATTCCCATCACTGCCGCAGTCGTTGGGCGCCTTCGTCCCGAAGCGTTTCACCCCGCTACTTCCTCGGCGCTTCCGACGCCTCTGGTGCTGACCACCGTTACGCTCGGTCGCCCTCACCACCACATTGTCAGCCACGTCCGCCGCCAACTTCAAATCAAATCTTCAAATCAAATCAATTTTATTCTCCAGTTTACATACTGGATGGCCATTCTGGGCCTAAAAGCTACATACATAGCTTGGCGTGACCCAAAAGACCAGACAAGGCAGTTGCGCAGTAAACACTGTATGCACATTTACAAGAATTCGCATATAATTCCCGCGAGAGTTGGAGTTCATCATGAACGGAAATATTGAAACATACTTTACATCATGGCGGGTTACCCGCATATGAAATAGTTTCAGCACGACGGATTTCACACGACACTACCATAAGCAAGACTACATATACAAGGCAATTTAACAGCAGCTGGACAACGCAGCATGAGAATGATTTTCGAAGATTAGCATCTGCTGAGAAAACTAAACACGTTGTACAGTATACAGTGGTAAAGATACACAAAGGCACAATGATTATCACATCGGATATGTTACAAATGAACAAAGTAATGAGCGGAGTTCTTTCCTACTGAAATTCTCAATATGCTTATATTTGTTCGAAGTGGATGGTAGGTTATATATTAAGGACTGATGTTTATACAGTGTTCTGAAATATGGATTTGAATATAACTCAGAATTTCTCGTGTTCGCATTTATGTGAGGACGCTCTAAGGAGGCTAATTGTTTTATGTAGCTCCTAGCAAATTCTGAAGAATATCGTACAGTATGCAATAAACGAAAAGTGTATAGCTTATCAATTCGTATAATGTTATACTTAGGGAACGCCTTTATGGTGCTTGAATATTAACCTATATTTCCAACATATCGAATTATCTTCTTCTGTAACATAACTCTGTGTATGTTAGTTTTAGTGGTTGTACACCACACTAAAGCGCTATAATGTAAGTTTGCATTAAATAATGCATTACGAATCTGCACTTTGGCTCTAATAGGAAGTATATTCCGACAGAGCGATACAACCCCTGTCACGCAAGAAAGCATTCTACAGAGATAATTTACGTGCATGTCCCAAGATAGGTGCGAAGAGAAATAAACCCCAATAATTTTATCACTGTGAACTATTTCTATTTTTTTTACCTTCAAATGTCATGGTATTCTTTAACTGGATGAACTTATTCTAACTTCTCTGCTCTACTACGCCACCCTACTCAGGATCCACTGTGCCAATAAACTAGACGATGCGGCACCTCGGGGTGGTGCTGCACTGTCGGATTTGCCCTAAAATCCTCCACTGACGCTATTAACAACGCACAACATCTGAAATGTTCAAGTAGATGGCACACCTGACACTGCACTCATCGATACCGGCGCACACATTTCCATTATGAGCGCCCACCTCCCCCTTTCGCCGTAACCTAAAGAAAGCTCTCACACCTGCCATCACTCGGGTCGTACGCATCGCCGACGGCATAACGGTTGGAGAAGTGGGAATGTGTACTGCCCGCGGAAGCATTGGTAGTCGCCATAATGTCGTCCTTTTCACCGGGCTCGTCCACTGCCCACTGCCCCCAGGACCTGATACTTGGTCTAGACTTTCTGATCACTCTGCACTCATCGACCGCTCCGGAAGTACTGTGCGTCGAAAGTAATTTTACTTATCTTTTGAACGTGTATTCCTTGAAATAAACATACAATTGCCAGGAACCCTATTGTATTATATATATATATATATATATTTATATATATATATATATATATATATATATATATATATATATATATATATATATATATATATGTCTCCAACGGTGAAACTGCGTGATAATAATTCGTCGTGGTGCTTCCGTCTTTCCTTACTGCCGCAGTGGCGGTATCGCTGGCTACACCCCAACCATGGATGCCTCATCCTGACGGTAAGTGGCGGTGGAATGCCAATTCCTTTTCGTCCCCGTTGATACACTAAATACGTCAATCCATATTGGGAAGTGAAATTATTTTCCAGTATAGTTTTAGTCACCATAGAACACATTACTATAAAAACGTCGCAGCTCCTTCCGAAAGGCGAACCATCCATTGCGATAGCAAATGCATAGACAGCTATGCGAACTTAGGATAGTAATTTTATCGGCCATATGAACTTGCGAAAATTCGTTTACTATCTAGATTAACAAGCATGGTGTCAACGCGCACAGGCAAACGTGAATTCATCACACTTGATGACCACGGACACTCGCTGTCGAAACGCTGACGTGAGGAAGCGGAAGCGCGGATAACGACAGCAAGTGTAGTGACCTTCAACGCAAACTTAGCTGCGACAACGCTGCACGGACAAAGATATCAGCCATCGTCGCATCGAGACACAGCCCCCCCCCCCCCCCATGCAGATAGCTTTCAAGATAAGCCGCGTGCGGACTCGGAATGGGCAGTTGCTGCCGTAGTACAACGCCGGCCCCTCCACCCCCCCCCCCCCCCCCGGCGCTATGCGCGCCGCGGAAGACGGCGCGTTTCCTCCCTGCACTCCTCGACTGCGCGCGCGAGATTGAACTGCGATCGTCGGCTACCCTCGCGCACTTTCACTCGCCCCTGCAGCGTGCGGCAACGGTCTTATCACCCTTGCAGTTTATGAGGAACATCACGGCGACGGCGACAGTAAAGACGCGCTTGTCTTCGTCGTTCTTTCTGTCCCTTTATGTGTGCCCAGTAAAGCACATTTGCAGTGGAATACCAACTAGCCCGTACTCGAAACCCTGCTTCAGTAAAGACGCGCCTGGAAAGTCTATGTAATTGCTGTCGCACTAAAATAAAGTCTGAGGACACCTAACCACTTTTTATGAGTTCTACATGCGAAAACATTAATGTCCAATTGAATGCCGCTGGGCCATTCTTGAAGTTATGGAATTCTCGTGGGCAATCAAGTGCGTTGACGCGCTTTTCCAACGCTTACTGCCACCAGCGTTTTTCCTTTCGAATTTATTCTGTATTTTTATACATTAATTTATTTATAGTGATTACTGAGGTGTAGTTAGAACGCAAGCGAGAGCTTGCACCGACATGGGACGCACAGATAACACAGAGGCTTCTGAAATCGAGGGTGACGTGCGTCGCAGCGATCGCCTCTCCCCTCACACACCTCGCGCGCTATCGCGGCAGCAGATGTTCGCTTTCGGCCGCTCTGCTCCATCGAGGCGCGCTCGTCATATGGCGTCGCAGCCAATGGGAATTTAAGGGCCGTTCTTCGCCTGCCCGACGACAGACGCCGCCGCCTTTGTCGCTCAATTAGCGAGTTGATTCTTTCGCATCAATAAGTATTTATCAAAATAGACCTGCCAGATTTTTTTCTTCTTGTGATTAGGATTTCCTTGCTCGCCTCATTTTCTTTTAAAAGTATGCTGTGAGTGTTGCTGATGATGTCGGATAAGAGCCACAAATGCTGAGTAGACGGCCTTTTCTGATGCAAAAGTCGCAATATTACCATAACCAAATCTCTCTTTTTTGGGTAATTAGTCGCTTATAAATTTTGCTTTCCTTAAGCATGAGCGTGAACGGGTTTAAAATGAGGCCCACAGCACGTTGCAAGCAAAGGTCTGATGAAATAGCACTCACGTCTCGGCACGATTAAGAACGGTCAAACCTGTTTTCTTTTCCAGGTGCGCTTTCGTTCTCATAGACCGATTGTGTTGGCGCAAAAGTACAGCACAAGCATCCTACAGGGCAATTGTGCGCATCCCGGTTAAATATAGCAGATGCTTCTCGAAAATTATTTGCTGAGATTTTTAGGTGCTGCTCAATGAGAAATGTGCCAAGTTTTATAACTGCACACTTCCTTTCACCGCGTATGCGCCACATTTACGTACATTTGTGCCTCTCTATCATAATTTTCATTTTCTTGGCTTTCATCCATGTTTCCTTAGAATGCAAGGTTGATATATTACGGCATAGATATCGGTAAAAAAGATTATAGAAAAGGCATCAGTATTACTCAGTGCATCTTTAAGATAATTCAGCTAACAGGCTCGTTATTCATTATACTTATGGGTTATACTTATTGATTGCCAACGTTATTATAGGGTTCTAGGCGCGAAAATCATGATCTCATATAAGGTACACCGTTGTGGTCCGTTGCGGATTAAATTTCATCACCTGGAGCTCTTTAATGGGCACCTATAGCTGTTGGCTGTCCCACCTTGCAACATAATCACTCAGTTCTACATTAGTCTTGCGTTAAAGAGAACGTTGCCGGGAGTGCTATAAGAATTGACCGCTTTTGCGCGTGGGCGCAGTGTCAAGTTCTTCTTTTTGTATGCACTAGCTATTAATGAGGTGTTGGATCATGAAATTTGCGCATAACGTACACGGGACTAAACAAGCGCGAACGACGTAGCGTGCGACGTGAGTACATTGGCAACATTGGCCTGATATCTGCCTGCAGCAATAAAATGTTGCGTGCAGCGGCTTATAAAACAATAAGTCTTAGCCACACTTGGGCATGCAGAGAACGCGACAATGCTCTCGGGCTTCACGCTGAGGTGTTCACGTGCGTTTTTAGTTCCACTGTACGTTTGTTTTGTTTCAAACAATTGCGGTGTTTCAACCAGCTGCTTTCTTGCAATTTTGGTTGCTGGAGTTTGTACACTAGAGAGTTCGCTGTCGATAAATGAATATTACAAGGTGATGGCAGCGCTCATGCATATTGAGAGGGGGGGGGGGGGGTCACTAAATCCTGTTTAGCTCTCCGTTGATTCGGCCCGAAACGGAACTTCTAATAACAATATTCTTTGGCCACGGTTCGCATGACGGACTTTCAGACCGTAATGAAGCACAAACTGAAAGATATATTCCAGTACAAGTACTTCTGATTCAGTTTAGGTCATTGTATGGACTTTGGTCTGCTCACTCAGAAGTGACAAATTTCGGTTTGAGAGCCTGCTTTGCTGGATATGAAATCGTATCTGGAACTCTTTTAAGCCATTTTCACCCAAGAAGTGCTCTACTGATCTTCAGTCAGTCTTTTATTCCACCGTGCCCGTGCGCAGAAATCGCACCTTATAAATGCGCTCTAAAACGTCTCGCCCACTAAATATATAAGCTATCTCTCTAAAGTTGAAAGGCTAAACTGTAGTACGAAGTTTGCGTTGCCCTTAACTGTTATATTCATCAGCCCGCGATCCTTCTTCCTTAATCGTTGATTCACCAAAATAAAGACACATTAGTTATAGTTTCCAACAGTCAATACAATCTAAGCTAGGTAAACTGCATGGTACGGAAGCATCATGTAATGGTGCCGACGACATCGGACGATAAGAAGGATTCAAAAGAGGGCCTATTTCTGACAAAAGTTGAATTTAATTGCATTTCCTTTCTTTTGAAAGAAAGTAACGAAAATAAATATTTCTGGGCGAAGCTAGGGTACAATATAAAATAGCAGAAGAAAGGCAAAAACAACTAGCGAGCTTCACCTTGGTATGGTAAAGTGGTAGTCCAAGTTTGGCAAAGTTCGGAATCACCGCAAGCTCTGGCAACGCCCTGAGATGAATGAGCTAAATGTATCTAGACATAAACGTCCACCCTCGCCACGCCTCTGGTTCTCGAATCTAGTTCCAGTACCAAGAGTCAATAGTTCTCGAGTGTGGGTTCACTCTTGGGTTATCTTCACTTTACTTTACCTCATGAGCGCCCGAAAAAGGAGTCACATGGTCAGACCATCGGTGCCATCTTTCAATTGTTTATCGTCCCACTGAGTGCATTACCAGTGCAAGTTATAGAAAATGTGTTATGCTTTAGCGTATTCGAAAGAAAGGAACGGGTTGCCGCGAGAATGCGCCACGCCTGCACTGTTCGCATTCGACGGTGGATGTAGAGATAATGTCCGAAACAGGAGACGTGCCCTTGACGCGCCCCAGAAAGGTGTGGCAGGCGCCTTGCGCGGAGTGTGCAGACAGCGCAGTCAGTGTATGGCAACATTCGTTTAATAACTATAAGCGGCGCTGGCGCGTAACTTTGCCGAGTCAACTGTGTTTGAAACGAAGAAGCGGCGTGCGCTGGGTGCGCTCCTGTTGACATGAGTGTCTGACTTTACCTCGAAATTTTTAGAGCGAGAGCTCTTCTCGCGGTACAACCCCCAAGGTTAATCTCGTCGCGCGTTTGACCTTCAGCCGCCGGCGTGCAAGTGTGAAGGTGTGACGTCACGTCATGTGATCCACTGCAGAGACGCATCGCAGCTGCTCACGCTCGAGCCTCGCCTTGTGTACCACGTGACTATAGGCGAGGGTTTAAGCAGTCGCTTCGGCGGCGCTTGGCCGCTCAGTCTCCCCATGGATTAAGCACGCGCCGGTGCGAGCGCGTCAACTCTTCGCCGCAGGCAGCAGGCTGAGTCTAAGCACCCTGCCGATACAGATCGCGGGGAAGAAGCACCGAAGAACCCTGTCTAACCATGCTTAACAGAGTTTTTCTGTTAGCTTAACTAGCTAAAAGGGCACGTTGAACCATAGCCAATTTTTTTGTCGGCTGCTTTCGCGTGTCCCGCCGTATCTTTCTTCACTGATTGCCGTCGAGCAAACATAGGCGAGCGAGGAGCTCGGGGCAGCCGGCATAGCATAGAGTTTTATACAGCCATTACTAGAGGCAACTCTGGCGCTAGCGTCTGCCGGAGCTGCAATGTGGGCGGCTCAGCCAGCATGGGAATTATGGGAAGTGCATGGATTTGTCTGAACTTCGTCCTTCTGTCTTGAAGAAGCTTCGTGACTTTAAACTTGTCATTTAGATGGAAGTACTGCGCCGTAAATAATTTTAAAAAGCATTATTAAAATTGGCCGAAGGCAGGATTCGAACGCAGGACCACTCAGCACAGAACCTCGATATTGAAACCATTACGCCAGGGATGCATGCATTGACAAGCGACATAAAACTCCCTTATGAGTTCATCACGGGCAAGCCAGTGCCTTCAGACTCTTGGCGCTTTTCTATTTGGCCACCTCGACAAGCTGAATGATTGCAATTGGTAGCAATTGTGCGTGTTTGCAGCGTCATCTGCACTTCGAAAAGTATAGATTTCTCTGAAATTTACGACAATGCAGGCATAAAAAGCGCTGTAAGCAAAGTCACAAGCACGAAGATTAGACAAATTCATGTGATTCCCATCATTCCCGTGGCGGCTGAACCATTGCAACGCCAGAGTTCTCTATGGTAATTATTGCAGAAAACTCTATGCTGCATAGCACCCCAGGATGGTTCTCTTGAGACGATGATCCCGTATTGACGCATTAGGCATTTTTAGCAGAGCGTTTCCTTCGCCCTGCTCCGCTCAGCCACACGCATACGCCGAACGCTCCGCCGCCAGCGCGTGAGCGACCGGGCGCCTCCGTTCCGCTACAATGCTCGCCGAGTGGAGCGCGGTGAGCGAGACGAACGAAAATATAACATGGCTGCCGCCACTGCCGCGGTGGGATGGCTAGCCTAGCCGCAGGTCGGCTGATTCTCGTGGGAGAAACTTTGTATCTTTGAAAGAGTGCTGTCGAATCGAGTGACGGTGAAAACCCGGCGCCAGAGCACAGTTGTGAATGCGACGATTTGTTGACGAGCACATAAGTGGCACATCAAGCGCCTTCGACTGCAGCCTCGCATCCTCAATTCGTTCGTGTAACGACGCACCCATCCATGTGAAAAAAAAGAAAGGAAACAAAAACGTTAATAATTGTTTTAAAAATTGCAGCATGCATCTGTACGCCGAACGAACCTGTGAACGCTCAGTTAAAGCAAGGCCGCTATCTTGTACACGTTCGAAAAGCCGACGTTCGATTTCACCTCACGCGATCGTCCAGGCTGCGCCGATATCGCGGCCTAGGCCAATCTAGTCCAATCGCGTGAGGAGAAATCGAACGTCGGCTTTTCGAACGTGTACAAGACAGCGGCCCAGATTCTTTATCCGTCCAAGCGCGGGGGAGGATCGGGTGTACGCGAGCGAGCGGGGAGCAGAAAAGGTTCTGGTAAAACTTTCTGTTGCAAGTAGGACTGTAGCTGACAGTGATATCTGTTGGAATTTTACGCAAAGAGCAGTACTACCAGTTCTGGCAGTGTTCATCGCAGAAAACATCCGCCATTTCCAGCATGAGCGGATGCCGCGGCATAGCGGCGAACGGTACTCACATTCAAACTCAGAGGATGCAATCCATGTGATGAAGTATTTTTTCCCTCGAAGATCTGAACCTGTGTTGCTAAGTTTTCCGCACGCGTTGCTTGCGCCGGGTGATATGCACACCTTACCTCATTCGAATGCTACCCTCTTAACTGAATGCACAATGACAAGACGTTCTTATGCTGCAGCCATTGAGCCATCACAGTTCGCAAACGGGCGGCTGAGCAAGAAATGTACATGGATTTCGTTCTTCACAATATTAACCACCAAAGAAGGACTATGATTACTCTCGTCGGCACTACGTGTGCACACATCCATTTAGTGTGTCTTCCCGCGGTCTTGCACATTTTGTGCGCAGTCTATCGCCCTTCAGCATCGTTACCTTAGTAACCATCAACAATACACGAGCTTTTACGATATATAACACGACTTTGTTAAGGACTCACTCATAGAGCGCTAGTCTGTGACTCGATTACATTGAACGATAATGATAAACCGTGCTTCATTGGAGCACCGGAGTGTGCTGCCTGCAGAAAAAAAAAAGCCATTTTATCACGTAATTTGCACCCGATAAATGACGACGCTTTCTAGGGGAAAAAATGTGCAGACGCCACGCACTGTGGGAATCGATGTTCGCAACATTTTGCAGCTAATTGGCTATCCAGCCTTCTTAGAGGTTCCGGAAACCGCTACCCCGTGAAGTAACGTGCCGAGTGTGAATTGAGTACTTGTTTGTGTGATGGCAGCAGCAGGACGACGAGTGCGTCGAAGACGATCGTATGGCAGCGAAGGCATGATTTCTATGCCGGCATCATTTGTATGTCGATCCAGTGGGAGCTTACTACATGACGATTGGTGGGTCCTGCATGGGTAGTGGACGAGCGTAAGCGAGAGAAACGTCGATTGTGATGTCATCAACGACTACGTGTTATACAATCGTACCTACCAGTGGCAACGTCACGTGGCATGAGTTAACGTTATGATGGCATTTGTACTCCGATGAAGAAATGTTCAAACACGATTAACTAGGGCGATCAGGAAATTTGTCCAGTGTCACGCAGCTTCTACGCAGCGTAAGCTACTACAAGGAAAGTAGCAGGACAGTAGGCCGGTGCTGGAGATAGCGCAGTTTAGCACGGCACCTCAAAGCGCGATCGGTTACAGGGAAAGAAGACGCGGCAGTGGCCAGTGGCACACGCGCCGAATGTTTCTAAGAGGTGACTGCCTGTGTAACGAGAGTGGTATGCGGAAGTTATGACCTATCGCCTCCCTTTTAGACAACTATTTATTCATTTGTTTCATTTCAATTCGTTTATTATCACCTTGAAGGCCCGAAGGCATTACACAGGGGGGGGGGGGGGGGGGCACTACAAACGTGTAAGAGTGGTTACGTACAAAACAACGAAAAAAAGAAATATCGCTGATTTTGTATGAATTTAAGCAATCAAAGAGAAATTTCGAATTTAGAGAGGTAACACGGCAATACATTCGCATAAAAAAAGACTAGGTGGAAGGGGTGATAAGGGTAGACTATTCCGAATGGTTTATGATTCGTTCATGAACGATGTACCCTGGGAACAGAAAGTTATTCAAAGTGATTTGTTAGGTATTCACGAAATTTTTTGCGGTCAGTACAGGTAACGAAGTTGTGAGGGAGCGCATTCAAATAAACGATTGCGTCAGGAAAGAAGGAAGTGGTCACGGCAGATGAGCGGCCGCGTAAGCGTGCTATGGCAGAGCTGTGACTTATTCGATAGGAAGTTCGCAATGGTGGTTTAAGAAGGTGGTGCCTTGAGCGTGGATTGTAAAAAGAAAGAGTGCAGCAAACAAAGACGTGATATGATGCGGCGTGACTTCAGTGTTGGCAGACCTATTGTTTGCTTCAAAGAAGTGACACTAGTGTACCGTGAATAATGGGAAGGGGCGAAGCGGGTGGCTCTGTTTTGAACGGATTCCAGTGATACGTTTAGGTATTTTGGAGATGGATGCCAGACAGCGGAAGCCAATTCAAGTTACGCACGGACAAATGTCACGTACGCCAACTTCTTTACTTCTGAGGATGCCTTCTTTAAATTTCTTTGTAGATACCCGAGTGAGCGCGCAGCTTTGCGACGTATTGTTTCGATATGTGTTACCGTAATAATTTTACTGCGAAGTGTTTATTTTGTGCTTCTGGACGCAGCTATGGTTGTTTTGGCTGCTAAGTAAGATTGAGCACGTACGTTTGATATTTGTACCAAACACCACGACGGAAAATTAAAAAAGCGACCGTCACCTAGCTTTTGGAGGACTGGGCTGCTGTGCTCGACGGCCGGGGTTCAATTACGCCATCGGTCACGCATTTCTTCTTGTTATGAAAGCTAGGTTCGATAGAAATCTACCTACCTACCTACCTACCGACGTAAGTACGTCCGTACGTACCTCTACCTACCCACCCACCTACCTAACCTAACCTACCTACTTACATAACCCTACCTACCTACCTACCTACCTACCTACCTACCTACCTACCTACCTACCTACCTACCTACCTACCTACCTACCTACCTACCTACCTACCTACGTACCTACCTACCTACCTACCTACCTACCTACCTACCTACCTACGTACCTACCTACCTACCTACCTACCTCCCTACCTACCTACCTACCTCCCTACCTACCTACCTACCTACCTACCTACCTACCTACCTACCTACCTACCTACCTACCTACCTACCTACCTACCTACCTACCCACCCACCCACCCACCCACCTACCTACCTACCTACCTACCTACCTACCTACCTACCTACCTACCTACCTACCTACCTACCTACCTACCTACCTACCTACCTACCACAGAATGCCTCGCATTATAAAAACAACAACGTCGCCAGAAGAGATCTTGGGCACGGCTAGGTAGTATACATGCTCTCCAGTTCTCCCCACAAAGATCCAAAAGGGTCATTGTCCAATTTAGGTCAAACCGTCGTGTCTCGCTTGGTGGCCAGTCACTGTGTCAGGGGCTTCACCAAGGACATGCAATTTGTTCTGTACCGAAGATGGTATAGAGGAGCTGTATACGCATGTGCAGCTAGACGTGAAAATATAATGTGATCATGAGTGAGGAAAAAAACAAAAGGCACTCTTGCACTGAGTGCCTTGCAGCTCTGTGGAGGCACAAAGTTGTTAAGAACTCTGGGGCCACAATGCAGTACGCCTACTTGTTAAGGGTAAAAAAAATAACAGTAAGTAATAGAGGTGGTGGAACATTGTTCCCAAGAAGCGCTCACGCTTACGTTATGACGCAAATTCAACTGACAATATCTAAACCGATTGTGAGGCCTCGAATTACTCTAGTAAGGTGCGCTGAAAAGGCTGGGCATCCTCACGTGAACGCTAGTTTGATAGATCAATAGTCTTGATGTGTTTGTGAGAGTCATCTTCACTATACAAGTAGGCTCTACAGGAATCTGAGGGCATGTTCCAACATGGCTGATCTGCGTGTTTTGAACACGAGACAACTTGGTCATAAATCCCTGTGTAAGGGGATAAAAAGACTGGGTGGGCAAATTATCGACGTCTGAGAGTCGATATAACTGTTGCACGGTTGCCAAATGCCGCTGTTTTTTCTCTGGTGGTGGCAGCAAATTACAGGAGTGACCGCCACATGTTCACAAGAGAGCTAACGGCACAAGAGAGGAGAAGAGGACCAGTGATAATAACATTATACATGGTTACCGGTTTCATTGACGACTCATCAGTCAGACACACGGATCTATGCAGAAACCCTGCTAACCCATGACTGAAATGAAGTAGAGCATGCCGATGGTGTAGTCACAGCGGCGGGTGCGACTTCGATGGAGATATTGTAAAACGAGGAAACATTTGCACTGAGAATGACTTCCTTTTTGTGTGGCGACTATGAAAAGTCACGTTAGGGTTTTACACAATGCAATATTTGGAGTCATGTGGCAGCAGGAGTAATCTTCTCGACGGGCGACTTGATACCTGGAGTGGAGATGTTATCAGTATGCATTATGGATGTCGTGCACTGCAGCCTTCCTGGTATCATTTCCGTGCTATATTTCCGTACTTTTGTGCTACCATAGCTCCCTGATACCACTTCGGTGCTACAAGAAAGCTATGTCTAGCTATCTAGTCGATTCAGAAAAGGCTGTTGTCCTGGACCACTGCCGATCCTTGCACCTGTTCAACTGTTTGGTCAAGTGAAAAATGTGTTCACCTTTGGATGGTGCCGAAGATACAATGATACTTGTAGACGTCGGTTGCAGCAGCAGCAAACATGTGCCGTTGGCTATTGTCAGATAAACTGTGGTGGACATAGAAATAATGCGATGATAGGTTTAACAAGGCGCGCGGACGAAGTGACCACAAAGCATGGACCAAGTTAGCACGTTAATGGCTCAGCGCTTCTGCACAATTCTCAGCGCGAATCGAGGTGTCGGTTCGCTGCTGCCTACAGCGGTGGAATGGGCCCGCGTTTTGGAATGGGTCCGATTCAATGCACCTATTGTATAACATATTCGCATTCCACTTTGTAACACAGTCGATCCGGTAACACATCAACAGCAACAGTATGGCTTGTGAACGCTAGCAGTTTGTTTATTCTGCATATACAACATGCCTCTCATCCGGTAGCATGAAATAATAAAGAAACAAATAAAAAAAACAATCCATTAGTCCATCTATCAATGAAATAACAGACAGACAGACAGACGACAGACAGACAGACAGACAGACAGACAGACAGACAGACAGACAGACGAAGACAGAGGCCGATAAAGAGATAAACAAAAGTAACAACAAATACGTGGCAAGTTATTTTGACGTTCACCGTAAACTTAACGTGCATGCAAATTTCAAGGATTGTGGAGCTGACATTGGTGTGGTGAGCTATCCTGCGGTACAAAAGACCCTTAGTCCCACGAAAATCATTGCGGGATATTCGTTCGAAGTTTGCGATGATTAAAATTTTATAATGTTTGTTATTATGTCATTATTAACAACATTGATAGTTTACAACTCCACGGACAGACGGGAACCTCGGCCTGTCGTCGAGCGCTCTTTGTGAACTGAGAAAAATCTCAAATTAAACCGTGCTATAGTCTGCAGTTGAGGTCGAAATATTCCCGAAAAATAGCATAAATGGACAGCCTCACCAGAAAAAAAAAGCTCGCCCTGTTTTTAATGTAGTTGTCGTATTAAACATTTTAAGTAAACTTGGTAGCAATCGCTTTTGTATTTTTAACTTACGCAGTGCAAGTTGCAATATGTTTTCATGTTCATAAGTCTTCGTACTGCGGTGCGACCAATACTTGCTGATGTGTTTAGCACGTGCTTCTTCTTTCTGACTACTGCAGGAACTCTCAAGCCATGCCCAGTGCTCTGTCCTGCAAACTTCTCGTGCCACAAAATGCAACCACTCGACGAATCGCGGTGCTACGTGGCTCCTTGCCCCTGCGGTGAGTACAGCTACTTAACATTCCGAGTTGCTCAACGCTCACGAAGGAAGGATTACCACTATTTTTTTTTACGTACGGCACCTAAGCTTATTAGATTTTTTTAATGTCTCGAAAAGCAGTGGAAATTTTCGCCATTTTGTTTGATTGGCATAGCGCGGAAAACACCTTTGCCATTGCATAACTTAGAAAGACGCTGCATGTTAAATGTCTACGCTGATTGCCTAGAAGGACATTGCAGTGAAGGGAAGCAACACTTTAGTGTAGAAAAGAGGCACCAAATTGGCGAGTTGGCCCATTTTCACAGGGTTTGGGACATCGCAGGCCACAAGGGCCAGTGCAAGAGAGCAGATGAGCAAATGCTGACGTGCAAGTGTAAATAATTTGGGGAGAATAGTGCCTATAATACTTTGCAAATGAGGTGCGTGTTGTGAGCCAAATGCAAAGAAATAATTGGGAAAGAATGTTCAAATATTGTAACATTGAAATAGATGTTTTCCGCAAAATACTTTGAAATGAATGGAGATCTTCCAGATAAAAGGATCTTTTGCAAGTGCTTCTGCCACGTGCGAAGTAGCGGGTAGTTTCATGGTTCAGTTTGGTGGGGCCAGTCAGCGAAGCGACCTTAACAAAGGAAACGCCTCATAGCATGCTAGTAGCGGAAGCCAGACCATGCACTACTTCAGCGACGTTCCCGTGGGGTCTTTGTGCATTCGTTTATTTGTCAGATCGTCAATGAAGGCCACGGTGTTGTACTTTCATTGCTTCTGAAGAAAGATACAGTGGAAAGGCCATCGCCGTTTGTACCAAATATGCGCAATTGAAGCACAACAGCAGCTCGCAATGGGTCTCACCTTGTCTGATTTACTCGTCTATCACGCGCAGTTCGCGACTCTTGCCGCGACCCATGTCCTGGAGGGGAGATCTGCGACCTGAACACGCCGATAGAATCCGACGGATGCCTCATGTCTCCGTGCACCTGCGGTAAGCACTTAACGTCAGGGGTAAATCGCTCACTCGCAGTTAACGCAAATGTACCGGCGAATGTCGGGCCGTCACTTAGACCTTGCAAACGAGCGACCAAAGAGCCAGTAAGACGTGTACAACGATACGTCAGGAGACAGGCGGACCCGGCGGCTCAGTGTATATGGCGTGCCAGCTTCCGAGTAGGAAGGCGCAGATTCGAATGAGTTCATTGGGTCGTGAGAGTAAGCAACCCCGTGAGGGCGGAATATAAGTAAGCGCCAGCGCACAAGACCCACGGGCGTGTTATAGTTGAAGAATCACAGGTGATCAAAATCAACAATAATCCACTTCGATGACGTTCGGATGATCCTGTGTTACTCAGGATTGCTAAGCCTCGTTTAATAATGAGGTATAAATATTCGACGAGAACCATGGTTAGGTTGGCGCAGCTGCTATATTGAGCAACAATAACCTCGTAGTGAGGGGTAAAAAACAAAGGTGAACGCGCACGGCGCTGGCCTTGGTAATCCCTCATTGCAATTTGGACTTAAGAACGAGACGAGAATGCGCGCTTCCGCAGAAATAATCTTACGGGAGACAAGACTGAATTATTTTCTCGCCAGATAGCCTCGCAACCAAATTAGCCCTCAATAATAGGATGATGGTGGACAGAACGGGGTTTTCTTTTTTCTCAGGAAATAGAGACATTAAAACCTTAAGTGATGCCGCAAGAACGCTAAATTTTACCAGCCATTGTTAACAAAGCGCTTAACGGAGATACGGGATGTTTGTTGCTTCATTGTCTGTCTGGTTCACGTGGTCGTGTTTTACAAACAATCTATACCAACGGTTCCCCTCTTCTCGTTCACCGCGCAGATGCGACGTGTGGCGGGTGCTGACTTAGTCGCACGCCTTGGCTTGTATTCCAACCGAATGATAACTTGTGGACTCAAGTATCTGAACAGTCACGCAGCGTTCATTTTCCTGAACCATTATAATGACTAAGGCTTTCTTTAGCTGGTCAATATAAAATAATAACCGGAACCCACCTCCCAAATTTTTACCCTAAAGCGATTAGCATTGGAAGAGTGTGATGACACACTGTATTACCAGCGCAGGGACGCGTCATTTCTGAGGCGTGTATGCAGCCGCGCTCCTAGTTCGCGTTTCCCTCTGCACTCGTGCTCCACCTAGCCACGAAGCCGCGATGTCCACGCGTGGTGCGTTTGTGAATATACCGGGTGTTTCTACGAAGACATTAAATTTAAGTATAGACGTTATGAACTACAAGTACGGTTCCTTCGGACACATGTCATCAATGGTGGGGACCACGCGGTCGCGGATGATGCGTGGTAATTAGTCGCTAATTAACAAGAATTCACTATTTAGCTTCTAAACTTTTACTTTTCGCAGACACATCGTAATTCTCGTTCTGCTTACGTCACCTAGCAGCGGACAGCTAGCGCACTGCGACAACGAGGAGCACGGAGCCGCAGCTTCAATTTCCCAATCATGATGAGCCCGCTGAAACTAAAATATTTAAAAGTAATACACAATTTTTTCTTAATTAACGACTAATTTCCATGTATCGCCCGTCCTCCGGTGGTGGCCAACTCTCCCGGCAGGTCGCCGAAATAATGTCTTCGTAGAAATAACCTTTATTTCAGGCATTGGCTGAATATGTATCACGTAGATTTGCATTTTTAAGATACTTCATGCAATTTCTGGTGCCTCGGTCTACGCAGCTATCTATGTATCTAACAATTTTCCTACCAACATGAGTCAATGGATGTCCATGGTGTGATCGGAAAGAGACTTCGGGCTGCAGCGATAGGGGAGCTGGGTTCAAATTAGGCGCTAACTTGCGTCACAGGGTATGTGCCACTCTTCAGTGAAAATCAATTGCGACAAATCACATCGCCTGACTGCCGATGGTAATGAGATTAGCGTTCAAGCAATGTAGCGACACACCGTATTGCTCAAATCGCGTTTTCTTAAAATTTGTAGTGGTCATTCTGAGACTTCCGTCGCCTCGGCTATATGTGGCATATGTACACAGTCTCAAGTATCGACCCGTTTTGATATGACACTCGATTGACGAGGTCAGCCATGCAAATGACCACATGACCACGACGCAGGGACGACGATCGTATGACAAAGAAGCGATGAATGTGAATTGAACGAGAAAAGTGGTTGGACGTCGACGGCAGAACTGCCATTAGATGGCGGTTCTGAATGATGACGATGGAATTACGAGGACGGCACTAGGACACTGTGATGACGACGAGTGTATGGCGACGGCGTGACAGCAACTGGACGACCAAGCTGTAATGACAACAATGGCATGACCACTATGGCATGACGACGATGGCATGACAGCGAATACATGATAGCGACTGTCTGACGACGATAGAAAGACAACACTGGCAAATCGCTATTGAATTAGGACAGCGTCATTACGTTAGAATGACACAGAAAATATGACGTCGATGGAAGGACGAAGTTGGTAGGACGACGACGGTATGACCACAATTTGATTATGTTTCTTAAGCGATGATGGTGGTAAAACGACAGCATGACGACGACGGGACGACAACAATGGTACGACAACGATGGAATAATGACGATGGCACTAGGACACTGTGATGACGACGAGTGTATCACGATGGTATGACAGCAACTGTACGACCAAGCTGTAATGACAACGATGGCATGACCACTACGGCATGACGACGATGGCATGACAACGAATGCATGATAGCGACTGTCTGACGACTATAGAAAGACAACACTGGCAAATCGCTATTGAATTAGGACAGCGTGATTACGTTAGAATGACACAGAAAATATGACGTCAATGGAAGGACGAAGTTGGTAGGACGACGACGGTATGACCAGAATTTGATTATGTTTCTTAAGCGATGATGGTGGTAAAACGACAGCATGACGACGACGGGACGACGATAATGTTATGGCGACGACGGCATAACGACGTCGTCATGACGAGAGTCGAATGGTATGACAACTGCAGCATGACGAATGTATGTCGACAATGTAGTGACATGGAGGTCATGAAAATGGTGTGCGGACAGTGAGGTAACGACGAATGTATGACGACGATGGCTTCACGGCAACTGTATCGGAAAGACAGTACGACAACGATAGCGTAACAACAATGGCTTGACGACGACTGCATGAAGAGAGTCAGATTGTGAAGTTGAAATAACCAAGATGGAACTACCTCAGTGGCATGACGACAACGGTATGACAATGAATGAATGACGACTGCATGACGATAATGACGTGACCACTGCTCCATGACGGGAGGTGGATCACGAAGCTGGAATCAAGACAATCGAACTACCACAATTATGTCACGACGGCGATACAACAATGAATGCGTCACGAATAAGGACGATAGCGTGATGACGACCGCAGGACGACAGTCGGATCACAAGGCAGAATGACGACAATGGAGTTACCACGATGGTATCACGAAGAAAGTATGACAACCGACGCATGACGAATGTTTGACGACGACGACGTGATCACGACGGTAGTCAGGTTAGAAAGCTCCGACGAGGGTGTCGTCACCACTAAAATATAATTAGTTGCCCAAGCTACTGGACAAACTGGGCCGCTAGGTCGGCGTAGAAGGCATTACGACGACGCATTGAGAGTCAAATAACGAAGCTCGAATGCCTGCGATAAAATTGCCACATACTACAACATGCAGGTAACTAGTGGCCCAAGCTGGTTGGCAGCTTGATCCACTGGGCCGGCGTAAGATAGATAGATAGATAGATAGATAGATAGATAGATAGATAGATAGATAGATAGATAGATAGATAGATAGATAGATAGATAGATAGATAGATAGATAGATTGAAAATGACTGAAGTATAGAATGCAAAGCGCGTTAAAAATTTGGCACCCAACGATGACTGTCGATGGTAATACGTTTAGCATTGAGTCAATACAGCGACACAATTAAGTATTGCCACCGTCGAAGCAAGTTATGTATGAGGCGTGTACTGCAGCGGGACTCATCTCTCGCGCTTCCCTAAAAACACTTGGCGCCATCTAGCAGCGCTGCCGCGAAGCGGCTCTTCTCTGGCGCTTCTTCCTGAACACGCTACACCATCTAGTGGCGCTCCCTTGAAGTCCACGCGTCAACTCTGAGAAGTGTGGCGCGACGGTGCCTACGACCAGACAAAATCGTTCCCTCGCTTGCTGCGCACTCAGCTGGCACACACTCAGTGACGCAATTTGGCGAGACGCTCGTTTAAGAGCGCCCCATATCCAGTGCATTCTTAGCCCTGGTGGCTAAAGCCGTGACGTGAAAGACGCTTATTGAAAAGCGACACATACCCAGTGCACTTGTGGAGCAATCTGCTAAAGCGTCTGGTTGCTGTTCCCAAAGAACCTTTGTGAACTGGCTTAAAGACTAGCTCCTAGGTGCGGCAAACTAGAACTTGCCATTCCGCGTTTTATAGCTTCGCCCGTAGGCGCCCGTTGATGCGTTTCGCGCCGTCATCGTCGCTTGGCGTTCTTCCTCGGCGTAACCGAGCGAACGAGCATAGCGAATGATGAAAGGGCGAACGCAGAGCGTAGCGAGGAAAGAAAAACGCTGATATCGAAGAGAGCGCGACGATGGAAGCGGAGGCGGAAAGCGGAGGAGTAAAAAAAAGCGGCCATAAGTTGGAGTGGTCCCCCCTCGCGAGTGACGTCACGGCCAGGACGCCGTTCGCTCCGGCTCGCTCGGCAGCCGCGCGTGCGTGCTCCCTTGCATGATTGGCGTATTGGTGTCTCGAGCCGTACTTATTGAGAGATATGTCGTCCTCTTTATGTTGTCATGCCCGAACCACAGTTTCTTCTTCAAAACCGCGTGAGCCGAGAAAATTTGCGGTTTGCATATCGCAAGCTATGTAGTATTGAAGGGGTCTACTGGTTTTTCAATGCATATATGCGCCGTGTCTGTCCATAAATATTGCGTAAATAGAGTGTCTGCAAATTCCACACGGGATGTTGTGTGCGATGCTGCGTTAAACGCTTAAAATTCCTTTAGTACTTAGCTATGGGAGACATTACATTTTGCACAGAAGAAAAATCTTGCTATATGGTATCAACATTATAAATCTGTGTTAGCACATGCCCACCGAAGCTTTGATCATGATCCGTATTATTCTGGTGAGCTTTTACAGACAAATACGGCCATTTTCTTAATGCGTAGAAGGAAGAGTTAGGCGTTCTGTATGAAAAAGTTTGCAACTATACTTTTACTGTTCTCTGAAACAAGCACGTAGAACGTGCATTGCTAATGGCTGATAACACGATAGCGCGCCATGTATAGTATGTATATGCTTCACGAATACCATAACAGCAATCACCTGAAAGAAAAGATTCGTAATTAAGATCGAGAGCCAATCAATGGGCGCTAGGTATATCCTATCACTGTGGGTCTCATAGTGACGCTCAGCAGCTTTTATCGGCAATATGGCATACGCCTCGCGCAATGGCAGCAACCGACTGTCGTTATGGCGAGGCACGCATTGTTCTCGAAGCCGATCTGTTGTTTACTGTGTGGTCTCCTCGCTACGCTGACGGCGCTCACGCTCTGATATCGCGCGCGCCGGACGACCACCGCGGGTTCGAGCACTCCGAGCCGCTATGCATATACAGGGCGCCGCGTGCGCGCCTGCTCCAGCCCGCTGCGTGTGCCGACACGCCGCTGCGCGCGTGCGCGCCCCGTCGGCCCCAGCATAGGGGAAGGCGAGACCACGCGTGCAGCAAGAGAGACCCTAGGCAAGGCTCCCTAGAAGCCACAAAGAACATTTATTAAGCTGGGACTCATTACAAACACACGTTTTAACATCGCGTCCGAATCTGAAGCTAATTAAGACATAAAACATGGCCAAATGGTCGCCGGTAGCTGCTAACGGCGCACCGCGACAGAGAGAACAAAGAACAAAGAACCCCAGCAGTAAAAGAGGCTGCCTATCCTTCGGTCAGCGTCTGCCATCGCGCGCCCCACGGCATAGAAAATGGAAATAGAAAGAAACGACAGACGAACAGACGGGGGCACGATCGGAAGACGCTGCCTCGGGACATCGAGATGACGGAACAGTGCCTGCTCCCGCCGAGGCAGGGACCCCGACGAGCCGATGTAACCATCGGCCGGCGGCAGACAAATGGGCCCGCCGCCGGCAGAGAGGAACGCCTCGCACCTTCAGACGCCCCGATGTTGTGTCCCCGGGCCCCCGTATTGCGCGCGCGTTCCCGGAGCGCACGCAAGCAGGGCCCGAATCCCTCCAAAATGTCCGCCAATGGGTGAAGCCCATTAACCTTCCCGTGGGCGGGATGACAGCAGGGCGACAGTGTTTTATGACCCGCTGTCACCCCTTCCAAGCAAGAAGGAGAGGGACACGGAGCCCCCGGAAACGCAATTCAACGGCTCCACACAACCAGCGTGAAAGGCTGAAACCCCGCATCTGCTCTGTAACTTCGAATTGAAATCATGATGGAGTTTGTCACAGCGGCAATTGCAACGCCTACGGTACACTTAGGCATTGCAATTGCCGCCTTCGTAAGGAAAATTCCAACACCTTCTTCCTCACCACGTCTCGATTCTGCGTTGTTTAATTATGCAAAGTGAGCACTATTCGCTTCGTCAGTACTTAAAAGGAGACCTCGCATACCCGCCTCATAAAAAACACACCACAAACCTCACACGACTTCACTTTATTATTGAACTCAACTGAGGAATAATGATGTTCGTTTTGTTTGTTTGTTCATCTGTTTATTGACAAAACAACGCTCAAGAGCGGTTTGTCTTGGTGCCAAAGCAAAAGGCGGCACTAAAAGCCACCTGACTAGGCCTTTGACACCAGACAGCACGCGCAGCACACAACATGAGCGCAACTTTCTTCAAAACACACTGCAAAATGTCAAACACATACAAATAAAAATTTATGTGCAGAGTATCAAACACGATAAAGCAAGATAAGAAAGAATGACAGAATTAGTTGTTAACACAGTCATCATCAACAAGACACAGAACTATTAAGGCCAATGGACTACAATTGGATTTGAAGAGAACAAAACAAATGTACAACAAAATTACAACTGTTGGAGGAAATACATTTTAGTTAGTTTTCTGAAGGCAAGCAAGGACGGAGAACTCTCGATTGTATCTAAAAACGATGGATAACAATTCAGTAGGTTCGGAATTTGCCATTTTCATAATTGCACACCGTATCTAGTTCTCGTTTTAATCTTTACAAAGTTTTTATTTCTGAAATAATATGGTGTCTCCGTATTTGTATATGTATGAAAAAACAGCTCACGATTTGCTTTTAATTCGAGAAATACCAATTCCTACAAACGCTGTTTATAAACATTTCTATGTGAAGTATCCGGTTCTCCGCAAAGTATGGGGATGTATGATCACGACTAGATAGGTTTTGAATGAATCCTATACTTTTCTTCTGCATTATGTATAGTCGTTCCAAATTATACTTTGATGTAACCCCCCAAACTAGTAGACAATATTGTATACGGGAATGTACAGTACTAAAATAAAGTTGCCGTTTTAATCTTATTGGCAACAACGTCCGAAATCTATTTAGCATTCCAATTGATTTAGCAATGATACCTTTTATAAAATTCACGTGACTTGTCCATCGAAGATTTTCATAAAATATTACCCCTAAACACTTGTATTTTGAAGCCTGCTCTAATGTACATGATTTAAACGTTATAGAGCTATCAAGGTGAACTGGTTTATTAACGGATGAGAAGACAATGTATTTGGTTTTCCTAACATTCAATAAAATTTTATTTGCATCTAACCAGCAGGACAAATCTTGAAGCCATAAATTAACAGTACGAGTGAGAGACGAGAGGTTATTAGATGGGAAGAAAACATTTGTATCATCTGCGTAAAGGACAATGTCTGTGGTCAGGGAGATGTTGACAATATTGTTTATGTCGAGCAAGAATATTGTTGCTCCTAATATAGATCCTTGCGGAACTCCATAACTTATGAATTCCGTATACGACTGTACATTCTTAATTACAACGAACTGAGTACGGTTAGTCAGGTAAATACGGAGTAACTTAAGTGGATCCAAGTCCTCTTATTCCATAATAAGGCAACTTTGCAAGCAGTATGGGATGTTTAATAGAATCTAAGCGTTTGTTAAAATCTAGGAAAATGCCTATTGTATACAGTTGATTTTCTATATTAGTTACAATTTTTTCTCTGATGTTTAACAATGCTGACTCAGTCGATTTACCTTATTGAAATCCGTACTGATATTCGGATATTAGGTTGTGCTTACATAAATGCTGAGAAATTCTAGAATGTATAACTTTCTCTGCTATTTTGGAAAATAGCGGAAGTACTGATATTGGTCTGTAGTTAGAAGTACAGTCAAAAGGACCACCTTTATGCAGAACTGAAACCCTAGCAACTTTCATTTTATCCGGAAATATTCCTGTCAACAAAATAGTATTCATTAAGTGGCAAACTACGGTCGGATAGCAAATCTGAGACCGCTTTAATTGGGGCTGCTTTAATACCATTGAAACCACACGAAACATTACTTTTAAGACTGTTAATTATAGCAGCAATTTCAACTTCGGTAGCCGGGTAAAGAAATAAAGTTTGTGGCAAATTGTGTTCCATATATGTTTGAAAATCCTCACAGGTGGTCCCTTCCGACGCTCCAAAAGTCAAAAAGTGGTGGTTAAACTCGTTAGCGAGAGCCTTGCCCATCTCTGCCCATCTATTTTCATTTCTTGAGGGACGTCAGTTCGCGTTTTCCGTAGTAAGTCTTTGATAGTGCGCCAGGTTTTCCGAGGGTCATAATATATTTCGGCAAATTTACTAGCATAATTAAAAATTTTGGGACTTCTTAATATCTGAGCTCAGCTTATTTCTGATATTTTTAAATTCTGCAAGCATTGCCAAGTCTCTGTGTTTTACAAATTTATGGAAGAGTTTATTTTTTTCTTTTATTCGACACAATAGCTCTCGGGTTATCCAAGGATTTCTTGCTGTCTTACATTTCTTAACCATCTTGATCGGAAACGCGCGATGATATGTTCCAATAATTTTATCAATAAATCCATCATAGAGGTCATTAGGATTAGTCTCTTGCATTAATCTACACCAGTCTATCAACGATACATGTTGTCGAAAATTATCAATACAACTCGACGATATAGGCCTAACAGTAATGCTTGTAGCTATGGGTGTCACCCTATGCACCGAGCGTTTCGGAGCAAAACAATAAAGAGACATATGGTCACTGATAGCAGTAGTAAGTACACCAGCATTAATATCGCTTTTATCAAGATTTGTGAGACATAAGTCAATCAGAGTCTCAGAAGTGGCCGTTACGCGTGTGGGAACATGAATAACATTCGAAAAACCATTTAGCGATATAATATGGACAAATTCTGTAACTAAATCCGTTTGGTTTAAAATGTTTATATTGAAATCCCCTAAAATAATTACTGCCGATGTGAAAGATGAAAAATACTCCAACATTGGTTCAAGAAAGCGGTAAAATTCTTCTAAGGATCCAGAGGGCGGGCGGTAGATAACTCCAAGTGTGAATACGTTAGCTGTGATGAAAAGGGACTCAAAATCTGGATTAACAACAGAGTATTCGGGTATAACATTATATGAACATTCATTTTTGATGTAAAGCGCCACGCCACCACCCCTCCTGTTTTTTCTACATAGTGCCTCGCAAGTGTAGCCATCGAGATGTAAGACATCCCAGTCACAAGTAAACCACGTTTCACTAAACGCCAGTACATCGAAATTGTAGTGTACAGAAGACAAAAAGAGTGCAGTTCGTCCTCTTTATTCCTTAAGCTCTGCGCATTTAAATGGTAATAAGAAAAAGAACTTGATTGCTTCGGTTGCACAGATACAACGTTGCAGAAAGATGCGATATCATGATAACGGCAGGAATCCTTTGCGACGGGCATTGGAAATCCCTATCGCATTTAAGAACAAAGGCTTAACCACCTATACCATTTTTTCGAGGTTATGTTCGTTACGGATACGAATGATGTCATCGCCCTCGTCCTTACCGACAAGCACATGCCCATTCTTTTGCCACACAAAACGGTAGCATTTTTCTTCCGCCTTCTTTCGCACAAGCCACAGGAGATGCTTGTTGAAAGCAGTCATGTTTTCAAAGATACGCATGTTAGGCTTTTTTAACTTAAGGACAGAGCGGCTCTGTAACCACGCTTCCTTAAGGGTGGTTGAACGAAACCGAACAATTACAGCAGATTCTTTACCGGGCGGTGCTGGCAGTCGGTGAAGGGCGTCAACGTCGGAGCTCATTATCTCGGGCAGTTCCAGTGTTCGGGCCAGGTTGTTAATCTTTTCGAGCAAGTTTTCATTCTCAGTTTTTACAATACCGTGAATTTCAATGTTCAGGCGTCGGCTGTACTGCTCCAGGTCATTCAGTTGATGCTTCATTTGCTCAACTACTGGCGAGGTACCCGATTCAATGCGTTCTACCCACTTCTTCGGGGAAGTAACATCCTTCTCTTGTTTGTTAAGTTCGTCCATTTTTTGGTCGTACTTTTCAGACATAAGAGCGAGTGACGATTCAATGCCGGTCACTTTCGTGACCAGTTCAGGAAGGGCGTCTACTTTTGCGACAAGCGAAAGGAGCATGGAAAACTTATCGTTAAGCTCAGTTAGTTTGCGCTCAATGTTGGAGGCGTTTGATTCACCAGGGACACCATGCGCTTCTACTACTAGCCACTACACAGGTTGCACAGTTCCTAGTAGCTTTCAAAGAGTCCTTTTGTTTGCGGAATTTAGAGGCGCTAAGGCCAGAGCAATCTCCAAGGTGATAAGGGTAATCACAGGAAGCACACGTTTTGAACAAATCACCCTCAGACACTTGGTCATGACACTTTAGGCACTCTATCAAGCTTTCCTTAGACATTGCAGAGAAAACGGCAGCGGCAGCAGCAGCAGCAACGGTAGCACAAGAAATAACTTATAGTACAGAAGGGCCGAAAAGCAACCAACCTGCAAAGTAGTTGGGCAAAAATTAGGCAACGTTGAAGCGTGCGCTCGTTGCCGCTGCTGCGTGCGAAATGTCAGGGCCTCCGGTGGTCCGTTCCTTTATACGCTCACAGCGTCCGTCGTCGATGCTGTCGGTGCCATGCAACTTTCGCCGAGCCAGTAGCTTCTTATCCGGTCCGTAGGTCAGGTGACGGTGATAGCACAGCGGATGCTTCTGCAAAGTAGTTGGGCAAAAATTAGGCAACGTTGAAGCGTGCGCCCATTGCCGCTGTTGCGTGCGAAATCGACGCAATAGGGGATGTTGACAATATCCTTAACTGGATTCTTCAACACTACTAATGAATGAGGCTTCGGCTTCTTTCTGGCTGCAGGCCATACGGTCTAAAGGCATATTTCACTCAAACATTTGGGCCGAGCAGCCTGTGTCAGTTCGCCAAACAGGTTTTTCGTGTCTGTTCAGACATCAAGAATTACCAGTAAATTGTCCACTTGTCGAACGTGTAGCACGGAAAAGGGAATAAATATTGGTGCATTCCGTTCTGTACGCTGCAAACATTCCTAAGGCTCAATTACCTTTCCTTGAAATTACAGCCGCCTAAAGCTAACGGTGAAGAGCAGCCTAATTTTGAGAAGCAGTTAAAGAAGCAATTGGTGCTGGTAAAATCTAAACTGGAGTGTTAAGTTCTCGTGTTACTGTCAAGTGTAACTGTGAAGAAATGCAAAATTCGATATTGTACCATGAACTACTTCTCGTGAGCAAACATCTTTTAGCGGATTAAAATCAAGGTAAATGTTGCGGAAGTCATATATAGCCAGCGCTTGTGAGGTGCTTCTTGCATCACGTCAGGCATGATATGCTAACTGCATTCTTATGTACTGTTTTTGGGGTTGTGCTTTTAATATTCACGTGAGTTACCACTGTAAAGTGTAGATCCACGAACGAAAAACTCGCAATGGGCTGGTCTGAGCTTCTTCGGCTCGCACTGCAGCGTTAACTTTGAGAAATATGTTGTCGTCTAGGAAGTAAGTACTTTAATTTTTGCAAAAGAAGACAGTGTAAAAATATATTTGAGACGACCGTGCATAAGTATGCAAGCATAGGGAACTTGGGCGAACAAACGGAAACACTGCGGAATGCATATGTTGTCGTCTAGGAAGTAAGTACTTTAATTTTTGCAAAAGAAGACAGTGTAAAAATATATTTGAGACGACCGTGCATAAGTATGCAAGCATAGGGAACTTGGGCGAACAAACGGAAACACTGCGGAATGCACCCGGACACCACCCGAACTGCAGCAGACGGCAGGCGCGATGCTGACGTCATGATGATGACGTCATGCTGCGAGCGGCGCTCGCAGCGCCCCTATAGGTCGTTCCCAGGGCTAATGGCGAAAGTGTGAGAAGAAAAGCGTGGTGCCGAGCAAGACGGGCTCTGCGGCGATGACCTCTACGAGATGGGGCCAAAGTAGCGCACCGTCATCTGTTCACCGTTGGCGTGCGACGAGCCCGTAGTCCGATATCATGTACGAAAACAAAGCGCTGCATGAGCGGAGGCTTGTCTGCGGCGGCTTGCTGTGAATCGCGTTCACACGTCACCCACGCGCTGCCTCCCGCGACCTCCCGATTAGCTAGGCAGTCGCGCCAAACGTCACTCCGTTTGCAATGTACCGCACAAGACAGACTCTCCATGCCATTCAGTATATAACGCGATATGAAAACACGAATTGAGCTGCGCTAAAATTTTGAATCAGCGAGTATCATAATGGTCGGTGATTCTTTTTATTTGCTCTTCTGTTTATAAACGCGTACTTCACCGTCGCCTTATGCATCTTGTAAAACACACATTAAGTCTTGAAGCAAATCCCGACGAGTGAGCATCGTTCTTTCGAGATTCATGCGTGCGCGGCCGTTGCGCCATCCGCAATAGTCTCCCGCAATTAGTCGCATTCGCGAAGTAAGTTCCACAGTATCGGCACACGTCTCAAAGAGGAAGAGTTTCGGCGGCCGCTATAGGCTTCGGCGCCAAAGTGCTTGAACGCTAATGGAAATTAACGTCGGCATTCATCATGAGAGGGGTTCTCTCCGTTTTCTTCGTCACTGAAGAGCGGCACACACCCAGTGCCACGTACCAAGTGACCCAAATTGGTCCAGTAGCGGGTTTCAAATTAGGTTCTCTCAGCACAGCTGCTCAATGCTCTAACCATTGGCCTATAGATTACCCAGTGACCCAGGATCGCGGGAAAACAGTTACAGGTAGACAGGCAGGCAGACTCACAGTGCTGGTAAGTGCGTAAACTGTCTTATGAATGCAGATATCCTTACAGCCAAATATAAATTCATATGAAATTTTTTTTATGCGTATGCACTTTATAGACACACTATAGACATTACGTGATTAATTATTAGGGCAAATTAATGTCCGCACAGTCGTCCTGCGGGCCACGAGCAATAATTTGGACCCATGTGGTGAAATAATTCTCGTACATGTGGGTGCACGGCTATAAGAATTGAGGGCATAAAGGAAAATGTTCTTAAGTGGCCACGGCAAAAGAGATCTGCTATTGGCCGCAAAATGGAGCAAAGAGGCCACCTGGCGGGCACTGGTTGAACCACGGATATTAGGGATTGCGCCTTGCGTCATGTGCTACAACCTGCGTGTTTATATGTGCCGGTATGGCGCGCCATGTATCTAAAGACTGTTTCTTGCATGGTTGTAGTACGGCCTCAAATATTGGTGCGCATTTTTTGGCGATGCGCAAAAGCATTTAGGTGTGTGCTGTCATCTTTCCGCTGTTGTAAGTTCTAGTATCTGCACACATCGACCGCGCAATGTGTGATCGTTGCGCCCTCCATTCGCCGCAATCGTACCAATTTTATTGTCGCTTCATGTTTCGAGTAAACCACATAAAGTATCTTCCTTCGTTTTTAAGAAATCAAGTGGTTGCAGCGACCCGTGAATGCCGCGATTTTGCGACTTTTCGCGATGTGTTGCAATTGCGCAATATCTGTAATAATACGCAACATTAACAAGGTGGCGTGAACATCACTCATCAGTAAAAAAAAAAAAGGGAAAAGACAGAATTGTTAGCGATCACTTATTATGGCGTCGTGAAACGGTAACTGCACCATGATTATTGCGATCCTTACATAACCTTCGTTTAGTGGTTACGCGGTGGCCTGAGGTGTTCTTTTCATGAGTGGTTGGGCGGGGGGTGAAGGTTGGGTGAGGTAAGGTAATGAGACGAGGGCATGACTCGCAAGTAAATGAGGGACCTTCGCGCTTTGACTTGCTGTTGCAAAACAAAGTTGATATGTAGGGTATTAGTGGAGGTTCATGTGTGACAGCAGCCCCTAAACGGAGGACGCCATATCACTTAGTTTAAAGGTCATTCCTATAATTTCCTGCTGTCACTCTTCAGTGTGGATTTGTTAGCTTGACAGAAAACAGCGATCATCATTACCTAAAATAAAACAACCTGATGATATTGGCTTCTGAAGTGTTACTTTGCGCTGAACGACGCAAGGCTAGTTTTGCGCTTAAGCGTTTTAAGTGTTACTGCTATCAAAATACTCTCGTCTGAAACAACGTAGAGATCCTGCGGACGTGCTGTCACTCGCAGTGACCTGGCTTGTTTACTTCAACTCATTAACCGTCTGCATTTCGCTGCGAATTAAAGTAAAGAGGAAACCGAGATGTATGCCTGCATATGATGAGGAAGTGCGCATTACCTTGCTGCTTTGACTTCGTTGTACCGAGATACTGACATTTTTATAACCAGTACAAGATTCCCAGAGAATGTGGTAATAATTATGGTGTACAGCAATTTTAGTAGAATATGGGAACGCCAGCGAAACGTGCACAAACAGCCCCAAGGAAGTACCGAAACACACATTGTTTGGCCTGAGTGTCCATCGCCGCTTGAATGAAGCGTTCAGCTTCTTTCAGGTAAGAGTAAGTTTTCGATGCGCTTCGTGTGAAATTTCGGCATTGCAGGCTCATATGTTGCCATCAAGGCATTTGATTACCGTAAAATTGGACTTAAATCCTTTACACCAAAGTTCCGCCGTTTATACTTCATCGTGTGCCGCCAACCGCTAACGCGGCGACGGTGCTGCCACCTGTAGCTCCCTCTCATGGGGAACACTGAAGCTTAATTTGCCTATCTTTTTTGTAGCAGCTTGTGGGAATCGCACCTTAGACTGGAAATTATGTACATGTAGGAGCATTATTTTATCGCTTATTTTACCTACATTGCGCCAGCGCACGCAGCTTTAAGTTTAGAAATATTGCGCTGAACATTCATACCAGCCTGACCGTTTTCCGAGTCTAAGAAAATAACCCTCCCCCCTTATGCCCAGCACATCATTTGCTTGTGTTTTCTCTTGCCTGCTTTACAACATTCTTTCTTTTCTTTTTTTTGCTTCTACACTAAATATGCAGTTCCTCAAAGTGGTCATGTGCAACCATCAGTCACGACATCTGCGCCAGTAGGTAGGTACCTACCAGATGGCTGCTATTTCATCGTCCTTTTAAAAGGAGATACTTCTTTTATTCTCTCTTTTTCTGTAGCACCGCTAACTATCGTCTCAAGGGGCCTGATATTGGCAAGAAGCGGAGATTACTGTTAAAATTGTCTGTTTCTCTCAAAGGCGAAGCATTGAAAGCAGACAATGTTTAGCGTTTTGTTGGAGACGTCTCAGAAGGCTGGCTGGAGCCCCTTGATCGCGCCATTCCTCGCCGTTAGCTGGCGTGATGCGGAGCACCGCTGGCGGCGCTACAGCCCGACTGCACTGGAATGGGGGACTGGGTGCAGCGGATGCCTTAGCAAGCACCGAGGGCGATTCAAATACGCTGAAATTGAGCCGGTGCTTGCTCGACGCACCATCGTTGTTGCGTCGTGGACATTGCTTTCGTCGCTCTTTATCCATTTTATTTACCACAGAGCGGCGGGGAGTAAAATCAGTGTTTCTGCCACCGAGTATCAAAAGTAGATGCAGCATAGTGAAACGCCTGTCAAAGCTCCGTACAGCGGCGGTAGGGTCCCCGACGCAACAAGCGTGTGGCCGGCGCGTAAGACGGCTCATTCAGCTGAAGGCGGCGGTGGCGCCACCAACTTTTCCATAAAAGAAGCCTCAGCGGGGAGCCCGCGCTGGACCTACTTCCCCATCTAGTACATGCTAATGCAGGTGTCGCACTTCCATGGTGCACAAGATGAGGCCGAAGGGACACCGTCGGCGTTTGTGAGCGCCCGAAGATAGGATTCGGTGCATTTAGCCCGATATATCCTGTCAGGCAGGAACACTAACGTATGTGAAACGCACGCGTTCATGCCAGCAGCGGAAGCCAGAACGTCGACAAAAGCCTACTGAGTGGATCGTGACGGTGCACACACTTAGTTCCGTTCTTTTCGCAGCCTAACGCACTGCATGTTTCTGGAAACGTAACGCTCGATGCGCGTACCGCGCATGCGCGCCAATGCGGTGACAGCACAACGGCGCCGGCGCCGACGACATGACTGCTTCTTAGTGGCACACATAATTCCTATGACAATAATGTATAATACGACGCTTAGAAATTGGCGCTATCGTCGACGTCTACAGTCGAAGTTGAGCGAATTTAGAGTGTCATGCTTTGATGTGCAGAACGAGAGTTGCTGAAAGACTCATAGATGTAGTCGCAGCTTATAGCGAAATAAATCACACGGTGTGACTTCTTCAACATGCTTCGCGGCCAGAACCACGCCAATCGATTCATCCATTATGCAGAGGTCACATGCAGAATGCATGTCGCTTTCACATTTTATCTCATTTCGTACTTGGCGCCGTGTGCAAAATATTCTTGTGCCATGTGGAATTTTCGAAACAATTTACGGAAGAAATTTTCATTTACGGGAGGTGTGGTTTAAGCACAGGAAGAACTCCTCATTTATTGAGAGCCTTAACGTGATCATAAACTGGCAAGCTTAAGGACACCTGGCCCAACACACCAACACAAGAAAAAAAAAAAAAACACGTTGCTCCGCGCTGCTACCCAGGGATGGTTTCCGTTGCTTGCTGGTCCACAAGCTTTACGTGCGAGTACGCGAATACATGTGAAGCAAACATCACTATTCCCATCGTAACAACAATGTCCCATCGAAGGAATAGCAATGCCCTTGTAGTCCGTCCCCCAAAGCAGAATATTCTCTTTCGCAACAAGTGAGCATATAGCCAAATTTCCGAGGTATTCAACAAGCGTATGGTCACATTTGTTTCCAAAATGAATACACGAACATTAGGCGGCTATTGACATGCTTGACGGTTTTCTTATGAAATGTCCACAGCGCTATGGGCCCTAATATTAGATGCGGGTAAATTGTGCGCCTTTGAAGTGAGGAGTCGAAATGATGAAGTCTCTGCACTCGGTTGAGTTTCTTTGTGTTCAACCATACAGCATGCTCTACATATCGTTGTCGCGAGAGATCTATCTGTTTTTGTAAACAGAGACAAAGTAAATGTATCGGATGCACTTTTCCCATTACTGATGCGACATTACATACGCCTGTAGCTTATTCGGCATTTTTAATTTTCTTTTATGGCTATGCAAGCACTCCAGTATCACGGGGTTCATTGCGTGAACAATAAAAGGTTATGGCATCGAAAAATTCAATTGGTTTGTCTGCATGCGCTACTTCTATGTTGGCTGATATTTTTTTTTTAGACGACCCTGAGTAGTGTGTTCCTGAGCTCCATCACGTCAATGCACTTGCCGCAACTCGGCGGCCCGAAACAATCGAGGACCGACTCTTTCCGTAGATCTCCGTTCAAATCACGCACATTGCTTGAGCAAGGCGGCTGAACAATTGTAGAGCGGAACGACGACCGCGATAATTCCATTCGTGGCTCAGACTGCGGTTTGTAACACCGATTTTCAGTGGTCGAACAACGGCGCCGGATAGCTGTTCCCGCTCGCGATCACGGACGCCTGTACACATTCTGCACGAAACGCGAGGTGTCGCTGCGAGCCGCGGTTCCACCTTGGCATGATGACGTTGCACTAACGGGGCATAAAGCCGCGCTTCTTGTTCGACCGCTTTACCCCAGCAACAGGTCCGGTACGTGGCTGGCGAGTTGTAGTCTCACTTTGAAGTAATAACTCGGCTCCCCGGGAAGGACATTAAAGACATAAGCCTCAAATCTCTTTTGCACAATAATGCAAGCTTATGATGTAAATAAGAAAGCGCCGATGGTCAGTCGCAATGAAACAGCGTTGAATTTACCACAGCTGTATGCAACGCAGATGAATATGCTGTAAAACATAGCAAGGTGACGAAATATGTTTTGTTTTTCCTTCAGTAATTTTGCTTCAGAACGCTGCATTATCTGTGCAGTACAGAGTTCTTTCTGCTACCTAAGCGGCGATAAGGCTTGCATTGGAATTCAATACAAATCGAGCACCTGACAGTTTTTGTCATTGCTGCTGTGCCAATTGAAAATCACGAAGTCGGCGGTATCCTGCTGGCATACAGCCTGTGGCTGTGAAATTCTTCTATGGAACATTGCGGCTAACAGACTTATTCAAGAAGTGATCTTTCCGGCCAACCCCCCCCCCCCCCCCCCCCCCACTTCCAAGGTTCTTCAAGTACGTTCAAAAGTGCGACAAATGCTTTCATTATCGCTAAAGTGTAGAGCGTGATTCTACGTGTAGTTGAAATCAGGAATCGTGAAATAACGCAAGCTGTACTTTTTTGCAGAAATCTCGCGCACAGTGGACTCAAGTACGCCGGACCACTCGAATTCTTCACCGACGCCCGGGTCAAATGACGCCACACATTCTTCATCTGCGGTGCACGGTGAGTGATACGTTTAATTGTGGTGTTCGTGTGTTCGTGGCAGTGTTGCGTGCACGGTCACGTGACACTCGTGCACGGGGCGAGATGTCGCGCCGGTGGCGGAACATGCCGTGGTGTTCCAGACCTGATGATGCTTCTGATAATCGCCGGCAGATGACGACTGATATGGCAATGGAATTCAGCCGCCTTGTCTGGTTTCTGGCGGGAGAAGTCAAGAGTAGAGCTGTGTGATCCAGCGTGGTCGGTGCGGTAGTCATACTGGCGACGAGGTAAAACTGAGCTTACGTTGCGGTAGGTCAGGGTTACATGTCTGCGCACGCCTCTTTCGGTATGCCACATTTCAACGGCTTTTCGTCGGAGTCGTGGATCGGACACCTGCAGTTTTTCTTCAAAGTGAATGGCATTATCGACCCCACAAACAAGGGCCACTTGCTGAAGCTTTGTGGTGAGAACTTCTTTTCCTTTAGATACCTCCCGCAATCCGTTAAATTGCTGATTTACAACTCACTTTTTTTCAGTCATCTAAATTACGGCTGCCTCGTATGGGGGACAACTTCAGCCACAAATATTCAAAAGCTGTTTGTTATCCAGAAGAAATTTCTTCGTGTCATTTGTAATAAGCCTCGTGATTTTCATTCCGCTCCTCTTTTCAGCGCGCTTAAAACCCTTAAATTGCCTGCCCTAATAAACCTGCGCTTGTTGACAACCTACAGAAGATATGAGAAAAATATTGGTGCCCTCAGCTCTCTCGCTAATCTCACAAAACGAGAAACCCCCTACACAACTCGAGCTCCTGAGACTTGGTGTGTTCCTCAACTTCGGACTAATTATGGCCAGCAAATGTTATGCTACTGGCTGCCCAGTCTACTCAATGATCTTACCAGATGCAATATCGATGTGTTGACTTGTTCCGCGAAAAATCTGCGTGATATGTTCCTCCAATCTTGACTGTGTACCGTTGTACTTAGTGATCTTTTGCCCTTAGTGCTTTTTGCTCTTCTCTCTTTTCTTTCCTTCTTTTCTTCTCTTTTTTTTCCCCCTTACCGTTTCCCACCTGCCCTGCTGCTGCCACTGTAAACGGAACCTGGGGCCAGTCAAGCTGCTTCTCCGCAGCTTTTTTCCCCTTGTTTTTCCGCCACAACCATGTACCTCCTTGCTTGTGGAAACAAATAAATAAATAATAAAAAAAATTATGGTATTACGTCTGCTCTAGTACAGCCAAGCACGCCATGCGCGGTTAGGTACGACGGAATTGCCGCAGCAATTGAAGAACGCTTTCACCACAGGCTGTTCGAGCAATGTTCCAGAAACATGATAAGTGGCTGGATGAATCTTGTGAACAACTGCGTAATAGCGCTATGAAAGCTAACTACGTTGTAGGACTTCGGTCGACCACAAACGACAGCAACGACGACGCTTCGGGCAACGACAACACCGACGTGAGACGGGAATGTTGCGTCAGCGTTGACGTCAACAACTACATGAGGGGCTTTGGTGGGGATTTCCACAGTTCCATCATTGTAAGTGATGATCCGCGACCGGCTCGTGCGTCGTCTACGTGGCGCA
The DNA here is from genome assembly GCF_050947875.1 of Dermacentor variabilis. Lineage (NCBI taxonomy): Eukaryota > Metazoa > Arthropoda > Arachnida > Ixodida > Ixodidae > Dermacentor > Dermacentor variabilis. Next base: position 130,701,248 of record NC_134570.1, on the reverse strand, counting down.
AACCACCAGCCAACATTTATTTGCGGAAAAAGATCTGACTTTTAAAAAGGCTTTTGATCTCGCCGTTCGCGCCGATTTTGCTGTTAATCAATAAGTGATGGTGAGCCTACCTGAAGTTAACAGGGCTTCCACGAATTAACAGGGCTTCCAAGAGTGGAGCTTTAGGAAACGCTATAAAATCTGTCCAATCAAGCCAATGGACAGCTCGTGAGCGATCCTGGCGCTGTTATTAATGGCGCCGTTCAAACACATGCAAGTTGTAGGTAGTCTCGTGTAACCACTGTCCAGGAAAAGGACCCTGGAGAAGGCGTGCATAAAAAATGAAAAGAGCTACGAAGAAAGTCTACCAGTGTAATATTTTTCAAAAGTGACTGGAAGAACGCTGGCGACACGACAAAATCGTGCAACAGCTGTCATGCTCCGTGACCTCAACGCTGTAACAGGGGAGTTGACTGCACCGAAAATTACGTTGTCAGTCTGTTTGAATGGCAGAGCAGTGACTTTGGAGGTCGGCTCAGATGCGGCTTGCAGCGTGGCCAGCCATATGACGTACATTGCGCTACCAGGCTAACGAACCCGCCTCAGCTTGATACGTAAGGTGTTCATCTTCGCACATAGTCCGAACAATTGCTTAGCCGGTGTACTCGGATCTGCCACGGTGAATGGGTGCCTCAAGTACAAGCCAAGCAAGTTGCATTCGCTTGTAGTCCAATGATATCATCGCAACCTACTGGGACGCAGCTGGCTATAAGTTCTGTAAAGGCAGTGACTGTCACTCACCGTACAACCGGTAGTGTCAACCTGACACAGATGATTTAAAAATATCGTTTTGTCTTCTATGAAGAAATCGCAGAACACACCTTGGCGCGAGTGCAGCTGGAACTAGCCGAAATAGCGAAGTTCAAGCTCTTGAACGCACTCCCTGTCCTATTTGAACTGCGCTCTGCAGTTGAAGCCCTGATCGAGAAGTTTGCAGAGTATGGGATTTGGGAGAGAACTCAAAACTCCGATTAGATTACTCAGCTCGTGTGGGGACGCAAGAACGATGAAAATCGGCGTGCCTGCAGTGACTACCGCAGGAATGTGAACGAAAGTACTAAAAGGCTTCCTACACCCTGCCCACAACTGAAGATGTGTTCAACATCCTGCCAGGAGGCAGCGTATTAATTGGCTTTGAACACAGCACAAGCCTACCAGCAACTACATGTCAGGTCAACGACGTTTGATCTCACTATATAAACAAACACACCCTAGCAGCATCGTTTGTGAGCTGCGATCACTTTTTGCGACATTTGTCATACATCGCAAGGTAATGCCAGTTAACGAGAGAGCATTTATTTCTGGGGAAATTCAATAACTCTGTAGGAACAACGGAATCCGGGCCGTCAATTGTGTGCCCTCTCACACCGCAACAAATGGCCAAGCGGAAAGATTTGCTGGTGAACTGAAGAAAGCAATAACCCGAGAGACCTCATGATTCCTGAACCTAGAGTTAAGCGATTCTTACTTCGGCCACATATTACGGCCTACCAAAACAACTGGAGTTACACCAGCTAGAGCTAAGTCAGGGCGCGAGCTGTGGATGCTCATTGATCTCCTCTTGCCGAAAAATGTAAAACAGCTGACAAAAACAAACAGCTGCCCAAGAACAGAAGGTTCCAGCCAAAACTCGTCTTGGTGAAACAATTCGGAAAGGGCCCTGACGAGGGCCGGTGTATCCTCGTGAATCTTTTGAATCCCCGATCATGGCTTGTGAAGTGGAGCACAGCCCCTGGAAACGACACCTAAATCAGCTAAAGAACCACCGAGGCGATCTACCCGCAGACGTCGAAGCATCACCGAAACTGGCGTAGGAAATAGACTCACCCTCACACGCTTTCTCTCATAGGGAACCTCACGGCGACGCTGACGGCAGAAATGCGCCTGGAGTGTCCATATAATCGCTATCGCAATAAAAACTCTCTCTTTGTAAAACTTTCTTCGTATTGTTTTTGGGCTTGTGCGCGTCGTTCCCTTCTTCACAAGCGTGGCAGATCTTAGATCACAGACCAAATATGAGGGCGCAGAGAATTAACGGTTATTGCTACCGTTGCTACAACGATGACTAGATCACGTTTGACGTTGTTGTTTTCTCCTAGAAATGTGGAGAGAACGCATTCATGCCAAGGGCAATTTCCTTTGGCATAATTCGTCTTTTTTGAAAGGATAAAAAAAAATACTTAGTCTGCTGTTTCACTGAACCGTACATGCGAAGAGAGAGAATTTCGCAGGGCATCGAGCTCAATTTCCCCTGATGCTCCTTGCCTTCGAGCCTAATGTCATGCTTTTCATTACATAGAAAGTGTTCCAAAGCACCAAGCCTGCCGGCCACCGCCTTGTGATTCTGGTCGTCTGGCCGTCTCACAAATGTGAAGCTATTGCAGCGGCAGCCTTGACAGCTAGGAAGCTGCTCAAGGTTTATGAGGATGATTTTCGTGCAACTTGTGCTTATCTTCATTTTCAGTGAGACGCGCTCTTGAAGTCGATGCCGACAAAGGTAAGCGGTTCCTGTGCATTAAACTACGTACTCTCTGAACTATTGCTTGCGAAGCACCAACCGCCAGAGGGTGGCTGGAACAATGAAAGTTTTCGCGAATCCTGTCCTTTTATATCTACCTTACTCATATAGACGAGGCAACATTTTTCTGTTGTCATTTGCTACATGTGGAGCCTATCCTTCAACGTGTAACAGACATCAAACAAAATATGTTACATACTTGCTCGCAGTTTTGACGAGGGTGCTCGGTTCTAGCGTGATGTCGTGCTGTTTCTACAAATAGTCAGAAGGGTTCATTATCATGATTACAAGGTTGCGTGTAATTCTTGGCTATAATCAAACCTGGCTACACGAATTACATTGCCTTGTCGTATTTCTGACCAAAACTACTGTCTGTCCTTCCGCAGTGTAGTATGCTCGTAAAAGCTTTTGGGTTGTTTGTGGGGTGCAGACTGACATTATGCTCGGATGATTTCTACTGTGTAAAGCAGGAACTTTATTTGCATGAGAATTAAGCACTACGTGTAAATATGACCAGCCTAGTCAATATTTCGACATTTTTTACCAATGGGCAATAGCTCATCACGCGGGGAGCACATAGACAGCGTGAAATGTTGTTGTAGTGCAAAGAAGGAAAATATTAGGCACAAAAAAGTATTTTGTATGTGTTTCACTGACTGGTTTGTACGTGGGAGACAAGGTATCCTTGTCTATTGGACAGAACCCGTCATATGAGTCTCTGTTAGAGCGAAGAGAAATGTTGCACGCCTAACGTTCGGTGACGGGAAGTCTATTGTGCAAAAACAATAAAAGCTAATAATATCACGTGATTATATCTTCATATATGTTTGGTAAGACCTACACTGTGCCCGTCGCATCTGTATGATACGGCTATCTATAGAGAAATCGTTTCGAAAGCTTGCCCCAATACCATGCATACGCTGACGCCATGCGTACGCCCGCATGTCCTGTGACGACAATGTATTGACCCTGGAATTGAACTAGGATCATCCTCAAATTAAAACGCAAACTGTAAGGCACGGCAAGGCACCCATGAATGGGGCTATACTGTATAGGATCGTAATTGAAAGAGAAGAGTGTCATCCACGTGTAAGCACGAAGTTACAAAGGAAACCCGTATGCTTTTTCTTGGTAGCTGCGTGCTACAGTCGCAGGGACCACAATTTCGCGTTTCCTGAACCTTCCTACGCCTTGGCAGCTTCCCCAGAACTGATTAATTGAAAAGAACCTTTTAATGCATGGCACCTCCTATGTTCCCAAAATGTAAGTGAAGTCTGAACATGTGAGCCTATGGGCATGAAAAAAAAAATGTTTTGAAACAGTGACCGGCACTCTCTTCTTTTCTTTCTTTTTTTTTGCAGATTGTATACAAAATACAACAGTACTCTCATTCACTTGCCACAAAACCTTCCATTTCCTGTGTTTATATTTTGCCGGTACATAATTGTGTACGGAAATGTGTAAAGCGAAACGGGATCAGTTACACGACGCAACATTGCCAACCAACGGCTGCAACCTGTCAGTTTCCAATTTATGGGACGTCTTCTTTTCATAGCTTCATTTTGGGAATTCCACCAGGCTACACAGAAAGAATATGCGGATGCATCTGCTTTGAGCGCAGGCGTTAAAAAAAACAGTAGAGGCCCTCGTGAGGGTTTACAGAACAGCCCGTATTCATGCTGCGAATTTAAAGCACGCTCGCTCTTGGTCATTTCTTTCATACTTTTTCGCCCAAAATATCTAGTCGTTTTAGGATGGCGATGGCGCACGGTAGAGTTTTCAGGTGCCTCGGTGAATTCTCGCCAAATGTCTCTCCCGGATAACTCAACACAACGCCCGCGATTTGCCCCAACAAAACCTTCAGTTCTTCAGAAATTTACCCGAGACACCTCCCATGACACTATTCAACGAATTAAACTTAGAAATTCTTCGTTGAGCAGGATAAATCTTCAGCAGTTAAGACAGCAGGTAATGGATGGCTTCTGTAGTCAACCAGCGCTTAAGCTTTGCCGGAAAACTGATGACGACAATCATTATTTATTGGCATCTCATTTGAAACAGGGCGGCGAAAAATACGCACCTTGCCTGGTTGAGTTAATCAGGGGCCGTATAACGTAAAACTATTCCAATATGTTTTTACTCCAATCTCCTCACGTCACATTTGCGTAACCGTCAACGCAAGCATCGGGCGGTCACCCGCAAGGTTGCCTGAACAAACCAATCAAATGTTCCCCTCGTTCATAGGCGGTCACTTTTGTTTGCTTGAAAAACGAATAACATTGCCTGCACTGAGCGGCTTGTCTTATCTAATTGGCTCACAAGAGGCGATGAGCATGCTCAAGTGGAGAGGGATCCGTTGGGACCGAGCCGCTGCACTGAATATCGATAACCGGATGAAGAAGGTTGTGCCGGCGTCTGCGATTGGTCCGCTTTCTCTAGCTTGCCTTGCGGTGGCTCGTCGACAATCGCGGCGGCATGCAACGAAATCTTAAAAATGACGCTAAAACGGATCCTAAGCAAAGATGAGTTGACAGAACGAAGTCGTAAACGTGCCGAAAGTTCGCAAAAAGTTTTATTTCACTCAAATTAACCCATGCTCTCCGGCAGGGCCGAGTAGCCAGTGCCGGAGCGATCGGCGGCAGCCATATTTTATTCCTTTCGGAACGGGGCAGCCTGCGGCTATTCAGAAGAAAATTGAGCTTTGTTCGGCATGTTAATGAATCTTTAACGCGCACGCGTCACTTTGACACGGTAAGGTTTTGCGGTTTTGTGACGTCGCGTGAGAGGCAGGTTAAGTGGCTGCAGCCCGAAAACTTTTGACCAATAGCCGAGAGCTAAAGGCAAAAAGGCGTCGAATCACAAATAACAATTTTTCTTTTGTTCGGTAAAATTATACATAATCAGTTTTTATACGTCATATCAGATGGGGAGCTAAGGCGGTTTTCGTGACGTCGCGTGACAGGCAGGTGAAGTGGGGGTGGTGCAAAAAAGTTTTTGACTAATCGCGGTGGGCTGATTGCAGAACTGGAATAGGAAAGTTTGGAATAGTTTTACGTTATAGCGCCCCAGGTATGCTATAGATGCTTTTCATTCTAGCATTTTTGTGCACACATCCTTAATCTTCGTTCTCTTTCTCAAAACTTATCAGCCTACCTTGTATCGCTACTTATTCCTGTAACCGATCCGGTCGTGTAAATCTAGTTCTTACTTTTTCTACCAATGCTCTGAATGTCTCTTGGTTACTCGAATGCTGACTGCTTGATGCTTTTGTTCACTTTAACTCGAAACGCTGCGGGGAGGCGTACGCTACCTAGGGTCACACAGCGCGTATTAATCAGAGTAACAGCAGCGCCATAACACGTTTCCTAGCAAGAATGGGAAAGAGTTTTCAGTGCCTCATGCTGAAATTTTGCATCAGAAAATTCACCGTTCCACTTTAGGTGCACGGGTCCAGCTCCTGACCTTACTGGGCACCGCAATACTAGGGCGTAGCAGCGCATGTGCTTCCGCAATGCGAAAGACCTTGGACAGAGCTTGGTCGAATACATCTGGCTAAAGCAAACGTTGACACAGGCGCTGACAGTGGCGTGCGTCCGTTCAATAAGTCGTGCCATTTTTATGGCCTCTTTTCTAGACGGCGGTACCTTAGTTACACCTTTAAATTACATTAGTATCTACTGACAGGCCTGGTTCTGAAACGTGTGCTCTTGTTCATGGGCCATCCCTATTGACAGAAAGCTCATATGCCCCATAACTCTCATATCCAATGATCTGATATGAAACATACAGTATGCTATATATAAGCCCGTTCTCCTTGTATATTATATGATGCTATTAGATAAGGTAGTGATAGGGCATGCGCGGATTTTTCAGTGGAGATTCTTCGAACTATACCTACAAGTTTCTGTGGTGGCGTATATAGAAATCCACGGAGCCGAAGCACATTTTTTCAATCGAAGCTTGTATTGGCTCACAAGTGACGCTGTCATAGTCACCAGAAAAAGAAGAAACCCAGTTGCTCCCAGAACAGAGCAGCTGCAGGAAAGGGCAGTTCGATGAGTTTACAGTTGCGGCGGCGCCTAAGCGTGAGTCATTGGCAAGCATTCTTGCAGCATAGGCGCGCGCTCATGCCACGCACGCAACCAATAAGAGCCATTTCGCTTCCGCCGGAGAGCGAAATGGCAGGAAAGGGTATCACACGTGCTGCCTCGGCCTCGTTACCGTTCAGTTCAGTTCGGAAAGCCACGCAATTGCCATGTGTTGTACGTTCCCCCGAGGAACGGGCAGTCTTCGACAAGCGGCAGCGAGAACTCGCTAGTGAAAGGGCTCGCCGTCGACGCGCCGATCCAGCCGTTAGAGCCACTCGAGCCCAGGCAATCGGACAGCAACTAGAATAAGACCCCTAGCTGAGGGAGCGGGAGGCCGAAGAAATCCGGCACCATTACTTGTGGGTTACTTAACCGTTACGGAGGTTGGGTGCACGCAAGATAAGCTTCGTTTTACCCCCATTTTCCGGTAGGGGAAGGGTTTGTTCACTACGCACGCACGCGGTCCGCGAATGTACACATCTGTAGACCACGCCGTAGAAAAGGATACCGTAGAAATGATTTTCTTTCGAGATTTTTTGTAATACATAAAAGCTGCGTTGTATGCAGCTGATGCCACCAGTGCAAGTGCGTCACTGGTCGTGATGAACACCTTGGCGCCGGCAACCTAGCCGTCTTCAGCGAGTCCAGCCAGATACCTACTCAAGCCCCCCCCCCCTGAAATTAAGCGGCATACCCCCCCCCACCCTCGCTGACCCTCCCCCGCCACTACTCCTCACACACATTCCTAAAGCGCCGCAAACTCAATCTTGAGACACGACAGCTATTCGGCGGTTAACATTTTGCTGCCTTTTTTTCTCCGTTTAGATGGCGGCAGTTATGGGCATCTCCTGGGGTGTGAAGGCCAATTTTCTTATCGATTCGGTTCCTGCGCGACTGAACTCGAGATGCGTTCAGTTCTCACCATCTATTGAAACGGCCACGCGCATCGCTGTTCCTTTGTTAGTTCAACCTTTTTTGTTTAGACTGGTCCAGGGACCAGGAAAGGGATTCGGTTCGTGGTCAGCTAGTCTGTATGCACGTGGAACGAGTTGCGGCCAGAGAAAACGCCAATTGCATTTAGCTTTTCTTTTTGCTCCATAATTTCCTCGAGATACGGCTCGCCGTGATGCTGGCAGATCCTCGGAAACATATACCTGCGATATCGGTTAGATAAGGTGGAAAATAAAATCATGCGAAACAGCGTCCATCATGAAACCCTGCAATAGCCATTAAACCCATTGGCAATATCAATTTCACCCGTTACCTCTTCTCGATTTTCCCGAACTGCACAGAACTTTTCGTGCAAGTTTGGCAACTGGAAACCAGAGTCTCAAGGAAATGAGAAGTTATGCGATCTACAGAGGGAAAGAGCCGAGGCAACAGCTAAACAGGAAGGAAAAGCGAAACTTAACAAATTTAACCATTGTTTGTGAAAATACTTATGGATCAAGATATCTTTATTTTAGAACCAAGTAGAGAAAACGCCGCCTGAAGCGGAAGATGATTCCGTGTGTTTTGAATGATGTTTCTACATTTATCAGTCGAACCGCCTGACGTAGCCACTTTTCTGGTGTGCTTGTGTAGGTGTTTTTCTAACCTTTCGTGGTGGGCGCAGTACGTCTAGAACCGCTGAGTCGTGCTCTCTGCGCGGTTGTACGGGACTGGCCGCCACGCATCGTTACGCAACTTCCCAAATAACTATATGAGTCGGTTTTGGCGCTTGGTATAGCTGCAAACAAGGGTTCCAAAAGAACTGTAATTATTCCGCAAATATATGTTTCTGAACAATTCTTCAAGAGCTGATTAAAAAGAACGGTACTAGAAATCTTTATTTTACATTTTCGATTGTTGACTTGTTTTTGGAAGTGTTGTTCTTGCGCTTCTTTCCTGCGCGAGTCCACTTGATGTGGTTCCTTATTTGTCAAGGTGTATCACACTGGCGTACCTGTGAGGTACGCCTTATTACATTTCTCTTACATCTTTATGCTCAATGCGGGGCATTATTCACATTTGTACTAGTAAAGGTACACCACTCCCCTCCCCCCTCTTATTTGTATAGGAAAGTTACCCTAGGTTGCCCCCCCCCCCCCAGCAGCTGTGCAAAAGTTCTTCCTACGCTACTGCGCCATACCAAATGCTGTATCGCTTGCCATAGAACATTATTGTAGCGCATTCTGCGCCTTTGCATGTGTGGTTGAATAGCGCCCAGCTAAGCATAAGATCAGATGGTACTCCAGTGAGTGTTCTACAGAGGAGCTCTCCAAACAATAGACGGTTTTCAAAATGCATAGTAACCTGGCAACACTAGCCGTGTCACCATTTGTACTTAGGCGTAGTTGCTAAGCGCATGTCTCTTGTGCGGATCAGCGATCGTCGCCATGTAGCTATTCAAGACTAAAACTGCAACAGTAGGCGTCATCGTGTAGCGCCTAATGAACGGTCAGCTTCGCTGTGCCCCCACGTAATAATGAAGTTATGCTCGTTGGTCATCTTTTTTTTTCGATCGTTGGATGTCCACGCGGACGGCACATTCAAGGGGCGCACGGCTTTAAAATCGAACCTTTGCCGAGTGTGTTTTCGCGGCGACGTGCGCTTCGAACCTGAGCTGCGTACCCTAAGCAATTGCTCATGCGCACTCGCATTTTCGACTGACGCCTCTAAAACCACATTGCATTGCATTACGGCTCCCGCGGATTCGTTGGCTCCCCACGCAAACGCATGCCTTGTGAAAAATCGAAGCACCGGTACTAGTGCCGTTCGTCAAAGCTGATGAATCACCGCACACGCAACTAATGAGCACTGCGTTTGCTTCGTTCGCTTTGGGTTTCTTTGGCTTCGAACCTGTTAACTGAAATTGTGCGAGTCAGGTCGCACATGCAAGTCCTGTGAAAGCTAATGGCAAACGTGATCCACAAGTTGACGGTCAGGTGTCAACTTGTTCCGTGCACTGTTTCGGGCCGCGTTCGCTTCTGCAAGTGCCAACTTTTCACACCACAGAGCGTTGCGCATGTTCTCTTTCACTCGTGTTTAGTGCACTGCTTAATCATATATCGCACTACTTTTGTGCTGCAGGCGTTGGTAAGTGTTGCGGACTTCGCTGTTTAGAGACGCTCTGTCTTCGCAAACACCGCAATAACACGAGAAACCCTGCAAAGGCGCTGTTAGGTGCACAATGTAACCTGTCGTCTAACTACTGGAGCAGAAAACGAAAAAAACACACACTATTTGAATGCCAAATGGAGGTACGGAAAACGAACGCACATGCGATTCATCAGCGCGCTGCGTGGTAAAGAAGCTGGAGCTAGAAGATAGGGGCTTGTTGGTACGGCATATCTTTGAATACTTTGTTTAGCGCAAAACGACAGGCACAAGAAAGACGAACTGGTCGTCTTTCTTGTGCATGTCGTTTTGCGCTAAACAAAGTATTCGTGGATTCGCACCAACTAGCCCGCCAACGCATTGTGCTGAACGGCATATCTTATTTTGTTGTAGCGCAAGCTGAACGCCAAGGACAACAGAGAGGCACGTGTGACACACACACAGCGCTGTGTGTGTCACTTTTCCGTATGACGTTATCGAACTGCCGTGAACATGTATGCTAGAGCTATGTGCACCCGCTACCATACCCGTTATTCCGATATCTTTTTTTTTGTTCTGGTATGGTAAAACCTGCATTGGGATCGAGGATAATAGCTATAGGGCCTTGTTGGTACGGCATATGTTTGGCTTTGGTCAACAGTCTTGACCTGTTAAGACATTTCAGTGAATAAACTGCATTAATAAATGCTCCACCTGCACGCTTACATAACGTGCCAAACTGTTCTTTATTTCCGCATAATTTTTTTGTAGGATGAATCAAAATAGCATTTCTTGAACATCACGCTGTGTTGTCAGAAGTTTTCTTTATCATTGCTTCGACTTGGAAAGTATTTATAGCGAAATGGCTTCTGCAACTATTCGTGAGGTGCTTTTATTTCTTTTGCAAAGTTATTTTTCAGCAAATGTGTTTAAACGCTTTCAAATATCTAAGTTCATCGTATATAAAACGTTGCCTTCACATAAAGATTTATCGCAAATAGCTGCACTCATATAAGTGAAACAGGCGTTCGCGCTCCCAAACAATTATTCGCACGGAAGCAAGCGTTGCCATTGAGTGCTAAGTTCAATAAACCCGATGTGGGGGAAAAAAGGTTATTTTTTTTATAGGTGGCGGCGGGGGGGGTGGGGTGATGGGGGCTTACGCACGTCGCAGTAAACAAAAAGACACGTGGGAACGACATGGAAAACACCTGCTTTGGCAACTGTGTAGCATGCGGATTATATTTTATTCGTAGACTTTCTTTGTTTAAGTGCAGCTACAGCTCCAGCGTACAGCTCGTGGCAGTGTTTTGCACGAAGCCCTTCCTTCGCAGACAGCATCTAATAGCAGTGGAAGGACACTGCAGAGCGTGCATGAAAGCAAGAGCTATGTGCGTGGAAATGCTGTCGAGGGAACGGTTCCATTTTGCCGTGTTTTCACACAATGGCGGACGGCGCTTTTCTGCGAGTCGACAGAATCGCACTTGACATTTTGAGTATACCCTATTCGATTTATTTGTCCTTTCAGCGCACCATTCATAAATTATGTCAATACTTACATTCGCTTTTGATCGGGGATTGCCGTATCAGATTTACTTTGGCACTCTTTCACAGACAGTACAGATACATTAAACAGGCTCCTATACATATAAAAAAAGATCACTTACAAAAAAGTTGTAGTGCTGAACACGCTGGCAAACCATAACCTAAACCACATGCGTTGGAGATTACGTGCGGCAATGTAAATTTCAATAAAGTGCAGTTGAAAGTCCAGCGTCCGTCCGTGTCTAACACCTTTTCCTTGTGTTCGCGTCCTTTGTGTTTCGCTGGTACCCCCTTTTTCAAATTAATCATGCACCAACTGGCCCAAGAGCTTGCGCTAGTGCACCAGCAAAACGTTGCGACTACTTGAGCTAGTAACACATGCACAGAAGTTTACCCATCTTTGGGTGCGCTACCACAGAAAGTTGTTACCGCACAAACACTGATTCTTTTCCACTTACAGAAAAAAAATAAACGTTAGTTCTTATTCTGTAAGAGAACATCACACTATAGACGCCATATCTAATATGCTCCAAAGAGCCGACATCGATTACAGTCGATACGGTGATATATAGGGGAAGCATAGAAATGAAGCAAAGAAAGGCACAGTGAGCTCTAGCATTGTTCGCTTTCCGTGGCACCGTTTCAAGCTATGTGCTACTGGCATAAATACAAATGCGCCAACGTCAACAGTGGCTAGGCCGCCTTGCCGCACTTCAGCTTCCTCTGCATACGTAACATCGTGTCACGGTGGCTTCATTCGTGCTTCCAAATGTGCAGTTCTGTCCGCGCCATACTGAAAAATAATGGCAACGGAGCGATTGCACGCAGCACCTCATTGTGATCACCAGGAACAAGTGCTGAAATTATTCGACCAGTATTTTAATTTTTACCGTTGGCTTTGCCACTTGAATCTAAGCTGACATAGCATGTGCCGCTGCTTTTCTTATTGAATACACTTGTTGAGCTATTTTCGCAATTATGCCCCAGGCGAATACTTGAAATATTCCTTCTGAGCTTAGTCCTGATTGCTTGGCAGCCCTCTGAATTGCACTTTAGGGAAAAATAGAACAACATCATGGTAGTAATATAGGAACAAATTATTGAAAGGTATATCTACACTGCATGGCATCGAGTTGTTCATGTTCAGCTAGCACCGAAGACATCGAAATATTTCCCTCCTTACCTGCACCTTGTCAGTTTAACGTATGTGCATATCCAAACCATTATCCTTTTGTTATCGCTTTCTTTTTTCTTGTTGTTGTTCTTATACGCACCAGTGTCCAGCTGAGTTCAAAATTCTATGCTTGGCCACAGTGCTCTCGCATAAGTGCTATCGCGCCGCCTTCCCTTCAATGCAACAACCTGGTTAAGACAAAGAAGCTCACTATAGTCAGCCTCTCTGTTAAGGCTATCATGAAGCAGCACCAGACATTCACGTACAAAACTCGTTTCTCTACGCAGGTGAAGACAACGCAACGGACAGTAAAGGCAAGTGAGCTTTGCCGCATTTGAATATGTAGGAAAGTCGAATAAACGTGGGTCGCTTCATTGTCGACAGGTACATATCCCAACGTCCCTCACAGCTAGATCGATTAACCTGCGAGACACTTTTGGGGCATCAGCGACTTGCGACATCTTCTCCTTTTTATGTGCGGTCGCTTGCTTCATGCTAAAATTGTTCAACGCAACGGTCGTTTGCTCGCTCACCCGTGTATTCGGCGCTGTTCTGAGCACGTGTGGAACGTAAACAACGACCCTAGCCACGCACATGGTGAAGTTTTGCCGAGCACTTACACATAACTGTTTATAATAATGGTCATTATTGCTCTGATATGAACACCCGGTTTGAGTCGGGCCGGTGACACATGCCACCAAACTCGTTCGTTAAAGATTTGTCGTATTTATTTATTTCATTACCTTTATACTTTAGCATGACGCACGCGTTGTAGGCCATCAAACGAACTTCCGTAGCAGTGTAAATGTGATGACACCAAATTGCCGGTCGCGTCTGCTTAGCAGCGATCTTAGCAATGAAAAAGGAGGCTTCTTGTGTAGTAGTAGTCATGTATATATATATATATATATATATATATATATATATATATATATATATATATATATATATATATATATATATATATATATATATATATATATATATATATATATATATATATATATATATGTATTGCGTTTTATTATAACGGAAATCGCTACATGCATTGAACCCATGTATTAGTTGTCTTGTGCGTTTTGTAGTAATGTTCATTTACCGAAACTGCTTTAAGAGTAGCAATATTGATGCCAGCTGGTGGTGCCACTATATTTGAAGGGCACTGTAAGCCACATTCTCCAAACTCTAACACGCAAACATTATAATGATTTACGTCATTACTGTGTAAACGGTAAAAGAGTTTCTCAAATTTTGTCCCTTCTTCTGCGCAACTTATCTACCAGTCGTCCTTACTAGTATTCGCGGCCACTTACATTTATCTTTTCCCCCATACTGTCCTCAAAACCAAACGCCTTTGTCAAGCCTACTCATTCACCATTATTCGCTGGCTAGACATTGTTACGCGCGTGTGGTATTTCATTGTTTGAGCGTGGCGCGTGGGTGCCATCACTCGAGAAAAAAAGAGGAAGAACGAACTGGGCGCGCGCTGTGAATCTAACTGATCAGCGCTGCAACCGCTGTTGTAAATATAACCTGTAAATAGTTACTCGTCTTACTGACTCGTCCTTCGCGTAACATTGGGGTGGAGGTGCGGGGTATCGATCGCAGTACCTCTCGCAATATTTCGACCTACTAGCAGAATGTGTGCAATGGGGCGCAATTTTCACATGCTTTGCACGAGCGTTCATCTGCAGGTTTCCTGCTGTAACTGCGCATTTTCACACATCTTGATCTTGCTTTGAAAAGTAGGGATCAATGCTACTTAGCGGTGAAGAAACAGCGTACGCGTGAGACGACGGCTGAGAAGATACTGGAAAACGCTGTGTTATGTTTCCCCAAGCCGTTGTCCCGTGTTTGCGTTGTTTCATCCCCATCATCACGGAACGTCACTAACAAGCTCAAATCACAAAAATTGTGTGTTTCATACTTGTACTTCGTGGATTTGTCGCGCAAGTGTCGCAAAAATGCATATTATAGAGAATGTGGTGTGTGTGCCCGGTAAGAAATCCATGACGCATTATGTTGACGCAATTGACGCAATTAGCTATTGAGGGCAATATTTGAGAATTAACTTGAACGACGAACACATGCGGGGCAAAGAGCGTGAGGCTTCGCTTTTACAAGTGAGCTTTGTGAGTCATCCGGTGAGTCATGCGGTGCCGGATGACTTGTAAGGACAAGTTATCCCGGAAAGGCTGCAAAATATGGCCCAGCTACAAAGTGTGAGTACGGAGAGCGTAACCGTACAACCGTTATTGGGATAACGCTGCGCCTTCGGCGCCGGTAAAACGGATCAAGGTTCAATTGCCTTACGTGCTGGAACGATCGCGCGGACGTGATTAGCATAATCGCGACGAAGTTTGGCGAGGGTGTATTTCGTTAAAAGGCGAAACAGGTGCACCTAGGCAAACATTTAGTGATTACGCTCGGGCACGGTTAAAAAGCTTACGCGGTGTTGTTCACGTGGGAAATCGACGTAACCTCGCAAAGGTCAGCCGTCGGACCAGATATACAATGGATGTACGCGCAGAATATTTAAGTTCTACGTCTACGTTTGATTTTGATAAGCAAGAGAAACGTCGTCCACACACAACTTTGATATTGATGCAAGAGCAACCGCCTCTCGCCCCCCCCTCATTTCCTTGTAATTTTAAAACATTGCATGTCATAAAAAAGGTATCGTTGCTCCTGGATGGCTCAATATGACTTCCATTTCCAGATGGAGTCCCTGTCCTCAAGCGTAGTCCAGCAATGCCAGAGAACGGGAATGGTGAGTCCATGTAACCCTTTCAGTTACGATTATATCTTTTATGGATTAGGCCTTACTGAGTCAAACATCGGTAAAATACCATTCACTGTGGACTTAGACGGGCTAAATTGTGTAGCATGATTTCATTTAGAATCGCGCTGATTTCAGACGTTTCGAATAAGATCAACGAGTATTTGTTTCTAACATACTTATAATGCGGCTGTGTTTATTTTTCTTTTGCTTTTTTCTTCCGTCTCGGACTCTCAGTAAGGATAAATATCCGCAGAAAAATTCGGAAAGTGTTTTCTTAGCTAAAGTTTCAAAAGAAAACACCACGAGCAATTCAACTCTGAAGGTGGATGACCGGCGAAGCTGTTTAGCACGCGACACAGGTGTGACAGAATTTAGAACATTAATGCTCACTCATTTGCCGCGATCTTTATATAAATTCGCGTGGACGACGGGAACGCCGCCCCCGAGGAAACTAGACGCTTGGAAAGTCGACAATAAGAGGGCGGTGCGAACATATTCATGGCCGACGCGGGTCTCAAAGTGTAGTATCTGTTCTTTTCAGCTTAATATCTGATATTGGTTCTATTTGGACCCTAAATTTTAAATGCATTTTCGCAAGATGACGGAGTGCTTGGATCCAGGTTCCCCTCCACCACCGTTCAGCCGAGTATTACAATATCTTCGGGATTGATCCACGGTTTTTAACACGACAGTGTTAAGAAACTTCTTGTTTCGCAGAAAAGCCGGTGTCGTCGGCGTCAGCGGCGTTGGCCGAGAGCGAAAAATACCGGAAGGCAATTGATAAATAAAACAAATCGCAAGATAAGCTGGGTGGGAATCGAACTAGGGTCTCCGGAGTGTGAGACGGAGACGCTACCACTCAGCCATGAGTTCAATTGTTCGAAATGGGACAAAAGCGCCTCTAGTGAATGCGGTGTTGCGTTAGAAACGTGCCGTAGAAAGTTATACTGTGGTGTATATCGGTAGTTATGAGCATGTAAATTACAGAATTCGCATTTAAACGAGTAGCAAAGTACGTTTGCGCTACATTTCTTCTGCGCTTGGCGCACACGCAGAGCCATCTTGCGGCAAACACAGAAGACCCCTCCTCGCAATGTACGGCGCTGCCCCGACAGGTGGCGCGCCACTCGCCCGCTTCTCCCCTTCGTCTCGTTTGAGCGCATTGGGGCCGAGCGGGGACCGGTGCGAGGATGCCCCAATACCCTCGATAACGCTGTCACGTCCTACTCTTGAAGGCGAAGCTTAAGCGTCCTCCAATTTCTGTCTACGGACATCGATCCGTGGAAACTAGCCATATAGAGAAAAACGAAAAAAAAAACGAAAAGAACTGCGTGAGGTGGTGCATGCATGGCCTCAAAATACCGTCGAAGTAAAGCTTTTGCTGTAATAAACACACGGCGGCACACCACTGGTGCCGGAAGCTTTGTCAGAATGCCAAAATAAATGTCTTAACTTTAACATTATATTAGTTCTGCTTTGAAAAACGTAATTTGAGCATATTTGTAGGCTGCTAAACCATATTCTTGCGAATGGATTCACTAGGTCTGAAATTGGTAAATGTAATGCAGCAGCACTTGTTGAGCTGGTTAATTCATAGTTGAATATATGTGCCTTATAATGTAGACACCGGAAAGTCAACTGCCTTTATCTTTCTTACGTCAGTCACTTTTAATAATATAATAATATTTGGGGTTTTACGTGCCAAAACCACTTTCTGATTATGAGGCACGCCGTAGTGGAGGACTCCGGAAATTTTGACCACCTGGAGTTCTTTAACGTGCACTTAAATCTAACCACACGGGTGTTTTCGCATTTCGCCCCCATCGAAATTTGGCCGCCGGGGCCCGGTTTCGATCCCGCGACCACGTGTTCAGCAGCCCAACACCATAGGGGGGGCAATGATTTCAGGTGAAACGTAAATGTTTTGTCGAATTTAATGGCTGATCCTGATATCGCTGCCCAAGCAAAGTTTTTATTTTAACTTGAAACAACGAGCTTTTATTTTCTAGATTAGCCCAGCATTTACACCACAAAAGGAAAGCCCAATTAGCTTGGCTCTCTTACACAGCTAAAGAGGAGGTCCACAGCGTTTTTCACGGCGGATCACGTTTGTAATTCTTACGTTGTCACCGACCATAGATAACCTACATATGCGTGCGGCTCCCTTTTAGAGAAGGCCTATGCAGGCTCCCTACGCACGCCGACGGTGCACGAGATTACAGCGAAGGAAAACCATCGTCGTTTGTCAGCGTCCAAAGCGAGGGCTTGATTTATTTAGCTTGAAGTTTACTGTTTGTTTGCTCATACCAGTGTATGCAGCCCGGTGTGGTAGGCACGCTGCTGCTCAGCAGTTCATTAGTACGTGTGCACACAACGCTCATGCCAGCAGCCGAAGCCAGAACGCTGCCAAGGATGCGGCAGAGCCGAGGGGGCCAAGTTTAACGGTGCATCCACTTGGTTGCGCGTCTCTAATATTTAAAGACCCTCTAAGCCTGCACGCGCGGGCAGCACGTGCGTGTTGATGTCGTGACAAGGCGACGGCGGTGTCCCCAATGATAACAGCACCTTGCGCGTCTGCATAATTTTTCATCACAATGAAAAAGTTGTCGCAGATCTCTACCCGCATTATGGAAGATGACTGCTCATTGAACATCCTAACGTCCCAGGCCTTTTGTAGGTGCATTCAAAGCGACTATGCGTCTTGAAACGCATGCATCGAGACACTGAAAAGGAAGTTATGGTGTTAAAGCTACCGAAACATAATGATTTTACTTTTTAGGTTCCGAGGGCGGACATGCACAGGATCCAAGCGACAGCGCAAGCGCACCGCGTTCACTACCTGGCCCAGCACACCATCCAGATGGTCTTAGCACAGACGACGGAGCACGAGAAGACTCCACTAAGCCGACAGATCCCTCCGGAGGCGACGCAAGTTCAAGCCCCGTTGCAGAAAGCACTGTGCAGAAGAGCTCTTCTGCCCAAGACGAGCCCGTAACTGAGGATGCAAGCGCTCAACCTGACACGGGCAGCGTGAGTGTCGCGGATGGAGACTCGCCGTCGGAAGATTCCAAATTGACAGGTTCCGGAGAAACAGCAGAAACCAACGCCGAATCTGTGACGGAGTCCGTCAACGTGGACGCTACGTCCACGGACGACGAGGTGGTTTCAGCATCGTCACCGGGTACAGAGAATTCTGAAAAACCCGACTCCACAGATGTGAACGGTGGCGAAATTTCCTCGGATGTATCCACGGACACGATGGCGAGCCCCGACAAAGACTTGGTGTCTCAAGGTGAAACATTGACTGAGCCTAAAGAAGCCGTCAAGGACTCCACGACTCAAGTCAATGCGAACGCCGCGGTTGACGCCCAAGACGCACCGGTGACGTCGTCCGAGGATTCCGAAAAAATTGAAAAGGCCGAATCCCCGCCTCCGGACGGAGGCGAACATACCTCAAAAGACTCTGACGAGAAGGCAACGAGCTCTCAACAAGGCAACGGTGACGAACACGCGCCGAGCGCGAAAGAAGCCCCGGTCACAGACCCCAGTGCTGCCGGTGAAACGGCTGGCGGCTCTGAACCGTCAACGGAGATGCCGTCAGCCTCGGCTGCGGACGTGGAAAGCGGGTCCAGGGTGCGCCGCAGCGTCGACGCGGGTCGTGTTCTGGTGGTGGAGCCACCAGTGATCTCCCTGGGCAAAACGCTGGTGAATGGCGCGTCGAGCGCCATCAACGCCACCCGAATACTTGCAAAAGCTCTTCGCTCAGGTAGGTGTGACTTGGCGTTTGTGTTTCATGACAGCATGCCGGGCGTGTCGTAAGAGAAGATTGCCTTAAAGCGGGAATCTCATGAAATGTCTTTCTGGCGCAACTGCAACATGGCGCCACCGGCCCCGATTTCGTGCAGCGCGATAGCTGCACTACATATCTGCTGTCATCGCCTGATGCACTTATAACATGCAATGCTTGGCGTCTGCACGCCTACAATACGTCTGGAATGAGATGTGTTCCACAGGCCGCGTTCTTAAATTGTGTTAACGCGGAATGACATTGAGCCCTCGTCACCGCGTAGGTATTGAAGGAACGCACCTGCGCGCCATATTAGTTTCTCGGGCAACACATACAAATTTTATCTCTCGTTGGGATGTTTTTTCTGCTAAACACAGAAGAGACGGCATCTGGGACTTCGTCTTGTTCTGCCTTAAGGCACAGTCTTTGCCTTCTAGTCAAGATATGCTCCGAGTGGTCTGCAGTGACGGATGCTCGAATTGACGACTGTTAAAGCCATTCAGTTGGCTTAATGCTAAAGCTTGTAAAGAAAAATATGTGTTCAGAAATTTGCCAAGTACTTCCTCCTCCATCTATTGAGTCTTCCTGGTACTTCGCTATACATAAGTACAGCCTAAACAAAGCTGTCTTGTACTCCTGGGTTATGGTGTGGCGAACTCTCCACCTCACAGTAAAAGTGACCAGATTTTACACTTCCAATTTGATTGTTTGTGCTCCTACAGAGGGGCACTTCTTATTTATTTGGGAGGCATTTATGTTGCCCATGAAATCCTGCATTCCTGAAGCAATCTTCTCTTGCTGACGCTGGTTGACTAAAGGAATGGTCGCGCAAAGGAAAATTCGCTCGTTATCGGTAATCACTTCAGCAAACCAGCAATGTAATGACTGACGTTCGTTCTCCTGTCGTGAGGCAATAAATGTGGTCCAGTTGCCACTCGTCTTGATCGTTGCGACAAATGCAACAAAGTATCATCCACTATTCTAAGCAGTATTTGTGTCCATATTCTGACATCCAAAACTGTAAGCCACTCCCGCCTCTCAAGAAGCGGGAACCTTGCGAAGATCAAGAGGGCAGAAGCCATCGATAATGATTTGTAGTGTAAGCCAATAGGCGAACGCTTCTACACAGAAAGCTGTTCTTTTGAATGAAGCGCTCACTGGCGTGTATGTTCGTTACAGAGATGACATTTGGTCGGCGCTTGTTTTTTTCATTGCGCAGTTCCGTGGAGAGCAGGTTCTTGAACCACCACGCATATAGCGCTAGCACAGGCGGCTTTTCTTATAAGCCGATTCGTCTTAGCCGTATTGTCTCCGCCCTCGCGCAGCGCCGCCGCGGAGTGCGACTGTCGTTCTCCTCCTCTCCTAGCCGGAGTCCTCTGCCATAGCTGCTATGCACGTGGGGAGAGACCGGCGGGAGGAGAGGAGGGCAGTACTTCCCGGGAGCTTAACTAGCGCATAAACCTTCAAACGCCACATAGATCACCTGCGACAGCAGGTGCATCCCAATAGCTAGCTGGAGTTTGGGCGAGGAACAAGACCCGCAAGGCGCGCCTTTGCGCTGGCGGCGTTTGCCTGACCGCCGACCCCGGAAATGGTGTAGTGAGGCAACAAAACCCGTTCGTTGTATCAAAGAGCGCAGATGCCGGAGTAAACGTAGAAACCGATTAACAGTGCTAAATGAGGAGAGAACGCGCGACGAGGCAGCATTGGCAGTGGGCATCAACGGAGTTCGAAGCAAATGAAATATCACCGTAAATAAATAAAGCCACGAGAAAGAATGTTCAGATAACGCATGTTTTCCACGCGAAACTTTCTTTGCGACTCGCGAGCGTTAGCCTCTCTCGCTAAATTCCCCGAAACAGCGGAACGACACAAAGCGAAAATCTGTCATAGCGTCTCGCGCGTGCCCAGCTCGACGCTGCTATTTCCTATATCCTAAGGAATATTGCCTATAAAGAGATGTATTATAACATACTTTGAAATATACTGTTAATTTGTCAGTAGGGGGAAAACGCTACTAAAGACCAGCAATTTCATCTAAACTGTAAACTTGTCGTAAGGTATGTCCACCTAAGAAGGTCTAACGGATATATTAAGAGAACTGCGATATATCTTTTTCGGGCAGAGTTATGGATTAGTAAACATTGTGTTTCTACGTATATTTCTAAACTTGCTCATTTCCTGTAACTTTTTTTGCGTGGCTCTAAATCAATATTCTGCTTCCAAGACTTGCTGCAGTTTGCCTTTTCTCTCAAGTGCGACAAAATAATTTACACATATTTACGCACTGGATTTGCGGACCTTCTTTTATAAAGAAAACAAAATATTACCGACATACACGGGGCGCCCGTGCATTGCAAGACCAATAGACATCTTCAACTCTGCGAAGCTTCCAATGTCTAAGCCTCCAAGTGTTTGCGAGTCGCCCGGTATCGAAAAAAATCTAACCACTTCTGGCGGGACAGCAGCAAGCACCCAGAACATCCTTTTGGGAAGCATGGCTCCCGCGCCTACTTGGTTCCTAGCCTTCGCGAGCGCCCGCGGCAGCCGATATAGCCAGAGCGAACGGCGTCTTAGCCTTGCCGTCACTCGCGGGAGATGGCCGCTCCAACGTCTCGCCGTTAATGTGCATTGGTAACAGCCAGCATGCGCAGTGCCACCAATGGAAATTCCGGGGTGCCAGCGCGCAAGGCTTCTTCTCGACTTTGGCTTGGCCTAAAACGGTCATTTCTGCAGATATCGTAATTTCATAGAACGCAATCATGTAAAATTTCTTTTCGGTCGTTATTGATTGCTGAAGCTGGATACAAGAAAGTAATGGAAGCAAAAAGAGACGATTGAAACTGACGCGCAGTGAGCGCAGATCTTCTTACCTTCCAAGCTTAGCGACTCCCGCTAACGTTTATACTTAAAAAAAAAATCAGAGATGCCAGCACAAGTTCTGTTTTATTTTCAGATAACGACATAGGAAGATGGGCATTTTGCACGCTGTTTTTGTAAAGAAGGAAGTCTTGTGACAGACGGGACTTTGCTTTCCTCAGGTGACTTCACAGTGTCCTGGCTTTTTGAAAAATATGCCATTCCAGGTTCTCAACATCATGGCATACCGATCTATACAACCACAAAATAAAGCTAGGTTTCCTTCTGTGCCTAGTCTGGACATTTCGTAAGGAAGTCTTCGTGCGGGCGTTCTCAACCGCGCATACTGGAAATTGGTGCGTCACTGCAAACAAGACAACTTTGCAAAACTTTGAACGCACTTACACTTGTTCCTCTAAGCGCCGATGTCAGGCTTGAAAAACACCTCGTGAGGGTAAGACGTACGGCAAAGGTGTTAAATTTTGTAACTTGGTAACTCCTTAAGTTTTGGCAGCGCCCAAGACGGGACAATTCAATATTAAACACGAACGACGAGGCACTGTTGTGTAGCGCTGTCAAAATTTCGGTAAGACGTAGCCACGATCAGAAATCATAGTGAGCAGCACGGTAGCCAGTGTGCGGTGGTGGCGGAGAACGTGACCCCATCAACAAAAAAAAAAAAAAAAAAAGCGCAGGCGCTCGAGGGACAACGAGTGCGCTATTGTGTGATGTATGACGTCATCGGCTCGGCCCACATGTCGCCCGTCGGTGGGCTTATGCTCCCAGTCGTCGGAGGCGCTTGGCGTCGTGGGCGCTGTAAGAAAGTGGACGCTCGGAGCGGCACAACAGAAGACACCAGACAACGTATCTGTAGTTTTTTCACGAAAGGTACTGAAGGTTTCTGCCACAGCAAGAAACAAGGTGTCAGCAGCGAGTCTGCTTGTGGCCTCCATGCTTTTCTGGGTCAGTTCTGAAGCTGCTTGCTAAAATTGGGCGCACAATTATAAAGTTATCCTTGAAGGTTCTCCGATTTTGTTTAAGCTATATTTAGCACATCGTATATGCTGGGCAGCTGCATATACGAGTCCGCTATGCTAGACGGGCCACGCTGACGTGCTGCATATGTCCTGTTATCCTTCTAGAGAGATGGATGCTTGAAAGAACATGAATTAGACGACGGGAAAGGGGCTCTCGCTAAACTTAGCCTAATCGTGCGCTTGGCTAGAATTACGTTGCGCCACAGTACGTACACTGAAATCGTTATTGTCAGCTTGGCGCTGGTGGAGCTAACAACTGTGGTGTGACAACTGTGCTCCGCTAAACTGCTACGTGTTTTGTGTCTACGACCGGGACACGATAGCAATGCTGCTAACTGTTTGAATCAGCTGCCAATCACCAGGTATTTTCCGACTAGGCATTCTGTTGCATGCGTTGAAGAACTGTTATCTGTCTTCTATTCCAGGTGGGGGTTACCAGGAAGACACCAGGTCAAAGCACGGCCCAATCTTGATACCGTCCGTCGGTGAACCGACCTCAATTGGACTACACTATCGTGTAGCAAAAGAAGTGGCCACTAAAGCAAATATCACCCGCCAGCATGGTTTGTAGATAAATAAATGTTTCTCGTTGGGGCTTTCATTTCCTTCCATAAGGATTAGGCTGTGGAATCCGCATGACTACCGTAGCCTGCATCGGTGTATATTACGGCGTTTATTATGTTTCCCACGAATACAAAGCGTTGTTCCTGGCATCATTATTTTTATGGCCAATCAAAGGTTAATCATTGATCATGGAGCGCAAAGTAGAGCTGCGATAGTGTATTTAGAAGCGTATGTTTAGTTAAATGACTGAACACTGGATACTTTCGGGGTACACCGGCTGGATGTCTCGCGGCACCACTTTCCGAGCTAGGAATATCTTCTGCACTTGATGCCCTAATAAATTCTTGTTGCGGGACCTACGTACGGGTCCCAATGACAGGCCAACATAATAATCGCGCCTGTGTTAACAAAAATGTCCCTCTTATTGTTCCGCAGAAAATGCTCCCTCAAAACGCAGATGTCTCTAAGCTCCACGAACCGTTTATGAACCGCCATGTTTCGAACATATTACGTTCCATGGAAGTTTATCTACCAAATACACATGTACACCCCTGAGCAAAAGTATACGGACCAGGGATTGCCCGACAAAGCCTATTTGTTCCTCTGCTTGTGAATGCAACTTGAATTTGAGCACTGCAGTCCAAACTTGGCATTGCGAACTTTCCAGTGTACTCGACAATTTCAGTTTATGCATGTTAGTTACAAAGAAATTTAGCTTTTTCGGCGACCCTGTGGTCCGTATACTTTTGCTCACGGGTGTTTCCATGTGCCCGCCGTGTTGTGCGACACAACAGAAAAAAAAATAATTGCATATCAACTCGGAGCTATTCGTTGCATCAAAATCCGCATATTTTTGGTTGCGTCATTGAAGTTAACGTGCACCTCACCGTTATTGAGAAAACGAAACGGGCAAGTGAGGCTCGCAAATAGCATAAAACTGAACTTACTGCAAGATGCACCCACTATGCGCAATCTGAGCTACAATCGGGCAGCGGTTTAGTTGACAGGGCCATGCATGCTTCGCACTTCTATTTTGGCAATGCGCAACATGTTTGACATGCTTTCTGCTACAATGCTGTAAACTAAAATTTGAAAATATACCGCTGGGTGTGTTCAGTTATGCAGTCAATTTCAATGAGGCAGATCGCCGGTGAAATTATTGCTTTTCAGTAATGTATATCCATCGTCTTTTAATGTGAACATGCTATATACCTTATCGTGGCTAGTTATGAAACCTCTAAAGGTAAGTAGGATTTAACATCCAGCTTCTGGCCTTGACACTTACATGAACATAGTTTTGGCATGCCGTTTTTCAGTGTGCTTGGCTAGCGCTGCTACGCTGTTGGCCACGAATTGTCCTTGCGTAGTTGGCTAGAATTCGTACGTGAACATTGTCAGCAATATGTGTCCGCCTTATAAGTAAGTTACTGCAATGAGTAGGCGTATTACGATCGGTGTGGCTTCGTGCAATACCATATTTACTTGACTGTAACGCGAGTTTTCTCATGAGTTTCGTTGTTCGAACGCGACCCTCGCGTTACATTTGAAACGTGAAAATTTGCGATTTTTAAACATATATTCTAGGTTCCGCGGTATTTAGCGTTACGTTGGCAACCTGTACCTTTGTGTCTCGATCCAACCCATAGACATGTGGACCGAAGTCGAAACTTCTTTTTCGTTGGAATCGGCGACATTTTCGCCGTGCTTGGGACTTGTGTTACGGTTACGGTGCTGCGTTACCCTGCGGCCTTTCGCGATTCTACTGCGTTCGTTCGCAACGTTATACGGTGACGCAGAACTTTCGGTGTGACGGCCCTTTCTAGAGACGAGTAATTTTGACGGCCGGTTGCATGGTGCGGTCTTTTAAGTAGTACTTAGTCTCAAACGAGCCCAACAGCACGGCTGACTTGATTCTCGGAAGACCACTTTCGGAAATTGTTTCGATTTCACGAGACTTGGCTCGTTGCGGCAACCAAATCCCTCGGAAATATACGGCCGACAGCGCTCTTGGCACTGATGAACTCGGCTCAGCGCCAGAAATGCTTGTCGGTGTCGCTTTCGTACCGAGTCAGGCGAAAATTTCGCGCACGTCAAACTATCTCCCCAAGTGATCGCACGAGAATACCGCCCAAGGGAAGTTCCGCCTCTTTCTGAGGCGACGATAAGTGAATAGAGTTCCGTTTTCGGATTGATTCCTTGAATAAAGATACCAATTTTCTTTCCGTTCATCTTGGCTTCCATTCGGGGTTTGAATATTCATTTTTTAATGCGAGGACTGAAGATTAAGTCATCACGTTACAATCGTGGTGCGTTACAATCGTGGTGCGTTACAATCGAGTTAATGCGGTACTTTAAAAGTTAAGTGCACATAGGGTCTTGTTTTTCTAGAAAATTAATAATTACGCAAGAGAAGCAATATCAATTTTAACAGGATGCCACGTACGTCCGAACTCGGTGCTTCCAAGTACTGAAGATCTACCTAACAGGGTGTATAAGCTTAGGCGGGCCAAGCTTTAAAAATATCACGTGCGAGTTACGAAAATGCACCGAATTAGTATTGTTTACTGTCCTAATGAGCAACTTGAACCATATTTACTATGACCTTGGGTAATCAATTGCCACTAATTATTTTACTAATTCAAGGCAAACACTTAACTTCAATCAACCAAGATAATGGGCTGGCTTCAGGATGGGATATTCTACAATGCGTCGCATCCACGTCATCAATCGGGTAACTGACGATCTGCGGAGTACAATAAGCCTCTCTAGATGGTTTTCATATATTATGAAAAGGCATTTGATTCCATATAGATATCAGCAATTATGAAATAATTCAGTAATCAAGAAGTACAAGAGGTACACGTGAATATCTTCGAAAATATGTAAAAAGATTCCACAGCTACGAATTGGCTCCCCACAAGAAAAGTAACAAAAATTATCTATCACGAAAGGTGTCAGGCAAGGAGAGACAATCTCGCCAACGCTATTCACTGTATGTTTAGAAAAAATTTTCCAGCTATTAGAGTGGGAAGACTTAGGACTGAGAACCAACGGCGAATATCTCAGCGGCCTTCGGTTTGTAGACAACATTGTCCTGTTCAGCAGCACAGGGGACGAATAACAGCAAATGATTGCAGAAGACAAAGATAATGTTCAGTAGCCTGAAGAAGTGAACAAGATTCCAGGAAACAGCCTGCCCTTTGCCAATCCCCCATAGTGGACGTGCACAGTATTTGGAAGACGAGACAAGACAAGACAAGGATCGCCGGTCAGTCTCTAGAATCTGCGCAGGAGTACGTTTATCTAGGTCAATTACTCACAGGGGACACTGATCATGAGAAGGAAAATTAGAGAAGAATTAAAATGGGCTGGAGTGCATACGGCAGGCATTACCTGTACAGGAGTAGGTTTATCTAGTTAGGTTACTTGCAGCGGACCCTGATAACGAAACGGACACTTATAGAAGAGTAAAAATGGGTTGGAATGCATACGGTAGGCATTATCTGTACAGGAGTACGCTTACGTAGGTCAATTACTCTCAGGGGACACTGATCCCCCGTGAGAAGCAAATTTATAAAAGAATAAGAATTGGTTGGAGTGCATACGGCAGGCATTACCTATACTGGAGTGCGTTTGAACTTCAGGCGAAAACTGTGAGCTTCGTTGCAGGCGTTGGTTTGTCGCCTCTTACGTCAATTAGTCACTCGGAGTTATGACGCGGCTAGGATGCCCAGGCGATACTAGCACCTCGACGCTTCTCAGCAGATTATATGCTCAGCTTTTAGACTGCGGAGCTCGGTCTAAAACCTTCGTTTAAACAACTGTTCCTTTCCTTAGTTCCCTGGGTGGCGATCCAATCCAGTTCACCCAATTGTATGTAGCACGACTCTTCCTCAAATCTTGGCCGTGCACCTTTTAATTAGGGGCGCGGGAATTGGTGATTGCCCCCACACCCGCGCTTTTAGAGGTCCCGCCCTTGCTTAGCACCACACCGACACACGCGCACACCCTTCAGTCGGCAGGCGGAACTCTATTGTCCGTTGACAAACGCAGAAGAAACAACGGCAACCAGCCATACGGCGCCAAGCCCCCTGACAACACATACGCTGTTTGCAATTCGTGGACACGGGATTAAAAGGAGACACCACATATTTCGAGGCATTCGCAACCTTTCCCGGCTTAGCAACCTTCCCAATGCACGTGCGGGGCAGATAATGCACAGGGGTTCCTAGAAAAGATTCTCGGGATGTCAGGGTCGCGCCACCACCACCACCACCACCACCACCACCACCACCACCACCACCACCAACAACAACAACAACAACAACAACAACAACAAAATAATAATAAGCTGTTAACCTGCCTTCGATATTTTCGGCCGCTGGCCCGAGTGGCCGTCAATACCCGTCTTGTCCACCATTTCGTACTCAGACGACCTTTCGGCGTCTGTTGGTCGGTGCTTCTCCGACTTAAGCAATGCTGCGCCCTGAAACACGTTAATTATTTTAAGTTGGTACGACTTTACTGAAACTCGCTGTATGGCACAGAGTTCAGTACACGCAAATGTATTATGGTATGAAATGGCAATTGTGACAATATTCAGATGCAAGCGCCCTACATATACGGCAGCACTTATGAGGAAGGGTGAATTATTTATTATTACAGCAAATTCCCAGCTCTTGAAATGCCCCGCAGCCCTTCATGCTCTCACCGAAACTTACTGGGGGAGACAGCGGAAGAAAAGTGCTTCTAAGAGTAAAAAAAAAAGCAAAGCAGACACAGTGCATTAACAAAGCCGTCGTGTCCTACAAGTATGAAACAATACCATTATAAGTCTGAGATCAGTTTCCAGGCTCAAATTAGTCAGGGTAGAAAGTTAGTGATATTCATCGTGCTCTTTTTTGCTCTGGCACTGTAGAAGTGCTGCAGCATGAGATACTCCGTCGATCCGTAACATCCTCTCCGGTAATTGTCAAAGTCTACATCATACAAGAGTACGCACGATTCATTTTTTGGCCCCAGAGCGGACAGCTTAGCGCTCAGTGTCGACGAGTCTTCGAACGCGAACGTCACCTCTAGTAATACGCTGGTGGTTCTTTTCACGATGCAGCCCGGAACGTGGCGGACTTTTTCTCCGAAATTAATCTTTGAGTCGCACACTTCGAAGAGGGCAATGTATCCGGGCGTTCTAGACACTGCTTGCGGGGGCGACGGGAGATCCATTGTGTAGCCTTGCCGGGCGTACAAAGCGAGGGACATGCTAATGCAGAGTTTATTGTTATGGGGAGGTGGTGCCGCAGGTCTAGCGGAAGGGCGAACGTGGGAGCGAAAGAAAGGCGTGAGAGCCTGAAGGTGAGACCGGAATCTGGGCAGCGAGTTCCCGCAGTACTCGCCGAACTCGCTGAGTGGCGCCAAATCGTGCGTCCTGAAGAAGGTTAGGTTTAGCTGGTTTGCGAGCCCTCGAAAGAACTCCATCTGGGATGCATCTCTGGGGTCCACCATAGCAGTGACGCTGAACCCCTTGCTGCGCCCGTTGAGCTCGAACAGCGCCCTGAGTCGCATGACGAACTCCTCCAGATGTGGAGCTCGACCGCCGAGTAAGTCCTCGCAGCTGTCCTCGTTTCGAATCCAGTGCAGGTTGATGCCAGACAGGTTGTACTGTTGGGAGGTCGTGTACGCGCTCTGAATTAATCGGTGCCGCGTAATTTCGTCACGCTGAACTTCGTGAAAGTCGGCGCTGTCCTGACGAAAGCCGCCTACCGTGAGGATGACGTCAACGTTGGCGCGCTGACGACGAGCGACTTTCTTGAATGCGGCGAGTCCGTAGTTTATGTCGAATGTCTTCGCCCTGCTGGCCAGCGTACCGCCGGACAGCCTCCAAGACCAGTACACAATGCCCGGGCAGAGCGCCATCGGAATGTCCGCCGGAAGGAATCCGTACGCGTTAGGTCGTCGAAATCGCGAAACGTTATAAATACAGTATATTGGTTGAGGCGGGCCTGGCGGTTTCTTAAATTGGTTGACCAGGTACTGGTGAAGTACGTCCGTCAAGTTTTCGGCGTCGGGCACGTCTGGGCTGGACCCCTGGCAGGTGTCTAGCTTAGTCGGCGATGTGTTTTCGATCGGCTTCGTCGCCGGCGCCAACGCCGCTGTTATCTTATTCGTCAAAGGAGGCATCGAGGAAATCGTCGGCGACACGTCAGCCGGCGTTTCGCCGGAATATTCCGAGGTCGCGCTGACGAAGAGGCTGGTCCTGATGTAAGGGATTAGGAATATGGCCACGGGCACAACGAGCGTTACGGCGCCCACTAGGCAAAAGGCTGACACCGTGCCGATGCACGCGCGGGAGCGTCGTCTGCGGTGCCGGGGATAGGTTTCCGAGATCGACGAGGAAATGTCGTAATCTGCGCGTCTCCCGGCGTCCGAATCCGGTCGAACACGGACGAGCTGCTCGTCGTAGTCAGCGGCGTCGTTGCCTAACGGAGCGATCGGTTCCGTGGCGTCATGCCGATGGTGCGGTCGCGTTTCCGGTCTGGCTCTTCGGGCGGCGTGCTGCGTGTTAGGCGCTGCGCCCAGTTGTTGCCGCGGTTGCCTCGGACCCTTTGTTGCTCGACTGGTCATCCCGAGTGTCAGTGGTGTCTCGGTGCGCTTTGCTTTCTTTCGGGATATATTGACGGACCTTGCGATGCACTGACTGATGTGGCGCGGTAGCTAGCGGAGATGTTGTTGATCTCAGCGGAGACGTAGGTGTAGATGCAGATCTTTGGAGATACTGGCATGAACCGAAAGCGGAGATGCAATAAGCGGTCGCCTCACTCCCGTTCTCTCTTCTTCTTCTTCTTCTTCCAGCGCAGTCCTACAAGGTTACCGCTTTGAGAATCGGTTGGTTGGTCGGAAAGCAAATGCATTAACACATTACGCGAGATAGGGTAAGAATAAGGCGGCTGGTTGGACAAATGTCAACAAACAAAAAGTTTGCCAGGATTCATGTAACGATGCCCTGTAAAGCGATTAGCGTGCCAGCAACGTAACGACAAACAATATCTCTGAAGACACGTTTATCTAGAATCTGCAGCTAATATTCTGAGACTAACTTGATTCGGTTACATGCCACCTGCACAGGACCTAGTATACCCAGCCGACTTTGCTGACACTCACTTTCCGAGGTCGGCCGCGAGCATGACGGCATGACGATGACTGCACGACAAAGAGCAATGACGACGCAAGAACGGCATCGATGGTACGACGAAGGCTTATGACGATGACAGCAGGATGACAATGAGGTAAAAATTTTAAAAAATCACGATGGTATAACCAGGACAGGGTTGCGAAGATTGCATGACGACAATGGGATGACCACGAGAGCATGACGACAATTGCATCGCGGTGACTGCTTCAGGAAGTGTTTATGAAGAGTAGGCGTCACGACGATGATATGACGACGATCAGAAGACAAAGCTGGAACGATGATGACGGAACGAGCTATTGTTTGACGACGACAGTATGACAAAGAATGTGCGATAGTGATTGTCTGACGATTATGAAATGACGACATAGCTGACAACGAGGGCATAATCCCGATTGATTGACGACATCGTGATTCCAATAAAATGACGAAGAACAAATGACGACTGTGGAATGACAAATGTAGTAGGACGATGATGGTATGGTGACAGTGGGATGACGTTAGCGGAGTGATGTCGCAGGTAAGGCGATTGAGAGACGATTACGGCGTGACGACATTGGTATGATGTGTGACTATGACAGCATGGCGATGACGGCATGAGGAGATTCGGGCGACTAAAGTAAAATGACGATCATGGAACAACTGAGACGGCATCACACAATAGTACGACCACGAATGAATGACGACCAGTGTATAGCGATGACCAATGACGGCGCTGTCATGATAACAGCATGAGGACAATAGGATAGCGTCGAAGGTATGACGACGATAACGTGACGACCACAGTATGCGTATGACCATTGCGAAGATGGTGCGACGACGATGGCATGATTGGAATCGTATGACGAATCTGCGAATGACAATCGGGGAATGACTACGACATCATCACGGGACGACGGCATGACAACTAATGCATAAGCACTGTATGACGAAGGCGGCAAGACGGGTGTCGGATGACAAACCTCGAATGTGGATGATGCAATGGACACGGTGGCATCATGACCACTAGCGCATACCTAAAGTGGCAGAAGGTATTCAACAACTTGGCGACTGTGTCCGCCTAAAAGGCGTGGCGATGAGAACGTGACGTGAGCCGGACAACAAAGCTAGAATAGCAACGATGCAACGATCACGACGGCACTGCGACCGCAAGCCCTTAACTAGTGGCCCGAGAGAGTAGACAGTATGGGCCACTGGGTCGGCTGGAGAGGACGGACGGACGGACGGACAGACAGACAGACAGACAGACAGACAGACAGACAGACAGACAGACAGACAGACAGACAGACAGTTTAGAAACGCCCGAAGTAGAGTGAATGCTAATCTCATTAAATGAAATGATAGAGAGGTGTGCCAAGCGCTGTATTTCTTCTATGAGGTGTAGAAGCACTAGAAAAGAAAAAAAAAACATCTGAAGCCCGGAGGAGAGGTGTGCTAGGTCACCCTACGCGGTGATTAGTAGTTTCCTCCCCACGAGCTGAGGCATTGCTCACAATGAAGGAATCACCAAGGAGTGTGCAGTGTCAACTCATAGGAAAGAAACGTTTACGGAATGGGAGCTTTAAATTCTCAGTTCTATTAAGTCCTAATCCTAGGTATCACTTTACTTGATCTGACGCCGTTGTGCTGTAGTTCTAGGACTACTGATAAAGCAACGAAGCTTCAGCGACGTGGTGAACCACGCAGAGCCCACCTGATAAGACTGTTCTACACAAGTGCTGCTGCTTACCCAAGCGTAGGACGAGTCACCTTTGCCGGCCCAATTCACCCTGACATTCATGTGACTC
The DNA here is from genome assembly GCF_050947875.1 of Dermacentor variabilis. Lineage (NCBI taxonomy): Eukaryota > Metazoa > Arthropoda > Arachnida > Ixodida > Ixodidae > Dermacentor > Dermacentor variabilis. Next base: position 130,668,804 of record NC_134570.1, on the reverse strand, counting down.
GAAGGTACAAAGTAGAAAATTTAGACCCCTACTACGAGGTCCATGCAGGACCCCAGTTAAGCCCATAAATGCCTGGACCGACATAAGTATGCATGTACGGCGGCTCTGATGAATTTACTTTCTGTGAATTGCATTCTGTCGCTTTACTGTACACAATGCAGTAAAGTGCCGCAAGCAGTCCTTCAAAACGCTGAGAATTTATCGAAAGTGTATGCGGACTTCAGAGGCCGCATACACTTTCCCTACTTTCCGTACTTGCCACAAATGTGCGCTGGATTCAGCATAACGTGGTTGAGGTTGAGGTGTTTTCTCCCTTTTATAACTCTACCCCTTACACTCATAGGACAGGGTGTTTAGGCCGACTAGTACACCCATTTGAACGGCTGATTTTAAATGCGTAAGCATTTTTATGGTTATCCAACGAGACAACTGTCCATCCGTCCCTTCTTCGCATAAGACGATAGTGGGGGGGGGGGGACAAATGACATACTTTGCCCCCCACTCTTGGCAGTGGGAAGGCAATTGTGCCCCTCTTCCGTTCACGCCAAGAAGGCCGCCCGTAGCACATCTCTGCCCAGTGCTACAGATCAGCGCAAGACAGTTTACAACGGCGTGGGATTTCTTTCTACTCTTCTTCTCTGCAGAGGTGATAAAGACAATCTGCAAGAATGCAAATAGGTATGCTTGGATGCATAATCTTGTAGTTACCCAGCTAAGCTGAGAGTGATTGGTCCTTGAAGAGGGGCATGAGTCTAGACGAACTGGTGAAGTACGCTCCTTGGACTTCTCATCGAACCATCCTCATAAGATGGCGGAAAGGTGGAACCGCAAAATGTGTTACGAGGACCACAAAGTTGAACAAAAACCAGACGTTTTGTGGAAAATGTGCGGAGTGCACCTATCGTTCACAAAATACAGGTCATGAGCAATGAACTGGTCTTAGTTTTTTTTTTTTTTGTATCTACACAACGGCGGTGTACTGAGCATTCACTTTTTTAAAGACTGTTCCTCGGTTATTTATCTTTGAAATGTATATTCTAACTTTCCTTTCTTATACCGTTTTTTGTAGATGTCATGCTTTTTATTGTTGTTTTTATCAACTGGCAGCAAAAATGGTGCTTTCTAGAATTCTTGTTTTACCTAATATTTTCTTTTTGTTTGGCAAGGTATGTTTTTGAACGACAATTCGATTATGCACAATATGCTATGCTACAATGCATGTGCTGAAATATTATTTGGGGAGGTAAATACATTTTTTCCGAGACATATAAAAGACAATTCTCTCGCGGTAACGAAAGTGTTAAGCAATCTTGAAGTGTTTTGCCATAGGATTTAATAAAGATAACTCGATCCAATAAAAAAGAAGCCGCGCGTCCTGGATTTGAACTGCGAACTGACTTATTTCAAGCCGGCGGTAACCCCTTTTGACCACCTCGGCGACATTATTTTTTTCTTTCCTGGTATTTATCACAGTGCACAGACTGTCATAAAGAAGCATCACCTGATGAACGAAATATTTATGCTCATACTTACAGACGCTATTGCACAATCATGCCAAGACCACATGAATGAGCTAGTGACATTAACTGTACTAACTACTATTTCAGCTCCTACAGAGCCGCGAGAGAACGCGCTCTTCACCATTTAAAGGAGTTCTTCAGAAGAATACTTTTCGCTAGAAGGTTGGAAAGATAAACACCTCGCCAAGTAGAAGTCCGGTGTAATGTCGCATTCATGCTAAATGTATTTTAGATGGAGAGCCATTCGAGCAACATTTGTTCTTCAATATATTTGTTCTGCTCATCGCGAGAAATAGCAAAATTCATTCCGATATAGATTCAGTACCGAGAAAAAGTGGTCTCTACGTTGCGGAATCTTACAGGTCCTCCTTAAAGGACCTTAAGGTCCTCCTTTAAAGGACCATTTCCACATCATCACCGTTTTTGTTCCAAGAGGTGTAAAAGACTTGAAACCTTCGGTTTCAATCTGAAAGTCTATTATAAAATTGCACTGTTAAAATGGATGACTCAGCACCACGTGTTGACTCTGTATTGCTGAATGATTGGTCGATCAAATTCAAAGCTTCCTACAGAATCTCATTATGGGACTTTATTTGTCACCATTCGAATGGTGGAATGGTGGAAGCCAAGGTAATGGCCTGCACTACAATGCGATATGTTTGTTCTATTGTATCTTAGATGAGCTTCAGCGTAAAAATTGTAAGGTAGTGTGTTAATTTTTAAGACTACCCATGATGTTGTGATTATAGTTGATGATATGCCCCCCCCCCCTCCCCGTACAATGTGCTAGGGGTGCTGCCCAAGCGTACGAGAGCAACTCTCAAGAAGCACGTCATTGGTTCTTTAGTGAAAGCCCTTCCTCAATTTGGCGCAATCAGCAAAACTCAACAGTAGAGCGCAAAACGTGCTGCGCTGAACAATAGGTGAGTACAAGTTGTTTTAAAACAATTTAAAGCGCGCATAAAAGCTTAGTTAGTGGTTCGTATCACGTCGAGCGATAATAATAACTAGCCAGGAAATGCGCCAGACCGCTCCAGAAACACTTGAAAATCATTCTGGCAACAAGCAAATCTCGGTCGCTGATAAACACGGCTAAGAACTGCCTTAAAATTTCGTGTAGGCACGCCGTTCTCGCTACTATTCTTGCGTTTAGATCAAATCAAGCCACGGTTTTCGCTATGCACGAAGACGCTTATTCACCATTACGATAATCGCTCAACCGTAAATAACATCGCATAATAGCTTGAAAAGTATTTCACAGTGTCAAAAAAAAAATTCATCCGTCTATACGATTGCCACTCTTCAGTTCGAGCGCACTGCCTTCTGGTATATAAGTTACAGATCCTTAACGTGCGGCTCGCAAGAGTCATCTCAACCTATACTGGGACTTGGTCGTAGCCGCATAATTTTTCGAGAGTTTTGACGCTGTGAATCATCTTACACGACGTTTTCCGCGTGCACGCGCAAAATATCAGTTTCATCACCACTGCTCACGTATCTCCCAGCAACCGCAGCGAGCAAGTCGGCGGTGGTAGATCTGATAACGAGGCAGCTACTTTTGACGTTGAGTTTCCCACAATTTCTACAGAGAACTCTGGCACTGCGATCGTTCAGCCACCATGGGAATGATGGGAACGATGCACGCATTTGTCTGATCTTCGTGCTCGGGGCTTCAGAGGTTCTTGTGGCTTCGATTATTACGCTTTATCTCAATCTAGCTTAGCCTAAATTTCAAAGCAATACAGACTTTCCTTAATGCACAGGGCAATGGTATTCTGCAAGTACGCATAATCGCTGCTAATTGAAGTGGTTCCGCTTACCATGCGTCTATGGCGTAATGGTTTCAACAAGGCGCTTCTCTGCAAGAGGTCCTCTATTGAAATTCTCCCGTCGGGCTGTTTTGATAGTGTTTACGTAACTTATAATGTTCTACTTTCCTCAAAATGATTACTTTGCAATGTCAAGAAGCCATTTAGAGCCAGAAGGAGGAGGTTTAGGCAAGTACATATAAAACTCGCCGTTTCCATGCTGGATAAACGGCTCTGCCTGCCGCTCCCGTACGCACTAGCGCCACAGTTTCCTCTAAAGCGCTTTTTCGCGTTGTGATTACACTTACGTGATTCAAGTTCTCTCAAGCGAAAATTTGTTCGGAAGTGAATTTTGTGAATTCAGCGTCTGCTCACTAGTGCCACATTCATCAAAAAGTGCGAGAAGGTGGCTCATTTCCCCTATAACTTCGAGTACTGATGGGAGCAATACACTTAAAATAGGAAATGGAGATTTCAATAAAAAAAATTTCCCAGAGGTCATACATTAAATTTCAAGCTGTATTAAAATATTCACTAAACGACAAATAAAAACAGCGGAACTCAGCGTATTCTTCTTTTATCTGTCCAATCACGAATGCGGCTGCATGGGACGGGAAACGGGGCAATTAGCGAAAATAAGTGGACCGTACCACCCAACGATTCCGGCAACAAAGTCAAGCAGCGCGGACTCTCGACAGTACCTCGCCGCTATGACTGCTGAGGAAGTCTAAGGCATATAGTCCTCAATATCAAAAGTATCGTTGATAGTCTTCGCAGAGTAGAAATGCGCCAACATTAGGTAAGGTCGATCATAACCCAAGCACCCCGTACGGTAGCTGTCAAAGTCGAGGTCGTATATGATGATGCATGCGTCTTCCGTCTCTGCCCACAGCATGCCGAACTTTTCCGTCAAGGTCTGCTTGGTGTCGAACGCGAACGTTACGTTGAGAAAAGGACTGGAAGATTTTCTCACGATGCAACCCGGCACCGCCTCTTTAGGCCTGCTGAACTCCACCTTGGCTTGGCACACCTCGAACAGCCCCAGGTAGCCAGGCGTGCCAGACAAGCGTTGCGCAGGTGCCGGCCATTCCAGATCGTCACCGAATCGGGCGTAGATAGCCAGCGAGAAACTCGCACACAGTCCTCCGTCCCTCCCGAAATTCTTAGCGCCGCTGGGAACCGGCGCATGCGGTAGGATCGACGCCTTGAGGCGCTTGAGATTGTGCCGGAAGACGGGAATATAATTCGAGCAGCTGTATTGGAAACCGTAGGTAGCCGAGAGCTGGTGAGTCTTGAAGAAGGTCAAATTAAGACGGCTTTGAATGGCGCGGTAAAACTGCATCTCTTAAGTATCCTCAAAATCGACCATGGCAGTTACCTGTATCTGGCTGTTGGGAAGGTTCAGCAGTAGTAGCTCCCTGAGACTGTCAATAAACTCGCCGAGATGGGGTACGCCACCGCCGTAAGTGTTCTCGCAGTCACGTTTGTTCGGTACCCAGTGCAGGTTGACGCCGGAAAGGTTGTATTGACGATATGTGTCGTAGAAGCCTTGTACCATTCGGTGGCGTACAGTATAGTCTCTGGCGACCTTGAGAAAATCGGCGCTGTTCTCACGAAACCCGCCCAGCGTGAGAAGGACGTCGACTACGGCTCTCTGCTGACGGGCAGCGTTTGTGAAAGCAGCGAGACCGTACCGTTGGTCGAATTCGAGTGCCCTACTTGTGAGATTTCCTTCGGGTAGCTTCCAAGACCAATACACAACGCCAGGACACAAGTTGAATGGGATATGTCGCGGCAGAAAGATGTAATCGTCTGGCCGTCGAAATCGCGTAACATTGTAGACGCAGTATACTGGTTGCAGACCGCTGATGGGAGGGTCAGGCCGAAACCACCGCCACTTGTCCGAGGGCAAGTCAGAGAAGTTCTCGACGCCAGTGACGTCAGGACTTTCTCTACGGCGCTCGTGCTCTGCCATACGTGCAGTTTCGATTATCGTCTCCCCTTTGGTTGCCTTCGCAGGTGTGGCTGGTGTAGGCGGTGTAGGGGATTCCGCGGGCGTCGGTGAACTGGCGCCCAAAGCTTTTTCTGTGGCGGTTAGGAAACTCTTCTTGATCAGCGGAAGTAGGAAGAATGGCAACGGCAAAGCTATAACCACCACACCTACAAGCCACATTGCCCACAGAGTTGCCAGGAAGAGGTAAGAATACTGTCGGCGAACACTCACATCCGCGACCGATGCACGGTTGTACTCGTCTCTGTAACCTCCGCGCCATTGTTCGCCGGGCCTCGGGTCACTAGGATCCGATAACGTGTCTCGGCAACGTTGTCGTAACCTCTTGGATTCTCACGCTGTGCTTCATCAGGGGCATGTTGGTCTCGCGGAGGTACCCATTGTGTTGCCGGCGCCTCTTCAATCTCGTAATCGCCACCGGGCGCAGAGCTGTGGTGTCGCCGCCTCTGCAAGCCTCGTCCGTATGCAGTAGGCATCCGCGGGCTTTACTTGGAACCTTGCTTCGTAGGCGGCGAACAGCTCTTGTTTGTGGCCTCCTAGTTGAAACGCAGGACACAGCGACGACGATTGTCTCCGCTATTGCTGTAATGTGGCCTCGAAACTCGGGATTCGCTTCTTCTTGTTCGTCGTCTTCTTGTTCTACTTCGTAATATAGTTTCTACTGGCTCGGCACCGCTTCTTCTGGGGAATGGACGTCGCAGCCGCGATCATAGGAGGACTGAGCTGAGGGCTCCTCCCAAATAAGCCTTGCCATCGTATAGGTGACTCTCTCTCTCTCTCTTAGAAGGAGGAAGGCACTGGAAATTCTCCTGCGTCAGCTTAGCCTGACCTTCAACAATGTTATACCGCTATAGTTTGAAACACGAATAGCGGGGCAGGTGCGCAGGATTTCGCGTAATGGCGTTGGAAACTCCTTTTGTGACTCTAATTTACTGAACTGTCTGCAATATTGTTATTAAAGTTATTTTCCTGTTTTGATCCCTCTTAGAATACTGGCTGCTGTCTTGCAAGATTGGCCACTACTAGACAGAGTACAAAGAGGCACGGAACATAGCGGAACAATTTGCTCCAGAGAAACGAGATGACGCGTTCGGCATCGCGCACGACGTTGCTTTGGTGAAAGCGTGCGAATAGGAAGCCGTTACCAATTCTCTCCTGTTTCCGTGCGATCGGCACTCAGCAATCTACTTGGGTGTTTTCTAACGCACTGTGCTCCATTCATGCTGGAAAATTAGGAGGACGCTCGAGCTTCGCCTTTAAGAGTGGAAAGAGTGGAACGCCATAGCATTCAAAGGTCCCTGACCGCGTCTCACGCTTTCCGGCAGGCGCAGCTTATGTAACTGTAATGTTTCCCGGGAAAGGCTTGCGGCGAAGGCTATGAGCGAATGCGAGCTTTCTGGTAGAAACGCGGTCCATTGCGTAGGCCGGCGGTGGAGGTGAGCGCCACCTGGAAATGTTGCAAGGAACCGGGCGCGCCACTCCCTGCCCTCCGAGATTGAAGCGCACCGGCCCCGCAATTTCAGACGCCGTCTCTTATCTATATACGCTCCAAACGCTCGAAAAGGGGTTTGTGTTTGAGTTTCCTAGTAAAAGAGTTCATTTCTCGTATATTCAAATTACAATCTGACGGTATCATGTTAGTAGGTTGTGCGTAAGTCATACTTTACAACTGTTGTGACGTATTTTACTTTAAGAAATTCAATTAGTTCAATAGCTTCCTTGTGCTAGGCGGAGGGTCTGTGTAGTTGGGTATGTTTGAATGCGTTTGCACGGTTCAGAATGACGGGCAGCTGCTACATAACGACTACATGTTTTGCCGGCCCTTCCCTATGCATGGCTTTCCTCGAGGATAAAAAAAATTCAGTCATCCACGAGCGTTACATCGCTAGAGTTCAAAGAAAGAACTTCAACCTCGCAGCGTCGGGAAGAGTGAATACCGTTTGTTCCACGGTGACAGATGGAGTAGCGCCGCTTGCTGTAGTAGTCAATTTCTAGAACGTTGTCTACGCGCATCTATCCCAACTCACGCGCGAACTCAGGCGTACACTACCGCCAACGTATCAAGAATAATTCAATGGGTGCACACTTGAGTCAGTGCGGTGAAGCATGAGTGCTTCATACACCTATATCACAAGATTGTTCGAAGCTGAGCGTTTCGTACCGGCCCACAGAGTGAACGAGTGGCTAGGGATACTATGTTTTTGCTAAAGGCTTCTACAAAGTGCAGGACGTCTACGTTAGACGCCTTGTACGCAGCAAGAACCGTTATATCTCAACCGAGCACACCCGCGAGCGATTCCACAGAAAATAGACAACCAGATAGCGACCGCACTAAGGAAGTTTGCTGAATCAAAAACATATCAAGCCACTGCTTGAAAGTGTTTGCCATATAAAGAAAGAAGAGCAAAACAGACTCATCATGATTTAATTTATATGCGGAAAGTTTGTGCAACTTGGATACATATGTAGCACCGTTTTTAAAAGAAGTACAAGAACCGTATGTGCTGCTTTCGCCATTTCGTCAAGGCGTCGCAAGCTCTTAAAATAGTAGTCTGACGTTGTTGCCAAAACTTTGTGTCGTTCACCCCATCACCATCCACCAACAGAGGTTTGCCAGCCGCACTGGCGTCCCGCACACATAAACACGGAGGCAGCTGAGACACTCAATGGAGTTGTCCCCACGATATCAAACATAGCGGCGCCGACGGAATCACCGTGGGAAGGGTCTCTAGTGCAAACCAAGGCTGCCTGGGATGGCAGGTGATTTACAAAAGCGCGGACGTGAGCGCCAACTCGAACGCGCCTTCGTCGCCATTCCGTCGCCGTAATTTCATCGCCTTCATTTCGTTGTGATCATCTCTCAGCTGTCGTGTCGTCGTGATCGCTTCGGCGTATTTTCTCTGTCGTCATCTCTGCGTTGTTGTTTCGTTATGCTGCTGTCGTCGTCACGCCGTCATGATTACTCCTCCGACGTAATTCAGTTGTCGTCATGACGTCGTCGCCATTCCGTCGTAGTGATGTTGTAGTGGTCATTCCCACCGTCCAAGCTTCGGTAGCCCGTAGTCGTCATGCTGTTGTCTTCACGCCTTCATCGTCATCAATGAGGGCGTGGCGGATCGTCTGAAAGTAACGGTTCAGCTCTCGGTTAGGGCTGAGATACTGTTCAGTTCGACACCTTGCTCATGAGCCAGCGCTTACTGTTACAAGTAGCACGTACTGACAAGAGACTCACTGTCGAGCGTTTGCAAACACTTCAGCGTCTGTCGATCCCAAGCGAAGTCACCGTGCCGGTCCAGGTGTACATGGAAAAGGGCTCGGACTTGCAGCGCTGTGTCGTTTACAACGTTGACGTTGGCGAGGACCAGACTGCTCTCCAGCGTGAGCTCTCTGTCCTAGTCACCGTGTCATTCAAGCGCGTTACATGGGAAAGGGGCGCTCTTGCATCGTCACCTTGCAGGGCCCCCCAAGTCCCCCAGCCCGCCTGTACTATGGCTGCGTTCTACGACGTCGGCCATGTAAGCCCAGTGTCATCTATTGTTACAACTGTTTCCGACCTGGCCATACGCGCTGATCCTTTCCGTTTACAGCGCCAGATGAAGCTGTTCTAGCTGCTACAGTGTCTTACCGATGTGGACTCAGCAAGACCGACGACCACGAGATAACTTGTACAACTTGTCCCACAAAGTAAAATGCCACTCCCTAGGTTCGCCGCGGGATTCATGAGCAATGGCCTCAGCATGCTGCCACACAACCAGTGCCGACATCAAACAGGTTTGCGGCACTCCAGTGGGATGACGACGACTGGTCAAACTCTTTCCGAGCCCAAACCGCCTGCACCCCATTCCCAACAGACTTACACTGACAAAGTTCGCAAAGACCGCCGTCGCCTACTGGTTACACAGAAGTAGAGCGTGCCGGAACATCCGCGTGATGATATGGCAGCAGTTGACAATCAAATTGCCCGCCTTTTAAAGGACGTTTGCAAGCTCCGACAGCACCGTGAACCACTTGCGCGTCACAGACGTGCAATGGAATCTCACACCACTACAACTATCGATTCCGCTGCATCATCGTCTCTGTCACGCCCTGCTGTATCGTTCGCAGAATCTACCAGGTCTTCTACTCCGTTGCTGGATAACTCTACAACATCCCTTTTGCGGTTCGTGGTTAGCCAGTTCTCCAACCTGACATCTGTGATTTTACAGCGCCTGGACGCGTAATTGAAATGGCGGGTACCGGTGTTTTTGGTGTGCTGCAGTGGAACTGTAGAGGTCTCTCCATGAAAGTGGGGGAGCTTAAATCCCGTCTACGCATGAACAAGCTGCAGGTGTGGGCCCTGTTACTACAGGAGACCAACGCCTTGCCTGCCATTCTGGGCTTCAGTGCATACGTGTCTCCTTCGATGAGTGACCGTCGAGTGCACACAGCTGCCCCTCCAGGAAAGGCGGCAGTGTATGCTGATACGCGCTATCCTCAGGTCTGCCTTTCTCTTGAAAACTGGTGTAACTCACATCGGGAGGTACTGACAGTAGCTGTGAAGTTACCCAAGGCAACTCTTGTGCTGGTGTCATACTACGTAAGACCGGCCGGTGGCTCATCTTCAATGAATAATCTGGGCTGGTTATTGAATGTCAGTCGACAATACCCAGCGTGTCCTATTTTAGTTGGTGGTGATTTCCACGCCCCTCACCCAGATTGGGGCTACCCTACTTCTAGCCCCCGAGGTAGGCGTGTGCGGGAGGCCTTCGCAGATGCGTTGTTTGTACTACAGAACCATCCCGATTCAGCAACGCGGGCTGGACCTCAAGCTCGACGTACAACATACGAACCGGATCTTACGTGGTAATAGGATCCCGGCACTCCCACTTGTCACCTGGAGCCGGACTGCTGGGGTAGTGACCACCACCCTATCACCATCGGCCTTCATCCATCGCAGGCCCGCCGATTGCGCCGCAAGTGTACTGTGGTCAACTGGGACACCTTTCACTCCATTCTCCAAGATACCTCTGTGAACACGTCGCCACTCGTTGTTGACGGCATAAAAATCGCGCTCAATGAAGCTACAATCATCATCTGGGTAGACGTAGAACAACCGGCACCAGATATCGGTCTGCTCAACTTGTGGGCTGCTTGCAGACAAGCTGAGCTGGAAGCATCCCGAGACACCACTTCTGTACAAGCACGTACGAGACTGAATTTCCTAACTTCTAAGGCCCGAAGATATGAAGGGGACCTCTCGCGGTGGCACTGGGATACGTGGTGTGAGCGGTTTTCATCCAAGACATCGAATGCTTCTCTCTGGCGAACGTTCCGTGCCGTGCAGCACAGTTGCCACCGTCCAGACGCGTTGGCCACAGCCTCCTTCGCTGCTGGCTTGTCGCCGGATGATTTCGCAAGAGAAGCAGCCCGGAGGTTTTTCCCTCAATACGACGTGTTACCTCAAACAGCCAATGGTGCTTCCTTGGCAGGCATTCCGGTACATATCGACAAGTTAACGTCTTCAGCAGACTCAGAGGAGATCGCAAGATATTTCACCATGCCTGAGTCACTTGCAGCGATAGATGGTACCAGTCGCACGACAGCACCCGGTCAAGACTCTATTACTTATGAGGCTTACAAGAACTTGAGTTGCGCTGTGCTGCCTCAACTCTCGACACCATAAACAAGGTATGGCTAGATGGCCTTGTCCCTCCAGGCTGGAAATCGGCTATTGTGATCCCGATTCCGAAACCAGGCAAGCCACCGACCGAACTTGGCAACTTCCGACCCATTTCCCTAATGTCAACGTTGTGCAAGCTTGCTCAGAAAATGCTAGCCACACGACTGTCGTGGTGGCTAGAGCACCACGGTTTCTACCACCCTGCTCAAATTGGATTCCGTACATCCATAGGTACTGAAGATGGGCGGGCTGTCTTGGCATCCTCAGTTTTTTCGTCAACTCGTAGCCACAGTGTCCGTAGTGTCCTTGCTATGGACGTCGAAAAGGCGTATAATAACATCAGTCATACTGCCATCTTGGCTTTGATTGACATGCTGCATTTTCCCCCTAGAGTACGGAATTTTGTCAAATCTTTCCTTGAAGACCGACATTTTGCAATTCGCCTCAGTGGTGACGCCGTCGGCTCATTTGTCCTTCGCGGCGTACCCCAAAGATCGGTATTGTCACCCACATTATTCAATATTGCTTTCGTCCCGCTTACATGGCGCTTACACGATGTAGCCGACATAAAGTTCTTGTACGCTGATGACATCACGGTTTGGAGCACTCATCATGACCTGCAGACTCAAGCCGCTGCCCTTCAATCAGCTTTATATATGACGTCGACTTACGCTTCTTCGGTCGGCCTTATACTTTCTGTTAGCAAATCTGATTACATTTCAGTTGCCAATCGCTGGGGCTGGCGTAAACTCTCTGCAACACCCATTCGCTTTCATCTATCCGGAACCCCACTTCAACAATGTCCGACTTTAAAAATTCTGGGTCTAATGCTCCACGAGTCGGGAACCGGAACTGCTTGGCTCTCCAGCGCTAAAAATCAGGCGATTAAGACGTTGGGTCTGATTAGGCGCATTGCTACTAAAACGGGCGGCGCCCGCTCATATGTTGCGCGACAGTTGGTGAAGGTGGTAGTGCAGCCACGCCTTGTTTATCAAGCCAAATTCCAGCATTTGACTAGGGAACAATGGGATCGCCTTGACGCTGTAAATCGTGAGGCTATGAGGGTCCTCACTTGCCTTCCCCGCATCACCCCGATCGTGGCTCTCCAAGAGAATGCACAGCTGAACACACTAGATGAGCTGGTGCTACAGCGACGTGATACTCGCAGGCTTAAGGCCATTCTTTCACACGCAACGTGTGCGCTCAGTGCTTACGCTTTCTCGTACTCCCTTCTACCACCACCATCACCAGTTCTTTCTTCCTGGAGTTTTGTACAGCTGAGCGATAACAAGCCAACTGATACACGTCGCCCCACATCAATTGACGCGGCGTCGCCGCTTCGTGACCGACTTATAGCTCAAGATACCCACCTGCCGCTTGGCTCCATCGTGCTTTACGTTGATGCAAGCATTCAGGACTGTGAAACGACCACTGCAATTTATTGCCCTTGCGCATCTCCCTTAATAAGACGACACGGTTTCATATTCAAGAGCCTCCTTCGTCCTTTTGTGCTGAGCTCCTTACTGTCCGAGAAGCGTTGTGCTCTGTGGCCACCTTTCCCATGGTGCCCACGGCCGGTATTGTCATTCGCACTGTTGCCTTCCAGGGGACGCGGCTTCTGCGACGGGTCAGTCACAGCCCTGAAATTTGTCAACAAATCTATATTCTAACGGCACGCATCTCGCAGCCAATATCTGGATCCCACGCGACCTTCTAAGCTTCCAAAACCGTGCGGATTCTGCGACCCGTCTAGCGACCTCTCCATCGTCACTGCCTCAGCTATTTCACTATTTCACCTAGATGATGCCACCCTCCTTTTAAAAAGAAACGAGCACCTCCGGCGCCGCACACGTGCTCTCATACCTCCGCGTACGGTAAACCTCCCCCGAGGTCTTACCCGTGCAGATATGGTTGCTCTTCGGACGATCCGGGTCCGGGCTGCCCTCAGGGCACATTCACACCGAAAGCGGAGCGTCTAAGCGGACAAGCGGATTTTCAAAGCGGCGAGGCGGCGAGCGCCCGCGCCTGTTCAGACCGGCCGCGTTGTCTTGCTATCCGCGCCGCCGGGAAGGCGGGGCATCTCACAATTTCTTTAGCCATTTCAGGGACGTGCCGCCATCTCGCGGCACTTTGGGTTTGTGCGCGCACTTTCGATATTTTTTTCTTCGTGGGTCGGCGCGCTCCCGTCCGCTATCTACTTCTGCAAAATGATGAGCTCAGACGAGGAAGACGAGATCGTTGGCATTTTACTCGCCACTTGCCTAGTTCGATTTTCAAGATTTGTTACAGCGCAACACAAGACAAGGACAAAAGAAGAGGTAAAGCGACGACACGGCGCCATGTCGTCTTTTTATACCTTCTTTTGTCCTGGTCTTGTGTTGCGCTGTAACAAACCTTACTATGAATCCCAACCAACTGGCCCAACTTGCCGTTTTGACGCTTTTGAATAACAGAAGCGAAAAGCCCAGAGAAAGACATTCGTTTACTTTCCTTCACCAGCGCTTCCGCAGTGTCGGGTTCTGATTGGTTGCGGCCAAAGCGGCCAACTTATCCGCGCGGAAAAAATCGGTCCGTGCGCGATCCGGCCAAGCGGCCGCGTATTTTCCGCAAAAATTTTCCGCAAAGCGGAAAATCCGCGGCCGCTTGGCCGGATCCGCTTGTCCGCTTGTCCGCTCCGCCTTCGGTGTGAACGACTCCTGCCCTGACTCGGAAGTGGCCGTACTTTCGCCCGTTATACCCTCGCCCGGGGTGTCCACTCTGCAAATGCTGAAGCAGACATCCACCACCTGCTGTGGGTTTGCCCTGCACTGAAACCGACGAGGCTCCGGCACCTCGCAGCAGCGGGACTTTTGCCACATAATCCGAGCGCTTACACGGCTCGGACGCAGGGACCACATTATCGATCCCTCTTGGACTTCATTAGATCAGCAAATCTTTTTTTCATTTATTTAATCATCCTTGTTCATCCTGTATCACCCTCAGCTGAATCCCCCTGTATGCCCTGAAACATTTGCCCTGGCATTAAAAAAAAAATATAGAGGAACGCACGCGTGTTGTCCCAGAGAGACAACACTGGCCAGTTGAAGTTACCACTGTGGCTGAAAAGTACTAGCTGAATCCCACTTTCTCAAACGATGCTTCTCGTAGATTGTGGAGGATACTCACCCATATTTCCAGAGATGCGTGGATTCGATGCCGTGCATGCAAGAATAAACCTCATGTAATATTCGAATAAGGTGATCGGCTCTGTCAGAACGGCAACACAGAACTGGTACCTGTAGTTCGCGCCCAATAAAATGTGCCTGAGAGCGCATGTATGGGCAAAAAATTAAAAACAAGAGCAGGAAATAGAAAGTTTCATTTTCCGTAGTTGCGTGGTGGCGGCTACTGTTACTGAAAAAAAAAATGAGACCATGGTCAAATGGCAGACTGCCATGCTAGGCACTAACATTACTGTAAGAGTGTTTCTTGAGGACTTCATATCCTGGACGACTATCACGCTATTACGTGGCTCACCGTTTATTCGCCATTACTTCATGCAATATGGATGTCCACACTACAGCCGCAGACGTTACCCAGCTCGCGGTGCTATATCTGTCTGCTAAACTGAACACTCTGGATGCTTGAACAAAAATCAGGCCTATTTATTCACCTATTATATTAGTTTTAGTGACGCCGTAGCATGCTAGTTGTTTCGGGCAAGGGCATCTTGCAGATGGACGCAGAGTGTGGCAAGATTCGTTAGAGGCGAAAATTATTCTTCCCGTCTAGGAATCTTCTTTCCCCTCACGTTCTTCCATAGAACTGCTCTGCCATTTTCAGTGCCTTCAGGTCAGCTCAATCAGCATAGAGGCACCGGCCCAGGAAGGCTTTGGTCCCCGGGCCAGCTTTCTTTCTGGGAAATCCGTATGGATACACTTTGTCATTTCCTGCTGCTGGTGATTGAGAACGTTCATTTTGATTTCTGTCTAGCTAACCAAAAGGAATATCAAGCATCACCAATGATACCGACAGTTACATTACATACGCTACAAGTTTCCATGTAATCAATGTACGCAGTAGCTGAGTAATTCGTTGATGGCAGTTACCTGTATCGCTGCTTGCGTGATAGCGGGGAATTTCGAATATTGGAGGCCACGGTGAACAATTTGGCAGCAGATCATGCGAACTACATAAGGAATCCGTATTTCCTGATTACGCACTAATTAGTTAAAGATGACTGACCAGCAGCCACGAAGTAAGCCGTATCATTTGCTTAAGCAAGGTCATTCGCGGAGTCACGTCGCGGAGATTTCAAATTATTTCTCCTCTATTCTTAATGTACAGTATATAGATGTGTTGCCTAGTAGTTAAGCATACATACTTTGCTACGTCGCTATCTCAATTGTAACGAAACTGTAAGCATAAACTTTGGTTTGCCACATAAAAAATCGTGTTTGCGTGCCACCGAAACAAACGAACACAAACGCAACCCTTACTGGTATGACAAAAAAATGTTTTAATATATTTTTTGGCGTTTCCCACTCTCAGGAGCTGCGCAGCTAAAGCTGCCGCAATGTGGGGGAGTTGGAAGAAATGAAGTCGATACTCTGTACTTTTCCATAGTCATTTAATGCCCGGAAGTACAAAGTGTACCGGTGTGAACACGGTTAATTCCTAAATTGGCGAAAAAGAAAGTCCTTATAAATAAGCAGAGGCTACGTGACAGCCAGGTATTCTCTATCACCATCACAGTTACTACTACAAAGTAATAGAACGCTGAAAAAAATGGGGGGGAAAATATCTCGAGTTTCTGGAAGCACGTGTAACATGGAAGCTGAATTATTTACACCGTAGGACAAAAGTATTAGCAGATCAATGAACGCTTTGGACTCAATGACGCTTTGGCTTCGAGCTTCGATGAGGCCGACTACGAAGGGCCTGGTCCTTGCGAGCGCCAAGGGGTCCGACTACAAGTGGCGCGTGGTCCGTTGAAGGTCCTGCGTCAAGCATAGAAAAGACAAAAAGAACTGTTGTAGCATATATGCCTCTTGCGGCCAGAATGCTACGCACCAGCGTCTGATGCTAACTGCTTTTGTAAGCACGTGAAAAATGTAAGGTTATTTTAATTGTTACGAATTACAGGGATCTCTATTTACACGTCACTGCACAGATTGCAATGTATGTGTCGTGTTACGACGATGAGACTGCTCGTTACTCTTGTTGCACGTACTCTTGAGAGTCAGTTCAGCATTCCAACTGTCACATTCGATAATGGTCGTCATCCTGATAATGATAAAAGGAGTTAGCATTTTGCCTAATTGAGAAAGCAACATCAGGGATGGGAAGCCCACTATTCTTCCTTGTTTAAATGATCATTTTTCACCCTGTATAGCGCCCATAAGGTATTATCTGCAGCGTCACAGCAACCACGGGCTCATTTTACAAAGGCTTATGGTTCGTAAGGACTGTCGGTGATTGGTCAGCCGCCTTTGCTAGTGTCCTGTTTGCTGTTGCGATTAACCAGCGCTATTCAAGTGACAAAACTTTAAAGGAGGGCTTAAATGATATTGCGCGACATAAAAACGACACGGACGTGAAAGAAGACGACACACCACATCCGTGTCGTTTTTATGTCGCGCAATATCATTTAAGCAATGGATTACCAACTTGCCCGGAATGCTGCTCTCTTTAAAGGAGGGGTTGGCACATTTAGCTAATTTCCTCTAATGATCATTACGTGATGAAAATTAAAATGGAAGGAAACATAAAAATGCAGTGAAACGAAAAGAAACTATCATGTGGTACGCGGCAGACACCGCAGGTAAAGAATCATAACAAGTAGGTGGGGAGTGGGGTTGGCTGCCGGTGAGGATCGATTGCGGCCACCAGGAGTTCTTCTAGGTGCACATAAATCTAAGTCCATGAGCGTTTTTGCATTCCGCCCCATCGCGATGTGCCCGTCGTGGCTGGGAATCAACCCCATGACCTCGTGCGAGCAAAACACAATACTGTAACAAAGCACCAACGCGTGGTAAGCTGTGCACAGGAGTGCAAGAAGGCACAGATAGATAAGTACGCACAAACAATCAGAAATATAAACAACAGTAGTGCTCCCTAAATATTTGAAGGTGGTCATAAAAATACAAGGATGTGCGCAGACGTTCAATGTTTTGCGGAACGTTATTCACCAATACTGCAAATAACGAAATAGTATATACGGAGTGATTTTTGTCAAGATTTTCAGATTTTTTAAAAAATCGGCTGTTGCAGATAACGCAATTCTAGTCCATCAGCTGCATTGCTCAGAATGGCGGACATGCAGGAGGTATCAATGCACATAATTGACACCGTTGGCTTCTAAATTATTACTTTACGGCAAATATTGTAATTTGGGAATTCTAGCCGGCGAGTTCACATGGCATACCCACTTGGAATGAATTCAGTGGTGGTATTCAAACAGCGTCGCTAAATTAAGCCTAATTTACCTTTATTAACACCAAAGATCGTGGGTTCGACTGCCACGAAGGGTTGAGGGTTCCAGTGCCTTAATTAACTCTATATAAATGAACTGTACCTACTTAAGTCCACTTTGATTAACAACGGTGGTAGATCCTAGTGCTGTAATGAACTCTAATTTAAACCTACCTTATCATGTTCGCTATTGAACACGATAAGCCAACGATCAATGACGGTTGATAAGAGTTTATACTGGTCGGATGAAGTTCTATAACGTTGATAATGACACCGGGCTGTGTGGGGATGAGCAAGTGGCACAGTACTTACGCATACTTAGGCAACCACCAGAGGAGTTTCTGCACGATTTTTTTTTTCCGGATAATTTAGAAATTATGACCCCACATATATCGCTGACCTAAGCTTCCATGGCACCTTCATTAAAGCAAATTAGATGCTTTTGCTGTTCACTCGAGATTTTTTTGACCTGCCAGAACCTGAAATCCGGTGTTTATATCGACATTTACGGAAGATATATTCGGTGTGCTAGTCGTTAGGCTGTCACTGAACCCAACAATAACTGCCCATCTGAAGAACTGGTGGTGCGATTGACCACGTGTTCACAAGAGAGTTCCGGACGTTGAACGTTTTTCATTGCGCCTCGTTTTTCTCGACGCCCACGCTACTTTGTCGCCGCTGTGCCAATTCAGGAACAACACCAAGAACAGACTCGATAAGATGCGAGGTGTTAGCTTGCTTGGTGCACTGCTTCTGTTTGCTACACGGCGCCCGTCCAGGCACGTGAAACGCTGTCATATGAACGCGCATCGGTGATTACGAACGCTGACGTTTTTGATGCGACAGCATCCAATCGTTTAAATGGCCCATTGAGAGAGAAAGACGGCGTCTGTCGTCTGTAGCAGCGAAAGGGCAGGCAAATTCCCATTGTCTGCGACGCCAGGTCACTACCGCGCCTCGACGGAGCCGATTGGGCGAAAGGGTACACCTGCAGCAACAATATCGCGCCATGTGCTGCGTGAGGGGAGAGAGCATCGCCGCAACCACGGCGTAAGAAGTATCCGTGGCCGCAACGCCACATTATCCTTGCCCTCGCCCTCAGAAGCCTGCGTTATAAGCGCGTTCCTCGTCCGCGCAAGCTCTCGCCTGCGTTCTAACTGCACCTCCGTAAGGACAACTCAAAAATTTTGAGGACACTTAAGCTTCGTCATTAAGAGTGGAACGCCGACAGCATTCAAAGATCCCTGACTGCTCTTCACGCTTCCCGGCAACTGCAGCTTATGTAACCGTAAGGTTTACCGGGAAATGGTGGCGCGGAACGCTATGCGCGAACGCGAGCTTTTTGGTAGAAACGCGGCCTCTTGCGTGGGCCGCAATGCGGAGAAGCGAGCGCCATCTGGAGGTATTGTTGTAAACCGGGCGCCTCACTGCGTGGCGTCCAAGATTTGCGCATGCCGGTGCGCGCAAATCACGGACGCCGTGGCCGGTCTGTGAGTGGTAGAAACGTTGGAAAGTGGGTTTGTTTGAGTTCCGGCGCAACATAACTATGTTTTCTCGTATATTCAAATTACAGTCACACGCTGTCATTCCTGTAGGTTGTGTGTAAGTCGCACTTTACAATTTTTCTGAGGTATATTACTACGAGAAATTCAATGAGTTCAGTAACTTCTTTGCGCGACACGGAAGGTCGGCCTGGTTGGGTTTACATGGTTCGGAATGATTTTTGAACAACGTTCGAAGCGGAGCACCGATGCCGGATTTTCAGGGTCACGGGACCCGTAACGCTGTCGCGTTAAAACATGCCATTCGTCTCAACGCACTCGCTGCCCGCGAGGAGTTCGTAACTCGAAAAACGTTCCTAGCTGAGCGGCGTTCAATTGGACATTAATGCTTTCGCCCTCACAAATCATAAGATGTACTTAGTTGTCCTTGGGTTTCTTTTTTTTTTTGCTGTGCATAATGTGCGGAAACTGCTTCTTGAGTGGGCACAGTAATGCACAGTCGAAGAGACCAAGAGACACGTATGTTGCATCTAATAAATTGGACGTGCTTTTGTGTCATGCTGCAACGGATGCTGAACCGATATCGAAACGTTGGCTTCAATTGTACATTTGCCTCACCGAGTTAAATATGTACGAATACTGTATTTGCGTAATTATAGAACAATATTAGCGCAATACTTGCGCGAACGACAAACAAAGCTACGCTGAACAGTAATTCCCACATACACTATGCATCCGTCGAATATTTGTTTGTAGTATATTCATTCATTTGCAACAGCGGACACGAAGATTTGTACAAACGCAAGTTATTGAAATTTTCCAAGATGTTAAAACCGATAAAACTCTGCTCTCTTAACCCCGCTGTTGGCCATAGCGCCAGCATTTCTTTTTCAAAGTCAATGGGTGACAACTTAGCAAAGTGAAATGTGCGCTCACTTTTGGAAGTACGTGACCGGGCTACTTGGTGACTCATGATGCGAAGTCACAGCGCGGGAAAAAGAAAAACAATTGAGAAACGTAAACAAAGACGAGCGCTGTCTTAAATTAAATTATGGGGTTTTACGTGCCAAAACCGCTTTCGGATTATGAGACACGCCGTAGTGGAGGACTCCGGAAATTTCGACCACCTGGAGTTCTTTAACGTGCGCCTAAATCTAAGCGCTGTCTTGGCTTACGTTTATCTACTGCTTTTGTCTCCTCTCTGCACTTTGCATCCGCTCAGTGCTGGCCTTGTCGCTTCACTTAACATGGGCAAACATTGATTTTATTTTCACTGTAGTTTTAACCTATGATTGGGCAGTATTCCAGTATTCATCATTATGGGCGTCATCAGCCTTACACATATTCGGCCACAATCCATTATTTGCGAACAAATTACGCGTCCTGCCTGGGGCGGCTTGCACGAACAAGTAATAACCAAAATCATAAGGAATTTAGGAACGCACTCTTAAATGTTCCAAAGACAACACCTAGTCCGCACAAGAACGTGTTCTTAAATGCTTTATTATTTTCTTTATTAAATGTTCATGCCAGCCGCCCCTTGACACACACTCACGGCAAGCGAGATGCTGAAGAAACAGGATGTGACATCGTTTCCTGTTCGTTATGCAAGCCATTGCCGGGAAACACTCGGCGCTCTCTGTAATCATCCGGCAGAAAGCTCTCCCCAGAACTCAAAGATTTTGTTGCCACTTCCTTATCCACGATAGCATGCGGAAAGGATGCTGCTCGTCGTTAGGTATATGTGCCCGCATATATGCGCTCGTGTGAACCTAGGTTCATATTGAGCTGTGTGTGTGAGTGTGTGTGTGTGTGTGTGCGTGTGTGCGTGCGTGTGCGTGTGTGTGTGTGTGTGTGTGTGTGTGTGTGTGTGTGTGTGTGTGTGTGTGTGTGTGTGTGTGTGTGTGTGTGTGCCTTCATGCGCGAGGGCGTAACTACACCTAATACGCTAATATATTTAATGTAAAGCGCGACTTTCTTTTTATCTGTCTGTAACTACGGGGAAATGTGAATGCTCTCTCTCGCATCTACCGCTCAGGCGCAGACTCGGCAGCACAAACAACATGCACTAGTTAAGGCGGAACATTCGCTATCACGTCGGCTTCGCGTTCGCCCCACGAACGCGATTACAAGCTCCACGTGTCCCGTCAGTGCACCCTGGCATGCTGCAGCCTCGACTGAGAGCTCCGAGAAGTCAGGGACCGCTACGGATGCCAGAATAAAAAGAACCGCAGCAGGGCGCCGCCCAGCTTTGAAAACATGCGAAGCCCGAATAACAAGTGCGGACAAAAAAAGAGAAGAAGAAGAAGAAGAAGCGAAGGAAGAACGAACAAAAACATATGGTAGAGCAAGTCGTAATTCGTGCGCTTTCGACGAGAGGGAGAAGATTATCTGCTCGCGTGGACTCGCCGAGGCCGTCGTGGCAAACGACTGAGGGGAACTCGTGCGGCCAAACTCCAGGGTCAGCGGCGGAAGCCAAGGAAAAGAAGAGAGCGCCGGGTTTTTAAAAATAGCAACCGCGTTCCTCGCCATCTTATCCACTCAAGACGCGGTTCCCACGCGCCGGGTATGCAGAGCTACGCGTGCGCTTTCTCCGCTCATCGCATCGTGCTGGTTAGTGCTAATCATTATCATCATCATCAGCAGCAGCAGCAGCAGCAGCCTCTCTTATTTCTAGTGGAGGACGAGGAGCCCTCCCTGCGAGCTGCAAATATACCTGCTTTGCAGCGGCCAATATCATACACCTGCAATTTTTTCTAGTTTCATAAAACCACTCTATTCCGTAATCAACATTATCCTTGTCTTGACAGCCATTTTGGAGCTCTACCTGATTACTGCCTGTCGACTGTACGCCTGCCATGACCGCCGAGCTCCACTTCTTCTCTTAATCTAAGCTTAAATGCTGAAATGCTACGTAACTAAACCCGATCTGTGCAATTGCCTTTAATGTCAACCAATGCAACGTGTGTTTGCACGCAGTGCTTACATTTCTGCGCCAGATGACTCGCAAGGTTTTGTAGAAATATAAGGGGCAGTTCATGCGCGTGCTCAGTGTGGAACGTGGACGCAGCGCTGTCATGAGGACTAAGGCGATGTTTGATCTTTGTCAAGCGCAGAATCGAAAGGAGAGGTGCATGTATACAAAGAAATATGACGGCAAAGACGTTGCGAACGCTGGCTACTACTATTCGACCGCTTCATTCGTGCGTTTGTGGTCCAAAAGACACTGGCCACAAGCGGGCATGCTCTAGCTCGTGGTACACGACGTGGATGTCCGATGTCCATAAAAAATGCACTTGTGGAAAAAGCCTGAAGACGATACTCTATAGATTTACCAAAGACGTTGCGTTGAAATAAATGTCTACGTCTACATTCGTTTCCTTCATAGCCTTATAATTGAGAGTACTGCATTAAAAATGCAGTACCCTGCATTTTTAATATCATGAATTTACGCAAATATATTGTCCTTACTGTTGACTTTTTTGCATAGTATTTCGCAGCAAGATGGAATTTTCCTGGCTCATTTTGTTCGGCTGTGAGCTCCGAATCGTCGCTTGCCTGCGCTGCTCTAAAGAAAAAAAAATCAGTTTCCTCCTTCATCATAGGAGAATTGAATACATTAGATTGTGTCAAAATGGATAAACGATCGTGTACTTAACACTTAATTCTGCGTTAAATAGCGCCGCATTGTGCAAATTCTTAGTAAGCTTAAAATGTGGTCACTATCCCTCGTATCCAAGTGCTCGCTTTTGAAAGGTTGAAGCCTAGAATACGCTTCTTTTCTTTTGTAGGCGCCAATAGTACCGTCAATGTACGATGTCCTCACGACAAAAATATGTCGGACTAATCTTGACAAGGAAAAATCAGGATTGTTCTATTGAATGATGCGCGGGGCAAGAAAAAAAAAGAAAGGCAGTCGGGTTGCGAAATTCTTGGTAAAACAAAGCAACAGTGAGTGCTAGGTGTGTTAGAATGATAACAGGTGCTGGGCGTGAAATATTCGCAAGCGAGATAATGAAGCAAGATTAGCAGCTTAGTGAGCGCCCGGTTTTTCCCGTGAACGTTGTCGCCACACGAAGCGCGAATGTATGAGACTGGGTAAACATAGCGGTATTGCGAAAGGAGAAACGGGCGCTTACTAACGATGCTCTGCTGACGGCAGGTAAGCAAGGGGCACGTGCTGGTTGCACGTGCCCAAGAGCTTTGAACGCGCAAACAGGAGATTGTACGTGCATTACACCCCCTCGCACACCAGAATTGAAGGCACAAGTTGATGCATTGATGTCTCACAAGCAGTGGTTGCCTGGTGTTGATGTGGCTTTGCCTTTAAGAATAGGCGAACGCTAGCGTTGCGCCCTAGCCGTGATAACAAGCATTAAAATAATAAAATAACAGCGTCAAAAAATATAAGAAACAAACAAAACAGGAAAAAAAAATAGCAGACGTGTAAATTGTCTCACTCGACAGCACGGTCTGCAGTTCATGGACGTCCGCTCGTTAGCATCGACCACTCATGCAGCCTTCAGCTTACCGTCGGTTTCCTCACGGGCAGTTGCTCCCACGGCAATGGGATATCCCAGCGCCAGGGGTGAGGTGGTGCCCTCTGTGTGGCTATGCGTGAGGCTTCTGAAGCCCGGGACTAGGTTTTCCGCCTTCTCTTCCTTTTCTCCCCCCGCCCGGCACTTTGCAGCCACCACTTCCGGTTCTGGGTCCTAGCGCCGTCAATACACAAGAGTGCGAAATGCTCCTGCGCCAGCCTCAAAGAGAAGGCCACTCTCATTGCTGTTGTCATGTGGGGTTTCTTGTGCAATTGTTGTTCTGTGGGTCCTGTAAAATTGTAGCGTTCGTTTAAAGAGCATGACGGGCTACCATAACGCGGTCTCCTCTTCGCCTAACACGAGCCCTCACTCCTTTCGCCCACTTGTGCACGCTGTCTTCCTGCACAGGACGAAAGAAGAAGCCAAACTTTTGCTGAAGAGTGTAGAGGCATCTACTCCACTGTTTTTGCACCCTTAAAATGTAGATATCTAAACAACCGTTGGGCCCGCTTCTCGTCGTTCATCAGTCTTAGACGACCGTCTATTGAAATCTTGCTGGTTGCTTCTCTAGCCTCGAAACAAGACCAGCCGATGTCGCCCTGAATCGCCTCGATAGCAACGCGCCCATGGCAACCCATAGCTGTCTTCCAAACTTCGCGCTGATTGCGTTCCATGCATCCTAGTTTCTTGGCCGACAAACATACAACATGATAAGGAATGGTGAGACCAGGCACATGTACCGCCTTCGAGGGTTCTGGAAACATCACAGGGCGACGGAAAACCCTCATGCATCGTCTGCGCAGCTAACTGAATGCTCTCTGAGCAGCCCGTTTCATCTGGTCCTCGTGTTCCTAAACAACATTTTATGATGTACTAAACGTTACAGCAAGGTAACGGTGTTCCGTTGACTATTACAGGCTAGCGCCATGCGGACGAATCAGGGGTGTGTCAACTTGAGAGCACGAAAACTGCAGCACCGCAGATTTCTTGGCATTGAACTCAAGGCCCAGCCGAGAGAGGTGGACAGCAGCCAAAGTCAGCAACCGCTGCACGTGCTCTACACTCTCGGCGAGCAGCACGATGTCGTACGCAAACAGCAGGCCCGGCAATGTCGAAGAGTTGAGCAAGCTGAGTTGCGCTCTCTGTCGGTAGGCGTGTACCGCATCCGAGTTTTTGAAAACTGAGCCGTAATCGCGCCATATTTTCTTTAAACGAACGAAATGCCTCGCGGCTTTCTTTTGAGATCATCGCTTCCTATGAGCCCTCTTGTGGCACGAAATGGACGCCCTCTTTATGACTAAGGTGATGACGCAGTCTGTTTCTCACGAGAGACGCACGCGAACACATTTACGTACGCATAGGGCGCGCAATGCAGGCGTACACACTTATCGTGCGCACGTAAGACGCGAGAACGTTCGCTACATTGTGGCCATGTACACTCCTATCTCGCAAGATCATTATGCATGCAAAGCTCCTACGCACGTTAAACTAACTCTCTCTAGCCTATTGCTCGAGCATTGGAACAGAGTCCAGCATTAGGCATTCCTATTGACGCCCCAGACATTACATACCTGGTCAGCTCACATGAATGTATCTCTAAGCGGGCTACTTATCCTGTTGCATGTATGTTAGCAATGCGACAATTGACGCAGTTTCACGTACTATACTTTTCGCTACACGTGATCTCTACTAGGAAGGCCGTACGAGAAAGGTTGTGCTTAAGGTGTCTGGCAGCAAAACAAATTTCAGAAACGATGATAAAGAGAACATCTACGTGCATTTGAGGAGGACGAAGTTAACCAGTTACATAAGCTCTCTACGGCGTGCGTTTGTTTTACAGCCTCTGGCGTTGCTCTGACACACGAAAACACATTCGTTGATGTTCCTGTTCTGCTACTTCGTGGAACCGCACGCGTTCCCCTGCATGTCCGCGCGAAGACGCGGATGAGTTAAACACACGCGGTGTGCAGTCTCACGGAGCGCCTCTTTGAAGCAGAGCGACCCTCTGGATCTTTATTCCCACGGAGGAGGGTTTATACACGATTATTCTGGCTACTGACGTCCGCGAATAACGCTGCAAAAGATTTTATAGACTGGCACTTAGCGTAGCTCTGTATTAGGCGAGATAAGTGCTCATATCGCCTTCAATTGTGAAAGTAGGCACGTAGATGCTCCTGGCATTTGCCCTTTACGGCGAGGCTGGGCGCGGACCGAGCCACGTATCGACCGGCAAGACGCGTAGAGGGACCGGCAGGCGTGCGCGCTCCCCGAGCATAGCGCAACGTCCCATGCGAGAGATCACGTACGGGGCCGTCTTGCTCGACCAGGCAAGACCGTGGGCCGGTTTGGTTGGGCGCTATGAGCCAGCGACGGCGTGGCTTTGTTTCTGCACCTCGCTTGGAGAAATCTTTCGATCCGTGGGTGACATCAATGCGGGGCGGCAAAATTATTCGGATTAGCTAGTAAAACACACGAAGAAAACAGCGATGACGCCAGAGGAAGCATACGGGAGATCGTTTGTTAAGTTGAAAGATAGAAGAAATTGAGTGGGAAATGAAAATGAACGTTTAGGAAAAATACAGCTTACCATGCGTGGGAGCGGCAAGTCGTCTTTTCGTATAATTTTAGTTTTTCTTGCTTCTAAATTTCAATTAGATATGGTTTTCCCACTTCGTCGGCTGATGAAATAACAGCTTTGCTTCCTCTCTGGCTAAAGTGCGACACAGGATAGCGCCACCAACGCGGCTACGGTGCGGTGCGTTAGAACACCACTTGCCCCTTATAAGGGGCACGGCCACCAGGTCATTTCCGTTAACCCTGGCGTCTCCGGTAATCACGTGTGTCGTGAAGAATAATACGCTATATGGACGTGCTAAAACTTTCTAATTACGAGAGTAGCCAGGGGTTTTTAAACATACGTAGACTTCTTAAAACGTGTTCCCCCAAAGCTGATCTTTCTTTCGTTCGAAAGGCGTCGGAATGCGATTTCATTAATCTGGAATCGAACACGCAGCATTTTTTTTAGTATAGGAACTTCATTACCTTAGAGCTACTGAATTAAATTCTGGGGCATTACATGCCAAAAACCACGATTTGACTATGAGGCAGGCCGTAGTGGGGGACTCCAGATTCATTTTCACCAACAAGGAATCATTACCGCGCTCGCAACAAACGGGGCCACGGGCGTTTTTGTATTTCGCCCCCATTGAAATGCGGCCACCGCGACCGGGATTTGATGCAGCCACTTTGTGCTTAGCAGCGCAGCACCACCGCCCTGTATGGCACTGCGGCGGGTAACCTGAGAGCTACTATGGCCAACGTGAATTCATACAGTGGCACACGGTACAGATGCTCACCGCGGCTGCTTATCCCTCTTCGTACTTTGTGCTACTTGTAATGCTTGCCACAGCGCGCCGAATTTATTTATCAAGTACAAGCATCTCAGGGGTAAGCGGTCACACTGACACTGCCTTTAATAAGATTTAGGGTGAAGAGGACATTTTTCCATCCACGAGGTATATTCCAACTCTGTTTAGTTCGAGGCCTGTCCAGTTCGCTGCTGGCCTTGGGATAGCAGGCTCATCGCACAGAAAAGAGATTACATAACGAGGAAGCCAATATATTATCAGAAAAAAAGGCAGCCAGTCCGGCCAAAAAGACGATCTTCATCATGCACAATATAAGGCCGGCATCGTCTTGAAAAAACCCACCTCCGCTCGCCATCCTAGAAAAGCCTGCAGCGGACTCGAAGTAAACGGAACAAAGTATGACGAACCGATTGCGATGAGTTGCCTCATACCTAGCGGAAACCGTCGATTAAAGACGACCTCGCGAGCCCGCACGCACCCACGCACACACACACACATATGCACTCACGCACGCACACTGTAGCCTGCTTGCACCTGGAGCCTGCTGCTATCGTGTAGCACATTTCCTCTCTCAGCTGAAGAGAGGGGACGGTGCTACATAGATATCGGTGACATAATATGCGCCTGTCACTACAGCTGCAAAGCATGCTTTACATTGGCTTATCAACTGCGGAGCAACTCGAAGTATCTTTCTCTGGGACAAGAGGTATTTCACAGCGATAAGCTAAGATGTTTGCGGAAAGAAGTTTGCGCTCTCATAGACTGCAACGACACACGCACACTGCAACCTATACTAGGAAAAAAAAGATATTAAAGGCGAGACTGCACGATAGCCAATTTGCAAGCGACAAATAAACGATCCACGTTTCTAGCAGCGGCGGACAAGGCGCACGTGCTCGACAGACGACACCGGGAAGTGTGGCTCGTTGGGCGAGAAGACAATTGGCCGCTTGACACGACACACTTGACGTCGCCTTGCTCACCGCACGAGCTCTCTTTGATAGATGGCGCTGCGCGCAGCACACGGCCGGGCACGTGGCCATCGATCGCGAAGCCCGTGCTTTGCTCGCTATGCGACTACTGCGTGAAAACGCAGTTGCTCCAGATGCAGACATATGCGCACCCTAGAAATAGAAAACTACTGCAGCTGAAGCCCGCCCCAGGAAAAAAAAAGAAACTCTAAAGGTCTGTAAGAAAAACCACTAAAGCATCGTTTGAATACTCCAGATGTTTTCTGTGTACATAAACATTTCAGGCTTTGTTCTGTTGGACGCTCTGAACAGACACTCTGCTCTGTCATGAAAGCAAGAAATATATGCCCGACAGACATGCTGAAATGGACGCAAAGTATTTCACGAAATTTTTCCAGAGCGGAGCCCGAAATTTTTGTCGTCATTATGGACAAGTGCTCTGAGAGGCTGGCGTTGCTACTGGTAGGTTCGAACAAACGAGTGGGTTCAAAACATTTGGTTCGAAAAATTCGGACGGCGACGCAGCCAGTTCTGCACTGAACTGGCTGCGAATGTAGGACCGCAAAATTATTATTGCTATAACGGAAAATGTAAACAAGCTCTAAAAATTGGTCGCTCTACGACTAATTTCTGAATGGTGGCAAGTTTCCAAATTGCAAAGCTGTTATGAGGAAGTCGGAAAGGTGAATAATTTTTATGAACAAAAATCGTGGCTCGAATGGTGGTATACAACCAACTTTCTTCGGTGCATTCTGTCAAACCATTTAACGATAAAAATGATGCAGTGACAGGCCGAGTGATGGTAATGCCAATTATGATAATCATTGCAGAGACCGGCCAAGCGATCATGATAAGACACAATGAAGGGCCGAGTGATCATGAACTTGCATGGCGCAGGACTAGCAGCTAGCTCTCCAAAGACAGATGACGGCCAGAGCTTCCGCGCTGCCTTTCATCAATCAGGCAAGCGCAAGTTGCCAACTTCTCAGCGCTAACTATGGCTCAACCAATCGATCATCCAATCAGAGGTGTTACGGCCTGTAGCACAACAGCATTGCAGCACAACGTGCTGTAGCGTGCTGCTACAAACAAATACTTGAAGCAATGTGCTTCATCACTGAGGCTGTGCGCGGTTAAAAGAAATTATCAGACCCGTTTATTTCATAAAGCGCATTTTTGGTTACCTGCGATACTTATTCATAAGGCCAACTTTTATACGGTTACGTCGTGTGTTCCTTACAACTTGAAGCCCATGCCTACTTATACCTGTTGTAAACAAAGCACAGTAGGTTCCAGGCAGTACCAACGACACTGTAACTGTTGCCACAAACCTCGACGATGCATCTGTAACAGACGCGGCTGTGATCCTCACCATTTGTGCCGCAACTGTGTAAACACGATAAGGCTCAGAAGAGTAAGATGACAAAGGGTGATAAAGAAAGCGGGGGAAAAAACTAAGAGCTAACGATAAGGCAGTGCGGTAGTTCTACGAGCAAGACCCTTCAACCGAGTAAATGCTCGTTCGATATCTGCAAGGCGTTCCCGTATAAACAGAGGTCTTGCAAATGTTAGCGCTGCGGTTAGCCGATAGTTTCATCTTCGGAACAAAGCACTCTAACTTGTCAGTGTTTGGGTTGCTTTACTGCTGATAGTGACACGTGTAGTAGGCCCTGTACGAGAAAGCTTGAAACGACCGTATGTGAGTGATTGTGGTGTAGTCTCGGATATACCGGATGAAAGGTTGAAAAGACAAGTCCCGTGCTCACTCCTTCCTTGGAAATTGGCGAAAGGAAGAGGTCGGCACATCGATAGCAGCAGTCCTTTATATACTGCAGAGGATAATAAAAACACCCGAAGAACAAAGCTATACCTTATGGAGTAGTGCGCATATATATATATATATATATATATATATATATATATATATATATATATATATATATATATATATATATATATATATATATATATATATATATATATATATATATATATATATATGCAATGTGGCCATGTGTAGAAATCAGTGAGACTGTGCCAATGTTGACATAGCTGGCGCAACTAAAGCAAGTTTGTCAGAGCTTCTTTGGAATTCTGATTCATTTTGGTTTGACGCGCACACTCCTTGGTTAAGGAGCTCGGCATGTTACTCACTTCATGCGCTGTTCAAAAACAAATCGCGAAACTTTCGTGACAGCAATCGTTTTTGCGCTCGTTTTGGCGCACGTTCCACCTCGATGGCGCGCTTCGCAGGGCTGCACGAATGACAGCGAAGGGACCTTCGACAGCGCGCGAGGTTGAGACAGCTGTCGTTATTTATTTAGACGGTTCTACAGTAGGCCGTGTCCTTCTCGTCAAATCAGCCATAGCAGATTTCTGTGTACCCAGTCGCGCACAGCTGCAGACAGGCCTCGCTTTTAAATACGTACGTATGCCTTTCCGCGTATGCCTTTCAGGTGTACGATTGATAGAAGGCCGAGTTCGAGCTACATATACGTACGTACTAGGCAACGCCTCTCACTAAGTAGAGATGTAGTAGCATTGGTTTGTCTTACTAGAACCTGAAACATCGAGCACTTTTTTCCCAAAGTCACTACTGAACCGGTCGAGGTAATTGCGATGCTCATAATCGCAATCTTTTTCATTCAACCCACTAACTATCTTTCCTTGCAAATAGTCAGTTAGCTGGTTCGGAAATAACGCATCACGCAATATCATACCGAAAATGAAAAGCAGTAAAACAATTTTTTCTTTTGCGTCAAACCGCAACTTCAAGACCACAGCTAAATAGCAGAATAACTCACCCCAAGAATATTTCGGCGTCTCAAAAAGAGAAAGCGAACGAGGCAAGGAGATACGCGGGGAAGTCAGTAAAAGTGAGTCCGCTTGGTTTCCCTACACATTGCAGTGGGCCATAAGGCTGTGGAATAATTTTGGCCACCTAGGGCTCTTTACCGCGCACATGAATCTGAGACGACGGGTATCTTTACATTCCTCCCAAATTAGCTGGGTATACATGTACAACCACCGAATTCGCGCCAATGTTAAATTGACGCAAAAACTAGTCAGCCTCTAGAACGGGCATTACAAAAGGCCTCGCCATCAGCAATCGACAGCGTTAACGATTGAAATTTTCGAGCTAACATTGTCCAGGAAGCCGGGTCAAATAAAAAATGTGAAAAAAAAAATCAGCGCAAACATTATCTCTCTGCTCAAACTTACAATCATTCATGCACATAGAAATATTACCGACTGTGAAAAGAAAAGTGGGTCCACATCGGCCTCTATGTTTAATTCATCTTCAAAGACGCAGGAATTCTTGGCAAAATTTAGGCGCCAGAGACATATGCATCGTCCAGAAATAAAACTCATAGGCCAACTTAAAACGCTAACAAGATGAATATATGACTGTAATACAACTAGACAGTAATTGAAAACAAATTTAAAAAATAAATAAACAGTGGGACTCCATCATGCACGAAACGAAGTTAGTGCAACGGAGGAAATGCGAACTTGATGAACATTCTTCCGTCGGCCAGCTTTAATTCGGCAGTGCTAACTCTTGGAACACAAGAACAATGCCAACACGTGTCGGCGCTGAAGCAACTCTGAAAAAATATCTTGCCTAATGGTCAGCTGAAATGAATAAAGTGTTGCCGAAGAGGGAGACGCCAGAAGCTAGGCTTCGCGCAACGTTATGCACGGAAGGGGAAGTCGCACGTGAGGTGATGTTTCCATAAGTTACGAGGCAGCACTACTTCAACGGCAGAGAAGTTGATTTGTGGCATAGAAACCACATTCCGTAAACATAGACATTCTACTCGGCTTGCTAGAAAACAAAAACTGTGATGCAGCAGAGCACAGAATGTGGATTTTCTGCTCTTTTCGCTGAGAGAGCACATTGCGCACGCGTTCTCTGAATTTTTCAGAGAACACGCTAATCGTCTGTCCTCGGCAATTGTGGCTTCATACAACTCGTTCCAATTAACGAGAAGGCTCGCAACTTTGTTTTCACCATTGGGAAATAACGTACAACAGAAGCTTTTCAGTACTGTACAAAATTGCCACTCAATCTTTTTTCTCCACCGTAAGTATTCTAGTTTTAAATGTCAATACATTTTGCCATTTACCAGGGACAAGAAGGCGGCTACCGAAAATCAGCAGATCTGCTGAAACCCGAGTAAGCCTAAAATTAATACGCTGCTGTTCAGTTTAACTGGATTGAGTTACAATATACTAAGCAAAAACGTTCTAACTGTTGTTATTAAGGAGTTTTATATCTAGTGCCCCCAAGTGGCCTTGCTTATACCAAACGCCCCACATTGAGTTTGCGTTGTTCTATACTTCCTGTGCGTGGTGTATATTAGTTTCCGTTGTTTTCTGCAATTGGCCGGTTGTGATTCCTAATTTTGGATCCCCTACTTTCTGAAGCGTCTTATTATGGTCCCTGTGTAGAGGACATCCTTGCATGTGCACGCCGCTACGAGATAGCACGTCGTATAAATAGCGACAAGTTTATTAAGCTGGAGCTATAAGCACGCGCAGTTTCTTTTTTTACTTTTTTCCTACTTGTCTTTTGCAGTGCTCCATATTTTCTCACGCCACACTGAGACGTTCCGAGCGCAGAGGTGTTCATTCCTTGGGGCCCACATTCCTCGTAAAAGAAAACGGCCTCTAGCCGCGTGAGCTGACATAGAAGCCACCTACCTCCTTTTACACAGCGCTTCTTTCCTGCAGGTCCCGTTTCCACAAAGGGCGCATTCTTCGTTTCAGCTTCGGCAAGTACGCGGAGTTCTCGCGTCGCTTAGTGGCATCGTATGCACCATTGCGTAAGGCTCAACCATTGCTCAACCAGTGGGTAGTGGCAATGACGTTCCGCTGGTGTGAGCGATGTCACGGATTCAATCCGAGGCTGCCGATCAATGGCTAAGATTGGCTAAGAGACATCTGCCCCGTATTTATTACCCATTATCTTTGATCGTCTTTGCCATGGAGCGCACTGGACGTAAAGAACAAACCGTGGAACTTCGCAAGGAACCTCGTGAGCAGTAAGAATGAGAACAGCGATTTGCAATCAAGAGATCATCGACCGCTGAACATCTATGGCGAACACAAAGACATTTCGCTAGACTACAGCCTGATTGGTAAAGCAACCTGGTACATATTCCTGGTTACAATTAACACTTCACGAGCGGTCGTTCTTGGTGAGCAGACTCTATACACTCGTCGTGGTGGTTTAGCGGTATGGAGCTGTGCGGCTAAGCACGAGGTCGCAGGTTCAAATCCCAGCCCCGGCGGACGCATTTCAATGGCGGCGAAATGCAAAAAAAAAAAAAAAATACCGGTGTGCCGTGCATTGGATACACGTTAAAGATCGCCAGGTGGTGAAAATTAATCTGGAGTCCGCGACTATGGCATGCCTCATGGTTCTGGCACGTTCTGGCTCATCGTAGTTCTGGCACGCAAAACCCCAGGATTCAATTCAAGTTTGCATGCGCTCTCATTTTGCTTGCTATGGTGTGGCCAGTGTTGTTTTAACGCGCTTATCGACTACAGTATACTTTAATCAAGCGGTACCAGAATGAAAAACATAGGCCGCTACAATGTAAACATTGCTATCGCTCGATTCCGCTCCTGTCTTATCTCCCACCGTTCATGACCGCTCGATCATCGGTGAAGCGCGAAAACGAATTACAACGGAATAGAATCATTACAATCCCGCTTGCGATGTCATCGATATTGCGTTCGTACCTCAATACTGTTTAGCGCCAGCGTGATGCTTAGATGAGAAATAGAAGTAAATGTATACCGAATTAAAAGGGGGCAGTGTAGGAGGCTCAAGGAAAAGCGCGGCAACCCTTGCCTTGGGCTCGCATTAACAAAACTGTTCTTGGGCAAGTTCCATCCATGACTCGTCACGGCTGTAATAATCATCCCGTTATACATCGACAGGTATAGTCGTGTGGCGTGCGCCCGAATGCTGGTCAGTAAGGAAACCCCGCCACGCATCAGCGGCCTCACAACGCTTTTCTTGTTCTTGATTATTAGTTAAATATGGAAAGATTGGCCACAGGAAAGGCCGGCTATCCCACAATCTTTCATAAGATGAACAAGAGAAAAGAAAAAGAGGGATGAGATTGCAGAAACTGTCATAACAAGTCTACAGGGTGGTCAATTTTGAGTTTTACGGTATTCTTTAAAAATCACCTGTTGCACATAACCTAATTTTGGTCCTTGAGCTGCCTATTGAGAGAGGCGGACATTACTTGGACGAGAAATCTTTCCGTAAACTTCCGTAAACCTTAAAAATGATCACCATCTATAATGAAATATCAACACCAAGAAAGCTAGTTTATGTATCGCGTAAAGAATTGGGGAAAAGGAAATGGTGCAAGAGCCCACGAACGCCACAAGTACGAATGGATCACAAGAATATAGACAAAAATAAAAAAATACACATATACAAATGTTCACAGCGGACTTATCAAGTTACTGTTCACGAGAAAAATCCCCTAACATCCCCTAAAGATTACGATAGATCTTGGAGAGTTATTTTCTTTTTGTCTGGGTACACGTTGTAAGCGATGTTTGTGATTGGCCGGCTGCCAAGGCTAATATTGTGTCCAACATCGCTACTGGCTGACACATGCTCTCACGAAGAGGAAGGAGTTTTTGGGAATACCGGGCCGTGGCGCAATTGCTGCACGACGCTGGACTGCACTCAGCATTGTGATTCAAATGAGGCTGCTGTGTCGACCAGCATTCATTTCACCCCTATTCATATCATCATCTTCCATCCCCTCTTCATTCCCCTATTTTTACCCCAGCACAGTGTGCAAGGTTGAGAAGCTGAAGCTCAGGTCGACATCTCTGCATTTCAACAAAAGAATGTTCTCCTCGACCTCACGTGATTACCCGCCCAGAGGCTGAATTCGCGAAGTTTTTCTTTCGTAGGCACCGTCTGCCATTGACCAGCCCTTTTCTCTAGCAATAAGTACAACACCAAGATTGGCTGGAATATTTTCTTGAGAGCTTTTACGTTTACGCTAGAAGAAACTTTTGTAAGAACATATGCTACCGATAGTGTTGTCGCAGATGTTGACAAAGGCCGCTAGAAAGAGCACTGAATAACAAAATCCTTTGCTAATTCGGCTCCAGGGCCCGTATTCACAAAAGAGCTGTTAGTCTAGAATGATTAGTGGAGGCGGCCAAGGAATGGTGAAAAACAATTACGACAGAAACGTTTTGTGAATTCGGCTCGGGCCGAAGTGGATCACATTTTCTCTAACGAATCATAGCGTGAAAGGTTTTTGTCAATACAGGCACGGATGATATATGAATGTAGGCTCTGATTTGTTGCTGAAGCGCAAGCTTGCTCGGAATGATTGAGGATGCCATCGAACCAGTTTCGGTCCGGTGTAACCGGGGCGAATTTTTCATTGGCTGGGAAGCTTTTAGAAGGACTCTGCTGTGGCCTACTTCGTTCATGCTGAACAGGTGACATACTGTGCAAAAATACGATAAGGGTGGAGAGACAAGAAATTGCCCTGTCCTGTCTCTCCGCTTTTCTTGTATTTCTATTGCCTAGCTGTCAGACTTCCTGTTGCTTGTTGATCCGCACAACTATATTTTAAATAAGTTGTCTTGTCTCAGTTAGCAGCGGAGCGACGGGCCTGCTTTAGCGTCATGGGTCATTTGCCAGCAAGAAGCGTGCACATGAAATATTCAATCCTACGGGTTGGAACTTCGTCGGAGGCTCTGGCACGTAGACGGGAAAATGTTCATGCGTCCCATCTACAGCGTATGTAACCGGAGCACAAGTGCGCGCAAATGGAGCCCCAGCTGCGGTTTGCAAGTAGCACGCGCCCAGAGCAGGGATCACTAACCTCACATACACGCCTAATTTTAGCAAGGATGTGCATGTGCAAAACGCAAATAAAGAAAAAGAAACTCAGCTAACAAGCAGCGATGCGAGCGCATTATACCGAATGACTAGGAAGTTGCCGCTCACTTTAATCCACAGATGAACTCTGCTCCATTGTTTGTTCGTTTCGGTGCATTAAGTACATCGAGCTTTTCAGCCAGATAAATAAACTGTGAGGTCTCTGCGCAGCTATTTCTTTCCAAAACGCCTATATCAGTAAAAAGGAAAGAGGTATCCCGCTGCGAAGGCTTAGTGTCGGTCGTTGACGCGGCGACCACGACCTTGCCGCACCGGTCCAAACCGGTCACGGTACTTACTAATGCAAGATTGCGCATGCGAGAAGTCGGTTTGAAGGGGGCGATAAAGCTGGGCGGCTTATGCAATGCGACGAATCACAAAAGAAAAGCAAAGTCAATTCTTAACTATTACGTATCACATAACCTGACTGTCATATCTGCTTCACTTGGCTACCAAAGCCAACAGGGCCCCGGCGAACCACCCGCTTTGGAAGGAATGTGCAATTCAGGTAGTAACCATGAGGTGCGGCGACAATCAAGCGGTGCGCGAACTGCGGTCATTGACACTTGTTGCGTATGCAGTGTGCTCATGAGCGTCGGACTCGTTTCATTGAACTCAAGTTCAAGTCAGCGTCACTTTCCTGCATCATCCATCACAAAAAGTACAACGTTCCTGATGGGTGCTAAGGAAAAGTCGCAGAAGGCTTTAACATATGCCTACACGCTGTTTGAAATACCAAGGTATCAGGATGGCTTAAGCGGTAGCTTGCGTTGGCAACCTACTCACTAGAAAAGTTGCTGTAGGAAATACTTTGAGCACAGATTTACAGTGCAAAAAAAAAAAAATCAACGAATCCCCCTCCCAAAAAGACACAAAGTAACGAAATAGAACCGCGGGAATAAATTTGCTTTCACAATTTAAACATGTTTATAATACTAGCCAACATGTACGTTATTATTTGCTAACCATTCCTGTCCTTAAAAAGGAAATTTTCCAACTAGCTATCGCGGCGCATGTTACGTACATTTGTTCCTGTTTAAATTTACCAGCTGCGTGATCAATTAGTCACTATATCTCTATCTACATTGTGCTGATTGGTAACGATTAGTTTCTGTACATTAGGAAAGGTAGCAATCTAATGTGATCTAAAATAGGCTTAGTGTACATTGGTAGGTTCATAAACAAGGCAGCACCGACGTAGGCACCAGCTACGACTACACAAGGCTGCTTGAAAACAGCCAGCTTTGCAAAACACTATGTTCCACATTGTCCAGCTCATTGTAGCTTGCACTGAACGGAGATGGTGCTCACACCGTCTTGAAAACCCAAGCAGGCGTGTACGCTAATCAATCTTTAAGACCTTCTGCAAGAGAGTGAAAAATACAGCGTAGCGCGACGCGGAGCCTTTCTGCGCGCATGTAAGCGGCACTTATTCTTCACAATAAGCTGTACGATCCTCCGAAAAAACAAAAAATGTTGCGCTATCGGCTTGTGTTCGCTCGTATACAGTGGACCTTCAAACGCACTGCGGCGTTACTAATATACCCGCAAGAAATGCTGAAAACCGAGCAGTTGCCGGCCTCAGTACTACCGTCTTCAATGTTATAGGTTCAACCAGCTGATCGCGTCTTCAACACAATCACACACAGACACACACACAAAAAAAAGCAGCACGGCCACGTTCTCCGGCTGCAGAGCCTCTGTTGACAATGGTCAAGATGTATCACCTCTGACTTGCCTCTTCGTCACACGCCAAGACAATCTGCTCTTGTTGTTTTCCTCCTCAACAAAGTCAGCACTGCTATTTCTGGCTCTGACTTTCGCATTGTTGCGTCACCTGTATTTCAGCAGTGTAGCGAAGCGATCGCCCTCCCTAGAACCAGCGAAGTGAACTTATACCAGCCACACGGCTAACCACTCACAGGGAGAAAATTTTTTGGGCGTTGCCCTCTACGGAAATCCGCGCGAGTGTCCATAAAGATGCTGCTGCTTCGAATTCTTACCGAGCTGACACTCCGTTTATCTGACACTGACACTGTGTGTGGGCGTCCACCTGGCACTTTGATAGACTGTGTGGGAGCGCCCACAATGTCGTGTGTTGCCCATTCGTGCCTTCGCTCTCTCTCCTTCGTCTCATACCAGTGTTGCCCTTCCCGCTCTCACTGTGAAGAGTAGCCCAATGTCTTCTTTTTGCAAGGCCCATGACTAATTACGCGGAGAACCCGTACTGCTCGTAACTAAAGCTATGAAGGTCAAATTCCCCATCCACAAGGAATGCAAAACAAAAACAAACAAAAGGTATTGCTGTACAGCCGCTGTACTTACTAATAAGGTCCGATATATCGTGGAAAAGTGCGCGGTTCTTTTCTTTTTTTTTTGTAATCTACTGCACGTGCATAATGCTATTGCTCCTGGTAGCACCGATAATTTAAATGTATCTTATACTCCGATGTTTTTTTTTTTTTCCGCCTAGGAGCGTCAAAGCTAATCTCACAGTTTGTGATGAAGATATTTTGTGATGTTGGAGAAGGTACTGTTACGAAATTAGCGCAGCCGTTTCGCGCAACAAATTTTCTTTTGTCTATAGGGTTTCGAGTACATGCAATTTACAAAGTTATCACACGCATTTTCAATGCAGAAGGGTAAAAGTGTGAACGCAATGATTGGATGTTTTCTTTTATCCAGTTCACGTAATTTTTTTCACAGCTCTTACAATATAAATCAAGAATATGTTGCACTCGCTCGAATCTACCTGCTTTCATTGAATGAAGAAAATTTCGTTGAAACTATTTCTTCGGGTCTTATATCGCAGTATCTGCGTTTAACGCGCCCCTCGAAAGGCAGGTCGACTTAATGAGACGCTAGATACATAAATTATTGTAGCTGCATTAGCCAATTACCTTTCTGCAGCATAAAAAAGGCAACTGTTAGTATGAGAGATGGATTGATAAACCAAAAAAGTGGCTAAGACAGAAAAAGGTCGTCAACGCCGCCTTGAAGCTCCCGCCCACTGCCGCCGTGACGTCACAGATTTTGACGGCGTCGTCTGTGACGGCATTCATTACTTATCACGTATAGGGGTGAGGGAATATTGAACGTTGCGAACACGAATCGAATATTAAAGACTGACTATTTACATTCGTATTCGAGAATTGAATATTCGGTATTTTTGAATGTCGAAACTAGCAAAATGTTTCTCAGCAAGCGACTGTTAGAGTCGTGTGATCGTTCTCGACCTGCTAAACGACGTATCGCACATTATTAGAAGTAAAACTAGGACAAAAGTTTTTGAAGGAATGCACAGAAACAAAATATGTAATGGAAGCTCTGTTTTCGGTCTCGCGGGGGTACGTTACATCAAAACCTGCGATTTTTGCTTGCAGTATGTACGTAATTTAGTGTTTCTTGCAGTTTAGCCATGTCGCAGTTGTATTTTTTACGCTACAACCAATGATGTTTTTCTTGCATTGCGTCCTTCTACGCGTATCTACGACACACAACTCCCGCAGCAGCTTTATTTTTCACTTTTTTCATAACTGTTGATCTTTTCTTTAAACATCGACTTAATTAGCGTTTTTTGGAAAACGTCCTATGCAGCAGGCGCTCATTTTTGGAAAGCCTGTTTACAAGTAGGCTTCAAAAATCTTCAGAGATTATTTGTGCGGTTTCTTTATTGACGATCAGTTCACCTGCGTGTAAAACTGATGTTAATTGTCCGTTATAGTATGCCGTCAATTTTTTTGACTAATCAGTACTACCATGGTGCGTAGTATTAGCGAAAGAAAAATTCATGCTGTAAATAAATATGTGTGTTAGACTATTCAATTCGATATTTGATACTTATAATTCGTATTGGATTCTTGTTCGAAAAATGATATATTTGCCCGCCTCTACTTATGAGTAAAGAACGACAGTATCGTATTCTAAGAGAGCTAAAGGCTGAAGGTAGCAGGCATCAGACATTTATAAAGCCAACGTTGCTCAAACGCGATAAAGTTCTTTGAAATCCGTAACGCCACATTGTTGTAGCGATGCTGGAATTTCGGGCACGTAAAAAAAAAAAAAAAAAAAAAAGAACACACGCGCACACAGACACACACACAGAGAAATGAATGAATAAATAAAAAGAAAAGGAAGCGTTACTTTAATTTTCTTTTCTAAAAATAGGCTTCTTAGCGGAAATATAACGAAAATGGAGTCTTGAATAGTACACCTCGACAATCTGATGTAGCGCTTCTGTTGAGTGCCCCACTTAAGGCTTCTTCTTAAATAAGGGGCTGCAAAAGTGTTTACGCAACTCTAACAACGCTGCTGACTGGACTGTGCGGGGAGGTTTCGAGGCTGTGAGTGTTCGGAGTAGTCCCGGACGAGTGCACGCCGTCCAATGCCACTTTTCGGGGTCGCCGACGGAAAGGCAGCGCCCGGTAAAAGCAGCCGCCGCAAACTGTCGTCCTCCCGCACCGCGCCGACTAGAAACAATGGCGCTATTTAGGAAACAAAGAAGCGGCTCCTTTGTTTCTTGCGCGACGACGCTGTGGGTGTGCGAAGCGCGTGACCTTGCCGCCCTCCGGCAGTTTGAGCTATAGCGCTCGGAGAGCAGCCGACGGGAGAACACCTGTGCCGGCATACGAAGCCTTTGCGATTAAAGCGCACAGACATGCTGTGGAGGCTCCAGCGTTTGGCTCCGCCTGCAGCAAATGCGCGGACTCGCGCAGCTGTCCAAACGAATAGGCTAAGCGCTTTTTTTTATATCTGGAGACCCATAACCGTATTTGCAGCTTTTCTGTACAATAAGTATGTTGTGAAGTCTACCCTGTAATTTATGTACATTATACCAGCTGTAGGAACGTTCGGCTCATATACATGTGCTTTCCTTTAGCTAAATTTCAGTTATCTACAATGGGGCCCTTTGATTACATTTCTTCCGGCGACTTCATCGCAGAAAATCACAGTGGTGGGCATAAGATTAGCGCTGGCAGTCTGCCACGGCTCAATTGCACTTCGGAACAAAAAGAAAGCGTCCTGAATTTGGACTCACGGCCCGTAGTCACAAAAGGTTGATACGCTAAAATTGTTTACGTAGAGCAAATTTTAGCCAATCCTGATGCTGCAGATATCATTAGCGAAGGCAACCGACCAATAGTAAAGACCACAACGTGGCCACTGGGGTCCCTGAGCCCTTGAACTGCGCCTGGTGCCACGCCACCCAGAGAGACCATTCTTAGAAAATGAAGCAGGCCACTCACCAAGGTCAAAATAAAAATAAAACGACGTTTCGGGATCCGTACGGATCCCTTATTCACCATGGAATGTTGGCTAAGCACAAGGTTCTTAAATGGCGCTCAGCACATGACTCAAATTTCGGGAGCACACGTGGTTTATAGTGTCAAATAATCGACTGATTGTGTTATTTGTCGGTCAAATTAGCAGCAGGCAAAGATTGAGCCTCGTTGTGAAGTTTTTCTTTGTGTCCACGATACGCGCGTTGTCCAAGCTTATCTCGTGACCCGTCTTCTCGGCATGCTCTGCGAGGGCATTTGTCACCGTGTGGCTTTTGACGACATCATTCTTGTGCTCTTGGAGACGCGTGCAGAAATTTTCGCTTTCACCAGTATACCCCGATTCGCAGTCGGCGCATGGAATCTTGTATACCACGCCAGGAAAACGTGCCCGAGGGAGAGGATCCTTCACGTTCATCAAGTCACCATTAAGCTTGCTTGCTGGCACATGCGCAATTTGTACACCGCGTTTCTTAAAGACACGGGCTGGGGCTTCGCTAACACCTCGAATATACAGGACAGCAGGGCGCTTCTGTGTCGATGCTGAAGCACCCACGGCTTATCTGTCAGTCTGCTGATTACTTATCAGGAATTTAGTTATCCTCCAAATAAAATGCTTGGGGTACTCGTTCCTCGTTAGGTCCTCTTCAATGATCCGAAGCTCCTCTTGCAGGGTGCTTGGCTCAGAACAGCTGCGGATCGTCGGTTCAACTAACTAACGAACCATTGAGCGTTTGTGGGCTGCCGGATGAACAAACTTGAAACCGAGACATCTGCCCGAGTCCGTTGGCTTTCGGTACACGCTGAATGTGAGGTCATTGGGAGCATGCTTGACCGGTGCGTCTAAGAACGGGAGGTAACCCTCTTTTTTTTTCTTCCAAAGGAAACTTGATGGAAGGCTCGACACCATTTAGGCAGTCGAGGAAACGTTGCACGTTCTTCTGGTCTATTACACAGAAGCAATCGTCCATGTACGTCAAGAATACCTTAAGTCTAGGCTGAAATGACGCCAAGGCCTTGGCTTCAAACACTTCCATCGGAAGGTTTGCAGTCGTGACTGAAATAGATGCTCCAATTTCGGTACCGGAAGCTTGCCTGTAGAATGCGCCACTGTACGAGAAGTACATGTTGGACAAGCAAAACCGTAATAAGGCACGCAGGTCAGTGACGTCCAACCGCGTGCGATCCTGCAGCATTGCATGCCCCCCTCAGCACTTGTAGTGGCGGTTTTCAACAGCTTCGCTGGACATCGACTCTCGCAGGGCCAGCATGGCGAGTCCATATTTTTTTTCACCAAGCCCGAGGGATGGTTCATGGCCCGTTTAAGAACGAAATGCCCCTGTAGCAGACAGATAAAATGGCTGCGCTTGTTGATTAGCGGCAATAACTCAACGCCCAGCCGACTTGCGTACAGCATCTAACAGCCGCCGTAATCTGACAGCCATCGTCGCTATGACGTGTGCCAGCAAGTCATAACCCAACCTCTATCAACGGAACACGAGTGGGACCTAATCTCACGTTCACGCGCGGTCACCGAGGTCAGGTTTCTAAACACGGCTGCGGCGCTGAGCTCTCACGCCGTCTGCCTGCGTGCGCTATCAGGTAACGGAAGCAAGAAACCGAGGTTGGCGCGATCTCGAGCGCGATGACGCAGACGCGACCACGAGTGGAAGCCACCGCTTGTCATGCAGACGCCAAAGTTGGCCCGACTGAACTGAAGGTATGAAAGCTAAATGTTTCCAGTTTACCGAGAATAGTTTACTTAGTGAGCCACGGTATCCGAGGGCTTCTCAGTAACTTATTTGTTTATTTATTCACGGCTGTGAATACATGTCACGGCCGCGAGATCCTAACAAGTGTGTGACATAGAGTCTTTGATTGATAGAAACGATCAAACGGTGCAATATATGTCTTAGTGAGTCCGCAGCCGTGACATAGTAAGCCAGTATATGGGTACTATTAGGATTGACGTTTAGGCACCGTACTAAATCATCGTAACCAATGCTGACGGGGGAAACAAGCGCTCACTTGGCCGAAAACTGACCCGAGGTGTGCCTGGTGATACCTCCGAACAAAGGATGCTTTACCGGCAGACATGCAGCTTTCTCGGGGGCTATTCCACGCCTCGTCGTTTACTCAAGGCAATTAAATCAGCGTCACCTGAGACTTACCGACAAGCAATTACGTTCCGTATCATCGGCTGTTCGACCGCACAGAGGTGACAGGCGAGAAGAGTGCCCGCCCGGACTACGGCTGGAATTGGCGCCGACGGTAACGCGTAAACAATCGCAGCTCACTTCAACGCGACAAGGCCGCCCTCCGACTTCCGCGAAGGTCAGTATCCCGATTCTGACAGATTGACCGTCACGAAGAAGCACACAATTGGTAAAATGGCCCTTGTCGAGGACTCCCCAGGAACGGCGTCGATGGAAGATGCACAGTTTTCCACGTAGTTGCCTCTTATTGTGCAAAGTTATAGACCAGGGAGCTGGGAAGAAAGGTGGGGCATTGGGGGCGGGATATTGTGAATGGTTCGGCGTTCGTGATTGGCCAGTGAATTACCTCAACGAGTGAAACAAAGAGATAAACGGGATGTGAGTGGAAAATGGAGATAGACTGGATAAAAAG
The DNA here is from genome assembly GCF_050947875.1 of Dermacentor variabilis. Taxonomy (NCBI): domain Eukaryota; kingdom Metazoa; phylum Arthropoda; class Arachnida; order Ixodida; family Ixodidae; genus Dermacentor; species Dermacentor variabilis. The sequence continues at coordinate 130,625,125 of NC_134570.1, read as the reverse complement.
CGGATCTGGAGTGCGGTGAAGGTCTGCTACGACGCGGACGTCTGCTCCTGATCACGCTCGAACTATATACTCGTACTAGTACATGCAAACTCTCCACTTGTAAAATTGTAAATAAACCGTTTTTCTCATTCCTTGGATATTGTCCCGTACCTCTCGATCACCTGAAACCTTGCACATCACCAGCCACGACCAAATAATGACCGCTCGGACACCCGAGACCCAACAACTGTTTGACCACGATGGGCTCCGCTACCCGGAGTTCCAACATCACTTAGTGAACAGTTGTAACTATATATGGAAAAGTCCTAATAATGTACTTGTGAAAGCAAGAATCCTTCAAGGACTGCACTAATTGCAGAACCCGTGTTTGACATCTAAATATATCGCACAACAAAGATGCTTCGTGTTTCCGCTTAAAGGGCACCTACCTATTGACAACACTATCACGTTACGCCGCTTCTCCATACAGTTTCCGAGCGTAGCTTAAAACTGCGAATACATGGTAACACTTCTTGACATGAAACGTTATTCATTATTGTCAGTAGTGGTTTGCTTTCTCAACCCGCAAGTGATGAAAAAACGTAACACTAATGCCACTCATATCTTTCCAACCATACTAGCACAGTGCGTTACTTTTGCGTTGTTGTGAACTACTTGAAAGAAGCCATTAGTCGATCACGCATGTGTCTCGTGCACAGATGGCGCAGATGGCGGTGTCGCACCACGAATGACGCAATCGGAGCTAAATTTAGCCTCTCGCACGGCGTTCACAGAGACGTATCTTAGCGGTACGTCTGTCCGTTCGAACGCGAGTAGCCGCGTTTGAGAGAGCTCGCTGTACCATATTAGGTATAACTCCTTCAATTCAGACCGGTGGTCATCGGTAGCTATAAAGCCTAGAAGGTTTCATTTGTTGCGGAAATTTGACGGTTGTTCGGCTATGGCGCCCCTGCGTTCGGCACGTAGGGTTCAGAAATGGTCTGACGAGACTTGTGTACCGAGACAGAAGGATGATAATCCTCGCTCATCCTTTTTCACCACGGCAGAACGCGTCCGTCTCCGCAAGGTGCGCATGTGCAAGATACTGAGGCAAGCGCAGTAGCTCCAGCCATCTACGGGAGTGGTGGGCTGGAGCAGCGCAGGGCAGCCTGTGCCGCCACAAGCAGGGCGGTCTGCGACTGTATAGGAGTTACACGATGGCACAAGCCCATCAGCATCCACCAGAGGCATCCACGGCAGTTCCGACAGCCCGAGCGTGGGAGCACGGCCGGGGCAGATTACGCGTGCGTCCGAGTAGCACAGACGCTGGCAGTTGGCTGCAGCGCGGTTTGAATTTGTCCTCATCGACAACAAGCGGTGCAATTGGTTAGTTAATTTCTGTACCTTACTGGTCATACGCCTTCTTCAGCAAGGGCAAGACATTTCGCGTAGCTCACTGCGGTTGCGTCCCGGATACAGCCTACTCCCCATTCTATTTTTTTTTTTTTTGTACCACTGGAACTTCATTGCAGACCCTTAGATTCCTTTGAGCTCCACTTGGAGCTTGTCTGAAATCGAGACGGTCTCAGACACTCGGGTGTAGGAAGCGTCGCAGTTCCACTGGTGCCCGCAAATCCGCAAGATCCGGCACGCAAGGTAACCTACCTTAGAAGTTGCGATAGTTATTTTAGCAAATGCAACTCCACGTCCTTCCTTCCTCTCAACCGGATGCAGCTGCTATAGAGCTCGGGCTCATAGTAAAGTTGCAAAGAACTCTAAGCCGATTTGTATACTGTATATCGGCCGAGGATGAATCGGTGAGTGGAAGTCCTCGATACTGCTTGTGAGGTCTTTTGTGATCTTCAGGCGCATTAGTTACGCCTGTTGGCCACGATAAGAAAAAGGAGAAAAAGAAAATTTACAGATACATGTAAGGAAAACTAGAAATTTATAACTAGAGTTGGACTTCTGTACGTTAAACATTACAACTACCACCACCGGCAGCCTTTGCGGCAGTGTAATAAATCTCGGCATGCAATTAGCCTTTTCGCAAATTCGATAGCCTCCAATTCATTGTGCTTGACACTAATGCATGAGAACGTGAGAAAACAAAATGTCACTAATTCAAATTCTGCGTAAGTATCGAATGCGCACATCAATAGTAGACAACACGATCAATTTGTAATGAAGCCATGGCTGGAGAAAAGAAAGTGGCACTTTGATTACTAGGGTAGCCCTTGGCAAGATACCGCTTGCACGGCTGCAGACATGCCTCAACGTTGTGCACTTCTTTCTCTCCATCGTCCTTTCTCTTCATTTTCTTCGTTCCCATTCCCCAGTGCAAAGCATCAGGACAGAGCAAGCTACAGTTCAGGCTAACCCTATCGTTTCCTCATAAATAAATTCTCTTTCTCTTACCTAAGCGGTAATTATCTTAATATCATCTTAGTATCAGTGGTCGAATTCACAAAGATTTTCATTCGTAAACTCCCTTTGCCAATGGCTGATCGCCTGTCAGTTGCGCGCCTGTCAGTATAAACACTGACAGTCACGCAAGCACACACGCGCACGCGCCAAATTTTTAACGAGCTCTAGTGCCTCAGTACACTCTCTTCAAGATATTCATATTTCACAAAGCCATTCCGGGCAGTCAGTGAACATTGCCCCACCTATTACCTACGAGCGCTGGAGGCAATAGCTTCTCGCGGCGTTTCTTGTCACACCATTCTTCAACGCGCCCATGCCGACGCGGGCTGCTTCACAAATCTGACGGTTGCCACACAGCTCACAGCCGCTTCAGCGGCGAACGCCGAATAACTATAGTGGTTGTAGCACTGGCTGAGGGTGCAAATAGGAAGACCGAGCACACACAACAGCGGTTAAGTGCTCGACGATCCCCTCACTGAGCGGGCAGGTTTCTCTTTTCGGCCGCCCACGTTTGGCGAGGGCGCGAGTGAAATTGACGTTTCCTGACTCAGTGCAAACGTGGGACGGGGCCGTGAAGGCCGTCGCGGACCACGCGGGAACACGTGCCACGCGATGCGTGAAGGCTGTCTCATTGCCGCTTCTTCCCGTCAAACACGACCCGCGCTAGCAAATGCAAGCGGAGGGCGAGCAGCTCGAGGAGAGTACGCGGAGCACAGACAGGAGTCAACAGAAGCCAATCCTGGATGATTGCTCCACGTTTGCATGGCTGCTGATCTCGCACCATCTGCCGTAAAGAAGATCGCTATGTAAAGCAATCCAAGGCAATTGTGATCTGTTATCACTCTCGTTTTATAGGCTCCACGTCTGGAGGGTATACGCATGGGCATTATGATTTGAGTAATAACGGTCGCCAAGATCAAATGCGTGCCGGGGGTCGAAGGGGACGCGAGGCGCTGTTTCGTATGTACGCTGGTATAGACTGCATTGGCGCTAGGTGAAGAGCTTGAAAGTGTTAGAAATGGCGGAAAGCGAAAAGGAGAGATCACGCGTTGCTCCGCTGGTTGCACCCCGTTGGAATTTTTACGTGATGGATTGATTACTTTCATTTGAATCTTATTGCAACAACAATTATATGAAAGCTGCAGGCGCATCTCTGCCGTCACCGTAATGTTCCGTATGAAGCCCAAGGGCGATAATGTCGTGGGACCGCGCCGTATGCTACATGTGCGAGTGAAAGTTTACGGTGAGCCGTCAACGGCGGCCAAATCTCGCGCGCTAGGGAGGAATGCAGAGAGGAAGCGCGCCGAATTCCGTCGCGCGCAGGTCACAGGAAGGTGTGCGGGGCGTTCTACTGCGGCGGCTGGCAGCGTATGACGCGGACGTGCGGGCCATATATTGAAAGGGATCTGCGATGTGTACATAGGCTAGGTGCGTCGGGGCTAATAGATTCGTGTGCGCTGTGTTGTCGCCGCTGACTTTGCGTTGAAGCGAGAGGCAGCACGAAGGTCCATTCGCTTGCTGCTGCCTCTCTTCCTCATGCCAGCACTTTCACAGCGAGGGTCCGAACTCATCGAGCGAGATGTGTTTGTTTGCCTGTGCAAGCGTGACACCAGGCTGGTTAATTTAATCAGTAAGCGAATCTTGGCGAGCTTACATAGCTGAAACAGCAACTATCCTGAGTTCGTATAGCTGAACACTCATTCCCTGCGGCCATCAATGCTTCAGCTTTCGGGCAAAACTGCGACTTTTTAGCGCTTGGACATTTTGGGGGAAGGCGCAGAATGGTAAGTTACTCCGAAAACCGGGGAAGCGGCTGCCTCTCGTCGTCACTCCCAGTCATTCAATGCCGAGGAAAGACCGCGAATCACCATTTGTCGCAACAAATGTGAATGTGGACGTAATGCACAAGCATTCGTCTAGTTGAATCTCGGTGCGCGCTTCATTACCTCCGTTAAATGGCCGGCCTAAACCGTGGGTAATGTAACTACGTTTAGGGCTAAACATGGTTCGCGCCAGCTACACAGCAGGTGAAAAGGCCGTTAGGTCGCTAAATGCTGTTGACTACAAGCCGAGCTTGGCTAACTAGGCTTGGAGCAACCGACGTTTAACTAACTGTCAACGTGGTTGTGCCGTGACAACCGAGAGCAGTGTAGCCCCTTCGGTGGTTTCCCAAAAACGTCTGTAGTCACCTAGGGCAAAAATGTATGAAGGCCACGATAATAATTTGCGAAAGTAACCTTACCGTTGCATTCAAATCTACGTCCAAATACTCAAAATGCGCGCCTCTATGCCGAAATGACAGCCAGGCTGAACGTTCGTCTCCCGACAGGCGAGCAACCGCACAAACGGGAAAAAGTGCGGTTGAATCTTGACGATATGAGCAAGTGCTACAGATAGCAGCCTACATCAGTTATTTGCGCGTCGCTAACCTGCATGACGAATTTTGCGCGTGATGATATACAGGAAACCTGCAGCGGTCAAAGGAGGCTGGGCCGTTCTCAGAATTCTGTCAGCCGGAGACGCCAGCTGCTTGGAAAGAAAGACGGCAAAACGACGTGACGAGCTGTCAAGGACGCCGTGCCCATTACTGTGTTGCCTTGTCACTGTTCACGGCGTGTTCATTTTGTGTCACAAGCTTGCTATATTTTTACACTCGGGTGTCATATGTAAGTTGATATCAAACATGAAATTGAAACTGGTGGCGCGCCCTCCTCGTCGCCGGCATGAACTGTAAGGTACAGGATTGCCCACGCAACTCCGGCGGACCGCGGTTGGCGTTAACCGTGGCTAAGCGAGTAACTACAGTTGAGTTTAACAACGGTTAAGCCGGCCTCTGTAACAAGGGTACAAGAACTTTAGATGGCGAGAAGTTATCAGTACTTCCCGTGCATCAACACCAGGGCCTGTAGCAGCGCACATCGCAGATTTGTGACGTTAGATTCCGAAAGTTATGCATGCACGGAAGCGTGCTTTGCTGACTGCCAGCATTGTGCTACTAAAGGCGGACGAAATAAAAATAAAGTTAAGCTTGGTCTGTAGGCCACACATTCAGAATATCAAGTCGTGCCGTGACATAAAGCTTCGCGTGACAGAAACGAGGCAGAAACGAAGGACTTCCGGCGACGCCACTTTCAAGCTCGCGCAGCAGCTGCCCATGACACCATACTATTGGGACTGTGAAAATTGCTCTGTCTAGTTGGCCTGCCTAGCGTTACGGCTGGGTCCCAAAATATAAAACGGGAACATTTTAAGCGTGTTTAATTTTTTCCGCAAAATGCCAGACTTTCCTTCTTTACCCAGAAAAAAATTAATAAATTCGGCTTTGTAAGAACTGCGTCACAACTTCCACCCGGTTCGATATTTTTCTACATCACTTTACGAAATTGACCAGCGCGAAATTATGCCACATTCGATCAGCGGCGCCCTTTTGCAAGATGCACGAGAGCCAAAGTGAATAGGTATCTGCACGTTTGCTAAAACGATGCATCGAGTGGGATTTCTTTTTTTCTTTCTGTGTCCGATTCTAACCGGAGGCCATTATTGCACATAGCGCATGTCAAGTGCTACTTGAAGGTATAACTCTAACACACGGCTCCAACAACAGCGATCAATTCGAGCCATACGGCGAATGAACAGCAGCCCACTTTCTTTCTTCGAAGACGCTCCCAGGAAATAAGATCTAGTATTATGTACAAGCAGCACGCCCGACTGACTCGAAGAACCCGCGCTGCCGCCGGCACAACGTGACCTAACTGGAGCACGACAGCTGCTGCATGAAACTCCAGACACGCCTGCTTTCAGGTTTCAATGATGGCGCCGGCGACCCGTCTGCCGATGACTGCTAGAGAACCTCCTTTCGTTACTTTCCTGCTTCGCAAGCTGATAGCCGAAGTAATGTTTTGTACTTAGTTCTTTTCAACTATGTCCCCACTTTTCTTGGAACGTGATGTTTCACGAGTGATGATGGGCAGTCATGATCAAACGCAGACACCTAGGAAACGATATAGATCCGATGAACAAGAAATGTTTATAGCTAAACGCTGCTATGCTGATACATGGCAGACAAAACAAGTGAATTACAACTTGAACAATAGAGCAAGCAGTGTCTCAATCTTCGACTGTCTCAATTACTAGCACAGACTATAGCACAGACTAGCACAGACTATACTATGCGGTGCCTCACCGATCTATCAGTAAATCTGATTACGACCCAGGCTCATTTTAGCGCACATTATACTGAGTCTCACTGATCTATCAGCTATCCTGATTGCAGCCCTGACTAAGGGACATGATATCGTCTGCATTATTATAGCTCAGACAAAGAAAAAGGACGATAGAGCCGTCGGCCCCGTCTAACTCGTGCCAAGGCCAATTACCAATTGCCATGCAATTGCAAACTCGTAGGTAGTGACGGCCTCACCGAATAGCCCTAGGCACGCACAATTTATTGCCAGGTCATCTCAGACCTCGGCGGCATCTTTAGCCAGCAAAAGACTCGGAAGCCAGTGCCATAACATCGGGTACCGCCGTCCAACTCAAGGTTTGTCTGCGTGGAACGATTACAACCTACGGCGGCATCCGAACTCGCGGTGTTTACGAGACGACGTTCTCCGAACGCGTTCGTCGCATGAGTACCGCGCCGCTACGGCGTGCACTGTGACTCGTCAATCGACACCGAGAGGGCTTTTCTCAGCGCTCAAAAAACGAAAAGAAAATCCAAGCTGTTGCCGCCCGGACGCTTACGGGAGTGGTACCCTGCCCCGTAGACGTAACACGCGTTCTATGTATATTGCTAGGCTATTCTAAACCTCGGCGGCGTCTCTCGCCAACAAAGGACTCGAAAGCCCCCGGTGCCACAACACCGCGTACAGCACTCGCGCGCGTTGTTGGTCTGCGTGGATCAACCATGACCGCCGGCGGAATCCGAACTCGGTGCTTGCGAGACCGCGTTCCCAGAATCCGTTCTCCGCCAGAGTTACTGCATATATGGGCCCGCAGGGAGCCGTATACAGTAACTCTGTTCACCGCATCCGCCCTCCCCCCCTCCCTCTCCCCCCTCCCCCCCCAGGCGAGCACTGTGACTCGTCACCCGAACCCACGCGGGCATTCTAATCCCTCAAAAGCACAAAGGAAACCCGAGCTGTCACCGCCAGGACACGTAGGGGAGCGGACCCCTCCCTGTAGAAAAAACACGCGGGCAACTCGCGACACTGCTGAAGTACACAAAACAATCATTCAGCTAACAGCCGGCGTGCAGCCTGCACAGCCAAAAATGTAATAATAGTTCTGACCAGCTACCTATAGACATAGCAGACAGGTACTTATTGTCTTAGTCCTAGCTCTAAAAACGAAGAGAACCTGCGAAATGTGTGCATGATTTCTCTGCGCACAGTGTTCAGTTCATTCTAACTAGTGCTACGCAATTGGTTTGCAGTAATGTTTTATCCAACTACAACGCTGTGAACGCTTCCTAGTGTCAGTGAAGCTATGGTGCGCTTTGGGGTTAATTGGCGTGAGCTTAGAGGCTGCTCACGCTAGTCACACGTAATTTGTTAGCTTTGCATTGAGCATGCCGCACATGCGTTTGCAAGTTTGTTTTGTTCTTATCATATTGTTTCGATTTAGAAACGTCTTGTTTAAGTATTTGCATTTTTTTTATATTGTGTTTGTGCCTGTGTTTAGAACAGTGATTGCAGAATAGCGGGCTCTGTTATAATCAAACTTTCCCTCATTTATCCCTTAATACGGATTTTATCAATTGACTCAGTTTGTCTACAAATTTTTATGGACGCGTGAATCGACCCTTTACTGAGCATATAAATCCCCAACAGAGGGAAAGAATATAATTGTTAACCATACCATAGTCAACAGATGGTCTATATGCAGTGTATACATAGAAGAAAAAGTATGCATGAAGGCCCATATGTCCGTGAGAGTCAATATTCGGACAGTCGACTCTCTCAATTTATTTTACAAGAGAAGCGCTTCGAAATGCTGCGTTACGCACATCCTTCGTCAAAAGTTGCAAAGCCAGCTGGGGCGTTACCGGATGTTCGTGAACCACACGTGGTCAAAATAAATGTTGAGTGGCATAGTGTAATTTATACCCCCTAGAAAAGGTGTTAATTTCAAGGCGATTTTTTTTAGTATCCTTAACCTTGAAGAGACAGGTACGCCACAGTTTTGCGGTTATGACACCCGGCAAGGCATTTTTACATTCTCCTAATCATTTTGAAACGTTTGGCAAGGATCTGCAATTGTATTCCGGTAAACTGAGCCAGTTGGCGTTGATTGCTTCTTTACCGCATTGTAAGGCACAATAGGCGTAGATAGAAAAAGGGAAGACCGCCCTTTTCTTGCGAATTCTCTGTTTGAACGTTTGTTTCGCGTTTCTGCCCCCGCGCAGGGCATCCAGCCGGTCTACACACTGGTTACACTTCAATTCTCGTATTCCCTCGTTTTCTGTCTTACCGTTGAATAAGAAGAATGAATACGGCACACGTGTCTCACAGGCAGTCCGCAATTTTTCTCTACAGCCATTTCTAAACCCCGAAGATGACCACTTAGCTTCGAACGGCGACGCTGCATCGCCAGTTACCAGTGGTCGCATGGCCGCGCACGCGTGAGATTGTTCACTCTTTGTCTACCGCGTCCAATGGGTACGCTGTGCGTTCAATTTGTTTATTAATGGGTTTATTTTCTTTGACATTCCGCCGAAATTCTGCAACGTAGAAGAAGCCTTACAGACAAATTTAAAGAGAAAGTCAGAACAACGCAGTGGCATATAGGGATGAGCTCTGTAGTGATATTATAATCTGCTTGCAGGAAACTGACAAGCGGCTGTTGCTCAATTAACGCTACAGTCCCGGAGCGTCGGTGAATTTGATGCTTATGTAATTGCTCGAGCGATTGATCCGGCGCGTAGAGACTCAAGTTGAACACCATTAAAAAAAAAAGAAACACACAGCGTAGGCGGGCGACGTCAGTGGAGGGCTTCTCACGAACTTTGACCACTTGATTTCCATTACGCGCAGCCAAAATGCTTACGCCCCCAATAGAATGCGACCACGGCGACAGAGTTCTACTGTAAACGCGAGAACTTTATTCTTTAAATTTGTTTTGTCTTACTATATACAGAAAACGGCCATATATCGATACGGATAGTAGTCGTCATCGCAAATACAATATTCGAATGGCTGTCGCTTTGAACAGTGTTGAAAATACTCGCAGTTTGTTCATTTGTTGCCTGCAACATTGCGCAGTAGGTCATATCAGGGTAGGCTATTGATGCATTTACCCGTTTTGTTATGTTAACATCTTGCGTCAACGCTGAACTGATGTGGACTTGATTGTGTTTTTCAGCACAATGCGCTGATACTGTAGTGAAATCGGCAGTCAGGTGAGTGAAATTGCGAAAACGGTTATATTAGAGGTGTTGACGGCTGTAGGCTACATACGTGAGGGTCGTCAACACAAGGGCGTTGGCGGTCGCTGAATCTCACACACACAAAGCTCACACAAACATACAAAAGAACACACACACACACAAACAGACAAATAAAAGAACCCTTTTTATAAGCTTTTGCGTATTTCAAGGACAATCCGAGTACACACATGAATGCCTACATCGCTATTCGATGGGGTAATTGGCCGCGCGGATGCTGCAACATGTTGCGCTGCGACAGAGGCCGGCAGTCAGAGAAGCTGCGCGTGCTGTGGTCTCAGCAAAGCGACGGAAGCGGGACGGCGGTTCGATTCATTGCTTTTCTGTAGGCGTCTACTGTATGTCAGTTTTAAAATCACTCATGTGCCCCTTGACCCGTTTTCTTGCTCATATAGCAAGAAAATGCGTGCTATATAAAATGCGTGATATAGTGCGTGCCTTTCAGGGCAAAGCTGAGCGAGCTCGAAATGATGTCGTAATGCCCCGTACAAACACCTGCAAGGAAGCCTTTTCTCGTAGTTTGGAAAGCTTCGACAGGTCTGCCTTCATGTGGTCTATGGTATTTGCAGTTTTTCCTGTTCGTCATGATTTTTTTCGGTACCTGTTGCGCAAGCAACATCTCTTGAGCAGGGGGAAAAACGAAAAAAAAAAAAACAAACAAGGACAAAAATACAAAGCATCATCAACATCGCGTATGTGCATCGGCGGTAGGTATGCCGGGTACGCAGTCGATAGCATCGCTTATCCTTGAATGAAGGAAAAGCGCATTCCTCGCCTGTGGAGTTGCATAACGGGTTGCAGTCGAAAACCGGCGGCACAATACACTAGGACAAGGAAGCACTGCGAAATAGGGCCAGACGGCAACCGTGCATGAGAATAGCGGTCTGAAGACGTAGTAGCAGGAAGATGTGCAGAAAAGGTTGACCAGGTCACCCTAATCTGCAACACTCACAAAGCAAAGCAGAACTCTGTGTGGCCCAGACGCCTCCCAGTTGCATCCTCCTTGTCCTGAAAGAACGGTATAACTATGGTGTTGTTCCGACATTGTTGACTCCTCCTGTTTCTAACCCCATCCAAACGCAGGCAACCAGACCCCTCAAGCTTCCGTCCATGTTCGCAGGTCTTGTGCTTGGAATGTGGACAAAACTCATGCGGAACTGCCCGGAACATTCATATTTTGTGTACACGAACCTTAGACGCGTTAATTGTCATTATATTTTTGTTAATTATGTTATGATAATAATTCTAAGCACTATTTTAATGCCAGAAAAGAGAAGTCGCAGGCTACACCTCAAGGCACCAACCTCTCCGTAATGCAGGCATTAAAGAAAAGAAGAAAAACAAAGAAACACTCCAAGCGTGCACGTTGGGCGACAATTGCCTAAATCACAGCAGCGCATAAATGCTTCTTTTTTATTATTCAAGGATTTTACGTGCCAGAACCACGATCTGATTGATACACGTCGTAGGAGGTTAGGGTTGGAGTGCTCCTGATTAATTTTGACCACCAGGGGTTCTTTAGCGGGCACCCAATTCACGTTAGACTAGTGTGATTGCACTCCGCCCATATCGGAATGCAGTAGGCGCGGCCGGGATCGAGCCCACGACCTCTCGCTCAGTAGCGCCATTCCTAGGAAGCCGAATTGAGCATGATATTATTCGTTATTGTGTACAAATGTAGACCACCGAATAGCGATCAAACATTGCGCTTGAATGCAACAAGGAGTAGAAGAGGATGGAGGACAACTAGGGGTGGGGGCACCCTGTAAGTGTTCAGTTTAGTGGAGACGTCGATTTTGTCTGCTGGTGAAGTGCTGATTGGATGGGAGCGCTTCCTCACACCAATGCGTATCCCAGTGCTTATAAAATACCCCCCCCCCCCTCGCCGCTGATGTTGTTGCGGTGATGTCTGTAAAGCCGCAGTACAAGGGCACAGGCCGAGCAGAGTGACATTACTAAATCGACAGAATGTAATAACCGAAAAGGTCTGTCGTTATAGATTGTATAAACATCTTTATTCAAAAGTGACGCCAGAGACTGCTCTGGCCGCCATCTCTTGCGAGACAGAATCCATGCCAGACTCCGACATGTAGGTTAGAGTGAGGATTTTTATACGAGAAAATAAGTTTTAGTAACGTTCTATGTGAGACATCCCACCAGACAACCATAAATTCACAAAGAAGAATTACCGTATATTCGCAAACCTGCCCTTGATTTCCCTGGTGTCCTATGAACATAGGTGCTCTGAGCAGCGCCTGAACAAGCAAGGCAGTAACAATTGGGAACGTTGGGAAGCTCTAATTTTAGGATTGCCCCGTCTTACAAGGATGACCAATAAACTACGGGCGCTTACAGCAATATATAACGGTTGCAAAATTCGTGAACAAGCCCACCTATGATCTTAGCGCTTTTAGACGGCAGCAATATGGTTATGTCTGTCGTACTTATCGCTTTTGTCATCAAGGTTTCCACAACTGAACAAACCAAACTACGCGTGGAAGAAATACAAGAGTGCTCTCGCACACCACACAGCCCGTTTAATGGCATGCGTTCATTAAAAACCGCAATAACACCTCTTCACTTTCATCGCATCCGGCCTGCCACTGTAGCGGGGCACTGATAGTAGATCGAACAGTACACTAATACCATACTAACCCTAAATACGTGATGTGGCACAGAGGTTTTGTTAATGTGTCGACCGCAATACAGTCGTTCATCCACTGAACAGCGCCTTACTGCAATTGGTACAGAAAAACCCGTATCGGTGGCAAACATTCAATTTCCTTTGCAATTTTAACCTATACTGCTCTTGACGAACAGCGAGATCGGACTGTTATTCAACGTGTGCTCGCAGCATAAAATGACGTGGTTCCGTGATACTCTATATAACGTCAGTGTAGCGCAATTATTTCGCTACCGCTTACGACAACGTAGCCTCTATTGTGCTCATATCGGTTAAAAGCGTCGTGTTTATCGGATAAAACAATGACCGGCGCACAATGCAGCAATTCAGGACGGCCGCCAAATCACCAGCTAGCAGGCACAACAAATAGATGAGTGCAATGAGGCAAGAACGTCATGTGGAAAGGTTAAGACACTTAAAAGCTAGGAGCCAGCAGTTTCCTGCCGATGCCAAGTTATACTTATGTGTGAGATTTCCTCGGTTATGTCGTTTAGACTCGCGTACTGCCCAATTCACATAACTGGTTTAGCTGCGAACATTTTCGAATTGTCTGGGGAGAATATATGCTCAGCACTCGCAGCGAATTTAGCCGTGGTTCCAATATGCCGTAAACGTGTGTCAACGGAAGAACAGAAACTTTTTCGAAACTACTGACGCTGTGCTGTTGTACACGATGCGATGAGACAAAGAAGCGGAGCGAGGGAAGGAATTTTAACATCTAAACATTATCTTGTACTATATGTTATCATTTTATTCTAGCTGCTGATTGACGTTTATGAGTACATACAAGTGCACTTAAACAAAGTTTAGCAATGCGCATTGATAGGGAGGAATTGTACAGATCGGATATCTATATGAAGCACCTCATTTGCTTTTAATTCACCTATTTGTGTAATCTCGAACGATGGCAGCACAATGGACAATGCGTGAGCTTGCAGGGAATTTTACTTATTTCTGTGAGCCCCAAGGTAGCACATGCAGGCTCACCTGCCTGTGAAGAGCTAAGTAAATTAGTAAGAGTCAACGTAGCACTTCGGATGGTTCCTGGATTTTCCAAATTTCGAATACGTCATATAATTGTGCGGAGGCACTTGAGAGAGCCGAATGTTTTACCAAGCTATTAGCTACAGAAGCAGACGGAACATCCATACAGCAGGGTTCACCAACCTCCGTTCGCCTCTCCCACCGGCGAGAAGGCAGCGACCGTCCGTCCCGTCTTCCCGCGTCGGTGTTGTGAACTTCAACTGGTAGGAGAACGCGGCGGCAGCGGCGGCGCCGGCAAGAGCCCGACAGGCTCAGAGTCGGTACTTTCGGTCGAAGAATGGCGATTCCCAGCGGAACGTGGTCTGCGGCCCAACCTTGTAGTTCTCGATGACGGCCCGGTACTTCCAGCGGCGTGGTATGCACAGAGGCGGCAGCACGATGAGCACTAGCACCACAGACACTGTGCCGGGAAGCAGCAGAAGCCAGGTGAGAATGCGCAACGCCCAGGCCGAGCAGTGGGAGTTGATGAGCGTGTACGTGTTGGGCACGTAGGCGCGCGTGTAAGGCAGCGCGGCCACGGGCGTCAGGAAGAAGAAGAGCACGGCCAGCACGGCGAGCACGTCGCGCGCCACGGTCTTGAAGAGCCCGAGCACGGAGCGGGCCACGGAGGACGCCGATGCGGAGGCGGCGGCGGCCATGCTTGCCGCTTCGGTAACCACCGGCTGGGAGGTCCGGCGCTGTTCCTTGACTCGTGTTCGGTGACAGCGAACTGTCGGCGACGACGGATGACAGGAAGCCGGCGAGCGGAGCAGACACCGAGGGCGAAGGAGCCGGCGCCGGCTGACAGCGAGCGGCAGCAGACGACAGCAGCGGCGGGTGGGGATATACCGTGGCGGCAGCCGGTTTGAGTGGCCGCCGGGGATGTGAAGAGCAGCGGGGGAACACTTGGCCGCTGCTGCTGCTGCCGCACGCCGTCGGGTGAGGAAGAGGTGCAGAAGCCGGCGGCTGGGGAGGAAGAGGAGGAAGGCGGAGCGGAGCGCCGCGCGGCGCAGGCTTCCCGCCGGGGTGTGACTCACCGCGCCCCCGACGGGGGGAGACGGCAGCGGCAGACCAGATCGTCGTCGCGGGTGCGGCGGCTGCGCCGACGCCGATGCGTAGTGCTACGCCGGCAGGCGTGGTGGCGGCGGCGGCGGGAGGTGAACGAGCCCGCGGAGCGGAGTCGTGACTCTGCCGCGTTCTTTGAGTCTAGCTCGCGTAGTAACTGGAAGACGCACGTTGTCTGCGTGCCGTTGCGTAAAGCGCGTCGTACTGCGGTGAGCTGCGGCCGCTCCGAGCGCCTGCGCAAACCGCGATGCGTCCCGGCAACGTGACTCGGACATCAGGTCGCGCTCCCGCACAGGTCGTAACGCCCAAGATAATAAAGATATAGCTGACAGACTTTATGACATTGTCTAGATTATGAAATGTAGCGAGAAGCTTCGTTAATATGCTCTCTCTCTCTTATTGCGTAAAAGAATGGCTGACATCCATTGTCGTTCATTCGTAGTATCGATGTTTATTTACAGCTGGAAAGAGCTTTTTAGTAATGTCTATTCAAGAGATATGTCTTTTATTAACGTCTACAGTGCAGTGTCGTAAGGCAGTCTGCTGTCAGTGATTCAGAGAATGCTGCGGTAATAATGTAAAACAACCTTTCAAATGTAAAACCCAGGCTGAGGCGAAGCTGTACTTGAGCAGAGGTGAGGACATAATTCGATTTGGTATCACATTTATTTCGTTATACATTCATGGGCAAATACATTAGACGGAGTGGCTACAGCAAAATATAGAATGCACCTTAGCAAGTGCATACATATATATGGGGAAATTGAGTGCAATTACAATCACATAATTTCAGGTAATGGTTCACAGCATGCCAGATGCTTAATAACAGTAACACGATTTGCTACTAAGTTTTGACGAGAGCACGCATATTGGTTGTAGCCAAATCGGTGATATTTTTAATAAATATTAAGTTTTTCTCAAGCACCCGTCCTCGTGGTCCGTTCTGGTTTGCTATGTTCCATTCCCTCTCAGCGATCAGATGTATACGTTGTGTAAAAAATTATCCACAACGCTGCGGAGGAAGTATCCATTACATAGGTAGTGCAAAAAGAGCGAAGTCACAAGCGACAGAACAACAAGGACGCCGCGCAAATATAACGCTGTCGCAGAGTACTTTGTTGACATGACCCAAGTCAACAAGCGTTTCCCCCACCTCGAGTATCATATATCAGTCAATTTTCCATACTATTTCACAAAGAAACTGGCGTTTGCACTGTCAGTTCTTTTGTGCCTTTACTGCGCCTGATTATGAACTGACGAAATCTCAGATATCAATAAAAGCACTCATTGAGTATATATAGATAGCCGGAACCTACCCAAATTGTGTTCCGTGGACTTTCTTATGGGAATTTTTCATGTGTGTCTCACTCACGTGTTCCCGTTTATTCCTTGGATATATGACCGAACTCCTAAAGGCTCCCACATGGAATCATTATGCGTGAATAAACACATACAAGCGAAGCAGTTCCTTGTCTTGTTGCGTTTCGCCTGCGACACGTGGTTTTGCCGGCGCGACTGCGGCGGGCGGCAGACATTTTGGCCCGATCGTCGTCGCCGCAACACTCATCGCCAGGTGTTTCCAGGCGCGTCTGCGGCGATGCGACCGCCTAGGGATCCTCCTCGCATTCCAGTCATTGTGCCCGAAACAGGCGATGCCAAAGCAGGGATCTCGTTCCAGTCATTGTGCCCGAAACAGGCGATGCCAAAGCAGGGATCTCATTCCAGTTATTGGGCCCGAAACAGGCGATGCCAAAGCAGGGATCTCGTTCCAGTCATTGTGCCCGAAACAGGCGATGCCAAAGCAGGGACCAGCCTCTCATTACAGTCATTGTGTCCGACCGGCAGCGCCACGACAGGGTGCTACGAGATCGTGCGCAGCGCCACGACAGAGTGCTACGAGATCGTGCGCAGCGCCACGACAGAGTGCTACGAGATCGTGCGCAGCGCCACGACAGGGTGCTACGAGATCGTGCGCAGCGCCACGACAGTGTGCGTCACCATTAGCCCATTGTACATTCACGTGCTCGTCTTTTGAGGGGTTCCTTCTTGCCCTCAACTGCGAGAGTATAAAAACAGCTGCCCCCGGACGCCAAAAGGAGGGCTCCGATTTCTTCTGTTGAGTGAAGTGCTCTCCCGTCTCTCTACTTCGGTCAACCTGACCGCCAACTCTTTGCGATGTTAAAATAAACAAGTTGTTTCGTTGTTACCAGTCGACTCATGCTTTGCCGGGACCTTCGGATGCTTCCAGTTGTACCCCAGGCCGCCAGGCCAACGCTACCCTTGGGGCTTGCGACCCAGGTACAACCACGGGCGTCAGCGCCGAGTTCCCATCCGATCGCTCCAGTGTCGGATCCAAACATCTGGTTGCCAGCGGTGAGATCGCCTACGACTTCAAACAACGGTCTGCCAGCGGCGAGATCGCGACAACGGAGGCCAGCAGCAAAGAGATGCAGTTGACTGTATGCTGAGCAGCTCAACGACGATCCGGGAGCAGTGCAACGAGCCCTGTGTGACGACTGGTTGCCTGCAGCGGAACGACTGCGCGGAATTCCTGCCTGCGAGGTTAGGTGAGTGCGGGACTTTCTTCTTCTGAGCTTTGCCAGGCTTTTTGTTAGTGTCAGAAACAGAGCTGGTAATTGTGGTTGTCGTTGCTGCCGGGTTAGTTTGCGGCAAGACAATAGTAAGCAGTAGAGAAAGCAGCATTCAGAGCAGCCATGGATTTGAAGTCGTTGCGCAAACCGAAATTGTTGGAGCTTGCAAGAGAGTTGGGTCTGGATGTCTCAGACAAACTAAGAAAACCTGAACTGCTAAAGGCTATTCTTGAGTTAGAGGCTGAGGATGACGAGCTGTCGGAATGCCTTGAGACTATTGAAGAGAGGGAGACAGAAAAAGAAGAGCGTGAACGTAAAGAACAGAAAAAGCGAGAGCAACAAGAGAAAAAAGAAGAGCGCGAACACGCTTTGGAAATGAAGCGTCTTGAGGTAGAAATGGAACGCGCTCGTAATGGAAGTCAGGCACACGGTGCAGGAGAACGCGTATTGTTCAAAATGACTGACCTGATGCGGCCGTTTAAGCTTGGAGAGGACATTGGTTTGTTCCTGGTTAACTTTGAGCGAACGTGCGAGAAGCAGGGGTTCTCTCGGGAAACGTGGCCACAGCGCTTGCTCACTTTGTTACCCGGCGAGGCGGCCGACGTAGTCGCTCGCTTGGATAGAGAGGAGGCAGAGGATTTCGACACAGTGAAATCGAGTCTTCTAAAAAAGTACCGGCTGTCTGCGGAGGCGTTCCGTCGGAAGTTTCGGGAAAATGAGAAAGGCAAAAGTGAGTCATATACAGAGTTTGCGTATAGGCTTATGTCGAACATGCAGGAGTGGCTCAAAGAAGAGAAAGCGTTTGGTGACCACGATAAAGTTCTGCAGTGTTTCGGGCTAGAACAGTTTTATAGTCGGTTACCTGAGAACGTGCGATACTGGGTCTTGGATAGGCCAGACGTGAGTACGGTGGCTAGAGCCGCTGAGCTAGCCGAGGAGTTTGTGACGCGTCGGGCTCGCGGAGCTAAGGACGGTCAAAAGGGTGAATTTGGCTCGAAGTTTGAGAGGCCGAAGTTCACACCCATGAGATTAAAGGGGGACACGCGTAGTGCGGATGCGAGCGAAAGCAGTCCGACCAAACGTAAAGAGACGGCGGCAGCCAAACGCAGAAAGCGGTTCGAGATGAGGCGAGCGCGCTTGTGTTATACGTGCCAGAAGCCGGGTCACTTTTCGGCGCAGTGTCCGGAAACAACACCAAAAGTTGTGTTTTTTTCAATAGGCAGCACTGACGAGAACATGAAGCTTCTCGAGCCTTACATGCGAGACCTCCTCGTGAACGGGAAAGAGTGCCGAGTGCTTCGCGATTCCGCAGCTACGATGGATGTAGTTCACCCGTCTTATGTAGAACCCCATATGTTCACGGGCGAGTGCGCATGGATCAAGCAAGCCGTGGAAGCTCATAGCGTGTGTCTGCCGGTAGCAAAAGTGCTTATTGAAGGACCTTTCGGAGCGCTTGAGACGGAGGCGGCAGTGTCATCTATGCTGCCACCCCAGTACCCGTACCTATTTTCAAACAGGTCCGATCACCTCCTGCGCGAGAAGGGGCTTTTGTTTGGTGAAGCTAGTGTTCAGGCCTTAACCAGATCGAAGGTTCGGGAGCTCGCTGCAAAGGCGGTAGTTGCGGGGCCGACGTTATCAAACAACGAAAAAGGGTCAGAGGCGCAGCAAGCTGATATTCCGAGCACGCCCGAACTGAATAAACTTGAGTCTGTAACGTTAAAGGCGCCAGATACTGGAGAGGAAACGCCCGACACGGGAAAGTTAGAAGAGCTATCTACAGATTTGCTCATCGCGCCTACGTCAGACGGACTTGATAGGTTGCTAAGAGTCAGCCGGTCGGCTTTGATAGCCGAGCAAAAAAAGGATGGCAGCCTGGAAAACGTGCGCTGCAATGTCAAAGAAGGTATCGCCAGGAAAACTGCGCGTTTTGTGGAAAGAGGTGGAGTCCTGTACCGGAAGTATCTAGACCGCAGAGGAGTGGAGTTCGATCAGCTGGTCGTGCCTCAATGCTATCGTCAGGATCTGTTGCGCTTGTCACACGGGGGTTCGTGGTCCGGACACCTAGGAGTTAAGAAAACTAAGGACCGTCTCTTGCAAGAGTACTATTGGCCAGGGTGTTTTCGGGACGCAGACCATTTCGTGAGGACATGTGACACTTGTCAGCGGGTGGGCAAACCAGGGGACAAATCGAGGGCGCCGTTGAAATTGGTACCTATCATTACGGAGCCTTTTAGACGGCTCGTTATTGATACTGTGGGACCTCTGCCGGTAACAGCCACGGGGTACAGACACATTTTGACTGTGATCTGCCCAGCGACAAAGTTCCCTGAAGCAGTGCCGCTTAAAGAACTCAGCTCAGTTGAGATAGTTAATGCACTACTGTCCATATTTGCGCGAGTTGGTTTTCCTGCGGAAATCCAATCAGATCAGGGCACAGTGTTTACTAGCGCTTTGACGACAACTTTTCTCGAAAGGTGTGGGGTAAAGCTGTTACACAGCTCAGTGTACCACCCTCAGTCGAATTCCGTTGAGAAGCTCCACTCCGTCATGAAGCGCGTGTTGAGAGCGTTGTGTTTTGAACATCGAACTGACTGGGAGCTGTGTCTGCCTGGGGTGATGTTTGCTTTAAGGACCGCGCCGCATGCGGCTACGGGGTTTTCGCCAGCTGAACTGGTGTACGGTCGCTCGCTTCGATCTCCGCTTCGCATGCTTCGAGAATCATGGGAAGGTAGGGGCGACGACCCAGTCGTGGTGGAGTACGTGCTTAAGCTCCTCGAACGCTTAAGAAGGGCACAGGAGTTGTCAGGTGAAGCAATGACAAAGGCCCAGCAGAGGGCCAAGGTTTATTATGATCGGACAGCCAGGGCCCGTCGTTTTGAGGTTGGCGATGAGGTCATGATATTGCGCACATCGCTAAACAACAAACTAGACGTGCAGTGGGAGGGCCCAGCACGAATTGTTCAGAAACTGTCGGAAGTTAACTACGTGGTAAGTCTGCCAGGAAAGCGGAAAGCACAGCAAGTTTACCACTGTAATCTGCTCAAACCTTATAGACAACGGGAAGCAGTGGTGTGCATGATGATAAACGTTCCTGAAGAGCTTCCAGTCGAGCTTCCGGGACTAGGCTCAGTGACGAACAGGGAAGACACCGGTCAAGTCATTAGTGACCTTATCAGTAAAGCACCGCTGTCGCCCGAGCAGAAAACCGAACTACACCAGCTATTACAAGAGTTTCAGGGTCTGTTCTCTGAGAGGCCTGGTAGGACTTCTGTACTTACTCATGATATAGAACTTACCTCCACAGAGCCAGTACGATCCAAGGCGTATCGGGTGTCACCCCGCCAGAGCGATATTATGGAGGCTGAGGTAAAGAAAATGCTACAGCTCGGTGTTATTGAGGCAGGTGAGAGTGATTATACCTCCCCTTTGATTTTAGTTGAGGTACCGGGCAAGGAACCTCGTCCTTGCGTCGACTACCGCAGGCTTAATTCCATCACTAAGGATCAAATTTATCCGATCCCTAACATCGTGGAGCGCCTTGAGAAAGTTAGTAGCGCTCAGTTTATTTCCACCCTAGATCTTGTCAGGGGTTATTGGCAGGTTCCACTTACAGAAGAGGCTAGTAGGTATGCGGCGTTCATTTCACCAATGGGAACATTCCGTCCTAAAGTGTTGAGTTTTGGTTTGAAGAACGCGCCATACTGTTTTTCAAGCCTCATGGATAAAGTGTTGCGGGGACAGCAAGAATTCGCTTTACCGTATCTAGACGACGTAGCGATATTCTCCGCATCCTGGTCGGAGCATATGACACACTTGCGGGCAGTGCTAACCCGCCTGCGCGAAGCGGGCTTGACAGTCAAGGCTCCTAAGTGCCAGATAGCACAGGCCGAGATTGTCTACCTCGGTCACGTGATTGGTCAGGGTCGTCGCCGCCCCTCTGAAATAAAAGTGGCCGCTGTGCGAGACTTTCCGCAACCGCGCACAAAGACCGATATTCGGTCGTTCTTAGGTGTCGCCGGCTACTATCAGAGGTACATCCCTAGGTACTCTGATATCGCGGCTCCCCTGACGGATGCTCTAAGAAAGACAGAGCCTCAAACAGTCGTCTGGGACGAGACCAAGGAAAGAGCTTTTAGCGCCCTAAAGAGTGCCCTAACAAGCCAGCCTGTGCTACGATCGCCAGACTATACAAAAGGGTTCATTGTTCAGTGCGATGCTAG
This sequence comes from Dermacentor variabilis, assembly GCF_050947875.1. NCBI lineage: Eukaryota > Metazoa > Arthropoda > Arachnida > Ixodida > Ixodidae > Dermacentor > Dermacentor variabilis. The sequence continues at coordinate 130,603,693 of NC_134570.1, read as the reverse complement.
TGAGCGAGGCATGGGCGTTGTACTGTGCCAACGGGAAAATGGAGAAGTAGAACACCCCGTCCTGTATGCTAGTCGTAAGCTGACCAGTCGTGAGCAGGCGTATAGCGCCACCGAGAAAGAGTGTGCATGTCTCGTGTGGGCCGTTCAGAAATTGTCATGCTATCTAGCCGGCTCGAGGTTTATCATTGAGACGGATCACTGCCCTCTCCAATGGCTGCAGACCATCTCTCCCAAAAATGGCCGCCTCCTGCGCTGGAGCCTCGCTTTACAACAATATTCCTTTGAGGTACGTTACAAAAAGGGGAGTCTCAACGGTAACGCCGATGGCTTAAGTCGAAGCCCCTAACGTAGGAATCAGCCTCAAAATTGTTTGTTACTGATGTTTTTCTTCCTGAGGCAGGATTTTTTTTTAACATATTGCTTTTGTTTAGTGTTTCAAAGTGATGATATGCTTTCTAGTGCAATTTTTCAATTTGTGGACGCGTTCTGAGTGATGCTAGACTACTGTAAGGAACTAGGCAGTGGTCTAAAAAGGGGAAAGAGCCTGGCAGGGCTTAGTGAGGGTTGTGCCGTGCTTGCTGACTGAGCGGTTGAGTTTTCAGCGTAGTTCTAACGCTTGCCGGGAACGAGAACAAAAATGTGAACTCTCCCGAAGTCACTTTGCAGTGTCCCGTGCGAACCTGAACGAGAGAACGAGGCCTTCTCTGTGCGCTGCGCTCAAGAAACGTCAAGGGACGCCCGACTTCGGTTATGAGCATCATCGAGCGACATCCCTCCGGACAGCGGATGCAGTCCCCTGTCCATCGGGATCTCCTTCCCCCGGCGGGGCGGTCTGTTGCGTTTCGCCTGCGACACGTGGTTTTGCCGGCGCGACTGCGGCGGGCGGCAGACATTTTGGCCCGATCGTCGTCGCCGCAACACTCATCGCCAGGTGTTTCCAGGCGCGTCTGCGGCGATGCGACCGCCTAGGGATCCTCCTCGCATTCCAGTCATTGTGCCCGAAACAGGCGATGCCAAAGCAGGGATCTCGTTCCAGTCATTGTGCCCGAAACAGGCGATGCCAAAGCAGGGATCTCATTCCAGTTATTGGGCCCGAAACAGGCGATGCCAAAGCAGGGATCTCGTTCCAGTCATTGTGCCCGAAACAGGCGATGCCAAAGCAGGGACCAGCCTCTCATTACAGTCATTGTGTCCGACCGGCAGCGCCACGACAGGGTGCTACGAGATCGTGCGCAGCGCCACGACAGAGTGCTACGAGATCGTGCGCAGCGCCACGACAGAGTGCTACGAGATCGTGCGCAGCGCCACGACAGGGTGCTACGAGATCGTGCGCAGCGCCACGACAGTGTGCGTCACCATTAGCCCATTGTACATTCACGTGCTCGTCTTTTGAGGGGTTCCTTCTTGCCCTCAACTGCGAGAGTATAAAAACAGCTGCCCCCGGACGCCAAAAGGAGGGCTCCGATTTCTTCTGTTGAGTGAAGTGCTCTCCCGTCTCTCTACTTCGGTCAACCTGACCGCCAACTCTTTGCGATGTTAAAATAAACAAGTTGTTTCGTTGTTACCAGTCGACTCATGCTTTGCCGGGACCTTCGGATGCTTCCAGTTGTACCCCAGGCCGCCAGGCCAACGCTACCCTTGGGGCTTGCGACCCAGGTACAACCACGGGCGTCAGCGCCGAGTTCCCATCCGATCGCTCCAGTGTCGGATCCAAACAGTCTACACACGAACCATTCATAAAAAAATTGCACTGATTGTGGGAATTCGTGTTAGTTGAAAGTGGGAAAGAATGTTCTGTTTGTCAGTCCAATTCCTTTTCTTTTATCCATGTCTTTGTTTCTACCAATTAACAGTGGAAGCTCCGAGTCGAGCTGTAGTTGAATAGACTTTGTTCTTGTCCCTGCATCCATTTATTTGCACGAAAAAAAAAATGCCGAAATTAAGTTGAATCTACGGATATGATTTCAGACATTGCCGGAAGCCAGAGGTACATTTTCGAATCATCAGCACTGCCACGCTTGTACCAATTTAAAACCTGGAGCTTAAGGAACATATGAAGCCAATTAATGAAAAATTGAAGTAAATGAGCTGACAAGAAATCGGCATTGATTGCTCAGAACGAACGCCCTGAGCAGCGGGGGAAAGGGACTGAACAGGGCTCGCATATATGCGGCTCTCAAGTCTGGGAGCACACAGTTCGGTCGATCACCCAGTCAGTCTCTCTACGCATTCCTGCGGAGTCACATAACAAACAGAAAAACCAAAGCAAGCATTCTGGTTTGACATTCCGTCAAAGCCAGAATTCACTTTAAGCGGCTCGCTGCCGGTAGCCACTGGTCATCACCCGCTTGAGCAAGCAATTATCGTTCGTTGATCCTGTGAAGCAACACAGGCTGAAAAGTCGCACCAAGGGGGAACTTCTTTCTGCCTTAAAGGGCCCATCCCAAGGTCTGGCCATTTTGAGCTGACAAGCGCAGAGCATACAATGCACGCCAACGATCGTGTTTGCAAAGAATTACATCGCTACGCGCAGCGCAAAGGCCTGAAATTTCAATCCGAACGCCGTTTCCCTCTTCACTCGCGGCGAATCCTCCCGGAGAGGGACGTTGGCGTAGTCAGGCTCCTGCGCCTACGTAATCGTGTCCGCAGTGTGACGTCGCTCGTGGTGACACGTGACTTCGATAATCATTCAAGACATCTGTTATCTGCGCGATCTGTTGCTTGAATTGACGAATTGAAGTTTAGAAAAATAATACAACATACAAACGGAATGTCTGCGTACTTTTTGTTTTACTTCGCACCGAAGCAAGAGAGATGTACTTCCGCTTCGTCTGCATGTTCCCACGGTCGTGCGGTCACGTGCGCAGGTACCGAGACTATGCCATTTACTACCGTGTTCCAGCGCGTGATCATGCACTGCGATTCGCTTGTTCTGCCTCAGTATTCGTGTAGCACTGAATTATACCGCTAGTCATGTTTCCGTACGCACAGCGCGCAAAATCGTGCGCTGCGCGAACGAGACAACAGCTCGCGCGTGGCGCGGTCAGCGGAAATGCGTGGCGCAGGAAAAATAAAAAAAGCGAGGAGAAAAAAAAATGAAGGCGGGGCCTGTGACGTATGCGTCGCACCATCCTCGCGGTCTGGTATGGGAGAACGCAGGGAAGTAATTTCGCTTGAGAAGGCTAGACGGGGCGAGTGGAGAGAGCGTCTGCCAAGCAAGACGCTCTCTCTTTCAGCAGCCCGCTTGCTGAAATCAAGGGTTCGCGGCACTGAAATATTTCTATCTCGGCTATTAATGGGGGGCCGATATGAAAAATTTTTCTGGCAGAACGCTCCCTAGAGGACATGTAATAACTTCAAGCACATAACTAAAATTTCCTATGGGGCCTGGTGAGGGGCCCCTTAAGTTAAGGTCGTTTTACACTCGAGCGGCATCAGCGCAGCAAGTCGCACCGCACGCAAGCGATCATGAGCGGCCCGCCGTTGACGACCGTTCTAACGTCATGAAAAGCATTCGGGAACTTTTGCCTTGTGCGGCGACCGCAAATCTGCCCTCTAATTGGGCGGCTGGGGTGTGACGTCTTCATGGCAAACACGGTGCTTGCTCGAAGTGAAGCAAGGCGTGAGGCCTGGACCCCATTTGCTGCAGCGACAATTTGTTGTTGTGGTATTTGTGATCATTACAAGAGTTGTCCAGCATCCGCAGAGTTAGTCATCGAACGCTGCAAACCGTTGCACCCTTCCTGATCTCTTCAGTGCGTGCGATCGTCAACAGAAACAGACGGAGTGCAGGAAGTGCGCTGTGTTACTCGAGGGTCCGAAGAAATGAAGCCGCCGATTTCTTGTTTTCTGCTGTTTTTCGCGTGTACATTATGAAAGTCAAGGATATCACATATACGTGCATCCTTCGTGTGATACACTTTGATTGTGAGTCGAAGTGAAAAGTGTGTGATCGCCTCACGCCGCATATGAAATTTGGATGTGCTTTCTCTATGAGGCTCATCGCACGGAACAGTGCGTGTATGTGTGTGTAGGCGAACGTCAGTCCTGTTCAATTCACAAATGATAATACGAACAGTATCTATAAGCAATCTTGCCTCGTTATCGCTGTCATTCGTCATGCGCTACTCCGTGAGAGGTGTTTCACTTGCTGCGACGCTTCGTGGTTGCTGCAAATGCCCACAGAACGTGTCAAGTTCGAGCCCTTTGTTCCCTGTTTGTGCGAAGCGTGTTAAGGAAATACAAATCTTAGTATGTGCCATATGTCGCAGCGTTACTTGATGTAAAAGTGTTCGTTTTGTGCAACGTGCGTGTGTTTTGAAGCGAACCCTGCATAAGCATTGCCGGTAGCTTTCTTAATAGAGAAGCTCTGTCGAACCGGTCGTTTCTATGTGGTAAAAATATGATTTATGTCGAAAGTTTATTTTACACTTAATGATACAACTCTTTCCGTGGGACGAATTTAGGAAGGAATGGAAAAGTTACACCTGTCTCTGACCATGACCATGAAGTCTCTGACCATGAATCTCTGACCATGAAGTCTGTGACCATGAATTTACAGTAAATACACTGTTGGAATGGAATGCTCTGCCGGCCGAATAACAAAAGTATTGCCAGCAGTTCACAGCTGTGGTCACCTTACTATTTCTAACAGAGTCGCCCAAAAGAAACGTGGCCGGTACTTTAAAGACCTGCCTTGGTTGTTCATTCTGTGGTTCGTATCGTCTGTCTCTTCTATTGGCCTTCAATGATTCGCCAACACAATTTGTGACTAGTACCAGCGTAATATGACTGTGAAGTTCTTTAGGTAATATCTTCCTGTTTATTTTGCTAGCAGTCAGCGTCTTAAAATCACTTATGCCCACAGAATATGCCTGTAGAGTGGTTTGCTTGTGCGGTTCCACCCGGCTGTAGCGTATAATTTGCAGGTGTAGTGTGCTTGATAATCTAAATCCTGTTCATCTTTATTTTGCACATGCCGAGGGTCCACTTGTTAACGCAGCCATATGCAGCTGCGCCGCTCGACACAAGCAAGATACAAAGGCACGTCTGCCCCTCTTTCTATTTGTTGGCAGATTCCCGGCCATGGTGCTTTGTACCTGAGAATTCAGCTACCGTCGCAATATCAGCTGCAGTGGGAATATTTGGGGCAGAAATGACGAAAGTCAGCCAGTAAAGGCGAACTGCTCGCGAAAATATCTTTATTGTTATTGCCAGCCGGCGTCAAAGTATCCACTCACTATGAATTAACTGCGTTATCTTGGACAGTGCGTGTATGTGTGAGTGTAGGGGCTGTAAAGCGTTTCGCGCGGTATATATCATAATCAACACCCAGCTCTTGGAGTGGCATGTCAGGCGAACAGCGAGGCTAATATCTCCAGCATACCAATAAAGCTTGTTTCTCTCTCGCTCTCCCTTGGAGAGTGCCTTACATTTTCTTTTCACATGAACTTACTTCGCAACTTGACAAACTATCGCCGTGTCATAAATGTCTGAGTCACATCCAGACACACTTTATTTTTTCGATTTCTGAAAATATCAGCTTATTTGTTTAAGTCAGCTGAAAAAAAATTGCTCAACCCCGGATATATAACTTGCTGCATGTGAAAAGAATGAAATGAAGTTGCCGACGCCAATATGGATTAGTTTTGTGCACCCCAGAATATCTGTTTCTTCAGAAGCGTGTCTATTTATGTCTATTTATGCATATTCCATTTGTGTCTTGATTGCAAAAGTTGTGCTGCTCATGTAACACGCAGAAGAATATAAGCACACTATTTTCCATCATCCCACCTGACAGCTCTATCCTGGCCAAATGATGCATTGATAGAATTAAAATACAGTCATCACGATTGCTCAAGGAAATGCTCATACTTTATCACTATTTACATTCAATAAAACTCAATCTGATTTCTAGAATCTTCGTAGCCTAACTCCCAGGTCCCCGGTGCTGGAGAACAAACGTCGAAACAAACGAAGTAACGATGCACTGCCCCGCATGCAAACGCACACCTTTGCCCTTGAACAGCCAGCCTCGTATTAAATTCTTAATTCCAACTTTCTCGTCTCAATTTCGACGGCAGAGGTTGAAATACCCTTCAATACAGCGCACCTTACTTCCTCAAAGGCAAACAGAGCCACAGCTGATACCCGCAAAAACTTAAGAAACATAAAACAAAACAAAACAAATTGCACTGATACAAAAAAAAAAAAACTATTGAAGCTACAATGATCGTAGGAAGGAAGGAAGGAAAAAGTAGAGAAGGAAAGGCAGGGAGGTTAACCAGTTTAGCGTAACCGGCTTGCTACCCTACACATGGGAGAGGGATGGGTGCGATGAAAGATGGGGAAGGGGGAGAGAGAGAGAGAGCACATAGCACAGCACACAAACATCGTCCGGTAGAGTCTATCAATCTGGCATTGTACGTGATAACACTGTCAGAGCCGCTTGTCCAATCCCGTCTCTTTCAAAAACTGAAGTAGTCCCTTTGTCGCCTTCACCTGCGATGTCTTCTGTCGGCGGCATGTGAAAATCGTGTCGAGGGACAATGGTCTAGTGTCAAGGTGCGCGAGAACGGATGCCAGGGACTGTCGCTGAACATTATATTCAGGACAGTCGCACAGAATGTGTTGCAGCGTCTCCTCGCAAAGACAGGCATTGCAGAGAGCGTTGTCGGCCATTCCAATGCGGAATGAGTAAGATTTCGTGAAAGCCACCCCTAACCATAAGCGATAAAGCAGAGTCGCCTCGCTTCGGCGGAGTCCAGTTGGCATATAGAGATGCATCAAAGAGGGCAGGTGGTATTGACGGTTGCTCTGGTTGGTCTGGCTGTTTGGTGTGCACCATGAAGAGAGCGTCATCTCCTGTGCAAGCACTCGAAGTCTGCTAGCTGCGTCGGATCGTGAAAGCGGTATGGCCTCTTCTTGTGCGTCTTCAAGAGCTGCCCGAGCTGCATTATCGGCGTCTTCGTTTCCAGTGACGCCGCAGTGACTTGGCAGCCACTGAAACGTCACGTGGTGTCCTTTCTCCTGTGATGTATGGAGTAGGCATCTAATATCGAATACGAGCTGTTCGAATGGCCCGCGACGCAGAGCTGATAGTACAGATTGTAGGGCTGCCTTTGAGTCGCTGAAGATGGACCATTGTCGAGGTGGCTCCCGACTGACGAAACGGAGTGCAGCGCGAAGAGCAGCTAGTTCAGCAGATGTCGATGTTGTCGGGTGGTCAGTCCTGAAGCTGATGGTAATAGCTTTTGCTGGGACAACCACAGCACCGGACGAACACTGGATGTTTGTGGAACCATCAGTATAAATGTGTTCACTGTCCGCGTACCTCTCGTGCAGAAGAAGCAGAGACAGTTGTTTGAGGACAGGCGACGACAGTTCAGACTTTTTTCCTATTCCTGGTACACTGAGATGTACTGTGGGGCTGATAAGACACCAAGGGGGTGTCGATGGTTTAGATGCAGCGGTGAAGCCCGAGGGAAGTTTGTCGTTGTACTTGTTGATAGTTTTAGAGAATGATGATTGGTGCCTGTCTGAAGGTAGTGCTGCAAGGTGGTGATAGGGAGCACGTGCAAAATGTCTGATGTGCGTTCTCAGGGCTTCCACCGTAATGTGAGTTCGCATTGGATGGTCTCGAGCAATCGCAAGAGTCGCCTCTGTTGACGTACATCTGGGCAAACCAAGGCAGACTCTGAGTGCTTGAGCTTGTACTGCCTGCAGAACACGAATATTTGTCTTGCAGGTGTTGTTCAGTACAGGTAGACTGTATCTTAAAAAACCGAGAAAGAGAGCTCTGTAGAGTTTAAGCATTGCGTCTACTGACATCCCCCACGTCTTCCCTGTCAAGTATTTGAACAACTGGGAAGTAGCTGTCAGGCGCCGTTTCATGTAGGCCACGTGTGGGCTCCAACAGAGGTCTCGGTCAATAATGACGCCAAGGAATCTGTGGTTTCGGACATAGGAAATGGTCCGCCCATTGATTGAGATGATATAAGGCGTCATCGGTTTCCGAGTAAATGCGACTAGTGCGCATTTTTCAGGTGAAATGCTGAGACCCTGTTTACACAAGTAGTTCGCTGTCAAAGTGGCCGCTCTTTGAAGTCGCGCACGTATCTGAGGACGTGTGACTGCCGAAGTCCAGACACAGATGTCGTCAGCGTATGTTGAAATCTTGATGGTAGTTGGCAAGCATTCAGCAAGTCCAACAAGAGCGAGGTTGAATAGCGTCGGGCTGAGAGCACCGCCTTGAGGAACGCCCCTGCTGGTATAGCGTCGCGTAGTTGGGCCATCGTCAGTTAACACATAGAATGATCTTGCAGACAGGTAACTTGCAATCCACAAAAAAACTCGACCACCTAGGCCAACCGTCGCAAGAGCGTCGAGAATGGCCTCATGTAATACGTTATCGTATGCCCCTTTCACATCTAAGAATAAAGCTGCAGATAAACGCTTACGGGACCTTTCGTGCTGGACATATGAAACGAGATCAACTACACTGTCGATGGAAGAGCGGTCACGTCGGAAACCAGCCATGGAAAGCGGATAAATCTTGTAAAATTCAAGGTACCATTCCAGGCGGCCAAGGATCATCCGTTCCATTATCTTTCCTACACAGCTGGCCAGTGCTATTGGGCGGTAAGAGGTGAGTTCTAATGGGGATTTGCCCTGCTTTAAGAGTGGCACCAGGCGGCTTACTTTCCATTCGTCCGGAACATTTCCCTCCTGCCATGAGGAGTTGTAAAGGCTCAACAATTCTATCCGTGCGGACTCTCCGAGATAGCACAAGGCCCGGTATGATATACCATCTGGACCCGGAGATGATGAGCGCCTGCAGAGAGCTAGTGCCGCTTCGAGCTCCTCCATTGTAAAAGGAAGGTCCATGCGGCAATCACGGGAATGGGGGACGTCAGCTCGGGCTGGAGGATCTGGACGAGCCGCTTGGTCTGCGATCCGCGCACAAAAGTCTTCTGCGACATCGATGTCTTGCCGCCCTTGGAAAAGCGCTAGCGCCTTGAATGGAAAACGCCGTTCTACTACTAACCAAATAGTGCATGCGAAACCTCAGTTTACTAAAACAAACTGCTCAACGCATTAAATTTTCCGTTCACCTTGCCTTTTTGTAAGTTTCAGGGAAAATAGATTCCTGTATAGAATTAGACTCTACCCGGAGCAAGCGTCCTTTCTTATGACGGATTTGTTGGAGTCAAGTCAGTCGATAGTGGTCTGCTTCGAAACTGAACTTCGCTCCGTACAAACAGCAAGACAACTTCTGGGCCACCCAAGCTATATATACAAGCAGGTGCATTCATTATATGAGGCACGGTAGTCCTCTTCTCGGTTGGTTGACTTGCTGCTAGCGTAAAGTACTGGATGCTCCTCCCAGCTTCGCCTGTGTAAGAACTACTCCCAACCCGCGGTCACTGGCGCGGAACTGCACGACGAACTCTTTAGACTAGTCTGGGGTCGGATGCGTCGGTCTTGACATCAGAACGATTTTTAGGTCATGAAACGCTCGTTCTGTCGCTTCGTCCCAACGAACTTGTTCGGGCTCTTTCTTTCGGAGCACGTCTGTCAGTGGGCTCGATGTCTGAGAGTAATTAAGGATGTATCAGTGGAAATACCCCGCAATCTCAGGAAACTACCTGGCGCCTGTCTTTGTCCGCCGTTGAGCAAGGTTAGTGATATGCCCTAACTTTAGTTCGGAAGGCCACCGCGTTTCCTTACCCATGACCTCCCTAAGATAGGTAACCTGTGAACACCCGAAGTTGCAGTTTTCAGCCTATACCGTGAGACCGGCGTCCCGCAAACGTGCTAGTACAGTTCTTAGTTGTCCTATGCGCTAGTCCCAACTGTTCGAGAAGATCGCCACATTATCCAACTACGGCATCGGACAGCCTCGCACGTCATGGAGAACAATGTTCATTAGCTTCGAAAAGCTAAAGGGTGCGTTTCTCAGGCCGATACTTATCATGAGGGATCGAAATGTACCAATCGGATAAATAAAGGCCACGTACCTGCTCAAGCTTTCTGACATGGGTACCTGCCAGTACCCTCTAACCAAGTTGGGAAACGTACATCGCGCCGCCCACACATTCTACCCGGTCTCGTATGTTTGGTATTGGGTAAACGTGGTCTTTCGCCACCGCATTCATTTCCATTAGCCCTTGCATGGACGAGGTCCTTTCCCACTCTCTTCTGCGAGAATGATGAGGGAAGTGTAATCACTATCCGCAGGCACAATTACCCGTGTTCGAGCACTCGCCTTATTTCACCTCCATTATTTCTCGCCGGTGAGGTGAGATTAAGTACGACGCTGACCTGGTTAGTTCTTCAGAAGTTAGCTCATTATCATCAGTGATGAGATCTGTCGTCGCTGGCCGGCTGCTCAAATGCTGACCAAGCTCATCAAACAGCTCCCGAAAGTACCTTACTTGATTAGTGTTGAGAGCTTATGTGTTCACAGACAGATCCAATATGTCATCTACGGTGCACTCCGCGTCTGTCTCTGTGTCCGAAACTGGAATTTGAACCGCTACCGTATCTGACGCATTTAGTACTTTCTTCTCAACCTTCTTCCGGCATGGGGCTTCATTAAATTGCTGTGGCAAACGCCTACTTTAATGTTTCCTGGAATTTCTACGGTGTAATCAGTCTCCGAGATCATGTATATAACCTCGACAAGGCCTCTCCCACTGTACTTGTAGTTTCTTTTTCCGTGAGGCCGTAGAGAGAGAGAGAGAGAGAGGAATATAGGAAGGCAGGGATGTTGACCAGTCAAGGAACTTAAGTCAACTACCCTGAAAACTCGACTACGCGTGTTCCTGTCGTAGGCGTCCTTTAGTATTTTTCACACTAGCTCACGCAAGACATTCGGGCGGTCCAGCAACTTCAACACGTAGCTCACTACCGTCTGGCTTTCGCCCATTACTTCCCACATTTCTCGCAGCACTCTCAGGGAAGAGCGGAGGGCGCGGCCGTAAACCAGCTCTACTCGGGTGGACCCCATTGCTTTCTGTGGAACCGTCCACAATGGAAACAGTGATGAAGGTAAACAACCCTCACATTCCTCTTTTTCTCAACACTGTTTGACTGCGAGTGATACATGGAGCTGTGTATTAGCTGTACCCCGCAGCTTTACAAAAACGTTGTTGTTAAGGCACTTCTAAATAGTTCCCCGTGGTCAGCCTGAACTTCAGCTGGAAGCCCAGTCCGCGCAAAAGTTGGCAACAGAGCGCCAACTATCTCGACTGAGTGAAGATTGTTTAAAGTAATCGCCTCGAGGAAACTTTGTCGCCATAAAAACCATCATCAAAAGGTATTTGCACCCTGCTCTGCTATGCGGCAAAGACCACTTTGTGTCGAGTACCGGCCGTCGAAACGGCTCTGTGGTCAGGTGAACCACCTCTGAAGGGACTTCGAATTATTCTCCCGGTTTCCCAACTTGTCGACACGACTCACACGATCTTACAAATTTCTCAACGTCCTTAGAACATCCGGGCCAGGCATATTCTAACGAAAGCCTCTCTTCTGCTTTGTTGATGCCTAGACGACCCGACCGGCCATTTCCGTAACACAAGCTTTTGCTGACACATTTCCGTGACACAAACCGGCGAGCTTTCCTTCTCCCCTCTTGCCGGCCAACCTGCTTCCCGTTCACAGTGCATACTCGCCGTTCTATTCCGCACTATTCCTCGATGTGAAAAGCGCCTATGATAATGTAACGCATGAAGCCATCCTTGATGCCCTGGAAAATAATGGAATTGGTAGACGCATATTTTGGTGGATTCGGAGCTAGCTATTCAAAAGATCCTTCTTTGTGCACAGTGCAGATGGCCGAACCGCTGACCGTTACACTTGCCGTGGCGTCCCTCTAAGAACCCCGGTGGGGTTCTTAGCACCACTTTGTTCAACCTTGCAATCCTTGGGCTTGCCGACGTTCTACCACATACAGTAAACCTTTCCATATATACTGACGACATATGCAGATGGGCCTCGGCAGTTACACGTCTTCAGGTGCGTGCACGGCTCCAAAAAGCAGAGACACTAACATCATCGTATCTGTGCGCTCAAGGCATGCAGATATTTCGACCGAGAAGTGCGTCTTAGTTGCTTTTACCCACAACCCATGACCTGGTACCCCATTTATATTGACCACCAACCAATTTCCTACGCAAAAGATCATCTATTCCTAGGCGTTATTGCCGACAGAGACCTTCCATGGAGCCCCCACATCTCATACTTGAAGAAGAGGCTTACTTCTCTCTCGCATATACTAAGGTTTCTTGCCGGTAAAACGTGGGGCACATCCGTGGCATCTATGCTTCAACTATACAGGACGCTCTTCCTAGGATACTTGCGATATAGCACACCAGGGCTGTCCGATGCTAACAAAACTAACATCCATGTCCTACAGAGCATTCAATGCCAAGCCCTTCGAACATGTCTGGGGCTACCTCGAAATGCTTCAACCGTGGCAACAATTGCCATCGCGAGAGACCACCCAATAATGACCTATATAGCTATCGACGCACTCCGGGCGCATGTTCGCCATATATCCAGAGTGCCTGACCACCATCTCCCTCACTTGCCTGATAAAAGACCCAAGGCAGCGTTCTCCAGATCAATTGCGGTTAACCGGCACTCTTTGTCTTTGAGGCACTCACCTGCAACAAGAACGCCATCCCCTATGTGGTGCTTGAAAAAGCCTCCTGTGTACCTTGCTGTTCCAGGAATAGTGAAGAAAGCTAGCCTGAGAACCGCGGCTTTCAAGCAGATCACATTGGTACTTTTGCATTGTTCATACGCTAACCGAATCCATGTTAACACGGATGGTTCCGTCTCGAAAAACTCTACGGGCGCCATTGTTCTAACATCTCAATCGGTCGTCATCAAGTTTAAGACTTCACACGTGACGACATCTACAGGTTCCGAACTGGCCGCTCTTCGCGCTGCTGTCGAATACATTGAAAAAGAACCGCCCAACAAATGGGCAATACCTTGTGATTCGAAAGCAGCCCTCCAGAGCTTGGGAAGTTTACGACGTGGCAATTATGAACAGCCGGTGTCACAAACCAACGAAACCGGCCAATGCGCTTCTGAACGAGGACATGATATCATATTTCAGTGGCTGCCGGGACATTGTGGCGTCGTTGGTAATCACCTGGCCAATGACGCTGCCCGACGTGCCCAGGCTGGCGCACCGACACTCCTTATACCTTTATCGAGAGTCGACGCTGCAAGAGAGCTTTGTAGTCTCGCTCGTACCATCACGTTAAGTTACTGGCATACACCACAGAACTCTAAGTGTCGTTTATACAGCCTCGACCCCTCACTGAAACTTAAATTACCAGCGAACCTTTCACGACGTGACGCAACACTGCTGTGTCGGCTGTGGGTAGGCGCGTAGCATTCACCAACTCCTACAGCTATCGTATTGGAATGGCGGATTCACCAATGTGCGCTAAGTGCAAGTGTGAAGAGACCGCCAGTCATCTTCTCTGCCACTGTTCTCGCTTTGATAATCAACGTGAGACTATCCAGTGCGCCTTGAAGAGACTGGATGACAGGCCATTTACGGAAGCGAAGATCTTGGGAGCCTGGCCTCACAGTTCATTAGCCCAGAAAGCAGTTCGAGCGCTTTTTCACTACCTAAAGGCAACAGACTTGAGTGCCTGACTATAGACCTCCTACGCCTAAGTTTTCTCTCTATTTCTTTCACTCCCCATTCCTCTCCGCACGTGTAGGGTAGCAAACTGGACTCAGTCTGGTTAACCTCCCTGCCTTTCCTTCTTCCGTTCTCTCTCTCTGTCTCCCAATTATACCGATACTGCCTACCCTTTGACTTCATTGCAGCGCAAGCATAAGCCTTCCACCTTGACAGCGGATTGCAACTCATCGTTTGGTCAACTGAAGTCGCTGCTCTCTTCCGGAGCAATGCTTCGTCATTTTGACCCATCTGCCACAACAGAATTGCACACCGGCGTGAGTAGAATCGGACTTAGCGCCGTCCCTTTCCATCGTCTTGGTGACGCCGAGCATGCGATGGCCTAGGCCAGCCGTTCATTGAGCAAGTCCGAACAGCATTACACCATCACTGAGCGAGTGTACCTCGCTGTCCATATCTGGGATCAACTTCACGATCGTTAGTGATCACCATTCACAATGTTGGTTGGTTGGTCCCCGTGACCCGCCTGGCCGTCTCACTTGATGGGCGCTACGTTTGCCGGAATTTGACTTTGCAGTCCGTTACAAGAGTGACCGCCATCATGCGGACGCCGATTGTCTTTCAAGGCTCCCTCTGTCAAGATATGAATGTGACGCCCACAGTTACCCTGAGTTTCTGGCCACCATCGACGTCCCTCTCCTTCACGACCTGGCTACCTTCCCGGAAGAGCATTGCAAAGACCACCACGTCGATGCCCTCTTCGTGTCAGCTGCCCGGCCGACAGGTGACAATCGCTCTCGAATCCAAGGTGGCCTGCTGTGCGAAAATAATTCCGCGTCTAATGGGGCCCGCTTCTCTGAGCGATCGCTAAGAATTTGAGAACTCACGTGTTCCCTGTTATGCAAGATAACGCTACCGCTGGGCACATGATTTTCTGCAGAACATAGCACCGCACTCAGGGCCAATTCTACTGGCCTAGTATGCGACGGAATATAGAAAAGTATGTGGCCGGTTGTGAAAAGTGCCGAAAATTCGAGTGCTCTAACATTGCTCTGGCGGGATTCCTTTCCGCCGTGGCACCTCCAAGATCTCCTTTCGAAATGGTAGGCGACGAATGGTCTCGTTCAGCGAACTTAGACAACATTTACGAACATGCTTTCGATGTGCGTCAATCCTAGGCACGAAAATAGGGATCAGATGTTGCTTTTTCTCGCATACGGCTACAACACTGCAAAGCATGAAAATACCAGCTAGAGCCCATTCTATCCTCTCTATATAGACCAAGCATATATAATATCATTCTGCCTTTTACTCCTCATGAGGACTCTACCATCATGAGGACCCTCTGCCGCGCTGAGGAAGCGCGTCGCATACCTTAGCTCTGTACGTTGGCGTCCGAGGGCTGCTCCAAGATCAGCTATGATTCACGGCATAAGAATGTGCCATACGACAAAGGAGACGTAGTGTGGCTTTGGACAGCACGTAATTCGCAAGCGCGGCCTGTGCCAGAAGTTTCTGGCTCGTTACACTGGGCATTTCGTCATCACCGATCGCCTAAGTAATGTGACTTATTCCATTGCTCGGTTGATGTCTCATGGCTACCGTTCTAAAAAGACGCAGCTTTTTGTTGTCGTCCGCCTCAAGCGCTGTCATTCTCGTGGCCCTGAGTGCACGTAACAGTTACTCTTGCAGCGGGCTTCGCCTGCGAAGGGAGGAGTGGTATACAGCGACAGCAAGGACGGACGAAGAGGAGGGTAAAGTGTGCTTGCCTTGGCTTGACTTTGGAGCGAGCAGGCACGGCAAATGTTCAATCCTATTTGTGTCTTGTGCACCATATAAGCCAGCATTTGATTTCATGTCGTGTGCCTGTTTAAGCAGTTGCTGATTAAGAAAGACACATGTGAAATCACTTACTACGTCAACCATTTCGCATGAGAGATCACTGCACTCTTTGTAATGCTTAGACACTTAGTAATTATTTATTTGCTTTGAGTTGAAATACAGGCGTGGTGCACTCGTTTATGTTAGCATATGCGCTCATTTTTTTAATGTGGGTATGCATCAGCTAACGAAGTTGTCACTACATGAACGACATTTTCCTCATGCCCAACTCAATCAAATAAGTTGAGTAGTTTGATATAGCTCACGAACTTCATGCATCCTGTGCAAGTTTTTTTTTTATCTTGGAAAAAGAATAAAAAAGGAACACGTGCATCGGTGATGTTGGCAGCAGGAAGCGGTCTCAAGGCGATTATCCTTGATTGTCGCCATTGCTCAGAGATGAAGTGTGCCTGTATGCACTTTGTCCACAGGCCGTACAATGTTTAAATGCTAAATGAGGTATGACGAAGTAGTGAAGGGACAGTAGATTTGCCACCTAGTCCTTCTTGCATGGGCATCGCTGCCTTGTGTACCACCGTAAACATCTGTCATTTCCTAAGGCACGGATGAGACAGTACTACTTCTAATTTCGGGGACATGTTTTAGCAACAACAATAAAAGTACGCATTCAGTCATTTTCTAATAATGAGGTGTCTTGTCCTCACTATCAATTACTGTTTGTTTTCATGCAAACATTCTGCTGTTAAAACATATCCAATAAGCTTCTTGGCATGAGGTAACTATCGTACATACATTTCACTTTTATGTCTGTCATAACCAATTGTAATCAAATGTAGGCTCACTTTTTAACTTAGAAGCTGCTAAAAAATGTGAGCAGCGAAGTGAAACTAAATCAACAAGTCATAGTACAAGATTCACATGCGTACTTGGCGATGAAGAGAAGTGACTTATCCATCTGCACAGCTGTATTCCGCGATAATCGAAGTACATCTACGATTAGGCTAATATATACCGCAGCGGCGCTTCAGTGAGCAACACTGTTGCTGCGACACATCCCCTTGTTCATTGCCTTAAAAACGCATTTGTCTTCGTATGCACGCGCGTTCTGGGGAGCTTTCGCTAGCACACCTGCAAAAAGTGCGTCATTGCGTCAGACATAACCGTGTACATAACGATATATGTTATTGCAACACAATGCGGTACAATAAATAAAATAAAAGCGGTACAGGTAAGCTAACTCCGCAGTGTTTCAAACGTGCGTCACCGCGCCAATGCAACACTTGCAGTTGCAGAACAGAATGTGACAATGCAAGAGTGCCGTTTTCGCTATGACGCGGCAGGTTGAACCCACATCGACAAAGATATGCCAGTGTCGTCTGTTAATAGTTGCCGACTCGAACACCCTTGGTCCTCCGGGTGGTCGTCGGCTTTCAACAGACGTACCGCCTCCAAATTGGAGTGCGTATGACGGCGAATGCGAATCACTCGTCCTGCCCCAGCGCAAATCAAAATTTAACAGCCGTTCGCCAGCCGCCCGCCGCCCATGCGCCGCAAGCGTGCGGTGCGGCTTGCAGCGCTGGCGCGGCTTGAGCGTAAATTGGACTTTAAAGGTCCCTTACCGGCCCACATGGAAAATTTCGGTTACACGCTAGAAGTTGTTACGTTAGCTGTATGGAGCGTTCTACCCCGGCAATTTTCCTAATTTTTTGGTCACTAGCCTAGATAGAAACATTTCAGTGCCATGAACCCATGATTTCACGAGGCGAGCGTCCCCCGCCCAAAACAGACACTATTTCCACTTGCCCCCGTCTACCCCTTCGCAAGCGAAATTCCTTCTCTCTGTTCTCTCATGTGAGAGCTGGAGAGGATCGCGTGACGCATACGTCACAGGCCCCGCCTTCATTTTTTCTCTCTCGCAGTTTTGTGGCGCGCGCACTTCCGTTGACGGTCTCGCGTGCAGCCTGTTTCGTTTGTCTCGTTTCGCGTAGCGCACGATTTTGCGCCCTGTGCACGAGATACCCTGACCAGCGGTATAAACTGACTTCACGAACACTTAGGCAAAAGCAAGCGCATCGCAAAGCACGATCGCGCTCTGGAACGCGGTAGAAAATAACAATAGTTTCGCTGTCTGCGCGCGCAACTGCGCGACATGAGTCAAGCAGACGGAACGGAAGTACATCTCTCTTTCCCGGTCCGAAGTAAAACAAAAACGCCGGGACAGTCGGTGTGTAAGTTTTATTATTTCTCTAAACTTTATCTCGCATACGGAAGTAACAGGTGAAACAAATACGAGATGTCGGCACGAATAAATCTCGAAGTGACGTGTCACTATGAGCGATGTTACAGCACTGACACGTGTACGTAGGTGCACCTGCGCAAGAACACGTTCACTCGCCCTGTAGGAACGCGGCGCCCGCGAGGAGCAGGGCGCACGGCGTTCGGCTTTGAACTCTTTCCGCGGCGCGTTGGGATGTGATACTTAGCAGACACGATCGTTAGCGCGCACTGTATGCACTGCTCGTGTAAGCTCAAAATGACAAGACCTGGTGAGGGGCGCTTTAACCAAGATCCCGCCGCCACGGCTCACCTCTAAAAAACACTCTCTCCTCGCATGCCTGGTCACATTTCTGCCCAACGGGTTTTCACGGCTTTCAACATCATTCCTTTAACGACCGTCGTATGCGTCGTTGGATGACCTCGGTGCCACTGCAGCCGCACCCAGTACGATGATCCTCCATTCATAAAGCCCCGTTAAGTAAACATGGTCAACCGCAACGAGAACCCCAACTACCAAAGTCTCAAACTGACTCTCCTGCGTAATGTATTCCTTGGACGTCATTTGGCCCAGCCAACCCCACCTGATCAGCCTTGGCTGACACCAAGGCCAGCCGCCTGGCATCCACCCATGGAGGCACTATCCCCTCTACTGGCTTCGAAGACCAGCCTTTACCACTTCACTTCATTAATGACATAAGGCCACCGTGGCGCGAAAAAAACTAAAATGTCTTTGACTTCAAGTACAACCCTATGCTAATAATATTTGTGTACGTTTTTCAATAGTGTTTTTTTTTTCTTTTACTCCGAGTACTTAACAAAAAAAAAAAACTACAAAAATATGGGAATTACGTTACTGTAGGTAAATTATCGGCCCAGGAGAATCTTACATGAAAAAAAAAATGCCAGGAGCAATGCCTTGAACAGTTATGCTAACTAGGTTATCATTAGTTCATAATTAAAAACTGTAAGGCGCATGCTTACATAGCAAAGTTCAAACGGAATTGCCATAATTTTTGTCTGTCTAAATGTCAAAACGGCCATGACAAACCAAATAACTCGCGTTAAGTTATTCATTCAATTTATGATATGTTCTCAGGAGTGCGCAACGCGGACCAAAGCGCGCTCCCCCCCCCCCGTCCCCCCCCCCCCCGTGACGTAGTATTGCGGCGTAAAATGAAACTTGACTGTAATCATCATCCTCATCAGCCTATCTTTATGTCCACTGCAGGATATGAATGCCCCTTCCAGCGGTCTCCAACTATACCCCTGTATTGCGCTAGCTCATTCTAACTTCCGCCGGCAACTTTTCTAATTTCATCACACCACCTAACTTTCTGCCGTTCTCGAATGCGCTTCCCTTCGATTGGCACCCATTTCGTTATTCTAATGCACACCGATTATCAGCCCTACGCATTACATGGCCTGCCCGACATCATTTCTTTTCTCCTCGTGTCAACTAGAATAACAGTTATCTCTCTTTGATCTCTGATCAACACCGTTCTATTGTAGTCTTAACGTTAGGCTTAAAATTTTTCGTTCTATCGCTCTCTGCGCGGCCCTTAACTTGTGCTAGAGCTTTTTTGTTGACCGCGACGTTTCTGCCCCATGTGTTAGTATCGGTAGAATGCCATGACAGTGCTAAGCTCCCTGTTAGCATTTGGTAAAGCTTGCCGTATGCACTTCAACCATATTAATTCTGCAAATTTCCCTCTTATGTTCAGGGTCCCCTGCGAGTAATTGACTCCACAGACTAGACAGGCTGACTGATGATCATGAATTCTTTTTCCCTTGCCAGGCAATTGAAGATTAGCCTCGTTTTCACATATTAATCTTCAACCCCATTATTACACTTTCTCGGTTGAGGTCTTCAATCGAATGTTACAGTTCGTCGCCGGTGTTGATGAACAGGGCAATCCCACCTACAAACCGAAGGTTGTTGATATATTAGAGAGTTTCAGAATAGGGACCCCAATAGTTTTAGGCCCCAAAGAGCTATGCGGGTGGGCACGCAGGAGTGAAGAGATTTAGAATAGGGCGTTGCCTTTGCGGAAAGCGTCTTGCGCTCACAACGCCACTACGGCGTCAAAGAAAAGCTATTAGAAATAATAAAATAAAATATACCACTTTATGATAAGAAGAGCAATTTCACTTTCGTGTTTTCCCGTTTAATTACAATGTAGAGGTTATTCTATTAGCAGCATACAATTAGTGGCGCTTAGTTTTGAGTAACCAACTTTACGTGCCTTCACCAGCCAAGCTAAGCCGTGTTAGGCCTACGAGCCACGAATTCGACAATAGAATTCGGAATCAGCGTCGTCTAATGCATCACTCT
Organism: Dermacentor variabilis; assembly: GCF_050947875.1. NCBI lineage: Eukaryota > Metazoa > Arthropoda > Arachnida > Ixodida > Ixodidae > Dermacentor > Dermacentor variabilis. Next base: position 130,583,573 of record NC_134570.1, on the reverse strand, counting down.
TCATAACACGTGCCAGTTGTCAGAAAGCGAAAATCGCAGTCACTTCTAGCTGGCGAACTTCGCGCCTTACCACGAATGGAGTCCAGTTTGGTGGTAGGTTAGAGCCGTCTCTTCGATGGGTGCCGCCATGTTTGTTGACGCAAATTTTTTGGAGCAGGTATTGGGGCTCGCGCTAAATCAGTGGAATAGCGTGTCCGACGCAAAACCGAAGCTCAGTTTGCTTCTCGCGCATGTGCAGTGGCTTCGACGCTATTTCTTTGGGGCCCCAAACGTTTGGGGCCCCTATTGTAAAACTCTCTATTGGTCGTTCAACGTCACTCCTAATTGTTCCCAGTACAATAGCTTTAACATTTTTTCTGGGCATGCAGCGAAGAGCATTGGAGAAACTGTGTCGCCTTGGCTGACTCCCTTCGTAATAAATATTTTTTTTTTACTTGTGGAGAACCAAGGTAGCTGTGCAATCTTCGTACACATTCCCCAAGATATTCACGTGTGGCTCCTATATCCCTTGATTACGCAATACCTCCGTGACTGCTGGCACCTCTAATGACTCAAATGCCTTTTCATAATCTATGAACGCCATATAGAGAGGTTGATAGCGCTCCACTGATTTCTAAATTACTTGATTGGTGATATAAATGTGATTCATTGTGGTATATTCCTTCCTTAAGCTAGCTTGTCGTGATTGGTTGAAATCAAGTGCTGTCCTGATTCTACTGGAAACTATTTCGCCCCTGCTGCTGAAATAAATACGCAGCCAATGGGTAGCTATTCACAGCGCCAATGGAAGCTCGTAGGAAAAGGGACGTGCTAGGATAGCTTCGCATTACGTAAAGCATTTTATGGAACACAGGGGTTGGACACAGACTCGCGTTGCGGCGTGGATACCGAGGCGAATTTATTGAAAAATTGGATGCGAGATAGTTAGACTACATGGCCATTTTCATAGGTAGAGACGGAACTAGACTTTAATGCCGATTCCCTTCAACTTTCCCACATGAACATGTGCCGCAAAGTTGGTAAACATGAGGGTAATATTGCAAATAGTTCTACAGTAAATGTATTGCTTTTATTTTGGGTAGAAGTAGCATGGGGGGGGGGGCACCTAGGCAAATAATTCGTCTGTAGTTATGTAATTCGAGTAACTTTTGTAGGTTTTTTTATAAAGTATTTGAAGTAAATAAAGAAAAACTTGGAGGATGCTTTAGCTTCGCCTTTTCGAATGGAACGCGATGGCACTGAAATATCCCTGGGTGCTTCTGGAGCTTCCCGGTTACTGCACCTTATCTAAGTGTAATGTTTGCCGCGAAACGCTGGTGTCGAACGCTGTACACGAAGGTTAGCCTTCTGGTAGAAGCGCGGTCTCTTGCGCGGGCCACGATGCGGCGGAGGCGAGCGTCATCTGAAGGTTTTTACTGTAAAGAACAGGGTGCAGGGGGCCGCTCCGTGGGCTCGAAGATTTGGCGTCCGCAAATGGTATTGTAGAAACGCTGGAAAAGGGGTTTGTTTGAGTTTCCGCGTGACAGGATTACGTTTTCTCGTATACTCAAATTATAATTCGACGCTATCATGTAATAAGGTTGTCTGTAAGTCGTACTTCAGGATTTTTCTGACGTATTTAGCTTTGAGAAATTCTGTTAAAGGGCAACTCCGGCGATTTTTCGATGTCCATTGATATTAAAGAAACTTTGAATATATGTACTTTTTTGGACCCTGATTATCTGCATCTAACTATATGGCTGCAAGTCATTTAGCTTTCCTGAAAACGAATTTCAAAAATATGTTGCGTTCTAGAAACATGACTTTCTGCTGGCCACCCTGTGTTTGCGATGTCATAGACTGTATACACCCCACTGTCGGTGAAATGGTCGCTTAAATCGCCGCTGTCTAATTCGGAAACTCTGTAAAAGCTCGCTGTGTTGTCAGGAGACGTCATAAGCTTCGCTTCTCTGGCGTTATCGCCATATGTACTAAGTGTTTAGAACGCGTTCGGCGTGTTTACGTTATGATAGTGTAGGAGCTAATGTCATTGACTCGTCGTGACGTCACGCGAAGCAGCTATCCGTTTCGGTTTCGGTATCTCGTTTATTGGTTATTTAAAATTATTGATAAATTTATAAGCAAATTGCACCACCCTAGCGGTGACAGCAGTGTAAATGCAATTTGAAAATGACAGTATCCGGATATGGTTCAAAAAATTGCCGGAGTTGCCCTTTCAGTAATTTTTTTTTTTTACGCTCAACACTCCTTCTGCGTAGTTGGGTATGCGTGGTTGGGTGTGTACGGTTCGAAATCGTTTTCGCCGTAAGGGTCGACGGTTAACGCGGGGCGTTGAACGTGGGACGTCGGCACCAAATTTCCTGCGACACGGGGCACATACTGTACACTTACCAGCCATAACAGCAGCTGCAGAGAGACAATTGCATTGGTGAGTCCTGTATAGCATTTCCGAGGCTATCAAGCGTAGGAGCAGAAATGGCTTAGAAGATTACACGGTTGCGTCAGACGCGGATGTCAGAACTTCCTCTCGGTGGCACGCGTAATCGTGAGGATTACGGCAGCATTTGAGAAACTGCGATAGGCCATATCAGAGCAGCACGGAAGCCGCATTGCAAAACGGAGAAATGCGCCTGCCAAGGGCGCGTTCCCTTACGGTCGCCTGTTACGCCAGCGCACCCCTGCAATGGAGTCGGAGGGTTTCTCCAAGCGCCAATTTCTGCTCTAACGCTCGTATCGCTTGGGATAACTTATGTATGGCCTTATATATTACCGTCCACGCGTTCACTTCACAAGGGCCGTCACAGCGTTGCATGCAGGCAGCATGGAGAAAAGCTGAGCGATACCCAGATCCTTTTATCGTCTGGAGCTACGCTGCGAAAGCTGGAAAAAGGTTTACTAATATGGCTTCAGTGACGCGCGTTCGCGAGTATATTTGGATATTTGTCACCTAACTGAAAACTTCGCGCTCGGGAAGTTGCCAGTTGCACGAGCGGTTCTCTCGTCTGTTTACGGAGAGTGTCACATGGCTTATCTGGAGGTAACGACTGAAATATGAGCATATTTCTTATCCCGCTACTTTCCCATGACACGGAGAAGCTCAATAAGGCCGGATCTATATTCCTCTGAAGCAATTTCTGCCGATCGGCGCATCCAACCTAGCGCTAGTTTAACGGTGCCAGTACGAATTCGCAGCGCATAAAGACTCGTCATGATTAGGTCTCCGTCAGCTTGAATGGGCCTTTATCAGTTCTGGACTGATAGCACGGGAAAATTTATCCGCTACGGTCATTTACGAAACATTCCAGCGTGGTTCCTATTACCCAAACCACCTTGTACATACTAAAACCAGCCGCTTTGTATGTGGAGCGGCATACTTTTATTGTTCCGCAGACCGGCATCGGTAAGGCAATGAGACGACGCACGTACTTGACTGGTCAGGCTTCATAAAAGCGCAAATGCAGGACAATGGTCAGGTCAACGTTTTCGAAGCAAACAACGCAAGACAAGGGATATATAGAACAACAGGACGCATGGCGCTGCGCTCAATGATAACAAATGCCAATGTCACTATTCCATATCATGGCCTGACCGATAGACAAATCGCATATCCTTGCGATTAGTGCTGTTTCTGCGCTTCGAACGATGTTTGCTTTTCTGCTATCGGCCTCCGCTTCTTCTTTTGTCCGTTAACCTTTAACGTTTACAGTCGACATTTGGAAGAATGAAGGTTTCACTTGGTAGTCAGCGCAGTTCTGAGTGCTGTTGTTCTCCGTCCTGTATTAGGCGCCGTTTGCTCTCAAAACCTGTGCCAACAAAGTCACATAGTCGAGTTAAAAATGATTATATTAAGAAGGTCATTGAGATAACATGCCTTGGTATTGCGCAGGCAAAACGTTTTTAGAAGGGTTCAGAGATATCCGTGTTTTCGAATATGCCAGTTCCCTAGCCCTTTGAGGGACATTAAGGAGAAATATAAGTTGAGCTGTCTTAGTGAATTACCCTAGAGATTGCCCAGCTACCTTCATTGTTCTCAAGGAAAGCAGAAAAATACTCATAGCAAAAGAGGTCAGGTATGGAGACAATCCATCTAAGAGAACTCAATAAACGAAGAGATCATAGGCTGAGATGTTGGCCAGGTTAAATTTGCGGTTGACTGCTCTGCCCAGGGGATTTGTAAGGGCAGAAAATACGACGAAGAAATAAGAGAAGATAAAAAAAATCTGTACGAGGTCGCGGGATCGCATCCCGGCCACGGCGGCAGCATTGCGATGGTGGCGACATGCGAAAGCGCCCATGTACTTCGATTTAGGTGTATGTTAAAGAACCGCAGGTGGTCCAAATTTCCGGAATCCCCCACTACGGTGTGCCTCATAAACAGATCGTAGCTTTGGCACGTAAAATCTCATTATTTAATTTTTTTGGACAAAAAAAATCTGTCCACCAAAGTAGATTTTCAATCAGTTGCAATGCTTTTAAAACGCGCTTTTAAGGAAATACGGACCGGCGTCGTCTATTACTACGGCCGAAGAGTTCTGGCTTCCGGAAAGTCACCTGTGGTCCTCAGTCCAGTCAAGTGGAGTGCTAGAAACGTTTTCCTTGGCACTAAAATGACGACAATCCCACAAAAGTTGTCCTATTATCTCTTTGTTCCCACAAACTTCACATTCAGGACTTCTGGCCATAAAGATTACGTCGGCGTAGGCTATAGTAAAATCTACTCCAAGCCGTAGACGACAATTGATGGTTACGTCCAGTTGTGGTAAGCTGTGTGGAAGGCGGATCTTTCTATGAGAATCCGGGAAACAAAGCCGCTATTGTGTAATGTCTGCCTAATTGCATTAGGCCAACGTGACATCACCAGCGTGCACACGGAGCTTTGGTCCTGCGTCTCTACGTCGGTATTGCAACGCAATTGTCACTGCCATGGCAGATCGAACAGCTCCAACTGCTTCCTCTTTTCCAACGATACCACAGTGACATGACCACCACTGAAAGAGGATGTGATGTCCTTTGTACACTTCCCGACGGTAAATTTATTTTGCGTCCGTGACAAGCTGTTCATGGGGTCCACGGCGTAATGTAGAGCAAGTTCTGGAGGGGGATGCTCTGGAATCGCAGGCGATGAGCCATTTCGGGGGTTTCCTGTTTGTTGAAATCAAGTGCTGCACGCATGGCTGCAGATTCGGCAGCCGTCCTTGATGTCAAGTGCGTGGCCTTGAATTTTGTCTCAATAAACATGGAGCAAATACTTCATTTGCTGAACTAGAATGTATAACGTGTCCATCAGTGTAAGCATGCAAACGGTCATTGTAGAATTCGTGTAGCCTAGCGATAATGTCGCCTCCTTCAATGCTGCTGAAGGCATTATGAACTTCTGCTAGAGGCCCGAAACGGTAGCCATACTCGAGGGGAAAGCAGGGACCACAGTGGCAACGAAGGCCGTGCTGCAGGGACGCAAATCGATAGTAAGGATGATCCGTGAGTTTCCGGGAGACAGTTAAAACTGGTATGAGGAATAGTTTAGGGCAGGCAGGCAAGATGATAAAGTCCCCTTGCGACATGCCAAATGTGCACTCTTAGAGTGTCGCCTACAATGTACCCAGTTATAGGGTTGTCGCGTGCGGTGGAGATTATGGCTGGTGTGAAAGAACACACAGGCAGGTCGAGGCACGTCCGTAGAACTTGGACTTCTATGCCCTGAAGTGTGCGAATGCTCGTTTGACTAAGGTTACCCAGCATGGGCAGATGGTATCTTAGGATGCCCCTAAATAGTCAACGGTACAACTGTCTCTCCAATGCTCTTCATCGCATGACTATGGAAGAAGAACTACAGCTATTAGACTGGAAAAAAATATGAAAATATGGGGTATTACCTGCCAAACCACGATGAGAAATGCCGTAGTGGGGTGCTCTGGAGATCTGGAGGACCTAGGGTTCTTTAACGTGCACCTAAATCGAAGCACACGGGTGTTTTCGCCCCCACTGAAATGCCGCCTCCGTTGCTGGGATTCAATGCCGTGACCTCGTGATTAGCAGCCTCACACCATAGCCACTAAGCAACGACGGTGGGTTATTAGGCTAGAAGTGATGATCAGTGAGGATAATGGGAAGTATCTCAGAAACCTGTGATTTTCAGATGTTATTGCCCTGCTCATCAACGCTGGAGATGACTTGCAAAAAATGATTGACGACCCTAGCCTGACAAAGTGTCATAGCAGGGTTGAATATGTATATGCGTAAGCAAAGAAAACCTTCCATTGCTGACAAAACCACAAGAACTAACAATTTGTAGTCAGCTTCTAGAGTATGGAAATAGATCGTTCATCTAAGCTGATTACTCACAGCTGATCCTGCCATCCGCGTGAGCCTGCTAAGGATTCCCGTGAAAATGGCGGTAGCTTTATCACTTATGGCCGAGGAATGCTTTTATGTGCTATTGCCATCGGGTCCCAATTATGGTGTTTGTATTTCAAGCGAACCGGCACACAGCTGCACGGGAGACAGATTTCTCAGTACTGGCAGGGTAGCCCGCTGTCAGGCGGATATGGAGTTAATAATCCGCGATTTCACGGAACATTCTCGGCAGCTTGTATGGCGGCCGGTTGCAGGTGAAAAGAGGGAAGACATCAGGGGCCGATACTCGCAGCCCAACGTAGGGGAGAGGGAGGTGGCACATGTCTTTGAGAAATCCTATCCCCTGGCGTGTTCTAAAGAGTGCCACTGTTTCCACCAATGCCGTGTGCGGCACGAAAGTGGTTGTGCTATTGGTTCCAATGATGTGAACTCGCATGTGTGATTGGCTGGTTTCCGAATCCTTTGTACAACTGAGGGCTTAAAAAGTCATGTTTGGTTGTGTAAGAGAGAGCCGAGCTTCGGGCTTGGACACGGACAGACGCTTCGGCGTTTGAATGAAACGTCACTTCGTCGGACAACGGCTCTTCCTTCGCGCTGCCACCGTGCACTCGAATCATCGAGGGGCGCCGACTTCGGACCTTCATCACCTTCCCTCCTTGACTAGCGTTGAAGCTACGAGAGGACAAGGGAGAGGAAATTAACTGGTCCTCTGTCAAGTGCAAGTGCAATAATGAACTAATAATTCCTTAAAGTAAAACGCCCCAGAAAACATGTAAAGTACGGCTTGAACACAACCAGCAGAGATGATAGCATTCGAACATACGAAAAACATAATTCTATTACACGCAAACCCAAACAGAAAGTCTTCCAGCTGTCGTTTCTTTCCCTGTGAGCTAAACCGCGCATACGGGCTCGAAAAATCCTGACCAACTAGAGGCTAACAGCTCCGCTGTAAGAAGTGCGGTAGTACCTGTTACGAGTCGCCGTAAGGATGCAACTCGGCGGAAAGGCGCACTTCCCTGCCCCAACGGGTAAATTGAGGCTCGTCGTGTCAGACTGGCCGCCTAAAGTGGAGAGAGCTTATTGATTCCCCTTCCCTTCGCGGTCGCCGGCACACCGTGGTAGACAGCGCAGCTTCTCTTTTCCTTTGTTCCTCTCGTCCATGGCCATTGATGCCCTCGACAAGCATGAGATGAGAACGATTGCGCTTGCACATACACACACACACAGACGATAGTAGCCTGGTCCGGGCGTTGAATAAACATTCTTAGAGAGCGTGCTGCTGTACCAAGGGATGGTCGTATCCCAAGGGAAAAATAAATACAATAAACAGGCAAGCAAGCATGCAAATAAGTAAGCGCCCCACGCGAGTGCAGTGTGCCTCGATTGTACCGCCTCTCTCCGGCGCTGCTGCTACGGGGTACCACACGCTGGCGCGATGCAAAGCGCCGCCAGCGGCGCTGCAGTTACTGCACCACGTGGTGCAGGAGAAGAGACGCAACGAAAACCGTTAGCATTTACAGCTTTTAAGCGGACTGCCCGTCCCGCTCAGACCACTATGTGCGGCATGATGTGCTGTTCACACGGCTGCACAGCAGCATGCTAATGTGTTTGCTCACAACGGTGAAGTAGCAGCGGAAACCACAGCGCTCCGCCTCTGTAATGCAGGTGACATGTGGCGCGACGGTGCCTCCAATTGGCTTCACTTCTTTTGCAGCCCAATGCAACGGCGCTTCTCCGGAGAACTTCTGACCATACGTCTGAATTCCGACCTTCTACGCGCGACCCACGCACGCGAGTCGATACCGGAACAGCGTGATGGCGGCGGCGTCAATGGGGCCAACAGCGAACGCGCCTGGAGCATCCGTGTAATTCTCGTCGCAAGAACATGACGGCGTTGGATCACCTAATATGCCACTTTTTCCAGATCACCAGAATGAACGAAACATTCAAGCGTCGAGGCAGCGTGCGCTCCACCAAACTGTAATTAACTTGTGGAATGGAGATAAATCAACCCGTACAGCTGCTTCACCCTTTGGAAGAGTGATGAGCTCAATAAATCGCTCATACGGGGGAGGTTGTTGTATATCTCTTTTTCTTTGCTTTCTCAAACTGCACGTCTCAGAAGATTAGAGTTTCTTGGAAACGTCGTGGTCGTCTCCTGATTCGAAGGGGCCCTGCGGCGAGCCGAAGAAGTTCGCCAGAAACGCAAAAGCCCGCGGGTACTCGGCCATTCCACACTCAAAGTCTGCGCCGCCGCCTCCATGACCATGCTTTTAAGGACCATGCTCGAAGCCTCCGCAATATTTGAACGTGGTCGCGTTTATGCGCGTGTTGTGGGCGGGTGTATAGCCTGAGCAGACGTGAAACACTTGGTGTTTGCGTTGTTTTTTTCTTCTCCTTCTTCTTAGTTTAGGTCTCTCTTCATAGGAATGAAAGAGAGTCTCCGTCTTGCGCTGAAAGGGAAAGGGCGTCTCCTGTTGTCGTTCCATCCCCGAAAAGCTCTGTCTGTTATTCTGCGCACTATAGGTAAGCGACCGCTCTTGAACTCCGGCAACATCAAAATCAGCACGCGGCGTCAGGGATGTGAAAACGTGATGTAACTCTTAGCGGCAGAATGCCTCTCTATAGCCACCAAGCCACCGCAAAAGCTGCGAATATTTTAAAGGCGAAAGCCTTAACAGAAAGTCATGTGAGCCCGCCCTCGCGCAGACACGAACTCGTACCACTGCTCGCGCGTTCGTCGTCGCCTTCTGCCACGGGTGGCTCCGATGCGACTCATATATAATGCCTAAAGAAGACACACGAACTAAGACGGTGTTTATAGAGGCACTCGAATCCACGACCCTTGGTGGGAGTAGCATCCTCGAACTTTGGTGTTAATTAGGGCCACTAACGCAGTAATTAACGTAGAATGTTCAAGCAGTTGCTGTGACTAGCGCGAACAAGGCCAACAGAAAAACGGACAGGACACTAGCGCTCTGTCCTGTCCCACCTTCTTGCGCTAGTCTTGTTTGCGCTAGTAACTATGTCAAAGCAACTGGAAGGACGCGGGGGACACCCGCACATGGAAAGAAATACGGCTTAGTGGCTTTGTCATGGAACAGCCGCAAAAATGTGGACCCTCGCACGGAACAACAGGGAATATGGTTCGAGCTCAGTGGGAAGCGTTCGGCTTGACGGGCTGGAAGATAGGAGCACGGGGTGTGCTTGAAGGCGCCGCTACCGTAAAGGAGCTTCCCGAGCTTCCTAGATGTCCCGTTGATATGCTCGGCCGCTACTGTGGTTTCTTTGTGGGCCTCGCCGCCAGACGGAGAAGCGTAGTCACGGAACTCGCTCGAAGCGACACACGGCCACCTGGTTCCAGAGTCACTGTTGGGCATCCACGAGCGTCTTTTGAGAATGTCTTGAGAAAACGCCGATATTTTTACGACCACTTAGCCGGCAGTGACCGATGGGTGCTTATGCGTGTGATCGCCATTGGGTCCCAATTACGGCGTTTGGAGCCTTCAAGCGAGCTAGCCCACAGCTACACGGGGTGACCGAGTTTTCTAGTGCTGGCAGAGCAGCCCAATGTCAGGCACACGTATCGTGAATAGCCTGGCTTCGTGAATAGCCTGGCTTCGTAGGAACATCCTCGCAGCTGGCGAGGCGGCTTCTTGTAGGAAATGTTTAGCCCGCGGGCTGATGCGTACACAAAGGGGAACGGCACGGGCAATTTATGGTTACAAGTGCGAGCTTGAGCCCGTCCTCCGGTGTCGGAAGTCACCAAGGTCAATAATCGAATTCTAACGTACGGGAGAGTGAGATGACACGTGCTTTTTCAGTAAACCTATCCCCTAGCGTGTTATAGATTGCGTGACTGTTTTGACCAATGCCGTGTCCGTCACGAAAGCTTTTGCGCTATTGGATGAAAATGTGTGGATCCGCATATCCGCATGTGTGGTTGGCCGGTTTTTGACTCCTCTGTGCACCTGGAGGTTTAAATAGTGATATTTTGGTCGTTTGAAGAGGGCGGAGGCTTGGACTTGGACCCGGACAGACACCTCAGCGTTTGAATAAAACGCCTCTTTACACGACAACCCCTCTTCCTTCGCGCTATCAACCGTGCATGCGAGTAATCCAGGCGCGCCGTCTTCGGATCTCATACACTTTCTCTCCTTAACTAGTGTTGTAGCTAGCAAAGAAAGAAATGGAAAGGAAATTAACTGAGCTTTACAAACAGAATACAAATCATTAGGTAGAGGGCGCATTAGGTAATAAGGCTGCAAATAAAAATACGTAGAGTTCAATGTTTCTATAGTGCGATTTGACGTTCACGTAAGCGCGCTGCCGCTGACACTAGTTTTTGGGTGTCCTCTACTCCTCTTGAATACGATATTTTTAGAAGTCTGATGTTAGTGGACTATTGTTGGACAAAAGCAAATTGATGCCGGGGCTTCTCAGAGACGAAACGTTTCCGGAATTACTCTTCTCAAGGGAGGTTGTTTTCGTTTTCATCAGTCGTGTCATCATCCTTGTCTTTTTTCTTTCCTTTTCATTAAGCTTCGCTTTTCCTTGAAGTATCAGGCCTTTGAAGGCTTAGCAAGCTCTTGGTTCATGATTGCTGTGTGTAAGGGCTGGCAGCGTTGACTAATACCATGTACAAAATCGCATTTGTTAATGACAGCTCTCACGATATAACTCTTCGCAAGAGCACATTCCAGCCATTCATCACGATGTTCATATCATTACCGAAAGCGGCTGGTAAATAGGATAGAGCACTTCACGAACGTAAACATTTCACAATTGAGCCCAGATTAAGGAACATGAACGCTTTTTTTTTCGTCACAGCTATCCTATAACGCACATTATTATTATTTTTTTGTCAGTCATCTCATTCTCTGTATTCTCAGAACTAAGGCATAGCTCATCCATGCGCTACTTTTAAGTGGCATGTACTCAAGAACTACGAAGGGGCAGCGCTGGCTGCCGCATTCACGTAAGCGCGTAGATTCTTAGCCTCCCTGTTACGTAGAACCCCGTTACTCGGCCAAGATTATCGCACTCTCGACTCGAGATAAGGTTGTAGGAAAGTGTCTCGCGGGCTGCGCTGTTTTGCAATGGAGAGTGCACGCCGTGAAGAGAAGAATACAGGAGTACTTGAAACTACATCCACATCGGTGTTCTCGTTGATGGGGCCGGGAGATAATACACTTGGATGTCCTCATGAATGAAACTATTGCTATGCAAACAAGAAACGTGTAATTTTATTGTCGATTTCACTAGTAGAGCTGCCCATTATTTGTTCGTTGGCTGCTCGCTGAAAAAAACAAAGGAGAAAAATTTCTGTAACGGGTCTGTTGGAGGGTTTTGCGGCGACAGTTACAACACGCCCTCCAACAAGGCGCGAGGCTTGTATGAATCCGTCCCCACTCCTCTGCTTATTATTTTTTTTTTCGCGGATCTTGGTGGCCATTAGCCGAAAAGTTTCTATGTTAAACTCATCGGTGATATCTAACTTAACAATACGGGTGAATGACAGTCCTCCTTTATCGGCGTATACAATACGCATTTCTTTGCTAGTTAATAGCGCGGGCGTAGATCTACTGTTACTACGACACCCCGATGCGAAGGCTAGTGTCGACAGCTGTAAAACGGGCTTGAGTGCATAGGCTGAAACCAGTGGGCAGCAGTTATCGCACATGTCCTGGCGTCGCTCCATGTGATGCAAGACTCAACGCGTCGTCTTTCTGCAGCTGGTGTAGAGCGCGTTCTGTACGCCAAGGGCGGGTGGCTGTGAAAGGAGGAGTGCCAATCTGAGCTCCACTCTTTCGTCCTGCTCGGCTGCTTTAGAGGATTGAGAAGAGGGGGGGGGGGGGCGGACAGCAAATGGCTTGTCCAGATGTTCGCTTGGAATTCCGCTCAATGGCGTTATTTTTCTTTTTTTTTTTTCTCAGCCGTCGGGGCGCGAGAGCCTTCATGGCTTCTTTCCTTTAGTCGGTGTTTTATTCTCCGCCGCCTTTTGTGTGTAGGTCGTGCTCCCCTTTTGACGGCTCTCACCCACCGAGCACGCACAAGCGACGGTGCTTAGGCGAGTGGGTAGCTCTAGGGGTCTGGACGTGGGAGGGGATAACCGCGGTGAAGGATGCGCACACGGGGCAACAGAGACCTTGTCGTGAAGGGGTACCCCTCATGTCCGCTGAAGCGATTGTTGTCTGGACGCCCGAAAGAGAGGAAGGTGGTGCTAGTGGCCGGAAAAGAACGAAAACGGACGACGGTGTGCTTGTTTTATTTCTTTCTTTCTCGGTGTCGTGCCTGTATAGGTGCGCGTAGATGTGTGTGTGCTTAGCACGTCCGCTGCATGGCCTGTGAACCTTTTCCCGTACGTTCGGCACGAACTGGTATTTGTAAAGTTAATGCAGCAGTGCCCTTTCTTGCCATCCACCCTGCGTCGTACGGGGCATTCAGCGCACCCTCGGTACGTGGCCGGTTCCTGCCACTAATAATCCTAGGCACAGCAGTCGCGCGCAGTGACATTTGCGGTCCACCTGCAGGGTGGTGCTGGCCGAGACAAATGGAGGGTGTCAGTGCTTTGTTAAAGCGGCGTGTCGCTGGTCTGTGGATGGATAAACTGTCGCGCCGCTGTCAGCCTCTTCTCCTAACATGTCTATTTCATAAAATACAAAAGGCAATATCCTACAAAGCGGCGTCGAAGCATGACGGATATATTATAAAAGGAGTAATGTGGGATGGGAGGCTCAAAAGAAGATGGGGTGAATGGCCTGTGAAGGATGAAAAACATAAAGTGACTCGGTCGTAAACGCAAGCGTATCGCTAAGGCCAGCGGAAAGCACCTCTATCACGATAAGATTACCGAAAATAGGGTGCAACGGCGACACGCCATGCTGGAAAGCCTGCACACATTAGGAACTTCTTTAAATGAAATGTACAGGAGACTTATCCGTTAAAGGGACATTAAAAGCAAATATTAGGTCGAGCTAGAATGAAAGATTAGGCTTCTGTAATAACGAACTTTTCACTCGTAACGAAACCATCGCGTTCGTAAGCGAGAAAATGACTTAAATTGAAATGGAAGTGGCGCCCTCTGTTGTCGACTATGGTAACTCTTATGTGGGGCTTCAGCATCTCTGATGCACACAGACAGCGGCCTGCGACCCACCACTGCGAGTGGCACTGCTTTTCTGTGCTTACAACGGCCGAGGCCGCAACGTGTGGCACCCTGCCGGCTCCGGCCGTGGGGGGTCAAGTGGCCATAATCGCTAACCTGAACCCGAGCAAAGGCGCAGAGCGACTCACGAAAGCCGTACACCTGCACCCGCCAAGCAATACGCTTCGTATGTAGAGCTGAATAAAGATTCTACGAAATACATAACAATGGCATGTAGGGGGCGGCCACGTGGAGACGACGTCAAGTCCTCGACGTTGGCGCGGGCGGTTCGAATTAAGGAGCTGCAGTGGGACGTTCGACGGCAATTTCCTACGAAAGAAATTTGTATATTGACGCACAGAAAGCGATTATAGACTTCTAGACGAATACTCTGATGATCTAGCTCGATTTGATATTTCCCTTTAGTGTCCCTTTAATGGTCTTGACGACTGCTGCTTCACAATTAGGTACACAGGAAGAAAAAGAAAGATCAAAGAAGGGAAGAACATAGAGAGAGAGAGAGAGAGAGAGAGAGAGAGAGAGAGAATATCCTTAGTGATTGTCCACGATGGGGTCAGGGGTGGCGAAGGTTGGGAGTCCCCTCTACGGCCCCTCAGCCATCGGCCAGGAGCCGCTGATTTTCGTCCGCGGGCCAAGGGCGTCCTGGCAGCCCGGGACTGAGTATCAGCGTCCGATCTGAGTATTACCGTCTCCCACTGCTCCGTTGTAGCTATCATTTTCTGACTTTATCTGTCAACACCACAGGCAAAGAAAATATAGATGAGAATATCAACACGCATGCAACTGAAATCTACAAAGTGTCGAAGATGAGCAAACATTTGTATTTTTATGCTCGTGTCTAATATGCGCGTAATGTTCGTCTTTGTGCATCTCGATGATGAAGCCCACTTTTGGGTATTATGTCACTTATGTATCTCCGTACGCTTGTTCACATTAAATCGCATAGCGGCCTTGTGTACATGTTAGAGTTCTATATGCCACTATATTTCGGGGTTCAGCGTAAGGTTTCGTGCAATGTCTCCTCTTTTCTCTCTCTCTCCTTCATTGGCTGCGCGAACACTCGCTATTGCTAACTCCTCTCTATTCGGTCATTGCAGCGACGCAGGCGGCGCCATGCGGCCCTCCTCCAAAGCGGTGGCCCGGTGATAGAAATCTGCGACGCACTTCAGCAATTCGGTCTCGCGGTAGTTATGCATGCACCGATGAGGAAAGAAGGAAATAGTAATCGCATTTGGAGCATGCCGAAGTGCTCAAACCATGCGGTAGCGAGTGATCACTGCTGACGTATCTTTAAGCTGTATTTTAAGACAGGCGCAACGATCTGAGGCACTGCAACCAATTATGAAAGCTCGTACTACAATTGCATGACACTGAATCGTGTACAGAGGGACTCGTGTACACTTGTCTACAGCGACCGAGCCGAGCTCTGCGCAAGGAAGAAACAAATCTTAAGGGAGGTACCGAGTTACGAAGGACCAACTCTAAACGGAAGTGGAAAAAACGTGAAACCCGTTCAGGCACAAGTACATTGTCCTTAGTCAAACAGCTACGCCAAATTTTAGTTCATTTGCTCCGCCGTACGCTGCTCGAGGCTCCAGACGACCGTGATCACCCCTGTACGCTACGAGTTTCGTAAATTGTTGTATTTTGCAGCCGTCTTTTTGTCTATATTTCGAAGCGCAAGAGTTTCTTTCTTAATGCACAGAATTAATTTGTTGAGAATAAGAGCGCGTGAAAAACAACTAGCGTCTGTTACCGGTATGCACTTGCGTTTACATAGTGTTTGCGAAAACACAAATACATTGCTTCATGCCCGTGAGCATTTTCAAGGCCAGTAAGGACATACTGAATTTTATAGAGCCTGTACCCTCACGTGCTGAGGCGTTAACGCTGTGCGGCGGGCGCTTGATTGCACTCGTCTGCAAGCAGAGCCATTTGACGCTGACCTCGGTGTCTCTAATGGAACAGTAAGCTGTAGGGGTAGTTAGTTTGACGTGATTTTTGCAAAGGGGAGCGCAGAAGTGTTGCGGAAGAAAGGAGCTTTGGACAGGAAAGACGCTCACTTGCAACTAAGTATATTTTCAGAGACAAAAAGATTTGACACTACCTAAAAAAGAATCGAGAAAACACACGGCGTTGACCTCGTCTTCACAGCTCCTCTCAAGCTTTCTTGGTTGTGCGCCCTTGCAAAACGGCCATAAGAAGAACAAGACCTGTGAAAAGAAACAGACGAAACCCCTCGCCTCCGGTGCCACCGAAGTAGTATATAATATGCCACTCGACTGTGGGAAAGTTTACATTGGGCAGACGGGACGCTGTCTAAATGACAGGCTAAGAGAACATTCTTGATCTTAAAAGGCACTGAGCAACTCCGCGCACCTTCCTGCGCACTGTAGGGATTGTAAACCCCTTTTCGATAAAAGCGAAATTATAAGAAGATCTAAAGGCAGACTCTAAAGGGAAATAATCCTCGAGGCTGGTCAGATTCACGCTCATGCTAACCTTTGTATTAGTGCCCCGTCAGTGCATCTGATGGATAATGAATATGCGTTCCTCGCCCTTGGCTGAAGTTTCCACGCCCTCTCCTCTGTCCCCCTCCCCCCGAAGGTTATTTTGGAATGACCTTTGTCAGCCCACTTGCACGTGCCGTTGTTGCTATCAACTACACTATAGTTATTATTATTGATGTAGTAATGCATGCCCCGTTGCTAGGCAAATTTTATATATATAAAAAATGTAAAAATTTTCTTTTCACAATTTTCGATGACAGCGCATAAGCAATAACGTTCCTGGTGGTTTGTCTCGGAAAATATACTTAGTTGCAAGTGAGGGTCTTTCCTGTCCACGTCTCCTTATACCGCAACGCTTCTGCGCTCCACCTTTCCAAAAATCGTCTCTAATGGACTTGATGCCGCAGCATATGATGTGACCGGCGTTGAACGTAGCTTCGCCTTCGTTTACACACCTTTGCGTCTCTTTAGCGAGCGAGAAAGTATGGTTTGCAGCGAAACTAGAGCGCCTGACGTGCTTTGCTGCTCGAGATGCACACGCTTGCGAGATCAACTTTCACCGTCTCGGCAGCCATCTTGACGTATACCGTCCCGCCGCCTATAGTCGCTGGAATGGCCGAATATTTTCCGAACTTCTGGCGTTCTTTCTTACCTTTTTTTTCTTATGATTACTATTATGCCAAAGATGTAGGCATTACCATTATACGTGACTAAATCTCTTTGTTTCATTTGCATTTCAATAAATAAAGCGTAACACGGACTGGAGACTGCAATCTTCATGCGTCGTGTCGGCGTAGTCTGTAATACACGTATAGTACATCTTAGTATCACTACGCTTGCAATAAAGCTATAAATATAAAGCAGAACTGTGAGCCATAAAGATAAACAAAAGAAACGAAAAGAAAGAAACAATGGTAAAGGTTAGAAAATGGTGCACCGTGTTCAAAAACTTGGTAAGTAATGCCGCCATTACTCCTAAAGTTGGTTGTTGAGCTTTCGTTTGAACATAATCCCTAAAAGTGGGCACTGGGATTGGTTTAGTGCGCTGAGTGAAATAGTGACGAGATAAACAAAATATGTTCTCTCATTTGTTTCTATTTGTCGCGCTGTCTGTCAGTTTTGTTGGGAATTGATCCAGAGCTAGCTGGTGCAATATCATTTAGGTTGTCGTTGGCGCAAAAACAACAATAGATGAACAACAGGAACTAGACCGCGAGCGTGTGCATTCTTGTCTGCGTTGTTCTTCGGAGTCTGTCGTTGCACTTGTTCACGTACAAGAATGACAAATGTTGGCGTTGTTGTTCTTATTAAACTGTGTGCCGTAATTTTAAAAGTCATTGCAATCCACTCCCAGTAACGCTAGACTATTCGAATGCACAAAGAAAGCGGGAACACTTAGGCTGGGAGCTGCCGAAGCCATCTGAATAAAGTTTGTTATGTTGTATTTGTTAGAATTGAGGCCGATAGATCCAAGTTTATATTAGTCACGAAACCCCTAGGTTGGCTTTCATACGACGGTTTCGTTGCCAGCGGTCTGAACTAGAAAAATCGCACGCCGCTAATGCCAGTGCCAAAAAAGAGCAACGCAGCCATTACATAAGCGCTGCGACTGCTGCACAGCAATGCAGCTAACTGTAAGGGCACGACTTACAGCATGGTCAGCCATGAGAGATCTTGGGCTACTTGACCTACGAATCCGCCCTAGCTTGAAAGGGGTGACATTCATCTTCGGACATTGGCAGGACAATCGCTCAGAATGATGATATCTGCCACGGTACCTTTGCGCCGCCAGGTTAATTCAAGTAAACTGCTTCTGCTTGTAGTCCAAGGACTGGGTTGGAACCGTACTGGGACGCTATTACACTCTAAGAAAGATCCCGGGGAAAACGGGAGTAACTGCGCCGTTAGTCCAAAAAAGGGCGCTTTCGTCCCTCAAAGGACTAACTGCATGAATGTGCGGGCCGTGTGCAAATTTCGGAGAGTAAGTGTTTAGTCCCTGCTCGGAAAGAGAGCAATGGGAGGACGAACGGCAACAGTTACTCCCCAGGCACTTCGCTGTTTTCGTCCGTGTCATGGAGCGATGCGGCGAAAACGATATTGTCTATAAATCCTGAATGGTTCGAAGTTCATGCATTGTCTATTGAACTACATGCAAAGCAGCACCTTGCCTCTTCGTGAGAAAATTACGTGAAACTTAAAACTGGAATGTGAAGAGGCATGCCCTTCGTGCGCACCCCATAAGTGAGCAATACACATTAAATGCGCAAGTCACTGATAGACGGCTAGATTTTCTTGGTCTATAGTACCTAAGTTCCTTCCGTTCCAAGGAGGTTGCGAACTGAAGCGATGTGTATATAGCTCAAACGGCACACGCTAAGCGACAGAGAAATTGCCCTTCTCTGTCGTCTTCGGTGCCCCGTTTGAGCTCGCTACACGTATACATGGCGTAGTGCCTCAGTTTAAATCACCCTAAAAATACTCGGGCTGATTTCTTTTCGCAGTCGCTTATGGTTGCAAGTACACTCAACGTTAGACTCTCACTGCATAGCTTGCACAAAATACGAAGTTACTTTTATACTGCCGCACTTGCGTTCCCATGCTTAACCTTGGCTAAATATCCCGTCTTACTAACCAAGCGGCGTGGTGAAGTGGTTAGAGTACCTGACTTGTGAGCGAGAGGACGTGAGTTCGAATCCTGCTGTCGGGCACGTATTTTTTTTTTTCAGCTCATTCATTTTTTTTATTAGGGTATAAATGCTTATTTTAATTAATTACACCTTTGCGGAGCATCGGAACGAATTACAGTTACTCCCTTGAGGACCATCCGGCAGGGGCAACTGTTAGTCCCCGAAGGAGTAAGCGCATCCCATGTCAGTTCGTCCCCAAAAGGACTAACCTCCCTACCCCTTTTAGTCCTCTTTTTCTTAGAGTGTAGTTCGAAGCGCTGGGAATTGCGCTGACCAGCATTCATTACGACAACCATTATAGTATCAATCTGGCAGTTTCTTGAATGTCAGTCTGTGTTCTCTGAAGATATCGAAGAACAGCCCTAGGTGTCAATGCATCTGGAGCTGACTCAAGAAACGAAGCATGAGTTTATGAAGGGACGCCTTTCCTTTTTGCCGTCCGCTCTACAATGGAAACCCTGACCGCGAAAGATGTAGAGCAGGGAATGTGGGAGCTAGCTTAACGCTCGGGCTAGGCTACTTCGCTCGTGAGGGTACGTAAAAGAGAGCGAGTTCTGCGCAGCTGCATTGACTCTCGCAGCACAGTGAACGAGGTTACAAAAACAGCTTCTTACTCCCTGCCCTGAGCTGAAGTTGCGTTCCGCACTGTACGCTCCTGACAGTGTAGTTTCCCGGTGACGGCCGCGCCACCTGTAGCGTCGAAAGCGCAACTCTGGTACTGATCAAACTTCAGTCGACGGCGTAGTGGCGCACGTGTTGTTGTTATGACCGCGTGTGATTCGGAACTTCTGAACTATGTGTGCCACCGTCCTGCGGGTAAACGTTGTCATACCGCTGCTTTACGATGGAAAATGTGCAAGACATCTAAAACAGCCCAGGAAGAAAAGCGTGGGGACGGCGGTACTGCTGCGTCAAAGGCTGTAACGGTCGTGCACGGCTGCCTGCTCTCCGACTCTATAGATTTCCTGGCCGGCTGTGGTTTTGTGCTCGCGTTTCCTTCCTGCAGGACCGCACTAGAAAGTATTGTAGTCAGTAGACCAGAAGTTTTTGGTCAAGAAAGAGTCTTGCCGGGCAGCCGGCTTACATATTTTTGCAATTTCTCCATATCTTTTAGAGCTATTTATTTTGCTGTATACGAGGCGTACTGCGTGGTGGCTGCAGGTGTTCTGGCTTGCGTGAGTCGCTCAGCACTTCACGCTGTGTGGCTCTGCTTGGGTTCAGGTTGCCGGATACGGTCAGCCGAGTCTTGGCGGCCGGAGCGGCCCAAGCTTGGTCGTGCCGGTGCCTCGGCAGTTGTAAACGAAGTACTGCGGTTGCTTGTCAGAACATAGCAGTCTAATAAAATTTTTGTGCAAGTTGTTTAAGAGAGCCTTTTAGTAATTCTAAAAGATATGGCGCCTATTATCCCTGGCCAATGAGGCTTTGCAAGCGTGTCAAAATAACACCACGGAAGGACGCGTTTCGTCTACGACACGGGTCTACGGTAACTCAAATGGTTGGATAAGAACAACTACAGTTTCATTTGTAGCAATTGCTACGAACAGGTGGATGTCTGATTTTTCGTTCTTTAATTACTTCTCTCCACCTTGCGGGTTTCCGCAGAACTATTACGTCAAACCCTTGCCTTTGCTTCGTGTTGTCGACAAATTCAACTTCGCCCTGCCATCTGCTAGCCGCCTGGTTAGCTCAGATGGTAGAGCGGCTGTCCCGGAAAGGCGGTGGTCCCGGTTTCGAGTCCCGGACCAGGACGATTTTTTCTTCAACATTGAGGCTTTTCTTTCGAGGAACCCGTTTGGGTTTCCTTTGTAGCAATTGCTGCGAACAGGTGGATGTCTGATTTTCCCTTCTTTGCCTACGCCTAACGTTTAGTAAGCTCAGCCATGCCTGCACACTCAATTGAGCTGCTTGATCAAAGCATAATATGATAGTTCAGTGTACTCAGGCTAGAGATACGCTGCAGTTGTATTTGCTTTGGTGGAAGTGACACTTCTCATGATTCAGTTCTCATGATATGACTAATAAGAAAATCGGGCCCCTCGGTTAACCCCTTTTCTTCTCCTTTACTTCACCAGCACAGTCACACCACCGGTTTCTTTCACGCTGTGAACGTGCCCGGCAGCGTAGAGCTTTTCCCTTTACGAGGAATGGCAGGGCGTATCCAACCGTCTAAAGTTAAGATTGGTCAGAAACCACATAGCGAAACTTGCGCAATTTGTTTGTTTGAAAACAAGCATGAACAAGCGATCACGCTGGCAGATCCGCGTGGGTAGCGTGGTCCGTCAGTGTCAGTTTTGACGGAAGGTGCCGCAAGAGGCGCTGACGATCGCGGCTCGGACGCGCCGCCTGGGCAGTGTCAGGAGCGTATAAAAGGAGGCAGAAAATTCACAAACTTCGACTGCGCACAAGTTTAACAGCACCGGCATGTCATGCACATGGTATTTCAGCGATTTATGGAAACAACCTTGAATGGACTGCCTGAAGTTTGCGTCTTGCTTGATGACATCTCGTCAGCGGAGTCGCAGAGAAGGAAGAAAAGGACAGGCTGGAAGCTGTTTTACAGAGGCTGGTCAGGGTAAATTGGGGACTGAGCAGGCCATGATTACAACACTGACCTTGCGGGCCACATTGCTTACTCTTTCTAGACATAAGTAACTCGTCTTCTTTCCCCTCCCGTCTGAACCCGGCTCCGTTCTAATCGCCCGAAATTCTATCCCCTTACGGGACACGCGTACTCTAGATCCCGCATGTTTCCTCCCTTCACCGCGATATTTTTTTTTTCGGGTGGAGGCAATCTGTCTCCGGAGACTGCAGACCGGGGTGACCCTTACACCTGACATCGCTCGCACTAGGGGTCAAACATGTGAATACGATGTCCAGTGTACACAGTCCTGCACTCCTGCGTCTGCAGCGAAAGCGAGCCATTTACTTTGACCGTGCTAGCGGCAACGACGGTCAGTGAAAGTGTACTTAGAAGTATGAAATAAAAAAAAATAGTTGCCAGCGTGAGTACCATGGACTAAAGCCCCTCCACACACGTTTCCGCCGACGAGGCGCGTGGAGGTAGGGGCTATACATGAACGAGTGGATTATGGACAGCACATTCTGTAAGTCGCTATTTCAGCGTCTGCATGAAGCGGGCGTACAGAACGGAGAATCCAGTCACTTCCGAGAATGCTCATGTTCTATCACCGTATTTCAGAAAGAAGCGCAACCGTAGCCTCTCCGCTGCACGTGTTACCACAGAAGGACGTTCCATAGCGTGAATAGTCAAGATAAGAAATGCTTTAGATGAACGGAAGCAGCTTGTAAGGCCGCATTGACTGTTTTGTGTTCTTCTCAAGTGTCGCGAGTCGCCCACGTGCTTTGTGTGTAGAAAGGACGTCCACTTCCCCCCACGTCCGAGGGGCAACCGTTTGTGTTCGATGAGGGGTCAGACGGCTCGCGTAGTGTCACGTGACGAGCCACGGCATGCGCCAGGGGGGCACGGTGTGGATTCGGGGAAGGGTGTATTGTGCGCACTGAGTTGGCATTCCGCTGACAGCCATAATAGGTCCACACAGACAAACCTTGAATGGGACTGTTGTACGCGGTGTTGTGGTGCTGGCTCCCGAGTCCCTGGCTGGCAGGAGACGCCGCCGAGGTTTAGAAGGGCCTAGCAACATTGACCATCGTCGGCATTTGTAGCTGCTTGCTGAGAAAAGCCCGCGTGGTGTCGAATTACAACTTACAGCGTGCGCTGTAGGGATACAGCGCACATGTGAGGAGCACATTCGGAGAACGTCATCTGTAAACACAGATTCGGAGAACTTCGTGTTGTAGGCAATAAGTTCAGGTGCAATGGCCGGTCATATTTCTCCCACGCGAACAAACCTTAATGGCAGCTGCGGTACGCGGTGTTGAAGCGCCGGCTTCCAAGATGTTTGCGGCCTCTAGGCGCCATCAGGGTTTAGGAAGACCTAGCAATGAACTGTGCGGGCCTGGCGTGTTTTGCCGACTCCGTCACTGACTACGTAGAATTGAGAAGGAAACGGTGTTTTAGGAATAAGGAAAACAGTGTTGTTTTTCAGTTTGTTTACTTTTAAGAGTAAGCCCATCTCTTTGGGTTGTAGCTTAACAAACTTTTGACTCGCATTGGCAACTGAATGTGTGGGACAGGCCAAAGGCCCCACCGCCCTTTTTCTTTGTCTATTTCAGCTATAATAACCGGGACGATGTGCTGTCCCTCAGATTGGGCTGAAATCAGAATTGCTGTTAGATCAGTGAGGCCGCGTACCAGGTACGTTAAAACGACACTGGGCTGAAATCAGAATTGCTGATAGATCAGTGAGGTCCCATACCATGCACGTTAAAACGAGGCTGGGCTGAGATCCGAATTGTGATAGATCAGTGGGGCCCATGGGCGTTAAAACGAAAGTGGGCTCTAAGAGTCATTGAGGCAGTCTTAGAACAATACCCTGTTTCTCAATTGTTCAAGTTGTAATGCACTTGTTTTGTCTGCCATGTATATAGAAAACTTTAGCTATAAATATTTCTTGTACATCTGATGTAGATCGCTTCCCGTCTGCATTCGATCAACAACTGCCTATCATCGTTCGAGAAACTTCACTTTCTAACGGGGAAGCAAGGACAGAAGAACGAAACTTTACTCTGCACTTATTAAAACGAGTTCTTGTTTGCTATGATGAGTCCAAGCCTCTGCCCATTTGTAGCGACGCTCCACGCTACGGAAACTGGGCAGTGACAAATCAGGCGGACATTCTTGGCTGGATGCACCGATTGCTTTTAGAGAATTTTAGTTTGCCTGGTATTCGGGTAAGCGCAGGTGGAGTGGGCGTTGGGGCGGAAATGTATACGTGAGAGGCCAGCATGGTGCAGCCACCTGGTGGCGCAGAGCTCAAACAAACAAAAACAGCTAATATTGCAGTAACCAAGGGCGCTATAATGTAAAGCTATTCCAAACTTTTCTATTCCAATTCTGCAATAAGCCCTCCACGATTGGTAAACAAATTTTCGGACCAACCCCGCTTCGCCTGTCTCTCAAAAGACGTCGCGAAAACTGCGATCGGTCTCCTTCTCATATGACTTGTACACACTGATTGTGCATGATTGGACCGACAAAAGAAAATTGTTATTTCTGATTCGACGCCATTTTGCCATTAACCCTCTGCTATTGCTCAAATTTTATTGTGCTGCACCCACTTCACCTGCCTTGCAACGTCAGAAAACCGCAAAAACTCACAGCCTCAAAGTGACGTGTACTCGTTAAAAATGCATTAATATGCCGAAAAAAAAGAAGGCTGCTGCGAATCGCTCAAGCACTGGCTACTCGCACCTGCCGGGAGCATGGGTTTATTAGGATACAATAAAGCTTTTTGTGTGGCCTTGTAATGTTTTTCAGCACTTTCGGCACGTTTACGCCATCGCTCTGCCAACTATTTTTTGCTGAGGACCCGTTTTAGCGGCACTCTTAACCTGCCGTTGCACGCCGCCGCGATTTTAGACCAGCCACCGCAAGCCAAGTAAGGGAAAGTGGGCCAATCGCAGACGCCGGTACCACCCTCTTCATCCGGTTATATATGTTTAGCGTGCTAGCTCGGCCCCATCGATACCCTCGCCACTTCAACGTGCTTCTGTCCTCGTGTCAATCAATTAGATAAGCAAAAGAATGCTAAATGTAGGCAATACTATTTGAAAAAAAAGTGACCTCCTTTAAATGAGGAATGAGTTTGATTGGGATTTTCAAACAACGCTGCGGTTTACCTCCCGATGCTTGCGGTGCTGGTTACGTAAATATGACGTCCTGAGATTAGAACAGGAACAGATTGGGATAGTTTTACGTTATAGGGCCCCAAGTATATTCTACTTTGCTGCTGGTGTAAATTTTCGGCAGCAACACGATTACAGCAATGACGGAAATTTACGCGAGCAGCAATTACGGCCAACTATATCCTGAAGGACTTGCAGTAGTGTTCGCTGCAAGTCATTTTCACAAGTACATCGCTTGGCGGAAAGTTACATTTCGTTCGGGCCACCAGCCCTCAATTGGAATACTTGACCCACGGGAAGAAGTGCGCATGACATGACGGTGCCTAAAACCTGCAGCGGACGATTATGTCCTGCAATACTGACCAGGGAAATGTCACCGGAATGCGGATGCGCTCAGTAGGCTAGCTTTGGCGGCGTGCATTGAAGACCCGTATCGTCCTGGCGACATACTCTTACTTCAGGCACTTCCAACGCGATCCCTTCAGAACAGTGGGCCACCTTGACTTAAGATGATGGAGTTCTCTCAAGTGAACGCTGCGGTTCAACAAGACACTCTCAACGAGCTTCAAGGCGAATAATTTGCCCGGTATCGAAGCTCGTTATTCCTCGCGAGTGTATTGCCGTGTCCATCAGCGTTGTTGTACGAACGCCCGCACGAAAGCAAGCATTACTCGTGTTCATTCAGGCCATCGCGGAGTAATTGTGATGAAAGCCTGCACATGCAGTTACGTGCAGAAGGATGAATAGGTGGGCGAGTTGTTACGGTAACATAGTTCCTATCCTCCCCCTTCGCTATCCATCACCACCTGGCTCGACTGCCTTGGCGCTGAAGGTGAAGAAGGACAGCGTCGACTGCCACCCAGTTGGTCGATATGCTCGGCTGGTAGTTTTGGGCTGAATAAAAGTCTTATACTACTACTACTATTCCTGGTTTGTAGCGCGAAGTCACGTGTGGTGACCAGGTGCGTATGCATATATCAAGAAGACCATTGGATCTTGCACAGCTTGTCAATGCACGCAAGGAGCTCCAGCCAACGCTCCGATTTCCCAATGGACACAGCTATCAATGTCGTGAAGCACTGTGCACGTAAATTTTGTGGCACCGGCAGAAGGGCACACACCTTTTAGAAAGTGGTGGATGCCTCTACGAAGTGGCTGGAGGTGAGGAAAAGAATTTGTAGCGGCCATTTGTTATCAGGGATCCCCTTTCGCAATATAGCGTCACATAAAGGGACCGCATTTATTTAAGCAGAAACACAATAATCTTATGGGAACAATGGAATCCGTGCCGTCACTTCTACACCTTATCATCCCGCAACCAAACGCCAAGGCGAAAGGTTTGTTGCTGAAGTGAACAAAACAATGATGCGAAAGACGTCAGGATCCCTTAACGTACGAGTTGCGCAATTGTTGTTTCGGCAACATACTATGGTTCGCCAAACAACTGGAGTTACACAAGCTATAGAGCTACGCTTGGTCGGGAGCGGCTGATGCTCATTGATCTCCTCGTGCTGGCGAATGAAACAGCCAACACTAATAAAAAGCGGCCCCAGAACACAAGATTGCAAGTGCATCAACTCGTCCTGGTGAAGTAATTTAGAAAGGACCCTGACAGGGTGCCTGGGTATTCTTGTGGTGCTTTTGAGCCACCGATTATGGCCCGGGAAGTGTGGCACAGCCACCTGTAGACGACACCTCGAATAGCTAAGGAAGAGCAGAGACGATCTACAGGCAGATATCGCATCATCACCGAACATGACATAGAACTTCGATTAACAGGGAAACGCGACTCAGATGACACCGGAGCAACAGGGTGCCGCAGTTCCGAGACAAACGATACCCGTCAAGGGGACGCCCAGCTTCTACAAGGCTTTCTTCTATGAGGAAAGCTTTTGTGTTCGCGTGTTAGTTTGTGTTCACGGCATGGGTGGTGTGTTTGGTTAGAGTGGACCATGGTGCGAGAAAGCGTGCTGGCGGTGGCGTCTGCCTGGTGCTCCGAAACTAACGGCACTTCGTATAATCGCCCGGCAGACGACGACTGATAATGCGATAGAGTTAGGCCGCCGCGTCGGTACTTTTCCGGGAAAATAACAGTTTTGTTATCTTGAGAGTTGTTTTATGAAGTACTTCCTCTAAAACATATGAAGCTGATATTCTAAGAAAAGGAATACCGTAATTACTTCACTTTAACCCGACCGTTAATGTAAGGAGCAGCAAATTTGAACAGTAAGAAATGAGGAATGCAATGCCCTCGAAGGTAGCACGCTACCCGATCTTTATAATTTAGGGAATTATAAATTTCATGCATCTGATTTTTCACTTGTCAGTGTTTACGATCAAAGATAGTGTGGTGGCAATTTGTTTTCACTTGAAAATAAAAAAAAATAACTTTGACCCATGCGGCAGACCAGGCGCCGCTCCGCTCGGTGTCGGTGCTCGCAGAGACATTCTTGGCACTACTACCGTGATCCTCTCCCATTTGGTACTCTCTATACCATTTTTGAGATACCGCGTTTCCGAAGCCCCCTGCTGGTCATTGCAGCGTAACCATACTGTTCTGAATATACTATGGTCTACTCAATTTGCGGAAGTGGCACAAGACAACCGCAGTTCAAACAATTACAGCGACGCTTGGGTGGCATTGGCTTGTAGGAGTTCTAATGCCAGTGATGACAAATTTCCGCCATTGCGGCTTCCAAGTAGCTCGTCATGTACTCAGCAAGCTCGCCGCACTTACACCGAAGTGTGACAGGGTCCGATTGCTGCGGCTGTGATCGGCAGCGAGCACGCCGACGAGCTTGCGGCAAGCACAGACATACGACTCAAAGATCAAACATACGACTTGCACAGCATCTCCAGCTCAATTGCGATAGTTCGCAAAATCCGTTTACACAAGATGCAGCATACTGTTTACAGTCATTGTTCTTTGCGCATCGCGGACGCACAGCCGGACTTTTCTTTCAAGAGGGAAGCGAGCCTTCCTTACTTTTATTGCTTTTTGTTTCACTGACCCCACGCGAACTCCGAGCTGTGCGCGAGAGAAAGGAGCCGCTCCCTCCGTTCGGTTCCTGGAAGTGACCCAGTGACGACGCTTCGAGGTGTCGGGTGATGTTTCCCGGGCCTGGGGGACGGCGACGGGGATGGAAACCGTGGTTGTAAAATCGCGGGATGGGCAGACTCACCCCACCGTCCCTAGAGACAGGACCACTTTCTTACGGGCTGAAAAGCTGAATGTTTTCTGTATTTTTAACTTGCCTTTTTGACCTTCTTAGTGTAATTAAAGTTAGTTTTAAATGTTCAACTGTGTTCGACCGGTTATCTCGGTGGACAGCGGGCGCTTTGATCTCGTCAAGTGCGATCCGCGAGGCCAGTATAGCCATCTTTTTTATATTGTAGCGTAGAATGTTGTCGCCGCTGATTCTGCGCCGGATAGATTACGAGGTCGCATAGGGGATCCGTAGACGTTTTCCCGGTTCTGTTGATTTGATGTTTAGTTACACAAAAATAAACATTTAGGTACTTGCAGATTACTTGTATTAGTAATTTGAGAGCCGAACTGAGGGCGACCTGGCTGCTTTGTGCTTCCTGTTCGAACTCTGCCCAAGCGCCTCGGGAAGCGCTCCAACACGCCGCCAGAATGCAAAGGAGACCAATCACAGTTCCTAGTCGACCAGAACTGATGAGACGACATATATTCGAACACGTACACACAATATTCGGCGGGCTTCGCCTATTTTGAACTTGATGACAGCCATCTGCCCAAAGAGTTACAGCCCAAAACAAAGTAAGATCGTATAGAAAATGACTGGGACAGCCGTTGGGCTTTTGCACGAACTGGAACGACGAATAATGGGTGTATAGAAAGCTAAAATTTACAACACAGTCAGGAACCATTCACCGAAGAGTTAGAAAAATTAGAAAATGTGACGCCAGAAAAAGAGGCGGGTAACACTGCGGTCGTCCGGGCTCATTGCGTTGCCCCGCCCGAGATTTCTCAATCTTTCTTCCCCAATCTTGCAAGAAAACATATTTCCAGAGCAAAAAAAAAAACTTTAAGACGGAAACGAGCGCTCCGTCGCAACACAGACGACTAAAAAACGTAAAGACTAGCAGCTACGCGACCATAAGCTTATAAGTCAAATCACACAGTTTTTTACGCTTTGCGTGCTATTTCGTATACGTAACTGCCAGGTTCAAAGTGTAGTAACGCAACATTTTGAACAAGCAAAAGAAAAAAAAACAAAGAGCATGCTCAAAGACAAGCTCTTGTCCTTGTATTTTGTTTGGTTTGTCCTCGTTCAAGAATTCACGCTGTTTGTACTTCGAATCATGCAAAACCAGTCCGCCCATTGTGTGAAGTTACGTAGTTACCATAATTGCAGTACATCTGTTTCGGTGCAGCGTTGAACTCGACGATCTTGGGCATCCATCGTAGACACAGACAGGAATGTGCACGGGTTGCGTAACGCTTCTGAGTACGCGGGCGATCATCCAAGGCGGGATGTGACCACGGCAGCAAAAGGAAAACTAGGAGAATGCAAGCAAACATGAAAAAAGGAAAAACGGAGAGGCATACATAGACAAAACGATAGGAAGGTGGCTGGACTAACCACCCATCTTTATTATTGAAAACAACGTCCCCCAAGTCCGTATTGGACAAGCGCAAGGCACAAGATGCAATAACACCGTAGGCACATCATCTAAACGTGGCAACACTGATCAAGAAATTGAAGCTTTTTCTTGGTAAGGAACACCGATGCCGCGTTTAAGTAGCAGCACGTCGTGAGAGCAGGAAAGCAGCACAAGAAACTCGACAGTTTGCATAATGTTCTGAATATTGAGTCTGACAGTGCACCCAGCAGACGGTAGGATGGACTGAGTGCAGGCGGTGCGACGTACAACACCAGTAAGAGCCGTGGTGACCTGCCGGAACCGTCGACAAAGCGTCTCACGTACAACAGAAACTGCTGCACCCGTATCAACTAGCGCAGATGTAGCAACTCGATCGACCGGTACTTCTATAATGTTTTGCGGCGATAGCGGAGGCCTTCGGCCGTTTCGACAAGCTTGCAGCTATTGCCTCCGGAACTACAGCACTTAGTTTCCCTCGTCTGAAGGAGGGTGACCACGCAACGGCGACATCGAGCGGCGATGCGGTGAGGAAGAACGATGGATGTTGAACTTCTGAAGAATGTCCTAAACGATCGGCGGCGGGTTGGAATCGGTATCGCAGCGGGATGCAGTCACGTGCGGTTCAGTGATGACTTCCGAACGCGGCATGTGGCAGCGACGAAAGCGTGCCACATGTCCCGCGGCACCGCAGGTGAGGCATATCGGCCGTTTATCCCGCATGCACAGGGATCTTGTGGCCGGAAGCACTGAGGGACATTTGAGACTGGGTGAGCAGAGCCGGACGCGGTGTCGTCCGGTAGGGTAGCAGTGGCGTCGAATAAGGTAGCGGTGTCGCCGAGTACGGCAGGAGTGCCGTCAAGTAAGGCAGCTGTGGCGTTGCTGTGGCAGGTTGCTGGAGGACTGGCGGGAGAACCTCTGCAACCGGCTCGCGGATGGTCGGCTTCAGGGCCGAGGAGACAGGAGGACGTAGGAGTCATTTTTGATGAAAATTTACACTGGCATGAGCAAGTACGGAAGATATGCGCAAAGGTAGCCTATGGCGACTATACTCTAATAAAAGCTCCCCAAAATTTCCACAAGCTATACTTCGTGCACTGTACTTTTCATTATGTCACTCTCACATAAGTTACTAAGTTACATAAGAGGATGAGCAAAAGGAGAACAAGGTGAAAGGAAGCTCCTGCTTTCACCTTGTTCTCGTTTTGCTTATCGTCTTGAATTTCCATGTGCCGCCTTCCCTGTGTTTTCCCTAAGTTACATAAGCTATTCATGGAGTGTGACACTATTTACCTAATAGCTCCAGAACGAACCTAAAAGCGAATATTGAGAGTCGTAAGCGACGATCAACCTATATGTAACATTTTTCAATCGCAACACGTTTCTTCAGCACCGATGTTGCGCGACTAAAATATTGTTGTTTCAATCAATAACATAATGGAAACTCGCCTCTTTGTAGGTATTGTTTCCGTTTCTGTACGCAATATGGCGACATGCTTCATACGGTAACCTTAACATGCCCGAATGTCGTAACGTTTGGGGTGAAAGACTTCTAGAAATATAGGGAGCTAAAATTTAGTGCATGATCACTCTTGAGACAGAAGCTGCGCGTAATTTCGGCCTAGCATGTAAGTGATTTTTTTTTTCTGTCAAGGCTAGATCTGTTAACTTGCGTGCATATTGAGAGGCACGGTTTGAGATCATGTTCATTATATGTATGTACGTATTATACGTGTACTTAAATACGCGCACACATATGTATATATATGTGTTTCTTTGTAGTTTTTTCGTGTTTTTCCCTCTCTAATCTGACCTGCGCACATTTGTCTGTATGTTGCATTGGATAGATTATCGGTCCAAATAATCTTTGTATATATATCTTGTGTGTTCTTGAAAAATAATGTTCCATTGATTCATTGATTGGCCAGGCCCACGGGTAAGAGGGAGCAGAGAGAGAGCTAGAGCGCCACCTCTTCACGAATGAAAGCTTAGACGTGGAGCGACAGAGAGCCATTATCAGTGTGTCCGGGAGCATCCGCCAAGCTCGAAAGGGATGCCACTTGAGGAACAGTTCGGCGGGCGAGCGCTCTTGCCTCCGCAATTTGTCAAAGCTTTGACGGTAGGTGACTACAGCTGCGATGGTGGCAGGATTCTTGGCCAGGAGCATCTGGAAAGCGTTATCTCCGATGCCCGTGAAGATCTGCTTAATCTTATCTTTCTCTCAGCTTACACGGTTGCAAAGATATACGACGTCCTCAATATAGCGTGTGAAATTCTCGCCAGGCTGTTGCGCTCGTTGGCGGAGGCGTTGTTCGGCGCGAAGCTTCCTCACAGCAGGTCGGCCAAATACCTCCACAAAGGCAGCCTTAAATTCTGTCCATGTCGCAAAGAGTGCCTTGTGGTTACGGAAATACAGGTTAGCGACATGCGCTAGCTAAAAGACAAGGTTGGTCAGCTTGGTCGGATCGTCGCATTTGCGGTGGTTACTCACCCGTTCATACTACGAAAGCCAGTCGTTGATGTTAGTGTTGGCAGTGACACTGAACGCTGCTGGGTAACATTGACGAACGGCGCCGCATGTGACTGGACCGGCTTACGAAGTGGGTCGCTCATCGCAGTCGTCTTGCATGGCGGTGGTGGTAGCTGCTGGAAGAGTGCGACGCCGGAGTTCGGTGGCGAGGCGGTAGGCACCTCAACACCTCCACCAAATGCTACGGGCTTTATTGGCGGTTATCGGGAAGCCGTATCCACAGTCATGTCTGGTCGAGCGCAAAGCAGCCGAGCAGACTCAGCCAAACGCAATCGCGAGCTGCTAGGCCGAGGCGTCCGTCCTCTTGTTCTTCAACGGACAAGCGGCGGGAGCGATGCTCGAGCTCTCCTTGATTACAAAGGCAACGTCGGTTACTTGTTTGATCTGTTGCTTCAATAGGCCAATTGAACTGTAGAGAAATAATAAATAATACAAACCGAATGTCTGTATGTTTTTATTTACTTCGTACCGTAGTATCTTTTCTGCGCATCATTTTTCTTTGCGCGGCCGATTACATCATTAATAGGTTTCCATGCTGAGTCAGCTGGTTCATTTGCACTATCAGCAAATATTATCTCATAGTTTAATCTATTAGCTCGCCAAAGATCATTATTTAATAACTAGTTTGTTTTAAGTACGCCCAGAAAGTTAACCACAATAAGTTAAGCACTAAAAGGGAATTTTCCCTCTGCTTTCACTTTCTTTTTTACATAAATATGGTCTCGGTCACAGTGTAATGTTTTATAGCTTGCTACCAAGCAAATATTTATTTAACAGTAATACTTAATGATTAAGTGTAATTTGATTTACTCACATTCACCTTATGACAAGTATGGATGAGGTGGACTTCGCTGAAGGAGGAAGATGATTAGAGGTTTGGCGTTATGATTACTTAAGATCAGGAAACAACCTATTTACGTTTACAAATTTGCGATCTCAGGAATAGAGTTGATCTGAGTCGTTTGAAGAAGTTTTTTTGCCGCAGTAATACGGCGTTACGCGGTGAAGCTTTCGCGATGTAGTGAGGCAAAGCATACTAAATGTGGAATGAAGCCATTGCTGCGTCTCACATAGGATGTGATCCTTAATCACATACACGCGCATCCACCGTCGCCTATAACAGAGCGCCATCAGGCCAAATAAATCTACCGGGAGGTCTTCAGAGCCATTTGGCTCGTGGCGGTGCCAGTTTTGCTGTTGTTTCGCTCACCTTGCGGGCGCCGTACAATGGACCGCAACAAGGGCTGGTCAATCTGCCTGTTTCTGACCCTTACTAAGCCTCTTGCCTTAGAGCCATGGCCAAATATTAGGTGTCAGGGGCGTAGCCAGGAGGGGGGGGGGGTTAGGGGGCTCCAGCCCCCCTCCCCCGGAAATTTTTTTGTTGCTGTCATGCACCGCCGACCAAAGGAACCCGCTGCGCCGGAAATCATTCTGAATACTGTCTAGAATGTCCTTTTCACGCTCAAAAAGACATTTCAGCGCGATCATTGCGAAACCGGGCTGGATTTCGTGGCAACGCCCATGCGCAGGGAGTCACATAACGCAAAGAGCCCCATTCGAGCACAAAGTTCCAAGGTCGTTTTGATGGCGAGGGGGCACGTTGCGGCATCTCGCAGAGGCCGCGGAATCTACGGAGTGTATGGATTCCAGATTTTATGGGTACAAAGTTCTCATAAACTCTTCATGCGGAAGGTGCATTCACATTTCCGAAGTCGTGCATTTGATTTTCAATTCTGGAACATTGCGGGTTTAATGTTGTTATAAACATTTGACGCCAAACGTGCATCGACTTTTCTAAACTCGTACATCGGACCATGCAAAGCGACAACCCAAATTAACAGACTATCAGACAAGTTGAGAAAGCACGCAGCGAGGTCGAATGAGACGAAGCGTAGTGGTGGTTCATTTTTGCCATCATGTCACAGAAAATAATATCAACATCTTTTTTTTTTAACCTGCGCAAAACATGCAAGCCAAGACACTAAAGCAAGCAATGGTAACTACATTCTTATTAATTTTTCTATTTTTACTTTTATTCGCCGGGGCACATTGAACCTCTTCAATTTATCTTTTTTTTTTCTCTTGACGCTACGCGCGGACTGCCAGAGCCAGCCAGAGCACATGCGTTTTTTTCGTGTTGCCCCGACGACCGCGCGGCGCACTTCGATTCGCTTTCGTTTTTCCCTGGCCAAGTGGATTTTCTACCTGACATAGTTTTGGACGCTTTCTGGCTAGCAGAGGAGAAAAAAAAAACAACGCATGGTCGCTCGCCGCCATCACTGCGGCGACCCGGCGGATTGCAACGCGTTCGCTTGAGCGCAGTCTCTCAGGAAAATTTTGTCTCGCCGGTGCAGGATATCTATACCTGTGGTTCTCTGTGGACCAAGCGTCTCATGTTTTCTTCGATGTTCCTTCGATAGCCAGATAAGGTGCCCAAACTACGCATTCGATTGCGCACCCTTTCCTTTGCGTTATTTTTTTTTTCATTTCCATGCCGCCGCACCACAAAAGAAAAAAAGTATATTGTTGCGGCGCAGCAAACTCTGTCATTGCGAAAGTTCGATTTCGTTACTTCTTCTTTTGCGGAATGTAATGGGCCACGGGACGCTTCAGTTGCCGGATAATCTTATTCTATTACTGCGACAGCAATTATATGGACACTCCAGGCGCATTCCTGTTGCCGCCGTCGCCCTCATGTTCCGCATAAAGTCCAAGGGCGACAACATCGTGACCGCGCGATGCACGCTGTGTGTGCGATTGAAAGCGTAGGGGGGGGGGCATGGGTGAGCCGACTATGGTGGCTCAGCCTTGTGTGCGCAAAGGAGAAAAGCGGGGAGCAAGCGCGCCGCCTCTTGTCGCGCGCGATACATCACGGGTGAGTGGAGGGAGGGGGGGGGGGGGGCTTTGATCCCTGAATCTGTGGTTGGGCAACATGTTTATTTGCCTTGTTTGACGCATTATATACAGTGACTTTTGTATGAGCCATTCCTTATCATGACATTTTTTTGCATCACCGATTTTTGCAGGCTGTTACGCTCAGACTACTGCCGACGGAGACGTACGTTAATCTTAGCAGCCTCCACGAATTTTATCCCGAGGTGTTCTCTAACGACACTTGCCCCGCATGCGGGGACGTGCCCACGCGAGCGCGCATGCTCTGGAAGTGCAAGGCTACGTACGCTAGCCCAATACTGCCTCGGCCTTTTGAGAGGCGGCCCTCTGCAGCCCACTCCTGGCCGACCAATTCCTGGCCTTCCAGCAGGCCCGCGAAGTGGCCGCCATAGAACTTCCTGGTCGATGACCAGGAAGTTCTATGGCGGCCCCGACCTGGGATTCGCCTGCTGCACGTTAACACGCGCCTTGCAGGACCTCGATAACTTTTTTGGACCAACCAACCAACTGTACTAGCCGCCACTATTTTCGGGTATGAGCCATTGCAACGAGCCGCTTACGGCTC
Source organism: Dermacentor variabilis (assembly GCF_050947875.1). Classification (NCBI taxonomy): domain Eukaryota; kingdom Metazoa; phylum Arthropoda; class Arachnida; order Ixodida; family Ixodidae; genus Dermacentor; species Dermacentor variabilis. Next base: position 130,548,469 of record NC_134570.1, on the reverse strand, counting down.
TCGCCTTAAAATTACGGCACAACTCATCTCGGAATTACTGTCAATGGTAATAGGATTAGAATTCGAGCTATGGAGCGGCACGCCGTATTACTGATGTTTATTAACGTTTATTTAACATCTGTAGTAGTCATTGTAAGACTTTCGTTGATTCTACTATAGGCGACACACTTCGTTATCGTCCGAGCTTTCTATGACATTCGCTTATTAAGGCCGCTCATGAGCATGATGGGATGATGCAGACTGTGTGACTCGAAGGAACGACAAAGGCTGTAAAAGCTAGGATAAATGTAGACAGAAAGCCAGGATAAAAGCAGAAAAAGCTATGATTCTAGCAGAAAAAAGCTAGAATGGCGATATTGAAATGACAGCGATGGTATCCTTACGGCGGTATGAGAGCCAACAGATGACGACGACGCCATGACGACGATGGAATGACAATGGTATAACCACAATGGGATTATGAATGTATGGTGACAATGGCGTTACGGTGGTAGGACCCTGAAGCCTCTATGACGATGGCAGGACGACGACGGCAGGACGAGAGTCACATGACGAAGCTGGAGTGATGGGATTACATGGAACACGAATGAAAGATGATGATGTTATGACAACTGATGCATGATAGCGACGGTCTGGCGATGGCGCAATGATGATGATGGCATGAAAAGGGGCGTATAACTACGACATACCGTCGGCAACTTAACTGGTTATAGTAGAACGACGACGAATAATTTAGGTAGATGGAACGGCAAAAGTGGCATGATGACGACTTTGTGACGACGATGGTGTGACGACGATGGCATGACGATAGTTCGAAGACGAGGCTAGAATTACGATAGAACGACAGCAACGGCATCAAAAGAACTGTATGAAAATGAATGCTTGACAGGTAATGCAGTGGTGGCGTAGAGGTAGAACACCCGCCTCACGTGCAATAGGCCCGTGGTTCGAATCCCGGTGCCGCGCAATTTTCCACCGGATTGAAAAAAATCCGCGCGTTGATAAAATTGCCTGAACAGGCCTGGAGTGTGGCCTGATACCGGCGACCAGAACCGGTAACGCACACCCTCACGAAAGCAGGATTGGCCACTCTGGTGCAGTACTTGGCCACAACCTCCTATATGAACACGACAATCAATCCCCGGCTCTCAGTCCCCAGCAGCTGCGAAGCAGCTGACCACGGCGGCGGTGAGACCTGCGACGGAGCAGAGGGTGCTAAGACTCCCTGGCTCCGGACAGGCTGCCATTGGAATATGAACCTGGCAACGTTTAACGCTAGAACGTTAACTAGTGAGGCGAGTCTAGCAGTGCCATTCGAGGAATTAGAGGGCAGTAAATGGGACATAATATGGCTCAGTGAAGTTAGGAGGATAAAAGAAGCATATACAGTGCTAAAAAGCGGGCACGTCCTGTGCTACTGGGGCTTACCGGGGAGACGCGAACTAGGAGTCGGATTCCTGATTAATAAGAATATAGCTGGTAACATACAGGAATTCTGTAGCATTAACGAGAGGGTGGCATGTCTTGTTGTGAAACTTAATAAGAGGTACCAAATGAAGGTTGTACAGGTCTACGCCCTTACATCAGGTCATGATGACCAGGAATTCGAAAGCTTCTTTGTAGACGTATGTAGATGTAGACAAAACACACTATACTGATGGGCGACTTCAATGCCAAGGTAGGCAAGAAGCAGGCTGGAGACAAGGCAGTGGGGGAATATGGCATAGGCACTAGGAATAGCAGGGGAGAGTTATTAGTAGAGTTTGCGGAACGGAATAATATGCGAATAATGAATACCTTCTTCCGCAAGCGGGATAGACGAAAGTGGACGTGGAGAAGCCCGAACGGGAGACTAGAAATGAAATAGACCTCATACTCTGCGCTATCCCTGGCATCATACAAGATGTGGACGTGCTCAGCAAGGTGCGCTGCAGGGACCATAGGATGGTAAGAACTCGAATTAGTCTAGACCTGAGGAGGGAAAGGAAGAAACTGGTACATAAGAAGTCGATCAATGAGTTAGCGGTAAGAGGAAAAATAGAGGAATTCGAGATCAAGCTACAGAACAGGTATTCGACTTTAACTCAGGAAGATGACATTAGCGATAACAATAACTTAGCGATCCCAATAAACAAAGGCGTCAGGCAGGGAGATACGATCTCTCCAATGCTATTCACAGCGTGTTTACAGGAGGTGTTCAGAGACCTTGATTGGGAAGAATTGGGGATAAAAGGTAATGGAGAATACCTTAGTAACTTCCGATTCGCTGATGATATTGCCTTGCTTAGTAACTCAGGGGACCAATTGCAAGGCATGCTCACTGATCTGGAGAGGCAAAGCAGAAGGGTGGGTCTAAAAATTAATCTGCAGAAAACTAAGGTAATGTTTAACAGTCTCGGAAGAGAACAGCAATATACAATAGGTAGGGAGGCACTGGAAGTGGTAAGGGAATACATCTACTTAGGGCAGGTAGTGACGGTGGATCCGGATGAGACGGAAATAATCAGAAGAATAAGATTGGGCTGGGGTGCGTTTGGCAGATATTCTCAGATCATGAACAGCAGGTTGCCATTATCCCTCAAGAGAAAAGTGTATAATAGCTGTGTCTTACCAGCACTCACCTACGGGGAAGAAACCTGGAAGCTTATGAAAAGGGTTCTACTTAAATTGAGGACGACGCAACGAGCTGTGGAAAGAAGAATGATGGGTGTAACCTTAAGGCATAAGAAAAGAGCAGATTGGGTGAGGGAACAAACGCGAGTTAATGACATCTTAGTTGAAATAAAGAAAGAAATTTGCATGGGCAGGACATGTAATGAGGAGGGAAGATAACCGATGGTCATTAAGGGTTACGGACTGGATTCCAAGGGAAGGGAAGTGTAGCAGGGGGCGGCAGAAAGTTAGGTGAGCGGATGAGATTAAGAAGTTTGCAGGGACGACATGGCCACAATTAGTACATGACCGGGGTTGTTGGAGAAGTATGGGAGAGGCCTTTGCCCAGCAGTGGGCGTAAGCAGGCTGCTGCTGCTGCTGCTGCTGATGATGATGATGCTTGACAACTGTAGGACGACAACAATGTGAAGAAGATGGCACAATAACAGAATGAGGACAATTGGATGATTACGTGTGTATGACGTCAATAGCATGACGAACACTGCATCATGAAGCTTGCATGACAACAATGGTGCGACAACGACGGCTTGGCGATGACAGCGTGACGATGGATGCATGATACTGTCGACGATGTAGGGTCAACAGTGACATAACAACGGCGGCGTGATCAGAATTGAATGACGACAGCATAATTATGAAAAAAAATGGTTTCGCCTAAAAAGGGAAGCGTTGATTGCGAGAGCAATTTATTAGACAGCTTATGAAGTAAGAATATCAGTCGCGGCAGCCGTATCAACTTGTAAACACTCGCTAACTAAATTAACAAGCATGGTGTGACGCACGCATAGCCAAACATGAACACATCTCACTCCATAACCTGCATGTGACACTCGCTGTAAGAACGCTGGCGTGAGGAAGCGCGGCTTCGCTTGCAGTGCCCATGTAATTGCTGTCACAATAGTATGACGTATATGATGACCATGGTATCACGATAATGGGTTGCAGCTCCTGATTGAATGATTGTGACAAAGCGACTGCGTGAAGACGACAGCATGACGACAATGGTGCTAGGATGATTGTGACGACGATGGCATGACGACGTCGAAAAAACGGGAGTCATATAACGAAGCTGGAATACGACGATGGAATGAGCACGAGTACATCACGATGGCGGTGTAACGACGAGTCCATGAGGACTGTAAGACGACGATGGCGTGACGACAACAACATGACGAGAGTCTGATGACAAAGGTGGTATGACGACAATGCAAAGACGACAATGACATTCCAACACCGAGCACATATTCAGAAACCCCTGCCATTTGACAACTTGGGCTGCTGGATCAGCGTAGAAGGTTCAACGATGACGGCATGACGAAAGTAAGATCACGAAGCTGTAATGGCCACGACGGCATCAGAAACCACGAGCTCGAGCCTAGTGGTCTAAGCCGGTAAACAACTATATAGATAGATAGACAGATAGCTAGATAGACAGATAGATAGATAGATAGAGATAGATAGATAGATAGATAGATAGATAGATAGATAGATAGATAGATAGATAGATAGATAGATAGATAGATAGATAGATAGATAGATAGGCTCAAAAATGGCTGAAGTAGGCGAACAATAGTAATAGAAATAAAACTACTGGCCGAAACTGAATGGAACGGGTTTGAGAAAGTGGCACCCATTCCCGTGGCCAGTCTCAGTGAAACCTATCATTAACCCAACCAGGTTGCGTGCTGTCTTTTCCGTGCGAATTTCCTAAGATGCAGGGATTTTAAACGAGAAAACGGCGTCAGAAGAGGTTGCTTTGCAGGGCTGGATCCATGACGCAACCCTCCTTTGTTTTCTTTTTCACATCGAAATGGCACAAACACGCGACGGCCAGTCAGCCAGGTGTCATCGTGAAAACAACTCTGTAGTGCCTAATGCTGGCTAAATGTTGCCATTGTTTATAGATACAACAGAAAACAGGCTGTAAAATCCTATTTTAGACGTAGACTCAAGGTTCGCAGAAAAAACTAATAATGCTGAAGTTTTTGAACCATTTCTTCCACTTTCAGCCTGTGCTTGCAAGATTTCTAATAACTGTGGCGAAAATTTTGCTCATTATGTTTAAAAAAGACAATTTTGCATAACGGCTACGAACAATGTTTTTTGCCTAGAGCGCGTTTTAGTAAAGCTTAAGCAGAATAATTCTCGCTTTTTTATATTCGCATCGCAATCATTAGCACGATGAGGTCGAACAGGCCACTGTCTCGAGGCACGCGACGCTCCATCTTACATCGTCGCGACTGCTTTGGAAAATTCCGCGTCTTTGGCCACCACCACTAAGAATAATCAACCGTAACTTTCACCTAAATGCAACGAGGCGTGTTCTCCCCATAAAAGCAGGTGAGGGCTCTTCTGGGAACATTACTGGAAGCCACCAGGCAGCGAGAGCGAACCAGGCATCGACTATCCCTAATGCAAGCTCATGGCAGAGGCCACGGTAAGACGCGGCACCGAGATCCCATCGCGTCAAGTGGCCGACGGCATCGCGGTTCGGCTTCAGCAGCGTCGCCAGGCGCACATCGACGTTCTTCTACAAGGGGTGACAATGCTGGGCCCGCCAGTGGTGGAGGTTATGATGACCAGTACAACCCCGACTACCAAATGGGCCCTGATTACCAGGAGGTTCCCGATTACCCTATGGGCCCCGACTACCAGGAGGCCCCTGAAGACGGCGGAAGAGAACACGGATATGAAGGTGGCGAATCGATCTCTTCATCTGACTATTACGATGGACCTCACCGGCGGCGTTCCCGACGCTGCTGTCCCGGAAAATGTACCTGCTGCATTGCCGCTATGGCAGTGGTATTTGTTCCTCTACTGTACTTCATGTTTCCGTACATCAAGGCTAATATTGATGCCGCCATGGTGGGGGCCAACGCTACAGCACTTACACCTAGCACGACGCCATTGACAAGCCGAATCATATTGACGTCTTTAACGACGTCGACGACATCCTCGACCACCGTCAAGTCTACACAGAATGCTCGTAAGACGACTGAGCAGGACTGCGTAAAAGAGAGCCCGAGTGGCTATGACGCTGTGAACGTAGCGAACGTGAACGCTGCTCCGCTAGGTTTCATGCCCGTGGCTCCCGCCGGTGATCCTCAGCCCATCTACTGCCTCTACAACGTGACTCGCCTTCCCCGCGGTCGCTTTCTTCCACTGCATCTTCCTTTAGCCATGTGCCCTAGTGTGGTCTACTGGTCGTGGAGTTTACCCGGCGGAGTTCTGACGAGCAGGGCCAAAAATTTCGACAAAACGTTTGGGCTTGGCGCCATCAGAGACGCCGCGCGCGGCCAGAATGTGAGGGTAGAAGTGTTGCTCGCGCTGGGCGGCTTCCGTGAAGACAGCGCCGACTTCCACAAGGTGGGAAGAGACCCAATCGCTCGCCAACGACTGGTGCAGGACTTGTTCAGCGCATCCACTCTCTACAATCTTTCCGGGATCACCCTGCACTGGGTGCCTAATGGCCGTGTCTGTGAGGACTTCTACGGCGGCGGTGTGCCACAGCTGAGCGACTTTGTCAGCAGCGTGAGGCGGCTCGTGTCCCTAAACAGGCCCGGCGTCACGTTCAAGGTTGCTGCCATTGTGGACCCTCAGCAGAAATCCCAGATGCAGTTCCTGCGCACGCTTCGGAGCTACCTGAATATGACCTTCTTCAACACCCACCAGCTATTTCAGGGTGGCGCGTTTGCCAATTATTGCGCCGACTCTGTTCCCGTCTTCCATTCGCAGCTGGCCCTCCTGAAAGCCTTTTTTCAGGAACCCGCAGGGCCGGCGTCGCCACCGTCGCAACCAGAAGAGGGTCTGTGCGTGAGCTTCTCGCTGTCATTGCACGCCCGGCAGGGCGGCGACATCAACAAACCGGCGGCAGCGAGGCCCGTGTCGGCGGCTAGCGGATACATGGCTCTGTTCGAGGTGTGCGACTCGAAAGCCAGGTTCAGCGGACGCGTGCCAGTTGTCTCGGGTTGCATCGTGAAGCGAGCTGCTCCTCCCCTCGATGTCACGATCGCTTACGATAATAGCGATACGCTAAGGAGGAAGATGTCATATCTCGGCATGATGAAGGACCTGTGCGTGCTGCTATATGACGTTGACTTCGACAACTATAGAAATGCCTGTGCTCAGCATTGGGAGCTGTATTTAATGATGCGACACTTCTACAGTGGTCGAGTTGACCGGAGCTCATTTAAATTGCTCTCCTATTTACCGTAGGCAGATTTAAATGTGCATTTGGAAGATTTCGAATGGTTGAATTATCTTCTCGTTGATTATCTGTCTTGTAGTATGTAGTACATTAAATGTATCGGTTCTCGCTGTTATGTTTTTACGCCTGATAAAAACCCGCAGAGCATTGTCGTTTACAGTATTCACCGTCGATGGCCGCACGAGTGAGCGCAGAAGCGCTTCCATATTAATGTTGCCGCAAAATTTTCATTTCGTTTGCAGCAGCCACGATCGAGTTTATTTCCCTTAAATCAGGACGTTAGCGTTGCCTATTCTGTACCTATTAGCAATACAAGAGCCCCACGATCATAAGTGTTAATTAGTAAACTGTGCCAATTTTGAGTTCGTATTACGTAGCCAATTACTTGTTATAGATCCTTGCGTGTTTGTTTCTGTGCGTGATATGATGTTGCCCATAGCTGTAAGACCTTCTGAAGGATATCGCTGTGAATGAACTGCAAGATGTTGACTCGTCAGATGTATTGCCTTTACTCTCGTAGATTCCGACCCGTGTTTGCTTAATCGGCTTTTTAGCACACCATAGAAATGAATGTATAGTCATCTCATTGCTGTGCCGGTTGAAGTGGTTGGTCGTTGTACAGGGAGTGGTTTATTAAGGGTCAGATATTTATTGACTATAAGGTTAGCGTATATAATATGAAAATGTTTGCTGACTATGACTCAACATCTCTGATAATCATTACCCAAGATCTCACGATCTATGAAGTTGTATTGAAAGTTATTTTCTGACTGTTTGCAATAAAGTTATAGTCGTAATTATACGTACTTACCGCTCGCAAAGTGCGCAGAGAGCGATCGAAAAAAAAGAATCATCCGCCCTTCCACTCCATGAAGATTGACAAGCGAAGCTTGTCCCTTTGTGCACCTAACTGTCCCCTTTGCTATCAATTTTTATGTTTACTTGAATGTGCCCTTGTGATTAACGAGACGCGTGTTGTGTGGATACTGGTGACATCAATAATGACAGGTTGTCAGTGACACACGCGTTTATTGAACGTCAGAAAATTTACTGGCCACTTTTTTTTTGCAAGTGAGCAAAGTAGCCTTGCGACTGCCACGGTATGCTGAAAGGGTTTCGGTCATCTCGATGACATATATGTCGCCTGCAGATGTCAAATCTATACAGGTACGTCCTATAGTAGTGGGTGCGTTTACCTGAGTGTAACACCGAAGTGAGAACCCCTCCAACATAAATGGCATCAACCCCTGTCATTCTGCTTTGGAAAGGTTTACGTTAAAGTCTTATAGTCTCGGCTTTACGGGCGCATTTTTTGTTTGCTTATGCGCGTGTGAGCCATTCCATTCTTTGCGAACAAACACAGACCTTTCAGTTAGACATAGACAAGCTTCGCTTAAGAAAGTACTTGGAACGACAGTGCATTTCTCCGCAAAGATCGGTAATGTATATCTCCAAACTGGCCTCACGCTGAGAATTCGTTCCAAGTGCGTGAACTTTACGGCTAGAATTTGTAAATTGCAATATGGACCATAAGGTAGTTAGTTAAAATTTTAATGAGTGCGTTTATGTTAACCAGTCGATTATGCATTTCAATTCTTCGCGCATGTAATGTCCGCCGCCTCGAGTAGAACAGCTCATGAACCAGAATTGTGCTATCTGCCACAGACAACCTTTAAAGGTTTTTGAAAAGTGTTCGCTGAAACACCAGGTAAGGTATCGGAGTGAATCGTGAGCGACGGGGCTAAGCTAAACTGTCTCATACCCCTGACACACGTAGACGCCTTTACTTTACGGTGAAGGACCAGTTGCAAAAAGGGGTTTCGACGGTCGCACTACAACGCGGTCTACTTTGTAAGTTTACAATAAGCGTCGCTGCGAAAAAAGAAGAAAGGAACTAGACGCCGCTGCTTGCGGACGATACTGCCTGAAGTGTACAGTGGACTAGAATATATTATGGTCAGTGGGCTGACCGACGCGGGCTGTGCGTTAACGCACGTGTAGCGCGAAGTGGTGCTCGTAGCGGCCGCGTTGTATTCGCTAACCATTGAACGCGTCCAGCAAACCGCAGCTTTTCTCCCGACCGGCCTGGAACGCGTGCACCTTGCAGACGCCGGCCGCGTGTCCCAGACTTGCCACGCTTCAGCGCACAACGCTCTTCAGCGCGTACTGACTAACCGAGGCCAGTACGGCAACGCGGCGTTGGCGATATTTGCGACGGGGCCAGTTGCACTTCTTAGCAAGTATGGCTGCTATAAAAATGATCTGCGAGACAAAAGAGGCGTCTTATAACTAAAAGCAACATTTCTTTAATTCAGTAATGTTATTAACAAGACAACGAAATGCTTCGAGAAATTTTCCGTTCTTGATGGGCTGCGAACGAGCCTACGCTTTCACTTCCAAAAAGTAGGTCGGATATCTGCCCTTCCGCCTGGGTCCCTCACCAGAAAGGAGATACGCCTATGTCGTGCGTCAATTCGTGTGAACGCCTTTCCGGTAGACGTATATTCGTTCAAGGGACTTTTGAGTGACCGTTGTGTTCCTGCTGTAATAAAAACATTCGTAACAGGCGTCCCGAACAGGCCAGAAGAAAAACGTGCTTTCTTATCTCTCCATGCAGAGTTTAGATGTGTCGGCCGCCTTTAAGCGGTCCTGCGGCACCCAGGCCTCCCGCTTGTTTCTCTGCTCCGGGTCTCGGAGAAAGCCGAACGGTCTGATACTTTTTCACGTTGATTCGGCGCAGAAAGCATTGCAATGGCAAATCATTTCCTTATGGTTGAACTAGCATGCGCAATAAACCAGCTCGTTGGCGTACGTGCGCACCATCGGCCCGTTACTTTGCCTTGCAATCTGTCTACGAAGGAAAGCCATGGTCATCATCTGCCTTCCTCGAGCCATCAATGTGGTACACAGCAGCGCAGGGCTGCTTAATTGGTGTTTAATGGCGGCGATGTTATCAGGTATTCTAACATGTACTAGGGAGCTTTCATACACACACCTGAGCCCTCTTTGAGTGTTTGAGCGCGTGTGAGTATTAAAGACTTCCTGGTATGGGGGTCCAGCCACCGGCATCTCGCTTTCGTACCGCACTCCACGTCGACGCCAAGTTCAAGAGGTGCGTAACCTACCGTTTGACGTGCGGCCAATAATCAATTTCATAGCTTCCCAATATGCAAAGCGAAGTACATTTCGCCTGCCTCCCCTGTGTGCGGTGTCCTGTCGGTTTTCTCGCCGAATAAACTGCCTGGTCCAGGACAGAGTACGAAAGGATAAGCTGGGACGTTTTCAGAAGTGGCATAGCTAAAACGGCGCCGATGGCGGACACTGTAATCAAACATGGGTACTTGGTGAGCCGATCCTTACACCAGGCAGAGTGCGCTGTATTTGTTCTGGAAGTGTATTATTCTGGTTTGTAGCGCTGGCCCATACTGAAGGCAACGCGATGCCAAGTCGTAGGTGAGGCGACCATGATGGTGTTATTGCAGTACAGTCCCTTAGCTGTACCATGTGTACCAAGATTCTTTGCATTTTTCTCTAGGTTTGGCGTCGGTGTCTCGACGACTAGCCGTAGTCCGGTGCCTGTCACCGAGCTGACACGTCGTGCGGGAAAGGTCAAATAGCTGTGAAGGACGAACAGCTGCGACTTTAGCGCGAAACAGTTCTTGGAGGAAACACTTGCGTGGTGACAGGAGTTAGTAAGCTCCAAATGGTGTTAGTGAAGTTCGGTGGAAGCCTAGATTATATATACAAGCGTTCCCTTTGGGTGGTGAAATTAGTCACGTCTTTGTAAGAAGTGTAGACTCGTTAAAACGTCGTGTGTAACGTTTCGTGCCTTTCATTAAATAGGCCCTCACATGCAAATATATCTACGCTGGGAACCCCACTTCGTCTCGGCGTTGACACAGCGCTGGTAGATGTTGAAAAGCTTTGTGTCAAGAGATGCCATGGATCGCTTGGTACCCGCATAATTTTGCTGTCGTTTATTTTTTCGTGCGCCATTTCTTTCATGCGTATGCGACAACATCCAAATCATTAAGTCGCGCGGTGTTCGGGAAGTTTTCGTAATTAGCCGATTGTTGAACATTGTCACATTGTGATTATTTGCTGTATGTCTATCGTACCCTTTTCTTCTTTCCCAGCAGACGGTAGGAAACCGGAAATATCCTCTGTTTAGCCTACGCGTCGTGCAGTTCTTTGACAATCACTTCATAATCTAGCGTAGGCTTGGTATGGCCAGCAAGCTGCCGATGCGCGAAAGTGACGTAGAATGAAGGTCTAGCACTATTTCATAGCAAACATATCTTGACTGATAACACTGTACTCACGTCAGTGTGCTCCCGATTCCAAACAAAATTAAGACGCATTAAGTCGGAATAGATTGAATGAAAATTATTGTGTTGACTGAGCTCTTCGTTATTCTCAAGACGAAATCAAAAACCTACGAATGCGCTAGAAAGGCCCGTTTTCGGTCACAGAGTGTCCCATCACGCGTCCTAGCTCCGGCTTTATTTTGTTTAATTAGTATAGAAAAAGAAGTTACCTGCAATTTTTTCTTTCGTTTTCTTTTGTTTCGGTCTGGACAGAGCAACCACGAGCGATACCGTGCTGGCTCGGTTACTACCATGTTGGTTGTGTCTGCCATTCGTGGCTGAGACAGAAGAAGAAGAAGGAGAAGAAGAAGAAGTACTTTTGTCCGGCCGGTGGTGCTGAATCGTGGCAGAGGAACAACAAGAATGCAGGCAGACGTGGGTAGCGAAAGCCAGGCAGAGGAGAAGGGCCACGTGGAAGGACACATTGCCCAGCAGAGGCGCCGTATCCTGAAGGAGCATCGGTTTCCGCCATCCTGGTGAGTTCAGTGTACTATAACTCGTTGCCTCTCTCTGACACCTCGTCAGAGAGAGAGAGAGAGAGAGAGAGAGAGCGAAACTAAAGGAAAGACAGCGAAGTTAAGAAGAGTATACCGAGAGTTGGTTACTCTTTACTGAGTCAGGGGAGAAGCGTAGCAAAGATGAGTGAAAAGAAGAAAAATAATGCAGTCAAACCCGTGCAATGAAATCTATGTTCATCGAAGGTTTATAATAATGTAAGTTAAGGGCCATATAACTAAATGCGATATGCTTACAATGGACGTCATGAAACATGTAGTAGTATTCAGTGTTTATGTAACACCCACATAGGACACGGCTTCATTGTCGTGCGATCGTAATAATCATGCACCACGCCCTTCACAAGCTAAGCGCTAATGCACAGATCAGTACTTAAAAAAATAATGCGGATCCCACGAACTGTTGGAATCGATGTACGCGAAGCTTTCCCGGCTGTTTGTTTTGATTGGCGATAATTAGCGGTGATGTTGACGGCGAATGTTTCATTTATTCAGTGTTGAGTGCAATACGAGAGCGGTGAGTTGATGGTAAATGTTACCTTGCGTGCACCACTACTGGTTGTCTTGGTAGTACACAGAATACACAGCGAGACATGCTTGTTTGCTTGAGGCGTTGTTTTGCGCCATTGTTCATAACCTACGAAAAGGTTGCTATTGTCATTGCCTCACCCTGCACATTGCATCGAGGAAGATGTGGTAAATTTTACTTGAGTTAAGGGACGGTACGTGCCAGAACCACAATCGGATTATAAGGCTCACCATAGTGGCGTACTACGGATTAATTAAATGCGAAGCATCTCTTGGCGAAGATTTGTCACTTTGACAGTATCTATCCAGACGCGTACGTCTTGGCGCTCTCATGCTCTTTTCGTTAACTTAGCATGTACCAAAATTAAAATAGTATGACAAGAGTGTATGACAGCCTAATTCATCGGTAATGACATGAATATCATGATATGTTTGTCATGTCGGTCATGAAACAGCCGCCTACGCCTTGGTGCTCACATGGTCGTTTCGTTAATATTACATGTACCAAAATTTGCATAGTACGACAAGAGTGTATGACGAACGTGAATGATAGGTCATGACATAAGTGTCATGGAGGTTGTGAAACAGCCGCCTACGCCTTGGTGCTCTTATGGTCGTTTCGTTAATTTCGTATGTACTGAAATTGGCATAGTATGACAATACTGTATGACGAACACAGATGATAGGTCATGACATGGGTGTCATGACATACGTGTCATGTAAGTCATGAAACAGCCGCCTACGTCTTGGTGCTCTCATGCTGGTTTCGTCAACTTGGTAGGCACCCCACACATTGCTTCGCATAACACCGATTCCCACATCGCGTGGGATCTGCCGGATTTTTTTATACCCTGGAAATCTTTAACGAGCACCGAATACACGAGCGTTTCTGTATTTCACCCCCGTCGAAATGTGGCTGCCGTGGCCGGGATCGAACCCGTGACCTCGAGCAATGCCATAGTCGCATAGCTACCATGGTGGGCACAGAAGTGCTTAGTAGTTTTTCGCTCTTGGCGGGTAAGGAACTCGTCTCATGCAGGAATTCGAAACATGCGGGAGCACGGTGTCGCGCAGTAATCGACGGCCGCTCGCGGTCACCACAGCATGGAGGCCTGGATATTTCCGCAGCATACGTTTTCGCATATGTGCTCTTTGCGCTCCTGTCGATATATTTTGAACGTAACTGCAATCGCTAGGCGTAGCAGGCGCGGGCTCAGTGCAGTAACTAGCAGTCCTGACAAATCGAAATAAGCGTAGCCACACATCCACTCACATTGATTGATTGATTGAGTAACTTTTATTGTCATCCACTCACATGCTTTGTTTAAATTAATCGGTGCGTCATCCAAGAACAGCCTTCTAGATAGTATCCGCAAAGCAATGAGCTGCTTGCTAAAAAATATTGTGGCTCCGAAGTCGAAGATACAGATAGCTTCGACTAAGTGATAACGTGGTGGCACAGAAGTAGGCGTTCGCATGCAGTAGGGCGCCATCTTTCCGGTCTAGAGTGCCACAGAACGCTTCGTGCAGAGTACAGCGTACATAAGCTGCTCCCTCTCGTTAACTTTAGTTTAAGGCCACGTTCTTGAGATAGCTTGATCCAGCATGCACTAAGCCGCGGACCGGTCAACACTGCATGCCTCTCTAGCTTTGCAGCTGGCTTAGTTCGCGAGACGCTGTAGAACAGCGAATCGTCGTCTGGTCCCTGTCTGTGTCTTGTGCGCCTCTGTCTACCCTTTCTATGCATTTTCTCTTTTGCTCAGCTGCCCCATCTACGGCGCCTCCATACAGGACGCGATCCTCGCTATAATTTTCAGCCCGCACGGAGCAAAGGCGACCTGGTCGTCACCCGTATTCATTACCAGGCGACAGCGGCCACCTTCCCTAGGCAGTTAAATGTGCAGCAGCAACAAGGCCAGCCAACTAGGCACATTTGATTCGCTAAGAAACAAGCTGTCTCTACCTAGAGGTGCCTCCACTAGTCCGCGTGAACGCGCTGTAGAGCGTGTGCCATTGGCCACACTCTGAACGAGTAAAGTCGGACCAAGCCTCCGGCGCTTGTTTTTTGACGTGACCATATCCGGGAAGGCCGCCGACGCTTCATCCAAAAACCGCGTTTCGCGCCAAGGGTCGTCGCCGATGAATTCTAGGCGCTATATTTAGCATAATTGGCATACGAATGAAAACATCTTCGACGGAAGTCCGTCTGGTTGGGAACACGAGTTGGAAAAATTATTAACTCCAACCAATAACAACCGTGCTCGCCGCTCTGCAGGAGAATGGCTACACACGCCGCTTTATTCGACGCGTTTTCCGCCGTCAGGATCAGAGGACAGGCAGGCCAGCCACCACGGAAACAAGAAAACGCGCTCGCGTTGTGCTTCCATACGTGAGGGGCACCAGCGAAGCACTGGCACGCATCCTACGAAAGTGCGATATCTGCGTATCCCACAAACCCATTTCTACAATCGGCCGCTTCGTACCACGACCCAAAGACCGCGTCCCCAGAGAAAAACAACGAGGTGTAATCTACAAAATCTCGTGCTCCAAGTGCCCAGCTTCATGCATCGGCCAAACAAAAAACCTCCCCCAGCGGATAAGACGTCCGACTGTTGAACTCGGAAGGTTTGAACCCACTCGCCGAGCACTGCGAGTGCGCCGACCACGGAATCGTTGTCGAGGAAGGGAGCGTCTTGGGCCATGGACCATAATCCGTTTAAGAGACAGCACGTCGAGTCTTGGTACATCCGGCTCACAAAGGCGACAATGAATAGGACGCCGAACGCTTCCCTCCGCGTACGTTAGTGGACTGCGCCACGTGCTAACAAAGGGAGACCGTAGGTCGCCCCATGCTGCTGCTGGCCCACATTTTAGTCACTCCTGAAGAAGGGACCGAGCTGGCATCGAAACATTGCGTTTCAAATAAATTATTAGTTGGCGTTAATAATTTCTTTATAACTTGCATAACTTCAGAGATCCGGGACCGTGCCGCCCGATCATGGTGTTGAGGCTGACAAGGCGAGTATTCCGAAGTGCAATATGTGATATGCGCTAGACGGAAGCAAGGACACGCACTTGGGTGAAAAATCAGTGACCGTGAAGCCAAATGATGATGACAAGAGGGACGGTGAACCTTGCACGTGCTTGCGACGAACGCGGAATACTGTTATATGTTTCATGGCTTTGCTATAGAATTGAGGCCCGTCTAGATCCGGCGAAATTTCATTTAATTTCAGTTCACTTATTGTACCCTCAGGGCCGAAACATTACAGAAGGGAGTGGTCACAGCGCAAACGTTTTAATAAAAAAAGGGAAAAAATTAATGAGAAAAAAGAACACAAGAACACAAACACTGAAACGAATAAGGTAGACTTTGTTAAAGGATAGCACTAGTAAAATAAAAAAAAAAGGTGGAACGACAGAGAAGAAAAAGTTAACTTAAAACTCATCTGGTAATTTTATCACTGTGCGTAAGCGTTGTGCCACTTGTTCATCTCCATGCAGGTCAGTGTCATTATCAATGTTCGGGAACTGTAGCCAACCAGTATAAACCCTTATCAACCTCATCGGTCGTTCGCTTATTATGTTCTATAGTGAACGTAACAAGAATACTACAGAACGAGGATACTACTTCTAAGGGAAGGTTGTCAAGGTAATATGCCGTCGATATGTACTGGTCGATCTAGGCTTGCGCGTCACTTCGCATTTATTAGTGTGCATTTCCAGCATAAGGTTTTACACAGATCAGGAACAGCATCAACATCGAGTGGTAATATAGAGTTATCATTAGGAGTCGTGATTTCTCGAACTATTACGTAGTCATCGGAGGGGAGACAGCATGATCACGCGTGACAATCTGGGAACGATATAGAAAAAAAAAATTGCCACGTGAGTAGATTGAAATCCAAGCTTAGTAACAAAACCAGAACAAGGTGAAAGCTGGAGCCAAAGTTTCGACAAGTTGGCTTGTCTTCTGCAAGTCTACATGTCGAAACGTTGGCTCCGGCTTTCACCTTGTTCTCGTTTCGCTCATCGTCTTGAATTTCCATCTCCCGCAATCCCCGTGTTTTCCCAAGCTTAGTGGCAGTATCTTATACATTTAATACATTGTTGAAAGCCAGGTGAAAAGAAAGAACACTGAATTTGACATTGTGCCAGAGTTCCACACAGAGAACGTCATCTTTCTGCCTTCTACATTTTCACTGCTTCATTCTGACCTTTCTCTACTCGAGGCGCGTGGCGTGGCTGGCCCAATTCTGCCATGGCTTCACCATCACGTTCGACAGCGTGCTGCGCAAACAGCTGGCGGCCGACTCGCGCTACGGTCCCGCCATCGCCGAGGCTGTTGGTGACGTCAGGGAAGTGGGCGGCATCATGGGATTCGTGCTCGGAAGCGTTCTCGTCCAGGCGGCAGGGCGCACCAAGGGACTCTACTACTACGGCGTAGGCGTCATCATCGGTACGCCTCAGGCTTCCTGTGTAGCCTACACCACGCTAGATTGTACTACCACTTACATTCGCTACGAAGGTCCCTTTGTTGGAAGGAGCCTTTTCGGCACGACTTCGCCAACTATAACATAGGCGCGTCACTTTTGTCGGCTTTTCATATTAGAGCGGCACCCTTAAACATCCCATGTGCTTTGAAAACGCGGACAACACGGTTCCTCAGCGCAAGATGAATTCCCAGTCGCACAGATCGACGCGTTTTGCTTTACAAATAAACCTCAAGGGCCCCGTAGGAGGACATACCACGAAGGGTGGTAGTCCAAAGTGGCAGTACAGATTATACATTAAGAATTGCGAAATAGCGATTGAACCTTTTTGATTGTTGCATCAAGGTGTTATGGTGCGGGCCGATCGGAAAGGTAACTGTGCGGCGCTAGCCATCCGGGCTGTCGGTAGTAATCGGAAAGAAAGCTTGACACTGTGGTCCTACCTGTTATCTATGCGTCTTGTTCTCTTGGTTGCTAAAACGCATGAGTCGTCATTGCCTAGGGCATCCTGGCTGGCTGAAGCACATACAAATCAAGTTGCTTTATTGGAGCGTATCCTATGAATATCAACCGTGGTTGGTCTTGCAACGTTAAAGAGGTTCCCGTACAGAAAAAAAAAAACAAGCACACACACACGCACACTCACGCGCGCACGCGCGCGTGCACACACCCACACACATACGTTCACACGCATATGCACATGCGCATACGCACGCGCATACGCACAAACACATGCACGCACACTTACAAACACACAGGCACGCGCACACAAACACACGCGCAAAGCCGGTTCCTTAAAGAAGCGACAGTCACCTTGCAAAATGCAAAAGCGGGTGTGGTAACTTCTTTCGGAAAAAATCAATTATGGGGTTTTACGTGCCAAAACCACTTTCTGATTATGAGGCACGCCGTAGTGGAGGACTCCGGAAATTTCAACAACCTGGGGTTCTTTACCGTGCACCTAAATGTAAGCACACAGGTGTTTTCGCCCCCATCGAAATGCGGCCGCCGTGGCCGGGAGTTGATCCCGCGACCTCGTGCTCAGCAGCCCAACACCATAGCCACTGAGCAACCACGGCGGGTTTCTTTCGGAAAGTCAACGAGAAAAAAACTGAGAAGCTTTGCAGGGGCATTTAATTGCGGAAGGGCTGAAGCATCCGATGTACCGTAGAAACACTGGAAGAAATATTGCCGTGTATACGAGTGCCAGAAGCCTCTATTATTATCACATGACAACAACAAAAGGGCTGTGAAATAAAACACGAAATATTTCACACTAACACGGGTACTGTCATCCACATCCCGAAGAAATGTTGAAGAAATTTCTTTAAAAAGAAGACAGTGGCTTAGCTCGGCGATGCCAGGATATACGTAGCGAAAGCTAAGGCGTAGCATGGTGAGACTTGGTTAATCTTGATTGCAAGTCCAGGTTAGTCTGCTCGTCTAGTTATGTTGCGGCGTTTAGCCAGTCGTTCGGCGCGCTGTTCGTCTGTTTCCTGGGCGATGCGTTTCCTCTTTGTCTCGGTCCGATGTCAATTCCGGGCCTCCTCCTGTTATCAGAATTGTCGCCGTCCATACTGCCACCTCAACTGTGGTTGCGGCGCACGCGAGCTCTCCTTTTCAATTCTCCGACATGTTACCTAGGCATGCGACGCAGCTGGCGAAGCGAGCAGAGGCGAGCGGAACGACGAGGAACGTGGTGTGACGTCATACCAAACGGGGACGGTGGCGGAAAGGCGCGGCGCTGCGCAGCGGTGGAAAACCTTTGGCTCGGTGCTAGTAATGGCGCATGCGCAGAAGTGACTAGGGAGCGAGAGAGAGAGAGAGAGAGAGAAATATCCGCGGCGAGGCGCGCGTTGTGACGTCATGTGCCCCCTCGCAGCACCGCCATGGCGAAATCGCAAGTTTGCGGCCAGTGAAGCATTCGCTTTAAAATTGGAGAACGCTGAAGCTTCGCCTTGAAGAGTGGAAAGCGATAGCTTTCAAAGGTCCCTGTGTGCTTTCCACGCTTGCCGACAACTGCAGCTTATGTAACCGTAATCTTTACCGGGAAACGCTTCCGGTGAACGCTACGCACGAAGGCGTGCTTTGCAGTTGAAACGCGGCCTCTTGCGTGGGCTTATCTGCTGTTACTCTTTCAAACTTTTAATATTTCAGTCTGAGAAGATGCAACATAAAACGTATGTGCGGTCGGTGTTTCTTTTGCATGACATTTGTTTGTGGGCTATCATTCTCACAATACCGAGGAACAACTTTGTAAAGAATGAAAGACAAGATATTAACAACTGTGGTGATTAGGAATGGCTGGGTATGCGTGGTTTGAAATAATTTTTAGCGAAATGACGGCCGACGCCGGATGCCTAAAGCAAATTTTTTGCGACACGGGGCCGGTGTGTGTGTGTGTGTGTGTGTGTGTGTGTGTGTGTGTGTGTGTGTGTGTGTGTGTGTGTGTGTGTGTGCGTGCGTGCGTGCGTGCGCGCGCGCGCGCGCGCGTGTGTGTGTGTGTGTGTGTGTGTGTGTGTGTGTGTGTGTGTGTGTGTGTGTGTGTGTGTGTGTGTGTGTGTGTGCGTGCGTGCGTGCACTGCGTGCGTTCGTGTGTGTGTTAAGGGTCTGTGAGGTGATTCCACTCGCTTATTGTACGTGGAAATACAGAAAATTTATAGATATAGGTCGGTGCAAGATAAGGTGTTAGTGTTTGGGCTCAGCATATCCAGTGTACAATGAAGTTCAAGGGGTTAATTATACAGAAGTGTCGAGCTCACGCTTGTTAAGAAGCTGGCAGAAACTCAAGGTTAACGTTTTTTTCTTGAGGCTTGAAATCTTTCAGTGGCATTAGTTTTCATAGGCTTTTTAGGATAACCATTCGTAGGAGAATCAGTAACGAACGCTGATGACTTCCCGTCGAAAGCGTTGTAGTTTGTTAATGGTTATGTTTATTATAGGGGTTACACGCTATAGAATCCTACTCGGTGTTTTGGCCTAATGTATGTAAGATATGTCAGCAGTTTACATTTGGGATACTATATCTAATGTTACGCGTCAAGAAGCACCGCTTACAGAGTGCAGAAGCAATGTTGTCTATGTGTGGATTCCAAGGTAGATTCTTAGTGATTGTTAAGCCTGGGTACTTGTAGCTATTGACTTACTGCAGTTGTAATACTTCCAATTGATACTCCTACTTTAGCGGACTATTTTTGAGTGTAACTCTCAAATAAGCTGTTTTATCGGTGTTATGTGGATGCCAAATCCATTGCACCAGCAGACGACAATATCCATATTGCAATTCAGATGTTTTGATAAGGCCGAGTTGTGATTTCTGAGAAAACGAACTTTCGTTTTCAATGTAACTACACTAACGAGGTCGTTAACATACAATGGAAGGAGTAGCAATTGTCACAGAACGCTATCCCACTATGAAAGAAAGAGAGCTGCAGTGCGTCCCATCAGCTGGAGCAAACTGAACCAGGTTTACTTTGCAAGCTCTAATTCAGAAAAATAGTATTTGCTGAATATTATTATCCTTCAGTTTGAGTACAAGCTTTTCCTGAATAAGTCGATCAGACGCCTCCATGAAAAATGCGTCGATATGGTTACTGCTGTTTAATGCTTCAGGAAATGTGCATACGATTGCAAAATCGTTATTGTGCAATAACTCCTTCTGAAGCCGGACTGTAAATTGGTTATTCCTGAGTTATGATCCGGAAATTCGGGAATATGATTACCTATAATAAGAAAGGAAGAAAGGGGACGCCAAAGACTTGAAAAATTATAGACCGATGAGCTTACTGTCCATTGCCTACAAAGTATTCACTATGATATTTGCAAATAGAATCAGGAACACCTTAGACTTCGTCAACCAAAGGACCGGGCAGGATTTCGTAAAAGCTACTCAACAATAGATTATATTCATACTATCAATCAGGTGATAGAGAAATGTGCGGTATATAACCAACCCTTATATCTAGCTTTCATTGATTACGAGAAAGCGTTTGATTCAGTTGAAACCTCAGCAGTCATGGAGGCATTACGGAATCAGGGTGTAGACGAGCCGTATGTAAAAATACTGAAAGATATCTATAGCGGCTCCACAGCCACCGTAGGCCTCCATAAAGAAAGCAACAAAATCCCAATGAAGAAAGGCGTCAAGCAGGGCGATACGATCTCTCGAATGCGATTCACAGCGCGTGTACAGGAGGGATTGGGACGAATTATCTTAGTAACTTGCAATTCGCTGATGATATTGCCTTTCTTAGTAACTCAGGGGACCAACTGCAATGCATGCTTACTGACCTGGAGAGGCTAAGCAAAAGGGTGGGTCTAAAAATTAATCAGCGGAAAACTAAATTAATGTTTAACAGTCTCGGAAAAGAACAGCAGTTTACGATAGGCAGCGAGACACTGGAAGTGGTAAGGGAATACGTTTACTTAGGGCAGGTAGTGACCGCGGATCCGGATCATGAGACTGAAATAATCAGAAGAATAAGAATGGTTTATGGTGCGTTTGGCAGGCATTCTGAGATCACGAAAAGCAGGTTGTAATTATCCCTCAAGAGAAAAGTGTGTAACAGCTGTGTCTTACCAGTACTCACGTACGGGGCAGAAACCTGGACGCTTACGAAAAGGGTTCTACTTAAATTGAGGACGACGCAACGAGCAATGGAAAAAAGAATGATGGGCGTAACGTTAAGGAATAAGAAACGAGCAGATTGGATGAGGGAACAAGCGCGAGTTAAGGACATCTTAGTTGAAATCAAGAAAAAAAAATGGGCATGGGCAGGACATGTAAATAGGAGGGAAGATAACCGATGGTCATTAAGGGTTACGGACTGGATTGCAAGGGAAAGGAAGCCTAGCAGGGGGCGGCAGAAACTTAAGTGGGCGGATGAGATTAACAAGTTTGCAGGGACAACATGGCCTCAATAAGAACGTGACCAGGGTAGTTGGAGAAGTATGGGAGAGGCCTTTGCCCTGCAGTAGACGTAATCATGCTGACAATGACGATGATGATAAATATGTTCGAGCAACATGTGGGCGTTGAAGGTACAGGGCAGTATTTATTTTTAATTATAGTTGGTTCCCTTTCTTTAACATAAGAATAACTCCACCAGTTTTCCGTCCAGTCATTAGCCTTGCCGAGAACAACGACCCCCGAGGAAAAAAAAAACGCGGAATTAGGCAATCGTTTCTGCATAGCGTCGAAAAAAAATATTTCGTAGTGATTAGGATCAGCGTATGTTTTCGTGTTTAGATTTAAATGCAAGGAAACGGAGCCAGGGAAGGAATTAAAGACAACTTTTTACAGGCAAAAAACTGCTGCGCCTGGCGTTCGACGAAAACTTGAGACAGTAAACACACCTTGAAAGAAAGCAATAAAATACTGTACGACGCTTTCTAAATCGGTGATTATTGCTTCATTATTTGATGACTCTGTAAAGTGAGTCTTCATATGACTCATTAACTTCCACCTATTTGGGTCATGTTTTAAGAAAAAAATTGGTTAAATCGTTTGAAAGCAATGGCCCTTTGACTCAAGCATATCGTGGTGCACACTACCTTGTAATTCTTTATATATAGCTAGACTGCGCGTTCCTTCTTTCTTGCTGTTTGAAAGTTAGCCTGGGATGAATTCCGCATTACTTGAAGGTATTGCCTATATATATGTTATATATATATATATATATATATATATATATATATGCGCTCATTCGGAGTGGACGTATATAGGCACTGTCGGCACGTGTTACGAAACGTTTCAAATAGCATAAACACATGAACATTTTCATCAAATTCGCTAAGGAAGCTTCCATGTGCTCTATCATGGCGTGTTTAGCTATGGAGTAATCTTTGCACGTGAGTGAGGAGCTGTGTTTAATTTTAGTTGCTTTGCGTAGTGAAATGGGGCGCATTGTTTGCAATCCGCTGATCAGATAAGTTTTGTTCAATTATTACACTGCGTTCAGTAGAGTTACGGTTGACAAAAAAAAAAAAAAGCTTATCTCGACTGATGAGTTATCGGTATACTGGCAGAGCTACCAAATAGGTGTGAAAAGCACAATGTAGTGACACCTTCTGCGTGTGCAAATAATCGTCAATACATCACCTGTACCTTTTCAGTAACCATGAAAACCTTGAAGCGATTCTGCTAGAGATTCACCTGCATGGTGGAGCTAGAACTCACTTGGTCTTTGCTGTTAAGAAAGCATTGTCCTGGAATATGCAAACTAAGGCTAAGTGGTAGAACTAAAAAAGAAATTTTAAAATATGCAGAAGTGTTTTTGTAGTGATGACACGAAGTAGTGAAATTAGGGCTGATAAGTGCCGTAGGCGATATAAAATTTCTCAAGAGATATAAGCAACTTCCCTGTATATTATAACCTGGTCAACGACACCATAGCTACTATATTCATAATTTGAACGAGTCACACCGTACCATCGCCTAAAAAATGTTTGATCATGCTTCGTACACGGTGCAGAAGATAGACGCGCAGGCACTTTCCTCGGCCCTGCAATTTGCATAGGTGACTATGACGAACGAAACCAAGCGAGTAGCTCTCGTCTTTTCTGCCGGTGGACTTTTTCCGCAACGACAACTGCTCGGGCTGTTCGCGCCGCCCAAGCATGCATCAGCAGTTGAGGTCAAAATGAAATGCTGAAACGGCTAAATCATATCGCACGCTGCTTCTCTGCATCTGTAAGGTCAGTTTATACTCTAAGATAGGATACGAGAACCGCTTTACTTCCCGCCGTCTATATATGTAGGCCTCGACATTGTCGCTATTTCGAAAACGACAGTTTCACCACTACTCGTTCCGGGGGCCCCTGCTGAATAGCTTTAATTGAATTGCGTTAGCTCGTCGAGGAGGGGCTCCATGTATGCGCTCGACCGGGAACGGCTGTTCTCTCACGTGTATGCCCGTTGGACGCAGGCACGCTGGCGACCGTGCTGTCAACACTGCTGCCCGCGCTGCCAACGGGGCTCCTGATCTGCGCGTTCCAGGCCGTGTCGGGCGTGTTCGTCGCCATAGGCAGCCTGACCGCCCACGTCTACCTGACCGAGGTGGCGCCCGACGAAGACCGTGGCGCGGTGGTGGGCATCCAGCACTGCTTCTACCTGCTCGGTCGCCTGGTCGCCGTCGTGTTCCCGCGCGCGCTGCCCTGGCAGTGGTTCGGCGTCCTCTCCCTGGCGCCGTACGTGCTGCTGATGTCCCTCATGAGCTGGGTCGTCGAGTCCCCGCGCTGGTTGCTGCAGGTGAGCCGGCTGCTGCGCATTTGACGCGGCGCCATGATGTGGTGCCGCATTACTCGCGCGAGACCGTATTTACTCGCGTAATGCTCGCATCCGCGGCTGTTGCCATCGAGAATAGGAATTTTCCTTTTCCTCCAATAATCACAGAACTCTCGAAAATTCCTGCGGCTAAAAACGCCTGCTTCTTGAGACGTCAGTGTTGGGACTGATTCTCGAAAATTGCGGCCGCAATTCACTCGTTTACCTGTTTAGCGGCTAACTTCGGCTTGTGTCTACAAACAAAGGGCCTTTGGAGTTCCTACTTGTGTAGAACCTGTGCGTATAATACAAAGGCAAGTGCTGCTCGGAAGTGACATCTTGAGCATAATGTGGCAGGTGTAAAAAACTCGGATTTACAGCAAATTTTATGTTGAATTCCAATGGCAGATCGCGAGCGCTCGGCCGGATCACGAACGGACCGCGTCACTCCGACTGAGATCGATCTCATCTGCTCACACCATGTTTGCGAAGGGAATGCGTGCGCTCCCGCTGGGGCACTTAGTACAGGAAAATCAAGTGAGAGGGCGCTAGAATAGAGAGAGGAACAAGCGCCTGGAAGCGCAACCCACCACCCCATTTCACTGTCCGTGTCAGAAGAATCATCACTCGACTTGGAAATTGTACTGTCTGAGTCGGAGCTGTCTAGGAGCACGAACAAAAATCTTCGCGCCGTCCACGTTTCCCATGTCTTCCATAGCTGCCCGCGACCGGGAAGAGGCGACCGTGACAGGAAGCAGAGGCGGGTGAAGGAATGACGTCACGAGGACTTCCGATCAAATCTGCCGATTTCGGCGGAGCAAATATTTTTGCTCCACAGAGCAATCCGGGATCAGCGGCTGGTCCCAATCTGCCATTGGAACACGCAGCTCACGCTCAAACTCTGCCATTGGAATAGGATTGCTCCATACAGAGCAGAAAAACTTGATCGGGATCTGCCATTGGAATTCAACATTAGTTTCTCTCTTTCGCGACGAGAGCGTTTCACAGGGAAAATTTCCCCGCTTAATCATTGCTCGAGCTTCGCATAAATTGTTCGCTTCAGAAGGACGAGCTCTAAAGCAGTAAATAATGTGCTGAAGCGTTTACGTCTGTGTCTAAATTATTCCACTGGTCTGGCATACATATATTTGCCGACATCGCTAGAAATACTTCATTCTCACGTTTATCTCCTTACCGATCATGCGGATATTGCGCATTATTAACAAACACGTCAAAACTTGCATTTACATGTTTGCTTTCGTAATTGTATCAAGCACCAACATTGCCGGCATTATGGGAAAATGGGAGGAGACACACTTCCGAGTGTTAGCCAGCGCCGCTAGCAGCCATGGCGACCGATGTGCAACGTCCGTAGAACCCGAAGCGTCACGTGGTACGTGGCCTGAGGAGCGGCAGGCAAATGTCTAAGACACCTTAGAATGCTACGCCATGGCATCAAGGCTGCTAAAGTTTAGCGGCGTTGGGTAACACTCACAGTGCTGCTTATCTAGTACACTCCTCACGAATACACAAATAGAATGTGTGTAAAGATGATCGCTCCCATACACCTGTGATGGAGCACCGCATGCTTAATGCAGACGATGTGACTACAGCTCCCACCCACGGCCAGTTTGCCTCTCAGTCCAATTTCATTTCATTGCGATAGTAACTGCGGAGCACTAGAGACGGGTTCACGCAGTCGCCGCCATGTTATTACCATGGCATTCACAAAGCGTGTGTCATTAGCGTGCGATGCAGTGGAAACATAGAGTGTCATACGAAGCTTGCAAGAGAAAAATCGGGCCCTAGTTTTCGCTGGAGCTGCGAGTATTGCGGTTTAGCTAGCGAGCGCGGAATTATGGGTAGTACTTTCATTTACCTAAACATGGCCCTTGTGGTTTCAAACGGCGTTGCGAGTGCGGAAATTGTTGATCTTGTACAAATCAATATTGACAATGATTTACCAATAATACACATGTTCTCGCACAATAATTACGTTGCTGCTTTTCAAAAACTATTATTGTTTAACAATTTAGTAAGACAAAACGTAATAAAGCACGTCACGAGAACGTGTGAAGGCAAAAGCACGAAGGTCAGGGAAATACATGCATTGGAACCACCATTCCTACGCATGACAGCTCAGTGACCGCAGCGTCATGTAGGAATCTTACTGGTTGAAAGAACAGGGTTTGTTACAGTTACCTAGTGGGACAGTTGTCATTGCTGCGCAGCTTTGCGAATGACAGATGCTGTTCTGGACATTGGTAAATTCCGGCATAATGCCGAAATTGCCGCGTGGTCAGCACTGATTGACCCGGATGGTTTCTACGGCCTCTGTGATTGGCTCGAAATGGCCTCCTTACGGAGTTTGAAATAATGAGTGAATTTGACTACGTCCGGCACAGCGCACCGCGAGTGCTATTGTGAGACGCAATAGACTATTTTCTCGGTGATCCCGTGGCCGCCAACATGTCTGATCACGTGCGTGGTCATGCATCAATTGGTTTCCTCAGCGGCTTCCGTTGTCCGTGCTTGCAATGGATGTGCATGACGGCTGTGCCGCTCAGCCAACTTCTACATCGGCGGAAATTGTAGCCGGTAAGTGTGTGTAAGACACGAAGCTTTGGCTACAGCTCCAGAAGACATGCATGTGTGATCTCTCTCATATATTTATTTATTTATTTGTTTATTTATTTCATATAACCTCAGGGCCCACAGGGCATTATTGAGGGGAGTGGTACACACATTTCAATAAATTTGTACAAAAGGAGGCAACGCGTATATATAACACATATATATATACCGGAACAAATACATAATTCACAACCCTGAACATGAAGTGAGTTCAAAATTATACAATTACCAAGAAACGCTAAATCACGCACAGAAAAGTTGCAAATTGCAAAACGCCGCCATTAGCAGAAACATGAACACAGCAAATCTGGGGGGAAAATACAGAAGGATGCGCATGATAACGAGGAAACTGGAAATGGAACCAAAGCTATGGCAAGCAATAATGTGTTGATAATTTATTCTTAAATTCATCAAAATCTTTCGAAAGTCCAATATCCCATGGTAGCTGGTTCCAGTCCAACGATGTTTTTGGAATGAAAGAATTTTTGCAGGATGTTGTACGGCACTGTGAAACGCCAACTTTGCATGGATGATCTAAGCGGGATGAAACATATGTTGGCAGCGTGAGTAATGTATCTTTAAGGCCAAATTGAAATGGGTCAAGCGTTTCAACGGGCTCGCTTGCCCGCGAGAAATGCAGCTTATTGAGTCACGCTTCCGTCGCGTAATGGTTTCGATATTGAGCTTCTGCTCAAGAAGTCCTCTGTTGGGAGCCTGCCGTCGGACAATATTAATAAAGATTGTTTAAGTATTCATAACGCGATACTTTTTTATTTGAAATTGACGAGTTTAGATAGTCTCTAGGCTAATTGAAGCCAGAAGAACGAAGTTCGGGTAAATCCATGTAACGGCCATCATCACTATGCTGGCTCAAGCACCACGTGCTTTCAGCACCCGCAGATACTTGCGCCAGAGCGCCCTCTAGTAATTATGTTATGAAACTCCATCGCCTCCGAGTCATGCTATCTTTCCGGACAGAGCAGTTATCGCAATACTGGAAGATGCATTGCAATATAAAAGCCGTTTTGTAGCATTTACATATCGTTTCACGAAAGCTTTGCTTTTAATGTGGTTCCAAAATGTGCACCGGATCAGTGCAATTTTGTCGATAAATTTCAATAAAGTGCACGACCTCACTTTTTCGGTGCTTTCTGTGGCTTAATTAACCGTTTGCTTCAAGCGGATGTAGTACGAAATATTCCCCTTGTTTATCTCACACTAAATGTCTCTACGTAATTTTGCTCCCACGGCGCTCACTAACGTCCGCAAAAAAAAAAACTTGTTGCACGGTGGTGTTACACTTGACCCCTCCTCCAACTTTTCTATCAAACACGGTAGCTTAAGCAGTAATAAATTCCGCCGCCCGTGCATTGTTGAATTAACGGGCGTATCACGTGGACGCAGGTCGACCGCCCGACGGACGCCCAGCGCGCCTACGAGCTCTTGGGCATCGCGCTGACAGGCGACGAGTGCGCCATCTTGGCCATCCGCACACAACGCCTGCACACACCGCTCAGGGCCGTGGTCTGCTTCATGTTCGTCTACTGGCTGCGAATGCTTGGCGGACCCATGGGCGTAAGATGACGTCCGATTCGGATTGCGTCTGTTTTAATGCGAACCATTGTTTGCTTCATGAAACTAAGGAAACGCATCGAGTGAACTGGACGGTACGAAAAGAAGATATGTCCACTGAGAGAGTACTAGCTAGTGGGGCAAATGTCTTTAGTTTGGGTCAGCTGAGGCGTACACGAGGGCTGCTGACTGCTTTCACCATTGTTAGTGCTGCTCCAATGAGTACAGTGGAGAAAAAACAACAAGGGCCATCGTCACGACTGCTCAAATGTTAGTGGCGTTAACTGTGCCGCACTCTACAACGGACTGGGGCTAAATACCCTAACCTTCGTTGCTGCCTCAATTAGATTAGATTGGCACACACTTCCTAGCTTTCAATTTTGCCGCGCTTCTCCCGCATCATGCCAGTCAGACTACCACCGCACTGTTGAATATGGTGTTGCTGCTAGGATTTATGGCCACGGCTCAAGAGCGTAAACTAGAGCAGCAATGTATTCTGCCACAAAGTTTGATAAAGCGGTTCCAAAAATTTATGCTAGAGCAAGTGCGTTGTACTATGGGCGCGCGTGGTCACGGTGGATTTACCTTGAATGCGATCTGCTGTGGGGGCGAAGCCTCGGTCGGCTGATGGCTCGTAGCTTTGCGTGCACCGTGTTATCGACGCTCAGTTTGCGTTGACAGTACGGAGGTCACTTCGCTCGCTGCCGCGAGAGAGCGCCCGCGGTCACCGAGTGTGACCTATCTATGTTTGCCTGTGGGCATTGACACCATGCTTGTTAATTTAGTTAGTAAGCGAATGTTTACAAGTGCGTGTTCTACTCCGCGGCTGCTGCGTATGGCGTGGCCGCGCCTGCCTTATCTTGAACACGATCTGCGATGCGGACACTGCAGGCGTCTTGGCGTACTGAGGGCCGGTAGTTTCGTGTGCGCTATGACACCGACGCGCTTACGGGTCACCCGCGTTCGCCAGGTGAATCGTCATTGTACTGGAAGTCCCAGTATGAAATTTTGCGCAGTGGCTGTGGAGAGGCAAAGCTGATGAGGACTGTGCCTCTGCTGCTAATAGGTAGGTTGTGCCGCGAAGACACTGATTCCGTCCGCGTATTGCGCCCGAAGAAGTTCTTTTTTATGTAAACGCGTATGCTTTACTTCCCAGGTGGCTTTGTTTTGAAGCTATGTGTCCCCTAAAGTTGTACATCGATTGTGTGTGTCCGTTCGCTTCGTACGCTTCCGCTATTATACTGGGAAGTACTTCAATAGGTAAATTGGGGTTCATTTGCTGACGCTGGTCTGAAAACCAAACACGCGTGATAATTTCGACGTGGAGTACTCTACTTCCCGTCATCATCCCTTACCACTTCACTTGGCACATATAGCGTAATCAATGTTAAGGTTCAGGGATTTTTTTTAAAAATCGCGTGTGGCAGATGGCATAATTCTTGCCCTTGAGCTGGGATTTTCGAAAAAGCAGGCATTACTAGCACGAGAATTCCAGGCACTTATTCGTCTAATTAACTTCTTAATTATTTAAGGCACGTGCTGGATGTTATTTGCGCGCCACTTGGAGCGAGGACTGGGGGGCGACAGACACAAGCGCAAACTTTCAACTGATTTAAAAAATACTTTGCCTAAAGAAGTGGTGAAAGAAAGCGGGCGCTTGTGTCTGTCGTCCCCCAGCCATCGTTCCAAGTTGGGCGCAAAAACATTGATCATGAATTGCAACCAACCAGCGCAAACCAGTACCATTTTGCGGCACATATTGCAAATTACGAATTGTAGACGGTGAGCTTGCAAGACGCATCCAGTTCAAGTTAATTTCCACGATGACACCAGTTTCGAGGTATTGCGTCCAAAAGTGTGGGACCAAATTCATGGGCGTTCCAGTTACTTTTGTGCTTCAATGCGTCAAATAGCGTTTTGTCAACGAAGTCTCTAGAATAACAGTGCATTTTTACTGCAAGTTAGATGGCGCATATCTGGAAAGTGGCGTTATTCTGGAAATTCCTTCGAAGTGGCTCCACCTTCCAAACCCACCCTCACTTCACTTCACTTTATTTCCTTAATGATCCTCGCGTGAGGGCATTACATAAGGGGTGGGACACTTATAGATTAACAACAGAATACAGAAAAAAATTTGAACGAGTTATACAAACAAAAATTATTATCGTGATGCTAGCGCACGCATAATTTGGTTAAGGAACATAGATGGGCTCACATGTGATAGCAGCAAGTTCTTGGGGAAGACGGCAAGCTGGGCGAGTTGGTGATTGAACATGTCTTATGGGCGGGCAGCGCAATCCGGACGAAGGACGAGAGGAAGTATCGTGTTGCGCTCTTGTTGTGTACTTCCTCTCGTCCTTCGTCCGGGTTCCGCTGCCCACCCATAGGAACATGTTCTTGCGGAAGGCCGTTCCAGTCGCTAGCAGTCCGGGGAAAGAATGATGAACAAAAAGTTGTCGGGTGGTGCTCGTGGTCGAGATACCTGCTGCTGATGTTCGGTGCGAAGAGAGAAGCCTGGTAGGGGAAGGCAGATGTAGGGTTCCTGTGATAGCTCGGTATAACAGTATTTATGAAATAAGCATGAACTAGCAATGTGGTGACGAAGTGAAAGAGTAGGTAGGTTCGACTGCGATTTCAGAGATGATATGCTGATATCAAAAGAGTACGAGGTATGAATGAATGTAGTTGCCCTGTTTAGAACTGATTCACGTGAATTAGCAAGGTATACTTGTTACGGAGACCAGATGGGCGATGCGTATTCTAATTTTGATCGAACTAGTGATTTGTATGCCAGTAGCTTAACATGCTGGGGGGCCGAGTGGTGATCTCGCTTTAAGATGCCAAGCGTTTTGTTAGCAGATGAAATAATCTTCGTGATATGGCTATTCCACGTAAGATCATGACTAATAAGAACACCGAGATATTTATATGATTGGACAGGGTCGATAGGAACGTTAGGTATAGTGTAGGGAAACAGGAGAGGATTACTGTGACGCTGCAAAGATATATATTTGCATTTGTTTATATATATCATTTCTTTTATTTACCGACTACAATACGTAAATTGCAACATGTGTCATGAAGTAATTATTGCAAACGATAATTGGTGTATTTTGTTTAATATTTAAACGTATGTTTCGATTGCACGTGCATGTAGTGTCCGGCTCTATGAAGAATCTAGCTCACGGACTAGAATTTTGTGTTATGGAAAAGGATACTTTTTTTAAAATTCCACAACACTTACAGATTATCACCCTGTACCACATCATCTGCATGTATAGACGCCATGGTTACACAGAAAAGGACAAAAATAACAAAGTGTATCAAATGTACTGTTGTGATGTATTCAAGGGACAGTATTTTGCAGCGTTATATCAGTTGCGCAAGCCCTCCGCATAGATGGCCGACCCACACACGGGACCTCATTTACCCAGTCAACTCATAAAAATTTGCTCCAGTAGTGGTGATTAAACAATCCGTATGTTAGCCAATGTTTCATACGTGCCCGAATTTCTCAGTGCCGGCACATATTAAGGTATCCTGGGTTCCTTCACGGCACTGTTGTGGTGGGTGTAAGCGTATTGCCTCTGTCGAGGGAAACTTGATCGTATCTATCAATAAACCATCCAATGAATGCATACTGCCGGGTTATTCGACCGACACACAGAGCGCACGTACTCTCCAAGCGAACACGTTAGTTTACTTATATCTAGTGCAACATACCCTTTGCAATATATACACTCTGCTGTGTGTGCACAAAAAGCGCGAATTTCACTGGGAAGAAAATGGAACTAGAACAACTATGATTTCAAGAACGCTAAATAGGTAAAGGCTCACCAGGTGTCTTGTAATGTTGCTCACCACTGGTGTACAACAAGTGTTAAAATATAGTCGTAAGCATGAACGGCGCTGGTGGCACAGTCGGCTGTTCAGCAATAAAGCGACAAGGTCAGCAAAACGTTTCTCGTCGCGCTAGGACCTTCAAGAAACGCGACCTGCTAAACGTCCCCAGAAATTCGTTATGCAGTCGCACAAAAATAGCTGAAGGCGTAGAAGCTAGTCGAAGTATACAATGACTCTTGACTAAGTGCTTGTTGCTCGTAGAATCCCTGCCTAACGGCAATATTAGGAACGGTACCGTTTTTGATCCGAGGCGAGAAACACGCCAGTAGCTCTTCAACCAAGTGAGGTGTGACCACCGCCAAATGCGCTCATTTCCTGAGCGAAGGCAGCGTTCACTTGCCCCTCGGCGACAAAGGCGGCTTCCAAGAAGCCCCACTTACGCCTTTCTCAATGCAGTCAGCTCCAGTTTGCTCCGCGCTGCATGAGCCATTTTCATGAACACGCAGTTGTATAATCCCCCCGGAGACGCGTATTGTGATCATCACACCTATTTCGTAAAATTGACAGCCATGTTCCTACTGTGCACATCACGCGACATGTACAAGGGCAGTTCTTTCTCTTAATGTCAATTACAAATTCACCTGCCAGTGTCTGATATTCACCAATAACGTTCCTTTCACTCCACAATTAGAATGCTCTTATTTTCTTGCCTGCGAATTTTGTTAGTCGTGCAGGTTTCAGCCAGTTGGAATCGCGTTTTTCTCCATTTTTGGCAGTTGTTTTTTTTTTTCAGAATATTCGCAAACTTCAATTCTACTGCCATATTACTGCACTGTCACGTTTGTTTCTTTATAATCGTGTTCGACGGCTTCCGCATTTGTGATCGCCTTTCGCTTGGCATGCGCTGAGCCCACGGTTGGGATCAGTTGCTTCGGCAGCGCCACTCGTTAGGTTGTCACGCTCTGACGTCAGACAGACCACGCGGCTCGAACGTTCTCGCCGTTTGTACAGGTAAACGGGCTCCTGTAGTATTAGGTTACGCGTACGCTCCGAGATGTTCGCGGCGGGCTTTATAATGAACTTGTTAACCAGCGCTGCGTCTCGAAAGTCACGTGGCGGTGGAAAAAACGATTAATAACGGGCATACGAGTGTGGTAGGCTAGACGCCGACTTGTTTAAGGACGCCAGTTCGGCCAATAAACTTCCAACGTTTGTTTTCTCCATTTCGCCTTCTTGCTTGACTTCCTACCGACTACCTCCGTTACATCTGTGTCACGGCATCCAGATGCAGAAATACCAAGACCTGCAGTTGGTGGGCCGCAGGGACGTCTTCTACGGCCTCAAGGACGTCGTAATGGTCGCCTTCCAGATCTCCATCATGCCGGGCATCATCTTCCTGGCGGACGCCATCGGCCGCCGCTTCCTGCTGTACGTCTCTTCGATGCTGATCACGATAATACTGCCGGTGAGCGCCTACTTTGTCCAGCGCATAACCCTCGCCGAGACGCTCATCGAGAACGCCATCTACGAGCGGGCCATCATGTGCGCTGCCCTGTGCTCCGTGGTGGCCTACTCTGTGGGCCTGGGACCCGTCTCGATCCTGGTGTGCACCGAGATACTGCCGCCCCGGCGCCACGGTCTGCTGGCAGGTGTCATGTACGCCGTCGACCGCACCCTGTTCTTCGCGTTCCGCTGGTCCCTGCGTTCTCGCTCCTATCAGGTTAGGTTTCCGTTCAGGCTATTTGCTTGAGGGAGTCAAAGGGGGAGTTACACGACACTAAACGTTAGCAAGTAAATTATTTGGTCGTTTTATTGCGACATCAAATACAAATACAGGAGGTATTCAGAGACCTGGATTGGGAAGAATTGGGGATAAAAGTTAATGGAGAATACCTTAGTAACGTGGTATTCGCTGATGATATTGCCTTGCTTAGTAACACAGGGGACAAATTGCAATGCATGCTCACTGACCTGGAGAGGCAAAGCAGAAGAGTGGATCTAAAGATTAATCTGCAGAAAACTAAAGTAATGTTTAACAGTCTCGGAAGAGAACAGCAATTTACAATAGATAGCGAGGCACTGGAAGTGGTAAAGGACTACGTCTACTTAGGGCAGGTGGTGACGGCGGATCCAGATCATGAGACGGAAATAATCGGATCTAAAGATTAATCTGCAGAAAACTAAAGTAATGTTTAACAGTCTCGGAAGAGAACAGCAATTTACAATAGATAGCGAGGCACTGGAAGTGGTAAAGGACTACGTCTACTTAGGGCAGGTGGTGACGGCGGATCCAGATCATGAGACGGAAATAATCAGAAGAATAAGAATGGGCTGGGGTGCGTTTGGCAGGCGTTCTCAGATCATGAACCGCAGGTTGACATTATCCCTCAAGAGAAAAGTGTATAATAGCTGTGTCTTACCAGTACTCACCTAGGGGGCAGAAACCTGGAGGCTTAAGAAAAGGGTTCTACTTAAATTGAGGACGACGCAACGAGCAATGGAAAGAAGAATGATGGGTGTAACGTTAAGGGATAAGAAAAGAGCAGATTGGGTGAGGGAACAAACGAGAGTTAATGACATCTTAGTTGAAATCAAGAAAAATGAATAGGGGGGGGGGGCATGGGCAGGACATGTAATGAGGAGGGAAGATAACCGATGGTCATTAAGGGTTACGGACTGTATGCCAAGAGAAGGGAAGCGTAGCAGGGGGCGGCAGCAAGTTAGGTGAGCGGATAAGATTAAGAAGTTTGCAGGGACAACATCGCCACAATTAGCACATGACCGGGGTAGTTACAGAAGTATGGGAGAGGCCTTTGCCCTGCAGTGGGCGTAACCAGGCTGATGATGAGGATGAAATGCAAATACCATAACGACAACCAGCGGGAAAAGACCCCTAGTTTCGTTTTCGAATTCTGCATCGCCCTCGGCTGATGGTTGAGTAGGCCAGCAAAATCTCTCCCTCGACGCCTTATATCTGCAAATTGAATGCATAATTCATCAAATTAACACATTTAATTATTGTTGTAGTGCAGTAATAAACAATTTGTAGCGTTAGAAAAAAACACTGGTTACGTCGCCGCCTCCCTTTCAAGGACGTAACAAAGAAAGGAAAATAAGTAGGTTAATTCGTGTAATGGCTATAATAATGTAATTGATGGTCTCGTTAAGAAAACAAATGTCTGCTTACGTGTACCGCGAAACGCCAAGGTCGTAACAGAAAAGGAAAATAAAAATGTCAATAACAAAAAAAGGAAAAACACCGTGGTGCGGCAAAAAAGAAAAACGATTGTGACGGAGTTTCCGCTAAATTGAGACGATATATCTGCAAAAGAAATGCATAATTGGTGAAGTTAACACATCTAACCGGCCCAATAGTAAAATAGAAGCTGATTTGTAGCTATGGGTAGACAAGCGTAAGCTAGCTAAATATTAAGCAAAAGCGAAGTAACAGGCGAAACAAAATCAGCTTGCGGCGTAGTAGAAAACTTTCAGAATTTCTGTAGTACTTTTCAATTTTTGCTCGTATGTTTTCACAAGAGGCTACTCTTAGTGCAAACACGCATGTTTTTGTAGACTAGACACCTATACGCCGAGGCCAGAAAAAGGTGTTCACTCAAGAGATCAGGAGGACTTTGCGCAGGTGGAAAGGCGAAGCGCGTAGATACCGGAAGACGCTGACGAGATTGCGACAAAAAAGAAAAGAAAGGAAGAGATAAAAGAGAACAAGAAAAAAAGAAAGAACGGCCCGGAAATGATCAAGAGGGTTTGAAGACGTTTGAAGTCGTTGGTGAATACCAGACATGCAACTCTTGTGGCGCGAAAACCTGCTCGAGGGTGCGACGTGTGTTGGGTGGTTCGCCAGTGTTCAAAAGTTCAATAAAAAGAACACTAAGGTTTTTGCTTGGTTTCCAGTCGCTCCCATGTTGCATGGGTAACACGCAGGAACCAGCGCTCCACCTCGCGACTCTCGCACAATGAGGCCGAGTGGTCGCGCACGTTAAGCGGCGAGCGGCCGGCGCAGCGAAGATGAGGCGAAGCCATGGAGAGTCATCAGTGGAAAGGAGCTGACAAGAGAGATACGTTGAAGGGCGATAGGAGAGGAGCGTGACGTCATTGGCAGTTTTCTTCTGCTTCAGATCTGCTATTACGCCGTCCCTAGCCAGGGGAGTAACTGGCGCTGAATGTGTGTCTGACGTAATTGTGACGCGATATGACACAGCCAATTAGAGGCATACAGAGTTTTTCACCTCCTGGGACTTTACTCTCGACACACATGGCGGCTGTACAGCCACCATTTTCCGCCATGTGGACCCGCTGATTGGCTGTGGAGATGCCATGTGTGTTGAAATTTGTTTCGCGAAGGCGAAGTTTTACAATTTCGCGTTTTCGTCAAGATGACGAAACGTGACGTGGAGCTGCGAATTTTATCGACTAATAATTTTTTCTGGTCCGTGCAATGCGTCTGCAATTTCGAGAATGTGTGGTGGCGTTCCAGGATAGCTGCCATGTTAAGCTTGCTGATTGGCAGAAGCCTCCGCCTCGCTGTCAGACTAAACGTAACGCATAACAGCCGCGTCACATCGAGGAGGAAGCTTTGCGCCGATCGTGACTCTCTTGCATGCGTAATCAAGCGAACGACAAATAAAATTTGGAGTCGGATATCTCGGAGTACAGACACCGTAGAAGAATTCTTCCAAATGATGCTGTGTAGGAACACGAATGCCCCTAACTTTTCATTACAAACATAGCCACTTACTAATGTAAAGAAACAACAAACAATTGTTCAATTTTAGTCAATTGCGTTGCTGACAGCGATAAATATATCAGCTCACTTTGTGTTCCCCTGGCCACATAACTTATTTGCACAGGTGGTCTTCGCGTGCCTCTCAGTTCCTAATGTTATGAAAATCATAAAGCTTAATTTTGAACACGCTGCACATACAGGGTGTCCCAGCTAACTTTAGCCACAGTTGAGAGAGAGGAAAGGGAGCCACAGTTGAAAAATATGCAAATGTCACGTAGCTTGACAGAACCAAGATAACGTAGCTTGCCGTCGCTTGGGGATACTATTATTCTTTATATTACCACTATTTATATCATCATCATCATCATCATCATCATCATCATCATCATCATCATCATCATCATCATCATCATCATCATCATCATCATTATTATTATTATTATTATTATTATTATTATTATTATTATTATTTATGTCATTACTGTTATTTTTATTCCACCACATTATATAGTTAGATTTAAATATTTAATCAATTTCTCAAGTGTGCGTGAGAAAATTGTAGAGCGACAACGAAAAATTCTCGATGCAGCTTTTTAGTGCTGAATACATAAAACATAAAGGTGTTTTTCCGAGCGTCGAAGAATCCCGCAAACGCACGCAAAATTACCGCGCGACTCCCAGCTCGAGGCACTTCGCGTGTTTTCGCAAAACACCTATTTCGAGGTGCGAACATAGCCGCTGCACAAAGCACCTCTAGCCTCAACAACGTTGCACCTGATGTATGAAGCGGAGTGCAGGTGAGCCGAGCGCTGACATGCTTGTGCGCAATGTGTTCGCTCCTCTTAGTTGTCGTCGAAGCGAGAGGCAGCCCGAATTGGCTGCTGCTGCCGCCCTTCCTCCCGCCAGCGTCTTGGTAGCTATAGTGTCCGGGGTCATCGAGTGAGGCTTGTTTATGTTTTTCTGTGCGCACGTTACACCGTCATTGTTAATTTAGTTATTGACGAAATGTTTAAAAGCTTTCACGGCAGATAAATATGCTCCCCTTACTTCGTACAGCTGTCTAATGTTTTCCTATCACAATTGATATGTCGCGTTTCGGACGACACTTCGGCTTTTTACGCGTAGGTATTCGAGGACGATTTCCCAAAGCTTTAAGTTCGTAACTGCTGCTTGCAGTTGGCTGGTGCCGGCATTGCTGCTAATACGTTCACCATCGGGATTAGCTACGATCAGCTCGTATGAAAATAACCCTGCCGTAATTAGTTTTTGTGATACGAGCCGTGGCAGGGAAGACACGTCGACAGATGGGTGCCATAAATGAAATACATCAAAACTTGGACTGTAAGAATCATGCAGATCTGATGCACAACAGTGGAAGTCGACTTTATGCGAAGCATTTCGCAGGGACCTCGCTATATAACGTCATTCGGGGTTTCGCAGAGCTCTGCGGCGTGGACCAGCGTCTATGTGCAGAGCGAACGTGTTTGACGAGAGCGTGTCTGTGCGACAACCACAGCAAGGCGACAATACTTTTATGGCAAAGGCATGACGACCGACGTTTTTGTAACTGCGGCGAAGAAACGCCAGGACGTGTTTTGTTACTACCATGGCCAACCCTGAAGGCTGTGCAATATCGCACATCGCCTACGTGTAGTAGGCGATGTGAAATATTAGGCAGGAAGTAAAATACTATCGAATGTGGGGAGTCTCAAAGCACTGCGTACCAGGAGGGGGGGGGGGGGTGCGAATTGGAGAAACTGGCCCGGAGTTCTACTGTTATGGCTTTCTCGTGACATATAGTGTGAGTACGCTTGACTGAATAATAAAGGATGATGAGGGTGTTTACTACACCAAAACAATATTATAAGAGTGTTCTTTCTATATAGACCCATCTTACGAACCGGTTCACGCGTTAGCACGCACTGGGCTACCTGCAGTGACTAATACTGCGGGAAAATGTTATCGCTACGCAAGGGAATCCTTTGCTGCCTACTCACTGGACCATAGAAAGCGCAAAGGAAGCTGAACATATAATAAATCTCCAAGCGAAAATGGGCGGGTTTGTGAATTTACAGCGCCAGAAAGAAAATGATGGACGAGACGGTACAATACTGATGGATCGTTACGTGTTCAATGCGAAAGCATTTCTATGCTAACCCAACGACGAAAACCGCCTGTCCGCGCCTACGTTCGTCCGTCACGTAATACCGTCGCTTTCGAGATAGGGCCTGCAGCAGCGAGCCAGCTCACCTTCGAGCTGCCTCTTTGCTTCAACGCGAAGTAAGCGGCAAGAACACAGCGCTGACGAAACTATCAGCACTAATCACACCCTGCCCCCATCGCAGATCGCTTTGAATATAGAGTCCGCACGGCCGCGCCATACGCGGTCCCCGCCGGAGTACGGTTCCCAATTGTTCGACGCACATGGATAAGGCCCTAAAGAACGTATAACGGCTCGTAATCGGTTCGTCATCAATCCACCTTGCGTCGCCGTCCGCAGCAGTTTGTGTCGCCGTGCCGTCGTTTATAGTGGTCGGGTCAAGTTTAATGACACTGATAATGACCCCGGGCTGCATAGAGACGAGCAAGCGGTGCAACGCTTGCGCATACCCAGACAACTCCCGGAGGAGTCTCTGCGCGAACTATTTTGACAATACTGATTACTTCGCGCGGGTCCTATCCTTTCTCCTTCCAGGTTTGGTACTTCGTCGCCGCGGGCGCGTCGGCAGGGTTCTCACTAGCGGTTCTCATGCGGTTGCTGCCGGAGACGAAGCAGCTGGCCCTGGACAGGATCCCGAACCTGTTCAGCGACGACCCCCGCGTGCGCGCGGCGGCAGCGGGAGCTTCGCAGGAAGCCGGAGGAACGCACGCGCTCGCGCTCGCGAAGGCTTCGCGCCAGTTCCCGCTCAGGGACTTCGCCGACACGTACGCTCAGCCCGCCGCCAAGGAGGAGAGCGACACGACTTCGTCGGAGCGTGAATGAGGGCGCGCGTGTGTGTTGCGACGGTCGCGTGAACGACGCCTCCCACAGGCGCAGGCATGTGTATACTGTACATAGCAGGATTTATAGGCCACACTTGACAGTGTGAGGTACATGGACGCGGTGCATCTTTGTTAGACGTTTATAGTAAATCATTTTATGTATGCGGAGACACATGACCTCGCAACGTCGTATACAGGAAATTAGTTTCTGTTGGTAACTTCTAAAATTCCTCCAACTTCACTGTCAATTTTGATAGAGCGCTGGATCATGATTGCTTGGGGATTTTTGTTTGAACTTTCGCCTGTACTTCTTTAAGTGAAAGAGTTAGTTTGATTCATTTTTTTCTTTCGTAAATGAGAAAGGGCACTATAAGCATAGGCTTCGAATTTCGAGTCTAATATGTTTCAAGTATTAAAAGAAATATGTGATAACACTGGGATCTTATCAAGAACAATCAAATAAAAACAATGTCTTTCTCGGCCAGTACACTCTTGCCAGTGGCGGCGTTCGATATATGAGCAGAAATGTTTAACTCTTCAAATTTTTGTGGTGCCCTAATCTACCCACAAATGCGGAACCGCGAAGCTGCGCGTTTGCTCAGTGGTTAGCCACTCTAGCCCAAATTTCCACATGGGCGGGAGTAGTAATCGCAATTGCACTCCAGAGGCGTTGTTCAACACAAATTATAAATATTGTAAGGATGTTTTTAAAAGGGCTTCATTGTACCGTGCTATCATGGTGTAGTCGATCATATTGAGTGAATGCATATATATATATATATATATATATATATATATGTGTGTGTGTGTGTGTGTGTGTGTGTGTGTGTGTGCAAATGTCATTTGCTTTGTGTTCATCATCGGTGCCATCAGCCTTTTTTGATGTTCACTGCAGGTAGAAGACCTGTTCCCGCGTTCGCAAACTACGCCTGTCTTGCGCTAGGGGATTCCCAGCTGTATGAGCGAATTTTCTAATTTCATCTCTCCCCATAATTTTTGTATTCGCCGTTCTCGAATGCGCTTGCCTTTATTTGGTGCCCCTTATGTAACTCTGATTAACCACCGGTCATCTGCCCTACGCATTAGATGACCTGCCCAATTGCACTTTGTCCTCTACCCCCGTTTAATCTATGATCCAAACCACGCTCTTCCTCTCTGTTAACTCTATGCTTAACATTTTTCATTTCATGACTCGTTCCGCTGTCCTAGACTCGTTCTCAAAATTTTCTTTACCCCCAAGTTTCTGCCCCATATGTTGGCGCCTGTAAAATGCAATGACTGTACACTTTTATTTTGAACGATAGTGGTAAGCTCCCATTCATGATTTGTAATGCCTGCCGTAAGTAGTGCAACCAGTTTCTATGGTTCTGTAAATTTCCTCCTCATGATCAGTGTCCCCTGTCACCAATTGGCCTAGATAAACATACGCCTGCGCCGTTTCTAGATACAGACTGCTGAGCATGAATTCTGGGTCTGTTTCCAGGGAATTGAATAACACATTTGTTTCCTGCAGAATAATTTTCAGCTCTGCTGTTGTACTTTCCTGATTAAGGTCCTCATGCATTTGTTGCGGGTCCTCCACAATGCTGCTGAAAAGGACATTGTCATCTGAAAACCGAATGCTGTTTAGATATTTGCTGTAATCCTCACTCCTGTGTTCTAATCCTCCCCGGTCTCACGGTTTGAACATTTCCCATAAGCATGCAGTGAATATCATTGGAGAGATGGTGTCTCCTTGCTGAACCCTTTTGCGGACAGCTATTTTTGGACTTTCCCTGTGGGGAAGCAAGGTAGCTATAGTCTGTTTGTACATATTTGCCAAGATATTCACGTATGCTTGCTGTACGCGTTTTATTTATTTATTTATTTATTTACTTTACCCCTAAGGGCCCTCACGCGAGGGTATTACATAGGGGGGGAGGGGGGCACGAACATGAAATATACACAAGAAATAAAACTACATCAAATAAACATACACACAAGGAACATAAAATAAATAGATATGAACAAGGGCTATATGCACTTAGTCATGAAAACACAAGAACATTTTACATAATATATTTAATATGTGCATATAACCATAAGTAATATCTAATCTGCTACAACTAACTGTTTTCTTGCAACAAAGTTTGGAAAGATGGTAAGTTAACTTCAGTAGCTATGCGTGATGGTAGTTTATTCCATTCTATTATTGTGCGAGGAATAAATGATTTTGCGTAGAGCGATGAGCGGCACATTATGCGTTTTACTTTGTTAGCGTGGTCACGGCGCGGGAAAACTGCAGGGGGTACTGAAAAGAAGTCATCGTGAAACGTGGAATGGTGATAAAGTTTATGCAATAAGGTTAGGCGAGCAAACTGGCGTCGACGTGATAGTGATTCCAACTCGGCACGTTGTTTTAACGATGTGACGCTGGTGAAGCGTGAATAATCGGAAAAGATGAAGCAAACAGCACGGTTTTGCAGAGATTCAATGTTGATTATGTATGCTTGATCGGGGTCCCATATGGCAGAAGCACATTCAATTTTTGGGCGGATCAGCGTGTTATACAATGAGTTATACAATGTCTCCATGACTGCTGGTATCCATACTAAATCAAGTGCATTTTCTTAATCTATGAGACCTACATATAGGGGTTGGTTGTATTCCACAGATTTCTCCATTACCATAGGTGACGGCATGGAAGTAATTCATTATAGAATAGCCCTTCCTTAAGCCAACCTATTCACCTGATTGGTTGAAGTGAACTGACGCCCTGATTCCACTTGAAGTTATCTTGAGGAATATTTTATACAATACCGAAAGCAAGCTAATGGGTCTGCAATTCAATTTTTTTACGCCTCCATTCTTATGAATCTGCATATTGTTGGCATTCTTCCAGCTCTCTGCTACACTTGAAGACATGAGGCATTGCGTATAAAAATACCGCTAACTTTTTCAGCATAACATCTGCTTCATGTTCTATCAAATGCAGTGTTATCGATATTGCCGAATATCCTCGCGACATGCCTTACAAAGCCCTTCTAACCTTATAGCTATTTACACATGAAAGTTCTATATCCTGTTCATCTCTAATTGCAGTGAAGCTTGTGCGGCTGCTCTGGGTACTGTGCAGGGCATTATAGAAGTCCCCTACTGCCTTTGGTATCACGTTGGAGTTGCTGATGACAGTACCCTGCTTTTCTTTCATTGCAGACATCTTGCGCTTTCCCACGCCGGCTTTGCTTATCACGGATTTCAGGCTGCTCCCATTTTTTACAACTTCCTTAATCTTTCCGACGTTGTAATTATTGATATCACTTTCTTGTCTATCTGTTTCGCAATTCACAATGTTCTGCTTGATTTTTTGACAATAGCGCTTTCATGCTATGTCTTTTTTTATTTGCTCCTATGTTACTTGGGAGAGCTTACCTACCTGTTGACGTACTTCACATTTGAATTGTTGCTTTTGAAGTGAACCTAGTTATGGTAATCATTATATGTATGCCTTCCCTATCTTCCTCTTCTAAACGTGCATACCGGTATCCCAGAAAAAGCCTGAACTCTTCTATCTTACGCTAAGTCCATTCTGGCTGGCATGTTTTCTTGACTAATTTTGCTCTTTGTTTTCTTTCTTTCAAACTAAGAACAATGGTAGACCCCACTATCCTAGGATCACTGCACATTACCTTACTTAACACTTCTACCTCCTGCGCTATGCTGGCATCGGAAAAGAGTATCAAATCTATTTCATTTCTTCTTTCCTCATTAGGGCTTTCTTTAACGTCCTTCTTGTCATTCCGGAAGAAGGTATTCATTATACGGAGTCGATTGCTATCTGAGAATTCTACCAACATTTCTCATCTGCTATGTTAGGAATCAATGCGTATTTGTGAATAGCCTGTACTCCTGCCTGCCTTTTCCCCTCTTTCATATTAAAAACGACCATGACTATAGCATACCTAGTCTCCACCTTTATCACTGCTTAATTCACCATCTTCCTGAAACTTCTATTACTTCTTCATCACCACTGGAGGTTGAAACGTAGATTTGTACTACCTTTGATGCAGATATGTGAAGCGAGCAGGAGGCTGCCGACGGAAACGAACATGGTCGCTCGAACACTGCCTTTATTCTTAGTCTGGGTACCCACATTCCGTTCCCTCCTAATCCCCATCAGCGGCCTAGAGCCGTCCCCTTCCTTAAAATAAAGGCTTTATTCATTCATTCATTCTTCGTCTTCCTCTCCTTTCAGACAGCGTCCTTCTGTCCTCCGTTACGCATTCACCCTCCCCCCAAAAGAGCGCGTGCGGCAAGCAACACAAGAGGGAGCAATGGGAGACTACAAACTAACCATATATCCAAAGGTGCAGTTACTCCAATGTCTCGATTTAACTCTGGGGGACGGGCCTGGCTGTTGCGATCCGGACGACGTCTACACGCGACGTAACTAGCGAGCACTGATTGTGGTACGCGTCCAGCTCTTGACACAACTGACCACAGTTCAAGCGCCTTGAAGTAGCAGGAGCGGCGGTTCCCCTTGAAGCTAGCGCGGACGAATGGATGCATGTTGATAGTTTTCTTTAAGATATTGCGCTGGGATGAGATGCACCGTTGACGCGTGAATCGTCTCGTTTCTGATGATTGGCTAGCGAGTTCACGTGTTCCTTGTCACATCCGTATTTTCGGCGATGCTCTTCGTCGTCGCCTGCGCTGACGTTGCCGTCGTGGTAAGTGAAGCTGCTGATGGAGTTTATGTTGATCTTTCTGATGTTGCTGCGGTAGCTGCTGAGGTAGCATTTCGATCAGAATATGTGTCGGACTTGTTTCGCAATTTGACGTAGATATCTGTGGGTAGTTGGTACACTGCGTGCTTTTGTGAGGCTCGTTTGATGGCAAAAATATTGTACGAGGCTTCAGAGAAGACTCTTCTGAGTCTGCTACAGTGACATGACGAATGGGTGCTACTGTAATTTGACAGGGTGCTACGCTTAGGACTTGCGACGTTTCTGCGATGGCAGCGGTTCTCAAGGGCGTTGTACG
Source organism: Dermacentor variabilis (assembly GCF_050947875.1). Lineage (NCBI taxonomy): Eukaryota > Metazoa > Arthropoda > Arachnida > Ixodida > Ixodidae > Dermacentor > Dermacentor variabilis. The sequence continues at coordinate 130,503,625 of NC_134570.1, read as the reverse complement.
CGGAAGAAAGTTTGTGTTGCGAAGTGGTTTGGTCTCCAAATGTACACGGCTAATCCGTAGCCGCTGAAAGTGCATTGCCTTCCTTGTGAAAAGAGCGCATCCTGTTCGTGGTTTCCTTCTGTTGTCCTCGTTGGAAGGCAGTTTGCTTCAAGTCAGCGCTGGAAGTAATAGCTGCATTCTTTCTTTGATTGGTGTGGATGGTACCGTAATCTGAGTTGATGTGGTGGCTTGGAATCCTGGTTTTTGGATCACTAGACAATGCCGTAGCGGATGGGGCTTCATCACGTGCTTCCAGTGATGGCTCTGTCTCATCAAAGTTCGAGTTTTCATGCCAATGCGAAGTAATGAGCTTCATAGAAGAATCGCAGGACTTGAAACTAGGCGGCAGCCCGCACAAACAAACTACTGAATGCATTCGATGCTCCAACGATGACAGCTGTCTGATGGCATGTTGAAGACGCGCATACAGGCAATTTCTGCGTGGTGAAGAAACCTGGTAGAAGGTGTGCTCTCAATGAAGCGCGACTTTGATATCGCTCAGCGAATGGAGGCTTTACTTTGTCCACAGTGCGCGGTGGAATCACGTTGGTCGTGTGCTTCTGCTCCCTCTTTTAGGAAGTATCACTACATGGGAAGTTGTCGACAATCTAGTCATACGTGGCTTTGGCTGGTACTAATGATGATCGTTACGTGGAGACTGTGGATGACTGCGGCGACCCAGTTGCAGTGTCTCTAGCTGTTGGATAATGAAGGGGTCTGCAGCGTATACTTTAAATCGACTGATCGTCTCTTCCTTGATTTTTTCCCGCGATTCGTTGTTTTTAAATATGTGCATGAGGTAGAAGCGAAATGGTGCAATGGTGACGTATTCATCGAAGTTGGCGACCATATCCTGTTCCAACCATGATGCAGCGGATGCATGGCGCTCGAGGAGGCGAAAGCAGTCTTCCACGGGCTCATCGTCTGCTGATCCATTGTACTTGGGTATGTCCGAGGCTTGCGGTGATGCGGTCATGACGCTGGTCGGTGTCGGTGGTGGAGCTGTGCGCTATGCGTTCACGCCGTGGTGTTGAGCACTTGCATGATGATGTAAGGCCGGCGAGGTGGCTGCTAGGTCTTTATCCTGTCGACTTGTGTGACGCGAGCAGGAGGTGGCGGGCGGAGACAAATATGGTCGCCCGAACACTGCCTGTATTCTTCGTCTACCTCCTGCTTCACTAGTGCACCTTACTGTCCTTGTGAGGTTTCTCACACGTACACGTCACACGTCAAATATATATATATATATATATATATATATATATATATATATATATTCCTTATTCTCCTTGATCAGCTATCAACGGTGGCTCGAGGAGAAGGCATGCACTAACACTGAGTCACGCCTATATTGCTGTAGACAATAAAAAAATATGGGGTTTTGCGTGCGAAAACCACTTTCTGACTTTGAGACCCGCCGTAGTGGGGGTCTTTCGACCACCTGAGATTCTTTAACGTGCACCTAAATCTAAGTACACGGGTATTTTCGCATCTCACGTCCATCGAAATGCGGTAGCCATGGTTGGCATTCGATCCAGTGACTTCGTGCTTAGCAGTCCAACACCATAGTCACTAAGCAACCACGGCTGGTTGACAATCGGTAGGGGTGGAGGAACTGTTACATCGATTGGTCCAGGACGTAGTTAAAGTATCAGGATGCCTTCCGAAAATTCACAATACAGGGGAAACTGGATGCATGAATGCTTACGATAACATCCACCATACGGGAACCTAAGGATCTATGATAAAATTATGGTTCCCACCCGAAATCAAACGTAAACGTAATCCGTAGCTTTTCAATGACCCGTAGTTACTCAGTTCGAAACGCAGAGAATGATCCATCGGTTTTGACTCTAACAGCAGTGCTACGGAAGGTTCAGTGCTCTCAAGCGTAATTTTAATATTGTTTTAATTCAACTGGCATGGCAACTGGCAAAGCATGAATACCATATCTTTAGCTTTGCTGACAGTGTGATGCATTTAACCTCTCCTCTAGAAGCACTCAACTACGCTGGCACATCAATCTGCCTTTTCAAGAAGGAGATTTCTCTCTCTTATCGTTTAGACGTCTGGACATTTTGTATGTCCCGTCTCTCTGCGCATTTCAGAGACATCTCAAGCAAACATGTTACTGTATAACTGTACACACAGAAGATGATGTGGTCCAGCACAAGCTCGATAAAAGAAGAACACATCCGTGAGCAAGGTATTAACGCATTTATGCCTTAAGTTTGACAGATTCAAATTTAAAAAAACATTTCTTCGTAAAAAGCCTTTCAGAGGCTTCACAATGTAGCATCAGCAGTTGGTCGATGGAAAATATTTGTACGTATCAATTTTTCGGCGTCTTAAATGTAGGACACTAGGCAAATGGGCTCCTTATTTGGAGTCATAGAACTTACAATATTTATTCCGTACTCTCTTGTCACACTTATTACGACCCACGGCAGTTTTCTCTGAGCTGAGGAAACAACTTGTTTGTCTGTCCTGCAGAATCACAATGTGACCTATTCGGCCACACCAATTTCGTGTTTTCAGCAAATACTTTTGGTTGTTTGCAAGCAAAGTCTTACATATATAAGCTTTCCGGTATGTGGCGGCTATGGACCGTTGAGATGCGGTGGAGTAACATTTATTGCTTCCTACACTATAGCGCTAGAAAGCATTCACATGCATCATGAAGGTATGTAAGTAGTGAATAGTGCAGCTTCCTGCTCATAAAGTATTACACTATATTGTAATGGTTTCCCTCCCATCCTTGTTAGCTTACTTCGCGTGTTTATAAAATGCCTTGATTCTTCACCAGGACATTTCCATTCCGTTCTGTGCAATGTTTTATTCTCAGGTGCCTGGATTCATCACCTTGGGCGTTAGATGCGACTCCAACAGCACTGTGTTGTTTGCACTGATCGGCGATTACATCAGTATCACAATCAACTTGGTAATCTAAAGCTTGTCGCCATAATTTGAAAATTACTTTAGCAAAATTCCGCTAATGTTGTGCAAAGACGCACCGAAGAGAGAGGCTCTCCAAGCTTTTCATCCTATCTCAGCTATCGCCTTAGCGTCAATTATTTTGCTGTGCATAGTAGTTGGCGTATTGAGCAAGAACGGTGAACACTTCTATCTATAAAAAAAGTCGCACTTTCCCCCGAAAGACGAAAGGTCGACTGCGATAACAACTGATTGATAGCTATACGAAGTAAGGATAGCAGTTTTGTCAGGTGTATTAGCGGAAACTCTTGGGCCAGTTGTCGCATGATGAACTTCAAAAAGGGGGTACCAGCGAGACACAACGGCTGTTGACAGTCCACCGCCCGTCTGTGTCTAGCACCTTTGCCTTGTGTACGGATCCTTTGTGCCTCGCTAGTATCGCATCTTTAGTTTTATCAGCCGTATCGACTTGTAAACATTCGCTTACTAAGTAAATTAACAAGCATGGTGGCACGCGCGCATAAGCAAACGTGAAGATATCTCACTCGATGACCGCGGGAACGCTGGAGTGAGGAAGCGCGGCAGAAGCAATCAGCGAATTGACCTTTGCGCCGCCTGTAGCTTCAACGCGAACTAAGCGGCTAAAACACAGCACACGCGAAGCTGTCAGCACTTGGCGCAATCTGTCACCATCGGAGATCGCTTTCAACATAAGGCCAGCTCAACCGTGCCATAAGCAGCAGCCGTAGTAGAAGAACGCCCCCTCCCTCGCCCTCCAGTTTCCCCCCCCCCCCCCCCAGTGCCTTGCGCGCGACGCAAGACGGCGCGCTTCCTCCCCGCTTTCCTCGCTTGCGCCCGCGAAATTGAGTCGCCATCGTTGGCTCATCCTCGCACGATTTTACTCGCACATACAGCATACGGTGCGAAGTGACGATGTTATCGCCCTTACACTTTATACAGAACATCACTGTGACGGCGGCGCCGACGACAAAGATGCGGGGCGAGTGCCCATATAATTGCTGTCGCAACAAAATATTTTGAACCTATCTATTCTAGTCAGGGTTGCGTGTTTATGAGTTGGCGTGCCGCCGGACTAGCTGCTAGGAAAACAGGTTCAGGTCACCCGTGCGCTCCCTTTCTGTATATTGACATTTTACTAGTGGTCACTGCATTACAGATCCTTGCCTACTGCTTCAGCCACAAAAGTGCTGCCGGATAATACTTGTTGCCCGTGGCGTACTCATGGCTCCTTTTCTCATCAGGCACTACACCAGGATAATATTCAGATGGGATAGTTGACACAGCATTGGGCACCTTAAACCAATTCCAATATCGTAGAAAATTATCTTCAGGCTTTTTGCACCTTTGTTTGCAAAAGCCTTATGAACCTATGTCTTCCAGCCCGACAACAACAAAACAAAAATTCGAGATCATCTGAACACTATTTTTCTTGTTTGTGAATGCGAAAATATTAATCTCCGATTGAACGCCGCTGAGTGGTCGTTCGAGTTAAGAACTACTCGCGAGCAAGCGAACGCGTTGATGCTCTTGGCCAACGCGACCTAGACAGCACAAGGCCGGTGCACTTCGATCCGTGACGTCATGATAGCATGCGCGAATGCCACAGAATCTAATGAGGACGCTCCTGAGTAAATCGCGGCAAATTTCACGTCACCAGCGATGCCCTCTCCCCCTTACACACACCTGGTGCTCCATCGAGGCAGCATCTGCGCCATCGAGGCGTTTACGTGACCTGGCGTCGTAGCCAATGAGAATATAGGTGCCGCCTCGCTGTTACAGATGCATGCTTTCTCACTCACTGATCCATTTGACGTTTTCGCATCAAAAGAATAAAAGTGTGTCTGTAATAGACATGCATTTACGATTACCCGTACCTCCGTTTGATGAAACGTCCGGCACATCCATTACTATAGGCTCTCGAAACAGGACCCATCTGCGTAGTGTCCTACATGCATAAACACTGTTGTTTCATAGGTTGTACGCGATATAGCTTTCCATACGGAGCACAGATATTCCGTCGTATATGCGCTTCGTCCCTTACAAAGAATAATCACATTCACGGTCACAATCAATCTTATCCGAATGAATTGTCTCAAGCATTTCTTCCCTGAGATGATACCCTTCTCGAATTCCCGCAATCCAAGATTTAGGTGTCGTTACGCAAGAAGTTCCAGATGTACGCTTGGCAAATTTTGAACTGAGAAAACACAAACTTACGAATACAGGCTGGGAACCTCAAGCTTTCTTCATCAGAAATGTGAGGAGTTACGGTGAGCGAAAGAAGCGTACTACATGAAACGAGGCATATATGGGTTAATACAGTCGAACACATTCTCCCTGATGTCTATAAGCATGCGGCACCAAAGAAATCGGAATAAGTTGTACTACTATATGGCCTAGATCAAGAACAGAACCAATGTGCCAATGATTGCCCCTTTAACCTAATTAGGCCCTACTAGTTAAACACACTGTGAAGGTGTTAAGCCTAAACATTCACCAAGATAGCAAAACTAATGCGTGGGCCACTAACGTAATTATAAATATGAAACAAGTACTTCGCACTGTTAAGCACTTTACGTCTCGGCAATCTGTTCTCAATAAAGACGACCTTACGCAACTTTGCCACGAACTGCTTGTCTCATGCGCAATGTACACATGCACATATTTATTCTTTCGCTGAAGCAGCAGTGGCCACTGAACAGAGAGGTCCCCTGTCCCATTACCGGTCTAACGGCGCACACAAATTCTGCACCTCTGAAACAAAAGTAATATGACAATATGCGTAGACAAAGCAGACGCACTTCTCAATTCACATAATCATCGAAATTCAACAACCTCATACGGACGACATATCTTCTAGCCATCGGTAATAATACATCACGGCTACCTCACATGCCTTCTACCTAACACCATGGGCTACTCTGTCACTAACGGATCCTAAACCAAGTCTACGCTCACAAAAAAAAAATGCACGGGCAATACAACATACGGCGCAAGCAGAGCGTCCAGACACACTTAACATATACGGAGTGTCCAAGCTAACGCTAGCCAAGTCCTTAAAGATAAACTGCACCGTATACGAGTGCGCAACCAATGGTGTTCTGTAAGCAGTAACGCACACCACCAGGAGAACGTTTTAAAGCGAAGCTTTTTTTGCCTCGTCCTTCGACTTTCCCACTGCCGCTGCTGTGGCTGCTGCTGTCCGGCTCGGCGCTAACGCCGGCCACGTCAGGACGTGGTCGAAACGTGACGATGTCACAAAAACATAATATGCATGCGCTGTCGGCGTTTTGTTTCGTGACATTTGTTTATGAGCTGTCATTCTCAAAATTCCGAGGAATAATTTTGTAAAGAATGTTATACAAGGTATGCGCCACGTGAAGGGCCTGCGCGGTTGTGGTTCACAATGATTATTCGCCAGGCGACGACCGCGGCGTCAACACCGAATTTTTGGTGACACGGCGCCCTTAAAGCTCTCGCGTTATTACATGGTAGGAGTGCGGCACGAAGACGACCAGAGGAGCTCGTGTCAAAATTTACGCCGCGAGGCATGTGCCCAATGCCTTCAGGCCGCCGTAATAAGGCGTTATCCCTCCACAAGAGCAGTGCAGGAACTGCCGTGCTTGTCACCCGCAACAGCAATGAGAGTAGAGGGAGGAGGTAGGGAGAATGTTAGCGAGGGAGTAGAGAGAAAGAGAGAGAGGAGGCAGATTTGTGAGCTACAAAGCTAGAACCCAGAATGGCTTCGAAGCGTGCACTTAGTGCCGACAAGAAAAAGGCTCGCATAAAACGTGGAGCGGAGCAAGAATAACAAACACGAGTGGTGCAGACAAGGTAACATTTCACATCTCGTCACGACTGTCGTATGTCATCAATATACAGCGTTTTTTCATGGGCGCCACCCTATTTCTACGCAGTGGCGCCATCTCCCAGGTAGCACACAAAGTCTTCAAAACGTCCTGTCAGTGGATTCAACGTCTCAAACAGATTTTTGATCAAACTCGACGCATTGGAAACGTTGGAAGCAGGATAGCTTAAAAACGAGGGGTGAATACGTTTCGAAAACGTTTTCATAAGTCTGGCCATGTCGGTTCAGTTAGCCCTGCTGGGTTTTCGACGGCGCCGTTCTTAGCGGCAGAATTCTCCATTTAAGAGGAAGCTTTAGCTCGGGCCCAACTCCGACGCGGCCTATTCAAATACATGTAAAACGCAAAAACGTTTTTATGAGATAACCCCTGGACCGATTTTGATGAAATTTGTTGCATTTGAAAGAGAAAGTTAAATTCTAGTGACTGTTAGAAGGCGAATTTCGATTTAGGGCTTGAATTTTCTTAAAACGATTTTCAAATATTTGACCGTTTGAAAAAAATAGAAGCACGAAGTTTACAAATTCATAGCTCTGCATCAAAAACTGATATCGCGGTTCTGTAAACGGCATCTATTTGCTCACTCAAAGCGGACAAGTTCAATATGTCATTTTACATCTTACGTGAATTTGTTACGTTGGTTACAACGGTTTTGCAAAAGTTGTATTTTCCTATGATTAAATTTTTTTATATTCATGTGTAACATATCAATTTTGTCCGCTTTAGATGTACTATTAGATGCAATTCACAGAATTGTATTATCATTTTTAGTGGTTGAGTTACAGAGTTGTAAACTTGATAGTTTCGTTTTTGAAAATGTTCGATTTTTGCCAATTCTTAATAAAAAATTTACGACCTAACTCAAAAATTCGAAACCAACAGTCACTAGAGTTTAGGTTTGTCTTTTAAGTGCAACAAACCTAGTCAAATTTGGTGCAGTGGTTGCCGAGAAAAACGAATTCTCCTTTTACATGTATTTAGATAGGAGCACCCGAGCTAAAGCTTCCTCTTAACAAGCGGCCCTCGCGTCAATTGCTGCTGTATTCGCCCTGCGTGCGCATGAGTTTGGCTAGGAAAAAGAAGCCTCCTGTGGTGTTGACCTCACGTCAGAAGAGACGAACGATCGCAAACGAAGTTAACACCGCAACAGGCCACGAAGGAATGGTGCGCGCGTGCAGCGACATTAGATTAGATTATGGAGTTTTATGTGCCAAAACCACTTTCTGATTACGAGGCACGCCGTAGTGGAGGACTCCGGAAATTTCGACCACCTGGGGTTCTTTAACGTGCACCCAAATCTAAGTATGCGGCTGCCGTGGCAGGGATTCGATCTCGCGACCTCGTGCTCAGCAGCCTAACACCATAGCCACCGAGCAACCACGTCGGGGCATTCAAGCCGCTCTTTGTGACACGGACAACGGCTCCACATCGACTTCGGTGGAGCACTGCCAGTCAGTAGACCATGCGTAGTGATGATTCCGACAGCGCATCATCTGCTTCAATAGCTATGGCTTTTTCGTAAACTTTATCATCATTCAATTCTTTCTGACGATTTCTTTCAGTGCCCTGCAGCAATCACGACCACTAGTGCAAATGTGAAACGATCGATATGTCACTCTCATCGTTTTGCGAATGTATTCATACCGCGCACTGTCGCAGAATGGAACAACTTGCCATCGCACGTAGGCACTGAAGGTTACGCAGCAAAATTCAAAGAACTGCTACACAACAGGCGCAGTGCGCGACCTAATTGATGTGCTTACATTTTACGCGTTCTTTCACAGTTTCTTACACAATGAGAATTATTTTACCGATGGCATGTTAATCTTTCCCCTGTTCCATTTTCTAAGCATTCTCATGCGGTGTATCTATAAGGCGTATTCTATATAACTCATGAATAAAGGGATCGAGTTAAAGAGCGCACATCACTTTCGACGGCCCCGAAGGAATGCATCGGTACATCCGTTACTGTAGGAACGATGCTCCGCAGAAAGTGTTGCGGTGAATTCTACTGTGAGCACAATGTATACAAAAACAATGCGCAGAAACCACCGTCGATGAATGTCAGTACAACCGAGTAGACCGAACGAGCGAGCGAGCGAACGAAAGGGATCGGGCGAAATATAGTTGGCGAGAGAGCGAAAGAACGAACGAAATTGTTCCTTACACATGGACAGTACTTAAGACCGACCACTAACCTCTTAACAAGCATAAAAACAGCCGGATACAGTAAGCTATTCGCTTTAATATTCATGGGACTCAACGGTATAGTCTCAGTACGCTTGGGCGCATAGCTTGGTATGATCACGCATGGTCAGACGCGCTGATCGTCTAACCACAATGCTACGGCACTGACGGCGTTCGAATTGAAAGGACCGCGAAATGCACAATGGGAACGGCCAGCTCACTGCTCTGGTTTGAGTCGGAGTGGCATATCGAGCAAGCGAGCCAGCGCGCGAAAGAACAACGGAAGAGAGGGCGGTGTCTGGCTCTGCGCGACATGTTTTACAGTTGATACACAGAAACGCACAACGCGCACGACACGCCGACGCGCACACCAAGCACTCACACCGCAGCGCTTCAACAGCCCATCAACACAATCCAACCTTACGTAAGATGGCGACACGATACCGTCGTCACATCGGTCACATGACCAAGCGTGTGGCGAAGGCTGCCGCGGCTGCCATTGTGGCTAGCGTGTGAAAGCAGTCTGTGTATAGTTCCGCAATTGTGCTCGTTTGGGCAGTCGTGTGTTTCTCAGCTTTAGGTTGCGCTGTCCGCTGTGAAGCAAGTATTGTGCTTTGTTGTCTTACTTCGCACTGCGTGTGCAGCGACCTGTCTGTGTGATTTTAATTTGGAGTGCAGCTGAGCTGTGGCCAAGGCTGCCGTGTGAAAGTGGTCTGGGCATAGTTTCTAAATCGTACTGTCTGAGCAGTCGTGTATTTCTCACTGTTTTCGGTCATGCTGTGCTTTGTCAAGTAAATATTGTGCTTTGTTGTCTTACTTGGGACTGTATGTGCAACGATTTCTTTGTATGATTTTAATTTGGAGAGCAGCTGAGTTTTTCATTCAGAGCGCCGTGTGGAGGGCACTAATTTGCTCTTCTAGCTCATTGTCATGTCGCTATGGCTATGTGAGGGCCTTTTCAGTGACGTTGTAATTAAGGCGTTAAGAGCAGTATAAGGATGAATGTTAGAGACGAAATGTTGCTTTTGGGTGCCTGGCATCGGTATGGGCCGTCATGCGGGAAACTAGCTAGTTACGCCTGAAACTAGCCAGTTTTGCAGGATGCGAAGAAAGGCGGGAATGCCAATTCTGCGCACATTGCCAATATACTCTAGTCGCCAGTCACTGAGGTATTTTACTTTTCCGTTTAGCAAGAATTTTGCAGAGAAGAGAACTCACAAACGGGCTCTTTGTTAATGTTCAGCACGAGTACGGTAGCGCAAGACATGAGGTGAAGTGCCCGTCGGTGTGTCCGTGCCCTGGCCTACAGCGCACTCGTAAAATATTGTGTGAACCACACCATGCTGTCATCGCTTGCGATTCAACTTCGATTGTATTTTGGCCCTTTTTATCCCACGTGACTGGTATTTCGTGTCCTTAAGAGGAGCTTTGTGCCCAATATGAGACGGCCGACTTCGATTTTTTTCGGCTCCTCGGAATGCTAGCAATATACTTCGCTGCTTCTAAAGCTTTGTCATTATTATAGTTTCTGTAGTTCGTGATCCGGTACCGCATATGCTATGTATAACTCACTAGGGGATACTGAGCTCATGAGTCGTGAATCCCCAGGCGTAAGATATCCCGTTGGTCCAGATAGTCAATATTTTTTTGCTGATTGTGACTGGTGCCGGTCTCTGAGCTGCGCCACCTCGAAATCGGCAGACGCCGAGTTCGTGCGTTTGTCATGTGCACGCACGGAGTTTCGGAAGCGCTCGCGCGATTTTTTCGATTTGTGCGCTGTTCGTGCACTTCGTGCAACAGGGCATCCGCTGTTCTTGGTCCTTGTGCAACAAATTTTCCAATCGCACGTCAACCGGAGGAACCTCTTAGGCATTCAGGGATGTCGGTTCATTAAGTAAGCTGATAGCTAAAAATACATAGTACTTGCTGCTTAGAGGTCATGTACTATTGCCAATTTGCCATGTAATGCCGCAGAGAGCTCTCCGCATGCCATTTACGAGCGCTCTCGTTAGTGCCCTGGTTCTGGCTTGGAGAGCGTGCTCTGCTTTCTCTCGCCGATCGCTGCTGGCATACGTGGCAAGCAACTGTGTCAGAAATTCTTCCCTTGAAGATAGCGCCGCTTCATGATTCACGTGCCATGTCCTCGCTGACTCTTCTAACGCGAAGTACACGTTGCGAATTAGCTTCCTTGCCTTGTCCCAGCCGTTGAAATCTGCGACTCGCTCGAAGTGTTCTCACCAGTCTCCTACATCTTCGAACGTATCGCCTTGGCAGGACTCGGGCGTGCTTGGTGGGTACACGATGAGCTGAGGGATGCCATCGGGCTGGTTATGGTTGCAGCGTCGCAGGTAGCTGTTGCATGCACTGCTGCAGCAACAGGCAGTACGAATTCGGGCGGGTCTCCTCGGAGCAAGCGGCTTTTGCGCTTATGTACTGGAATCAGTTCTCTGGATTGGAATCGCTGAGGATCGGTGCTCCGCTCTCTTACGAACTGGGGACTCAAAATCATACCCCGCACCTCCACCAGAAATGTAGCACTTTTCAGTGAAGCACACTAAAGAAACTGGTTTATTGTGGACGAACTTGCGCACGGAAACTCAAGCCTAAAGCACTTTCACGCAATTTGCAAGCAGAGTTAACAGGAGCCTGTCACCAATGAACCGCGTCTCCACACCGAACACACTTTCACGCGCCCCGAAGATCAGGAGCGACGCCGTGACTTCTCATTGGACGGGGGGACTCGGGTGCTGGCATGTGGGCGTGCATGAAGGACACGAGCTGTCTCGCCATCCGCGATCCGTTGCTGGCGCTCTTGTAATGGTGATGCGATGAGTAATACCTAGGAGCTTTAGCGATGAGGCGCTTGAAAGGGTGCTTCACGAGAGTGCTTGTAACTGGCGTGTGGAGAGCTGTCTGCGGCAACATGGGTTATTTGCACAGCAATTATAGCCTTGTAGTGTGGAATGGATTTGTGCATGATTAATTGCATATAGTTGTCCCTACCTAGAGGTCTTAGTTGAACAAGTGATTACAAGGCGACAATGTGCCAATAAATGCAGTAATGTCAGAATAACTTCTGGTAACTTACCATGGTGTCTTGAATGGTAGTAAGCAGATGACAGATAACCTAGAAACCATTGGCATCAACACAGTGTCCTCTGCTTAAGGGGCGGGAGAATACGTGGATATACATCGGGGCATCTTCCCTCATCTGCTTTTAAGGACGTCCTCCAAATCGTTTAAGAAATGCAAGTTATCAGATTGCTAGCAAAGGAAGGGCGAGTGAACGCAATTTACGTTGTCATTACATAATTAAAATGCTTACTATTCTTATGTGGAATCTACATATTATGGCCTATTTCAATGAACAGCTTGTTCAAAACTATTTCCGCAATACATTTTTGTAGTTAGCATTAGTTATGTTAATTTTTATGATCGGGATACAGTGTTGTAGTTGCCTATTTTGTGCTCATGCCACTGTCATGAGTCATAAAGTTAGAATATCTTTCATACTGTAGCTTAAACGTTCTGCTATATGTTTCATTAGAAGCTACAAAAATTTGGGTGTGAGGTCTGCCCACTTATGTGGCAAGCACACCGAGTGGGAACACTTAAAGTTCAGTGCTACCAAGTGAACAGTGAACGCGTAAATGTGTCAGAGATGGTATGTGGGCAAGTCGTCCTGTTGAAGCCGCTGCATCTGCATTCAGAACATTTCAACTACCAGCGTAGTGCAAAATGTCGTGTCCACTTCGACGAAATGGAGCACGAGTGCAAATATCTGGGCATACCTGTGCAGGGCAGCAAGTGTGTCTACATTGAAGATATGTCAAGTACAAGCCTGTACGGCAGTGCCATTTCCAGCGGAACTGTAGAGTGGAAAGTGGTGTTCTCCCAAGCTTTTCATCAACGGAACTCTGCCTAGACTCTGTGCCAAATAGTTTTGGATGTGAAAGTGAGGGTGAACTGGTAAAGCATTGGCTCGGGGCTATGTGTGTGAAACGTTTTTGTCATTCAAAGTGCTTTTTACAGCAAAGCTGTTAGCCCCTAATTGTTCGGCATTTTTTGTGTCCGTGTCCGTTATCGAAAATGTGGGCCGATCGCAGCGGCAGTGCAGGGCAGGAGGCGATGGCTCGTACCCCCGTAAAGCAGAGGAGGAGGAGGAAAAACTTTATTTGCTCTAATTGATTAGAAATTAGCGGTGGCAAATGTGGTCGGCCGTCTTCACGGTCTTATTCCCCGTCTGCGCAGGGTCGACGCCCCTATTCCAGGGCACCACTGAGGGTGGCTACTCGGTGAGCGTGCCTTACTAGTCCATGCTGGACTTTCGGGTCGCTGCTGGAGAGCACCCTCTCCCACTGCTCCGCACTCGGGTCTTTTATTTGAAGGAATTGTTGGTTCTGAACGCATTCCCATGTAATGTGGTATAAGCTGGGCTTGGCGCCGCACCAGGGGCAAATGTCTCTATACTGGGTTGGAAACATCTTGCTTAGTGTGTTTAGATTTGGGTATGTTCCTGTTGGCAGCCTCCTACAAGAGGTTGCTTCATGCTGATTTAGGCTGTTATGGGGTGGAGGGTATTTGATTCGGACCCCCTTATAGTAATTCAGAATGTCTGAGTAGCTTGGGTTGACTGGTATGGGTTCCTCAGGGTCGGTGCTTGTGGCCGCTCGGTTTTTGTGCTCTCGAGCTGCCTTGTCCGCCCTTAGGTTCCCTTCTATTCCAGCGTGTCCCGGTACCCAGAAAATTGTATGCCTCACTTTGTTGTTACCCCTGCAGGAGCGGAGGATGTGAAGCGCTCTGCGTCCTATTCTGCCGTTCATGTAATTCCGACACGTAGCTTGCGAGTCGGTGAGCATCGTTAAAGACCTTTTGGATCGGTAGCCCTCCACTGCCGCTAGAGCGACGGCTATTTCATCAGCTTCCGTTACCGAGCGAGGTGGACTCGCGACTACTCAAGCTATGGGAGGCAAGACGCGGGCTCACTAAAAGATGGAAAAAACAAAGGCTAAACGGGAAGCTCAAAAAGAAAATCGCAGTGATAACCAAGGAGGCGGAGGAGTATGCGGCTCAGCTGACTAGGCAAAACTTGCAACAGCTTAGCGAGTCCCTAAACGGAACCCTTAGCACGGCAAAAACATGGCACATACTCAAGGCGCTCCTGGACCCAACAAAAACAAAATCTGAAAACAATAAGGCCATACACCGCCTGGTACACCAATTCGAGGGACCGGACTCTGAACTGCTAGAGCAGGTCAGAGTCAAATGTTTCGGACATGACAGCCCGGCGGCCTACACACAGCAATGCAAAGGGAAAGAAAACGAGCTGCTGGACAGGCCAATCACAAAAGAAGAGGTGTACGCGGCCATAAGAAGCGTAAAAAAGAATACAGCAGCGGGCGCAGACAAAATCAGAAATTCACTTATTCGAGACCTCGGGGACGAACTGGCGGAACAACTCACCGCCTTCCTCAACCAACACTGGGCTGCAGAAACGGTACCAGAGGAATGGAAACACGCCGAGATTGTAATGATCCCCAAACCAGGCAAAAAGCTACAGGTAACAAACTTAAGAGGAAGCTTTAGCTCGGGCCCAACTCCGACGCGGCTGTTACGTTTCGCCTACGACGCGCGGTATAGCCGGCGCGGATGCAACGGACGCTGGGGCTTCGGTCAAAGCGGCAGACATTTTGGCCCGTTCGGCGCCGCTGCTACGCCTCCCCGCCAAGCGCGTCCAGGCATGTTCCAATGCCACGTGTCTTCGGTGTGCGTGTGTGTGTGTGTGCATGTTGGTGCCCACGCTTGTCAAAGCGCGGCAGCCGGGGAGAGGAGCTCCCCCAACTGTGAGGCGAGGAGGTCTGAGCGGCGCCGGCCCGGCGGATGCGTCACCTACTCTTCCCAACGTGCCCGAGCGGCGCCGGCCCGGCGGATGCGCCACCTACTCATCCCAACGTGCCCGAGCGGCACAGTCACGTGCGAGTCTATAGAGGCGTTCCTTCTTGCCCTCAACTGCGAGAGTATAAAAGCAGCTGCCCCCGGACGCCAAGAAAGAGGCTCCGATTTCTTCTGTTGAGTAACGTGCTCTCCAGTCTCTCCACTTCGGTCGACCTGACCGCCCGCTCTTTTACGATGCTAGAATAAACAAGTTGTTCTGTTACCTGTCGACTCATGCTTTGCCGGGACCTTCGGATGCTTCCAGTTGTGCCCCAGGCCGCCAGGCCAACGCTACCCTTGGGGCTTGCGACCCAGGTGCAACAACGGGCGTCAGCGCTGAGGTTCCAACAACTGTCTGCCAGCGGTGGGATCGCGACAACGGAGGCCAGCAGCGAAGATACGCAGTTGACTGGATGCTGAGCAGCACAACGACCATCCGGGAGCAGTGCAACGAGCCCTGTGTGATGACTGGTTGCCTGCAGCGGAACGACTGCGCTGAATTCTTGGCTGCGAGGTTTGGTGAGTGCGGGACTTTCTTCTTCTGACTTTTGCCAGGCTTTTGTTAGTGTCAGAAACAGAGCTGGTAATTGTGGTTGTCGTTGCTGCCGGGTTAGTTTGCGGCAAGACAATAGTAGGCAGTAGTGAAAGCAGCATTCAGAGCAGCCATGGATTTGAAGTCGTTGCGCAAACCGAAATTGCTGGAGCTTGCAAGAGAGTTGGGTCTGGATGTCTCAGACAAACTCAGAAAACCAGAACTGCTGAGGGCTATTCTTGAGTTAGAAGCTGAGGATGACGAGTTGTCGGAATGCCTTGAGACCATTGAGGAGAGGGAGACTGCAAAAAGACAGGAGCGCGAACTTAAAGAGCAAAAAGAGAAACAGGAGCGCGAACTTAAAGAACAAAAAGAGAAAGAAAAAGAAGAGCGCGACCACGCTTTGGAAATGAAGCGTCTCGAGGTAGAGATGGAACGCGCTCGTAATGGAAGTCAGGCACAAGGTGCAGGAGAACGAGTATTGTTCAAAATGACTGACCTGATGCGGCCGTTTAAGCTTGGAGAGGACATTGGTTTGTTCCTGGTTAACTTTGAGCGAACGTGCGAGAAGCAGGGGTTCTCTCGGGAAACGTGGCCACAGCGCTTGCTCACTTTGTTACCCGGCGAGGCGGCCGACGTAGTCGCTCGCTTGAATAGAGAGGAGGCAGAGGATTTCGACAAAGTGAAATCGAGTCTGCTAAAAAAGTACAGGCTGTCAGCGGAGGCGTTCCGTCGGAAGTTTCGGGAAAATGAGAAAGGCAAAAGTGAGTCATATACAGAGTTTGCCTACAGGCTTATGTCAAACATGCAGGAGTGGCTCAAAGAAGAGAAAGCGTTTGGTGACCACGATAAAGTTCTGCAGTGCTTCGGGCTGGAACAGTTTTATAGTCGGTTACCTGAGAACGTGCGGTACTGGGTCTTGGATAGGCCAGACGTTTGTACGGTGGCTAAAGCCGCTGAGCTAGCCGAGGAGTTTCTGACGCGTCGGGCTCGCGGAGCTAAGGACGGTCAAAAGGGTGAATTTGGCTCGAAGTTTGAGAGGCCGAAGTTCACACCCATGAGAGCAAAGGGGAACACACGTAGTGCGGATGCGAGTGAAAGCAGTGCGACCGAACCTAAGGAGACAGCGGCAGCCGAAGCCGAACGCAGAAAGCGGTTCGAGACGAGGCAAGCGCGCGTTTGTTATACGTGCCAGAAGCCGGGTCACTTTTCGGCGCAGTGTCCGGAAACAAAACCAAAAGTTGTGTTTTTGTCATTATGCAGCACTGACGAGAACATGAAGCTTCTCGAGCCTTACATGCGAGACCTCCTCGTGAACGGGAAAGAGTGCCGAGTGCTTCGCGATTCCGCAGTTACAATGGATGTAGTTCACCCCTCTTACGTAGAACCCCATATGTTCACGGGCGAGTGCGCATGGATCAAGCAAGCCGTGGAAGCTCATAGCGTGTGTCTGCCCGTAGCAAAAGTACTTATTGAAGGACCTTTCGGAGCGCTTGAGACGGAGGCCGCAGTGTCATCAATGCTGCCCCCCCAGTACCCGTACCTATTTTCGAACAGGTCCGATCACCTCCTGCGCGAGAAGGGGCTTTTGTTTGGTGAGGCTAGCGTTCAGGCCTTAACCAGATCGAAGGTTCGGGAGCTCGCTGCAAAGGCGGTAGTTGCGGGGCCGACGTTATCCAACAATGAAAAAGGGTCAGAGGCGCAGCAAGCCGATATTCAGAGCACGCCCGAACTGAATAAAATTGAGTCTGTAACGTTAACGGCACCAGATACTGGAGAGGAAATTCCCGATGCGGGAAAGTTAGAAGAGCTATCTGCAGATTTGCTCATCGCGCCTACGTCAGACGGACTTAATAGGTTGCTAAAAGTCAGCCGGTCGGCTTTGATAGCCGAGCAAAAGAAGGATGGCAGCCTAGAAAACATACGCTGCATTATCAAGGAAGGTATCGCCAAGAAAAATGCTTGCTTTGTGGAAAGAGGTGGGGTCCTGTACCGAAAGTATCTAGACCGCAGGGGAGTGGAGTTCGATCAGCTGATCGTGCCTCAATGCTATCGTGAGGATCTGTTGCGCTTGTCGCACGGGGGTTCGTGGTCCGGACACCTAGGAGTTAAGAAAACTAAGGACCGTCTCTTGCAAGAGTACTATTGGCCAGGGTGTTTTCGGGACGCAGACCACTTTGTGAGGACATGTGACACCTGTCAGCGGGTGGGCAAACCAGGGGACAAATCGAGGGCACCGTTGAAATTGGTACCTATCATTACGGAGCCTTTTAGACGGCTCGTTATTGATACAGTGGGACCTCTGCCGGTAACAGCCACGGGGTACAGACACATTTTGACTGTGATCTGCCCAGCGACAAAGTTCCCTGAAGCAGTGCCGCTTAAAGAACTCAGCTCAGTTGAGATAGTTAATGCACTACTGTCCATATTTGCGCGAGTTGGTTTTCCTGCGGAAATCCAATCAGATCAGGGCACAGTGTTTACTAGCGCTTTGACGACAACTTTTCTCGAAAGGTGTGGGGTGAAGCTGTTACACAGCTCAGTGTACCACCCACAGTCGAATTCCGTTGAGAAGCTCCACTCCGTCATGAAGCGCGTGTTGAGAGCATTGTTTTTTGAACATCAAACTGACTGGGAGCTGTGTCTGCCTGGGGTGATGTTTGCATTACGGACCGCGCCGCATGCGGCTACGGGGTTTTCGCCAGCTGAGCTGGTGTACGGTCGCTCGCTGCGGTCTCCGCTTCGCATGCTTCGAGAATCGTGGGAAGGCAGGGGCGACGACCCTGTCGTGGTGGAGTACGTGGTTAAGCTCCTCGAACGCTTAAGAAGGGCACAGGAGTTGTCAGGTGAAGCAATGGCAAAGGCCCAGCAGAGGGCCAAGGTTTATTATGATCGGACAGCCAGGGCCCGTCGTTTTGAGGTGGGCGATGAGGTCATGATATTGCGCACATCGCTACAAAACAAACTAGACGTGCAGTGGGAGGGCCCAGCACGAGTTGTTCAAAAACTGTCGGACGTCAACTACGTGGTGAGTCTGCCAGGAAAGCGGAAAGCACAGCAAGTTTACCACTGTAATCTGCTCAAACCCTATAAACAACGGGAAGCAGTGGTGTGCATGATGGTAAACGTTCCTGAAGAGCTTCCGGTCGAGCTTCCGGGACTAGGCTCAGTGACGAACAGGAAAGACACCGATCAAGTCATTAGTGACTTAATCAGTAGAGCATCGCTGTCGCCTGAGCAGAAAACCGAACTACACCAGCTCTTACAAGAGTTTCAAGGTCTGTTCTCTGAGAGGCCTGGTAGGACTTCTGTCCTTACTCATGATATAGAACTTACCTCCCCAGAGCCAGTACGATCCAAGGCGTATCGGGTGTCACCCCGCCAGCACGATATTATGGAGGCTGAGGTAAAGAAAATGCTACAACTCGGTGTTATTGAGGCAGGTGAGAGTGAATTTACCTCCCCTTTGATTTTAGTTGAGGTACCGGGCAAGGAACCTCGTCCTTGCGTCGACTACCGCAGGCTTAATTCCATCACTAAGGATCAAATTTATCCGATCCCTAACATCGAGGAGCGCCTTGAGAAAGTTAGTAGCGCTCAGTTTATTTCCACCCTAGATCTTGTCAGGGGTTATTGGCAGGTTCCACTTACAGAAGAGGCTAGTAGGTATGCGGCGTTCATTTCACCAATGGGAACATTCCGTCCTAAAGTGTTGCGGGGACAGCAAGAATTCGCTTTACCGTATCTAGACGACGTAGCGATATTCTCCGCATCCTGGTCTGAGCATATGGCCCACTTGCGGGCAGTGCTAACCCGCCTGCGCGAAGCGGACTTGACAGTCAAGGCTCCTAAGTGCCAGTTAGCACAGGCCGAGTTTGTCTACCTCGGTCACGTGATTGGTCAGGGTCGTCGCCGCCCCTCTGAAATAAAGGTGGCCGCTGTGCGAGACTTCCCGCAACCGCGCACGAAGACCGATATTCGGTTGTTCTTAGGTGTCGCCGGCTACTATCAGAGGTACATCCCCAGGTACTCTGATATCGCGGCTCCCCTGACGGATGCTCTAAGAAAGACAGAGCCGCAAACAGTCGTCTGGGACGAGACAAAGGAAAGAGCTTTTAGCGCCCTAAAGAGCGCCCTAACAAGCCAGCCTGTGCTACGATCGCCAGACTATACAAAAGGGTTCGTTGTTCAGTGCGATGCTAGTGAGCGAGGCATGGGCGTTGTACTGTGCCAACGGGAAAATGGAGAAGTAGAACACCCCGTCCTGTATGCTAGTCGTAAGCTGACCAGTCGTGAGCAGGCGTACAGCGCCACCGAGAAAGAGTGTGCGTGTCTCGTGTGGGCCGTTCAGAAATTGTCATGCTATCTAGCCTGCTCGAGGTTTATCATTGAGACGGATCACTGCCCTCTCCAATGGCTGCAGACCATCTCTCCCAAAAATGGCCGCCTCCTGCGCTGGAGCCTCGCTTTGCAACAATATTCCTTTGAGGTGCGTTACAAAAAGGGGAGTCTCAACGGTAACGCCGATGGCTTAAGTCGAAGCCCCTAACGTAGGAATCAGCCTCAAAATTGTTTGTTACTGATGTTTTTCTTCCTGAGGCAGGATTTTTAACATATTGCTTTTGTTTAGTGTTTCAAAGTGATGACATGCTTTCTAGTGCAATTTTCCAATTTGTGGACGCGTTCTGAGTGCTGCTAGACTACTGTAAGGAACTAGGCAGTGGTATAAAAAGGGAAAGAGCCTGGCAGGGCTTAGTGAGGGTTGTGCCGTGCTTGCTGGCTGATCGGTTGAGTTTCGGCGTAGTTCTAACGCTTGCCGGGAACGAGAACAAAAATGTGAACTCTCCCGAAGTCACTTTGCAGTGTCCTGTGTGAACCTGAACGAGAGAACGAGGCCTTCTCTGTGCGCTGCGCTCAAGAAACGTCAAGGCCGACTTCGGTTATGAGCATCATCGAGCGACATCCCTCCGGACAGCGGATGCAGTCCCCTGACCATCGGGATCTCCTTCCCCCGGCGGGGCGGTCTGTTACGTTTCGCCTACGACGCGCGGTATAGCCGGCGCGGATGCAACGGACGCTGGGGCTTCGGTCAAAGCGGCAGACATTTTGGCCCGTTCGGCGCCGCTGCTACGCCTCCCCGCCAAGCGCGTCCAGGCATGTTCCAATGCCACGTGTCTTCGGTGTGCGTGTGTGTGTGTGTGCATGTTGGTGCCCACGCTTGTCAAAGCGCGGCAGCCGGGGAGAGGAGCTCCCCCAACTGTGAGGCGAGGAGGTCTGAGCGGCGCCGGCCCGGCGGATGCGTCACCTACTCTTCCCAACGTTCCCGAGCGGCGCCGGCCCGGCGGGTGCGTCACCTACTCTTCCCAACGTGCCCGAGCGGCGCCGGCCCGGCGGATGCGCCACCTACTCATCCCAACGTGGCCGAGCGGCACAGTCACGTGCGAGTCTATAGAGGCGTTCCTTCTTGCCCTCAACTGCGAGAGTATAAAAGCAGCTGCCCCCGGACGCCAAGAAAGAGGCTCCGATTTCTTCTGTTGAGTAACAAGCTCTCCAGTCTCTCCACTTCGGTCGACCTGACCGCCCGCTCTTTTACGATGCTAGAATAAACAAGTTGTTCTGTTACCTGTCGACTCATGCTTTGCCGGGACCTTCGGATGCTTCCAGTTGTGCCCCAGGCCGCCAGGCCAACGCTACCCTTATGGCTTGCGACCCAGGTGCAACAACGGGCGTCAGCGCTGAGGTTCCAACACGGCCTATTCAAATACATGTAAAACGCAAAAACGTTTTTATGAGATAACCTCTGGACCGATATTTATGAAATTTGTTGCATTTGAAAGAGAAAGTTGAATTCTAGCGACTGTTGGAAGCGGATTTCTATTTAGGGCTTCAATTTTCTTAAAACGATTTTCAAATATTTGGCCGTCTGAAAAGAATAGAAGCACAATTTTTAAAAATTGATAGCTCTGTATCAAAAAAAGATATTGCGGTTCTGTGAACGGAATCCATTAGATCATTGAAAGCGGACAAATTCGATATGTCATTTTTATCTTACGTGAATTTGTTACGTTGTTTACAAGGGTTCTGCAAAAGCTGTATTTCCATGTTACTAAATTTTTTGAGATTCATGTGTAATATATCAATTTTGTCCGCTTTGGATGTACTATTAGATGCATTTCACAGAATTGTATTATCGTTTTTCCTTTAGGAGTTACGGAGTTGTAAATTTGGCAGTTTTGTTTTCTGGAAATTTCGGATTTTCACCAGTTTTTAATAAAAGATTGACGCCCTAACTCAAAAATTCAAAACCAACAGTCACTAGACTAAGTTTTTCTTTTAAATGCAACAAACCTCTTCAAAATTGGTGCAGTGGTTGCCGAGAAAAACGAATTCTCCTTTTACATGTATTTAGATAGGAGCACCCGAGCTAAAGCTTCCTCTTAAGACCAATATCCCTCACATCGTGCTTAGGCAAATTATATGATAGGATAGTAACAAAAAGACTACAACATTGCATGGAGGAAAACGAGCTATACCCCCATAGTATGTTCGGTTTCCGATCCAAGCTTTCGACACAGGATGTCCTTCTCCAAATTAAACATGAGGTTCTCAGCAACATACCATACAACGGAGAACACGTTTTAATGGCACTAGACATAAAAGGAGCTTTTGACAATGTCAGCCACGCGGCAATCCTGGAAGGCCTTAACAGCGTAGACTGCGGGAAGAAAGTACACGGATACGTCAAAGCCTTCCTCTCCAATAGAACAGCAACAATAGGTTTGGGAGAGATCCGATCGCAAAAATTCCCCACACCAAACAAGGGGACACACCAAGGTTCTGTTTTTTCCCCGATACTCTTTAACATCGCAATGATTGGCCTAGGGCATAAACTAAGCAAAATCGAAGGCATACAACACGCCATATATGCAGATGACATCACCATCTGGGCCACTAAAGGCTCGCTGTGCCAAAGAGAAAGCTATCTGCAAGAAGCAGCCACTTGCGTAAAGCAGAGGCTTCAGTAAATTGAAGCGCACAGTGCATACATTCTTTGGAAGCACGGATGCAACATATACAACAGCGTACCTTTCAATGAAGAACAAGCGAGAAACAAGCATCCGAGCGACATAATTGATAAGGTGCGCCTGGTAACAAGGCGAAGAACGTAGCGCTCCCCGCATACGTTTCCCGACAGCGATTACTGCTGCGAAAGCTGCCGCGGCGATGGCAGTTTGCGACGTGGGAAGTAACGTCCCTTGCCTTGCGTATATGGAATAACCAGCCTAGCAGCTGATTTCAGTGTTGTTGCAGCGCCGCTACGGGCGGTGGCGTGCTGTCAAAATTGACATCACTCTAAAGCAGTAAAGCACTGCATACCCCCAGAGCACTTGTAGTGGTAGTATTAAACAGCTTCGCTGGACATCCACTTTCGCAGTGCCTGGATGGCGAGCCAATGTCTTTTATATACTTTAGGAGACTGGAGATGCGGGCAAGGTGTACTAATGTATTCATGTGTTTGCAAATGATTCATTGCGATCTCATAATATGCCTGTTTCTGCAAGAGTGGAACATATGTGCCTTTTGTACAATGCTGTTTATATAAATGAATTCGTACTTATTATTACCATTGCTTCCTTGTTTACTGAAGCGCAGCTTCCTGTGAATTCCAGTTAATTTCCAGGTTCAAAACATTCAATTATGGGGATCTACGTGTCAAAACCACTATCGGATTATGAGGCACACCGTAGTGGGGGACTCCGGATATTTGGACCACCTGGGGTTCCTTAACGTGCACCTAAATCTAAGTACATGGGTGTTCTCGCATTTAGCCACCATCGAAATGCGGCCGCCGCGGCCGGGAAATTTCCAGGTTTATCCAGTTATGTAATAGTAAGGCTTGCACATTCATTTGTCGTGTACCCGAGTACTATGATTATTTTGGTTATGTATAGCATTACTCAGTCTCATCGTATTCTGCATTACAGTGCTGCTGACTTGTTACACAGATTTCCTTATTTGAGTATTCTTTATGATCATTTACGAGATTGTTTTTTAGCTTTAACGTTCTCTTAATTCTATCACCATTACTATATATGATGTACCATACAGGCAGTATATTCAAGCTGTGGGGATGCGCGACTCTCGCGCGTCCCCAGATATCTTGTTTTCCCCATCTCCTGCAATCCCGCTTCGCCGCGTGGCCTGCGTGACGCCTGCGGCGGTCGAGGTGGTTGAAGCGCAGCGCGAGAGATGGCGCGAGTGTTCCGCTGCTAACGCCGCCGACAGGCGTGGTTACTCGGGCGCCGAGAGAGAAGGCGCTTTCTCTTTGGGACGGGACAGCAAGCGGGACGGACGTGCCGTGCCGCGCGTGCGCCGACCCATGCTTCTGCGAGACTGTCTCGCGTGGCCGCCTTCGAACGCACCACCGTTGGCGGGACTGTACACGCGAACGACCAGTTGTTAGTATCCAGCATGGGGCGAACATATTCGCTCGCTATGCGGTCGCGGTGAGTCGGACTTTTAGATTTGTCGCGCGCCCATCGGCATGTTTTGTGGATAGCAACTCGGCTAGCAGGCATTGATCTATGAAAGGTGCAATAAATGCCCTTGTGATTGTTTGCACTACTGTGTTGTCGTTCCTTTGTCCCAAGAGGACGGAGGAGAACCCCACAAAGCTTAAAGGGAAGCTGAAAGGTTTTCCAGAAAGAATGAGTGAACATGTGTACATAATGGTTTTCAACTCTCCGAATTGGAATATCGTATCGAAATTGAGCGAAAGAAAGCGCAAATATATTTTATTTCGACGAAAAGTGCAGCAGCGGACACGCCCAGCTCGCGCGTCTCGTTTCCGCCTGTGATAGGTCGGGCGCCTCGTGACGTCAACTCTAGTGACGGACCGCTGCCGCTACACATGAAGCGCGGTGCCAGGTAGTTTGGTGCTGTAATGGAAAATTAAGAGGTAATGGAAAATTTAGAGAGGCTGCGTTTTTCTGACGAGTTTGGCGTTATTCCCTACATGTACGAGCCGATTGCGAAGAGCCGGCCTCTCGAAGAAGCAAACCATGCTGGTGCTAGCAGTGCTTTCGATGCGAACGAAAGCGAAGTCTTGGGATCTCCTCGTGTTGGAAATGCTCTTTGGTGAGTATGTTTTTTGCAAAGCGATCTAGTAATCTCGCCGATCTTTCGCCGATCTAGTGAGCTCGTTTGCGGTCAAACAACTGTAGTGTTGTGTTCCTGCATGCCTCCTCGTGGAACGTAAGCGGAGATGCGATTGTCCGCATTTGTGCGCTGTCCAAAGCTCTCGGCAATCTACAAAGACGGTTTAAACTCGTGATAAGCTTCCCGGTTCATGCAGCACGTGTAGTGACCTTCATCTGTGCGCCATCCGCACACTACTCGTAACCGAAGTCGTAAAGGCGGCGAATTCCGTCGGCTACGTGAGACCACTCTACATACACGCAGACGCACCAAGAAAGGAATGCAGGGTCGATCGAAGCAGATTACGATGGCACGCACGCAGAAACAAGCACGGTCAGGCACGGTCGCGCAGGCTGCGAAGGAACAAAACACTAGAGTTGACGTCACAACACCGCGGCTTCCGGTCTCCGCTCGCATCGTCAGCGTCAGCAGCAGCGCGCGGCATTCGACGGGGGGCGGAGCTACAGCGCAATTTTAACCGACGATTACGTCGCTCCTAATTGAAAAAACCCCCCCCAAATTTTATCTACATGGTTTATAAGGTTCCCGCATCCGTATATGAGCGTCTTATTGAATTCGACAGACTCTTCAGCTTCCCTTTAACATGTTCCCGTTGTTTGGTTTTTATCACAGGATTGATTTTTGATCGTATGTGTCGCTATTCCTTTTTGTGTTCTTTTCAAACTCCTAGATTATTGGTAACATAGCTTGCAGGCAGATACCACGCGATTAAATCTCGCATTTTCATTCTGCTTCTTGCAGTTCATCATTGTATGCATACTTACGAATTTCGTTTATGCAGGTTTTAGCCATTGTTGATCAATTTCTAGTTCATTAAGGATCGTTTCTGTTAGCTTTAGTGATTCTTGATGTGCTTTTAGTTCGATTTGCCTTGCATTTCTTATATATTTTGCACAAACCTTGCATAAGTACTATTTCTACAGCAAAGAGTTTGTTTGTGATATGCTCGTTTCATGCGCTCTTGGCACAAATATTCTGGCCTGACCGATTGTCCAGACGCGCCCATTTCTTAGCGGGATGTAATTTCCATTTTGTTTATAAACATTGTTGCTGCATACCAAAAGCGGCATTGCGAATTCATTTTTGTGGACATGTGCTTCTTCAGGTGACTTGGTCGAGGATGCGTCGGCCTCCATAGGCAACAGTGCTTGGCAGTGCGCCAGGAGCTCAGTAGCACTAGACACCGACGCTTCGACTCTTGGAAACCGCGAAAACGTGCTTCAGATTATCGTAAACCTTTCAAGACTACTTATAGACTAGCTTTGAAATAACGCCTTAAAAGCGTTTAGAAATTATATATGAAGAGCCCTGGTGAAGGGATTATTTGTCTTTCCCAACCCTGTTTCAAGACCAGCTTTTCGAATACGTTTTGAAGCGCTGTTGTAGATCGTCTGAAAAAAAGTAATTAAGCCGGAAATTAGAAGGCATATACGACGTTTTACCAACGAAGGATTCTTACTCGTCTCTTCTTTAAGCCGTTTCTTTCGTTTCGGATAAACGATATAAACACGTTATGTATCTCTTTTGTGCTACCTGGGCTATGGGCAGTCTGCATGCTGGCTTGGGCGAGCACTCCTTCTTGCATGGAAGGTATACGTTCTGCAATAATTTCTGGCGTTTGTTTTCGCACTCGTGTGGTCGATTTAATATGACGTGAGTCTTGCACGTGGTAAACGGTTCTGTGAGACGTACTGAAGTGGTTTAGGTCGGTATGGCCGGACGATCTGCTGGCGTTGAGGCGGATGGAGCACGCAGCGCGATGTGTATGCGAATATTTGAGCCTAGAGTAAGCCTCGAAGATCAATTGTCTATTTCTGACAGTTCCATTCACTAATGTGACCTGATTGCAGTGTCAGTTTCTAGTTCAAAGCTGCAGTTTAGGAGCAATGAAACATACACGACGATAATAACAGCATGGGTACCGTTCTGCTACGATTGGAGATGTGCTGTTATACTTTGCAAAGTGTTCAAACTGTTAGCTGCAGATTACATTGCGTGACTACTTGGTTCGGTGGAAGAGGTTTCCAGCCCCGAATAAAATTGTTTTGGCTAGTAATAACAGCATACCTTACAGTGTTAATTAGGCTTGTCCAGCAAAGTGACCGTTTACCAACTTTGCCAGCATCCTAAGCAGAGGCAGGTGCTGGATTACAGGTCTTTGTTCTAAATAGCGCATCCTCCAAGCATATGGCATCAACGTTTATAGATCTATAAATGTTGTGCGGCGTGACTATGCGAAGTCGTATTGCGGCGTTAGCCTGCGTTTTTCTTTCCTTTTCCAGAAAGAGGATCATAACTGAATTTTTTTTTTCGGTTGTGTTCGTTCTGTTCTCTACGACGCACTCACACGTATTACGGAAATTTTTTCTGCAAAAATAGCCATCGCATTCTTTTCATGCGATCACTCTCATATATTACGGCGTTACAGGACAAAAAGGCAATGCCGAAGTAAGTAGCTCATATATATATCATGCTGTGTTCACCAACCGCAGTGATCGCGGTTGGTGAACAAGCGGTTGGTGAAAGCTAGCGTAGAAATTTAGTGATTCCAAGTCTACTAGACTTGAAATGTGTGAGAACGATACCCGTATATCCCAAATATATGGTGGCGCCTGCCGCTTAGATGTTTCGTGGTTGCCTTAGGTTGGCCGTACACGAGCATGCGCTCTTATGTTTTATGCTTTAGTCCCTACGCCAAGCGATCAGATAGTGAGCAGATTGGTCATTTCATACTAGTAATACGGAGACACCGGTTCTCTTCGTTGTATTAAAACCGATATGCGCCAACAGTTCACAATACATACACACACCGCGGCTGATAATGCGCGTCACATATTTGCGCCCCTAATAAGAGATATTTTCGCGTACTGTAGTTACCGATATGAACTGTAGTTACCGATACGACCTTATATGAACTGACAATGCGTAATTTTCACGAAGTGTGATCTAAAACATCTCGAAATCGTTCCGCGGCACACGACTGCAATACTTTCAAGCAGCGCCGCGCTGGATCGCACAAGGCAGAGAAGAGGAAAGGCTCGCCGCGTGCCCTTTCCTCCTCGCCTGATGAAAAGGTCTATATCCGCGCCAAATAGCGTCTATGAACGCAAAAGCAGACAAAGCTTCGCTTACATGGATTCTCACAGTGCGTGGGATCTGCATGTCACTTTTTCATAATTTATCTATCGATAATTTGATGAGCTCAATTGACGACTTGTGCGGCTTTCGACTTTCTTTTTACTTTTGATTTTTAAATTGACTTTTGAATTAATAAATTGAGTGGGCGAATTTCGATAGACAAGCAATGATTGTGTTTTAAATCTCCAATATTTGTTGTTTTAGTTTGCTATGTCTGACGTAAATGTTTCTGCGCGTTATTAAGGAAAAAATAAAGAACGCGCGAAATATGAAAACTACTGCATGATTAAGCGTCCGTGCGCCGTGACACCAGCGGTCCGAAGAACTAACTCTGCTCAATGCCTGGCTCGGCGGCTACGTGAAAGTGGTAAGGCATCGCGTGTTGGTCACCGCGAACTGCCAGCTGCCTTTTAGGCGTAAACCGGGTAACCAGCGCAGTGCGTCGCGGCATTGAGGACAAAAGCACTGGGCGATGTTAATTCTTCTGAGTAACGCCTGGGACCGCTGGTGTGGCCGACGCGTGATGATGGGGCTATTTTTATATTTTGCGCGTTTTATTCATAACGTGGGAAAAACAATTACGCGAGAAAAAGGACACGGAAAACAGCTTCCTAGCGAAACACGTCACTGATGACAGAATACCATTTGTTGCGTCCTCGCTTATGCTATTTTTATCTTTAAGAGCTAGCTGACGTCAGGTGGGACACCCTGTACATAGACGCTTCCAAAACTGACGCAACCACAATAGCGGCATGGCGAATACCTTCGCTCGATGCTCGTCAGATATGGCTATTGCCGTAAGGCTGTTTCACATAGCGCGATTTTCACTCGGCGACACAGCGAATTCCGTCGCTCAGCGACCGCCGCAACGTCGTGGGCTCTCCGCGACAGGATTCCAACAAGTTGGTCGCGCCGTCACTGGGCGCGATGTGGGAGGGGCAATGTGAGAAGAAACAAATCGCCCTCCATATAGGCGCTTTCCTGTTTTACTGCGCGTTGGTAGCTCTGTGGAGCAATGTTACACGTCAGTTTTAGTTATGTTTTGACAGGACCTACCCACCGGCGTCGGTGGCTTGGAAGCTTCATAAACATTTTTTTTCTTCCGCTTACACAATTCGTTTAAAAGGAGAAGCTGCACGCTATCCAGGTTGGGAGCAGACGCCGCTTTCAACATAAGGCACGTACCCACTTGATTGCTACAGTCGTCAAGCTCTTGATTGCTAAAAGTGTGCCATCTGCTTGTACATGCACACGCAATAGTAGCTTGTTACTCTGCAAAACCACAACTGGAAAGAAGTTGTGCCTTGCATAGTAACAACAAAACTAGAGTGCCCAAAACGGAACCATTCCACCGACGCCGCAAAAGCCGTACGCTCGTACTCGCGGTGTTGTGCGGCGCCTGACTCACCGCATCTCCAGGCGATCGTAAAGTCCCAACACTTTCAAACGTTGAAAAATGGTGTGACATTCTGCTAGAGATTAAAAATAGGAAAATTATAACATTCCACTCGTTTTCATGTCGCTTTTATTTAATGATACAGGCATGGATAGTTCGTGAGCAAGGGGCAACCTTGCGCATCGCTGCGACGGAAATCGCGCTGCTGCAGACGCATGTGAAAGCTGTCAGCGAAAATTGCTCTGCGACGTGAGCGGCAGAACAATTTCTTTCGCCCCAATCGCGCCATGTTAGACAACCTTTAGACAGCTTGAGGACCCACAAAATTCAAGAACTCAATGCCACTCTTCTTGGCTACTACAACGTCAATGTCACCATTTGATGGTTGCCCGACCATGGCGTTCACGTTCACGATCACGTTCTGCCAGGCCCACCTGGCAGAACGTGATCAACTTACCCCGTCTTCAAGCCAGACGGACCCCTTCGGACTCTGAATACGACCCCAGTGAGCACCGAACAGCTATTAAGAGCTAATGCGAAGAGCATTTAGCTTGTCTGGTTAACTATACTCCCCTTCGAGAAGTTTAATAAGACATCCAGAAGTCAGCCTGAGGCAACTCACGACTCTTGCTGACCTTTTCTCCGATAAACGATACTGTTTCGTTTATGATTTACCAGATCCGGGCATAGTGTCCGAACTGCCAGTTATCGAATACTACTAGAAACATAATTCGGTTCTGCCCCCTGTTTCAAAGAGAATGACAGGCTCTCGTCAATAAGCTCCCAACTAACTTAACATCTCAATCGTTTAAGGGCCTCCTGATTCCGCCACATCCACCCAAACAAGTTAAAGCAGCATGGGATGCTCTTTTACATTTTGCATCTCACCCTCTTATTTTTTTTACCTGCTATTACCGTCCTATAAACCTCCATAACTAGTTTTCCTTATTTATTCCCAAGAGGCCTGAAGCATTGGCAAGAGGCCCCTGGTTTCCTTTTTGCTTAATAAACGTTTGAAAAAACAGCAACTCAAGCAAGGGTCAAACATGCATCATGAGAACACGGAAGACTCGGGGGCCTTCGTGTACTTCTGCGGTTGTCGATGGATCACCATCGAATGTTCAGCTCGCATAGTACTATTGTATTTCGGTTATTACTTGTTGCTATTGTCGTTTCTTATCGAGCATGTGGCTCTTGCCCACTCAACCACAGTGACTGGTCAGTCACTTTTGGGAGTCATAAGGACCGATGAGCTTTCTATTTCCTGGGGGGGGGGGGGGGAACGGCCACCAGATAGGGAAATGATCAATGCTTTCAACTTGATGACCCAAGGATAAGGGGGGGGGGCGGAGGTGGCGGTTTAAGATCCTTCGAATGCAAAAAAAAAAGTTTCTGCTGGAATATTGCGACGCCTTTTTGAGTAGACGAAGTCGTTTATTTTGGCAGAATTATACGTGCCAAGAAAAGTAAAGCTTCCCAACGTCATAAATAGCATTCTGCGTTCTCGGCTTTTATCTTTCAGAAATTCGGCGTACTTCGGTCTTCATCTTCATGGAAAAATACCTGTTTTTGGGATGAATATATTTTTAGGTAACATCTCACTGGGGCCTTCCACCGGTTACATTCTCACGTCGAGCTTGGCATTTCTTTCTTTTGAATAGTTGCTCAACTAATGTTTTGAAACTGAAATGTGTTGCACTTCTGGACATCTTGCTCTTCAACTCGGTAGTTGCATTCAATACAACGATGAATAAAGTTTCAGAGAATTAGTCAAAGCAGGCATTCAGCCACAGGGATGTCTGCTCCGCTGTCCAATAATTTTCTATTGTATCCAACTGAATGCGCAGAAAAAACTGCATATTTTCTTTTTTTTCTTACTGTACTTTTAAAGTATTGAATATTCATTCGATCTACTGTTACTGACATAAGTTTAACGGGTATTTTTACGTTGTGCAGTGCTAAATTCATAGAAATGCTCAAAGTTTCTTTATTAAATATTGTAATAAGCCACCCACATTACGTTTGCTACAGTCAAGAAGATACCTAAGTACAAATTTTATTAACAGGATCTATCTGGAGAGGGAAACTCAAACCAACTGTAGTAAGTGCAATGGCATCATTACTCTTGGCCACATGCTTTTGCAGTGCCCCGCGGTCTTCACAGACTGTGACAAGGAACAAGAATGGTGGCGGCGAATGCTACACAGTGAATCACTCTCTGACCAAGTACAGGCAGTCCAGATGTGGCTGAAGGGCTCGGCCTGACAGTCCCAACGTGGTAGCGGCCCGCGCCAACCTAGGGTTCACCGTCAGGACCCAATAAAGTTCTTCATACCATACCATACCCAGTTTCTTGGCCAATTCCCCATAGTGGGCCGGAGCCACATTCTCTACAGGAAACGATAACAAGTCATTCCTAAATTTCAGCTTTAAGGATGCCCAGAGTGCATCAAATAACTGAGCACAGATCTAATGAGACGTTATTGCAACGTTATGCGTGTACCAAAGTCCAAACAATAATCAAAAAGTGAATTCGCGCGACCCACCCCATGGATTACGATCATTGAACTTGCCCACTTCATCCACCGAAGTGCAAAGACCGCAAGGACCCTGGCAGCGATTCCTCAAATATTCTGCGCGACACTACCCCTTCCCCCTCCTCAACCTTCCTGCACTATGGCTTAATTGTTTTTGCTGTAAGGGGGGCTGAAACGGCAAGCAATTAGAAAAAAACGCGATTGCTTGGGGGGCAGGGTGGAAGCGGGACCTTGATCTTGCACGTTCTTTGCATAGAAGTGCATATAAGGGTCGCAGCTGTGCGCTATTCATTGCCTAAACTCTCTTGCAAACGAGCTTTTTCTTGGTTTTCTCGGTTAAAATCAAATTCCCCAAAGAATGCGGCACAACGCACCTCACAGTGACTGTCGACGGTAATGCGTTTAGTATTGAATCGATATAGCCACACAATGTATTGCCACCGTCGAAACGCGTTATGTATGAGGCATATATACTGCCGCGCCAATAGTCTTTCGCGCTTCCCTCCGAACATTCGGCGCCATCTATCGCCGCCGCCGCGTAGCCTGCGCGTGGCCTGCGAAATGCATCGCGCGTCTGTGCGCTAGGCTTTGAAATACATCACGCGGCAACTTGACTCCTCTCTCGCGCTTCGTTGATCATGGTGATGATGATGATTTATTATGGTCCCTTTTGAAACGTGGCGGTGACGAATAGTCACCTAGCCTGCTTAATATAATCAGGTAAGCTATACATGCTTTTTATCTGGCATTTCTTTGTATACACCTCATTGGGTTTCTTTCTCATCAAAATCTACCTTGTACCGCTAGTTACGACTGTAAGAGATCCAGCCATATTAACCTCTTCCCTAATGCTTTGCTGTCTGTGGCTTCCCGGACGCCTTGCGCCTTATAGTGGCGCCGCCCAGAAGTACGCGCGTGGCATCCGAAATGAGAAGAGTGGCGTGCCGATGCCCTCCAACGCTACCTCGCTTGCCCGGACACCCAATGACACATAATCAGTGGCCCTGGTTGGCAAATGATTCATTGAAGAGCAGAACGTACGCAATGCATTCTTGGTGCAGCTCCCTAAAATGTTGGCGCGAAGGGCGTTGATTGAGAAGTGACATATTCGGTGCATTTGTGGCGCAGGTTGATAAGGTATCGGGGTGGTGTCCGTGAGGAAATATTGTGACGTGGGTTCGATTTCGTTCAGCATTGGGGAAATTTAAGGGATCTCTTTTTTGTCATTTTAGAGCGGCACATTCCCAGTCGAACGTAAACAACTACTCAATTTGGCCTCAAAGACGTTGACGGAAGAGCGGCACACACCTACTGACACACACCCAATGACACACCCAAGTTGGCATCAAAGAAGTCTATTGAAGACCAGCACAGACCTAGTGGCAGATGCCCAGAGCTCCAAGTTGGAGTCTAAGTATTTCATTGAACAGCGGTACCTACCAAGTCCTGCACCTATAGTGACCCATTTTGGCGTGTTAGAAATTTGTTGAATAGCGGGACATATGTACACCCGCGAGCAGAAGTATATGGACCAGGCATTACGCGTTAAAACTAATTTTCTTCTCTCTCTGTGAGTGCAACTTGAAATCAGACTGCAGTCCGAACTTGCCATTATGAATTTTCTGGTGCAGTCGTTCAGTTTGCGTTTGTGGGCGTCAATTACGAAGAAAATGTTTTTTCGTCGACCCTATGGTCCACATACTTTTGCTCTCGGGTGTACACATTGCCACATGCTCACACAACCAGGTTCGTTCAATGGTTGGCTTCGAATCCTGTTTCCTGAGTACAGCAGCCCGACGCACTATCCATTCGACCATAGGGCACGCAGTGACCCGTCAGGCACGAAAAGCAGTTACATACAAACATACACAGCCCCCGCAAAGTGTGTGAATTACCCTAAGAATGCTAACTCATTAAAACGAGAGAAATCTGCGTATATTCTCGAAATATTTAGGCTAGAACTGAAACCGTTGCACGCTTAAGTTGTATAGAGAATATTTGCTTGGGAACCCGGAATGTTTTGAAGTTCCGGCTGCGTAACCAAGCAGAGGTTATCTAGGTCCGTGCGTGAATACAATTACAGGAAACACGAATAAGAAAACTTCAATGGAAAGGACAAGCCTTAACTGCGATCTGCTCTACGCAGAGCGAACATCTATTGTTTGCAGTCTCAGCAGACTTGCAGGAAAGCTTTCATCACACGTAATAATACCTAATTACAACAATTTCGCTCTCTTTGGCGATCTCAAAAGAGTTAGGTGGACATGCCGCCACGGACTAGTCCTAAGGAAGCGGTATATCACTTTCGAACAAGAGGTGGACGTGTGGTGACGAAGCTGAGTAACTCCCAGTGAATTTGGTTGTCCCAGTCCGTCAAAGCACGCGTCTGAATAAATGAATAAGACATCCTAGAAAGCAACCCAGTCGGTGCACCTAAAAGTCAATGTACACATAAGAAAGCAATCACGTGATACCGAAATCTGGGGCGCACGAGAAGCGCACAGAGGGAGATACGCGTGCGTATGTCGCGGTTGTCGTGCGCTCTCGCGAGCCAAGAGGCCTCGCAATATATTCTTCTAAACGTTATGCGATAGTTTGATTGCAGCACATAGTTGTAATCCGCGCATTTCGAAAGTACTCTCTATTGTCTCAAGAAATGTGTTTTTGTAACTGAAACTGATACAGTAGAAAAAGATCTGACGACGGGCTACTCATGTTGTAGGCAATAGGACACTATAATGCGAAGCACAATACCATGAACTTCAAAAGTTGGTGCCAGTTTGGTAAGAGCAAACGTGAGCTTATCTATGGGGTATTGAAGCGCGTAAATTTAGCGGGTACAAAATCCGGCACATACTGCCGCGGAAGAAGCCATCGGAAGAAGCGAGGAAACATTTTTAAAGTTTGGCTGTCATTGTGGCAGCTGGAGCGTTTTCATACACATAGTTCCGGCCTCCTCACTTCGGTATTTCGAGCGCCGGTGGCACGGTAGTCGAGCGCTTCACTGCTGTGATTTCTGTGAACCGACGCTTGAAGCGGCGTGCTTGGAGGCGACGCTCGACTTGGACGCCGTTGAACGCCGTGACGCGACAGACGAAGCGCCGGTCGCCACCGGCTGGCGTGGCCGTTGCTTCTCGGCCGAAGGTGCTCTGCTCGGATGCCCCGACGGTGCTGTGACGGCGGCGACCGGCTGCTGTACGGCATGAGCAGTAGGCACGACGTCTCGCTTCGAGGCGGTAGCCTGCTCATGTGCTTCGGAAGGCGGTGCTTTGGCGTCCGAACCTGGCCTTGTGCCCTTGTGGTGGTGGTGGTGGTGCTGGGTAGAAAGGGACACACAGTTGAAGTGGGCATCCCAACGCTAAAGCATACGGAGGAGATAATATTAACAAGGAGCCGGCTTGGGGGAGCCGGTTCCACCTGCTCCCCGCAGCCGCTTACCTTTGCAGCGCTTTCGGTTTTACAGAGAGTAGAAAGTGATGAGAACGCTAGAGACATTTTTTTCATTGACTGCATTCACCAAGAAGACAGACTGTAGTAGGTTACATTTGAAGGAAATATATATGTATGCGTCACGTAATTCGATATAGCATTAAGTCTGATGCTTCTACGTCACAAAATAAGACGTACATATTGCGTGGAAAGTGTCGCAGACTGTAGGGGCATTACCACAGGACGAGCGGAACATGGCGCTTCTTCGACAAGCGGCAGCAGTGCAGCGCTTGTGCTTGCGACCAAAGCTTAGTGTGTCTCCTACTGGAAGAACAAAGGTGCACAAGTGCAATGTTTGACCAATTTTACGCCCACAAGTTTTAGTTGTAGTTAAGGACATAGTTAGTCCGTATAAAAAAGCTGCACACT
This sequence comes from Dermacentor variabilis, assembly GCF_050947875.1. Lineage (NCBI taxonomy): Eukaryota > Metazoa > Arthropoda > Arachnida > Ixodida > Ixodidae > Dermacentor > Dermacentor variabilis. The sequence continues at coordinate 130,467,964 of NC_134570.1, read as the reverse complement.
AAAAGCAATTTCACTGGGAAACTGGGATCGAGACTTTAATGACACCATTACATTCGTAGCTTCCGCAGCGCAACCTGGTAAGTGTAAAACGGAGTTTTCGTGCAAGAATGAGCGCGTTCCGACAACACCGACATGTCATCGGCTTTGTGGACTTTGGCTTAAAGTACACTGGGTCGTGCATGTTGGAATCAGTGTCAAGTAAGCAGGTAACAGCTTCCGAGCCAATCGCTGGTATTTCTAATTTATTGTTACCGTGATAGAGGTTGCGGTTGGTGACACTCCATTTCCTTGCGCATGTTCCTGAACAGCCCTAGCTGAGGGGCGCTGTATGAGAGTGCGCCAGAGATCGCGCAAGCAGGCAGAACGAGCAACTGATGCATTCTTAAGCGCTTTGGAAGAAACAGAAACAATCGGAGAATAAAACAGATCAGGACGTGGAGGACGCTCGTCGACTAGAGTCAAAACTAGAGTTACAGGGTAAATATGGTATGAATTGTCTCAAAACTTAATCAGCGTCTCGGTCACATTTTTTTTGCATATGGCCAATTTTCTTATGTCAAGACGCGGTCCATATGGATACATTTCTGGAACCGTGACGCAAATATATTTTTTTTGTTTCAATGTTGAACACTGTTATTTCCAATGTTAGATTTTTGGCAGTTGTGTTAGATAGCATTTCGCAGGAAGTGTTCTACAATTTCTGTGTTCCAGTCGTTTGTAACGTTTTCTCAGTTCTCAGGTGACTCATGTCTTGCCAGAACAAAGAGATCGAGACACTTACCGAAATGACAACGACACCAGCAAGCAATGAGCAGGAGCAAAAGCTCGTGAGCGATGGATCAATACAGTCTACTTATATCCTATACACTGGGCTTGCTATTGTATTATTCTGCGCGCATTCGAAAAATCCTAAACAGGAGCACCTGAGTGACGCTAACTTATACAGCAAGGTCTGAGTACCTGAAGATATGACTTCATGGCAGTGGAAGAAAAGGAGCTCGATTAGTGAGTTCTCTTGTTTGTCGCTGTACTTTGAACGCATAAGCACCCTGTCCTGCCTGCCTATCATCTAGGCTTCATTGGCGTGCACCAAAACAATGAGCGTACAAGGAACGCGTCACATGGAATTTTTACCATTAATGAATAAAGCTGCAATTTCTTATTTTTATTACATTTTATGACAGGAAAACTGTATTTCTTTGATGTGCCTAAGCTTGTTATTTATATGCTCTTGTCGGCACGTATTTTCATGAGCTCATTAAAAATGTTACTTTGCTTCGGCCAATGTAGCGCTGTGTGTGTAAAATACAAAATAACTTTGGAGGGCGGGTGCTACGCTATGCTTCCCAAGCCTTTACGTCGGTCCCCTAAGGAACTATGCACTGGTTTTATGAATATAAAGCTAAAATGAAAAATGAACAGGCTCGACGGCCTGACCGGCCCGAAGTCTTGCCAACCTGAACTTTTTGTCCTATGAGCAGTACGTCCTCGATGGACGCTCGTGCAGTCTCCGGCAGCAGGGTCAAGAAGAGGAGACCGCTGGTGACAGTCAGACCACTGTAAACCCACAGCGTGATGGCCAGCCGCTGCATTGTGCCTGATGTGGAGAAGAAGTTGGCCGACACGACTAAGGCAGCCCAGTTGGTAGCGCACACGCTGCCCAGCTCCATGCCGGAGCCACGCAACGGAGTCAGTTCGGCCGCAAGGATCCACGGCACCGGTCCCAGACCGGCCGAATAGCCAGCCACGAAGACAGCCTGCAGCGAGGACAATAGCAGCGCCAGGTGGCGCGGCGGAAAGAACGACGTTTTGCGAAGAGAACGGCTGAGTTCACGACGGGAAATCGGAGTGGTGTAGGCAAAGTTCGGAATGAAATAATGCTTCAGGCTTGAGCAATCCTGTTTACAACGTCAAAGTGAAGCACAATGACGTGGGGAATCATTAATGGTATTGACGTTCATTAGGTGTTTAAATTAATTTTGCGCTGTAGAAGAGTTCTCCTTGTCAGATTACCACGACACGACATAAGATGAGCCCATTCTACATAACGGAATTTGGTGAACTTCACCGCAACAAAACTCCGCCTGTTTATCCGTTATTTGATTATGCGTTCCGCTACCACAAAAATGCTAACGTTGACTGCTATACGCGTCATCGGCCGAACGTCACTGGTTTTTGCATTCAAAAAGGAATTACAATCTTATCGCACACGTTGTATCTTTCACAATTCGTGAAGGATCAAGACACTCATGTTCATGCGCTGCCTTTTTTTAGATATTGTGCACCTGCTATTTCTGTCGGCCTAAGTTGTAGCGCCAGTCGGCATGCATACAAAACTGATTATGGCGAAAGGCACATTGAAAACGATTGCTCATTGAAAATGGGGCTTTTGAATAAATGGTCAAAATTTCCTCTGTATCCTTTATCAAATTACAGCCCTCCTATAGTAACGGAAATAAATACGACACAACAGTAGTGACCTTTGCTTACGAATGCATATCAGGTTAAAAGTCAACCAAAAGTAAATGAAAACGGATGTTGTCAGTATTGTATACCTTTTTCTCGTGAGAACAACATTACAGACTTCGATGTTTCGCAAGCGAAAACGTGAACACATTTTGGCATGGATGAAATCCAATCTAAATATGGTAGAAAGTGAAGTTTTGGACGTAACATAACACACAAAGAAAGCGAAGGCCGCACTGTCCGAAATGTTAGTTTGTGGGGACGAAAGCGCAAGAGGCGAGGAAATCTCTGGGATTTATTTGCGTGCAACTCCGCGACAGCAATGAAGAAAAGGAACTCAATTATAAGGACTTTACGAGGCACTGTATCTCATAGACTAATTGTACACACCTGGATGGCAAACGTCATCGGACTTGACTCGTATACTGTAGAAGCAGTGGCAAGGGGTGCCACCAATGCTGATGGGTCCGCCGTGATTATTTCGCTTCCACTTTTCGCTGTCGGGAATGAATTGTTGTACACCACGCCCAACGTGACGAGGCTTCCTGAACACACGATCACGGAGAATACGAGCAACTTGCGTCGACCTGCCACGTCCAGGAATGGCACCGCCGTAGATGCCGCCAAACACTGTAGTACGTGAAAAGAAGAATGAAGAAGCTGTAGGAATTGTTACTGTAGCACTGAGCAAGCCAGACGTTCGACAAGAGTGCCTGAAGCGTGCGCGGGTTCTTTGTGTTGAAAAAGGAACATTCGGAGCTCATATCAGCTGCACCCCGGTAAGAGCAAGCTGTTGCGCCATCTGTCCCGTGCTGCGGCTCCACAGCAGCAAGAGCCGTCCACGCGAAGCTTGTTGCTGAGGTTGAGCCGTTGTTGACCTAGACAAACCCAAAACTGTCATGCGAGTATCCGGCTATCAACAGAATACTCACCTACCGCTATTACGGAAGCAACAAGCAGGTACTTGCGTTCTGCAGATGAAATCTCGTTGTGAGATTTACAGCATCACGTACTGGTGCACTAAAGGTGCGAAAGCGTCGTCGCAGAACTCCTAAAGAACGCGATAAGCGATTCCGCAGAGATCACCCCTTTTGTTTCACTTTACTCGTAGGTATTTACGCAGGCCATCGGACCACATCAGGACCATCTCGTGTGGTTACGCCTACTGCGACTTCTGCCCACAGAGGGCTTCGGCGACCGCGGCTAGCCTTCAGCGCTTCATTCAGCTTCATGGCGCAACAACCGCATACTTGTATACGTGTGGTTGTACGTGTATGCGCCGATATATATATTAAAAAACGGAAGCGACGTACGCTACGCAGTGTTTTATCACTTTATAATGTAGGTCGCTTCCTTTATGTTTTGAATATGTTCTTTTATGTCCAGCGTCAAAAAGCCCTTTGGTTTCAATTGCCCCCCCCCCCACACACACACATATATATATATATATATATATATATATATATATATATATATATATATATATATATATATATATATATATATATATATATATATATATATATAGTCATATCATAAGAGGCTAACAACCCCCATCCTTCCCGTCTATATATATAATATATAGTGCTACTGACGGTGGTCTGCTCCGGATCCCCGCCAGTTGCACTTCGCTCCTCGAAGAGACACGACGTATGTCGAGCGAATGGGCTCCTGAAAGAACACTAGCACATACGAATTATTGTTCGCCAAGGCAAGGCCACCACATTCCCGGGATACCGGGTTGTATCGATAGGGGAGGAAGGAAAGCGGGGTTTAGCAACTTCGGTCGTACGGAAGTGCTCCTTTCAAGTACACAAATTACCACTTGGCCAAACTAGGGCGATAAATCATTATGGTCGAAATTATCCGGAACAATTGGTTTAAGAGCAGTGTCTTCCTTTTGAAAATATACAGCTCGCCGTCGGATCAACGGCAGGCATTCGCCACGATCATGGCAAAGGCGGTGGCTCTGAGCAAGGGGGTCCCCATAGTGATAGCGGGTGACTTCACCCCACAAGGCCTGGGGATACCCCCACTAATCCACCAAGGGCAATCTCCTTGTCCAGGCAGTTGCTGACTGCTCACTGGAATTTATTACGGATCCTCAATACCGGACGCGAACCGGCACGTAGGTAGTTCGATACACCACTCCGGACCTGCAGTTCGTCAAGAACGCCCCAGGGAAAAGAATGGCACAATTTGCGAAAGAACCTGACTAGCGACCACTTCATTGTGGAGATTACCCTAACAATTAGCACAGCCCCTACCAGGGAAACTAAAGTGACGGACTGGGATGCCTTCCGGAAAATGCAAAAGGCGGACCAGACCGACTACGATGATCTCAATACTCTGTTCACAAGACTACAGAAGGACGTACAAGCTGCGAGCAAGGTGGTTAAGACTGACCTAAAAGTAGATCGGATGGACGCGCGCCTTGCGCACCTCCTAGAAGCCAAAAACTCTATCCTGAGCCGCTGGAGAACGCACAGACTCCACCGCCGACTTCGCAAGAAAATTGCGGAGCTCAATCGTACAATAAAAACTTATTCCATCGAACAGCCCAAACAGCAATGAAATGAAGTGTGTTCCTCGGTTGATGGGCAGATGGGAACGGGGGACAAATGGAACCTGCTCAAACACTTACTCGACGATTCGCAAATCAAAATCAATCAAAGACTAGCCATCGATCGCATAGTTCATAATCAAAAGGCGGCGGGCGTATTTGAACTCGTCCTCCTGCAAGAGTTGGCCGAAAAGTATCTTCCGCTGGGCTCCTCCGGTGACGAGGATTATCCTCGTTAACGGGTGGGGGGGGCAGAGGGGGGGAGCTCGACGCCCCCTTCACGGAATCCGAAATCTGGGAGGTGCTCCAAACGCTCAACGGTCGCTCTGCACCGGGCCCGGATGGCATCTCTAATAAGCTCCTCCGCAACTTGGACAAACAATCAGTTGCGCTGCTCACCGAGGAAGTCAATAAAATCTGGGAAACGGGCCTCGTCCCCGACTCCTGGAAGACAGCCTCAGTGGTGCTCATCCCGAAACCAGGGAAACCTCTTGCACCGGAGAACATACCGCCTATCTCGCTCACATCCTGCGTGGGTAAGGTGGCCGAACATGCCATTCACAACCGTATATGTAGGCACATAGAAACTAATGAGTTATTTCCTCACAACATGGCCGGCTTTCGACCGGCCCTCTCCACACAGGACGTCATGCTACATATAAAGAGGCAAATCATTGATGACGACACTAGTGACACTCGGGGCATCCTTGCTCTAGACTTGTCCATGGCTTTTGATAACATCTCGCACCGGTTCGTGCTAGACGCCATTTTGTACTTGGGCCTGGGCCACAATTCCATGCGTACGTTAGCTCCTTCCTCAGAGATCGCAAAGCCACTGTCAAAATAGGGCAAATCAAATCCGAGGAATTTAGATTGGGAGCGAGAGGCACCCGGCAAGGGGCGGTCATCTCTCGCCTAATGTTTAACATCGCCATGAAGGGCCTCTCGGACAGACTGGCCACAGTAAGAGGAACGGGTCACGCCCTCTACGCGGATGATATTACTGTGTGGCGCATGGGAGGGTCTGACGCTGCAGTTGAGAGTGCGCTCCAAGAGGCACTCTACATCACAGAACACTTCCTACTAGACACGGGCTTGACATCGAGGCCCAACGAGTGGCCCAAATAATACGACTCTCATCAACGCGAGCGGGGAGACGCATCCTCGAATCCGTTAGATGCGGTCACGATGAAATCACGGAGCGCAACGTGATCCTATCACCCATGGTCCGAGATAAGTTCAAGGTAGATCCCATGCCACGTAACGTCCACCCTCAATACAATGTAGGGCGCCGGGTAGCTAGGGCTCGTTCCTTGTTAAAAGTAGCTGCGGCCACTACGATTCTGGCATGTTTCGTTGAACCCGCCCAGTACGAGCACTCTGATCACTATGCCGTAGTTTCGGTGGACTCCAATGGCACTCTAACTAACTCAGCATCCGTGCGGAAGGTTTCTACAACAGTAGCCGAGCAGGTTGCTATAGCTATAGCACTGAAGGACCCTCTACGTCCCACTATCTTCACAAACTCCAGGTCTGCAGCCCGAGCGTTCGCCTCCAGCTCGACCTCAAAGGAGGTGAAGGCCATGCTCGGTAGCGACTGGGCTGCTGGTTTTCATATCATCAAATGGTTCCCGGCCCATATGGGAATCAATGTGCACTCTGAAGTTGTTAATGCCAACGAGTTGGCCCATGACTGTGCGCGAGGTCTTAGACACCGCGGCGGTTCAAGTGGACTCACGGGCGACAACTTAGGACTGTACACGGATTCGCTTCTCACCGTCCATGAAATCTTGGCACATTATCAACTTGCTCGGTAGCTTTTCCGCTACCACATCCCAAACTTAATAGACCGCAATCATCGGCCTTTCGCATTCTCCAAACGGGGTAATTCTCTTCCAGGGGCCGATTCAGTCACTTCGCGCCTAATGTAGAACCCCACTCTCCAGATTGTGGGGAGGCGTACTGCTCTTTATCGCATATGCTCTGACAGTGCCCTGCGTTAAGCAGCTCATCACTAACCACTGTAACCGACTGGGAGGCAGCCCTTACGAGCGGCGACCTCTCAGAGCAACTACCGGCTGTCCAGACGGCCTGCGACAGGGCGGAGGATCACGATCTTCCGACACTGACGTGGGTGCGGCCCGGAACGGCTACGGGGACTCCCTGAAAAGGGAGGTACCCTAACGCGGTTCCTCGGGATGATTAGTAAAGTTCTTTGTCTGTCTGTCTGTGTTTGCAATGTGGCGAACCCTCTTTAATTCATGGATGCGGGACCTCAAAAAGCGCGAAGTAATGCTAATGCATTTCTGTCGCATTTACTGCTAAATTGCCACAGTCTTGTTTGTATGGAAAACTATAAAAAATGCTATGCCATCCAGTGTATGTCGGACAAAATCAAGTATAAGCGCAACCAGGATCCATTACCTCTGGCTGCTCCCGGCGATAGAAGGAAAGACGCTGCTCCAAATTAAAATGGACGAAAGTTACGATATGTTATTGCCATCTAGAGTCATCACTTAGTGTGCTTGAGTAATCTATTTGGGTGTTGTAGGATCCGGCGAAGCATATAGCTATTTTGTTCGAAAATGCGAGTATAACCAGTTTGAGCTACGCTTTCGACGCAGATGGCTGGATTGCAAGACGCAGCTGAAAGGGTATATAAGGAGCTGCACGTGTAGACGTGCTTTTGCTGGTTCGAATGCTTGTTTCGATGCCCGCTTTGTCACGGAGAAGCTCCGTGAAACATGGCAGGCGTTAGGGTGCCGTGTTTTATATTGTTGCAGTGACAGGACGCTCAAAACAATTTTGAGCTTTGATGATGATGTGTGGTGTTTTATGGCGCAAGGGCCAGGTTTGGCCAAAGAGCGCCATGACAAGTGGTAATGTTGACGATGTATTATGGAAGACGTGACTTGGTTGTAACGTGGCCTAAAAATAGTCGCTGTAAAGTTCGTAATATCTACGTGCTATAAAATTATGGCGATGACTAATGGCGCATATTATGAACATTAAAATCCATCGTAGAAGAATGATGCAAAATAGAAAATATATACGATGGTAAAATTACTTCGAGCACTGCTGCCTCGCCAGAGCCCTTGAAACACAAGGGCCTAGAGGCATGTGCTATATAAAGAGCTATCACAGCGGCATCCTCTGAAGAGAGGATCCGCTACGAACATGTAGGGCTAACAACATGCAAGACAACATCTTTCAGAAAACTTAGGACTGCGTTGGTGTCAAATAAAGGTTCTGGGCCGTGTAGCATTACGGGATGTAGGGGGATGTGCTGCTGGTATGCTAGAGAAAAATGTTTCTTTCTCTCAGATTCGGCTGCCCGACACTGCAGGAGGACGTGGAGGACGGTCAGCCTCTCCCCGCATCTACCGCAGGTTGGAGGATCATTTTCAGTGAGTAAGAAGTTATGCGTGCCAAATGTGTGTCCTATTCTGAGGCGACAGAATAGGACATCTGTTCGCCGTGATTTTGTTACGGAGGGCCAAGAAGCTAACTGTGGCTTTATCACGTGCAGTTTGTTATTTACTTTTGCGTCCCACATATGTTGCGAGTGGTTTCGCAGTTTCCTTCTTAAGAAAGGCTTCAGGTCTGTGACAGGGACCGAAGCAGTAGGATTAACTGCATGCAATGAAATTGATGTGGCCATCTGGTCCGCTAGAACGTTACCCTCGATGCCCCTATGTCCAGGCACCCAGCATATAATCACACGTTGGTTAGATATATATGCTTTACACAGGACGGAGTAGAGTTCATTAATTACCGGATTTTTATTGTTACAGAATGACATCAAGGCCTTCACAACACTAAGGGAGTCCGTATATATAACTGGCTTCTGGAGTTTTGATTTCTTTATATGTTTTACGACCGACAACAGTGCGTAGGCCTCAGCCGTAAAGATACTCGTTTCCGGATGCAGTACATCGGATTCCGAGAAGGATGGACCGACGGCTGCATAGGACACCCCGTTGTGTGACTTCGATGCATCCGTGTAGAACTCCGTGCAGGAGTATTTGTACAGGAGTTCCAGGAAATGCATTTGGATTTCAATCTCCAGAGCATGCTTTGTGACTTGCACAAAAGATATATCGCATTGTATGAGCTGCCACTCCCAAGGAGGTAGCAGCTTGGCTGGATGCATTGGGCGGAGCTCGAGGAGTGGGACATGCATTTCATCACTAAGTTCCTTCACACGCAGCGAGAAAGGCTGTCTTAGGGAGGGACGATTATGAAAGAGTGTAGCATATGTCATATCGTTAATGGTATTAAAACATGGATGTTGAGGATTAGAGTGGACTTTCAGAAAATATGTTTGGCTGATGTATGTTCTCTGCAGATGAAGTGCCACTCATTTGATTCTGCATATAAACTTTCAATGGGACTTGTTCTGAAAGCTCAAGTGGCCAGTTGGATTCCTAGATCGTGGACCGGATCTAGCATCTTTAGCGCGCTCGGGGCTGCAGAATGATAGATCACGGCGCCGTAGTCCAACTGCGATCGAATCAGGATCTTGTAGAGATTCATTAAACATTTCCTTTCGCTGCCCCATGTTGTGTGGGATAAAACTTTCAGTAAGTTCATTGTTTTTAAGCATTTGACCTTGAGGTAGTTTATGTGTGGAATAAAAGTTAATTTAGAATCAAGTATGATGCCTAAGAACTTGTGTTCTTTGTTCACGGGAATTCGCTGACCATACATTTCGATACTGGGTTCTGCAATGAGCCCTCTCTTTCTTGTGAAAAGCACACAAGAACTTTTGTTGGGGTTCACTTTAAATCCGTTTTCTTCTGCCCATTTGGACACTTTGTTCAAGCCCTGTTGTACTTGCCTCTCATATACTGTAAGGTTGCAGGATTTGAAACCCATCTGTATGTCGTCTACGTAAACAGAATAAAAATGGCTGGCGGTAATGAAGCACGAAGGGTGTTCATTTTCACGATGAAGAGCGTGCAGCTAAGTACACCTCCTTGAGGTAGATCAGTTTCCTGTATAAAAGATCGCGCCATTACATTGCCGACTTTCTCGCGGAATGTACGGTTGGACAAATAGCTTTCTATTAGGACGAGCATATTGCCACGGATGCCAATTCCTGACAAGTCTCTCGAGATTTCATAGCGCCACGTAGAGTCGTACGCCTTCTCCATATCGAGGAATACGGATAGGAAATATTCTTTATGTAGAAAGGCATCGCGAATGTTTCCCTCAATGCGCACAAGGTGATCGGTTGTGGATCGCCCTTCTCTGAAGACACACTGAAAGAGATCGAGCATATTGTTGAGTTCAAGGAAATGTACAAGTCTGCGGTTAACCATTTTTTCAAAAAGCTTACAAAGACAATTTGTAAGAGCTATCGGATGGTAACTTGCTGCCAAGGAAGGGTCTTTACCCTGCTTAAGAACAGAGACCACAATCGTTTCTTTCCATGTAGATGGAAGGTATCCCGTAGCCCAAATAGCGTTGAAAAGTGTGAGTAGTGTAAGTTTGGTGTCAGTATGTAAGTTTCTGATCATGTCATACATGACTCTATCAGGTCCCGGTGCAGTGCTTTTGCATGTGTTCAAGGCAGCTCTCAGCTCAGCAATACTGAAAGGCCGGTTATAAGGTTCATTCTGTCTGGATTTTGGTATTATTGGCTTACATTCTTCTATTTGCTTGTATTTCAAAAGGATTGCAAATAATGGTTTGAACTCGACACGCTCTCAAAGTGTTCCCCTAGTAAGTCTGCCTGATCTTTCAGTGTTTCACCTTGTGTGTTTACCAAAGGAAGTGAATATGTTTGTCGCCCTTTTATCCTATTAACCCTGTTCCAGACTTTGGCCTCATCTGTATACGAGTTCATACCGGATAAAAACTTCTGCCAACTCTCTCTTCTAGCCTGTCGGCGTGTTCGCCTACCTTGCGATTTCACTTTCTTAAACTTAAACAGATTCTCCGCAGTGGGAGAGGCGCGTAGCAACCCCCACACTTTGTTCTGTTTCTTACGAGCGATCCTACAGTCGTCGTTCCACCACGGGACACGCCGTTTGCATGCCAAGCCATTTACTTGTGATATACATTTAGTTGCGCCATCTATTATGAGGGCTGTAAAATATTCCACAGCAGCATTGATTCCTAACGAGGACATGTCATCCCATGAAATACTACTGAGAGTTCGGAATTTCTTGCAGTCAGCTGTATCAAGCTTCCACTTAGGAGCCTGTGGTGGTTATTCGTTTTCTTTAGGTGTTCGTAGCAGTATGGGGAAGTGGCCGCTTCCGTAAGGATTGTTTGTAACTTCCCATTCGAGTTCAGGCAGAATAGAAGGAGAAACTATACTGAGATCAATTGAAGAAAAGGTTTTGTTGGCAAGACAGTAATATGTGGGTTCTTTCTTATTCAGAATGCACGCACCAGAAGAGAAAAGGAATTGTTCAACAAGTCGTCCTCGCGCATCTATACGAAGGTCGCCCCACAGGTATTTGTGTGCATTGAAATCGCCAAGAACAATATAAGGTTCTGGCAATGCATCTATGAAGGACTGAAATTTATGTTTACTTAATTTGTAATGTGGGGGTATGTAGAGCGAGCACATAGTGATAAGTTTGTTTAGGAGAACAGCACGAACCGCCACTGCTTCAAGGGGCGTTTGTAGCTGTAAACGCTGGCAGGAAATCCTTTTAACGCGATAGCGTTAAGGAGCTCGTGTCGCAGAAAAGCCGGTGTCGTCGGCGTCGGCGTCGGTGTCGGCGTCGGCGTCCGCGGCGTTGGCCGTGAGCGATAAATCACGGCAGGCACTTCATAAATAAAAAGCAACTTCCAAGATGGGCTGGGTGGGCATCGAACCAGGGTCTCCGGAGTGTGAGACGGAGACGTTACCACTGAGCCACGAGTTTTTTTTTTTTTATTACCGGCTAGGCAAAAGAAAATACAATGTGAGTATTACATGGCCATAAAAAAACAACTAGTCAATGCCGGATCAGTGTGGTGTGATAAGAACGATGTAGGCTAGTCACTTTGTCCAAAGCACTTAGCCAATCAGGAGGATCACTCGGTTCGATGCTTCAAAGCGGTACAAAAGCGCCTCTAGTGAACACGGTGTTACCTTAGAAACGAGCTGTTTCTAAGGCTCAGGCGTGCGTCGCTTGTTGAGGCGCACATTTCGTTGTCGCGCCGAACGCTGCGTTGCTCGACGCTCACCGCGTCCGATGCGGGGCGCGTAGTCGCTGCGCCGTAGCCCAATACCCCTTGGCGGGTCGACGGGAACGCTGTCGCGTTCCACCCTTGAAGGCGAAGCTTAAGCGTCCTCCAATTTTTATGAATAAAAATGGCAACACCGCCTGATGATACGACAGCATCATCGCGATCTTGGCGGAACTTGACATTCGGTCGGGGAAAGTTTGTGTGTTGTGGTTTTAAGTGTGTTTCCTGTAGACACAGCACTTTTTGGGTTGTGTTTTTGGATAAGCTCTTACACGTCATCAAGGTTCATAAGAAGACCTCTGACGTTCCATTGAATAATTTGTGTATCCATATTGAAAGTAAATAAGTGCTGTGTGTATGGAAACGGAGGTGATGCTATGGTTACAGAGCTCTTTCGAGGCCCTGTAACGGGGGTTTTGCCCTTTCTGGAGCGTTCGAGGGAGCCTCGCCGCTCCTTAGGCATTTGGTGCGCCTTGAGGACAGGTGTAGTGTCCATTGCTTCTTGTGAGGCGCCGGACACGTGCTCTTGCGAGCGAGAAGTTACAAGAGAGAGGCCCACCTTGGAGGGCAAGACCCCTGCGCCCACCAGCCCGGAGGTCGATGGGGCTCCCTGAGGGATTTGGCTGCGCCGGCTATTGCCAGTGCTGGAAGGGGCCGGGGAGGTTGGGGCAGCCTCGACTGCGCCCACCTTCATAATCGATGGCCCCGTCTGCTGTGTTGGCGTAGCAGCGTTAGCTGCAGCCGCCGCGGGGGCCGATGGCGTCACTGCTGCCTCACTGGGTGTGGGACGGACAGCCGCCGGAGACCGTTGTGGCGCTGGCCCCTGACGCGTCACATCGGCAAAACTTTTCTTGGGCAGGTATGATACCCGCCTGCGTGCCTCCTTGAATGAGATATTGTCTTTTACATTGATAGTTACGATTTCTTTTTCTTTCTTCCAGGATGGACACAACTGCGAGTACGCTGCGTGCTCCCCATCACAATTCACACAGTGGAAAGAATTATCACAAGCTTCAGAGGAGTGTTCATGCGCGCTGCATTTCGCACAAGTTTGGCAGCCTCGGCAGCTCTGCGAACTGTGGCCAAAACGCTGGCACTTGAAACATCGGAGGAGATTTGGCGCGTACGGTCTTACACGGAGCTTGATGTACACGGCCTCGATTGACTCGGGCAGGACACTTGAATTGAAGGTGAGATTAGGTGCTTGGTCGCAATTTCTTTACCATCTCGCCTCATCCTAATTCTTTTGACATTTATAACATTCTGTTCGCTGAAACCCTCCAAGAGCTCACCCTCAGTGAGCTCCAGCAAATTATCGTCCGAGACAGCGCCGCGGGAGGTATTCATCGTGTGGTGCGGGGTTACTACTACTTGGGTCTCCCCAAATGATACTAGTTTAGGCAGTTTCTCAATTTGCTTCTGATCGCGGAGCTCCAAGAGGAGGTCACCGCTAGCCATCCTCGACGCCTTATATCCTGGACCAAAAACTTCGCTAAGAGCCTTCGATACAAGGAATGGCGAGATTGTTCGCACTTGTTTCGTTGCTTTTTCTGAGTGGATCACGTGAAAACGAGGAAAATTGTGGACTTGGCGTCCGAAAAACTGAAAGACCTCTTCGGTGCGCCCTCGTTTCTGAGGGCGATCAGGGAGTTTAGGAAAAGCGTTTTCCATAAGTACAGTTGGGTTTTCGGCCGCGATGCCGATTACCCACCATGGAGCCCAACAGGGGGACGTGACAGAAGTTCCTCCTAGAGAAACCCTGCCAACGCCAGCCGTACATCGCTGCTATAACTAAATACAGCCTAACCATGGCTGGCTAGCCACACAAGGTTAACCCTCGCCGCCGGGAAACTAGTAAGTGAGGAGAAGTGATGAGAAGACAGGAAAGATGAAAAAGGCGGAGAGAAAGACGCAGATTGGAGAGGGGGACAGGAAAAGGCGACTGCAGATTTCCCCCGGGTGGGTCAGTCCGGGGGTGCCGTCTACGTGAAGCAGAGGCCAAAGAGGTGTGTTGCCTCCGCCGGGGGGCCTTAAAGGTCCGAACACCCGGCATCGGCTCAACCCCGAGGATCCCCCTTTCCCCGGACACGGCTAAGCCGCGTACGGCTACACGCGGGAGGGTCCAACCCTCGTGTGCTCGGGTACTTGGTGTCGCAACACACCAAACGCCTGCTGACGCAGACGCCCCTGCGGGGAATATTGAGCTTTAGTCGTATGCAGTGGATACGTATGAATTCCTGTTACAACAGCTTTATGTACTTTATTCGGTGTCTGCATTTTTCAGTTTATTGGTTATATAGTATGCAAGTAGTTCTACTCAACTGCGCAAGCTCCATGCAGTGCTCCGAAAGCCCATACAACTTGACATACTCAGAAACCGCAGCAATAAGTTCCGGATTCACTATGTGCTGGTAACATCGCCATTTCGCAAGGACAACGACAGTTATGTTCTGAATGAGAGTACTTAAAGCTTCCTGGTGTTTTAGACTTATGAAAAAGCCCGAAAAACACCATTCCACATTTCCACGTCCGACAAGTGTTTTGCCTCTCTGTATTAAGCGTTTTATTTTATAGGAATATTACACAAATATTAAAAACAGCCTTTAAATTACATAAACAAGGTGTACACATGTTATCCTGTGAATTTTTTCCTTGTAATACTTGTCAACATAAACAATAAATTACTTGTCGTCTCTCCCGCTCGTTACTCTACCTGCATGCCAGTCCAGTGAGAAACTGGAAAGGCGAATCAAACGGTAATTGAATGGTGGCAACAGAGGATTTGAATTTATCCTCTGCTTCTGCGTGTTTCCTGATCCCAAACAAGATAGCGCCGCCTTACTTGCATTGCGCACTGCCATCTTTGTTTTAATATCCTTTCCAAACACCATGTATCTCCTAGAGCGGCGCGGCCGCTCACTTCAGGGACTATGGGGGCTGCGCCTGGCTTCCGAAATGCATGGCGAACTCTGAGAAACCCATCGAACCCGGCAGCCTGGCTCTTTTCTCACAATCTTTTTTTTTTTGGGACGTGGCTCCATATAGAGCAAAACAATAGATGGCGTGGTAAACACCTACTCCCCACAAGAGCGGCAAGCACCTAGAGGCGCATACCCAGTGACTTATAGGTTGGTATCACAGACGTTCACTGACAAGGACACTGACCGAGTAGCACATTCACGCTACTCTAGGTGAGCGTGAGTGAGTGTGTGAAACAACTTTATTTGGTCCACTATAGACGTAAGCAAACTCCACGTCACCTGGCTAGGTCCACTCGGGGACCATCAGGTGTAACCTGACGGCCCTCTCGCGAGCCCTATGGACTGCCAGGATTTGAGATGTCTGATCCTGGGCCCTAATTATCTTCATCATTTAAGAGATTAATTGAACAGGGGTATATACCCCTTCGGCGCATTCACGGTAACCCATGTCGACGTCAATGAGGTTCGTTGAATAGCGGCAAATAGCTACACAGCGCCACCTACCCAGTGGCTCAAGTTGTTCTCACGGTTGGTTTCCAACCCTGCTGTTCCAAAGTGCTGTGCTAGTCTAAATGCACTAACCTGCTCTCGAGACTAAGACACCTATAACTGCCGTAAGGCATTGGTGTCGCATGACCGCAGATGCCTCTGCACTCTCCTGCGAGGTAGCCCAATAACATTCGCCTGCACTGAACATTTTATGATGTACATAACATGCCTGCATATCTGGCGATCTCATGAGAGTTTGTCAAGCTTTTCTTTTGCCTTTTCGTGCGTGCGGGTTGTCAAAAGAGTCGCCATCTGAATGTGCTTAACTCGCTGCAGGAAATAGTCAACAAACACGCTTACCTGAATGAGCACCAGTATGACCAGGCTGTCCATGGACTCCTGTCGGGGTGCCAGGTCTGTAGTAGACAGCAAGATGCAGTTGGTGCCGCTAAGCTGCTGCACTCCCATGACGAGCACGGCCAGCAAGTAGTGCGCCGGCGGCGTATTGTAGATGGGGAAGATGGCGGAGATCGCCTCGAACTCAACCTCCGTCTCAGCCTGCGCGGAGACATGACCGCCAAGCACAGATCTTCCACTACCGAAGCGCCACTGAGCCAAAGGCTCGAAGTAACAACTTTCGTTTAGCACCGAGTTACATGTAGATGGCCTTGGCCGCTTAAGCTGCGTTTTTTTTTACAGCAAACAACTGTTAAACCATCGCACAGTGCCCCATAGCGCTCCCCTTCAAACATTTATATGTAAGGGGTTTCGCATAGTGAAATTTTCAAATGTGTACTAATATTCCACTAGACAGCCATTTTGGTATTGAATCAGAAAAAAAAAACAATACAAATTTCTATACAAGATGAAAAATAAATCTTCCGTGGAATTTGCACGTAAAAAGAAATTACAGTTGTTCGATACGTCTACAGCCGTTAACAGTTGAAAAGTTAGGTCGACTGAGTAGCTTGTGTATGAGAAATAAAAAAATGTGTCATCGTATTGGGTGCACCACGGATATGACTAATGAAATAAAGAACTTCTCGTCACTTTAAGGATGCAAGCCATCTAGGTGGCATAGTGACTGAGACGTTGCGCTACAAAGCCTCAGAGCGCGCGAGAGAGTCCCGGCCACGACGGGCGCCTTTGAATTAGGGTAAAAGGCAGGAACGCCCGTGTACAGCGCATTGAGTAGACGATAAAGAACCCCAGTGGTCGAAAATATTTCGGAGTCCTTCGCTATACGACGACAATCATATCATGTATGGCTTTGGCACAAAAATGCCTACTATCTTTTTTTTTTCTTTTTAAGTAGGCGAATGCAAGTAGTATGTAACATTTGGGGTTCGTTGAAAGAGCTCAGTGCAATACTAATGCAAGGAACATCAGCTTTAGCGAAAACAAATATAGTGAGATTGGGTCAAACAATAAATTAAATTAAATTATGGGGTTTTACGTGCCAAAACCACACTTTCTGATTATGAGGCACGCCGTAGTGGGGGACTCCGGAAATTTCGACCACCTGGGGTTCTTTAGCGTGCACCTAAATCTAAGTACACGGGTGTTTTTCGCATTTTGCCCCCATCGAAATGCGGCCGCCGTGGCTGGGATTCGATCCCGCGAACTCGTGCTCAGCAGCCCAACACCATAGCCACGGAGCAACCACGGCGGGTAAACAATAAATTACACGACGCTAATCGAGACTGTAAATTCGTAGGCTCCCTAAGGGAAAACGTGGACATTTAGAGGCCGAACAACTTTGTGCAGGAGTGATCTCCTCCATGAATTCGATCATAAACACAGCCCGAATACACAACGCAGTTCGTTCATAATAGCCGTTCGCCTCTTGTCGCTTACCTTCGATAATGAAATGCCCAATATAAATCTTTGCTGGGACCGGATTCTACGAACCAGTCTAACGTAAATACTTGTTTGTAAATATGAGTATGATTCGTCTGTAGAAAATACTATTCATTTTCCCACGGGTAATTGTGAGACTTTATATGTCAGGCACCGTGAGAAGCCGGGTAAACCGAGGGCCTCAATGAATATTTCTGTCCTTAGGGAATCTTGTTGCCCAATCTACTGGCCACCGAAATCAAGGCTTCATCTTCCCACACTCGCCTATCATTCCCCGATATCACGGCTCTATTTCAAAAGATATGCTATTTAGCCCCAAACAATGATATCTTTTGAACAGTGCATCTCATGTCGCGCAGAAACCATCAATACACCGTTTATCCTACGCGTGCAAGTACGGGGTACCGAAAATCCTATCATATTTCTTGCGTACTGCCCAAGACTGCGACAACCTCCCTGCCCAAATTCCTTTCATAACATTTGACCTCCAATTCAAGTCTGCCGTCAAATAGCATTTCGTCACGAAACTTACAGCTGTTGAGCTCCTACCCATTCCTAATGTAAAGCCTCACACTAAGGCCTTTTAGGTATAGGAAATTAATAAGTACATACCATTGGTATCTCAATATATGTCTGAAGAGAGCAGGGTGTAGTCAAGGTGGCTGCGCACGCCTAACGTATGTCAGACTGTTACTGAAATGCCATACCCTCCGTGGGACCGACTTCCCGCGGTAAATATTACTGCGCTAGAGCGTATTCGTTCTCATATCAGAATGTTCTGGTGGCGTATAACACGGGTTTCAAAGCGTACGCACGACGTGAAGCGAGACCGTTGAAGGAACGAGGAAATAATATCCGAACAAAACATTTTATTTAACTTATAACAAATAAAACGAGATTGGCGCTTCACGGTTTCTGCAAGCGGCCCACTGCCTGTCTTTCCGTACGAAGCGGACATTTAATGTTTCACGTTGAGCCTCCAGAACAAGGCCCATATTCAGAATAAAGTAATTATGCGAGAAATGTTTTATACTAGCAGACTTCAGCCAATTGTGATATCCGACATATTATTAGAGAAGTCGTTAATCCAATGGCGATTAGCTCCTACTTACAGAAACATTTGTGAATTCTGTCACAGACTGCATAAAGTGACAATTTTACAAGGTCAAGTCACGAGTGTGATAAGTTGCCGGCATATGTCTTTGGCTGGAAAACTGCTGAGCCTTTTATCGGTGTTCTGCCCTCCGCAATTATGAAAAGAATTGCATTACGCGTAATGTCCTGTTTAAGTAAATAAACAAATAAATAAATAAATAAAAATTCACACTCATTCCGCTCTGTGAAGGTGGATTACCAGCGGAGCTGTATATATAGTGATAAGTAAGTTGATATTAACTATTTTGACGGAATATAAAAGACGCATACCAGAATCAGTTCCCTTTTTTAACGATCTACTTGACTTATTGAATTGCATAGACATTGCTTTGTTTTTGTTTTCATTTCTCGTGTTTTTTTGCTTGATTTTTAGTTTTACTATTTCGTCCCCAAGGTTACTATCGCTTTATGATAGCTGTGATATACGGCAATTGGCTCTGTGGCGACAACGGAAAGCTTATTGCCCAATGTGAGGTCTATAGACTACCGATGACGCGTCGTGGGCACACTGATGTTTGTGTAACATTGAATGCCGAGCCTATGCAAGAGAAACGCCACGAACCACTTTCCGTCTGGCCGAGACACGTGTACGTTGAAATCACCCACAATCACGATGGGAGTGGAGTCGACAGGGATGATCTAACCAAGGGTGCATACGCTTTGCGTTTGCGGGACTGTCCGCATTACATGCTGTGCGCTGCCGCCGTGCACACTCCCGCTTCTGTTCACGAAGGTGTTCTTCGTAGGCGCGCTGCTCTTCCGCACTCCTCATCGCACACGGCCTACCCATTGCACGGCAGGAAGGGAACTGAGGCAAGGTTACGTGGTTTGCCTATATAAATAGAGCCCATGACGTCAAACCGCAACCCGTTCTAAACAGTGTCTATGCCGGTTTTCCTTCTTTTATCACTACATTTCTTTATCACAATACGTTTTGACACTTCATCCGGGTAAAACGCGGCTGGGGCATACCCAGCGATAAGCTTTTGCTTTATACTTTAGCTTTTTTAGCTCCGGGGTGGCCGCCATCTTCTTTACCTACGCAGACAAACCGCCAGAACCTAGCACATGACAGCTCCGCTGAAATAAATACATAAATAAATAAATAAATAAATAAATAAATAAATAAATAAATAAGCTTGCGTTTCGTATGCGCAGTCATCTTAAAATCCACATGCCGATAAGTGTTTCGGCAGACGTCTTACCTCGTATCCTGGCGAGCGCACGCTCAGCAAGGCTGCCAAGGCCCGCTGTCGCCGGTGGCGATAGAGCAGCCACCGGGGTGACTCCACCAAGAGGCAACAGGCGAGCAGCAGCAGAAGCAGGGCGGACGGCGCGCAACACAAGGCCAACCAGGCCCAGTCCAGGAAGTGGCCGATCACGTGCGCGTACAGCACGCCCAGTGTGAGGACCAAATGGTGCGTCGCTCCCTGCATAGCGCGCGCGGGCAAACTTGGAGGAGTGTGCTCGGTACTCCGGACCTTTCGTTTCAGGGTTTTATACGGTTCGAATTTGACAGCAGGGGGCAGGAGGGAGGACGGACCTTTGTCGCGCTTTCTTAGAGCAGGTAGGTGGGCAGGTATTGAGCAGCGAGATGTTAGTGATAACCGAATATAAATTGTATGGGAAAGCCGCACATTCAATGAACTGGTGGATAATCAGCGACGACTGAAGCAAGGATGCACTCTTGTCTTGACTGTTGTTCAGACTTCACCTTGAGGGCATAGAAAGACGACTCCAAAACTGTGAAATATGGTCTCATGTATCTTCAACCGAATGAGCAAAAGTTACGTACATCAGAGGGTCCCTGGGATGATGCATGCAAATCAAGGGATCTGGGAGCACGTTCGGCAATGAAGCGACATATATGGGGCCTAGTCTTAGCACAGAGACATATCGAATAATGTTCGTCAATGAAGAGCCTACCCGCCGTGGTTGCTCAGTGGCTGTGGTGTTGGGCTGCTGAGCACGAGGTCGCGGGATCGGATCCCGGCCACGGCGGCCGCATTTCGATGGGGACGAAATGCGAAAACACCCGTGTGCTTAGATTTAGGTGCACATTAAAGAATCCCAGGTGGTCAAAATTTCCGGAGTCCTCCACTACGGCGTGCTTCATAATCAGAAAGTGGTTTTGGCATGTAAAACCCCAAATATTATTATTATTAATGAAGAGCCAAGCAACGATGTGGTACCACTTAAAGGGACCCTTGACGGTTTTGTACAAACGTACTGAGTCGTTAGAGTAGATCCTTCTGATCACTAATTGACGCAACTAAGTGTTCCGCGCAAAGCGTGTAATTTATTACAAGACTTTAAAAATGTACATCGCTGCCGATCGCAGCACACTGCTCGGTGGAACATTCAGCCGCCCCTACCCATATGACGTAAATCACCCAATTGACGTCAGTAGGGCGAGCTATCCGATTCGCTGTCCAGGGCGCGTCATGGATACTTTTTCAACAATTTTTGGTGAACAAATGGCTTTCGTAATACTTTAAATGTTAGTTTCTTTTTTCTAAAAAAAAGAAAGTCACAGAAAGAGAATGCACAAGAACAATTTCTCACTATACTTTAACACTTCCGGCACACAGCAAGCGTCATGTGCTTGTGTTACAACGTGCTCCATTTTGACGAGAGCTCCGCGGTCAGAGTCGGTGTCAGTCTTTTCGCGAGCACTATGATTCGCCTTTGTTGCGTTGTGGACTGCAAACGTAGCGACTGGAAATATGTCAAGCTGCGACATCGTGGCCTTCTGCAAGGTAGCAGACGAGCGGACTGGTTGTAGCGCATCGAACTACCGCTATCCGATCGGCGCTAGGATTGGCGCGTTTGCGGCCGTCACTTATCACCGGAAGATTACTAACGCAATAGCGTTTCCCGAGTCCGGTATCAGGGTAAACGCAAGCGCAAGGGGGCAGGGCCTGGCCGCTCGACCGTGTCGTTTCACGGGGTGTGCAGAAGCGCAAATGCGAATGGTCTGCACGGTGCTGCCACCTGGTGCCACAGAGAATAGCAGTAACGAAATATGTTCTTCTTTGCTGAGGGTGTGACTTTCTCGCAGGAGTGTAATCGTTAACACGTTGTTTTTGTAAATGTATAAAATTTTTTTACACTTAGAGCAATATTAGCTTTTTGTGTGGCTGGTTAAGGTCTGCGCCAACGGATGGCTGGATCGTGGCGCAGAGCTCAGGCAACTCACGTACCTCTACGCTAAGGTTCCTTCATCAGCTTGAGTTTACGCCTGTACCGTTCCGTCGAAACACCCAGCTCGCCTTCGGTTACCGGCGTACTAGATACGTTCGGCGCTGCGACAGTATGCTTGCCACGCACGCTGCTTCGATAGCTCTCGCTTGGGGTCGACTGCCAAGCAGCTGGCGGAGAGTTTGGAGAGGCTTCGCGCGCTCACTCCTAGAGAACCGGAAGCCGACGATACGACCTGCCATCACGACACAAAGCCAGTGAAGGCGGAGCTTAGCCCTGATCACTCGGCGAACGAGTTGAGGAGAAATGCATGTCTATGGATGAGGGTAACTTGTAATGGTCCGTAGCTCTCTTAATATGAGAGGTTTCACACAAATTGTGGTTCGAATGATTAGCTGTACCCTGCGCGTCTACAAAATGTGTCCGCACCGTTTCAGGGGCCCTTTAAGGAGCAAGTCATACCTTTGTGAAGCAATATGTATAGCTGGCTTTACACACAAACGAAAAAGAAATGCCTACTCATGCATCCACTAAACTAATATGGAGATGAAGGAAAAGGGGAACGCACCTATTATGAAATATGGGGCGCATTGAGGCTAAAATAAATAAGAGATGGTGCTATGCATTTTCGAATGAGCATTTGTGCCACCTCCAAGGTTTCAAAAAGGCAGTTCTGTGCTTAGAATCGGAGATGCTTCCAATGTCGGAAGATAAGCAAATGTCAATGGGCTGCTTGGTACTAGGGGCCCAAGGTAAAACCACCAATGAGACAGGATGGCCTTCTTTCTAATTCATCGAAACGCAAGGTTGAGCTTCTTCCAAATTCATCGAAGCGTAGAATGAACTTATTTTTCGAGAAAGACACGGAACATGTATAAAAAAAAGGGCGACTAAAGCGCACAAATGTGCCTGAGTAGCGCACACTCGCAATGGAGGAAAAAGTCATGAAAGTTGGGGACCACGCAAATACAAGGAAGTGTGTATTTCGCTGAAAATCTTATTAAAAGAAAGATGTTGCGCTAACTGCTGCTCTGTTCTCGCTCAAGTGTCACAGAAACTTCGCTTTTTAGTTTAGAGTCTACGTCGTTCTATGTAACACTTCGCACAGTTACTTGCCTAGTTTCTAAAATAATGCAAATGTGCCTTCGTTTATGCGGGTGCAAGCTGATCACAAGGCGGCGCAAGCACAAACTTGCGTCTGCGCCTGTCGGCAACTGCAGAAAGGAGCCGTTCTGGGACTGCTACTGCGTCTTTCAGAGGAGCGCGCAATAGGTGGCAACCCTCCCTAAACGGCCGGTTTCTGCAGCTGCTGACAGGCGACGACGTAAGTTTATGCTAGCGGCGTCATCGTAGCAGCTTGCATCCCTATAAACGAAGGCAACTTTGCACTTTTTTAACCAAGAAAGTTACCGTGCCAAGTTTAGCAGTGAGCTATGCTGACCTTAAAAGTGATCTGTCTGCGAATTTTCGCAAGAGCAGAGCCGCGGCGAGTGGAAAATCTTTTTCTAATAATTTAAGCGAAATGTGCATGTCTGTGCACACTGTAACTGAATGTTTGAGCAGACAACCGGGAGTCATCAAAAAGGAATTTGAAAAAAGACACGGTAGGTTGAACGAAGAGGATAGAAACATAACATACCGTAGAGATTTACAGGTAGGGGAAGAAATAAACCAGGAGTGAAAATCTGTATGATAACAAAAAGGACCGTGCCTTTTGCCACGGGGCACCGCTTAAGCTGGCTGCACAAAACAGAAACATACCGGAGCAAGTATTCGCAATAAGATAAGGCATGTGTCTGCTCCTACAGAAGTCCGGAAACAACTCCGCACATCGCAATTGAAGACATTCACTCTGCAAGACCCGTAGCGAACGTCTGCCTTCAAGAACGTTACGTTCTGGCATTCACTCTGCAAGACCCTTAGCGAACGTCTACCTTCAAGAACGTTACGTTTTGGCCGAGTTGGTTGTACATGGTTCGTATTAGACTTTGGCGCGCACAAAGACAGGACGTCGTGTTGTGTGTCCCTTCTTCCTTCCACGTCCTGTCTTTGTGCGCGCAAAGGCCTAATAAGAACCTTAAAGAAGCACTAGGATTCAAGGCGGATGGAAGAATTAGCTGGTCAGGCAGTCAATATAAACAAGAGACGTTTAGAGTGTTGGTGGAAATGAAGCAATGAATTCATTTATGGCGTGCGGCAACCGAGAAGCCATACTCCAGAAAAAAATAGTGGGCGGTGCAGGACAAGGAATCTGCGTTTATTCGTTTGAGGGGGGGCGCTGCGATCGCCAGAGTGTGAAGACGTGTCCCATTTCGGCTCTTCGATGTTTTCTTTTAAGCTTGTGTGGAACTAACATTCAACGTGGTAAAACGCTGAGCAACGACACTGCCAGTACTTTCTGTGAGTGTGGTGTGCTTTTCCACGGCTCCAGTTGACGTTTTTTTTTTCTTGCTACGAAAACGTTTTCGACGGCGACCCGCTGACCTAAGCCTAACCACGTCTGGGCCTAGCCCGAGTGCGGCCTCGGTGAGGACGGCCAGGTGAGCACGGCATCATGTCGCCACCACAGCAACATTCGCAATCAAGTGGACCCAGCGCGGGAACTCCATGCTCACCTCAGCTTAGAGACGCCGAAAAGTTGAAGAATAGCCCCTCCAAAATGCAGACAACGCGACGAGCGAAGCGCGCAGAGAGCGTCGAAACGCCGAGTGAACGCCGAGCTGCAGCCGAAGATGCCGTGGCGCGTCCCTCGATGGAAGAGGCCAAAAGGAGGGAGCCGCAAGTGAACGACCAAATGGACATTCAGGATGATAGGGAGGACGACAACGATGACAGCAACGACGAAGACAACGAGGAGGACCATGGATGGTCCTTTTTCAGCAAGCGCAAACCAAACAGAAAAGTCAAGCCCGAACAGCTTCGCGTCGAGCGGGTGAGTCGACCTCATTTTGCGCTCTCGATCACGCCACTTAACAAGGTACACTTGCATGACATACTTAAGCAGGCTATACCAGCAGCACTAGAGATGACGGCAAAAAGTTGGGAACTTGCAGAATTATCAATTTTCCGCTACGACCCTGCAGCGAAATGCATAAAGGTTGCTGTCAGGGATGAAGAACACGCGAAGAGGCTTGCGGCGCTGACACGATTAGCTGAGAAAATGAGCGGTCGCGTTCGTACGTATGAAGTGATAATTGAAAGAACACCAACACAGAAGGTGGGGAACAGTCTGGGAGTCATCAATGTGCGTCCCGGCCAGACTATTGAATATATCAAGGATCACTTGAGATGCGAGACGGCAACTATCCTAGAGGCACGCCTGCTCGGGAAGACAAACATGCTGCTGCTAAAATTTAACACGGAATCTACCCCAAACAGGCTAGTGTTCGATTATGAGATCACAAGGGTGCATGAGTACAGGCCGAAGGTTATAGCTTGCTACAATTGTCACGGCTTTAGACACATTGCCAAGTATTGCCCTTCAGACGAAGTTTGTAAACAGTGTGGTAGAAAACGCCCTGAAGACAACGAATGCGACGAAGAGCTATTCTGTGTCGCATGCCAGAAACAGGGCCACATATCGCTAAACTCAGCATGTCCTAGCCGTGCACCGAAAGACATTAAGAAAGTCGTGCAGAACATAGAAGAAGGTCAGAGGACAGTGACCTGGTCTGAAAAAGTAATGGCGGGAACATTCACACAACCCACGCTATCCGCTCACTATGAGCAACAAATAAAAGAACTAAGAAAAGAAAATCAGCAGTTGAGAGCAATGCTGCAGCAAATACTCGCACGAGTACCACCAGAGCAACGAGATACGCAACCACCGCCAACGCCACGGCAACGTGAATCAGAGACGCCGGCAGACCGAGAAAAACGCACGCGTTCTAACAGTCGGGTCGCGCGATGAATTAGTCGGAAAACCACGGCAAACTCTAGAAAGCTGCAACACGCAGGACCTGCACAGACCCAGCAGGACCAGGCACCGGCAGTGCCAAGACCACTAACAGCCCAAGACTCGGCGTATGCGGAGATGCTGAGCATCCTAAGGCAGGAATGACACACTGAGACCCAGCGCCTCGGAAAGAACCTACGGGAGGAATTCCAGACAGTAACGAATGCAATATAAACTCATATGCAGGCGATATTCACGGAAATTCAGACAAATATTCAGAAGCAACATGACGAACCTAAAAGGCGTAAGCCAGCAAATGAACGATGACGGCACGGCCTATATGCATCCAATGGCACTGTCGAAGTTTTGTGCAGAATGGATACACACTAAGGAAGCAAATTAAAAAATTCAAACCCCTTGTCGTGCTTTTACAGGAGACAAGGGGACATTGTACTATTCGAGGTTACCGAACCTTTCAGCAGGCTACGATACTACACCAGGGCAAAGGAAACCAACAAGCGCAAGGCCAAGCTGCTCCTTTAGTAAGACATGACTGCACCGTAACTCAACTGCAAATACCAGATTTTTGTAATGATTTTAAAGAAATTGTGGCAGTAAAGCTATGGCCACGCGGCCACCGGCCAATGGTTGCAGTCTCCACGTACGACAGACCCCTAACGGGCAAGCACCAGAATGACTCCTACCAATGGCTCAGTAAGGTGCAGGAACAAGCCGGAGGCCTTCCCATTCTAGTGGTAGGAGATTTTAACGCCAAGCACCAAACATGGGGCTACGCCAAAGCTGACCCGAGAGGACGCATACTGCACGATGCAATAGAAATGTCAACTCTGGACATATGCAACACACCAGAAACACCAACCCGCATAGGGCTAGACGCGCGGCAACAGGACACAACGCCCGATCTGACACTAGCCACTCCAGGGCTCATAAGGCAATGGAACGTAGAATCGACGACATGGGGTAGCGACCATTTACCAATAATTATAACGCTCAATCGCAAAAAGATCCGAAAGGAAAGAAACGGTGTTTTTTGACTGGAAAAAATTTAGGATGGCTACCGGGGACTCTTTTGCGGACTTTGAACAATTCAGCGCTATGATAGCGGAGGCACGGCCGGAGGCCAGAGAAACTATCTCATGCGATGACACTGCAACTCACATGGATATGTACCTTGCAAATCTATGGCGGAAGGTCAACCACCTCACACAGCAATACCGGTATAAAGGAAAGCGTCACAAAGATCCAATGGGCCTTAAACATCAACGCCGACTCATCAAGGGATACCAACAACAACTCGAAGCGGACATGTGGCACAATATGTGCGCGAAGCTCGGCCGGGAACCCGGCCCAAAAAGGCTATGGCATATGTTAAGGAGCCTGCTTGGGAGCAAGAAAGGCGCACCTCCTCTCGCGGAGCTCTTTTTGCGAGAAGAGCCTGCCGTGCTGGAGGATCGCGTCATCCACACTTTCTTCCCACATGCTGCCGAGGCGCCTCCTGAACCGCTGCCTTCTGCAACGATAGACAACGCGAAAGAGCAGCTAGACCCGCCCTTTACGCGGGGTGAACTCGTAGTAGCTTTTGTACAAGGCAAAACGAAGTCAGCTCCCGGGCACGATGGAGTGACTTGGCAACAACTTCGAAACCTCAGCAATGAAGCTCAAGAACAGCTCTTAACAATTATCAGTGCATCCTGGGAATCCGGACTAGTGCCAGATTCACTAAAACTATCTCTCATCTACCCTATACCGAAGCCGGGCAAAGTCCGCACGAAACCAGCTAACCTACGCGCCATAGCTCTAACGTCAACTGTCTGCAAATTGATAGAAAGAATGCTACACACAAGAATGCAGCACTACCTCGAATATGTACAACCGGGTTTGCATCCGGCGCAGGCAGGTTTCCGGCCGAATATGGGCACACATGACTGCCTCTGGTTGCTCCGCAGAGTGATCAGCCGTAAGCCTCGCAAACAGATGCCTGACTATATTCTTGCAGTCGATATGCGTAAAGCATTCGATAACGTGAAACAAGAGGCCATCTTACAGGAATTGGCAACCAGGTACCCTAGCCAAAGAACATACAATTGGATACGTAGCTCCCTCCAAAGCAGACCAATCCAGCTCCATGGCAAGGCACCGGGATGGAGTCCGAAGACCTATTACTTGGATAGGGGAGTGCCCCAGGGCTCCACCCTCGGACCTATGCTATTCAATCTGGCCATGACACATGTGGCAGAAAGTCTTGAGCGAGACACTTCAGCCCGTTTTACTATTTACACCGACGATATAACAATATGAACGGAAGCGGCGGATTATTCC
Source organism: Dermacentor variabilis (assembly GCF_050947875.1). NCBI lineage: Eukaryota > Metazoa > Arthropoda > Arachnida > Ixodida > Ixodidae > Dermacentor > Dermacentor variabilis. The sequence goes on along the minus strand of NC_134570.1, from coordinate 130,439,823 downwards.
GACATACAGAGCATGAAAACTGAACTACAAGCAGCGATCCTGAGCCTTAGCAACACTTTATATAACCTCGGACTGCAACTCTCGCCAGAGAAGACAGAATTGATCAGAGTAGACGGAAAGAAAGCAACCAATGTAAACAAGCGGATCACTTTACACATCGGCCAAAGCTATATTACGTCGGCCAATAGACAAATTAGGATTCTTGGAGCACAGATTGCTAACTGCAACAGCCCCAGCACTAGATTCGCACACTAAAGCAAAAATGGAGACCGCTGTTGCACATGGTTAGACGAATATCGAGCAAGTATGGCGGAGCGCGTCAGAAAGCGTGCCAAACGCTTGCAAAAGCGGTCGCGGTTGGTAGGATTCTTTACGGGGTACCCATGTACGAATTCTCTGAACGAGACCTCGGCGACATCGAAAAGTTACACAGGGCCACCCTCCGTACTATCACTGGGCTACCGAAGCACACGAGGAACGAGGACCTGCTCAAGCTCGTAGCGATTCCACCCATACGGGACCTAATCAGTGAAGCACGAATTCGAATGCGATCCCGGTTGGAAAACACGACCCAAGGAAAACAGCTCATGGCATGGGATAAACAAGACCATGCGAAGCCAGAGCCCGCGGAAGCGACCATAACGCCACCATGGGAAGCACCACTGGGCATACGGAGGCTACAACGCCCTATCGCCAGACGAAATGCGGAAGCTAGAAAAATATGTGAAAAAAAGATTGGAATTAAGAACGCCGCAGCACACCATTGACATCTACACGGACGCTGCAATCACAAACGACATAGCAAGCATGGCCTGGGTTAGCACATCTGCACCCCACACAATGGCTATCACACATGTCAGCTTCCTGGGGGTGCAAGCTTGCACGCTGAGCTCTTAGCTATATGGGGACCGGTCAACACCATTCCCATTAACAAGGGAGACATTGTAGAGCAGAGTGTGCGAAATAATTATTGGATCCTTACTGATTCGTACGAAGCAGTGGCCGTATTAACGGGGCCTACGACAGATGATGCGGTGGCCAACGACACCAGAAAAAAGCTAAAGAGAATACAGGACAGTGGGACAAATGCTGAAATCCTATGGACACCGGGGCACACCTGTACGGATGGGGGAAACGCAGCCGCTCACGCAGCTGCCGCGCAAGCGGGTGGGCTTGATTACGCGTACAGCTCCCCACACTCCATTTCCTCGCCAAACTCCGCGGACCAAAATCCATACCTAAAGATATTGTCCGAAGGCTCTCCTAGCAGAGCACTGGTGCATTACATTCGTACTAAAATAAAAGCAGACAGTAAACGGAGATAATTAGAAACTACACCAGTACATGTGTTTCACGACAAGGGCGGGCTTACTCGCACGGAAGGGGTTTTTTTGAATAAGGTTATGGCCAACGCTGCATACACAACACACATACTTGAGAAATGGCACCAACCCAGACAAGCTACGATTGCGAAGACTTATACCCGATGCACACATTGCCAGGAGTCATGCAGAGCAGACTTGCAACACCTCATTTGGAGCTGTGCAGCTTTTTCACAAGGGAGATCCAACATTCAGCATTTACTACAAGGATACATTAGAACACTAGGAATTGCAATACAAACTAACCATGAAACGCAGAAAGCCATTGCGACATATGGCAGACAAAGTGGCCTGTTTCGAGTAGTGTAGAAGGGGTCGATCAGCCCATGTAAGAGCGGCGGAACTGAACATGCACCCGAGCCTGCATAAAGCGGAAGGTCCAAGATTGTGCTTCAGCCAACAGTCCGGGAACCCACATTCCCTTCCCTCCTAATCCCCATCAGCGGCCTAGAGCCGTCCCCTTCCTTAAAATAAAGGCTTTATTCATTCATTCATTCTTTTGACGCGATTTTTATAGGCAGCGGTTGCTTATCCGCTGCTGATATCAGTGCACGTGATGATGAAGTGGCACGTCATGCACTTGACGTTACGTCATCACAAAGAAGCACTACGCTTCAAGGCGGATGGGAGAATTAGCTGGTCAGGCAGTCAAGATAAACAAGAAACGTTTACAGTGTTGGTGGAAATGAAGCAATGAATATATTTATAGAACCGGAATAAATACAGAAATAGGTAACAGTCAAATATATAAATAGAGGTTCTATTGAATATATAAAATTTCAAAGAGAGATACGCAAGAATTCCAGAACGTTATGCATGTATGTAATTCTTATTATCTCAAACAGCCTGCTTACGGGACTCTCTATGCCGCCACCTCGTTTCGAATGGGGTCCCATTGATATGGTCATCTTCATCACGCGCGTAAATCCCTTACATGTTCGAGAAAACAGTTTCATGTTGGGCTGCTGGCATAAAAATCACTGACTCTCCAGTATTCGAGAGTAGATGTAAGCATGAAATGGTAACCGCTAAACAGATTGGTTGGAGATGACACTAACCACACTCCTAAAATGGGTGAATGCATGTTCGCAGCGGTACACCCCACCACACCATATCCCACCACACCACACCAAGTCATATTGCGCACCGTTTCATACGGACGCTGCCCAGCTAGAAGAAGAAATCCGGCTGAAGGCCACACGACAGGCAGCGAAAGACCTCAGGAAACCGAGCGCACTGCTCAGCTAGAAGAAGAATTAATTAAATTGTGGTTTTACGTGCCAAAACCACGATTTGATTATGAGGCACGCTGCAATGGGGAAGTTCGGATTAATTTTGATCACCAGTAGATCTTTAACGAGCCCCCGATGCACAGGACCAGGGGTGCTTTTGCATTTCGCCTCCATCCAAATGCCGCCCCCGTGGCAGGGATTTGATCCGGCAACTTCGTGTTTAGAGGCGCAACACCATAACTGGTAAGCTACGGCGGTGGATAGAAGCGCCTGAAGGAGGCGCCACGCAGCGTGGCGCCATCTTGCGGGGCGACGCAAAACCCTCGCCGCAGAACTCATGCACCGCTGGCGTTCAAAAGAGCACTAAGCGCCAAATGTTGACAATGTAGTCAGTGTATGGTGCCTTGTATCTGCCTTTTAAAATTCGCCTATTACAAATGACAAATAAAACTTCAGGAGTTATAGCTTGAGCGATATTGTGAACAAACAAAAGAAAAAAACACGGAAACAATATTTTTGACAACTTCCTTGGACAGTAACTAGCGTATGTAATGCGGTCTTTCACAAAGGGTTCGGGTTGAGAGACCGCATGTTTTAAGGTATTGACTGGTTGCCCGGATGATTTCGTTTTGTTTTGCAACTTGCTCGGATGTTCTCGTTTGAGCACCCAGGTGACGGTTCTGGCTTTTGACTCAAGGACACTGGCGGGTAGCCGACAACGAGGGGTAAAAGCATTTCATGGTTAAAACTGCTTTCTATATTCTCCTCTTTTCGTTGTTCCTTAGTCTATGCTTGTGACAAATTGATAAAATGGAGAAGGAACAGATGCGGCAGAGGCTGGTTTTAAACGTTTTCAAGGCAAATTCCTTATGTGCTAGCGGCGGAGTGAAAACGCGGCCAATAGGAGACGCACATTATTCTGGACACATGATTAACCGTGGTGCCTGCGTCCACCAGCCAGCAGTATTTCAACAGTTGCTACTAAACCGCAATCATACCCACGACTTCAATGCTGTTAACCACAGAACCGAAACTGTTATGGTGTCGACTACGGAAGGCGTAAGCTGAGTTTTCTTGAACTAAGACGCCCTTAACGTACGGATACATTAT